>NC_053391.1:430190414-431440414 GCF_905171765.1 Bufo bufo | reverse complement strand
ATAATACTTCAGACTGATACCTTGCCTTCATATATGAGATGCAATACAATTATAGAGTTATCTATTAGTAACCTAATTGTATAAAATTTTAATGATAAAGCTGGTGATGTACAGTTGTGGGAGTACCGAAAATGTTAAAAGTATTTTATTAGAAAAAAGATCAAAGAGGAACATAAAGGGCACATAAATTACTTGAACAGCATACGGTGTAGACTTCTATGTATATTCACTGAATGGGCTAATTTCATTATTTAGCTTCAAAACATTAATATTACAATTAGGGTAAGCTAATCAAAGTCCACAATTTTTTTATTTTTTTTATCAATTCTCTTTTTTATTAAAGAAATATGTCATACAAAACACAACACATTTGTATAATCAAAGCGGTATAAAGAACAGTAATACAGGTTACCAAGATGACATAGAGAGTTCTAGGAGCTGTCACAAAGTGCTCTGGACCTTGATCCAGCATTGTTGGATGCATCACAGGACCACAGCAAAACAGTCCTAGTACCAGAAAGCTACAATATGGGTATAACCAAGGCAATTAACTTGTCAAAATACCTGAAGACTAGTTATGCCCAGGAATACAGGAGGAATGAGTGGGAGGAGGGGAACAGAGGTTAGTGTGGAAGGTGGTTGGGTTGGAGACAAATGGAATAATGGTAACATATGTGAGGTATAATTTAGCAAGGCATGGAAAATAAAGGTTACTAGAAGTTGGTGTGAGGCATCTAATATAATGAGCAGTAGATTGAGCAGTGGAAATGTGCTTATGAATTAAAACCTCTATAGGCTTTCCACTGGCCCCAGGTTTTTAGAAAGGAAGTCCGAGTGTGTGTCTCCCAGTGCGCTAACTCTTCAAAGCGGTATAGTTGATCGACCTTATCTATCCATATTGGTAAGGAGGGTGGTAAATCACTTTTCCAGAGATATGGTATAAGCAAGCGGGCCGCTGTTATGAGCATGGTAGGTAGGTTCTGTTTGGATGGAGTAAATTTGTCATATGGGCACCAAAGAAGAGTCAGTTTGGGGTCTAAGGACAGTTTCGTAGAGCACATTTGGTTTATCAAAGTACCCACCTCTGTCCAAAAAGGTTTTATACGTTGGCAGAACAACCAAATGTGGGAGAGGGATCCCTTCCCACACCACATCTCCAACATTGTTCGGGAATATCAGGGTTAATCCTATGGAGGAACTCGGAGGTCTTATACCACCTTGTCAGAAGTTTGTATGAGTTTTCCTATGTTTTAATACATCTATTAATCGTCTGAACCCAGGGAAGCCCTATTATGTCATCCCAATGTAGGTTACCATCCCTCGTAAGAATCTCTCTTAAGAAGAAGTTGGTCAGCAGAGACCATACTCCCGATGGCTGTACAACACCAGGATGTATATGAGGTTGCAGTAAATCAAGAGGTAGGTTGGGAGATGGGAACTAGAGGATCTGAGCCTCATAGAGTCCAGACCATATTGCCAGTGCACCTTTCAATAGAGAAGGATAGGACGTGTCTCTTGAGTAGGATCTGATCCCCCAGAGTATCAGTCTCTCTTTTTTATCTGTCAGAATATGCCTTTCTAAATCTGTACAGAGGTGTGGAGTACTCATACATAGAGAGTCCAAAGCCTCCAATTCTCCTTTCTTTTGTTAGAATGGAATAAGCTATTATGGAAGATCTTCCACCCCAGAGGAATAAAGAGAACATCTTACGAATCTCTGAGTAGAATGTGTGAGGGAGCCAGATGGGAAGAACCTGTATCAGGTAGAGAAATTTGGGGACTATATATGTTTTAAGAAAATTTTTCGACCCATCCAAGAAATAAAGAGGGTTTTCAGTGATTTGAGCTGAGCTGATACGGCTTGTAAGAGGGGGGGGAGAGGGTGTAGTTGAAAGAGAATAGCTTATTTGGGTTGGCCGATATCTGGATCCCCAAGTATTGTACACTTTTGGGGCTTTCAAGTAAAAGGTGTGGTTTGCTTCAGTGTATTAATGGTGGAGGCAGGGCAAGAGATATTTAATGCTACTGATTTACTATAATTAATTTTAAAGTTGGACAGTGTTCCGAAGTCGTTAAATATGGACAGTAGCCTAGGGAATAAAGTTAATGGGTTGGATGTTATGATTAGGAGATCATCCACAAAATCAGCAGTTAAGTGGGCATGTGCACCGACGGAGACTAACTGTATCTCAGGGTCTTGCCTAATTTTACGGAGTAATGTTTCCATTACTATAACGAAAAGGACAGGGGATAATGGGCAGCCCTGCCGTGCACCATTGAGTGTGCGGAACGAAGGGGATAAGGTGCCATTTATTTTTACTCTTGCCGATGGGGTCAAGTAGAGGGAAAAGATCGCTTGGATGAACTGGCCTGGAATGCCAAAGCTAGATAGGACTGCTGACATGTATTGCCAGCTCACCCTATCAAAAGCTTTTTCGTGCTGAGTAGGGCAAGAGGAAAATGGGCATTTTGTGCCCATGATATAAGTCTGATCAAACGTACCGTGTTTTCATTCCCCTGTCTACCAGAGACAAAACCGACCTGTTCTTGACCAATGATATTAGGAAAGATTGTTTGAATACGTTGAGCTAAAATTTTTGCCCACCATTTCACATCAGTGTTCAGAAGGGATATTGGGCGATAGCTACCGCATTCCAAGGGGTCTTTTTTCTCCTTAAATATGACTGTAACATGGGCCTGATTCGGCAAAGTACCTCCATTAAGAAGGGAATTACATAGAGCTATGAAATGAGGAATTAGGGTACTTTTAAAGGTTTTATAATATTGAATGGAAAACCCTTCGGCCCTGGACTTTTACCCAACCGAATGGAGGATAATACTTGTGAAGTTTCTTCCTCCGTGATAGGAGATAATAGTTGTTCTGATTGTGATACGGATAACTTAGATAGGTTGAGGGATGAGAGAAAGGCGGCTGTGGCATCTGAGATGGAATTTGGTGGGTTTATGGAGGGGGTAGGCAAATTATACAAAGTGGCGTAGAAGTTTTGAAAGGCTTTTGCGATGTCCGGCGTGGATCTATGGAGTGTGCCATTGGAGTCTTTGATGGCTGTGATAAAAGAGTCAGATTGTTGTTTTTTAAGCATAGCCGACATGAGTTTACCTCTGTCGTCATGAGCATATGCTTTAAATTTTGATTGGAGGAGCGCTTTAGCTGAAGTGACATTTAGTAAATTTTTTAACTCAGTTCGTAGCTTTAAGAGGTCTTGGGTATTGGCCCTAGCTTTGGTTTGTTTGTACGAGATCTCCAATTTAGAGATTTGAGATAATCAAGCATCAAGTGCCACTGAACGCTTCTTTTTTATTTTGGAGTCTAAAACAATAAGTTCACCCATGATAACAGATTTGTGAGCTTCCCACACAATAGAAGGGGAGATTTGTTCTGAGGAATTAAGTCTAAAGTATTCATCTAATGAGCTAGTGATTTGTGAGAAATGAGAGGGGTCAGCTATTAATGTATCATTAATGCGCCAGTTCCACTCCCTTCGGGGCAGATCTCAGGAGGATATGAAGGTATATCGGAGCATGATCGGATAATGTCATATTTCCGATGTTTTCTCCTGTGGCAAGTGCAAAATAAGCAGTGGATAAAAAAAGGTAATCTAATCTAGTGAATGAGAACTTGGCCTGAGAATACAAGGTGTAATCAATGCATGAAGGGTTAAGGGTCCTCCAAACATCTGTGACTCCTAAGTCTTTCAAGGCTCTCTGAAGACGACCTAGGAGCTTGTGAGATACCCGTGAGCATTTGGAGGAGGAATCTAGTTCTGGTTCCAGGGAGAGATTGAAATCTCCACCTAGTATAACAATTCCCTCCTTCAAAGATGCTAGTAGCTTGAGTGTCTGAATGAGCCACTGAACTTGTCCCTTATTGGGAGCATATAGGTAATTGTGATTTCTGCAATTGTGCCTTTAACAAATAAGTAGCGACCTTCCGGATCAGCAATGGTGCAAGCATGCTTAAACTGTAGTTGTTTGCGTATAGCAATGCTTACGCCCCTGCTGGCGGAGGTATGTATGCTATGATACCATTGAGAGAATTGTCTAGGTGGTAAGTTAAGTGATGTAAACTTTGTCTCTGTAAAGAAGAGAGAGGATTTGGGATCTTTTCTGTGGCTCGTTCAGGCCTCTTGAGTTCAAGGATGAAACTACAATAGATGCCATAACAGTGATATCAAGAGCATTATGTCAGCATAGTAGTCTCCTACATTTAAGGGAAGGATAGATGGGAAAGGAGAAGGACAGTGCAGGTAGAAAAGGAAAGGTGAGTAGCTTAAAGGAATAGGGGGTAACAGACCCTAGATTGAGTGGCTAAGAGGCAAAACATCAAATTAAGCACATGCTCTACAAAACACCTGGGATGCTACTTGTAACACAATCAGGGGATCTCTCAGGAGGAGGGTCCCGTAGAGCTTCTGAGGATCTAAGGTAGACCATCAAGATGTATGGAAAACCAGATTAGGTACGATGCTGGCTAAACCCCATCGTTATGATGGTAAAGGTAAGGTGCTATAAAAGAGGAACATTTATATTAGCTAAAATTAAACAGTAAAAGTCATTTGGCAATGGAACTCAGATCCCCATCTGGAGTGCAGTCGTATCTGGGTGATACACACGGTAAGACCCGGTCTTCTGGAGTGTCACTTCAGTGGTCTGGTAAGAAACTAGGTTGTATGAGTTCACGCGTAGTGAGGGGACTATACCGGAGGCCAGAGAAAGATGGAGAACTAGGATGACTCTCAAGAAGACAATGTTAGTCTGATTGAATGATCTGGATCCACAGAGAGGTGTAACTAGGGATGTACAAGAAAGGACTCACTGTGAACGGTCTCGTTTGGTCTTGTCTGTTTTCCTCGGTGAAACATGATGCCAGATTTCTGGGTGAGGTGGAATTGGAAGCGGGTCACCTTGATCAGCGGGCATCTAGGAGGGTATGTTGATGGGGGTGATTCCCAGCGGTTCCCAGGTGGCTTTTAAGCCAAGAGGAGAACTGATGGTGATTTGTTTCCCATTTTTCATAACGGTGAGACCAAAGGGGTATAGCCAGCGAAATAGGGTTGGCGAGGCCTTTAAGGCTTCTAAGAGCAGGCGCATGATGCGGCCAGAGTGGAAGGCGCCAAGTCTTGGAAGAACAAGATGTCCTCACCTTTGTATTTAAGTTGTGTAGATTCTCTGCTGGCTTTCATGAGTTCCGCGGTGTCCACGTAGCTCAAGATACCACATATAGTGTCATGAGGCGGCTCATTAGGCTTTGGCCTCGATCTTAAGGCTCTGTGGATCCTTGCAATGACAATTTGTGCGCGCTTTCTCCGGGCCTAGCAGGGAGGTAAATAACTCCCGTGCTACTTTGAAAAATACCTCTGGGGCAACTGATTCTGGGAGACCGCGGATCCTCAAATTTCTTCTATGGCTGTGGTTCTCTTAGTCCTCCGGTCTGAGGAAAGCTTAATTGAGCAGAGTTTTATGAGCTTGTAAGGCGTTGCCTGTATTCTCCCCATATGTTAGGATGGCTTCCTGGGTAGTCTCTAGAGCAACGACTCTGTGGCCCAAATGGCGCAGGTCCTCCTTGATGTCAGCGAGGTCTCTTTTCTATGGTGAGAGCGCCGATTCAAGCACATCACAGAGAACAGATTTTGATATAGGAGGATCTTGTTGGAGTGATCTGCTTTCTGATGCATCTGAGATGCTACCTGTCTCGGAGAGGTCCTCTGCATCAGAGTGCTGGAGACAGGGGATTGCAGTTTTGTCTTAAGGTATTTTTCCATGTCCGGTTGTTTTGTTCAGACCGGAGTGGACACAGCTTGGTCTTTGAGTTTGTCCTTACCAATTTTCCCCATATTTGTACAGATGGAGGGCTTATGAAGGGGTTAGAAATTTAGATAGACATCTCAGACGAGGAGCACAGGTTCAAGCAGCCATTCAGCAGCGTGGCAAGGCTCCGCCCCCAAAGTCCACAAAGTTGACTTTGATCCGAATTTCAGGAAAAATTTGATACATCACAAAGCCGAATTTCATCGTGTTTCATGGTAGCAAATCGTTTTACCCTGAATGGCGGCAAAAATAAAATAAAAATAATACTTACCTCATCCATTTAAGCTTGAAGAGCCGGCCGCTGCCATCTTGATTAAAGATCTTGCACGAAATCTAGATGACGCCATCACAGGCCTCGCAAGATCTTCACGCTAGATCTTCAATCAAGATGGCGGCGGCCGGCTCTTCGCGATCAAATGAGATAAGTATGATTTTATTATTTATTTATTCATTATTTTACACTGTATTATTGCTGTAAAATGTGATGATCAGCTATGAAGATGGCATCTGAGGAGTACAATGATGGGGAGCAGCACAAAGAAATGCGCTTCTTGATTAAGTAATTCCTCACAAAGCAAAGTTTTTTTGTAAAATTCGGTGAAGCAGCCAAATCTAATTTTTCAATACTTCGCTCATCACTAATTACAATATTAATATACAATATTTTGTATATTCATAAATAGGACTGTAATTCCACAGTATATAAAGTAATTTATACTACAGTCTCAAGCTGGCCTACATACATCCTGTCATCAACAAATGAAAATCTGACCATACACATAACATGTATGTCAACGGAATGCTTGTTTGAGCTGCTGTCAAATCTATACGCATGCAGGCTCAGCTTGTGAATATGTTGTGAATGGGAGAGGAGAGAAAGCTGCTTTAAGACACCCCTAGCAGTGACTTATCTCCCAAACAGCCAAAAGGCTTGGACATGTTAAAATTCAACATACTATACCCTCTCTCCACCATCATCTGCAAATAGGGAAAAGTCAGGAGGCCCCTCATGCACAGTATAGCTGTCCGTTTCTGCCCAAATCAATGAGTTTGGCAAATATAACCAGCTTTAATGTAAGATCCTAGTATCTTAACCCTAGACACCTCTGGTGTTAGAGGAGTCTAAACCTCTGTATCTCATAGATATCAAGTACTTGTTGGCAGAGGTTTTCAATATCTAATGCTTGTCTTGATTGTGAACCTTGAAAGTTGTGTTTAGCCAGATATGTTTACAAGTATCTTTCAAATAATCATTATTGGCTCATCTTAGAGAAATATCTACCTACCCTAGAACCAATTTGTTAGTCTTATTAAAGAGGAAAACTTTTGCACCTCAATGGCAGATATGAGGAGAACAAAATTAGAGACATAGGACTAGATAATCAGAACCAAAATTCTAGTTAAGCAAGACTTTTATTACGTACAGCTAGAAAATATGTCTCCATTTTCTGTCCCAAACACAAACTAGGAAGATATAGAGGCCCTCCGGTATACTTGCTATGCATACTAATCACAACACAAAATTTGTTCAATCATTCAAAAGATTTTCTGATTAGCTACATGAATTTCAATTTGCAGATGAACCCTTGGGATAATAAGATCTGATTTCTGATTGTGAAATGAATATAGCCTAAAAAGAGAATGCACAAGGCACCAGACAGCCAGGTTACAAATGACAGTGCAGAGTGAAGAAAAGTAGACAACTGACATCTAAACTCTCAATAAATGAATAGACATAACATTTTTCTATCTATCAGCATTTCTGAAACATCAAAGCAGCAAGGCATTATAACCTGTAAACCTTTCGATTATTAACCCTTTTGCGTCTCCTCATGTAATAGTACATCAGGGGGCCACATGCTCCATTTGAGGCAGGTGCCAGCTGTGTATTATAGCCAGCACCCGGCCACAATGAATGGGATCAGAGATAACACAAGTCTAGGTCATTTAACTCCTCAGATGACATGGTCAATTGGTGGGGTTAGAAATAGGAAATGAGCTGTGGTAAAACATATTCTGCAAGTGGCTACTCAACTGTATATCTCATGTATTCAGCAGTTACAAGTAGCAGGGCACTCCTTATGTTCAGTCAATCAGGTGCAGTCATCACAACTTGTGAAAGTGCCAGGTCTATCTCAAAAACCTATTTTCCCATTGACGTCTATTGGAAAAGGAGATTCTGCATGTTCTAACTACATCATGACTTTATCACAACCGTACCGTGTGGCCATACCCTAACATGCCTATTGCATTATTTTGAAACCTGTGGAGAGCTGCAGATTGTTCAAACACTTGCTACTAGGTTTCCCCGTGGATTTGCTGGGACTTCAGACATGGTATACCCTGTACAATGCAGACTATCTTTTAAAAGGTTAAACCTCACTTGCTGTAAAAAATTGGTGCACTCATTTTGATAGCAGTAAATATTTGATGATTGAATTTGATTACAAACTAAAAGGAGTAGTAGCAGAGTAACTGGCTAGAAATTGGTTACAAGGTTTTAGATTTTTATTTCACTTACCTAGAGCAAGTAAACAGAATGATTTTTATGATGACATGTATGTGTCAATATAGACTTTATTTTCAGCTTCAAAATATATCTACCTATTTTTAATTTTTTTTTAATTATAAATCATGATTGACAAATGAATGATGCCTTCCTGTATTCAAGTAAGCCATTTATGATGCATGGACCTGCTATTTATAATGAGAAAAATAACGGCAACTTACAGTTAGATGACTGTGGACCTGGGCATACGGTGAAAGAGAGATGGTAGAGAAGGGGAGGGGAACAAAAACACGCTTTTGAGTTTCTCAATACTAAACCGCAAAGCAACCCCGGCACTGACATATCCTCTACTGACCTTGAGTCTTCTCATACAGAGAGTGGTACTACTTCATTTAGGGGCAGAAATAGAGCCAGAGGCAGGGGGAGGACACGATGGCCACAAGGACAACGAGGGAGGATACAAGGGCATGAATCCCTCGGCCAATTATCAGGGTTTCTCACAAAACATAACACGAGAACCTACACATCAGGCACCCTCCTCTGCATCATCTTCTTCAGTCTCTTCCTTACCAATTCCAACATCCTCTACAAGCACTTTTTTAGAAGTAAGTGGGGGGACAAACACGTTTCCCTACCAACTGAGACACAGGGACACTGGAACAATCCAGAAGTCTGCCAAAACCAAATAGCACCACTTCCCAATCAAGTGATCAATCTGACGGACAGACCGCTGACTGACCAGGAGGAGAGACTTCTAACAAGGGGTCTATCATTCGTTCCCACAACCAAATTTTGTTGTTTTGACTGTGCGCAAATTGAAGTGGCATAAATTTTTCAAAACCCATGACAAGGAGGAATGTATTAAACTAGGTATATCCTTGGAAGATCTGGAGGTAGTTCGTACACTAAGCTTGCTCCTGACTGAGAATGAGTGTACCCCTAGTCTAGGTCCCTTCACACATCTTAGACCTAAAAGCACTAGAATGCCTCCACCACAGGACACTCCAGCTATTGACCTTTCAATAGATTAGTGACAGACCAACTAGAAAAACTGCAGGAAGCCAATAGAAAAGGGCCCATGAACTTACAAAGGTGGAAATATCGTGATCATGGATCATCCCACTTATCACAATATGTGTCTTAAATTACTAGATGATAGGACATGCTACTCCATCCTTCCATCAAATCCGACAGCTGAGTTCTCTGACCACCTGGAGTCTATCCTTATACAAGCCCTTGATAAGGGTCTAATTTCTAAAGATGAGATAAAATTCCTGGTACCATCAAACCCACAGATTCCCACCTTCTATTCACTTCCCAAAATCCACAAGGGGTATCCCCCCTTAAGGGCCGTCCCATTGTATCTGGGGTAGAATCAATTACCCATAGTCTCAGCACATATGTTGATAACATCCTGCGTCCCTTTGTGTCAGCTTTGCCCTCTTATATTAGAGACACAACAGATCTACTACTCAAGATTGATAACATCCAAGTAGATGATAGGGTTCTGTTGGTGTCTATTGATGTAGAGGCTTTGTATACTAGCATCCCTCATGAATGGGGGATTACAGCCGTTGAATATTTCCTCAGCACAAGAGGGACTCAATACAAATCTCACTCTGATTTTGTTATCCAGTCACTCAAATTCATACTGAAGCACAACTATTTTGTATTTGGGACGCATTTCCTCCACCAGCTCAGGGGTACAGCAATGGGTAGCCCCTGTGCGCCCAGTTATGCCAATCTATTCCTGGGCTGGTGGGAGGACACCATTGTGTTCAATGAGCCATTTCATCAATGGGCCCAGAGTATTTTATTCTGGGGGAGATACATTGACGACATGTTTATCATATGGGATGGCACCAGTGACTCCTTTTCTGAATTTGTTACTCACCTTAATAATAACAATATAGGTCTCAGATTCACTTTTGAAAGTGACAGAGAAAGTATTGCCTTTTTGGATATACGCATTACCAAGCGTCAGGGTGAACTGCATACTGAAACCTACAGGAAACCAACGGCTACTAATAGCTTGTTGCAGTGGGACAGTTATCACCCTAAGAGTCTGAGACGCGGTATCCCAAAAGGACAATACCTTAGAGTCAGAAGAAACTGTTCCTCATATGAATCTTTCCATCACCAGGCAGCCGATATGTGTAAGAGATTTCAACAACGGGGATATCCCAATCGAGTTTTGAGGGATGCATTCCTACACTCTAGTAAAACTGAACACCAAGCCTTGTTAGTTAACAAGACCCAGAATGTTAAAAAAGGAGATAATACCATCAGAATTATCGGCACATTTGATCATCAAAATCAGAAAGTTCGGTGTATCCTAAGTAGATATTGGGATGTTCTCCTAACTGATCTAGATATAAAGGATGTGCTCCCCCCCAGACCTGCGATTACATATAGATGTGGATGCTCCTTAAAGGACAGACTGGTACACAGTCACTACCAGAAACCAGTAGGAACCACCACATGGCTTAATCCCAAACCAACGGACACCTACAAGTGTGGTGGAAACTGTGTCTGTTGCCCCTTCATTTTAAAATCGAAAGTGTTCACTAGTGTTAGCACTGGAATAACATACACTATACGGGACTTTGCCAACTGCCATACCCAAGGGGTCATCTACCTATGTACCTGTAGTTGTCCCCTAAGTTACGTTGGAAAAACCAAACGTGAGTTTAGGAAACGGGTTGGGGAACACCTAGGTGATGTTAGGAATCGCAGAGACAAACCGATCGCACATCATTTGCTTGAGGCACACAATGGCGACGTGAGTACACTCAAATTCCAAGTTATCGAAGTCATACGGCAGTCACCAAGGGGTGGCGACTGGGATAATAGAATTCTCCGCAAAGAAGCGCAATGGATATACCGCCTTAAAACAGTATTTCCAATGGGACTAAATGAACAGATTTCCTTCGGTTGTTTTATTTAGTCTGCCTCGCGTTCATGTAATAGCCATTGTCTATGGTTACCCTTTCAAATATGTGATTCTTGAATAACTTGCCTTATATCGGACCGAAATTGGTCCATTTTGACATATATCAATATGGGGGGCCTGTTCTTTTGACAGAATTGTATGTCAATACAGTTTATCTTATCCAGCCCCTCTTTACACACACCCTCTACATGTATGTGGGATGGTTTGCTTAATAAGATGCATAGTTTTATAATGTATGGCTCTAGAACCTATATATCCACTATTACTCCCCTCCTCCCTTCAATCATGTGGGCAGTATCGTTATCTGCCGTCCTGATTCTCCTCCTACACTCCTGCAAGCGTTTCACAGGCAGGAAGTGACGATTTGAATGACGCCCGCTCACTTCCGGTTTTGGAATCACATGTGCGTTCCACCTGGCGCCGCGTGCGTTCCAAATACCGGAAGTGATGCTGTGTTCGATACCAAGGCAGTCATAGGGCTATCCAGGAGGTGGGGTTTACTTCTAGGCGCCAAAAACAGGTATTTGAATCATCTACCTAGTAATACCAATGCACCTTGTGATACCAGTGTGATACCTGCTGTATAATTATCAGAAGTTTGCCCTCTAACATCAGATGGGCGATTTTCTATTGAAACCTGCAACAATTGATCATCTATCCTTAGTCCCCTGATGAACCAGTCTTTACAATTTCTGGGGAAACGCGTCGGGACAAACTGCTAAGAAGGGACGAACATCATCAATCCTTACAGGCAGGGTAATATTAGGCGACAGCGAGGGCTTAGCCACCGAGAGGTGGGGTCGCCCCTTTCGGGGCGGGTGCTCCGCCTGTAGGCAGGGGTACATTGAGGGACGTATTAGGGATTTTGTTCCCCTCCCCTTCTCTACCACCTCTCTTTCACCGTATGGCCAGGTCCACAGTCATCTAACTACAGTATAAGTTGCCATTATTTTTTATATATCGGACTGCACTATCCTGATACGTCCAAAGTAAGGCCTGGTCTATTTATTTGACAAAGCCTAACATTCATATTAAGACGGGGTAATATTTTAACCAACGATAGTAAAAATTATGTTTTAGATGAAAAGTCATATTTCTTGATACTTTTCGTAACATTATAATACCACTGTGATTTATTTATAATGAGAGCTCACAAGTGCTAAAAACTGACAGTCTAATAATGAGTGAAAAACTTACTCTTGACGATCTCTGTAGAGCTTGTTGATGTTTTCCCACTGGAAGGAAAGCTCTGCCAGTTTTTGTTGAATCTTCTCATTTTCTTTTGGTGTAGCTGATTGGAGAACTGTTTTCTTTCTGCTTTGAGTAAACCCGATTTGACCTGAAAGTCTCCCTAGGATTTCTTTTGCATTCTAAAACAACAAAATAGTGGAAAAATAAAATAGCCAACAAATCAATTTTGTTCTATAACTACATATAAAGTGTTTAATAAAGTTCTCCATGCTGCCAGGTAGCTCCTAGACTGATGTTTCTAAATAAATAAGTGATGGAACTTAAATATATTTCCTGGTCCTAAAAACTGAGTTTTCTATTCTATTGATATATCAAATAGCCCTTCAGACTGAAAATCTCCAATATATATGGTGTGAAAGGGTCCTTTAAAGCAGCGGTCCCCAACCGCCGGGCTGCGGCCCAGGACCGGGCCGTGGAGAATTGTTAGCCGGGCCGCGGCGATCAGGGAAGCGCTTCATTAGTACAGAAGGACCAGGAATCGGTGAAGGATCTGTACTCACCACTTCCTGGTCCTCGGCTCGGCTATCGGCTGTGCATGGCTGCACACAGCGTGAGGTCTCTCTGTGACCTCACGCTGTGCGCCGCTATACACAGCCAGCCGACAGCAGAATGAAGAGGATCGCGATGGTGACCAGGAGCAGGAGAGGTAAGTGTTTTTTTTATTTTATTTTATTTGCACTAGGGGCTGATGGCTGACCTGGGTCTGACATGGGGGACATGGGGCTGACATGAGGGACATGGGGCTGACATGAGGGGCTAATGGGGGGCTTATGGCTGACATGAGGGGCTAATGGCTGACATGAGGGGCTAATGGGGGGCTAATGGCTGACATGAGGGGCTAATGAGGGGCTTATGGCTGACATTGGGGGGCTTATGGCTGACATTGGGGGGGTTATGGCTGACATTGGGAGCTGATAGATGGCTAAAGGTTTGGGGGTTGATCTGAGCCATTGGGGGGTCTGATCTGAGGTCTGATTAACATTGGGGGTCAGATTTTTGGTCTGACCTGAGGTGTAATGAAATTTTTTTTCTTATTATTGTTCTCCTCTAAAACTAGGTGCATCTTATAGGGCAAAAAATACGGTACAATGCAGCAGAGACCAGTGCAGCAGAGACCATAGTCAGTTTATATAGTCATTATATAGTGTTATATATTTTAATATGCACCTTGTGTTTTGTTATGCGCGTGAATCAGTCAGCCCCCCCAACCCCTAAGCAGTTTTTGCAGTATTACATTAAAATAACATGATTTATACCTGACAAATATATACAAAAAGAACACCTCTGCAGAACATATGTGGTCCATAAATACATACCATGAACACATCTCAGCATACATTGTGTTAATACTTTTACTATTTGTAAGTGTTCTTCTCGTGTAGTATTTAAATTAGTATGAAAAAGGTGCTTACACCACTTTTTCTATGCTGTTTCCCAGGCAGAAGGCTATTATTAATAACATTATTTAATGCCAGTAGATGACTTCGCTGGATCTCTGTGGTTTATTGAAGACTGTGTGACACTTGCAGAAATATTTTCAGACCTTGAGAAGCCAATATACATATGCATTCTTGTTCACTTTGGTTGGCTTACCACTAAATAGAAAGCTAAACAGTAAGGGTATGGTCCCATGATCAGGTTTCCTGATGCAGTTTTGGAAGCTAAAATCAGGATTGGATCAACAAAGAAGAGAATGTATTAAGGATCAATACTACTTTTCTTCTTTTTTTGAATGCACTCCTGGCATTGGAAAGCTGACCATGAGGCCATGCCTACTGTGACAAACATATGACATTTTTGTGTTCCTTATGCACATGCTTAATGTTTCAAAGAGTTAATGGCTAAATTGTGGTGTGCTCACCAGTTGAAAACATCCTACTGGTTTATGGCCTCACTTTCCTTCTGTGAAACTGGGCATGGAGAGTGGATGATTATGGGATTGTTAGGCTCCATCTTGCCTTTGTTTGAGAAGACTGAAAATGAGCCTGAAGCCATTTAGCTCCAGCCAATAAATGGATTGGCTGGAAGGCAGGACACATCTGATAACATTGTGTCAAGGTGGGGAGTGGGGGAAACCCCCCACAGTATAATGGGAACTGTTAACAACAATGAAAAGGGAACAGGCCACAACCTAAAGCCGCCCTAATCCTGACCCTGATCTCCTGACCGCATGAGCAAACCCTTAAGGTGGGAGGGCTCTTGCACTGGAACCTGGATGCTGCTGACCCTGATGGTTCCTGGCATAGGGGTCAGGAATAGGAGACAACCGGTTCCTCAGGGACTCAGACGAACTGCTGCGTAGTAACAGGTGGAAGGGAAATGACCATATGCAGCATCTGGATCGGCAGGTAAGAACACCGGAAAACTCACTTACCTGCTGCTGCCACCACGATTGGAACCCATGCATAAGTACAGGTGTCCACACACCAAACAGGACATCGTACAGACAACACACACACACAGGGATCCAGCACTCCTGATACTGCCTGGAACCCATGCCGCAAGGAGCACGGCAGCCCCAGGCAGCACTGCATATAGACTAATGATTAACCCCTCCGGGAAACCAGCCCCTTCACGGATGTATCAACCTACCAGGTGACGTATAGCATACATGCAGGGACCAACACCAGCAACAGCCCAGACATGTAACAACCAACAAAACGCTACACACACCCAGAACATATAATGGTACATGGAAGGTACATAAGGGAGGACAATTTATGTTCCATAAGGTGGACCTCAAGGACTGGGCAGAAACACCAAGGCAAGGAGCAAAGCTCCAACACCAAGCAAGGCTGTAGTACAACTGCATCCAGCCAGTAAGCCACAGGTTTATATCAAGCTTAACCTTAAAGGGGAAGTGCACATGCAAACTACCAACACGTTGCCACCGGCAACCAGTCTGCATGGCAACTGCATCACGGTCAAACACCAATATGACCGTGACACATTGTCTGTTAACCAAAATTGAGAAAAGAAAATATATGGTGTGTTTGCCCAGGAAAGGTTAAAAAAATGTGGGGGAGAGTCTTTGAGTGTGGAGCTATGCTGTAACATTGAGCTACAGCTCCCTGGATAAAGGACTACAAGAAATGAATGCCAAGCTCCACTGGCAGGAATACCAGAACCACAATCCAAGAGCAAGAGAAAGTTCACAGTCGGCACTGTCCCCATGGCACACTGACACCCCCCCGAGCAAGGGATGTACCCAGTTGATTAATAATATAAGAGATGTCCATAATAATGACATTGATTGTTTGACTTTTACAGGATTGGAGCAGATCTTTTTCGCCTAACAATGGTAAAGATAGACATGGTGTCCTTTTAAGATAAACAGCAAATTGGATTATAAAACCAGATGCCTTAGGACCTCTCGGTCTCAATGATCATAATGACCTATCTCCTTTTTTAGAATAAACTGATCATATGTATCAATTTGTATTTGTAATGCAAATTGTAAATTACATGCTTATGTAATGAAGTTTGCAGGTGAGCATTTGATAAAAGGGAGCATCAGTTGACGCAAAATGGCCCTAGGCCGACTGCTCTCCTGCACTATTCTCGAATCCTGCTGTGTTGTGCACAATGAAATAAAGGAAGATTTTATGGTAATAGCCTTGATTTTGATTTCTTTCATTGTAGATTAATACCAGACCCCACATCTTTTAGGGATGTTAGTTTTTTTTATGTAATACCTTTTGTTTTACCTCCCTTTGTAATGTTCTTCTGTATCTGTAACTTGTATGTACTTTTGTTAAATCATTTTAAAACATTACGTTTAATAAGTGTTGTGTCCTGTGTTGTGTTTTCTGTTTTTTATATATATATATATATATATATATATATATATATAGTAACGGGAGTTCAGGGCAGCACACCTTGTAGCGAGTAATGGGTGCCAGCGATGTTAGCACTTTACCAAAGTGTTAAATCCAGGATAAATAAATACAACGCAGCACATCCAATGGTGAAAAAAACTGTGGGATCCTTTATTCACCCATGCAACGTTTCGGTCCGCTTGCTGGGACCATTCTCAAGCCTCTTGAGAATGGTCCCAGCAAGCGGACCGAAACGTCGCATGGGTGAATAAAGGATCCCACAGTTTTTTTCACCATTGGATGTGCTGCGTTGTATTTATTTATCCTATATATATATATATATATATATATATATATATATATATAAGCACAGTCAACTATATGTGCGACAGTGTATTGGCTTAGCTTCAGTTGATACACAGTGGATGGGAATATACCTAGCATAGATAGGAATCCCATCAGGTTAGGGTGGGTTTCCATAAAACAGAGTACTGTATCCAGTTTTGTATAGTCTGGGGGAAGCCCTCTGTATTGACCCATGGGGAATGAAGCATAGGCCTGGTCAAGAAGGAGGGAGTGGTGACAGTGTATGTCTGGTGTAGTGTGCTGTCACACCTACCTGCATCATTATTTTTTGGTATTTCTAACTTAACTACAACTAATTGAATGCCTCATTAATTAAACCGCACATAGAATACCTTACTATAGAAACCTGCAAACTTACTGCATACTGTCAAGATAATTCTGTAATTTGTAAATGTATAAGGTTTGGAGGCCTATAACAACCTAGTTCTGTAATTTTACACATTTCTATATATGGCATGATACATATAAGCACAGAGAACAGTAAGAGTCACGTTACAAAAAAGTATCAACGTTATAGCGACAAGCAGTAAATGCTGAATTTGATTCCTATTGATTTTCATTCATTTTTTCAATGGCCAGCTCATAAATCTCAGTTTAGCTAATCAACATTTCTCATGAAAAAGATAATACTGTAATAAAATTTAATTTTTTACATCTCTGCACCTAAACCCTTTCCAATAAAGACATTGTGTTGGATTATGGCAGGTTGAGGGCCTTTAATAGAAATGTACAATCTCCTTTAGTAGCTAATTTTAGTGGTTCTATGCGTACTATCTCCCAGAAATAGTTGTATAAAGAATTGTGATTATTTACTGTGACACATTTTTCTGCCCTTTGGGCCAATATATATGGTTCAGGATAACAATTTTCTTAGCTGCCAGTGACCATGAGGGTGACACAGAATACTGACACAAACAAATTGAAAGCTTGCAGCATGGAAGACAGTTGGCTCAATGCATTTTTCTGTGCATGATTGCCCCACAGCACTCACTTAATACCATTTATTTTAATGCCTCAGAGAATGAACAATATAGATGAAAATATTTATTATGGGATCTGAGCATCTGACAATGGTAATTAATGAATAGGTCTTAAAAGCAATACATCAAAACATGTCACTTGTTTCCTTGTAATTGCTTGAAAGCAAAGGTTATTCTATTAACTAAATAATATAAAGACTACTTTTGACATAGAATTAGGACAAATCATATCCTCATTTTCTCCTTTAATAATATGTAAAACAGTAAAATTTGGGGGGAAAAGTAATGATAATGAAATAAAATAATTTTAACATCACCAATGACTATAGTAAAACCCATCATTATGGGTTGTAGTCTGGTATAGACAATTCTTATAAATAAAGTAAAAAAGTGATACATGTTGGGCGTATTGAGGTCCTCCTTCATAATCACTCTATTCTTGCTGCATTATAAATGCATCCTCCACACACTGACTTTGTGGAGAACTTGTATCAGGCTTATTCTGAAATACAGCAACCAATCTGTACAAGCAGAGCTGCAGTATATAGCAATTAAGAGGAACAAAGCAGGATCCTAGATATCTAATGCAAAACAGAGTTTATTTTGGACTAATGTGGACTACCAGTCAGTGTAATTAAAGTAAATGCCTATTCTTGAACTCAGTTTTTAATAGGGCTAATATTAATTTCTTACTATATCTTTATATCAGTCAGAGCTCTATTTTTATTATATAGAGTATCACATAAGCATTGAGATTGAGTTGAAGTAGTTTATTGGGATCAGAATATTAAAGGCCTATCTAGGAAAGGCCACCAATATCAGATTGTTGGGGTTCACCTCTCAGTACATACGCTAATCAGTTGTTTGAAGGGGACACAGTTCTCATGTGACCACTGTGCTTTTTCGTTGTTAACATGGGCCCATCTACCTGCACACGGTCTACTTAGCATCTACGATACATTGTATTACAGCTTTGTCCAATTCACTTTAATAGGGTGATGCTGCAATATTCTATATTATCGTCCCCCATGTGAAAATGAAGAGGTCACAGCGCTTGCACAAGAACCACAGCCCCTTCAAACGGCTGATCAGCAGGGTTGCCAAGATGGCGTTCCTTTTAAATGATCAATTCTGTCTGTCTCCATCCACCATTAGAGGGGGAACTTACCGCTTATTGTTATAAATAATAATAATAATGATATAACAAAATTCAGCAAATTCCAAACCTCTCCTTAGTGGCACCCACAGACAATTAGAATTTTATCATCTAACCCAATGTCTATGAAAGGAGTTATGCATAAGAAAAATGCAAGACATCCACTTTAAACTTGAAGACATCTATCTAGCTATCTGGGTTTTTTGTATTTATTTTTATTGATGAGCGAAGTTTTAAAATTAGATTTGGCGAATGTCATCAAGAAATTTGGTTCCTTCCGAATTAATTTGACACAAATCGCTATAAATCTGGTGCAGTATACCCAGCCCAATCTTCCTAATCATATTCTTCCTACTTGGTGGCCAAATCTTAGTGTGAATGCTTGGAAGTAAAACTGCAAGAAGAGTGCAGGGAGAGTAGAGGGAGAGTGTATCACTGTGTACATGAGTGAGCAGTGCACCAAGATTCATAGCTAATCGCTTCTGTTATCTATAGATTTACTCTTCCTCAGTATTACAGGTCAATGCTACCACCAGGTCTAATTTATTGATGTGGACTTAACTGTGTAGTGCACCAAGATTCAAGTAGTCATCAGCAGTGGCAGTAGCAGTGTGAACCAAGATTCCCTTTTGTTAAACAAAAATAAATGCATACAACACCCTTCAGTAAAGCAAAAAATAGTGAGCTCCCCTGCAGGAGCTGTGTCCAAATGGCTCCTTAGTGCAACAAAATAAATGTGGATAGTCAGTAGTCATCCTTCTGCTGAATCCTGACAATGCAGCTGTCACTATTTAAACATGGCAGCATGCATCTGGCCATTTGCACAAGGGACTCGGAGGGGCTCCCTGCCTCCATCTCCACTGCAGACTGCCACAGTCTGTTGGGGTCATCTGCATTGTCTTCATCATCGCCCTCCAGCTCCTCATGCTCCTACTGCCCCTCCTGCTCTTCTCCTGTCGTTTGTGCACCAAGCACCTAGGTGTGTATAACATTTCTGGGAGTTTATGTCCTCGTTATCCTCCTCTTCGTTCTCCTCAGGGCTCAGCTGGCCATGAGATGTAGGTGCCACGTTTTCTGTCCCGTCACCAATCATATTTCTCAGCATCCCCTCCAGGATGTGACGGAGTGGAATAACATCATTCATCCTGTAGTTCTGCTGGCCTTCTCAAACTACCTGAGCAAATGGCAGCTGTCACGCATGAGCTGCCACTGGCTAACATGGAAGTTATACTGGGGAGTAAACCTGTCCATCTGTTGTTGTTGACCACCTTCCTCTGCTCGTGCAGCTTGAAGCTTGGAGTTTCAACAGATGAAAACGTTGCATATCAGGCGATGCTGGGGACGAGCATTTTGCCTTTGCTGCTCAAAGAGGGTGTGTTTTGCACAGTAACAGTGGCTGAAGTGCATGCCTGGACATTGTTAACAGCTCTTGCAGTTCAGTGGAAGTCTTGAGGAACCGGGTGACAACGGGATTGAAGATATGAGCCATGCAGAGGGCATAGGTCAGCCTTTCCTGATGCAGTGCAGACAAAATGTTCTTCCAGTTATTAGTAACTATGGTTTCTATCTCCATTTGATGAGGAGATGGCCAATATTGGATTTCTTTATTGATGACATGCAGCATTTCCTCCCCGGTGTGGCTCTGTTCACCAAGGCTTACCAGGTTCAGAACCATGTGATAACACCTAGTTTTGCATAGGTGATATGATGGAGGACCACTGTGAACTGTGCCTAAAGGGGAGGTTGAGGAAAAGGTAGAGGATAAGGAGGCAGAGGAGGACATTGGCACAGAAATCCCACAATTCCAATGTGGAAGCGGCATAACCATCACCTGACCAAGTTGCTGGTATGCCTGGCCAAAAACTACATTTACCCAGTGGGCTGTGAACGACATATATTGTCCTTGACCATATTTACAACTCCATACGTCAGAACTGGCGTTAACTCTACCAGACTCAAGGCCTGCTTAATGTATGTGTGCAGGGCTGGTACAGCTTTTTTGTAATAGTAATGTCAGCTTGGGACTCTCCACCTTGGGCGGGCAAAAGTCATCAGTTCTCTGAAATGTGCAAAGTCAACTACAGTACATGGAAAGGCAGGGATTGTAATACCAGCAACTTGGCCAGGTGCACATTCAGCTTCTGCGCCATTGGATGAGTAAATGCATACTGTTGTCTTTTTATAATCGCCTCAGTGATCTATTGCTGCCAAAACAAGTGACAAGGAGAAAGAGGAGGAGCATCAGGAGCAATAGACAACATTGAAGTTGTTGAAAAGGAATGACAGCTTCCTTCTGCTGAAGTTGTCAAGCCCTGACTGCTGGAGAAGTGTTGCTGGCCAGTGGGAAATGCATCAAGCTATAACATTAAATGAGTTGCACTGTTTTCCCACGCCACTTTATGGTGAAGCTCCATGTGTTGACGCAAGGCCGTCATGCCAACATTAGCACCCTGGCTGGGCCCACACATCCTGCATACTTCTACGCTAACATCCCCCAGTGGCTTAATTAAAAATTCCCACACTGCCGATGGCATTTAACCCGGGTCACTTTTCACCTTCCTGCTTAGGCCATTTTTTTGCAAATCGGACATCTGTCACTTTATGTGGTAATAACTTTGGAACACTTTTACTTATCCAGGCCATTCTGAGATTATTTTCCCATGACACATTGTACTTCATGACAGTGTTAAATTTAGGTCAATATATTTTTCCTTTATTTATTTTTAGAAAAATTTGAAATATTCAACATTTTCTAAACTTGAATTTCTCTACTTTTAAGACAGATTGTAATGCCTCATAAAATAGTTATCAGTCATCATTCCCCATATGTCTACTTTATGTTGGCATCATTTTGTAAATGTCATTTCATTTTTTAAGGACATTAGAAGGCTTAGAAGTTTAGAAGCCATTTTTAAAATTTTCAACAAAATTTCCAAGACCAATTTTTTAAGCACCAATTCAGATACACCCCTCAAATTATTCAAAACTGATGTTACAAACTTTGTCAGCCCTTTAGGTGTTCCACAAAAATTAAAGGAAAATGGAGGCAAATTTTCAAAATGTTATTTTTATGCAGAATTTTCATGTTAATAGATTTTTTTATTGCAACACACCAAGGGTTAACTGCAAAATAAACCTCAATATGCATTACTCTGATTCTGCAGTTTACAGAAATACCCCATATGTGGTAGTAAACTGCTCTATGGGTACGTGGCAGTGGTCAGAAGGAAAGGAGCGCCATATGGATTTTGGAAGCAGATTTTGCTAGAATGGTTTTTAGGCACCATTTTGTAATTGAATAGACCCTGACTTACCCCTACAGTGGAAACTCTCAAAAAGTGACCACATTTTGGAAATTACACCATTCAAATAATATATTAAGGGGGTACTGAGCACTTTGCCCCCTAAGCATTTTATGGAATTTGGAAACACTTGGCTATGAAAATGAAAAGTTTCATTTCTTCCAATAAAATGTTGCTTTAGCCCCAAATTTTTCATTTTCACAAGGGGTAACAGAAAAAAAGGACCCAATAATTTGTTACCCATTTTCTCCTGAATATGGCAGCACCCAATATGTAGTGGTAAACTGCTGTGGGGGCATATGGCAGAATTCAGAATGCTGAGTGCCATATGGCTTTTGCAGCACAGATTTTGATGGATTGGTTTGCAGGTGCCATATGGTTATATTTTTTGAATGATTGTCTTCTGTAGGGGCTCATTATTTGCGGGATGAAGCAACGTTATCATTAGTACCATTTTAGGGTACATAAGACTTTTTGATCGCTTGGTATTACACTTGATTTTTTTACAGGATTCAACTGAGGGGGCATATCATGTGATATTTTTATAGAGCAGGTTGTTACAGATGAGGCGATACCCAATGTGTCTATTATGTGTTAAAGAGAATCTGTCACCTGCTTTTAGCATTTTAAGCTTTCAACATTGCCATGTTCAGTAAAGTACCGGTACCTTATTTCCTGTAGTGGTCTTCTTACTTTATTTCGTTTTGTCATTTTGATTAAAAAAAGCTCTTTTTCTGATATGCTAATGAAGCTCCAAGGTGCCCAGAGGGGCGTATTTTTTTCCTCTCTGGAGCCCAGTAACACCCCCTTGCAGTGCCCAGCCCGCCTTAAAGAGGACCTTTCACCGATCCTGACATTGTGAACTAAGTATCATGACATATACAGCGGCGCCCAGGGATCTCACTGCACTTACTATTATCCTTGGGCGCAGCTCCGTTCTCCCGTTATGTCCTCCGGTATGTTCGGTGACTTGGTTATAGTAGGCGGAGCCTGCTCTTGTTCTGCTGGGCGTTTCCTTCTCCTAGGCTGTAGCGCTGGCCAATCGCAGCACTCAGCTCATAGCCTGGGAGAAAAAAAAAAACTCCCAGGCTGTGAGCTCTGCGCTGCAATTGGCCAGCGCTACAGCCTAGGAGAAGGAGACGCCCAGCAAAACAAGGGCAGACTCCACCTACTATAACCAAGTCCCCTAAGTCTCCGTCTACTATAACCAAGTCCCCAAACATACCGGACATAACGGGAGAACGGAGCATCGCCCAGGGATAATAGTAAGTGAAGTGAGATCCCCGGGCGCCGCTGTATATGTCATGATACTTAGTTCACAATGTCAGGATCGGTGAAAGGTCCTCTTTAATTTGACTCCCAAGAACGCCTCCTGATCCTGAAATAACCTTCCACAGCCCCAGTAAACGGTTCTGCCCCCTTGCCACATCATCTTCTACCTTCAAGAAATGCCCCATTATTCTTCCTGTCGGCCGCCAGAAATCTCGCGCAGGTGCAGTGCCGCCTGCGGCCTGCGCGATCATCAAGCTCCTGAGGCAACAGCGCTTAGATTACGTCACTGGGCTCAGCGCATGCCCAGTGAGACTTTTGAGACTGTTGCCCTCAGGAGCTTGATGATCGCGCAGGCGGTACCGTGCCTGCGCGAGATTTCTGGCGGCCTACAGGAATAAGAACGAGGCATTTCTTGAAGGTAGAAGATGACTTAACGAGGGGACGGAACCGTTTGCCAGTTCTCTGGGAGGTTATTTCAGGATCAGGAGGCGTTCTTGGGATTCAAATTAAGGCCGGCTGGGCACTGCAGGGGGGAGTTACTGGGCTCCAGAGAGGAAAAAAAAAAGCCTCTCTGGGAACCTTGGAGCTTCATTAGCATATCAGAAAAGAGCTTTTTTATCGAATTGACAAAACGAAATAAAGTAAGAAGACCACTACAGGAAATAAGGTACTTTACTGAACATGGCAATGTTGAAAGCTTAAAATGCTAAAAGCAGGTGACAGATTCCCTTAAAGTTTTATATAGTAAATGTATTTTTGAACAGAACTAAATCTTGTTTTTGTGTTGCCATTTTCTGAGAGTCATATTTTTTTATTTTTTGGGAAATTATCTTAGGTAGAGTCTCATTTTTTTGCGGGATGAGATGGCAGTTTGATTGGTATCATTTTGGGGTACATACGCCTTTTTGATTGCTTGGTATTACACTTTTTATAAGAGAAGGTGACCGAAAAATGTCTGTTTTGGTCCAGTTTTTTTTTTTTTTTTTTTTTCTGAGTTCACCTGACGGGGTGGATCATGTGATATTTTTATAGAGCCGGTCGATACGAATGCGACAATACCTAATACCTTGGTCTTCACTTGTGTCACCCTCACTTGTCTCTTGCACATGCCCCTGACCTCTCGCAACATGTGCTCCCATCTAAATGTCATCATCAGTAGTTGCACGTCTAAAGTAGTCCTCTCCTCCAAGTCTGGGCTGGCCTGTAACTGCTGACAGTCCTCACAAAGCTCATTGTTGCTGAGAAGCAGAGCAGACGCGGTGGCAATTATTATTTGGCTAGCAGGAGCAGCAAAAGCAATAGGCAGGTTCAGGAAATGTGAGGGCATAGAGGCAGTTTCTGGGCCATGCCAACTAAGTGTGCTGTCAGAGGAACCCACAGATTCCTAGCTGTGTGTATCTGTAGTCACTTGAGATGATGTTGAAGAGAGAGTCAACTATTCCAGTACAGCAGGATTGTTGGTCAAAACACGACCGCTGGATAATAGTGGCCGCTATAGCCAATTGCTGCAGCTGCTGCCACCCCGTATTCTGCTGCTACTTGTGCTGGCTACAGCAACATTTTTGTCACTGCCTGTTCCTTTGGAGGGCCCCGGCAACTGTCTCTTGGTCATAATGTACTGCAAGTGTATCACTAAAATAACAGAATAACTCTGAATGTAGATGCAATAGAACGTAATGCACATGGTGATATATTACACCTACCTTTAATACTCAGGCACACTAACTGTATTACTAAAATAACAGATTAACTCTGAAAATCAGTACACTAGAACTTGATGCACACAGCAATATATTATACTTCCTTTAATACTGAGGCACAGTAACTGTATCACTAAAATTATGGATTAACTCTGAATGTCCGTGCACTAGAACGTAATACACATTTTTTAAAACACTTTGCAGCAACACTGTCCCTAGTGCATGAGCACTTGCCAAATCTCTCCCTATGCTCAGCTCACAGGACATTGGTGGAGACCACGTGGGATGAGGGTTTTATAGGGCTGTGACATCATAGGGGATGGCTACCTGTGGATTAGATTGGCATTTTAGGAAAAGCTAATTCGTTACCATAAAGCGCAATAAAATTCAGCTTAGTTACGAATTGAAGTTTCCCAAAACTGTGGACCAAATTCCACTTCGAATGCTTTCCATCGCTTAACACTTTTTTTCTTCAAAAAATTTGTATTATTGTCAACAGGATTGTATTGGTAAACAAATAATAATTTATTCTATAAACAAGTGAAAAAAAAGCTTCAAGCTATTTTAAGCACGAAAGTACCAAGGGAAACTATATAACCTGGTTGAGAAAAGAGCATACAACTTTCATTTCTAAGAAAAAAGGATTAAAGAAACTCATTAGCAACGCGAGTGACACCAGCCTTTAGGGAAAGGATCCATCTCCATGCTCTTGTAGAAGAGAAATTGTAGTATTACAGACTCACAGTTCAGTTCATTCTCTCCTTCTAAGATTTGTCTTTTGCTGACAAAGGACAACACCTTGTATAAAATCTATTCCCATGTGCCCCCTGCATAACCGTCAGCTGACAGATTACCTGTGGAAAGTAGTCAATCAATGGGATGACTGAATGACTGAACACATGATTATTTGAAAGTATAGGGAATTCTGAGGAAAAAATGTGTTTAGAAATGAAGCACAGTAGTGAGTTAAGGAAGTCATTATTGAATGAAGAGGTTTCAGTTGCACCTATTCTTTGCTTGAAATGCCCAGATGAACAACCTCAATCTAAATAAAGCAGTCATTGTATCATTTTTATGTTTGCCAGATATTGTCTGATTTATTTATCAGGTATTAGGTCAGGCTTATAATGAAAAGTTATATTAGGAATGTAGATCAAAATATGACAAAGATCCATCAAGTTCAACCTTTCTCAATGAATTTTACAACATTAAATGTCAAATTATAACCCTCTATAACTTCTGCTATAAGTATGTAGTAGTGTTCATCGAGAATGATCGGCACATGGCGGTATTTGGCTGAATACAGCATGTGCTCGAGCGCAATGCTCAAGTCACCTCCCCGCACATTTCTTGCCTGCTACGCAGCCAATAAACGTGCAGGTAAGTACTGCCCTTTACTGTAATGCCCTAGCCATGTTGGTTACTGGCATTACAGTGATTGGCTGGCCGGAATGCGTCATCGGGTACTATATAGCACCCAATGGCGCGTGTTCGGCTCAGTGTTAGTTAGGGAGAGCTATGCTGAAGAAGATAAGATAGTGTAGAGAGTGAATTTTTTTTTTTTCAGTAGAAAAACTTGTCAGAGACCCAAAAGTCCCAGAACTATTGTTGTGTGTGGCAGCAGCAATATATATTTTTAGCGCAACCTGTACTAAATTGCTAAAACTTTACAGACCCAAAAGTCCTTTTAAGGACTTTTGTGTGTGGCAGCAATATCTATTTTTAGTGCATCCTGCGCTAAATAGCGTGCAATAGTTAGGTCGTTGCAGACAGCGACATTATCTGCGCTATATCTCCCGTGTAACGTATGCGCAGCCCAAAAAATTCTGTGACATCCAGTGTACTTTTTTCAGTAGACGGTGTCTGCTGCAGACAGTTACATTACCTGCGCCACATTTCCTGTATAGCGTTTGCGTATCTGAAATATCAGTGACATTCAGTGTATTATTTTTTTGCTTCTGGTGGCAGCGACATTACCTGCGCTACATCTCCAGTGTAACATTAGCGCTAAAATATTGGTGACATTCAGTGTATTTCTTTTCACCGCTGGTGACAGCAACATTATCTGCGCTAGATCTCCTGTGTAACATGTACAAAGCCTAAAAATTTCTGTGACATTCAGGCAGGATTAACTCTGAAGCCCAGTGTAGCGGAGAGGCCGTATAATCCACAATAACTTCGCTGGTAGAGAGCTATGCTTGGGACAAAGGTCTCATATACCGCTATGTAGAGAAGGTAGTAGCAGGGTCCATACCCGTGCCCACTAAGCAGTTAGTGGTACCCCGAAAGTATAGATGAGAGTTGCTGCGCATCGCACACGATATACCATTATCAGGACATTTAGGAATCAGCGCTACATCTCCTGTGTAACGTGTGAGCAGCCTAAAAATATCTGTGACATCCAGTGTACTTTTTCCGTAGACGGTGTCCGCTGTGGACAGTTACATTACTTGCGCTACATCTCCTGTATAACTTTTGTGGATCCGAAATATCAGTGACATTCAGTCTAATTTTTTTGCTGCTGCTGGCAACGACATTACCTGAGCTACATCTCCAGTATAACGTTAGCGCATCCGAAATATCAGTGTCATCCAGTGTACTTTTTCTGTAGATGGTGTCTACTGCAGACAGCGACATTATCTGCGCTACATCTCCTGTGTAACATGTGCACAGCCTAAAAATATCTGTGACATCCAGTGTACTTTTTCCGTAGACACTGCGGTCACTGACATTACCTGTGCTACATGTCCTGTATAACGTTTGCGCATTCTAAAAATTTCTGTGACATTGTGTACTTTTTCCGAAGAAGCTGCTGACAGCAACATTACCTGCGCTTCATCTCCTGTTTAACGTGTGCGCAGCCTAAAAATATCTGTGACATCCAGTGTACTTTTTCTGTAGATGGTGTCCGCTGCGGACAGTTACATGACCTGTGCTACATCTCCTGTATTAGGTTTGCGTATCTGAAATATCAGTGACATTCAGTCAAATTTTTTTGCTGCTGGTGGCAACGATATTACCTGCGCTACATCTCCAGTATAACATTAGCGCATCTGAAATATCAGTGACATTCAATGTAATTTTTTGGGGCGCTGGTGACAGCGACATTATCTGCGCTGCATCTCCTGTGTAACGCCTGGGCAGCCTAAGAATATCAGTGACATCCAGTAAACTTTTTCCGTAGATGGTGTCCGCGGTGGACAGTGACATTATCTGGGGTACATCTCCTATGTAATAATTCCACATCCCAAATACCTGTGACATTCCCTGTAATTTTTTATAAGCCGCTGCTGACATCAGCAACATTATCTGCGGTATTTCTCCTGTGTAACGTTTCCACATCCCAAATATCTGTGACATTACCTGTAATTTTATATTAGCCGCTGCTGACATCAGCAACATTATCTGCGGTATATATCCTGTGTGACGTTTCCACATCTCAAATACTTTTTTAAAAAAAAAAATGCGCATACACTTACAAATTCTACGCTATGTACGTGTTACATACTTTCAAGAATATGCAGTCAGGTCCATAAATATTGGACACAATTCTGAAATTTTTAGCTCTATACACCACCACAATGGATTTGAAATGAAACAAACAAGATGTGCTTTAACTGCAGACTGTTAGCTTTAATTTGAGGGTATTTACATCCAAATCAGGTGAACGGTGCAGGAATTACAACAGTTTGCATATGTGCCTCCCACTTGTTAAGGAACCAAAAGTAATGGGACAGAATAATAATCATAAATCAAACTTTCACTTTTTAATACTTGGCTGCAAATCCTTTGCAGTCAATTACAGCCTGAAGTCTGGAACGCATAAACATCACCAGACGCTGGGTTTCATCCCTGGTGATGCTCTGCCAGGCCTCTACTGCAACTGTCTTCAGTTCCTGCTTGTTTTTGGGCCATTTTCCCTTCAGTTTTGTCTTCAGCAAGGGAAATGCATGCTCAATCGGATTCAGGTCAGGTGATTGACTTGGCCATTGCATAACATTCCACTTCTTTCCCTTAAAAAAACTCTTTGGTTGCTTTTGCAGTATGCTTTGGGTCATTGTCCATCTGCACTGTGAAGCGCCGTCCAATGAGTTCTGAAGCATGTGGCTTAATATAAGCAGATAATATAGACCGAAACATTTCAGAATTCATCCTGCTGCTTTTGTCCACAGTAGCATCATCAATAAATACAAGACAACCAGTTCCATTGGCAGCCATACATGCCCATGCCATGACACTACCACCACCATGCTTCACTGATGAGGTGGTACGGTTAGGATCATGAGTAGAGTTGAGCGGACACCTGAATGTTCGGGTTCGACGAGTTCGGCCGAACTTGAAAAAAAAGTTCGGGTCCGGGACCCGAACTTGACCCCGAACCCCATTGAAATCAATGGGGACCCAAACTTTTGGGCACTAAAATGGCTCTAAAATAGTCCTGGAAAGGGCTAGAGGGCTGCAAAAGGCATCAAAATGTGCTTAAGAGCATGGCAACTGTTCTGCATACAAATGTAGATAGGGAAATGACTTAAAATAACATAAAATAAAAAAAGCAGGGGTTCATTCACGGAAAAAGGAGGTTCATGTCACCCAGCAATAGATCAGAGGATTTTGAGAGATTTAGGCCCCTGTCACCCAGGCACAGCAGGGGTTCATTCACTGCAAAAGGGGGTTCATGTCACCCAGCAATAGAACAGAGGATTTTGAGAGATTTAGGCCCCTGTCACCCAGGCACAGCAGGGGTTCATTCACGGCAAAATGGGGGTTCATGTCACCCAGCAATAGAACAGAGAATTTTGAGAGATTTTGACCGCTGTCACCCAGGCACAGCAGGGGTTCATTCACGGCAAAAGGGGGTTTATGTCACCCAGCAATACAACAGACGATTTTGAGAGATTAAGGCCCCTCTCACCCAGGCACAGCAGGGGTTCATTCGCGGCAAAAGGGGGATCTTGTCACCCAGCAATAGAACAGAGTATTTTGAGAGATTTAGGCCCCTGTCACCCAGGCACAGCAGGGGTTCATTCACGGCAAAAGGGGGATCTTGTCACCCAGCAATAGAACAGAGGATTTTGAGAGATTTAGGCCCCTGTCACCCAGGCACAGCAGGGGTTCATTCACGGCAAAAGGGGGTTCATGTCACCCAGCCATAGAACAGAGGATTTTGAGAGTTTTAGGCCACTGTCACCCAGGCACAGCAGGGGTTCATTCACGGCAAAAAGGGGATCTTGTCACCCAACAATAAAACAGAGGATTTTAAGAGATTTAGGCCCCTGTCACCCAGGCACAGCAGGGTTTCATTCACGGCAAAAGGGGGATCTTGTCATCCAGCAATAGAACAGAGGATTTAGAGAGATTTAGGCCCCTGTAACCCAGGCTCAGCAGGGGTTCATTCATGGCAAAAGTGGGTTCTTGTCACCCAGCAATACAACAGACGATTTTGAGAGATTTAGGCCCATGTCACCCAGGCACAGCAGGGGTTTATTCACAGCAAAAGGGGGTTTATGTCACCCAGCAATACAACAGACGATTTTGAGAGATTAAGGCCCCTCTCACCCAGGCACAGCAGGGGTTCATTCGCGGCAAAAGGGGGATCTTGTCACCCAGCAATAGAACAGAGGATTTTGAGAGATTTAGGCCCCTGTCACCCAGGCACAGCAGGGGTTCATTCATGGCAAAAGGGGGGTTCATGTCACCCAGCAATAGAACAGAGGATTTTGAGAGATTTAGGCCCCTGTCACCCAGGCACAGCAGGGGTTCATTCACGGCAAAAGGGAAATCTTGTCACCCAGCAATAGAACAGAGGATTTTGAGAGATTTAGGCCCCTGTCACCCAGGCACAGCAGGGGTTCATTCACGGCAAAAGGGGGGTTCATGTCACCCAGCAATAGAACAGAGGATTTTGAGAGATTTAGGCCCCTGTCACCCAGGCACAGCAGGGGTTCGTTCACGGCAAAAGGGGGATCTTGTTACCCAGCAAAAGAACAGAGGATTTTGAGAGATTTAGGCCCCTGTCACCCAGGCACAGCAGGTGTTTATTCATGGCAAAAGGGGGTTCATGTCACCCAGCAATAGAACAGAGGATTTTGAGAGATTTAGGCCCCTGTCACCCAGGCACAGCAGGGGTTCATTCACGGCAAAAGGGGGGTTCATGTCACCCAGCAATACAACAGAGGATTTTGAGAGATTTATTCCCATGTCACCCAGGCACAGCAGGGGTTCATTCACGGCAAAAGGGGGATCTTGTCACCCAGCAATAGAACAGAGGATTTTGAGAGATTTAGGCCCCTGTCACCCAGGCACAGCAGGGGTTCATTCACGGCAAAAGGGGGATCTTGTCACCCAGCAATAGGACAGATGATTTTGAGAGATTTAGGACCCTGTCACCCAGGCACAGCAGGGGTTCATTCACGGCAAAAGGGGGATCTTGTCACCCAGCAATAGAACAGAGGATTTTGAGAGATTTAGGCCCCTGTCACCCAGGCTCAGCAGGTGTTTATTCACGGCAAAAGGGGGTTCATGTCACCCAGCAATAGAACAGAGGATTTTGAGAGATTTAGTCCCCTGTCACCCAGGCACAGCAGGGGTTCATTCACGGCAAAAGGGGGTTCATGTCCCCCAGCCATAGAACAGAGGATTTTGAGAGTTTTAGGCCACTGTCACCCAGGCACAGCAGGGGTTCATTCACGGCAAAAGGGGGTTCATGTCCCCCAGCCATAGAACAGAGGATTTTGAGAGGTTTAGGCCCCTGTCACCCAGGCTCAGCAGGGGTTTGTATACGCCAAAAATGGTAAAATGTCACCCGACAATTGAAAATACGATTTTTTTCAATTTAGGACACAGAAAATGTGTTTAAGAGCATGGCAACTGCTCTGCAAACAAATGTGGATAGGGAAATAACTTTTAATAAAATAAAATAACTAAAAATTACAAATTATTAACCTGCAACTCAGAGAAGAAGGTGGATATGGAGTCGGAGGTTGAGGAGGCGGTGAATGTGGTGTTGTAGGTGGAGGCAGCAATGGAGGAGGAGGAGGTAGCCAACAATGTTTATTTTTTATTGGGGTAGGTAGCCCCCAAAATATTGTGACAAATAAAAAAAAACAAAAAAACAAAGAATCATTGCACTTGACTGATGTTGATGGTGGTATAAATGTCTATTCTGCACAAGGTACAGAGGTACAGACAAGTCTTTTGGGATCAAAGCCTGGTTCATTTTAATGAACGTGAGCTTGTCCACGTTGGCTGTGGACAGGCAGCTGCTCTTGTCTGTGATGACGCCCCCTACCGTGCTAAACACACGTTCTGATAATACACTGGCTGCAGGGCAGGCCAGCACCTCCAAGGCGTAAAGGGCAAGCTCAGGCCATGGCCCAATTTGGAGACCCAAAAGTTGAAGGGGGCAGACCCGTCATTCAGTACGTGTAGGCGTGTGCACACATACTGCTTCACCATGTTGGTGAAATGCTGCCTCCTGCTAAGACGTTCCATATCAGCTGGTGGTGCTGGTTGTTGTGGCGTGCTGACAAAGCTTTTCCACATGTCGGCCATGCTAACCCTGCCTTCTGAGGTGCTGACGGTGCCCCAGCAGCGTTGGCAACCTCTTCCTCTTCCTCGTCCTCTGCCTTCGCCTTGTGCTTCCACTGTGCCCCCGCTGTCAGGTGGGAATGCCACCAGCAGCGCATCTACCAGCGCGCGCTTGTACTCACGCATCTTACGATCACACTCCAGTGATGGAATTAAGGACTGTACATTGTCCTTGTAACGGGGATCCAGCAGCTTGGCCACCCAGTAATCAGCACAAGTTAGAATGTGGGAAACTCTGCGGTCATTGCGGAGACACTGCAGCATGTAATCGCTCATGAGTGCAAGGCTGCCCGGAGGCAACGAAAAGCTGTCCTCTGTGGGAGGTGTATCGTCTGTGTCCTCTGTATCCCCCCATCCACGCACCAGTGAATGCCATGAGCTGGTCTGGGTGCCACCCTGCTGTGAACATGGTTCCTCCTCCTCCATCTCCTCATCCTCCACCTCCTCATCCTCCAGAACTGTGCCCTGGCTGGACAATTGTGTACCTTGGGTTTGTGGGTGCAGGAACCTACCCTCGGAGCCACTTGGGAATGACTGGCCGGAAACCCTACGAAATGATCCCTCTTCCTCCTCCTCCTCCTGTGCCACATCCTCTTCCATCATAGCCATGAGCGTTTTTTCAAGGAGGCATAGAAGTGGGATAGTAACGCTGAGAACGGCGTTATCGGCACTGGCCATGTTGGTGGAGTACTCGAAACAGCGCAACATGGAACACAGGTCTCGCATGGAGGCCCAGTCATTGGTGGTGAAGTGGTGCTGTTCCGCCGAGCGACTCACCCGTGCGTGCTGCAGCTGAAACTCCACTATCGCCTGCTGCTGCTCGCACAGTCTGGCCAGCATGTGCAAGGTGAAGTTCCACCTTGTGGGCACGTCGCATACTGTATGAGGCGGGAAGGCCGAAGTTACGCTGCAGCGCTGACAGGCGAGCAGCAGCAGGGTGAGAATGCCGAAAGCGCGCACCGACGGCCCGCACTTTATGCAGCAGCTCTGACATGTCAGGGTCATTTTTAAGGAATCTCTGCACCACCAAATTCAGCACATGCGCCAGGCAAGAAATGTGCGTCAAACCGGCTAGTCCCAGAGCTGCTACGAAATTTCGCCCATTATCGCACACCACCAGGCTGGGCTTGAGGCTGACTGGCACAAACCACTCATCAGTTTGTTGTTCAAGGCCCGTCCACAGCTCCTGCGCGGTGTGGGGTTTGTCCCCCAAACAGATAAGTTTTAAAACTGCTGACGTTTACCCCTGGCTGTGCTGAAGTTGGTGGTGAAGGTGTTACGCTGACCGGATGAGGAGCTGGTAGAGGATGAGGAAGCAGAGTAGGAGAAGGAAGCAACAGGAGGCAAACTAAAGCGCCCTGCAATCCTCAGTGGTGGAAGGACATGCGCCAAACTGCTATCCGCCTCAGGCCCAGCCGCCACTGCATTTACCCAGTGTGCTGTTATGGAGATATAACGGCCCTGACCGTGCTTACTGGTCCACGTATCCGTAGTCAGGTGCACCTTGCCACAGATGGCGTTGCACAGTGCACACCTGATTTTGTCCCCTATTTGGTTGTGAAGAGAAGGGATGGCTCGCCTTGAAAAGTAGTGGCGGTTGGGCACAACGTACTCTGGGACAGCCACCGCCATAAGGCCTTTAAAACTATCCGTCTCCACCAGACGGAATGACAGCATTTAAAAGGCAAGTAATTTAGAAATGCTGGCATTCAAGGATAGGGATCGCGGGTGGGTAGCGGGGTACTTACTCTTCCTCTCCAGCGTTTGGGATATGGAGAGCTGAACGCTTCCGTGGGACATTGTGGAGATGCTTGGTGACCCAGGTGTTGGTGTTGCTGGCAGATCCTCTGTTTGTGGGGTGCCAGGTGGCACTGTCCCTCCAGAGGTGGATGAAGAGGCCGCGACTGCAGCAGAAGAGGAAGCAGGAGGAGCCAGAGACCTTTCTTGGTTTTTGAGGTGTCTACTCCACTGCAGCTCGTGCTTTGCACTTAAATGCCTGGTCATGCAGGTTGTGCTCAGGTTGAGAACGTTTATGCCTCTCTTCAGGCTCTGATTGCACAGCGTGCAAACCACTCGTGTCTTGTCGTCAGCACATTGTCTGAAGAACTGCCACGCCAGGGAACACCTTGGAGCTGGCTTTGGTGTCCTCGGTCCCTTGCTGCGGTGGGCGGTCCTTGCTGCGGTCCCTTGCTGTCTAGAGGACGGCCGCTCCGCTTTTGCACCCTGCTCCCTCTTCTGCTGTGCTGGTGGCTCTGTGCGACCACCGCCTTATATCTCCGAACTACATCGGTCACTAGCATGACCTTGATTGCATGTGGGGTCGAGGACCTCATCGTCCTCCACATCATCTTCCACCCAGTCTTCACCCCTGACTTCCTTGTCGGTCTGCCTGCTTTCGAAAGCCCCAGCAGTTGGCACCTGTGTTTCGTCATCATCCGAGACGTGCTGCGATGGTCCTCCCATGTACTCATCTTGAAAAATAAGTGGTTGGGCATCGGTGCACTCAATCTCTTCCACTTCTGGGGCAGGGCTAGGTGGATGGCCCTGGGAAACCCTGCTAACAGAGTCATCAAAAAGCAAAAGAGACTGCTGCATGACTTGGGGCTCAGACTGCTTGGCTGATTTGCAAGGGGGTGAGGTGAAAGACTGATGGACATCGGCTGCAGGTGCCAACTGTGGTTTTTCAGCAGGAGACTGGGTGGGAGACAATGTGAAGGAACTGTATCCACTGTCAGCAACCCAATCTACTATCGCCTGTACTTGTTCAGGCCTCACCATTCGTAGAGCAGCATTAGGCCCGACCAAATACCGCTGCAGGTTTTGTCGCCTACCCGCACCTGTGGAAGGGGTTTTACTTGTGCATGTAGCTGGCACAGATCGACCACGTCCTCTCCCTGCAACAGGAGCTCCACCAGCAGCACCACGACCTGGGCCACGTCCCTTATTTGACGCTCTCCTCATATTTTTTGAATTTAGGATCCTGACCTAAATAGGTGTTTAATTAATAGTAAAAAGAACGACAGTATGTAAAGGGTGTATCTCACATGGCCTGAACCACACTAGGCCTCAATTAAAGATTTCTTTGCACAAAATGGCTGTATTTCAAATAGCTGTATTTCAAATGGCTAATTCAAACCCCTGTATGTAGGGGGGTATCTCACATGGTCTGAACCTATGTAGGCCTGAAGCAAATATATCTTTGCACAAAAAGGCTGTATTTCAAATGGCTGTATTTCAAATGGCTAATTCAAACCCTTGTATGTAGAGGTAGTATCTCAGAGGGCCTGAACCTGTGTAGGCCTGAAGTAAATATATCTTTGCACAAAAAGGCTGTATTTCAAATGACTGTATTTCAAATGCCTAATTCAAACCCCTGTATGTAGAGGTAGTATCTCAGAGGGCCTGAACCTGTGTAGGCCTGAAGTAAATATATCTTTGCACAAAAAGGCTGCATTTCAAATGACTGTATTTCAAATGCCTAATTCAAACCCCTGTATGTAGAGGTAGTAACTCAGAGGGTCTGAACCTGTGTAGGCCTGAAGTAAATATATATTTCCACAAAAAGGCTGTATTTCAAATGGCTGTATTTCAAATGCCTGATTCAAACCCCTGTATGTATAGTGGGGATCACAAACGCCCTGAATCAGTGTAGGCCTGAAGTAAATATATCTTTGCACAAAAAGGCTGTATTTCAAATGACTGTATTTCAAATGCCTAATTCAAATCCCTGTATGTAGGGGGGTATCTCACATGGTCACGGTCTGAACCTGTGTAGGCCTGAAGTAAATATATCTTTGCACAAAAAGGCTGTATTTAAAATGGCTGTATTTCAAATGCCTGATTCAAACCCCTGTATGTAGGGGGGTATCTCACACGGTCTGAACCTGTGTAGGCCTGAAGTAAATATATCTTTGCACAAAAAGGCTGTATTTCAAATGGCTGTATTTCAAATGCCTGATTCAAACCCCTGTATGTAGGGGGGTATCTCACACGGTCTGAACCTATGTAGGCCTGAAGTAAATTTATCTTTGCACAAAAAGGCTGTATTTCAAATGACTGTATTTCAAATGCCTAATTTAAACCCCTGTATGTATAGTGGGGATCACAAACACCCTGAATCAGTGTAGGCCTGAAGTAAATATATCTTTGCACAAAAAGGCTGTATTTCAAATGGCTGTATTGCAAATGCCTGATTCAAACCCCTGTATGTAGGGGGGTATCTCACACGGTCTGAACCTGTGTAGGGCTGAAGTAAATATATCTTTGCACAAAAAGGCTGTATTTCAAATGACTGTATTTCAAATGCCTAATTCAAACCCCTGTATGTATAGTGGGGATCACAAACGCCCTGAATCAGTGTAGGCCTGAAGTAAATATATCTTTGCACAAAAAGGCTGTATTTCAAATGGCTGTATTTCAAATGCCTGATTCAAACCCCTGTATGTAGAGGTGGTATCTTACAGGGCCTGAACCTCTGTAGGCCTGAATTCAATATTGGTGCACCAAATGGCAGTATTTAAAATCTCTGAATGTAACCCAAATGTATTAAGGGTGTATCTCACAATGACATCTGCATCAAAGGCTGCCAACAAAATTTTTGGAGCCCAAACGACTGTTTGTTTAACAACTGAATTTGACAGCAGTATATAAGCCTATAATTTCACACGTGCTGATGCTGCAAGGCCTGAAAATAGTGTTTTTTGTCAAATAAGTGTGTTTTTCAAACCCCAGAAAATGATGGGTGTATTTCTAGCTTAAATTGCACACTGACTAAGGCCTAGTTCACACGATCGTTTTTTTTGCGAGTGTACGGGCCGTTTTTTTGTGTTCTTTATACGGTCCGTATACGGAACCATTCATTTCAATGGTTCCGCATTAAAAACGGAATGTGTTCCGTAAGCTTTCCGTTTCCGTATTTCCGTTCCGTTGAAAGATAGAACATGTCCTATTATTGCCCGCAAATCACGTTCCGTGGCTCCATTCAAGTCAATGGGTCCGCAAATAAAACGGAACACATACGGAAATATATCCGTATGTCTTCCGTATCCGTTCCGTTTTTGCTGAACCATCTATTGAAAATGTTATGGCCAGCCCAATTTTTTCTATGTAATTACTGTATACTGTATGTTTCATACGGAAAAACGGAACGGAAAAACGGAAAGGAAACGGAAACACAACGGAAACAAAAAACGGAACAACTGATCCGTGAAAAACGGACAGCAAAAAACTATAAAAGCCATACGTTCATGTGAACTAGGCCTAATACAGATGTTGTAGATTGCCCAAAAAGTCTTTTTTTGCTAACAGAATATGAATGCTGTATATATTAAACTTGAATTTAAGACATGCAGATCTGTAAAATACAGTTTTAAAAAAAAAAAAAAAAAGTTTTTCAAACCCCAGAAATGATGGGTGTATTTCTAGCTTAAATTGCACACTGACTAATACAGATGTTGTAGATTGCCCAAAAAGTCTTTTTTTGCTAACAGAATATTACTGCTGTATATATTAAACTTGAATTTAAGACATGCAGATCTGGAAAATACTGTTTTTTTGAAAAAAAAAATAGTTTTTCAAACCCCAGAAAATGATGGGTGTATTTCTAGCTTAACCACTTCAGCCCCCAGTGCTTAAACACCCTGAAAGACCAGGCCACTTTTTACACTTCTGACCTACACTACTTTCACCATTTATTGCTCGGTCATGCAACTTACCACCCAAATGAATTTTACCTCCTTTTCTTCTCACTAATAGAGCTTTCATTTGGTGGTATTTCTTTGCTGCTGACATTTTTACTTTTTTTGTTATTAATCGAAATTTAACGATTTTTTTGCAAAAAAATGACATTTTTCACTTTCAGTTGTCAAATTTTGCAAAAAAACTACATCCATATATAAATTTTGCTCTAAATTTATTGTTCTACATGTCTTTGATAAAAAAAAAATGTTTGGGTAAAAAAAAAAATGGTTTGGGTAAAAGTTATAGCGTTTACAAAACTATGGTACAAAAATGTGAATTTCCGCTTTTTGAAGCAGCTCTGACTTTCTGAGCACCTGTCATGTTTCCTGAGGTTCTACAATGCCCAGACAGTACAAACACCCCACAAATGACCCCATTTCGGAAAGTACACACCCTAAGGTATTCGCTGATGGGCATAGTGAGTTCATAGAACTTTTTATTTTTGTCACAAGTTAGCGGAAAATGATGATTTTTTTATTTTATTTTTTTTTCTTACAAAGTCTCATATTCCACTAACTTGTGACAAAAATAAAAAGTTCTATGAACTCACTATGCCCATCAGCGAATACCTTGGGGTCTCTTCTTTCCAAAATGGGGTCACTTGTGGGGTAGTTATACTGCCCTGGCATTCTAGGGGCCCAAATGTGTGGTAAGGAGTTTGAAATCAAATTCTGTAAAAAATGACCTGTGAAATCCGAAAGGTGCTCTTTGGAATATGGGCCCCTTTGCCCACCTAGGCTGCAAAAAAGTGTCACACATCTGGTATCTCCGTACTCAGGAGAAGGTGGGGAATGTGTGTTGGGGTGTCTTTTTACATATACCCATGCTGGGTGAGATAAATATCTTGGTCAAATGCCAACTTTGTATAAAAAAATGGGAAAAGTTGTCTTTTGCCAAGATATTTCTCTCACCCAGCATGGGTATATGTAAAATGACACCCCAAAACACATTCCCCACCTTCTCCTGAGTACGGCAATACCAGATGTGTGACACTTTTTTGCAGCCTAGGTGGGCAAAGGGGCCCATATTCCAAAGAGCACCTTTCGGATTTCACAGGTCATTTTTTACAGAATTTGATTTCAAACTCCTTACCACACATTTGGGCCCCTAGAATGACAGGGCAGTATAACTACCCCACAAGTGACCCCATTTTGGAAAGAAGACACCCCAAGGTATTCCGTGAGGGGCATGGCAAGTTCCTAGAATTTTTTATTTTTTGTCACAAGTTAGTGGAAAATGATGATTTTTTTTTTTTTTTTTTCATACAAAGTCTCATATTCCACTAACTTGTGACAAAAAATAAAAACTTCCATGAACTCACTATGCCCATCAGCGAATACCTTCGGGTCTCTTCTTTCCAAAATGGGGTCACTTGTGGGGTAGTTATACTGCCCTGGCATTCTAGGGGCCCAAATGTGTGGTAAGGAGTTTGAAATCAAATTCTGTAAAAAATGACCTGTGAAATCCGAAAGGTGCTCTTTGGAATATGGGCCCCTTTGCCCACCTAGGCTGCAAAAAAGTGTCACACATCTGGTATCTCCGTACTCAGGAGAAGGTGGGGAATGTGTTTTGGGGTGTCTTTTTACATATACCCATGCTGGGTGAGATAAATATCTTGGTCAAATGCCAACTTTGTATAAAAAAATGGGAAAAGTTGTCTTTTGCCAAGATATTTCTCTCACCCAGCAGGGGTATATGTAAAATGACACCCCCAAAACACATTCCCCACCTTCTCCTGAGTACGGAGATACCAGATGTGTGACACTTTTTTGCAGCCTAGGTGGGCAAAGGGGCCCATATTCCAAAGAGCACCTTTCGGATTTCACAGGTCATTTTTTACAGAATTTGATTTCAAACTCCTTACCACACATTTGGGCCCCTAGAATGCCAGGGCAGTATAACTACCCCACAAGTGACCCCATTTTGGAAAGAAGAGACCCCAAGGTATTCGCTGATGGGCATAGTGAGTTCATGGAAGTTTTTATTTTTTGTCACAAGTTAGTGGAATATGAGACTTTGTATAAAAAAAAAAAAAAAAAATCAGCATTTTCCACTAACTTGTGACAAAAAATAAAAAATTCTAGGAACTCGCCATGCCCCTCACGGAATACCTTGGGGTGTCTTCTTTCCAAAATGGGGTCACTTGTGGGGTAGTTATACTGCCCTGGCATTTTCCAGGGGCCCTAATGTGTGGTAAGTAGGTAAATGACCTGTGAAATCCTAAAGGTGCTCTTTGGAATATGGGCCCCTTTGCCCACCTAGGCTGCAAAAAAGTGTCACACATGTGGTATCGCCGTATTCAGGAGAAGTTGGGGAATGTGTTTTAGGGTGTCATTTTACATATACCCTTGCTGGGTGAGAGAAATATCTTGGCAAAAGACAACTTTTCCCATTTTTTTATACAAAGTTGGCATTTGACCAAGATATTTATCTCACCCAGCATGGGTATATGTAAAATGACACCCCAAAACACATTCCCCAACTTCTCCTGAGTACGGCGATACCAGATGTGTGACACTTTTTTGCAGCCTAGATGCGCAAAGGTGCCCAAATTCCTTTTAGGAGGGCATTTTTAGATATTTGGATACCAGACTTCTTCTCACGCTTTGGGGCCCCTAGAATTCCAGGGCAGTATAAATACCCCACATGTGACCCCATTTTGGAAAGAAGGCACCCCAAGGTATTCAATGAGGGGCATGGCGAGTTCATAGAATTTTTTTTTTTTTTGGCACAAGTTAGCGGAAATTGATATTTTTAATTTTTTTTCTCACAAAGTCTCCCGTTCCGCTAACTTGGGACAAAAATTTCAATCTTTCATGGACTCAATATGCCCCTCACGGAATACCTGGGGGTGTCTTCTTTCCGAAATGGGGTCACATGTGGGGTATTTATACTGCCCTGGCATTCTAGGGGCCCTAAAGCGTGAGAAGAAGTCTGGAATATAAATGTCTAAAAAATTTTACGCATTTGGTTTCCGTGAGGGGTATGGTGAGTTCATGTGAGATTTATTTTTTTGGCCCAGTTAGTGGAATATGAGACTTTGTAAGAAAAAAAAATAATAATTCCGCTAACTTGGGCCAAAAAAATGTCTGAATGGAGCCTTACAGGGGGGTGATCAATGACAGGGGGGGTGATCAATGACAGGGGGGGTGATCAATGACAGGGGGGGTGATCAATGACAGGGGGTTGATCAATGACAGGGGGGTGATCAGGGAGTCTATATGGGGTGATCACCACAGTCATTGATCACGCCCCTGTAAGGCTTCATTCAGACGTCCGGATGCGTTTTGCGGATCCGATCCATCTATCAGTGCATCCGTAAAAATCATGCGGACATCTGAATGGAGCTTTACAGGGGGGTAATCAATGACAGGGGGGTGATCAGGGAGTCTATATGGGGTGATCACCACAGTCATTGATCATGCCCCTGTAAGGCTTCATTCAGACGTCCGGATGCGTTTTGCGGATCGGATCCATCTATCAGTGCATCCGTAAAAATCATGCGGACATCTGAATGGAGCTTTACAGGGGGGTGATCAGGGAGTCTATATGGGGTGATCACCACAGTCATTGATCATGCCCCTGTAAGGCTTCATTCAGACGTCCGGATGCGTTTTGCGGATCGGATCCATCTATCAGTGCATCCGTAAAAATCATGTGGACATCTGAATGGAGCTTTACAGGGGGGTAATCAATGACAGGGGGGGTGATCACCACAGTCATTGATCATGCCCCTGTAAGGCTTCATTCAGACGTCCGGATGCGTTTTGCGGATCGGATCCATCTATCAGTGCATCCGTAAAAATCATGCGGACATCTGAATGGAGCTTTACAGGGGGGTGATCAGGGAGTCTATATGGGGTGATCACCACAGTCATTGATCATGCCCCTGTAAGGCTTCATTCAGACGTCCGGATGCGTTTTGCGGATCGGATCCATCTATCAGTGCATCCGTAAAAATCATGCGGACATCTGAATGGAGCTTTACAGGGGGGTGATCAGGGAGTCTATATGGGGTGATCACCACAGTCATTGATCATGCCCCTGTAAGGCTTCATTCAGATGTCCGGATGCGTTTTGCGGATCGGATCCATCTATCAGTGCATCCGTAAAATCATGCGGACATCTGAATGGAGCTTTACAGGGGGGTGATCAGGGAGTCTATATGGGGTGATCACCACAGTCATTGATCATGCCCCTGTAAGGCTTCATTCAGACGTCCGGATGCGTTTTGCGGATCGGATCCATCTATCAGTGCATCCGTAAAAATCATGCGGACATCTGAATGGAGCTTTACAGGGGGGTGATCAGGGAGTCTATATGGGGTGATCACCACAGTCATTGATCATGCCCCTGTAAGGCTTCATTCAGACGTCCGGATGCGTTTTGCGAATCGGATCCATCTATCAGTGCATCCGTAAAAATCATGCGGACATCTGAATGGAGCTTTACAGGGGGGTGATCAGGGAGTCTATATGGGGTGATCACCACAGTCATTGATCACGCCCCTGTAAGGCTTCATTCAGACGTCGGATGCGTTTTGCGGATCCGATCCATCTATCAGTGGATCCGTAAAAATCATGCGGACGTCTGAATGGAGCTTTACAGGGGGGTAATCAATGACAGGGGTGTAATCAATGACAGGGGGGGTGATCAGGGAGTCTATATGGGGTGATAACCACAGTCATTGATCACGCCCCTGTAAGGCTTCATTCAGACGTCCGGATGCGTTTTGCGGATCCGATCCATCTATCAGTGGATCCGTAAAAATCATGCGGACATCTGAATGGAGCTTTACAGGGGGTGATCAATGACAGGGGGGTAATCAATGACAGGGGGGTGATCAGGGAGTCTATATGGGGTGATCAGGGGTGATCAGGGGCTAATAAGGGGTTAATAAGTGACGGGGGGGGTGTAGTGTAGTGTAGTGGTGCTTGGTGGGACTTTACTGAGCTACCTGTGTCCTCTGGTGGTCGATCCAAACAAATGGGACCACCAGAGGACCAGGCAGCAGGTATATTAGACGCTGTTATCAAAACAGCGTCTAATATACCTGTTAGGGGTTAAAAAAAACACATCTCCAGCCTGCCAGCGAACGATCGCCGCTGGCAGGCTGGAGATCAACTCTCTTACCTTCCGTTCCTGTGAGCGCGCGCGCCTGTGTGCGCGCGTTCACAGGAAATCTCGGCCATCGCGAGATGACGCATATATGCGTGACTCTGCGCAGGGCTGCCACCTCCGGAACGCGATCCTGCGTTAGGCGGTCCGGAGGTGGTTAAATTGCACACTGACTAATACAGATGTTGTAGATTGCCCAAAAAGTCTTTTTTTGCTAACAGAATATGAATGCTGTATATATTAAACTTGAATTTAAGACATGCAGATCTGGAAAATACCGTTTTTTTGAAAAAAAAAATAGTTTTTCAAACCCCAGAAAATGATGGGTGTATTTCTAGCTTAAATTGCACACTGACTAATACAGATGTTGTAGATTGCCCAGAAAGTCTTTTTTTTTGCTAACAGAATATTAATGCTGTATATATTAAACTTGAATTTAACACTTGCAGATCTGGCAAATACCGTTTTTTGGGGGGAAAAAGTGTGTTTTTCATACCCCAGAAAATGATGGGTGTATTTCTACCTTAAATTGCACACTGATTAATCCAGATGTTGTAGTTTGCCCCCAAAAAATGTTGATTTGCAATGTCCCAAAAGCTCAGATGCAGTGCTGGTGTTCTGAGCATGCATAAAATGGCCGCAGCCGCCGCCACCCACCTAACTAACAGAATTCTAAAAGTTAGTATTTTTGATCAATGAACTCAGGGCAGGGTAAAATGATAGTGCTCTGCACCCACACAACTATTTGTCTGCAGATCACTGAGTTAGATTTTCTCCTATGCTCTCCCTGAAATCACAAATCCAGCAGCATCCTCTCCCTACACTTGTAACAGCAGAGTGACGTGCAGCGCTACGTGACCCAAGCTTATATAGAGCCTGGGTCACATGCTGCTCTGGCCAATCACAGCCATGCCATTAGTAGGCATAGCTGTGATGGCCTCTTGGGGCAAGGCTGCCAACAAAATTTTTGGAGCCCAAACGACTGTTTGTTTAACAACTGAATTTTACAGCAGTATATAAGCCTGTAATTTCACACGTGCTGATGCTGCAAGGCCTGAAAATAGTGTTTTTTGTCAAATAAGTGTGTTTTTCAAACCCCAGAAAATGATGGGTGTATTTCTAGCTTAAATTGCACACTGACTAAGGCCTAGTTCACACGATCGTTTTTTTTTGCGAGTGTACGGGCCGTTTTTTTGTGTTCTGTATACGGTCCGTATACGGAACCATTCATTTCAATGGTTCCGCATTAAAAACGGAATGTGTTCCGTAAGCTTTCCGTTTCCGTATTTCCGTTCCGTTGAAAGATAGAACATGTCCTATTATTGCCCGCAAATCACGTTCCGTGGCTCCATTCAAGTCAATGGGTCCGCAAAAAAAACGGAACACATACGGAAATGTATCCGCATGTCTTCCGTATCCATTCCGTTTTTGCTGAACCATCTATTGAAAATGTTATGGCCAGCCCAATTTTTTCTATGTAATTACTGTATACTGTATTTTGCTAACAGAATATTAATGCTGTATATATTAAACTTGAATTTAACACTTGCAGATCTGGCAAATACTGTTTTTTGGGGGGAAAAAAGTGTTTTTTTCATACCCCAGAAAATGATGGGTGTATTTCTAGCTTAAATTGCACACTGACTAATACAGATGTTGTAGATTGCCCAAAAAGTCTTTTTTTGCTAACTGAATATGAATGCTGTATATATTAAACTTGAATTTAACACTTGCAGATCTGGCAAATACAGTTTTTTGAAAACCCCAGAAAATGATGGGTGTATTTCTACCTTAAATTGCACACTGACTAATCCAGATGTTGTAGTTTGCCCCCAAAAAATGGTGAGTTGCAATGTCCCAAAAGCTCAGATGCAGTGCTGGTGCACTGAGCATGCATAAAATGGCCGCAGCCGCCGCCACCCACCTAACTAACAGAATTCTAAAAGTTAGTATTTTTGGTCAATGAGCTCAGGGCAGGGTAAAACGATAGTGCTCTGCACCCACACAACTATTTGTCTGCAGATCACTGAGTTAGATTCTCTCCTATGCTCTCCCTGAAATCACAAATCCAGCAGCATCCTCTCCCTACACTTGTAACAGCAGAGTGACGTGCAGCGCTACGTGACCCAAGCTTATATAGAGCCTGGGTCACATGCTGCTCTGGCCAATCACAGCCATGCCATTAGTAGGCATAGCTGTGATGGCCTCTTGGGGCAAGTAGTATGACGCTTGTTGATTGGCTGCTGTGCAGCCTTTCAAAAAGCACCAAGAAAGCGCCGAACACCGAATCCAAACCCGAACTTTTACAAAAATGTTCGGGTTCGGGTCCGGGGTCCTAAAATCCTAAAGTTTGGTATGAACCCGAACTTTACAGTTCGGGTTCGCTCAACCCTAATCATGAGCAGTTGATTTCCTTCTCCATACTCTTCTCTTCCCATCACTCTGGTACAAGTTTCTTTTGTTTTTTCAGCCTACTGATGGCTTGCATCACTGATAGTGACAGCTTTTTGGAACTCATCTTGAGAGTTGACAGCAACAGATTCCAAATGCAAATAGCACACTTGAAATTAACTCTGGATCTTTTATCTGCTCATTGTAATTGGGATAATGAGGGAATAACACACACACCTGGCCATGGAACAGCTGAGAAGCCAATTGTCCCATTACTTTTGATCACTTAACAAGTGGTAGGCACATATGCAAACTGTTGTAATTCCTACACTGTTCACCTGATTTGGATGTAAATAGCCTCAAATTAAAGCTGACAGTCTGCAGTTAAAGCACATTTTGTTTGTTTCATTTCAAATCCATTGTGGTGGTGTATAGAGCCAAAAATGTTAGAATTGCGTCGATGTCCCAATATTTATGGACCTGGCTGTATAAAATTTAATATGAAGAAGGCGAGCAGTAAGGGACAAGGACGTGGCCGTGATGCTGAGGGTGCACGCATAGGCCGTGACCCTGGGCATGTTGAAACTGTGCCTGCTGCCAGAGCACAAGAAAAACAATCATCCACGATACCTAGCTTCATGTCCCAGTTTGCAGGGCGGCGCAGGACGACGCTCTTGAACTCAGACCAGTGCGACCAGGTGGTCGATTCAATTGCAGCAGATAATAGTTCCAATTGGTTAAGCACCACCCTGTCTTCCACCAAGTCCAGTCTCAGTAGCCAAGAGTCTGGTCAACACAATCCTCACTCTGATCCTCCTTCCTCCCACCATGTAGAGTCTTGCTAAACAAGTGATCTCACACTTGGATATTCCGAGGAGCTCTTTTCAGCGCCATTCCTTCATTTGGGCCTCTCGACAAGCCGGCTTGAAGAGGGACATGAGATCTTGTGCCCTGATTCCCAAACTCTTGAGCATCCAAAGTCACAAGAAGATGATGGTGGCCAGCAGCAATTAGTGTTTCACAACGTGGATGAGGATGATGAGACACAGTTGCCAATAAGTCAACGGCAATTAGTATCTCAAGAGGTTGATGATGAGGATGAGGCACAGTTGTCAATAACTGAGGTTGTTGTTAGGTCAACAAGTCAGGAGGATGACCAGAGTGAGGAAGTGGAAGAGAAGGTGCTGGACGATGAAGTCACTGACCCAACCTGGGAAGGTGGCAAGCCAAGCGAGGACAGCAGTACAGAGGGGGAGGGATCTACAGTACCGCAACAGGTTGGAAGAGGCAGTGGGGTGGCAAAAAGGAAAGTACACTGCTCATAAAAATAAAGGGAACACAAAAATAACACATCCTAGATCTGAATTAATAAAATATTCTTCTGAAATACTTTGTTCTTTACATAGTTGAATGTGCTGACAACAAAATCACACAAAAATAAAAAAATGGAAATCAAATTTTTCAACCCATGGAGGTCTGGATTTGGAGTCACCCTCAAAATTAAAGTGGAAAAACACACTACAGGCTGATCCAACTTTGATGTAATGTCCTTAAAACAAGTCAAAATGAGGCTCAGTAGTATGTGTGGCCTCCACGTGCCTGTATGACATCCCTACAACGCCTGTGCATGCTCCTGATGAGGTGGCGGACGGTCTCCTGAGGGATCTCCTCCCAGACCTGGACTAATGCATCTGCCAACTCCTGGACAGTCTGTGGTGCAACGTGACGTTGGTGGATAGAGCGAGACATGATGTCCCAGATGTGCTCAATTGGATTCAGGTCTGGGGAACGGGCGGGCCAGTCCATAGCATCAATGCCTTCGTCTTGCAGGAACTGCTGACACACTCCAGCCACATGAGGTCTAGCATTGTCTTGCATTAGGAGGAACCCAGGGCCAACCGCACCAGCATATGGTCTCACAAGGGGTCTGAGGATCTCATCTCGGTACCTAATGGCAGTCAGGCTACCTCTGGCGAGCACATGGAGGGCTGTGCGGCCCTCCAAAGAAATGCCACCCCACACCATTACTGACCCAATGCCAAACCGGTCGTGCTGGAGGATGTTGCAGGCAGAAGAACGTTCTTCACGGTGTCTCAAGACTCTGTCACGTCTGTCACATGTGCTCAGTGTGAACCTGCTTTCATCTGTGAAGAGCACAGGGCGCCAGTTGCGAATTTGCCAATCTTGGTGTTCTCTGGCAAATGCCAAACGTCCTGCACAGTGTTGGGCTGTAAGCACAACCCCCACCTGTGGACGTCGGGCCCTCACATCACCCTCATGGAGTCTGTTTCTGACCGTTTGAGCAGACACATGCACATTTGTGGCCTACTGGAGGTCATTTTGCAGGGCTCTGGCAGTGCTCCTCCTGTTCCTCCTTGCACAAAGGCAGAGGTAGTGGTCCTGCTGCTGGGTTGTTGCCCTCCTACGGCCTCCTCCACGTCTCCTGATGTACTGGCCTGTCTCCTGGTAGCGCCTCCATGCTCTGGACACTACGCTGACAGATACAGCAAACCTTCTTGCCACAGCTCGCATTGATGTGCCATCCTGGATAAGCTGCACTACCTGAGCCACTTGTGTGGGTTGTAGAGTCCGTCTCATGCTACCACTAGAGTGAAAGCACCGCCAGCATTCAAAAGTGACCAAAACATCAGCCAGGAAGCATAGGAACTGAGAAGCGGTCTGTGGTCACCACCTGCAGAACCACTCCTTTATTGGGGGTGTCTTGCTAATTGCCTATAATTTCCACCTGTTGTCTATCCCATTTGCACTACAGCATGTGAAATTGATTGTCACTCAGTGTTGCTTCCTAAGTGGACAGTTTGATTTCACAGAAGTGTGATTGACTTGGAGTTACATTGTGTTGTTTAAGTGTTCCCTTTATTTTTTTGAGCAGTGTATATTATTGGTATATAACACCCCTCTTCAATCAGTTTTTTTGGGGGGCGACTGGTATATCACACCAGTTATAATTATTTTTTACAATACTGTTTGTCACTGTGTGTAGCAGAGGGAACGCAGCAAAACCGCAAACAAATGCTGCTGTACCCAAATGCACTATATAGAAAGTATATTATTGGTATATAACACCCAGCTTCTATCAGTTTTTTGGGGGGGCGACTGGTATATCACACCAGTTATAATTGCGTTTGTCACTCTGTGTAGCTGCAGTATCGCTGCAGAACCGCTCACTAGTGATGAGCGACAGGGGCAATATTCGAATTTGCGATATTTCGTGAATATTTGGGTGAATATTCGCCATGTATTCGAGAATTCGCAAATTCATGATCTCTAGGCATTATTTTCTTGATTGCGAAAATTCGCATAAAATTGACCTAAAGAATTAGCATTTAAAAAAAAATTGAATATTCGCGATTACGAATATATTTTGCGATATTCTAAATATTCGCGAATTCTCAAAGTGCCGATATTCGCGAGTAAAATTCGCAATTCGAATATTCGTGATCAACACTACCGCTCACCACTGCTGCACAATACAAATCCACTATAATATGCATTCTATGTTAGAAAGTATATTATAAGCGTATTACACGCCTCTGTACTGCACAACTATCAATAGTACACCTATACCAGTCCTTAAAAGGACTTTTGTGGACCTATTTGATAGCGTTTTTGTCCCTAACAGTCTGTCCCTGCTCCACACAGCAACCTTTCCCTACACTGACAAAAGACTGAATGTAAAAGAATATGGCGGACGCGAATATCTCCATATGTTCCCATGTTTGGCGAATCGCGAACGGGCAAAGTTCGCCACGAACTGACCACCGGGCGAACCGCAAGGCCATCTCTAATGAAGACAGTGAAGTCTTGCCTGTTGGGACTCTGGCACACATCGCTGACTTTGTTAGGCTGTCTTTCCCGTGACCAACGCGTTTTATGCATTTTGGACAACACAGATTACTGTTTGTTCCCCCTTCTAGACCCCCGCTACAAAGAGAACTTCTCATCTTTCATTCTTGTGGTGGAGAGGACGAGCAAAATGGTGCAATACCAGAAGGTCCTTGTGGAGAAATTGTTCCAAAAATTTACAGCTGACGTCAGAGTACGTAGTTCCTTTGGAAACCGAGGAGGGAAGACGAGGGGAACACACAGCATTCCAACAGAGACAGGGCAACACTCTCCAAAGCCTGGGACTGTTTCATGACACCCTGCCAGCACCCTCACCCTGATGTGCAGCCTAGTGTCACAAGGAGGGAAAATATTTTGGAAGATGGTGAAGGAGTACGTAGCAGACCGTGTCAGCGTCCTCAATGATCCCTCTGTGCCTTAAAACTACTGGGTGTCAAAGCTGGACACGTGGTACGAACTGGCGCTCTACACCTTGGAGGTGCTGGCCTGCCCTGCCACCAGCATTTTGTCAGAGCTGGTATTTAGTGCTGCTGGGGGCATAATAACTGATAAGCGCATCCGACTTTCAACTTAAAATGCTGACAGGTTGACTCTTATAAAAATGAACAATGCCTGCATTGCCCCTGACTTCTCTACTCCACTAGAAAAAAGCGGCTGAACATAAAGGCACTTTAAATGTGTTTTTTTTATAATGTACTAAATGCACTGTATTCCTATGCACCCCTTCCACCACAAAAAAGGGTATATGGTTCCATTTTCCTTTTCTCGTCCTCCTCTTCTTCCATCATATCAACATGCCTATTAGTCTGTCCTCTCTCCTAATGTTGTAGAGGATCAGCTCTCCTGCAGGCCCTCACATATAATTTTTTAGAGGGTCAGCTCACCAGAAGGCCCTCACCTACAATCTTTTAGAGGGCCAGCTCACCTGATCGCCCTCTCATATAATGTTTTAGAGGGTCAGCTCCCCAGCAGGCCCTCACCTACAATCTTTTAGAGGGTCAGCTCACCTGCAGGCCCTCGCATATAATGTTTTTTAAGAGTCAGCTCACTAGCCGGCCCTCAACCATAACGTTTTACAGGGTCAGCTCACCAGCAGGCACTCACCTACAATCTTTTAGAGGGTCAGCTGACCAGCAGGCCCTCACATATAATGTTTTTTAGGGTTAGCTCACCAGCAGGCCCTCAACCATAATGTTTTACAGGATCAGCTCACCAGCAGGCCCTCAAATACAATCTTTTAGAGGGTCAGCTCACCAGCAGGCCCTCGCATATAATGTTTTTGAGGGTCAACACACCAGCAGGCCCTCAACCATATTGTTTTACAGGGTCAGCTCACCAGCAGGCCTTCGCCTATAATTTTTTCAATGGTTAGCTAAGCAGCAGTCACTTTGCCATAATTTTTTCAATGGTTAGCTCAGCAGCAGGCACTCGCCCATAATTTTTTCGATGCTCAGATCAGCAGCAGGCACTCGACCCTAATGTTTTAGACAGTCAGCTCTGCAGCAGACCCTCACCCCTAATATTTTAGATGGTCAGCTCAGCAGCAGGCCCTCACCCGTAATGTTTTAGTTGGTCACCAGTAGGCCCTTGCTCCTAATGTTCTTGAGTTTCACCAGCAGGCAATCAATCATAATTTTTCAAGGGTGTATGGTGCCCTCCTTTATGTGTAAAAAAAGGGTGTTTTGGAGTGCCGGTTCCTTTTTGGAAGCCCTTTCGCTTAGTGCATAGGCTTTATGAGTGTAGTAGTCCCACTACCTGAACAATTGTGCCACAATGTGATGAGGTTCTCCATTATGTGATATACAGGTTGTATCGGAGTGCCTCTTCTTTGAAATTTTTGGCAGCACTTGCACTTTATATACAAGTAAATATACAGGAAAGAATGTTTCCTAACAATTTTTTCTCTAAAATCGATTTTATCTTCGGTTTTGTGCGTATTATTGTCAGTCTGTAAAAATGGCGTACTACTCGGACAACGTTGTTCCCAGCAGCGTACTGGGAGTCCAAGATGCATACAGACATCCTCCCCATGCTGTTCCCGAACCATTTTGGTGGTCTTTCCATAAATTTCTGACCTTTTCCTATGAACCAGACACCCTCCCCTCTTCAGAGCAGAGGGTGCCTGGTTTAATGCTCAGGTTCTCCCATTGACTTCCATTGTGCTCGGGTCGAACACCTTGCGTGCTATACCGATCAACACTATTATGCAGTCCTTTTTAAATGCTGACATAATATATGCTATGTTTTACCTGTTGGAGTAGGGCATTCCATAAGTTGACTACTATAACTATAGCTAGGTCCATATATATTTGGACAGAGACAACATTTTTCTAATTTTTGTTCTGTACATTACCACAATGGATTTTGAACAAAACAATTCAGATGCAGTTGACGTTTAGACTTTCAGTTTTAATTTAGTGGGTTGAACAAAATGATTGCATAAAAATGTGAGGAACTAAAGCATTTTTTAACCACCTCCCGTCCGCCCATATACTAAAAATTTCCGGGAGGTGGTTCCATATTTCTGAATGGATGTTCCTGAACGTCCATTCAGAAACTGCAGCTGCACGCTAATTGTGCAGCTGCTGATCGGGTTGCCCGCTGTCAGTGACAGCAGGGCAACCCTTAGAGAAGGCAGGGACAGTGCCTAGGTGTCCCTGCCTTCTAGATCGTTGTATACACAGCACTCACCGAGCGCTGTGCATACAGAGCAGGAAGCGCTATGCGCTTCCTTTTCCGGCCCGGCGGTCATGTGATTGCCAGGACCGGAGAGTGCAGGAACTGTGTGAGGTCTTTCAGAGACCTCGATCAGCCCTGCTCTGAGGCTGTACAGTGCTGTATTGCGCTGTACAGCCTCTCTGGGGGGTGCATTTCTCCTGTAACTGGGGCTACTATGTCAGCCGCAGTTACAGGAGAAATCAATAGTAAAAAAAAAAAAAAAAAGTGAAGTAAATGTCCCCCATGACCTTATGGGGGACTAAAAGTGTAAAATAAAAAATAAAAAAATTAAGTGTTTAACAAATAAAAATAAAAAAAGGTTTCACATGTAAAAAAAAAATCCCCAAGTAAGGAATAAAGAAAAAATGTTAAAAATAGAAATAATAAAATAGACATATTTGGTATTGCCGCGTCTCTATAAATATATCACATAATCGACCCAGTCCGATAAACACCATAAAAAATAAATAAAAATAATTGTCAAAAAAAGCCATTTTTGTCACCTTACATTACAAAAAGTGCAACACCAAGTGATTAAAAAGGCATATTTCCCACAAAATGGTACCAATAAAACCGTCACCTCATCCCGCAAAAAATTGAGCCCCTACATAAGAAAATCTCTAAAAAAAAAAAAAACTATAGCTCTCAGAACACGGAGACACTAAAACATAATTTTCTTTTGTTTAAAAAATGCTATTATTGAGTTAAAGTGAAATAAAATAAAAAAGTATACATATTAGGTATTGCCGCGTTTGTAACAACCAGCTCTATAAAAATATCACATGACCTAACCCCTCGGGTGAACATCGAAAAAAATTAAATAAATAAACTGTGTCAATTTTTACATCACAAAAAGTGCAACACCAAGTGATCAAAAAGGCGTATGTCCCACAAAATGGTACCAATAAAATCGTCACCTCATCCCACAAAAAATTAAAAACTATAGCTCTCAGAACATGGACACATTAAAACATATTTTTTTTGTTTCAAAAATGCTATTATTGTGTAAAACGTAAATAAATAATAAAAAGTATACATATTAGGTATCGCCACTTCCGTAACGATCTGCTCTATAAAAATGTCACTTGACTGAACGCTGTAAAAATAAATAAATAAAAACTGTGCTAAAACAACCAATTTTTGGTCACCTTGCCCCATAAAGTGTTATACTGAATGATCAAAAAATCATATGTACCGAAAAATAGTACCAATAAAACTGGCACCTTATCCCCTAGTTTCCAAAATTGGGTCACTTCTTGGGAGTTTCTACTGTAAGGGTGCATCAGGGGAGCTTTAAATGGGACATGGCATCTAAAAACCATGTGGAGTTCCTTTTCTTCTGCGCCCTGCCGTGTGCCCATACAGCAGTTTATGACCACATGTATACATATTAAAAAGTATACATATTAGGTATCGCCACTTCCGTAACGATCTGCTCTATAAAAATGTCACTTGACTGAACGCTGTAAAAATAAATAAATAAAAACTGTGCTAAAACAACCAATTTTTGGTCACCTTGCCCCATAAAGTGTTATACTGAATGATCAAAAAATCATATGTACCGAAAAATAGTACCAATAAAACTGGCACCTTATCCCCTAGTTTCCAAAATTGGGTCACTTCTTGGGAGTTTCTACTGTAAGGGTGCATCAGGGGAGCTTTAAATGGGACATGGCATCTAAAAACCATGTGGAGTTCCTTTTCTTCTGCGCCCTGCCGTGTGCCCATACACGGTTTATGTAAACCGCAGAATCTAAGTAATAAATATTGAGTTTTGTTTAGCTGTTAACCATCGATGTGTTAAAGAAAAAATTGGATTAAAATGGAAAATCTGCCAAATAAGTGAAATTTACTAATTTGATCTCCATTTTCCTTTAATTCTTGTGGAATGCCTAAAGGGTTAACAAAGTTAGTAAAATCGGTTTTAAGTAACTTGAGGGGTGTAGTTTCTACAATAGGGTCATTTATGAGGGTATCCACTATGTAGGCCCCACAAAGTGACTTCAGACCTGAACTGGTCCTTAAAAAGTGGGTTTTGGCAATTTTCTTAAAAATTTGAAGAATTGCTTCTAAACTTCTAAGAATTCTAACGTCCTAAAAAAATAAAATGACATTTCTAAAATGATGCCAACATAAAGTAGACATATGGGAAATGTTAAGTAATAAATATTTTTTGAGGTATCACTTTCTGTTTTAAAAGCAGAGAAATAGAAATTTTGAAAATTGTGAATTTTTCAAAATGTTTGGTAAATTTGGGATTTTTTCATAAATAAAGGTTAGCCGGCGCATGCGCATTAATTACTTTGATGCCGTACAAGGAATGGGCATCGCAGTGCGCATGCGCCGGCCGACGGACTGAGAGCGAAACAACAAGTTAGTAGATAGGCGGTCAGAGGGAAAGGATGGGCGGGCGGAGGGAAGGAAGGGGCGAGAGGAAGCGAAGAAAAGGCTGAGCTAGCAGGGCAACTACGAGGGTAATGCCGCCCCTAGGCACTTGCGAGCCCTCATTTGCATATGCTACAAAGATGTTTTTTGCCGGTTTTATAAGTCCAGGATTGATGCTAAAGGTAACGTTTTTATTAGCTGTAAGGATGCTAGAAACCTATGGGAAGGGTTACAAAGGTGAAATGTTGATGACAGACTCCCTTTAAGATCAAGTAAATGACTTGGCCATTCAAGAATAGTCCACTTTTTTGCTTTAATACACTCCAGTGTTGCTTTGGTTTTATGTTTTGGGTCATTGTCTATCTGTATTATGAAACGCCGACCAATCAGTTTGGCTGCATTTGGCTGGATTTGAGCACACAGTATGTCTCTGAAAACCCCAGAATTCATCGGGCTGCTTCTGCCTTGTGTCACATCATCAATAAACACTAGGGACCCAGTTTTACTGGCAGCCATGCCTGCCCAAGTCATCACACTGCCTGTTTTACAGATTATGTGGTATGCCTTGTATCATGAGCTGTAACATGTCTTCGCCATACTTTTTTCTTTCCATCATTCTGGTAGAGGTTGATCTTGGTTTCATCTGTCCAAAGAATGTTCTTCCAGAAGTGTGCTGTTTTTTTAATAAGTTTTTTTAACAAAGTCCAATCTAGCCTTCTTATTCTTGAGGCTTATGAGAGGCTTGCATCGTGCAGTGAACCCTCTGTATATAGTTTCATGCATTCTTCTCTTTATAGTAGATTTGGATATTGATATACCCATATCCTGGAGAGTCTTGTTCACTTGGTTGGCTGTTGTGAAGGGTTTCTCTTCACCATGGTAATTGGTAGATATATATATATATATATATATACACACTGCCTGTCCAAAAAAAAAGTCACCACCTGGATTTAACTAAGCAAATAGGTATGAGCCTCCTATTGAATAATTACTGCATGGGCAATTATCTTTCAACTGGCAACAAGTTATTTAACCCCAACTGGTGCAATGAGTTGCTTCTCATTTATTAAACAACCATGTCGAAAGACACATTTCATGGTCGTGGAAAAGATGTTAGTCTGTTTGAGAAGGGTCAAATAATTGGCATGCATCAAGCAGAGAAAACATCTAAGGAGATTGCAATAACTACTAAAATTAGTTTAAAAATTGTCCAACGCATTATTAAAAACTGGAAGGACAGTGGGGACCCATCGTATTCGAGGAAGAAATGTGGCGGGAAAAAAATCCTGAATGATCGTGATCGGCGATCACTTTAACATTTGGTGAAATCAAATCGAATAAAAACAACAGTTGAACCCCAGTTTAATAGTGAAAGTAAGAGTATTTCCACACGCATAATGTGATGGGAACTCAAGGGATTGGGACTGAACAGCTGTGTAGCCGTAAGAAAACCACTAATCAGTGAGGCAAACCAGAAAAAAAGGCTTCAATTTGCTAAGGAGCATAAAGATTGGACTCTGGACAATGTAAGAAGGTCATGTGGTCTGATGAGTCAAGATTTACCCTGTTCCAGAATCATGGGCTTATCAGGGTAAGAAGAGAGGCAGATGAAGTGATGCACCCATCATGTCAAGTGCCTACTGTACAAGCCTGTGGGGCAGTGCTATGATCTGGGGTTGCTGCAGTTGGTCAGATCTACAGTAGGTACAGCAACAGTATGTGCTCCAAAAATGAAGTCAGCTGACTACCTGAACACACTGAATGACCAGGTTATTCCATCAACGGATTTTTTCTTCCTTGATGGCACAGGCATATTCCAAGATGACAATGCCATGATTCAAATTGTGAAAGAGGGGTTCAGGGAGCATGAGACATCATTTTCACACATGGATTGGCCATACCTTAACCCCATTGAGAATCTTTGGGATGTGCTGGAGAAGGCTTTGCGCAGCAGTCAGATTCTACTACTCTCTCTACTCTCAATGCAAGATCTTGTTAAAAAATGAATGCAACACTGGATGGAAATAAATCTTGTGACATTGCAGAAGCTTATGCGTGCCATAATCAAAGCTAAAGGCGGTCCAACAAAATATTAGAGTATTGACTTTTTTTTTTTTGGTGGCGACTTTTTTTTTGGACAGGCAGTGTATATATATATATATATATATATATATTTATATATTCCTATTCTATATTGAAAAGTGAATACAGACAGAGTCAAAGTACACATAGATTTTTGTTTCCTTGTTAAATTTCCTCCAGAGCTTTACATTAAAAGTTACTTGAAAAAAAATATATATATATATTCCAAGACCTACTACAAATAGTCTCATATACCTAGAAAACACCAGGGGAAACAAAGCCAGTCTATAGCTGCATGATGCATAACAATCCACCTGTTCTAGGTAATCCATCAGATAAATCAGATCAAGGCATTGTTCTGATATCCTAAGTCAAAGAAAAATGAAATATGTCTTGCAATATATTGTACTGCCATAAAAACAAATATGCCTTTATTCAACCATTAAAACTTCTCTCTGGTGCTTTAGATCAAACATCTATTAGAGTGATTTATAAAAAGACTGAGCTTTTCTTGTAGTGTACTACATTAATTAGGCTGTAATTGATTGTAATCAAAGTTGTTCTACTTTGTACTAACATACACAAATGGATACAACATTGCAGTAGAAACTGTCTACTGAAGATTGATAAATCAATAGAACCTTCAAGAGTACAAGTACAGTACTGACTTATAAAAGGGCTAAAATTCACTTTCACTTACAGATATCAATATCTCTAGGATATTTAAATAAGTAGCACAAGGACAAATAATGTGAGGTTAGCCAAGTGTTAAATTGTACAACCTATATTGAAGAGGTAAAAGACGACCAACACATTACTTTCCAGGAATGACTAATAGGAAGCCTGATGTTTTAACAGAGTTGTGGAAGTATATTATTTTGCATTTGAGGATATTTGATGTCTAATACACAACTAATGCACAGTACACTAGCAATGTATGTTACTACCTTATAGAAGGTGAATAGATGTGGTTCTCATAAAGGAAACAGGTCCATTACTAAAGACAAATACCTTTCCCAAATGATACAGAACCCAGGGACAGCTCCCCATTAAATGTGACCTGTCTGACCCAGGAAGAAGTGCAGTGGCATCTTAAAAAGATTAGAATAGACAAATCATCTGGTCCAGATGGCATACACCCCTATATGCTAAGAGAATTAAATAATGTAAAAGATAACAGACAGACCTTTATTTCTGATATTTAAGGACTGTAGAATGATATGGTCAGGATTTGTGCTTAGCATATATGGTGCAATTTTACAAAAAAGGTCAAAAACTGAGCCCAAAAACTATAAGCTGGTTAGTCTAACATCTATTGTGTGTAAACTGTTTAAAAGTTTTCTAAGAGATGCTATCCTGGAGTATCTAAATAAAAATAAGCATATAATGCAGTTTCAGCATGGATCTAATGAGGGAACAAATTTAACTAGATGGTGTAGTTTCTGAAGAAACCACAGGATGTTGGCTTGAAATCAGATTGGCTGTTTGTGGCTCCACCCACTTTTTAAAATTTGAACCCAAGTCACCCAATGACTGACTGTCCCAAATTTGAGGACCCTGCTATTAACAATCAAAGAGTGGCAGTAATTTAAATTTTCCCATATAAAACGAATGGCTGAAATGGGATTGGCTGTTAAAGGCTTTTTAATACACCAGAAAAATGTATATAAAACAATGTACGTTCATTGCTGAACTTTTCTTTATTTTAAATACACTACAAAAATGTATATAAAGGAATGCGCATTCACCACAAAACGGCTAGCTAGTAAGACGTAGTTATTTTCTTATTAATACAGAATAAAAATGTCTAAAAAGAAATGCGCTTTCGACACAAAACGGCTAATAAGACGTACCTTTTTTTTCTTATTAATAAACCATAAAAATGTTTATAAAACAATTTACGTTGACTGCTGAACGGCTAATAAGACGTAGGTTTTTCTTTTATTAATACACCACAAAAATGTCTATAAAACAATGTATGCTTACCGCTGAACGGCTAAGACGTACTGTTTTTCTTATTAATACACCACAAAAATGTCTATAAAGAAATGCACGTTCACCGCAAAATGGCTAATAAGATGTAGTTTTTTTCTTATTATTACACTGTGAAGAATGTTGAGTTATGATCTAATTCCAGCCATTTTCTGTCAGCAAGCAGAGGAAGCAGACTCCACAGGGGGTCAGGCTTCAAAACAGACCACATGTTTACAGTTCACGCCCCACTTAGCCCCACTGGAAATTCAACCTCTCTGGCAGGATGAATGATGGTGGGGGGGTGAATTGGTCATCAGAACAAAAGAATCCATCAGACATCATGGAACCGGGGGTTCATAAGAAATTATGAATTGCCCGTCCATCACAGGCATAAACCAGTTATATATCTGCGACCATGGGACCAAGACTGACTTGCTCCTGGTTGTTGTTTGGGGGTCTGGTGCCAGGGAGGGGAGATACAGAGATCTCCTAGTAGGAACCTAATAACAGCACCATGTTTGGTCTCCACTTGTGACCTTCCAGTATGGAGCTATGAGTTATAATGGGTTTTGTGGATCTCTGGCTAACAGGACCAGGAAGGGGAAGTGGACTCCTCCCAGAGGGAGGCAGGGGAGTTGATGACTACAGGTGAAAAGGCCCATGCAAGCCAGAGGACAGTGTCTTTCTCGTGTAATGTGTTTGGGGAGACCTGGAAACTGCTGACATCACTGTCCCCATGTGACTATAACTAAGGATTATAGCAACCAAGAATTCATCATTATAACCCAAAGGACTACTCATCCACCTGGTAACTGACTTTTGCTCTGTTTAACCCTCTTTGTACCACATCATCTGTATTTGCACATCCGACCATTGCATATATTCTGTGTGTATATAGCGTTATATCTAGTGCACCCTTAAGGCAATTAAATATATAATTTAAACTTGCACTATTCTTGTATCTCGATCACAAATCCCCACGTCCGTGTTTCGGCATAGTTATAAGCTACTTGGGGTTGGTTTCTGACCCGATATAATCCCGCTAGCGGACCAGGCTAATATCTAACAAGGAGCTGGTTGCAGTCTACCTAGGACTGATCTGGCAGAGCGCTGTTTCACTAGGGCAGTGCAAAGGCCCTCTCAGCTTGTCGGGGGTGTGAACGAGTGGGGAGTCACACCGGAGGTAGCATGGACCACCCTCCCTCACTCCTCATGCCTCCCTGTGCCCCTGTGTACAGGAGGTGTTTGTGTCAACTGTGCCAAGCTGACCTTATGTACTCCCAGTGAGAAAACTGGACCATGTGAGCTCGACATAGTTGACGTCAGGCAGGGCTGCGAGGTGCAGAATTTGTGACATACAAAAATGTATATAAAACAATGTTTGTTCACCGATGAACGGCTAATAAAACTTATGTATAGCTCCTATTAATACACTACGTAAATGGCTATATTACACAGCACTTGCACCCCAATAACAAGCAAGGTTTGCTGGAATTAATGAGCTATCATATAGTGCAAATCTAAAAGCTGCAGTATAACAGCAATTTGGATCCCCAATTAGTGCAGCAAGGTGTAAAAGAATCTCTACATTCCCCTATTGTTACCCTGTTCTCTTTTTATGGTGTAAATAATGCCTCCCTATCCTTTCCCTACACCTTGAATGATCTTTCCCTGAACTTGTAAATCTATTTTTCAGCACAATTAAGTCTTTCCTAATACTGTCCCTGGCACCTGTCATGTCTCTCACTGCACTGGAAAATGCTGACTCCAACATGGCTAAGGCTATTTATAGGGCTGTGACATCACAGGGGCTGGCTGGCTGCTGATTGGCTGCATGCATGGCATTGTGGGTGATCATTTGTTCTCAGAGTTCTTTGCTCCATGTCCTAACATGTGCAGCAGCCATTTTAGGAAATAAGATGATTCGTTATCACGAAGCGTGAGGAAATTCGACTTCGGTGCAAATCAAATTTTTACTGATATTAGGATCGAATTCCACTTTGTCAACTTCGATTTGCTCATCTCTAATAATAATATATGCAAAGGTGCAGTGAGTTTCTAAACAGTAGTGCATGTGTATATTATAAATGCCATAAATCTAATCAAAATTTCCCCACATGCACACCTAAACTAGCATTCTTCACCTTGAGAGACCAAGTCAGGTCACTAACAGATTAAATTACATGCTGCCCTTAAAAGTCTGTGCAAATTCTAGGGATAGGAGAAGGGAGCTCATAATCTTAGTCTCTCCAGATGGAGAAAGTTAGTTTGAGGGGGAGCCTGATAAGTGTAGCAGGAGTAATTTTTTTCTGATAAAATATATTAGTGTTTCCTATATTAATTTGTTCTATTGATTTATGCAAAGTTGTATGAAAAGTTACACTTTTTAAATCTAAAAGGAGAATTTTGGATATTACGTTGATGGCCTCTTCAATGTAAGATTGTTGGTGTCCAATATTCAATAAATGATCAGTGGCACTTGCTGGATCACTACAATCTCTTTACTATAGTACCTAACAAATTGATGATCATATACCTCTGGTTATGTATGATACTTCAGCTTGGCCCTATTCACATGAATTGCCCTTTTGTTCTATTGTTTGTGAGATTCCTAAGGTTTGAGGGTTCCATAATCACACATTAATGACCTATCGTAAGACTAAGCCATTAATGCAATGTCCCAGAAAACCCCATTAACTCTTGGGAAAAATAATAAATAATAAATGTAAGACCATATGAGTTTACTGAGCAATCTAAATGCTTGTATGGCATTTGATAGGTTTGATTTTCCCATGCGTATGCAATCTATGCTATGCTTATGCAAGCTACTTTTCATCAAATTAATTATGTTTCATGGATATCTATTATGGCTAAAATGAAACCAATCAAGAGTCACACAATGTATCCACGGTCCCTCCCTTTCATACAACTTAATAATGACAAAGATAAATTATTTTATGATTAAATAAATAGATTAAAAATATGCCCCTTTGAAAAAACAAATTCTTGCAATATTTATCCAGGAGTCAAAAGTCTATAAATGTATTTCATGACAGTTTAATAATTCACAAAATGAGGCCAGTGGACAAAGTTCCTTGTATTAAAAGCAATCAATATAATCAAATGCAAAACGTATGATATATAATTATATAATCTGAAAGAAAAAGTGATTACTAGCTAGTGTAATTTATGTTATATAGAATTAGAATATCTTCATGAGAAACAGTTGCTAATAGGGCCATTGACTCTTCATGGTTCACAATGCAGGACATTTAAATCACATAAACATGGGCATAAATTAAATAATTACTAGTGATTTACTTTTTTATGGACCATACTTTTTATTATTCTAATGGTAATTGCTTCTAATAAAGGAAATAAATAGCTTTCGTAAAATAACATATCAATTATTGGCCAAATGAAAGCAACTTAATGCTTAACATGGAATAAAAAAAATAAAAAATTAATTTTTTTATGCACTAGCCTCTAAGGAGTCTCATATAAGGGTTTTTCTCATTAGGTCAGGACAACACCCTTTTGTATGTGTTGTGGTTGGCGTGGAGAAGATCCTCTGCTCTGCTGGATCTGGCCAATTCATGTATTACGAGCATATAAAGATCTCATATAGCCCGATAGAAAACTTAGTATGCCTTCCCTGCCTCACCCATTTTTCTGGTAGATTTTCTTCAAACACTCCCAGGCAACATGGGATTTAAAACATAGCTCCCCAAATTTCTGCCAAATGTACAGTTTATTTTTATTAAGAGGGAAAAAAATCATAAAAATGAAATAAATAGGGTGTCTGGAGTAAGAGTACCTCTTCTTCCCCAGAGGCCTCTTATGTCACTCCTACTTGGTCTAATCTCAGCAACCAAAAAAGGCCTGCTGCATCATTTCTTGTCAGTGGCTCATACTATACTTCCTAGACACTGGAAATCACTAATACCTCCACATATTAGGGACTAGATCTCAGAGGAGGACCTGTTGAAGTATATGGAGACTCTAATGGTAGAGGATATGAATACCTCAGATGAGGTCTTACACTCTTGAACCTCTTGTTTTGCCTTTAAGGTTAGCCCACACTTTGCTGCTTGACATCGAGTAATATTCTGAAAGATGCCATGTTCATAGGTGAACTAGTTCCCTTTTCTCTACTCCCCCCACAAACTTTTTCCTCCCTTTTCTCTCTCAGGTATGTGTACACTCTGTTTCATTCTTTGTTATTAGCTGCTGTTAGTCTTCATGTTTTCAGTATGCTACTCCTTATGCTATGTTTGACTGTGTCAGCAGTGTTTTAAAAATGCTTAAAGTTATTGTATCTCTACTGTCCAATTACATTCTTTGTATTCTCTTTAATTGTTCTTAAAACTTGGATGGCCATACATTGGAATGATCGTCAAACAGAATAATACTATATTTCCCCTGCTTTAAAGAAACACACTCAGAATCCTGGACCCACTTGAATTCACAGTCTCTGCTAGAAGTCTTAGTGGAGGAGGCTTTCCAGTAAATATGGGTGCCTAGGAGATTAGGAAATGTTATTGTCGCTGTGCAGCAGGTCTGTCTGGCAGCAATCTTTATCAAGCAGAAACACAGTTCTCTAATGAAGCATATTGAAAAGTGGCTTTTGTAATAAGTCCCAACAAATATTAAAATGGATTTATAATTTCAGTATCTCACATATACAAACATATGAATATAATTAATGTCATAATATTGTTTTGCAAATTGAGACACCCAGGATATCCAGAGAAATGTTTTGCAATGCTATATTCTATTATTATTTGGTTACTTGTCATTTATGTAGTGTTAGCTTTATCAGGGCTCTGTACAAACGGTGAGTTATTTGTTTCTGGAATACAACACCCATAATAATCCGTGGAGACTTACAGTAGGTACTGTGCCATGTGGTTTAGGAATTAGGATGCCATAGTAATATTAATTTTCTTTCCTCTAAAATATCTCCATAATGCTGTGCCATATGGAAGAACCATAGAGCAATACACATGTCCACATGATTGTAGTACAGTACACGAGCTCTTAGACTGGCCAAAAAAATTTGGGGGGTATTTTGCAAAATGATCAAATTCAAGAATAAAAAAAAATGTGAACATTTCTAACCAATCCAATGACAATTGGAAAGGCTTTAAAACTTGTCCCAATAGCATAGCTGGGACGGGACACTTCAGAGATTACATGTAGCTGGTGATAAGATATCCACTGTATGTGGTACAATGTGAAAGTACAGAGAAGATGGACAAGGCAGTCTGTTGTGGGTCTGTGGTGATGTAGCAGACCCATTAGCCACATACCCACCTGTTCATGCTTTTCTCTGTATTTTCACTTCGCTCCATTACTACACACAGCTGATATCTTATGATCTGTACGTAAGATCCTAATTTATAACAGCAAGAGAATTTAGGAGAGCTGAGAAAGCTCTTTAGCTAACTGCATTGAAGCTTTGAATTACCCCTTTACCAACAGTAAAGCAGTGGCCATTTTATTTCACCTGATGATAGCCCCCTAGGGAAAACAAGCCATTATAAATAATAATAGCTATTTTGGAAAGTGTTTATAATAAAGTAATATTTAGTTATTTTCAGTAATGTTATTTTATTAATTCCTGGGGATTCTCTTTAAGTTAATATATTTGCAATATTTATTTTTAATTAATATTACAGTAAGTCCAAAATGAAACTTTCTTTGCTTAAAACTAAATCATGCAATATGTAATTTTGCTATGTTACGAGAGTGCATAACGTCATAAGAGGAAGAATAATACTGACAGGAAATGTAGCTTTGTGTATATGTGATAGCAAGAACACATTTCAACATCAATGTGGCCCATACGCTAAAGGGACCTTGTATGTTGTAAGGTATAGGTATGTAGAATATCTCTATTCTATTGTTTTAAATGTATCCACTGTCATGTCAACAATATGAAGACTAGAGATGAACAAATCGAAGCTGACGAAGTGGAATTTGTTTAGAATTTCAGGGAAAAAAAATTCACAACGAAGGTGAATTTCCTCGCGCTTCGTGGTAACGAATCACATTTTTCCTAAAATGGCGGCTACACGTGTGAGGACTGAGGATATGGGCAAGGAACTCTGGGAAGGCGGGATCACCCATATTGACATGTCTGTATGCAGCAAATCAGCAGCCAGCCAGCCCTGTGGTGTCACAGCCCTATAAATACATTGGCCATCTTAGAGTCAGACATTTTCCAGCATTCAGAGAGCAGGGACAGACGTGTGAGGGTGCTAGGGACAGCAATTGGACAAACCCTTATTGTGGAAAATAAAAGACAGAAAAAACTATTTATAAGTGCAGGGAAAGGATAGGGAGGACACAACCTACAATAGAACCAACCAATAACCCCGCAATGATACGCATGAGATAATGTATAAAATATAACACAAAAATGTATTAAACATAATAATACATTCCAGTCTTGGCATTATATGCAGTCGTCGTTCATTCAACTGTATATAAGTATTTTTCCTTTGTTACTCTCTCATTTCCTACAGGACATGGAGCAGGATTTGGTACTTACTATTTGATTGTTCTTGTATATGTTCCATTCCCCTTTCCCTTATTGTATTGGGTTTAGGCTAATGGTGTCTTTGACATTAATAATGTTATTTCTTATTGTTCTGGTGGACTTTAGTCCAGTTGTTGTTCCTGGCCGGTCTTTGTAAAACAGGGGATTCGGTGGAGGCACCTCTCCGCCACAATTTGTTTTCACCAATGTATATGTATCATTGCGGGGTTATTGGTTGGTTCTATTGTAGGTTGTATTGTATGATTTACTAGTAGTGATGAGCGTCAGGGGTCATATTCGAATTCTCAATATTTTGCAAATATTTTGTAGAATATTCAGCGAATATTCGCAAATTCGAATATTCATATATATTCTACGATTAATTTTTTTTAGAAAAATCGACAAGGTAATGATCGCGTAATATGCAAATCTTCGTAATGCAAATTTTTATTGCAAATTTTTCAATTGCCGAGCAAAAACATGAATCCTCCCTGCTTCTTGCTTGTGGGCCAATGAGCCATAGCACTATATTGAATATATTTGTTTTTTCAAATATTCGTAATATTCTAAAACAAGAATATATAGCAATACAGCGAATATTCGAAAAAAACAAATGTAATTTAGCTAATTTAGTGCTATAATCTTTTTTTAATAGTTATCATTTTTTTCCAATCTGAACTTCAGATGAGAAAAAAATTACAACTATTGGACAAAGTAGATTATAGCACTATCTTAGCTAAATTGCTCTATATTCTTTTTTTTTTCGAATATTTGCTATATTGCTATATATTCTTGTTTTACAATATTACAAATATTCGAAAAAATGAATATATTTGTTTTTTCGAATATTCGTAATATTCTAAAACAAGAATATATAGCAATATAGCGAATATTAAAAAAAAAACTAATATAGAGCAATTTAGCTAATATAGTGCTATAATCTTTTTTTTTAATAGTTGTAATTTTTTTCCAATCTGAACTTCAGATGAGAAAAAAATTCCAACTATTAGATAAAGAAGATTATAGCACTATGTTGGCTAAATTGCTCTATATTCGTTTTTTTCCCGAATATTCACTATATTGCTATATATTCTTGTTTAAGAATATTACGGATATTCGAAAAAACTAATATATTCAATATAGTGCTATATATTAGTTTTTTTAGAATATTCATAATTTTTCTAATTTTTCCCATTTAAAGTCATGAATGATTCCTCCCTGCTTCTTGCTTGTGAGCCAATGAGTCATTGGCCCAAAAGTAAGAAGCAGGGAGGAATCATGTTTTTACTTGGCAATAGAAAAATTTCACATTACGAAAATTCGCAATAAAAAAATCTTGAATATTCGAAATTACGAATATATATCACTATATTCTAAATATTCACAAATTTTCAAATTACCTATATTCGCGATAAAAATTTGAAATTCAAATATTCGTGATCAACACTAGTTAGTAGTGTTGGGGATAAAATCAGGTACTCGGCAGTGTGGCAGTTTTTTGTGAAGCCACCGGAGTAGGTCAACATGGCCATATGTAGAATATGTGTGCAGAATCAGAAGGTGAAGTGTGGCCATATGCAGTGTCACCATAAAGTGGCCTGGGAGAACTGTGGCTTTGATGTGGTGGTCCAGCCTGCTGCAGCAACCTCTGCATCACCCAGTGGCACGCACCCAGTTTCAGCCAGTCATGGCTCCACCAGCCGAAGGAAGCCGTCTGTCATTCCCATCTTTGGCTGGTCCAGATGCTCCTCATTAGTCATTCCATCAGCAAACGATCACCGAAGCGATTGCCAATAGACAACAGTATGCATACATGCATCCAACGGCGCAGAAGCTGAACATGCTCCTGTCCAAGTTGCTGGTGCTTCAGTTCCTCCTTTTCCAAGTGGTGGACTCTGCACCTTTCAGAGAACTGATGGCTTGTGCCAAGCGCAGATGGAGAGTCCCAAGCCGTCATTTCTTTGTGAAAAAGGCATTACCAGCCCTGCACAAACATGTAGAACAGAAGGTGGGCCAGTCTTTGACCCTGTCGGTGTCTTCCAAAGTGCACGGCAGTGCCGACGTGTGGAGCTGTGACTACGGTCAGGGACAATACATGTCCTTTGTGGCCCACTGGGTGTATGTGGTTCCTGCACAGCCACACCAGCAACTTGGCCAGGTCACGCTGCTTCTGCCTCCACGTTCTCACGTCGTTGGTCCAGAGACAATGTCCGCCTCTGCCTCCTCATCCTCCACCACATCATCAGTCTCCACTGCAGGGACAAGCCACAGTGCACCTCCAGCATACCACATGTGCAGGGCTCGGCAGTGTCACGCTGTTCTGCACCTGGTTTGCCTTGGCAAACAGAGTAACACAGGGAAGGAACTGCTCCGTGTGATGCATCAAGAAATCGAATCCTGGCTTCCTCCGTGACAACTGAAAATCGGAACCATAGTGACCGACAAAAAGAAGAACATGGTGTCAGCGCTGGGTCAAGGAAGACTGAGCTATGCGCCCTGCATGGCACATGTATTCAATTTGGTTGTGAAGTGGTTTCTGAAGTCTTCCACCCATCTGTAAGACAACTTAAAAATGGCCAGGAAAATTTGCATTCACTTCAGCCACTTGTACACCGCAAAGCACACCCTCCTTGAGCTGCAGTGGCAAAACTGCATCCCCCAATTGATATGCAACGTTTCCACCCATTGGAATTCCACCCTCCATATGTTGGACCGACTATACGAACAGAGAAAGGCCATCAACGATTTCTTGATAATGCAAGCGGATAGGAGTACTCCACTGTGTAACTTCGATGTCAGCCAGTGGCAGCTCATGCGTGACACCTGCCTTTTGCTCAGGCCCTTTAAGGATGCCACTTTATTTATCAGTCGCCAGGACTATGGGATGAATAAAGTCATTCCACTGCTTCATGTCCTGGAACAGATGCTGGTAACAATGACTGGTCAGGGGAGAGAAGACGTGGCGCTTAGATTTCACGGTCACATGAGCCCTGTGGGAGCTGAGCTGGAAGAGGAGGAGAAAGGAGGGGAGGATATTGTTGGAGCACAGGCAATGTGAAGAGTAGAGAAATGGGTGGCTTTTTTACTCAGCTGACAGGACAGGAGGAGCAGGAGCAGCCAGAGAAGCTACAGGGCGATGAGGAAGACAAGACAGAGGTCCCTAACACACCGTGGCAATATGCAGTGGAGATGGAGGGAGTCCCTCCGAGTTACTTGTACAAATGGCCCGATGCATTCTCACTTGCTTTCGCAGTGACATCCGAATTGTCACCATTTGGAAGAGGGATGACTTCTGGCTCTCCACCTTGTTGGACCCTCGCTATCGGTCCAGAATGGGGGGCCTTTTTTTACACCGACCAAGAGGGAGGACAAACTGAACTACTAAAGAGACATAATATGTAGTCAGTTGGCCGCTGCCTATCTGTGCCATCGTCTCGCAGGTCTGATTGGGGGGGCCCTCTGCGCTCAGGTTCCACTGTAATGACTGCTTGGGAGGGGTGGGGTGGCAGGAGCAGAACCAGCTCCAACAGCCGCAACCTGAGTCTACAGACGCTGATGAGTAGCTTTCTTCACCCGCATAGTGAAGAAACTACTCACCAGCAGCAGCAGGTAGACCTGGAGCAGGACCTGAACCAGTAGGTAGTTGCATACTTGGACAGTACCCTGCCACCCCACATTGAATATCCACTGGAGTATTGAGTAGCCAAACTGGATTTGTGGCCGCAACTAGCAGAGTTTGCCCTGAAAAAGCTGTCCTGCCAGGCCAGTAGTGTGGCATCACAGTGGGTGTTTAGTGAGGCAGGGGCCATATTTACCCCAAGGAGAACTCACCTGTCCACCCAAAATTTGGACTGACTGACCTTTGTCAAGATGAATTAGGCGTGGATCAGCCAGGATTTCCAAACACAAATTCCTGATGCATCAACACTTTGATAAAAAACGACTTGTTTTTTTTTCACTTTGTGCCTCAGCTACTACTCTGATGCTGCAATCCGCCTGATGCCACACAGCTGATGCCAACTGCTCCTTCTTTTACACACAATCATATTGCCAACCACCTCCCCACTCTGTTACTGGGTCACTTTGTGGTCTCCTGATGCGGCTGCTGCTGCTATCTTCAAACTATGTCACCTTGCCACTCTTTGGTATCCTCCTGCTGCTTCTGCTGAAATATCCGCATTATTTCACCTTGCCACTCTGTGGTCTCCTGATGCTGCTCCTGCTGCTGCCATATCCAAATTATGTTACCTTGCCACTCTGTGGTCTCCTGATGCTGCTGCTACTGCCATCCCCACACTATGTCACCTTGCCACTCTGTGGAATCCTCCTGCTGCTTCTGCTACAATATCCACATTATGCCACCTTGCCACTCTGTGGTCTGCTGCTGCTGCTCCTGCTGCTGCCATCTCCACAATATGTCACCTTGCCACTCTGTGCTATCCTTCTGCTGCTGCCATATCCACATTATGTTACATTTCCACTCTGTGGTCTCCTGATGCTGTTGCTACTGCCATCTCCACACTATGTTACCTTGAATCTCTGTGGTCTTCTCCTACTGCTTCTGACATATCCACATTATGTCACATTGCCACGCTGTGGTCTCCTGATACTGCTGCAGCTGACACCTCCACACTATGTCACCTTGCCACTCTGTGGTATCATCCTGCTTCTGCCATATCCACATTATGTCACCTTTCCACTCTGTAGTCTACTGATACTGCTTCTATGCCATATCCACACTATGTTATCTTGCCACTCTGTGGTCTCCTCCTGCTGCTGCTGCTACCATATCCACATTATGTCACCTTGCCACTCTGTGGTCTACTGATGCTGCTGCTACTGCCATCTCCACACTATGTCAACTTGCCACTTGGTGGTATTCTCCTGCTGTTGCTGACATATCCACATTATTCACCTTGCCACTTTGTGGTCTCCTCCTGCTACTGCCATCTCCACATTATGTCACCTTGCCACTCTGTGGTACACTGCTGTTCCTGCTGCCACATCCACATTATGCCACCTTGCCACTCTGTGGCATCCTCCTGCTGCTACTGCTGCTGCCATATCCACATTATGTCACCTTGTCACTCTGGGTTCTCCTGATGCTATTGATGTTGCTGCTATTTCCACACTATGTCACCTTGCCATTCTGTAATATCCTCTTACTGCTGCTGCCATATCCACATTATGTCACCTTGCCACTCTGTGGTCTCCTGATGCTGCTGCTCCCATCTCCACACTATGTCACCTTGCCACTCTGTGGTATCCTCCTGCTGCTGCTTCCGCCATCTCCACATTATGCATCATGCCACTCTCTGGTCTCTTGATGCTGCTGCATTCTCCACACTATGTCACCTTGCCTTTCTGTGGTCTGATGATGCTGCTGCTACCATATCCTCATTATATCACCTTGCCACTCGGTGGTCTCCTGATGCTGCTCCTGCTGCTCCCATCTCCACATTATGTCATATTGCCACTCTGTGGTATCCTCCTGCTGCTGCCATATCCACATATTGTCACCTGGCCACACTGTGGTCTCCTGATGCTGCTGCCGCCGTCTCCACACTATGCATCTTGCCAATATCTGGTCTCTTGATGCTGCTGCTGCTACTGCCGTCTCCACAATATATCACCTTTCTACTCTGTGGTATCCTCCTGCTGCTGCCGTCTCCACAATATGTCACCTTGCCACTCTGTGGTATCCTCCTGCTGCTGTCATATGCACATGATGTCACCTTGCCACTCTGTAGTATCATCCTTCTGCTACTGCTGCCATATTCATATTATGTCATCTTGCAACTCTCTGGTCTTCTGATGCTGCTGCTGACTGGCATCTTCAAACTGTGTCAACTTGCCACTCTGTGGTATCCTCCTGCTGCTACTGCCATATCCACATTATATCACCTTGCCACTCTGAGGTCTCCTGATGCTGCTGCTTCTGCCATCCCCACACTATGCCACCTTGCCACTCTGTGGTATGGTCCTGCTGTTGCTGCCATATCTACATTATGTCACCTCGCCACTCTGTGGTATCCTCCTGCTGCTGCCATCTCCACACTGTCAGCTTGCCAATCTGTGGTATCCTTCTGCTGCTGCTGCCATCTCCACACTATGTCACCTTGGCACTCTATGGTGTCCTCCTGCTGCCATGTCCACACTATGTCACCTTGCCACTGCTGCTTCTGCTGCCATCTCCACACTATTAGCAGTAAATTATGTGAACTGGGTATCCTAAAAGATAGCTTTTACTAAATATATTAAAATAGGTATAAATAACACCACGTTGTGAGACAACAAATACCCCCTACGAAAATGTGTTCAACAGCAACCCCAGGGTGTGCCAGTACCACCGGCCCAAAAATAATAAACTTGTCTTCGCATCCCCTAACCAACACTGAAACAAGGGGCCTTGAGAAGGGTCTCTCCTTTGTCCCGACACCCAAATATAATCCTTTTAAGACTACAGTGGACTGAAACCTCTCTGCACGAAAACTTAGATGGTACAAATATTTTTGTAACATTGAGAAAAAACAAAGTCTAGAGATGGGTGTTCCTACAGAAATGGTGTCTGATGTAAAACTACTACAAAGTCTGACGGCTACAAATGAACCTGGTATAGTTGAAGGGCCCTTTACGTCTTTAAAAAATAAGAGAAGAAAAATACTCCCAACAGGTGAGACTAACTGCAATGATGTATTTTTAAAATTGGTTAGTACAGATTTGGAGACCACATATCTACACTCCGCGTCACCAACTTGTACAAAAGATGAACTGTGTGTATTGGATGATTTTGCCCACAATAAAAATATTATAATTAAACCATCGGACGAAGGTGGAAACACAGTCATCTTGAATACAAGCAACTACCAAACGATGTGTGAGAATCTATTGGCCCCCCGAGACTGCTATGAAATTCTGGCTAGCGACCCCACTGTGGCTTATAAGATTGAATTAAAAAATATCTTGGATGAGGCCAAAATTGCTAAATTAATCAACCAAGAAGAATATGATTTCCTTTATCCTCAGTGCCCCCAAATAGCTACATTCTATAGCCTTCCAAAGGTGCATAAAGGGTATGACCCTTTAAAAGGGCGCCCAATTGTCTCGGGGGTAGACAGTTTGAGCCACAATGTAGGCGTATACGTGGATAAAATCCTTGCACCCTTCGTGTCATCCCTCTCTTCACATGTAAAAGACACTGGTGACCTTCTGAAACAACTTGAGGGGATCCATTTGGAGGAGGGATGTATACTAGAGGCCTTATACTCATTAATCCCACATAAGTGGGGGGTTCATGCAGTTTCTCAATTTCTATCTACAAGGGGTAGGCAGTTTCAAGCTCACAATTACTTTGTGCTTAAACTACTTGAGTTCTCACTTAAAAGGAATTACTTCCTGTTCAATGGCTGATTCTACCACCAGCTCAGGGGCACGGCGATGGGGAGTCCCTGTGCCCCATCGTACGCAAATTTGTTCCTGGGCTGGTGGGAGAATACGTTGGTGTTCAGAGATGAGCTAACACCAGAGCTACAGCGGGTCCAAAAGTGGGCATGCTTTATTGATGACATATTTGTTATCTGGAAGGGGAGATTGGAGACATTCTCTACATGGGCCCAAAGCCTAAATGATAATGATATAGGTCTCCACTTCACATCCGAATGTCATCCAACACAACTCCCCTTCCTTGATATATGTGTCATATGTGTCATCCAGAACCAGAGCGGTACCCTAGATACCTCTATTTACCGTAAACCCATCTCTACTAACTCTCTCTTGAGGTGGGAGAGTAGTCATCCTTTCCCCCTCAAGAGAGGGATTCCGCGAGGGCAATACCTGCGGTTAAGGAGAAATTGCTCCAGACGCCCCGACTTTGTACGACAGGCTGGGGACCTAAGAACCAGATTTATGGATCGAGGTTACCCGGCGGGCATACTGACACCGGCCTATCAGGCAGCCATTAACTGCGATCGTGGTTCCCTTCTTAACCCCAAAGCTGAACCACCAATGGTCACTCACTCAAGTGAAAAGAGAAATTCACCTTATCAGCACGTTCAATGGTTCCTCTACTGCAATAAGGGAGATTATCTCTAAGCATTGGCATGTACTACGGATGGATCCGGATATATGTAAAGTCATAAAGAAGTACCCCAGCATCACATACAGGCGCGGCAGGAGTGTTCGCGACCTGATGGTTAATAGACACTTTACACCAGCTTCCACCAATAAAACGTGGCTAGAGAGAGGCATCTATGGCAACTATAGATGCGGAGGTTGTATGGCGTGCAGATTTATGACTAAGGCAAAAACATTCAAGAGTAGTAACACCGGTAAGACGTACATGGTCAAGGATTTAATTAATTGAAAAACCACAGGAGTAGTCTATAAGATCACCTGCGACTGTGGAAAAGAGTATGTGGGCAAAACAACAAGAGAACTAAGGAGGAGGATAGGAGAACATTTAGGGGATATAAAAAATGCCAGGGACATATCTGTTTCACGACATGTCAGAGTTGAACATGGAGGGAGGATAGACTGCCTCTCGTTTATGGGCATTGAGAGGATTAAGCCGGAGGTGAGACGGGGGACTTGGATAGGAAAATCCTCCAGTGTGAGGCGAAATTGATTTTTTACCTCAAGACCACCCACCCCCTTGGATTGAATGAGCAGCTGAATTATAGCTGCTTCCTATAAATATGGGCTGCAATTGCCATCTCCTCTCCTATGATGCCTCCTCCTTATAATGTCTCTAATGGCACGCCCCTATAATATTTCTAATGGTATGCCTCTTTGTGTCATTCAGACTAATGATAAATCATTTTCTGTATATGCCAATTAACCGGCGTCTTTAAATGTATTGGGCTATCCTGTTCTGTTAAATCCATTTAAGCGATTCGGCATTCATTCACCAGCTGTCAAAATATCATTGGCGGTACACACGGGCACTGTGTGTATGAGTCGCGACGTTGCTAAGCAGCGGGCGACGCTTAGACGCAGGTCCCTACCCCATTTCCGGCAAGCCTGTACCACATGATTCCTACTTCCGGTATGGTGGAACACACGCGGGCGGCGTGCGTTCCACAGGCGGAGCAAGCTGCTCATGCCACTAAAGCCAGGTGAGGTAGGTTATTGGGGGTTGAACCAGCCGGGTTTGGAGTATATATAGGGGGAGGGACTACAAAGCAGTTGCTCTCCCAAATTACCACTACTTGCGGTGAGACACAGGTTTATATGGGACACTTCCCTAAACCCAGCATGGATATGACCCACTGACTATCCATCTATAGAATAGCGTGGCAAATTACCTTTGATTCTAGTAAGTAGATAATATACAATCTTAATACTTTGCTACATATCATTTGTCACTCAGGATTGTAAGTGACCAATACTCTGTGTATTTTTGTATTTCCCTTTCTAGTTAACCCTGAATGTTCTGTGAAGTCCCCTGATGATTTCTGGCAAATAAGAATCAAACATGGCATGTAGGGCTTTGTAAACAGGGTACAATTTAGGATTAGGCCCATATAGAGGGAAAGGTTCCGTATGGGGTCGCCCCTGTCGGGGCGGGTGCTCTGTGTCTGTTAGGCAGGTGACCAGATCATCCCCTAGTCCTCCCGTCAGGTAGGGAATAACCACTAGGGCAAAATAGGAGTATTTTTCATGCTGCCAGCCACAAGCGCATCGGTCATCAGTGTCCTTCTGCCACCTCACAAAAGGACCAATCACCACTCTATGTGGATCTCCCCACAAGACGTGGCAAGATCCACCCGTTTATTTCACTTACTCTGTGACTTATAGCTAGTGGTGCTACTGTCAAAGTATATTTGTTGTCTCACAACGTGGTGTTATTTATACCTATTTTAATATATTTAGTAAAAGCTATGTTTTAAGATACCCAGTTCACATAATTTACTGCTAATAATTTGGGTTGTGACTTTGTACTGTCATATATCAAATACCGTGGCAGTATAACTAATACTTTGTTCATCTCCACACTATGTCACTTTGCCACTCTGTGGTCTGCTGATGCTATTGTCGATTCCACAATATGTCAGCTTGCCACTCTGTGGTCTCCAGATGCTGCTGCCATCTCCACACTATGTCCCCTTGTCACTCTGTGGCATCCTCATGCTGCTTCTATCTCCACACTATGTCACCTTGCCACTCTGTGGTATCCTCATGCTGCTTCTGCCATCTCCACACTATGTCACCTTGCGACTCTGTAGTCTACTGATACTGCTTCTATGCCATATCCACACTATGTTATCTTGCCACTCTGTGGTCTCCTCCTGCTGCTACCATATCCACACTATGTCACCGTGCCACTTTGTGGTATCCTGCTGCTGCCGCCATCTCTATACTATGCATCTTGCCACTTTCTGGTCTCCTAATGCTGCTGAATTCTCCACACTATGTTACCTTGCCTTTCTGTGGTCTGATGATGCTGCTGCCATATCCACATTATATCACCTTGCCACTCTGTGGTCTCCTGATGCTGCTCCTGCTGCTCCCATTTCCACACTATGTCACCTTGCCACTCTGTGGTCTCCTCCAGAGGCTGCTGCTGCCATTTCCACACTATGTCATCTTGCCACTCTGTGGTATCCTCCTGCTGCTGCTGCCATATCCACATTTTGTCACCTGGCCACACTATGGTCTCCTGATGCTGCTGCTGCTGCCGTCTCCACACTATTCATCTTGCCAATATCTGGTCTCTTGATGCTGCTGCTGCTACTGCCATCTCCAAAATATGTCAACTTGCCCATCTGTGGTCTCCTGATGCTTCTGATGCTGCTGTTATTTCCACACTATGTCACCTTACTACTCTGTGGTATACTCCTGCTGCTGCCATATCCACATGATGTCACCTTGCCACTCTGTGGTATCCTCCTTCTGCCACTGCTGCCATATCCATATTATGTCATCTTGCAACTCTCTGGTCTTCTGATGCTGCTGCCTGGCATCTTCAAACTATGTCAACTTGCTTACTCTGTGGTATCCTCCTGCTGCTGCCATATCCACATTATGTCACCTTGCCACTCTGAGGTCTCCTGATGCTGCTGCTACTGCCATCTCCACACTATGTCACCTTGCAACTCTGTGGTATGATCCTGCTGTTGCTTCCATATCTACATTATGTCACCTCGCCACTCTGTGGTATCCTCCTGCTGCTGCTGCCATCTCCACACTGTCACCTTGCCACTCTGTGGTATCCTTCTGCTGCTGCCATCTCCACACTATTTCCCCTTGCCACTCTGTGGTTTTCTCCTGCTGCCATCTCCACACTATGTCCCCTTTTCACTCTGTAATATCCTCCTGCTGTTGTTGCCATACCTACATTATGTCACCTTGTCACTCTATGGTATCCTCCTGCTGCTGCTGCTGCCATCTCCACACTGTCTCCTTGCCACTCTGTGGTATCCTTCTGCTGCTTCTGCCATCTCCACACTATGTCACCTTGCCACTCTGTGGTATCCTCCTGCTGCCATCTCCACACTATGTCACCTTGCCACTCTGTGGTCTCCTGATGCTGCTTCTGCTGCCATCTCTACATTATGTCACTTTGCCACTCTGTGGTCTGCTGATGCTGCTGCCGACTCCACAATCTGTCAGCTTGCCACTCTGTGGTCTCCAGATGCTGCTGCCATCTCCACACTATGTCACCTTGCCACTCTGTGGCATCCTCATGCTGCTGCCATCTCCACACTATGTCACCTTGCCACTCTGCGGTATCCTCCTGCTGCTGCTGCCATCTCCACACTATTGCACCTTGCCACTCTGTGGTCTCATGATGCTGCTGATGCTGCTGCCATCTCCACACTATGTCACCTTGCCACTCTGCGGTATCCTCCTGCTGCTGCTGCCATCTGTACACTATGTCACCTTTTTGGTAGCCAAAAGCAGGAGTGGGTACAAAGCACAGAAGACATGCAAATATTCCATTCTCGTGTCATCTCTGTTTTAGATCCACTCCTGTTTTTGGCATCAGCAATACTGATGGATTTTTGAGTAAATGCTGACCGACTGAAGGCGTATGCTCCACAGACAGGATCTGTTTTTTGTGGGTTATCTTTCTGACAGATCAGAGGAAAGGCAAATTAATCAGTGACGTCAACACAAACTCACTGCTGACACCCTCTCCTCTCTGTCAGGGGGGCTTTACTTGTGTAAGCATTTAATAGAACAGGTTCTGTAGACATCTATGTGGAATCAGCTGATGAAGGTGTAAAAGGACTGTGCTTCTTCTTGACGCTAACATCGACCTATAAGGCTGATACTTCAGTGATTTGGTCAGTTTTGGCCCTGTGACTGCCCAAATAAGTGAAATATGCAGTGATTCTAAGAGGAGCGACCCCTGTCATCTGCATGTCATACTGACTCACATTATTATTTCACTACCACACCAGACTCCCTATAAATGTTATTGCAAGGCACAGTATTCTACACCACTATAAACGTTCTCTGCAGCCCGGAAATAGCTGTTTTTTTACGTAATTCACCGCAAATTAATTAGGATCGAAGCAAATGTTTCCAAAAAAATTTGGTGATCCGGCGAATCGATTTTTTAAAAATTTGCTCATCTTTAATGAAGACTATTAAGGTATTGTGGGAGGAGATGGCTATTGTCCCAAAGCATCTGGCCACACACCTGCTTGTTTGTGTCAAGGGACTGTAAAGCCGAATGCACACTGCCGTGAGCGGTCCGTGGTAACCCGGCCTGGATTCCTGCTGAGAGCAGGAGCGCACGCCGTCATTGGTTGCTATGACGCCATGCGCTTCATGCCACCGCTGCACTACAGTAATACACTCGTATGATCTATACGAGTGTCTTACTGAAGTGCACTGGCGGCATGAAGCGCACGGCAACATGGCAACCAATGACACCGTGCGCTCCTGCTCTCAGCAGGAATCCAGGCCGGGTTACCACGGACCGCTCACGGCCGTGAAACATGTTCGTTTGCATTCGGCTTTAACATGCATTTTAAATGCCAGCGAAGAGTCACTCTTAAGGTAGGAGAAGGGGCACATCTACTGGTAGAATTGAGGTCCTCTATCACTATGTGGCACTCCAGTAAGGAGTAGATTAAGTCGAGAGGTACAGTAGCTATTTATTGCAGTTTTTGGAAAAGAATCAAGTTTGCGCCCTATTGTATTATCTACATTTCCAAACAACCACACACTTGATAAGCCTACCACATACATACAGTTGCAAGAAAAAGTATGTGAACCATTTGGAATTATATAGATTTCTGCACAAATTGGTTATAAAATCTTCATCTAAGTCACAACAATAGACAAGCACAGTCTGCTTAAACTAATAACACACAAAGAATTAAATGTTACCATGTTTTTATTGAACACAACATGTAAACATTCACAGTGCAGGTGGAATAAGTATGTGAACCCCTAGACTAATGACATCTCCAAAAGCTAATTGGAGTGAAGTGTCAGCCAACTGGAGTTCAATCAATGAGATGAGATTGGAGGTGTTGGTTACAGCTGCCCTGCCCTATAAAAAACACACACCAGTTCTGAGTTTGCTTTTCACAAGAAGCATTGCCTGATGGGAATGATGCCTCACACAAAAGAGCTCTCAGAAGACCTACGATTAAGAATTGTTGACTTGCATAAAGCTGGAAAGGGTTATAAAAGTATCTCCAAAAGCCTTGCTGTTCATCAGTCCACGGTAAGACAAATTGTCTATAAATGGAGAAAGTTCAGCACTGCTGCTACTCTCCCTAGGAGTGGCCGTCCTGTAAAGATGACTGTAAGAGCACAGCGCAAACTGCTCAATGAGGTGAAGAAGAATCATAGAGTGTCAGCTAAAGACTTACAAAAGTCTCTGGCATATGCTAACATCCCTGTTAGCGAATCTACAATACGTAAAACACTGAACAAGAATGTATTTCATGGGAGGATACCACAGAGGAAGCCACTGCTGTCCAAAAAAAACCCATTGCTGCACGTTTACAGTTTGCACAAGAGCACCTGGATGTTTCACAGCAGTACTGGCAAAATATTCTGTGGACAGATGAAACCAAAGTTGAGTTGTTTGGAAGAAACACACAACACTATGTGTGGAGAAAAAGAGGCACAGCATACCAACATCAAAACCTCGTCCCAACTGTGAAGTATGGTGGTGGGGGCATCATGGTTTGGGGCTGCTTTGCTGCGTCAGGGCCGAAACGGATTGCTATCATGGAAGGAAAAATGAATTCCCAAGACATTTTGCAGGAGAACTTAAGGCCATCTGTCCACCAGCTGAAGCTCAACAGAAGATGGGTGTTGCTACAGGAGAACGACCCAAAGCATAGAAGTAAATCAACAACAGAATGGCTTAAACAGAAGAAAATATGCCTTCTGTAGTGGCCCAATCAGAGTCCTGTCCTCAACCCGATTAAGATGCTGTGGCATGACCTCAAGAAAGCGATTCACAGCAGACATCCCAAGAATATTGCTGAACTGAAACAGTTCTGTAAAGAGGAATGGTCAAGAATTACTCCTGACCGTTGTGCACGTCTGATCTGCAACTACAGGAAACGTTTGGTTGAAGTTATTGCTGCCAAAGGAGGTTCAACCAATTATTAAATCCAAGGGTTCACATACTTTCTCCACCTGCACTGTGAATGTTTACATGGTGTGTTCAATAAAAACATGGTAACATTTAATTCTTTGTGTGTTATTAGTTTAAGCAGACTGTGATTGTCTATTGTTGTGACTTAGATGAAGATCAGATCACATTTTATGACCAATTTGTGTAGAAATTCATATAATTCCAAAGGGTTCACATACTTTTTCTTGCAACTGTATGTTAATTTTTTATATATTTATTAAAAGCATGCAAATAAATATTACTGTGTGCTTGAGCATGGATGTTTGTATGTATCCAGCATAAGAGATTTGCCATATGCCTCATGAGTAGGCCAAGCATGTAACTGTCAAGTCCACAAGGCAGAAAAGTTATCTTTGGAAAATACTTAGCATTTGTTTTAACTTTGGAACAACTGATTGCATATATTTTATCCAGTTTAGCTGAATTTCAAGATGCTCTGTCAGTATAATATGACCATGTGTGTAACCATGTATATAGCCACTGAGTGCTTTCACTCAGCAGGATGGCAAGAGGAGGCATGGTCAACATTTCATCAGCAAGCAAACAGAGGGGTTACCTGCAGTCATGTCTGATTTTTCAGATGTTTAAAAACACCAATAAATAAGAAAAAAAAAAAAAAAACATAAGAAAACCATGCTTTGCTTTGATATAATCAGTATGCCCCATGTCATAAAGTTCTTTCATTGGTCTCACTGCTAGGAGGCTGTGGCTAGTTTAACAATTTTAAAAGTATAATGTTGCACTTAGACAAATTGATGCACTTTTAACAGTGTCAGCTTAGTACATATAACACAACCACCAACTGTTTTCAATTCAAAGAAAATTACTGCTTGGATATTGATGGTAGTGGGGTCAGCTAAAATATAACTTTATTACAGCAATAATGTAGAAGTATGTTTTGATTCCAGCAGATTATTAAAGCAAATGTAAGACAACTGACGGCACAGCAATGAATAAAGTTCTGAAACCACTTAACCAGAAAAGAATATTATAGAAAATAGCCATTAGGAACTTTAGCATTGCTGTATGTAATTGTATGTACTGTACAGTAAATGCTGGTAGATTTTATAAGGTCCTCACACTGCCGGAAAAGATTGCAAACTTATTTATCACAACTACAGACTTAGTATATTAAAAAATTCCTGGAATTATGTTTTTAATATAATACGTTGAATATTTTACCTTGAGACACTCATCTTGTTTTGAAAGTTCTTCACAGTCTTTTTTATTCAGATATGAAGAGTTGAGTAGAAGATCCACCTCAGCAATAAACTGTAGGTGACGTGCAATCTCTGCTAGGTATGTAGAAGGCACATTAGAGGAATCCACTTTCATTCCTTCAATCATTGCATGAGTGCTTTCTTCATGAACTGTTTGCTGATGAAGATATTTAACAAGTTAACTTTTTAGTACATGTGCAAACAGCAGAAATATGCAAATATGTACATTGCAAAATATATCCAAACAATAACATCAGTGTTAATAAATTGTTAAAAACCTCTAGAAACTAATATTCCTTCAGGTCCCCTTATAAAATACAAGGCTAATGACTTTCTAACACCTATTGCAATAGTATTTTGAATATTCCCCTTTATTATATTTGGCTAATGCATTGATTTTGGTATACAAATTGTTCCTTTTTTATCTATGCTGTAAACACAACTAAAATTTGAGTTGCACAATTTGGCTTTCACATCAAATGGAACTCAAAGAAATGTCAACGTTAATGTTGAAAATTTAATGCAACATTTCGATCGACTTGTATTGTGTACTTACTCAATATTATTGCATATATAGGATGTATATCGGATGCACTGAACTGTAATTTTCAATATCTGATTTGTTTTGGCTTCAATACAACTAAAATATGTCCACTATTATCTGATATATAGGGAAAAACACGATACAATAAACATGTAAAACTTAAGCAACCAGGCAAAAAGTATTCTTTTTTTAACGTTATAACTCTATAAGCACCAGAGTCAAATTATGTCTTACTAATGTATGTTTCTTTATTGTATTCCATCTGGATTTGATTTCTGTATAAACACTATTCATAAAAAGTTAGGGATATTTGGCTTGTGTGTGAAATTTCAGGATGAACCTAAAGTGCACTCTATCCTTTACAGGTGAACTTAATGTGACCTGCTCTAAACTTTTGAATGCACATGTCCAACTGTTCAGTGTTTCAGTACGTTTTGCACAACTTGCTGTTTTTTAACAAGGAGTTTAATGCCAAAATTCACAACAGGTGTTTGATCCTAATAAATTTGACAGGTGTTTGCCCCAATAAATTTCCTGGTTTAATTAGAATTGGTATTTAAACAGTCCTCCTCATCATGCTGTTCACATTTTAACATCATGAGACCAAGACGACACCTAACAATTGTTGAACAGTACCTCGCCAATGCGAGGCTTCAAGCAGGATGTTCTTAGACGGAAGTGGCCACTGAGCTTAGAGGGTCACAGAGTGTCATCAGCAGGTTGCAACACAGATACAGAGAGGTTAGAAGAGTCACAGAAAGGCATAGAAGTGGACGTCCTTTGGCCACATCCCACACTGATGACCCCTTCATTGTAAACAATGCCCTGCGGAACCAGGTGATGAATGCCACACAACTCCAGGCACATTTAAGGGAGGTGAGAGGCACCCAAGTGTCACGTTAGACCTTTTGATAGAATTTACGTCAGCATATTCTAGACGACCTGCAAGGGTACCCGACTAGTGATGAGCAGCATAGGCAATATTCTTTTTTGAGATATTTTGCAAATTTTTGGCCTAATATTTGCAATAAATTTGCAAATTCTAGAATTCATGAACTCCAGTCATTATTTTCTTGATTTTTAAAGCTGCTAGAAGTTTCCTGAGACTGGAGAAAATGCACAGTACAGTAATTGCTATCACACTACCTAACACCCTGCACTGTAACCTATCAGCTACACTATATCACTATATATATCTAACCTACATTGACTACGTCCCACTAACTATCTGTATTATATATATGAGCTAACTAACTATCCAATGTAATTGACTTACCAATGTAAATGACTCAGCAAAGCACAGAGCACAGCAATGACACTGCTCTCTCTCTCTCAGAACTGCAAAAAAACAGCAGAACATGGCTGCTGGGGAGTTTCTTATATAGTAAGGGGTAGGCAACTTTCCTATTGGTTGCTAAGGATGTTGCTAAGCTCAGACAAAGATATTGCAGCCTCTAATTGGATCACAAGCAAGAAACAGGAGGGTACTGATGAAGAAAAAAAAAATTTGAATATTTGCAATTACGAAGATATAGCACTATATTCTAAATCTTTGCAAATTCTCAAAGTGTCGATATTCGCGATAAAAACACGATTAGAATATTCACGATCAACACTATACCTGACCACACCACAAGGCACCGGCGCACAGGCATCATTGTCTTACATGGGCCAGGGAGCATCTACGCTGGACGACGGACCAGTGGGCCTCAGTGCTGTTCACTGATGAAAGTCGATTCACACTAAGCAAAAATGATGCCGCCAATGATGTTGGAGAGGGCTATACATCAGCGACTGTTGACACCAGACAAGCCTTTGGTGGTGTTACAGTGTGGGAAGGTGTGTCTAGTCAATATAGAACTGTCCTACACTTGTGTACGGTACAAATGACAAGCAGTGGCGTACATAGAGAAGTAAGGTCCCCATAGCAAGGATAAAACCAGGCCCCCCACACAGGACAGAAGGGTTTTTCGCCTAAACCCCTTTCAATGACCCTTGGGTCATTTTATCCACTGCCTCATTTGCTAAAAGTTGTTCCTTTAGAGGGTAGAGTCCTGACAAAGTTTTTACCCCCCCTTAAAAGGGGGATGATCCCAACTGTGCCATCTCTCGCCCTGGGCCCCATAGCAGTCGCATGGTCTGCCACTATGGTAGTTACACCCCTGGTTAAAAGCCCTTACTACTTGAAAAACATCATTAATCCAGTCATTGTTTCTTTGCATGAACAACACAGGCCTAATTTCATCTTCATGGACAACAATTCAGCAGCTCATCAAGGTCGCATCATTAGGGAATGGCTGCTGGAGACTGGGGAACCTCAAATGGAGTGACATGCACTTTCTCCAGACCTGAATTTTTGTCAGTATTGGGTCCGTGACCTCACTGCAGGGTGGCAGATCGTCACCTGCACACTGCAGCGCCATGGGTCCCAGTACTGGCTTACCTTGCAGGAGAAGCAGGCACCCTCCAGCATACCGCCGCATCTGTCCTTACAGCCAGGTATCATCTGGTGCGCTATAGCGCAACGGGCACATCTCTCCCATTCTTATGGGAGTGGCGAGCAGGCTCCTAATCACTGACCCCACCCGGAGGCAGATTCTGGTATATGGATCAGCTTCACTTACCATTAAATACCCAAGCATGGTTGTATACCTGGTAACTTCTGCTGAAGCCTGTCGTCTGCTACTTGGATTATCTGGACTATTGACCCCTGCATTGCCTGACTATGAATCTGCCTGCCGTCTTCTGTAAGTTCTCCTGGATTTCTGACCCTGCACTGTCTAACCACGAGTTCGCCTGACCCAGATTACCGTATTACTCTGAACTTTGTTTTGCCTTTATTGCAAGTGACTTTTGTATACCTTCTGCCAGTAAAGATCAACTGTTCCTTTACTCTGCCTTTGTTAGACTCTGTACACACTGCTGCAGTTAGCTGCATTCTGGGTGACTGGTGCAAACACCAGGGTCCTGACTCTGAGAGTCAGCAGTCAGCAATATTGGTCTCCACATCCTCTGGTCGTAACAATCCCATTAAAAAACCTACAGGATCAGCTGAGTCTGATCATAAATTGACTTGTGAATAGCATGAGGTATCGTTGTCAAGCTTTAATTGATGCTCAAGTTACATGACAAGTTATTGAGACTGACAGTTTTTGTGGGGGTAAAAACTTTGGTTTAATGCTCTACGGAGCATTAAACTGAGAATCTGCTTTGATTCTGTCTGTGTCCTATGTTTGGAGCTTTATCTATCTGGTCTGTTTTTCAAGGTTGCTGATTGTTCTTTCTTCCAGTGCTCTGTGTTTTGTCTTATGCCTGTATCTGTGCTTGCCTTGGATTTGTCTGTTCTATCTGGTTCTGATTTAGTGCCTTACCTGTGCTTTTAGTGCTTTGCACTAATGTTGCTGACCTCAGTAGGTCTGCTACCATTTACACAGGGACTATTCCAAAAAGTAGTGGCCTGGTGACTCCCCTGCAGTGAAGTACAGACCCCTGTATAGGGGTTAAAGGGTGAAAACCAGGGTTAAAACTCTCAGGTCTAGCTCATGTCCAATACATAGAATTTTTGAAAAATTTGATTTGTGTCCGAATCGATTTGTCACGAATCAAAGTTGCTCCAATTGGCTGATGATGTTAACAAACAGTGTGTTTCAAAACACAATTCATTGTTGCATGTGTTATGCTTTTTCATATTAGAAAGCTTCGGAAATGTATTCTTTATCAGGGTCAGATTGTGTTTAACCACTTTAGGACACTTTTCAAGGGTTAACAGCCAAACAAAACTCAATATTTATTACCCTGATTCAGCAGTTTACATAAACACCCCACATATGGTCGTAAACCGGTGTAAGGGTACCCGGCAGGGCGCAGAAAAGAAGGAACTCTGTATGTTTTTTGGAAGGCAGATTTTGCTGGACTGGTTTTTAGATGCCATGTCCCATTTGAAGCCCCCCAGATGCACCCCTACAGTAAAAACTCCCTAAAAGTTACCCCATTTTAAGAACTAGGGGATAAGGTGCCAGATTTATTGGTACTATTTTGGGGTGCATATGATTTTTAATTGCTCTATATTATGTTTTTTTGGTAGGCAAGGTAACCCAAAAAATTTTTTTTTTTGGCACTGTTTTTATTTTTTATTTTTTTACAACATTCATCTGACCGGGGAGATCATGTGCTTTTTATAGAGCATGTTGTTACGGATGCAATGATATCAAATATGTCTACTTTCTTCGTTTTTTTGTTTCTGGTTTACATAATAAAGCATTTTTGAAAAAAAAAATTGGTCTCCAGTTACTGAACGCCATATTTTTTTATTTTTCTGCCGATAGTCTTGTTGTCTAGGCTTGTTTTTTGCAGGAACAGTTAATGTTTTTATTGATCATTCATTATTATACCTTATGAGGCAAAATGACAAAAAATTTGGTTGTTTTAGCACAGTTTTTATTTATTTATTTTTACAGCGTTCTCCTGAGGGGTTAGGTCACGTGACTTTTTATAGAGAAGATTGTTACAGTTAATAGCATTTTTTAAACAAAAAAAATATGTTTTAGTGTCTCCATAGTCTGAGAGCCATAGCTTTTTTATTTTTTGACCGATTGATAGGTCATGTGATATGTTTGTAGAGCAGGTTGTTACAGACGCGGAGATACCTAATATGTCTACTTTTTCTTATTTAAGTTTTACACAATAATAGCATTTTAGAAAAAAAAAGCTTTTTGAGTCTCTATTTTCTTTTTTTTTTTTCTTTTTTTGGGCAATTGTCTCATGTAGGGGCTCTTTTTTAATGAGGTTATGGTTTGATTGGTACTCTTTTGGGGTACAAATGACTTTTTTGATCACTTTTAATAAGTTTTGTTTTTAAGTGAGTTGGGAAAAATTTCAATTCCATCATAGTTTTTCTCTCTTTTTATTTTTATTTTTATGGCGTTCACCATGCAGGGAAAGTAACGTGATCCTTTTATAGACCTTTGCTTATACAGAGGATGAGGCACGAGACATTGTGTCGAAAATTATCGCTCCCTCTGATTTTCTGAAAATCCCTCCTACTGAGCTAAAGAGCAGGAGCCTGATTAAGGAGGCGAGACACCTTGTTTCACTTGAATTACATGCGGCAACATTGGCTGAATATCACCGCACTCAAAAGATACCACGGGGTCTGCGAGTCAATTTAAGACCAACTCTTTTCTGTGATAAAGTGGACTATTGTACCCGTTTTGCGAATATTCTTAATAAATGTTCACTGGACCTTATAGTCCTTATAGTCCTTACGCTTGAACATCTATTCATCTCTATTACTGAATGCAACGCTAATATTGCGACTATAAAAGAACAGTTGAGAGATAATCTAAAATCCGACGAATATACTACCTTACAAGAAAACTTGGAGAAACAATGTACCGATTTAAAAAGCAAGATCGAACAGACCAAGAGATCGAAATATCTGCGAGATACAGAGGATTATACATCCCATCGGGTCTACAGATGGCAGGACGCTTCCGGTACCGCAACTCCAACGTCACGTCCGAGATTTCGTCAAAACCGGTTCTTTTCATCGGGGTCCGGCAGCGAAACTTCAGGTGGCTCTCGGGGGCCTTTTTTAGGCCAACGCCGTACAAGGAGACCAAGATTAACACCACCCGGCGAGCCGGCAGGCATCATCGGCGAGGCAGACGCAACCGAGGAAAACGCGGTCACAGGTGGACGGAGAAAACTTAGTGTTAAACTTATCATCCAAGAGCCTCAGTCCTGCCCAGATGAACTTATTGAAAAAGGGCTTATCTTTCAGCCCGACCGGGAACTTTGATACGTTCACCTTGGACACTGACCTACATCGTTTTTTTTCGCAATTTGCGTCTAAAAGCTCAATTTGGTGGTAATGAAACTACTGGTGATGTGGAACAGGTGGAGGATAGCTCTGTTACTACTATGTTAACTGTTAAACAGTTTAATTTGAGAGTAAAAAGTAATTATACACCTCCCAGGACATATCATCCAGTTGAGGACATTTGTTAAATTGGTGCAAAATGATGTCGATAAATTGTTAGCAACAATGTAAACAAGGGAAAGTTACATGTAAATTATAATTACCTGTGGAGGAGAAACATGCCCTTGACTCCTTATTAAAGGAGAAATCCTTAATAATAAAACCTGCAGATAAGGGGGGGGGCCATCGTTATCTTAGACAAAGAATATTACGTTAGTGAAATTTTACAACAATTACAGGATAGTAGTACTTATAAAATACTAAATACTGATCCAGTCTACCATATCAAAGAAATTTTACAGCGAGTGGTAGATAAAGCCAAAGAGAATGAAGTGTGGTGGACGCCAAATTGGGGGACTTTCTTGTAAATCAACATCCGATTACCCCGGTGTTTTACACTCTACCAAAAGTGCATAAGTCACTAATTAATCCACCAGGTCGCCCCGATAGTGGCGTCCACTGACTCCATACTTTCAAATCCAGCTATTTTTTTGGAGAGGGTATTAACCCCTCTAACTAAACTAGCACCATCGTATATCCGAGATACTGGCCACTTTCTATCTGAAATTAGCTCTCTCCAGGTGGATGAAGGCTGCATATTCGTCACTTTAGACGTGTGCAGTCTTTATACATCTATTATTCATGAAAAAGGAATCAATGCAGTCGCAGGTCTCTTAGGCACAAGCACATACAAAAAGGCAGAAAAGGAATTTTTTCTGGAACTTTTGAAAATAGTCCTTGAGCAAAATTATTTTTTGTTTCAAGATTCTTTTTACCAGCAGTGCCGTGGGACCGCGATGGGATCGAACGTCGCGCCGCCATACGCAAATACATATATGGCTTCTTTTGAGTGTCAATTTGTTTACTCTAGCCCTCTATATCATCAACATTGTATATTTTGGCGTCGATTCATCGACGATATTTTTTGCGTATGGCGAGGCGACGTCCGATCCCTTACGGAATTTACCACGTATTTAAATTCCATCTGGGATGAACTTAAATTCACTGTACACCATAGTTCTGATAGAATTTCCTTTTTGGATACCTGGGTGACTAGGGACAAAGAAGGTAAGATACAGACGGATTTATTTGTGAAATCAACTGATAGGAACAGTTTGCTGTCCTTTTCAGTAGTCACCAGCAACCATCAAGGAATCTAATCCATATTCACAATACCAGAGGTCAGACAGATCGTCAGTGATAGGGATATGTGCCAAATAAGATAGACGATATGACCAATAAATTTAGAGGAGCGAGGCTACCCCCCTGATCTATGAAAATACAGCGTAATAAAGCTGAGACTACACCACCGGATAGAACTAAGAAAGAAACAAGGATCCCCTTAGTGATTAAATACCATCCCTGGGTCCCAGCGCCTGAGGACTATTGTTAATCAACATTGGCACATATTATCCAAGTCCTATCCACGGATAGGAGAGTTCCAGAGGCCACCCATTGATATGCTATAAACGGGCAGAAAATATTAGGGTATAAAATAGTCTGGGCAGATGTGGGAAGTAATAAAATAGAAAGAGGACAGAGTTGTTTATCTACACCTAGACGGGGCACTTTTCCTTGTTTAAATTGTGTCAATGTTCCAGCGTCATAAAGGGTTCATGTTTTTCCCACCCTCACTCAGGTGAAAATATTCCAATAAGGGGCACGTTCACCTGTGATAGTAGATTTGTGGTTTACATTCTTAAATGTCCATGTGGATTATTATATGTGGGGGAAACCTCGATGAGAATGAAGGACAGACTAAGTAACACAATCTACTATCCGCAAACAGAATTTACTACTTCCAATACCCCTTCATTTTCATGATAAAAAACATAATATCTCGCAGTTTGAGGTATCAGATTATTGAAGGTGTATCATTACCCCCGTCGAGGGGTGATAGAAATAAATTGTTATTGAAAAGAGAGGCTTACTGGATCCATCGTCTTCAGACAATGGAGCCCAGGGGCCTCAATCGTGAGTACAATGTGTCCTGCTTCCTATAAGGCATTCGGCTTTTATGCAATTAGATAAATATATTTCTCTTTTCTTCAGCGTGATTAATCACTGCCAAAATGGACTATTGGACTGAAAATCTTCGCCCAGTATAGAGTGGATATGTTTTTGCGAATTTTTTTATGCAAATTTTTTTTGCGAATTTTTCTAATGCGAATATTTCATTGCGATAATTTGATATGCGAATTTTTAGTTAATGAGGGAGGCGGAGCTCCTCTGAGGATGTCAGTTCCTTAGTGTCTCATTTATGTATAAATAGCTCGAGTGTAAGATGTTTCATTGCAGTCTGATGAAAGCACACTTGTGCTGAAACGCGTCGTGACTGAATAAATCTACATTGTGATCTACATCTGCGAAGTGCCGTCTTCATCTTGAAACCTTTTATAGATCAGGTCATTATGGATGCGATGATACCAAACATGTTAGTGTATTTTTAAAAATACATTTTATCATTATAAATGTGTGGCTATAAGAATTTGTTTTTTTACTTTTTTTATATATTTTTTGCTTATTAATCCCTTAGGGACCGGGCTCATTTTCACCTTAAGGACAAGGCAATTTTTGCAAATCTGACCAGTGTCACTTTATGTGGTGATAAGCTTTTACTTATCCAGGCCATTCTGATATTGTTTTTTCGTCACATATTGTACTTCATGACACTGGTAAAATGAAGTAAAAAAAAATAATTTTTAATTATAAAAAAAATACCAAATATACCAAAAAAGGCCCCATTCTAGAAACTACACCCCTCAAGGTATTCAAAACTGATTTTACAAACATCGTTAACCTTTTAGGTGTTCCACAAGAGTTAATGGCAACATTTCAGAATTTAGATTTTTGGGCAAATTTTCCAATTTAATCCATTTTTTCCAGTAACAAAGCAAGGGTTAACAGCCAAACAAAATGCAATATTTATTGCCCCAATTCTTTAGTTTGCAGAAACACCCCATATGTAGCCATAAACTACTGTACGGGCACACAGTAGGGCGTATAGGGAAAGGTGCGCCGTGTGGTTTTTGGAAGGCAGATTTTGCTGGACTGGTTTATTTACACCATGTCCCATTTAAAGTCCCCCTGATGCACCCCTAGAGTAGAGACTCCATAAAAGTGACCCCATCTAAGAAACCACACCCCTCAAGGTATCCAAAACTGATTTTACAAACTTTGTTAACCCTTTAGGTGTTTCCACAAGAGTTATTGTGAAATAAAGATGACATTTGAGAATTTCAATTTTTTGGCAAATTTTCCATTTTAATATATTTTTTTCCAGTAACAAAGCAAGGGTTAACAGCCAAACAAAATGCTATATTTATTGCCCCGATTCTGTAGTTTTCAGAAACACCCCATATGTGGCCGTAAACTTCTGTACGGGCATACAGTAGGGCGTAGAGGGAAAGATGCGCGTGTGGTTTTTGGAAGGCAGATTTTGCTGGACTGGTTTATTTACACCATGTCCTATTTGAAGCCCCCCTGATGCACCCCTAGAGTAGAAACTCTATAAAAGTGACCCTATCTAAGAAACTACACCACTCAAGGTATCCAAAACTGATTTCACAAACTTTGTTAACCCTTTAGGTGTTCTACAAGAGTTATTGGCAAATGGAGATGAATTTTGAGAATTCAAATTTATGGTTTCTGGAAGGCAGATTTTGATGGCCTTTTTTTTTGGCCCCATGTCCCATTTGAAGCCCCCCTGATGCACCCCTAGAGTAGAAACTCCATAAAAGTGAACCCATTTTGGAAACTATGGGCAGTTTTGTTGGGACTATTTTTAGGGTACATATGATTTTTTGTTTATCTATATTACATTTTTGTGAGGAAAGGTTACCAAAAATATAAATTCAGAAATTTCATCTCCATTTGCCATAAACTGTTGAGGAACACCTAAAGGGTTAATAAAGTTTGTAAAATCAGTTTTGAATACCATGAATGGTGTAGTTTCTTAGATGGGGTCGCTTTTATGGAGTTTCTACTCTAGGGGTGCATCAGGGGGGCTTCAAATGGGACATGGTGCCCCAAAAAAAAAAAGCCAGCAAAATCTGCCTTCCAGAACCATACGGCGTTCCTTTCCTTCTGCGCCCTGCCGTTTGGTCATACAACAGTTTACGACCACATATGTGGTGTTTCTGTAAACTGCATAATTAGGGTAATAAATATTAAGTTTTGTTTGGCTGTTAACCCTTGCTTTGTTACAGGAAAAAAACTGATTAAAATAGAAAATTTGCCAAAAAATTGCTGTTTTGGCACCATTTTTATTTAATTTTTTTGACCGTGTTCATCTGAGGGGTTAGGTCATGGGGTATTTTTATAGAGCAGATTCTTATGGATGCGGCAATACCTAATATGTCTACTTTTTAAATTTATTTATGTTTTACACTATTATCTTTTTATAAACAGAAAAAAAACATTCTAGTATCTCCATAGTCTAAGAGTGAGTTTTTTTTGTTTTTAGCCGATTATCTTAACCACCTCCGGACCGCCTAACGCAGATTCGCGTTCCGGAGGTGGCAGCGCTGCGCACAGTCACGCATATACGCGTCATCTCGCGAGACGCGAGATTTCGCTCCAAGCCGGCCCGCGCATGCGCATCGCGGGCCGGCAAAAGTTAAAGAACAAGTTCGTCACCAGCCTGCCAGCAACGATCATTGGCTGGCAGGCTGGCGATTTTTAAAAAAATCCAATCACAAGCCATATAACAGATCATATTAGTAAATATGATCTGTTATATGGCTTCTCTGCTCCTGTGCTGGTCCTTTTCGTCGGTTGGATCCAGCACAGGAGCAGACTGAACTGTGAGTAGCACCAACACTACACCTTAGCCCCAGATTCACCCCCCTGCACCCCAATTAACCCTTTGATCACCCCTGTCAATCACCAGTGAAAGGAAAAAAGTGATCAGTGTAAACTGTCACTTTTTTTTTTCACTAGTATTGGCTGTTAGGTTTTAGGAATAGTTTAGGCCCCTTGGTTAGGTAGTTAGCGTCAGTTAGCGCCCACCCCCACCGCACCGCAGTCACTTTTATTCGCTGAATAGCGTATCGCTAATCAGCATTTGTACTTTTATAGTATCTGTAAGTGATCAAAACTGTTCACGGTCAGATCTATAATAGTATTAGTGTCACTTTAGTTCGCCCTCCACCCAAAACGCAGTGTTTGCCCGATCAGGCCTGATCGGTCGCCCACACGTGCGTTCATGCCACGCCCCGCCCCACCGCAGTGACAAAAAAAATATATTTTTTGATCACTGCACATTCATTTTACACGCACTGCGGCGATAAAAAATCAGTTTTGATATTTTTTATCAACCGCAGGGCCCCTCCGGTACTTCGCTAGCCTCCCCTTGTAAGACAGGTTTGCTTTTTTTCTTGGGTAGTCTCAGGGGGAATACCCCTAAATTTAGTAGTCCAAAATGTCAAACAGGGGGTATTCCTTCTGAAGAGGCCTACAGGATTCTGACCCAAGTCGGATGAGGAGTGGGAACCCTCATCTGATGAATCTAGCGGGTCAGAAATATGAACCTGTGGAAAGCAGTGGCTCTCTGACCCAAAGTTCGGACGAGGAGGTGGAGTGTCCCTGGCAGCACCAGGCGTACCCGGGCCCCCATGTCGCTAGACCACAGGTTATGCAGGATCCGCTTCAAGAGCAGCAGAGTGGGGCTGTCGCTGCCGGATCACGTGGTGAGGCATACACCAGCAGCGCAGCCCTCCCTGGACCTAGTACCAGCACTGCCGTACAACATGGTGAAGTGGCGAGCACCAGAAGGGCAGTTGAAGCTGGTACGGTGGCACGTGCACTAGTTACCCCCGTCGCAGCCACCGCAAAGACAAGGGCCCGTAGAGAGCCCCTAGAATCCCTGAGGTGCTGGCAAACCCTGATTGGCAGTCACCAACTTCAGCCGCACCTGTAGTTCCCCCTTTCACCGCCCAGTCTGGAGTTCGGGTTGGACGGCCTCAAATCGGTTCGGCCCTGGGATTTTTTGAGCTGTTCTTGACTGCGGAGCTCTTGGACTTAGTCGTGGCAGAGACCAACCAGTATGCCACACAATTTATATCCGCCAACCCCGGGAAGCTTTTATGCCCAGCCCTTTCCGGTGGAAACCAGTCCAAGTTTCCGAAATTAAAATTTTTTTGGGCCTTCTCCTCACATGGGCCTGAAAAAAAGCATGAATTGCGGTCATATTGGTCAACGCACCCGATTCATCACATGCCCATGTTCTCTGCTGCTATGTCCAGGCACGATTTGAGGCCATCCTCCGTTTCCTGCATTTTTAGCGACAACACCACCTCCCGTCCCAGAGGCCACCCAGCTTTTGACCGGCTCCACAAAATTCGGCCCCTCATAGACCATTTCAACCAGAAATTTGCAGATTTGTATACCCCCCCGAGCAAAACATCTGCGTAGACGGTCCCTAATACATTTTACCGGGCGCCTTGGCTTCAAACAGTACATCCCAAGCAAGCGTGCCCGGTATGGGGGTCAAATTGTATAAGCTCTGTGAAAGGGCCACAGGCTATACCCACAAATTTCGTTTGTCTAGAGGGAAAAGATCAGACCCTGGAGCCGGTCGGTTGCCCCTGACTACCTGGGGAGCAGTGGGGAAGACAGTCTGGGACTTGGTGTCAACCCTCTATTCGGCAAGGGGAGGTGGTACCATCTATATGTGGACAATTTTTTCACAAGTGTGGCCCTCTTTAGGCATTTGTTTCTAGACGGATTTGCGCCTGTGGCACCCGCGCGAATAGTCGCAGTGTGGCTTCCCCAACGGCTTGTAACCACCCGTCTTGCAAGGGGGGGGAGAGGGCTGCCTTGTGTAACGAAGAACTGCTCGCGGTGGAAATGGAGAGACAAGCGTGACGTTTACATGCTCTCCTCCATTCACGCAGACACGACAATCCAAATTGAGCGAGCAACCCGTGTCATTGAAAAGCCCCTCTGTGTCCACGACTATAATGCGCTCATGGGAGGGGTGACTTCAATGACCAGATGTTGTCTCCGTATTTAGTTTCCCGCAGAACCAGACGCTGGTATAAGAAGGTGTCTGTATATTTAATTCAATTGGCGCTGTACAATAGTTTTGTTCTCTACAGTAAGGCTGGAGGAACACGATCTTTCCTCAAATTCCATGGAAGAGATCATCGAGAACCTCCTTTACCCAGGAGGTTCGCGTGGCCCCCATCCCCCAGTGTAGTTAGCCGTCTACACGAGCGACATTTCCCCAGTGTCGTTCCTGGTACCTCAACCCAACCGTCACCCCGAAAAAGATGTCGTGTCTGTAGCAAGGAGTGGAATAAGGCGTGACACCCGCTATTTCTGTCCTGACTGTGCTGACCACCCTGCCCTATGCTATGGAGATGTGTTTCCGGAAGTACCACACACAGGTACACCTAGCATAGGGATTGCATCTCACAGGACAGGCACACAGGGCTATTAGGGCCCTTTTACTCTCAGCTGCTGCAAACTCTCCTTTCACCTGGGATAAAGTGCATAACGTACTTCGCCACATCTTTGGGCGATTTGCGCTTTGCACATTGTCCCATGGGGAAGGAGAGTTTGTTCTATAAAGGTAAAAAACACTAAACAAAAAAAAAATTAACGGTAAGTTAAAAAAGTTAAAAAAGTTTAAAAAAGTTAATATGTTCTGTTCTAAAGTTAATAAAGTTATTGCTTTGCGGCCTGGTTTTTTCTTTTTTGTTTTGTTTTTTTTACCTTCCAGGTGGACCAACCGATCGACCAGCTGCAGCACTGATGTGCATTCGGACAGAAGCATTGTGCTGCTGTCAGATTACACGCAAGTCGGTGTATGCGGCGCTGCAAGACGAGATTTCTCCTCAGCAGTAAAAGATATGTTTGCCGAGGCATATGAGCTGAGGAGGTGGCGGTGTTCATATACTTTGGCAAACACTTTGTATATATAAAAAAAAAAATCCCGGCAATGATTTATTCATCCACATCGATTGATGTGAATGGAGAAATCTGGTTTGCCAGGGCATACGAGCTGAAGTGGGTATGGATGTTGGGCGGAGCTCCTATGTCCTGGCAGACGCCTTTCCCCTCCTTTTTCTTTTTTTGGCAGAGATTTTTTCATCCACATTGATCGATGCGAATGAAGAAATCTGTGCCGTTCATTTTTTTCTTTCAGCCCAGAGGCTGAACGGAAAAAAAAAATCTCATTACCCGTATGCTCAATATAAGGAGAATAGCAGAAACTTCCTAATGCTGGGCATACATGTAATGATTGCGGAGACCCTCAAATGCCAGGGCAGTACAAACACCCCACAAATAACACCATTTTGGAAAGAAGACACCCAAAGGTATTCGCTGAGGGGCATATTGAGTCCAGAAAGATTGAAATTTTTGTCCCAAGTTAGCGGAAAAGGGAGAACTTTGTGAGAACAAAATCCAAAAAAATCAATTTCCGCTTAACCTTGTTCCAAAATTTTTTTTTTTAATGAACTCGCCATGCCCCTCAATTGAATACCTTGGGGTGCTTTCTTTCCAAAATGGGGTCACATGTGGGGTATTTATACTGCCCTGGCATTTTAGGGGCCCCAAAGCGTGAGAAGAAGTCTGGTATCCAAATGTCTAAAAATGCCCTCCTAAAAGGAATTTGGGCCCCTTTGCCCACCTAGGCTGCAAAAAAGTGTCACACATGTGGTATCTCCGTATTCAGAAGAAGTTGGGGAATATGTTTTGGGGTGTCATTTTACATATACCCATGCTGGGTGAGATAAATATCTTGGTCAAATGCCAACTTTGTATAAAAAAAATGGGAAAAGTTGTCTTTTGCCAAGATATTTCTCTCACCCAGCATGGGTATATGTAAAATGACACCCCAAAACACATTCCTTACCTTCTCCTGAGTACGGAGATACCAGATGTGTGACACTTTTTTGCAGCCTAGCTGGGCAAAGGGGCCCACATTCCAAAGAGCACCTTTCAGATTTCACAGGTCATTTACCTACTTACCAGACATTAGGGCCCCTGGAAAATGCCAGGGCAGTATAACTGCCCCACAAGTGACCCCATTTTGGAAAGAAGACACCCCAAGGTATTCCGTGAGGGGCATGGCAAGTTCCTAGAATTTTTTATTTTTTGTCACAAGTTAGTGGAAAATGATGATTTTTTTTTTTTTTTTTTTTTTCATACAAAGTCTCATATTCCACTAACTTGTGCCAAAAAAAAAATTTTTTCATGAACTCACTATGCCCATCAGCGAATACCTTGGGGTCTCTTCTTTCCAAAATGGGGTCACTTGTGGGGTAGTTATACTGCCCTGGCATTCTAGGGGCCCAAATGTGTGGTAAGGAGTTTGAAATCAAATTCAGCAAAAAATGACCTGTGAAATCCGAAAGGTGCTCTTTGGAATATGGGCCCCTTTGCCCACCTAGGCTGCAAAAAAGTGTCACACATCTGGTATCTCCGTACTCAGGAGAAGGTGGGGAATGTGTTTTGGGGTGTCATTTTATATATACCCATGCTGGGTGAGAGAAATATCTTGGCAAAAGACAACTTTTCCCATTTTTTTATACAAAGTTGTCATTTGACCAAGATATTTATCTCACCCAGCATGGGTATATGTAAAAAGACACCCCAAAACACATTCCTCAACTTCTCCTGAGTACGGCAATACCACATGTGTGACACTTTTTTGCAGCCTAGGTGGGCAAAGGGGCCCATATTCCAAAGAGCACCTTTCGGATTTCACTCGTCATTTTTTACAGAATTTGATTTCAAACTCCTTACCACACATTTGGGCCCCTAGAATGCCAGGGCAGTATAACTACCCCACAAGTGACCCCATTTTGTAAAGAAGAGACCCCAAGGTATTCGCTGATGGGCATAGTGAGTTCATGGAAGTTTTTATTTTTTGTCACAAGTTAGTGGAATATGAGACTTTGTATGAAAAAAAAATAAAAAAAATAAATCATCATTTTCCACTAACTTGTGACAAAAATTAAAAAAATTCTAGGAACTCGCCATGCCCCTCACGGAATAGCTTGGGGTGTCTTCTTTCCAAAATGGGGTCACTTGTGGGGTAGTTATACTGCCCTGGCATTCTAGGGGCCCAAATGTGTGGTAAGGAGTTTGAAATCAAATTATGTAAAAATTGACGAGTGAAATCCGAAAGGTGCTCTTTGGAATATTGGCCCCTTTGCCCACCTAGGCTGCAAAAAAGTGTCACACATCTGGTATCTCCGTACTCAGGAGAAGGTGGGGAATGTGTTTTGGGGTGTCATTTTACATATACCCATGCTGGGTGAGAGAAATATCTTGGCAAAAGACAACTTTTCCCATTTTTTTATACAAAGTTGTCATTTGACCAAGATATTTATCTCACCCAGCATGGGTATATGTAAAAAGACACCCCAAAACACATTCCTCAACTTCTCCTGAGTACGGGGATACCAGATGTGTGACACTTTTTTGCAGCCTAGGTGGGCAAAGGGGCCCATATTCCAAAGAGCACCTTTCGGATTTCACTCGTCATTTTTTACAGAATTTGATTTCAAACTCCTTACCACACATTTGGGCCCCTAGAATGCCAGGGCAGTATAACTACCCCACAAGTGACCCCATTTTGGAAAGAAGAGACCCCAAGGTATTCGCTGATGGGCATAGTGAGTTCATGGAAGTTCTTATTTTTTGTCACAAGTTAGTGGAATATGAGACTTTGTATGAAAAAAAAAAAAAAAAAAAAAAATCATCATTTTCCACTAACTTGTGACAAAAAATAAAAAATTCTAGGAACTCGCCATGCCCCTCACGGAATAGCTTGGGGTGTCTTCTTTCCAAAATGGGGTCACTTGTGGGGTAGTTATACTGCCCTGGCATTCTAGGGGCCCAAATGTGTGGTAAGGAGTTAGAAATCAAATTCTGTAAAAAATGATGAGTGAAATCCGAAAGGTGCTCTTTGGAATATGGGCCCCTTTGCCCACCTAGGCTGCAAAAAAGTGTCACACATCTGGTATCTCCGTACTCAGGAGAAGGTGGGGAATGTGTTTTGGGGTGTCATTTTATATATACCCATGCTGGGTGAGAGAAATATCTTGGCAAAAGACAACTTTTCCCATTTTTTTATACAAAGTTGTCATTTGACCAAGATATTTATCTCACCCAGCATGGGTATATGTAAAAAGACACCCCAAAACACATTCCTCAACTTCTCCTGAGTACGGGGATACCAGATGTGTGACACTTTTTTGCAGCCTAGGTGGGCAAAGGGGCCCATATTCCAAAGAGCACCTTTCGGATTTCGCAGGTCATTTTTTACTGAATTTGATTTCAAACTCTTTACCACACAATTGGGCCCCTAGAATGCCAGGGCAGTATAACTACCCCACAAGTGACCCCATTTTGGAAAGAAGAGGACCCCAAGTTATTCGCTGATGGGCATAGTGAGTTCATAGAACTTTTATTTTTTGTCACAAGTTGTGGAATATGAGACTTTGTAAGGAAAAAAAAAAAAAAAAAAAAAATCATCATTTTCGCTAACTTGTGACAAAAAATAAAAAGTTCTATGAACTCACTGATGCCCATCAGCGAATACCTTAGGGTGTGTACTTTCAGAAATGGGGTCATTTGTGGGGTGTTTGTACCTGTCTGGGCATTGTAGAACCTCAGGAAACATGACAGGTGCTCAGAAAGTCAGAGCTGCTTCAAAAGCGGAAATTCACATTTTTGTACCATAGTTTGTAAACGCTATAACTTTTACCCAAACCATTTTTTTTTTACCCAAACATTTTTTTTTATCAAAGACATGTAGAACTATAAATTTAGACCAAAATTTCTATATGGATGTCGTTTTTTTTGCAAAATTTTACAACTGAAAGTGAAAAATGTCATCTTATTTGCAAAAAAATCGTTAAATTTCGATTAATAACAAAAAAAGTAAAAATGTCAGCAGCAAAGAAATACCACCAAATGAAATCTCTATTAGTGAGAAGAAAAGGAGGTAAAATTCATTTGGGTGGTAAGTTGCATGACCGAGCAATAAACAGTGAAAGTAGTGTAGGTCAGAAGTGTAAAAAGTGGCCTGGTCTTTCAGGGTGTTTAAGCACTGGGGGCTGAGGTGGTTAAGTAGGGGCTCATTTTTTGCGAGATGAGAGGACGGTTTTATTGGCACTATTTTGGGGGGCATATGACTTTTTGATCGCTTGCTATTACAATTTTTGTGATGTAAGGTGACAAAAAAATACCTTTTTTTGCACTGCTTTTAATTTATATTTTTGACCGTGTTCATCTGAGGGGTTAGGTCATGGGGTATTTTTATAGAGCAGATGCTTACAGACGTGGCGATACCTAATATGTAAACTTTCTTTTAGTGTCTCAAGTCTGAGAACCATAGTTTTTTATCCGATTGTCAGTGGCTAAATTAGGGAAGGGGAATATAAATTTAGTACTCCATGGAAATGTGGTACTCCCTGAAGCAACCGTCAATGCAGAGGCCCAGATGATCGGGGCACGTGTCACACTGAGTAGTGGTGTCCTTCTGTATCCCCCTCCTGTGACACACTCTGCACTGTTTTTGGTCCGTCCCTTCTTTCCAGTATGGAGGACCACACCTGGAAAGTGTTGGCCAGGGAATATTGGGGCGCCTCCAGTTCCTGAGGTTTTCCGGCCTGTTCTTTCCTGGTCAGAAAAGATCAGGGCCTTGAGGACTGCCTCATAGAACTGAAGGAATGTCCCTGTGTTGCCAGCGCTCTGGGACAGCACAAAAGAGTTGTACAAGGCAACCTATACCAAGTAGACAGCAACTATTTTGTACCATGCCCGGGTTTTGCGCATGGCATTATATGGCTTGAGGACTTGATCAGAGAGATCAACTCCTCCCATATACCGATTGTAGTTGACGATACAATCAGGCTTGAGGACAGATGCTGCGGTACCTCACACAGGGACAGGGGTGATGCCGTTACCATGAATTGTGGACAGTACAAGGACATCCCTCTTGTCTTTATATCTGACCAGCAACAGGTTTCGACTGGTAAGGGCACAGGTCGCACCCCTGGTGATAGGTACCTGGAGGTGGTGGGTAGGGAGGCCGCGTTGATTTTTCCGCACGGTCCCACAAGCGGACGTGGATCTGGCGGCGAGGGACTGGAACAAGGGGATACTAGTATAAAAGTTATCCACGTATAGGTGGTAACACTTATCTAGCAGTGGGTGCATAAGGTCCCACACAAGTTTCCCGCTAACACCCAGAGTGGGGGGACATTTTGGGGGTTGAATACGGGAATCTCGCCCCTCAGACACACGAAACTTCTAAGTGTACCCTGAGGTACTCTCACAAAGTTTGTACAGCTTCACGCCATACCTCGCCCGCTTTGAGGGAACATACTGGAGGAAAATGAGTCTCCCCTTGAAAGCAATGAGACTCATAAACTGCGACCTCCCTTCCAGGTACATAGGCCTGCAAAAATTTGGCCCCAAAGTGATTGATGACCGGGGGGACATGCTGCATTATCTGCATAATGCAGGCATTTCCAGATGGCCTCAAACCAGGTACGTGTCATGGCCGTACAGTGGGGTCTGGTAGAGGACGTCCCCACTCCAGTAATGCCTGACACTAGGTTTTTTGACTAGGCCCATGTGCAGCACGAGGCCCCAAAACATCCTCATCTTGGCTGCACTGACCGGAGTCCAGCCACCGGCCCTAGCCAAAAAGGAGCCCGGGTGTTGAGAAACGAACTGTTGGGCGTACAGGTTCGTCTGCTCCACCATCAGGTTTACAAAGTGGTCACTGAAAAAAAGACTAAAGTAGTTGTATTCAGTGAAGCCCACTGTGGAAATCTGGATTCCTGGTTGGCCTACAAAATCAGGAATCGCGGGCTCAAAATGGGGTAGACCAGACAAGTTCACCGGCAGAAGGCTCCGGTGGACTTAACTGGTGGGCCGGAAAACTAGTACAAGCCCCAGAGCTGCTCGTACTAGTGTGGGCCACAGGGTCCCTAGCATGGCGGTCCCCTTGCTCCGCCTGGCGGCGTCTCCGCCGCCTTGGAGGCTAATCATCACTGGATGATTAGGAGGACGCGGATGACAAAAGGAAAGTGGGGTCATCCTCGGCCTCACTGGGCAAGCTGGGCGTATGCCTCCTCGGCCGAGAACATCCGGCGGACCAGAGGGGATTGTGTGTGTGTGTGTGTGTGTGTGCGCGCGTGCGTGTTAAACTTTATTTGGTGTGCGTGGGCACGGGTGTTCACAAATTTACCCTAAACCTAACATACAAAAAAAAAAAAAAGGGCAAAAAATTTGAAAAAAATATTAAAATAAAGTCAAACTCGCTGATCAGCCATCCAAAGCTGATCAGCGGTGGGGTGTGCGATGCGCTAACAGTGGCCGGACGCTAAGAGTGCCGGCCACAGTCAGTGTACGCAGAAAAAAAGCAAAAAACTGCTTGCACCCCAAAAAAAAGTTGTGGAGGGGATAGGGGGGCAAGTCGCAGCACGCCTGGGGGGGTCTAGAGTCACAGACACCCGATTTAGGGACCCCAGACACCCGATTTAGGGTGATGCAATCAAAATCTTTCACTTCCACTAACTTTCCCTGAATATCCCTGCCTAACCTAACCTGTCCCTAACCTTTCCCTAAATACCTTGTAGGTGGTGCACTACATGATGACATGTAGATGGAACGAGGAAGAGGAGGCGAGTTCAGAGGGAGAGACGTAGCAGCAGAGAGGGAGGAGGAGGAAAGGCAGGCAGAACTCGCAGGGCAACAGGATGCAATCAAAAACAGACTGCAAATGTATCTGTAGCGAGTCATCCACAATGGCATGGTCACATCATGTGCTCCCAGGACGCCAGCACATGGCTTCGCAGTGTGTTTTTTTTTTAACGCGCCAGCTGCTAACAATAGTGTTGCCATCTGCAGCCTGTGCTGTCAATGCATAACTGGCAGTAAGCCCAACACTCAACTAGGGACGACCACCTTAAGAAGGCACATGGCCTCCCAGTGGGGAGCAATGCCATCAGAATCCACAAAGCCACACTCCCAGTGCTCACGTCCTGCCTCTTCTCCTTTTCCTTCTTCTCTCTCTTCCATATGTCCTCCACTCCACCTTCCCACCGTGCTGTCGTCGAGTTCATCTGGCACAAGGCAGGCTTCCGTGACCCACATGTTCGAGCGGTAAAAAAATGATGACGCCAGATAATCCTCTTGCACACACGGCCTGACCGCTGGCTTGTCGGAACTGCTAGCCCGCCAACTACTGCCATAAAAATTGGTGGACTCGGAGGCCTTTCGAAAATTTTTAAGCCATTGGCACATCGCAATGGAAAGTCCTAGAAAGGAAATATTTCTCCAGAAGGGCCTGCCTGAACTATATGGCCATGTTCATCGGCAAGTTAATATATCTCTGGCACACAGTGTCGGTGCCCAAGAGACATCTGACCACGACCACGTGGTCAGGCAAACACGGGCAGGGAAAGTACATAACTTTTACTGCCCACTGGGTGAAACTTCTGACGGACGTCAAGCATGTAACCCTGTGGCACCCCCGTGTGGCTTTTGGTGTTACGCCACGAATTGCATGGTGGCCTGCCTCTTCTTCTCCTCCTCCTACTCCATGCTCAGTCTCCTCCTTGCCTGACTCCTCCTTTTCCACTGCTACTGCCTCTTCCGCTGCCACCCCCCTAAGCTCCCCAGAACCTATTCGATGTGCCAGGTGAGATGTTGTCATGCTGTGCTGTGGCTGTTATGCCTGAAAGCCAACAGCTACACCAGTCCTGCACAGCATTCAGGTCTGCAGTCTCAGGCCCGATCAATTTGACAGATGGTGAAGTGGTGTGCGACAATGATGCCAATCTGCTGAGCGCCCCTGAAACAGGGCAAAATGACACCACGACCTGCATGGGCACTGTCCCTGAACTTAGTCGTGCAGCGATTCGTTGCCAAATACCCCGGGGTCAGGGTGTCTTGCTGCAGGCCATTTTAGGAAGATCTTACATGGCCATGGCTCGCTTTGCTGACGTTCAGCGGCCGCGACACCACTTGCCGTCAGACGTCTGATTTGTGACTGTCCAACGTGCTGGAAACTCCACTTTATATATTCTTGATAGGCTGCTCCAGCAGAAAGTGCTGTTAACGACTACCTGTATGACCTCTGTGGCAGAACAGGTTCTGGGAGCTGGTTTCTTTCACAGCGCCAATGGCTGCTCGCTCATGCGCGATGCATGCAGACTTCTGTGGCCATTTGATGAGATCACCAAGTTGCAGACCAGGGCGCCATCAGTGACATATCAGTACCTTCTTTCTGGAGCATGCATTGTGTCGTGTCATTGATCAAGGCCTTTGAAGAGCAGGAGATGAGGAAGTCGCAATGCTGAATGAATTCCCCAGCTGGGGCTACTCCATCTGAGACAAGTCAGCAGGAGTCTGAAGAGGCGTCATAGGAGGATGGTGGCTGGGGGGAGAAGTAGGAGCAATAAGAGCAGGCTTTAAACATTTTCTGGGATCCCTGGTGTTGTCCGTGGCTGGGGGGAGGAGAACCGATGAGCAGGAGCCAGGGCGCTCCCACCGCTTCTAATTTAGTGCAAATGGGGGCCTTTATGCTCCAGTGTTTAAGGAGGGACCCCCCGTATCAAAAGCATAAAGGTCAAGGACCTGTACTGGGTGGCAGTGTACTTAGGACAAACAAAAAATGGCGGACATGTTACCAGCATCACAGAGGCCTATCAGAATGCAGTATTTCCAGGCCTTGCCTGCCGAGAGATGCCTGCATTCTGCTGTTGCGGGCACTGGCAGAGGAATTTTCACCCACAGCAAAACATATGCGGGTACTAATCTACCAGCACCTGCATAAAGAGGGCGGTTTGAAGATGTGTTGGTCACTTCGGATATGAGATCATTCATGCAGCCAAACCCATCGACAGCCGCCCTCCCGAATACAGCCTTAGGGAACGCTTAGACCAACAGGTGTCTGACTACATTGGGTTAACGGCGATGTGGACGCTCTGAGAAGTGAGTAACTCCTTGACTACTGAGTGTGCAGGCTTGACCTGTGGCCAAAGCTGGCACAATTTGCCATGGAACTCTTGCCTTCCCCGTCGTCAAGTGTCCTGTCCAAAAGGACGTTCAACGCAGCAGGGAAGATCAGACCGATAAGTACACGCCTAGCTCACAACAGTGTAGACTACTACACATTTTTAAAAATGAATGAGGCATGGATCGCGGAGGAATTCAACACCTGTGATGACCACGTGTAATTGAATTTCCTCATGCCAACCACATATTGTTACGCTGAGCGCTCCGGGTCCCCTGCTGGCCTCGGAGCGCTCACAGCGTATGCCCCCAGGCAGCACTCCAGTGTCTCGGCATGTGCGTCCTCGCTCTCTAGGGCGCGTGCGCGCCGGGACTCTTAGATTCAAAGGACCAGTGCACCAGTGATTGGTGCCTGGTCCAAAGGGGTTATTAAGGGTTAAGGTTGTGAGAGGCAGTGCTGACTTAATTAGGCTGCACCTGTGCACTGCCCATTTATACCTTCTCCTCCCACAGCCTTCTGCCGGATCTTTGTGCCTTGTGCCTCAGAGAAAGCGTTCCCTACGATGTTAGTTTGCCTTACCTGTTGCCGTACCCCGTTGCTACCGTCCACTCGCCTTTGAACCTTTGCCGCCTTGCCCTGACCGCTGCTACGTCCGACTACGCTCTTACCTTCTCCCTGTGTACCACGCCTTATCAGCTGCCAGAGAGGTCGAGTTGTTACTAGGGGACACGACCAAGTAGTTAACCGCCGCTGCAATCCATCCCGCCCTTGCGGCGGGCTCTGGTGAAGACCAGTAACTGCTTAGAACCGGTCCTCTAGTACAACCCGCGCCATCGCCTCTCTGGTCCAGAGGATTCACTACCTGTCCTGCCGGTTCGTGACAGTAAGATCCGGCCATGAATCCTGCTGATGTTCCCCTGCCAAGCCTGGAGGACCTCACCAACATTGTGGCCCAGCAGGGTCAACAGCTGGCCCAGTTGACCGCTATGTTGCAGCAGCTCTGCATTCTCTGCAACAGCCAGCTCCTCCGTCTGCTCCTGCTGCATCACTCCGCTCTGCCGTTACCACCGGTTCCAGAATCCGTTTGTCCTTACCAGACAAATATGACGGAGATCCTAAGCAGTGACGTGGGTTCTTGTCGCAGTGCTCTCTCCACCTCGAGCTTCTGTCCGACCAGTTTCCTTCTGAGCGAGCCAAGGTAGCCTTTATTCTCAGTTTACTGTCCGGGAAGGCCCTGGCCTGGGCTACACCACTATGGGACCGCGCAGATCCTGCCACCGCTTCCGTCCAGAGCTTATGCCTAGAGTTCAGAAATGTTTTTGAGGAGCCTGCCCGGGTTACCTCCGCAGAGACCTGCCTTACAAATTTGACCCAAGGAGGTTCTTCCGTGGGTGACTATGCCATTCAGTTCCGCACCCTGGCCTCTGAGCTGAACTGGAACAATGAAGCCCTTTGCGCCTCCTTCAAGAAAGGACTTAACAGTGAAGTAAAGGATGTTCTGGCTGCACGTGAGCTTCCTTCCACTCTTAGTGACCTCATCTTGCTGGCCACTAGGATAGACAAACGTTTCGGAGAAAGACAGAGGAAACTCCTCCTTGAAAAGGAAAAAGCTCGTCCTAGACGCTTTCCTCGTCTGGCTCCCCTTTTTCCGCATCCCCCTCAACCCGCTACTGGGTTTTCCGCCGTGGAAGCCATGCAAGTGGATCGGTCACGCTTGACTCCGCAAGAACGAAGCCGCCGCAGAAAACAAGAACCTGTGTCTGTACTGTGCCAGTACCGAGCACTTCCTTAGAGATTGTCCTCTCCGTCCACCGCGTTCGGGAAACGCTCGCACCTAGTAAGCGTGGGAGAGGCGTTGCTAGGTGTGGATTCTTCCTCTCCACGTCTCATCATACCCGTGCAGTTGATCATCTCTTCCAAGTCCTCATTCTCCGCAGCCGCCTTCTTGGATTCCGGTTCAGCTGGCAAACTTCATTCACGCCTCCTTGGTTGACAAGTACCGTATTCCAGTAATCCATCTACCCAAGCCGTTTTTCATTTCTACTGTTAACGGTGAGAGACTCTCAGCCACCGTGCAGTTCCGTACCAGCCTCTGCAGATGGACATCAGAATATTTCATACCGAGACTTTAGAATTCTTTGTCCTTTCCTTCTGTTCCTCCGAACTCCTCCTGGGTCTGCCGTGGCTTCAACGTCATAGCCCTGTCCTGAATTGGGCACCGGTGAGATCCTGCATTGGGGCTCCTCCTGTTCGGACCGCTGTCTCAAGCCTGCTCTGGTCAAACAAAACCCGCAAGTTTCTCCGCCTTCTGGGCTGCCCAAGCCATACCATTCCTTCACGGATGTCTTCTGCAAGAAACAAGCTGAGGTTCTTCCTCCTCACCGATCCTATGATTGCCCGATCGATCTGATACTCGGTTCTACTCCACCGCGGGGCAGAATATATCCTCCTCTCACCTCCTGAGACTCTTGTCATGTCCGACTATATACTGTGAGAACCTACAGAGAGGATTCATAAGAAAATCTTCTTCTCCTGCTGGGGCCGGTTTTTTCTTCGTGACTAAAAAAGACGGCTCCCTCCGCCCCTGCATTGACTACAGAGGTCTTAATAAAATTACCATCAAGAACCGTTACCCTCTGCCTCTAATCTCTGAGCTATTTGATCGTCTCCGAGGGGCTAAGATCTTCACTAAATTGGACCTTCGAGGGGCCTATAACCTGATCCGTATCCGTGAGGGAGACGAATGGAAGACCGCCTTTTAACACAAGGGACGGCCATTTCGAGTATTTGGTGATGCCCTTCGGCCTCTGCAACGCACCTGCTGTCTTCCAGGAATTCATCAATGATATTTTCAGGGACTTACTTTACACCTGCGGTGGTCGTATACCTGGATGATATCCTCATCTTTTCCTCCAATTTGGATCTACACCGGGTCCATGTGCAACAAGTTCTTACTCGTCTCAGGAGAAATCGCCTGTACGCTAAACTTGAAAATGTCTTTTTGAACGGACCTCCCTGCCTTTCCTGGGTTACATTATCTCAGCCCAAGGACTTCAATGGACCCAGCCAAACTCTCGGCGGTTCTGGATTGGCGACGTCCCTCTGGTCTCCGAGCCATACAAAGATTCTGGGCTTTGCGAATTACTACAGGCAATTCATCCCTCACTATTCCACTCTGGTAGCTCCTATCGTGGCCCTCACTAGAAAAGGAGCTAACCCCAAATCCTGGCCTTCCCAAGCCGAGGAAGCCTTCCAGTCCCTGAAATCTGCCTTTGCCTCTGCACCTGTTCTCTCTAGACCAGATTCCACCAAGACCTTCTCTCTTGAAGTGGATGCCTCCTCGGTGGGAGCCGGAGCTGTCCTCACCCAGAAGTCTTCCCGGGGCAAGACTTCAACTTGTGGCTTCTTTTCTAAAAACATTCTCTTCCGCAGAAAGAAATTACTCCATTGGGGACAGGGAACTGCTGGCTATTAAATTGGCACTGGAGGAATAGAGACATTTACTCGAGGGCGCCACACATCCTGTGTACATCTTCACGGATCACAAGAACCTGGCTTATCTCCAGTCTGCTCAGAGATTAAATCCCCGTCAGGCTCGTTGGTCTCTGTTCTTCGCCTGCTTTAACTTTGAGATCCATTTCCGTCCGGCTTGTAAGAACATTAGGGCCGATGCTCTGTCTCGCTCCTCTGATGTGGTGGGCGACGAGTTAACACCTCGATATATTATCCCTCCAGAACGCCTTATTACAGTCGCTCCCGTGGACCTGCGCCTTCTTCCTCCTGGCAAATCCTACGTACCTCCACGTCAGCGGCTGCGAATTCTCAAGTGGGGCCACGCCTCCCCTTTTGCCGGTCATCCAGGGGTGCTAAAGTCTCTCCAACTAATCTCCCAAAGGTACTGGTGGTCTTCTCTGGAGAAAGATGTCTCGGACTTCGTCCAGGCCTGTACGATTTGCGCCCGGGATAAATCGCCTCGCCAGAAACCAGCGGGTCTTCTCTTGCCTCTACCTGTTCCTGGAGTTCCCTGGTCTTACATCGCCATCGACTTTATTACAGATCTTCCCTCCTCCCATGGCAAGTCCGTTATTTGGGTCGTGGTGGATCGCTTCTCCAAGATGGCTCACTTTGTACCCCTGCCCGGTCTACCCTCTGCACCCATGTTGGCCAAACAATTTTTCCAACACATCTTCCGTTTCCATGGCCTTCCCAAACATATTGTCTCAGATCGTGGGGTATAATTCGTCTCCAAATTCTGGAGGGCTCTATGTGCTCAGCTCGGGATCAAATTGGACTTTTCTTCTTCGTACCATCCTCAGTCTAACGGCCAAGTAGAACGGGTGAACCAGATTTTGGGTGACTATCTGCGTCACTTTGTATCCTCACTCCATGACGACTGGGCTGATCTATATCCCTGGGCGGAGTTCTCCTACAACTACAAACAATCCTCTGCCTCTAACAAGTCTCCTTTCCTTGTAGTTTTTGGCCGTCATCCTCTTCCACCTCTGCCGCAGTCTCCCACTCCTTCTTCTGTACCTGCCGTTGACAGTCTTGTACAGGATTTTTCCTCCATCTGGCGAGAAACCCACGCTGCTCTCCTCAGGGCTTCCGCCCGTATGAAGGTTCAAGCTGACAAGAGACGCAGATCTCCACCGGAATTTCGTCCGGGTGACAAGGTGTGGCTCTCCTCTAGGTACATCCGATTTAGGGTCCCAAGTTACAAGTTGGGCCCTCGTTTCTTTGGACCCTATAAAATCAAGAGTCGTATCAATCAAGTTTCTTATCAGCTCCATCTTCCTCCCGCCCTCCGAATCCATAACTCCTTCCATGTCTCCCTTCTTAAACCTGCTGTCTTTAACCGTTTTTCTCCCAAGCTTGTTTCTCCCACCCCTGTCGCCGGTACCTCCGATATATTCTCTGTCAAGAAGGTCTTGGCGACCAAGATCTCCCTGGGGAAAAGATTTTTTTTGGTCGACTGGGAGAGCTGCGGTCCTGAGGAGAGGTCATGGGAGCCGGAGGAGAACATCCTGGACCGCAGTCTCACCTGCAAGTTCTTCGGTAACAAAAAGGGAGGGAGACCAAAGGGGGGGGGTACTGGTATGCTGAGTGCTCCGGGTCCCCTGCTGGCCTCGGAGCGCTCACAGCGTATGCACCCAGGCAGCCCTCCAGTGTCTCGGCGTGTGCGTCCTCGCTCTCTAGGGCGCGCACGCGCCGGGACTCTTAGATTCAAAGGACCAGTGCACCAGTGATTGGTGCCTGGTCCAAAGGGGTTATTAAGGGTTAAGGTTGTGAGAGGCAGTGCTGACTTAATTAGGCTGCACCTGTGCACTGCCCATTTATACCTTCTCCTCCCACAGCCTTCTGCCGGATCTTTGTGCCTTGTGCCTCAGAGAAAGCGTTCCCTACGATGTTAGTTTGCCTTACCTGTTGCCGTACCCGTTGCTACCGTCCACTCGCCTTTGAACCTTTGCTGCCTGCCCTGACCACTGCTACGTCCGACTACGCTCTTACCTTCTCCCTGTGTACCACGCCTTATCAGCTGCCAGAGAGGTTGAGTTGTTACTAGGGGACACGACCTGGTAGTTACCGCCGCTGCAAATCCATCCCGCCTTGCGGCGGGCTCTGGTGAAGACCAGTAACTGCTTAGAACCGGTCCTCTAGTACAACCCGCGCCATCGCCTCTCTGGTCCAGAGGATTCACTACCTGTCCTGCCGGTTCGTGACACATATCAGCCACCACCAAGAACAAAGAATGGTCCTTGCCTTATGTATATATAGCGGCATAAAAGGCCTTTTATGTCAGGTGAATGTCTAATTTTAGGGCCTGTACTGGCTGACAGACACATTTTTATCCTGTGACCGCCTAATGTACCTCCAGCCACAGAATCCAAAGTTCTTTGCTGTCAGGTGAATGTCTGTTGCCTAAATTTTGGGGCCTGTACTGGCCGACAGTTACATATTTATCCTGTGATCGCCTAATGTACCTCTAGCCACAGAATCCAAAGTTCTTTGCTGTCAGGTGAATTTCCTATTGCCTAATTTTTGGGGCTTATACTGGCTGACAGTTACATTTTTATCCTGTGACCGCCTAATGTACCTCCAGCCACAGAATCCAAAGTTCTTTGCTAATTTTTGGGGCCTGTACTGGCCGACAGTTACATATTTATGTACATGTACATGGCGGCCTCTCCTCTCCGACACGCTGCTCCGCTGTGTACTGGTGCTTATTCTGACACCAGGGCTGGGTTCACATCCTATTTTTGCCATCTATTTAATGCATAGCAAAAATGTATGTGTTAACAGATGCCGTACAGTTGCGTCCGTTCACCATACAGTTCCATGGTAGAAACCAAATTTATGTTAACGTATGCATTTTTTTATGGACTCTGCAGGATACAAAAGCGTGGCGTGCTTTACATTTGCATACATCAAACCGATAGGAAATAAAAAATTTCTAGGCTCCAGCAGGGCACATTTTTGAGAGTTTCCCTTCCCTTTAAGACGCATAAAAATGGCCCCTGATTAAAATACATATTTTTGGTGGGAATTTTTGCCAATGATCGCCCTCTTGTATGTCAGTGTCCATGTTGTAGGACAATTTGTGCACTCGTAGTTTGTATTTTGTGGCTGCAAATATTCAGGTTCGCCTGCTATTAAATTCATTGGGCGCGATGCGAACACACGGTTCGCTAACACTTGATAGCAAACGCACATTCGCGTTTGCGAACCATCCCAGCAGATATTCGTCCATCACTTGTCCTAACTTCTCAATTAGCTCATCCCCCCGGGGCATGGGATATGCATCAAATTTAGATATCTCGTTCAGCTTACGAAAATCATTACAAAACCGTAACGTCCCGTCTGGATTGGGTATTAAGACTATATAGGACTGGCCCACTCTCTTTTAGACTCCTCGATGACGTCTAGCTGCAGCATTAGCTGCACTTCCTCCGAGATGGCTTGTCGCTGAGCCTCGGGTACCCGCTATGGATTTAACCCGACTTTTGCCTGAGGCTCAGTGACAATGTCATGCTGGATTGCGGAAGTGCGTCCAGTGAGGTCCAAGAACAAATCTGTGGTTTCCTCCTAACAAACTCCCTGGCCTTCTGAGCCTGTTTAAAGGAGAGGCTGTCAACATTTTTTACTGTGTCAACTGCTTCCCTTGCATCAGAGAGAGGGTCTGGAACCTCTTCCCCTAGAAAACCTGGCCACAAGCTGTCTTCAGTACAGGTCTCCCTATCTTTCCAAGGTTTTAGTAAATTAACATCGTAAACCTCCAGAGTAGGTTGCTGTTCCCACGCCTCTTTGGCTACGTCCAACAAACCACGAGGATGTCTGCCATATAGCAGTTCGAAGGGCGAGAACCCAGTAGAGGCCTAGGGTACCTCTCGCACAGCGAACATGAGATAGGGCAGAAGAAGGTCCCAGTCCTTCCCATCTTTAGACACCACCCTTTTTAACATGTTTTTTTAATGTTTTGTTAAAACTCTCTACCAGAACTTCTTTAGAAAGTCTTACTCGGGAAAACATCTCCATTAACTCCTTAGCTTTGAGTTTGGCCTATGTATGTCACAGTGGCACTGCCTCCAGGTACTGAGTGGTGTATTCTAAGATGACCAACATTTTTTTGGTGCCCTCTAGCGGACTTTGGTACTGGGTCTATGAGATCCATAGCGATTCTCTCAAATGGCCCCTCGATGATTGGGAGAGGTACTAAGGGACTGCGGAAAAGGTGCTAGGGGCTAGTTGTCTGGCAGGTCAGGCAAGACAAAATTCTTCCACCTTCTAAACACATTGTGTTAGTAAAATCGCTGTAGTATACGGTCCTGTGTTTTCTGCATTCCCAGATGACTCCCGAGAACGTGTTGGTGGGCTAGATCTGGCACATGCTTGCGATAAGCCTTGGGCACCACCAATTGTTCAATAGGCTCACCCTGTAGTTGGTTTACCCGATACAACATATTATGTTGAACCAAAAATGGGGTAACACTATCTCGGCCCCAGGTTGTTGTGGCTTACCATCAACTAATAATAGATTTTCCCAGGCTCGGGATAGGGTTGGGTCCCGGTGTTGTGCGGTACCAAAATTATCATCGGAGACATTGAGGTCTGCCAATTCAGGACCCGGCGGCAAGTCCTCCACGTCTCCCACCATTGCACTTAGCGGGGTTGTCTCCCCCTCTTCCACCAAAGTGGCGGTCACCCCTACCGCTGGCCCTTCGGCCTCGGGTTCCCAGGGTTCTGGCCTTCCTCCTGATCAAGGCCACTCTACTGGGCTTACCCCTGACTCATGGGTATCAGTAACTCTCACAGCAGGCCACAGGGCCAGGAAGCCCTGGAGGTCTCTCCCTATTATGAGGTCATAGTGTATATTTGTGGCGGCGGCCACCTCATGGGTCCACTTACCGGCCACCGTGGATAGAGACACCAGTGCGGTGGGATAGTCTTTCTCTGTGTATGCACATCACCCCAAATTTCCGGTCAGTATACTCAGCGAACCGCACCAGGGTAGCCCTTACTAGGGTCAACAGACTCCCTGAGTCCAGCAGAGCTTCTGCTTGAGTGTCTTCCATTTCCACCTGGCACACGTTAGAGATTCTGGGGTACCTGTTGCACACAGCTTCCTTGCAGATAGCGACTGATGGTAGCCATAGTTAGTGTCCATGGGCTCAACCCGATGGGGACAGTCAGCCCTTACATGGCCAGGCTCCTGACACCGCCAGCAGACTATCAGAGCCAGGTCCGCAGTGGGTACATCCTGGGAGGGTTTTATCGGCTCAAACCTCCGTGCCTGGGGTGGACATTTCCAGTTTTTGACTGGCCTCCTTCCAAAAGAACCCCCCTTTAGATTCCTGGTAGCCTCATAGCATTCCATCAGGTCCACCATCTCAAGGGCATTGCCAGGAGACACCTGGCCGATCCAGTGCTGGAGAAGGGGTGGAAAAGCCCTCCAGAATATATCAGCTAACAGACGATCCAGCATAGCAGTGGGGCTCAGCACATCAGGCTGCAGCCTTTTTTGCAAGAGGTGAAGTAAGTTATAATACTGGGGTCTCACGGACTGAGCCGGGTTGAACCCCCACTGATGCACCCGCTGGGCCCGGACCAACACATTCACCCCCAGTCTTGCCAGAATCTCACCCTTGACTTTCTGGTAGTCGGCCGCTTGATCGTCCGGTAAGTACACCCACTGGTAATCGGATTCCAGGAACGGAGCGACGACCTCAGCCCACTGATCTTGGAGTAGATTCTCCCTTGTGGCCACCTTCTTGTACATCGCCAGGTAGGTTTCGATGCCATCTGAGGGTGTCATCATTGGGATCGCCGCACGGATCGCTTTCCGGACATCATGGACACTCTGGGACGCTCCTGCCGTCTGTAAAGCCATCACGTGTTGTAACAGCAGCTGGTTTGTTTCTTGCTGGTGTTGGTTAGCCTCCACGAGAGCTTTCATTACAGCCTCCATTTTGTCACATGACACAGGTTTGATTTTAGCTGGTTTAATCCAGGACACCCAGCCATACCCGAAAACAAAAAAATTTCAGCGTTTACGCCAGCCTCTCTGCGCGTGCACACATCCTCCACCAATTGTTGGGATTCGCTCTGGTAGACAGGGTATGCGGATGCATTACAGAGGCTAATTATCAGTTTGTTAAATCAAACTTCCGTGTTTATTCACACATAAGGCAAAAACAAATCGTCACTATGCAGTCTTGGTGTTAGTTCACACACAATGGAAAGTCCATATAGCAAAAATCACCTTGTTGGCAGTTCTACCTCCAGCAGTCTATAGCAGGATTTAAGGGTGCCTGTTTCCCCTAAACACAGGTCTCGGACCTCCAGCAGGCACAAGCCTCAGATCCCAGCACACACACCTTGCTGTTGAGCCCAGCTGTCTTTTAAGGACAGCTAGGTGCTGCCAAAACCTGGATCTACACTTAAAATCCAGTCCGTGTGTTTGACCCCATCTGGCTGCAAATAAGCCCAGCAGCACTTGCTGGGAGAAAAATATCTGTTTTCCCAGACCATACCCTTCACTGTGTCACAATATGCACAAGTTAACTGGCAGAAGAAACAGTGGCTTGTTCTGAATGAGACTTGAAAACATTTTCACAGTACAGTGTGGATGTGGATAGGTTACAGTAGTAGTAGCCAGAACAATAGTAGTGGCAGCAGTAGCAACAGTTACGAAACATGATGCTACTGTGGGCAGGCAGACAGCGGCAATGGAATTATGGAAGCAGCAGCAGTCATACAGTATTGAACATGATGGTAGGCAGGCAGACAGTGGCATGATGGTGGCAGCAACAACAATACAGTACAAAATATGATGGTAAGCAGGCATGGGGCCATGGGACCAGGGAACATGATATGAGCCGAAGAAAGGCCGTTTGCGTATTTGCTTCAACCTGGTGCTTCACATGAAACAATTTATCCATTATGTTCATGATACTGAACTGGCTGATGCTTCAGCTTCTACTGCTTGTGATAGCAGAGATGGTAGGAGGTTGGTGACTTAGTGGGGGTGGGGCGAGGCCTCAGACACGCTTGCGGCAGGTATCTGCTTAAAGAAAGCTGAGCCAAGCTGTGTGTGCACAATGTATCCTGGTAATAAAGCAATTTGGTGTCACGGAAGGTGTTACAGAAAACTAGAAGACACAAATGAAGATCCCACTGACTTGATCCAAAACTAAGGAACCAAAGGGTAAGCCCTGCAACAGCCTTAGCTCTCTCCCTTACTGCTCAGCCTATGCAAAAATCTCTATGGTAGATAATTGCATACCCTCGTTCCTCGACTGTATGAAACCTGAACACCCTATAATAGTGAGGGGACACGACCACCGGCTCCCTACACTTAATATGGAGGGAGTCAGGGTCACCTAGGATCAAGCAAACAGGAAAACACAGATAAATGAACAGACTTATCTGTAGAAGCATCAGTTGTAGCATCCAGCATGCACACACTCCAGGAAGTTGTATAAACCGCAAAGTGATGCAGTATGGGAGGGGATTTAAAGGGATGCAATCAGTACAACTAGATGACAGCTGAGAGAGGGAAACGAGATGACAAAACGAAAGCAAAACAAAAGAACCTCAAGCAGGAGGTTCTGAAGAACATCTGTCAGAGCTTCTCAGATGTCTGGCGGTGACAGTACCCCTCCCTCTCCGGACACTCAGAGCCCACCTTCTCAGGATGGGACCTATGGAAAGCCCTAATGAGACGAGTGGCCTTAATGTCCGTCACTGGGACCCACATCCTCTCCTCAGGACCATAACCCTCCCAATAAACGAGGTACTGGAGAGAACCGCGGACAACACGAGAATCCACAATCCTAGAGACCTGAAATTCAAGATTACCATCAACCACAATCGGAGGAGGAGGCAAAGAGGAGGGTACAATGGGTTGGACATAAGGTTTTAATAGGGACTTATGAAAAACATTATGGATCTTCCAAGTCTGAGGAAGATCAAGTCGGTAGGCAACAGGATTGATGACAGACAAGATTTTGTAAGGCCCAATAAACTTAGGACCCAACTTCCAGGAGGAAACCTTCAATTTGATATTCTTAGTAGACAACCACACCAGATCATCAACATTCAGGTCCGGACCAGGCACGCGTCTCTTTTCCGCCACACGCTTATATCTCTCACTCATGCTCTTTAGATTATCCTGAATCTTTTGCCAAATAGATGACAAAGACGAGGAGAATCTCTCCTCATCAGGTAAACCAGAAGACCCCTCTCCAGAGAATGTCCCAAACTGCGGATGAAACCCATATGCACCAAAAAATGGTGACTTATCAGAAGATTCCTGAGGAGGTTATTTAAAGCAAACTCAGCAAGGGAGAGAAAAGAACACCAATCCTCCTGATTCTCCGCCACAAAACAGCGCAGATATGTCTCCAGATTCTGATTGACGCGTTCTGTCTGGCCATTCAACTGTGGGTGGAAAGCAGAAGAGAATGACAACCGAACCCCCAAGCGAGAACAGAAAGCCTTCCAAAATCTGGAAACAAACTGCGTGCCCCTATCAGAGACTATGTCTGAAGGAATACCATGCAATTTGACAATGTGATCAATAAATGCCTGCGCCAGCATCTTAGTATTGGGCAACCCAGGAAAAGGAATGAAATGCGCCATTTTGCTAAAACGGTCCACCACCACCAGAATCACAGTCTTCCCCGAGGAACGAGGCAGGTCCGTAATGAAATCCATGGACAGATGTGTCCAAGGACGGGAAGGAATGGGTAACAGGAGGAGAGGACCTGATGGCCCTGAATGAGGGACTTTGGCACGAGCGCAGGTCTCGCAGGCTGCCACAAAACCCTCAACCGACTTACGAAGCGCCGACCACCAGAATCTCGGAGCGATGAGATCCACTGTGGCTCTACCCCCCGGGTGCCCAGCAAGGACAGTATCGTGGTGCTCCTTAAAAACCTTGTGTCTTAAAGCGAGAGGCACAAACAACCTCCCAGGAGGACAAAGATCAGGAGCCTCTGCCTGGGCTGCCTGAACCTCTGCCTCCAATTCAGGATAAAGAGCAGAGACCACCACATCTTCAGCCAAAATGGGACCCGGGTCTTCAAAATTCCCACCTCCAGGAAAACAATGTGACAGGGCATCCACCTTCACATTCTTAACCCCAGGGCGGAACGTGACAACAAAATTAAACCTTGAAAAGAACAAAGACCATCTGGCCTGTCTCGGGTTCAGACGCTTGGCTGACTCCAAGTAGGCCAGATTCCTATTGTCGGTAATCACGGTAATAGGGTGTCTGGCTCCCTCTAGCCAATGGCGCCATTCCTCAAAAGCTAACTTGATGGCCAACAACTCCCTATCTCCCACATCGTAATTTCTCTCTGCGGAGGAGAGTTTCTTCGAGAAAAAAGCACACGGTCGCCATTTGGCAGGAGAGGGACCCTGAGACAAGACTGCACCCACACCCTCCTCAGAAGCGTCCACCTCAACTATGAAGGGCAGAGAGATATCAGGTTGTACCAAGATGGGAGCGGAAGCAAAACTCTCCTTGATACTAGAAAAGGCCTTACGCACCTCTTCCGACCAGGAGGAAAAAATCTACCCCCTTTCTAGTCATATCAGTGAGTGGTTTAACAACAGAGGAATAATTCAAAATAAACTTCCTGTAATAATTGGCAAAACCCAAAAAATGCATCATCGCCTTCTGATTCTCAGGAAGCTCCCACTCAAGCACAGCGCGGACCTTCTCGGGGTCCATGCGAAAACCAGAAGCGGAGAGAAGAAACCCCAGAAATTGAATTTCTGGAACCGCAAACACACATTTTTCCAGTTTAGCGTACAATTTATTCTCCCGCAGGATGAGCAAGAGCTGACGTAGGTGGTCCTTATGAGTTTTGAAATCAGGAGAAAAAATCAAAATGTCATCTAGATACACTAGTACAAATTTCCCCATTAAATGATAAAAAATGTTGTTCACAAAATGCTGAAAGACGGCTGGAGCATTCATCAAACCAAAAGGCATAACCAAATTCTCAAAATGGCCCTCAGGGGTATTGAAGGCCGTCTTCCATTTGTCTCCTTCTCTGACCCTGACCAGGTTGTATGCCCCTCTTAGATCCAACTTGGAAAAAACTTTAGCCCCAACAATCTGGTTAAACAGGTCCGGGATCAGAGGAAGCGGATAAGGGTCACGAATTGTGATATTGTTCAGCTCCCTGAAATCCAGACATGGTCTTAAAGAACCATCTTTTTTCTTAACAAAGAAAAAACCAGCGGCAACAGGTGACTTCAAGGGTCGTATGTGTCCCTTTCTCAGGCTCTCAGAGATATAAGCACGCATAGCGACCCTTTCAGGTTGGGAGAAATTGTATAAACGAGATTTAGGCAGCTTGGCGCCTGGGATGAGATTAATAGGGCAATCGTACTCCCTGTGAGGGGGCAGTTCCTGAACACCACTCTCAGAAAACACATCCGAAAATTCAGAGAGAAAAGATGGTACAGTCTTAGTAGAAACCTCTGAAACAGATGTTGTGAGGCAATTCTCTCTGCAAAAGTCACTCCAACCATTTATTTGCCTCGCTTGCTAATCAATGGTGGGGTTATGTTTAGTGAGCCAGGGTAGCCCCAACACTAGAGGAGTAGGCAACCCGCTTAGGACGAAACATGACACATCCTCAACATGAGTATCACTCACAATCAAACGGATATTGTGAACTATGCCCTTTAACGATTTCTGAGAAAGTGGAGCGGAATCAATAGCAAAAACAGGTATATCCTTTCCCAAAGTGCATACCTGGAAACCATGTGTTATAGCAAATTGATTATCAATGAGATTGACAGCTGCTCCACTATCTACAAAAATCTCACAAAAAATGATCTTGCTCTCTAGCGCCACCCTGGCAGGTAGGACAAAACTGGAACTACAAGCAAACGGAAAACCTTCAATTTCCGCATCAACCTTGCCAATAGTAACAGATGGAATGTTTTTAGGGGATTTTTTTCTTTTTGTTTCTTTATTACTCTCAAAAAACTGCCTGAATCTCCTAGAGGGACAAACATTTGCCAAATGATTTATACCTCCACAACAGAAACAAACCCTCCTCTGAGAGCTGAATCTTCTATTGTCAGAGACAAGCAAACCCAGCTGCATAGGCTCCTGCTCAGAAGGGATTGAGAGAGACTGAGACCCCTGCGCACTGAAAGAGACCGCCGCACTGTCCTTGGAGTAAGTATGACAGGGAGGAGTGATCTCTCCTCTCTCTCTAAGACGCCTGTCAATACGAACGGCCCGAGACATGGCAGAGTCCAAGGAGGTAGGTCTCTGATGAAAGGCAAATGCATCTTTCAATCCCTCTGAAAGACCATGGCAAAATTGACTTTGGAGTGCAGCATCATTCCAACCAGTATCAGCTGCCCATCTCCGAAATTCTGAACAGTATATCTCTGCGGACTGTTTACCCTGGCATAAAAGACGTAGTCTAGACTCAGCCAGAGCAATACGATCCAGATCATCATATATCTGACCCAGGGCTAAAAAAAAATTCATCCACTGAACGGAGGGGCCGTGCCCCCACCGGCAGCGAAAAGGCCCAAGACTGAGCGTTATCCCTGAGCAGCAAGATGATGATCCCCACCCTCTGCTCCTCATCACCAGAGGAATGGGGAAGTAGGCAAAAATGGAGTTTGCAAGCCTCTCTAAACCGAACAAAATTCTCACTATCCCCGGAGAACGTATCCGGGAGCGAGATCTTAGGCTCAAAACAAACTCCATGAATGCAAGCTGAACCGGTCACCTGAAACTGAGATACAGTTTTATGGAGATCTGCTACCTCCAATGAAAGACCCTGCATGTGTTCAGTCAAAAGTGAAACCGGATCCATGCTTGAGACGGTTTGGGGCGGTTTATAATGTCACGGAAGGTGTTACAGAAAACTAGAAGACACAAATGAAGATCCGACTGACTTGATCCAAAACTAAGGAACCAAAGGGTAAGCCCTGTAGCAGCCCTAGTTCTCTCCCTTACTGCTCAGCCTATGCAAAAATCTCTATGGTGGATAATTACATACCCTCGTTCCTCGACTGTATGAAACCTGAACACCCTATAATAGTGAGGGGACACGACCACCGTCTCCCTACACTTAATATGGAGGGAGTCAGGGTCACCTAGGATCAAGAAAACAGGAAAACACAGATAAATGAACAGACTTATCTGTAGAAGCATCAGTTGTAGCATCCAGCATGCACACACTCCAGGAAGTTGTATAAACCGCAAAGTGATGCAGTATGGGAGGGGATTTAAAGGGATGCAATCAGTGCAACTAGATGACAGCTGAGAGAGGGAAACGAGATGACAAAATGAAAGCAAAACAAAAGAACCTCAAGCAGGAGGTTCTGAAGAATGTCTGTCAGAGCTTCTCAGATGTCTGGCGGTGACATTTGGCTTCCCTTTCTGAAGGAGGAAAATATCCCCCCACCTTTTGCTTTGATAGCAAGGGTCTAAAGGAATGGCTATCCAATAATATTCAGATTTCTTCATGTGAAGGATTCATCTGTCATTTCATAAGCAAGAAAGTAAACAGCTTTGCATTCTCGCCAGCATGCCTCAGAACCCAGTTCTTTCAGGCTTTGTCCCTTACTGAGATAAATGGTCATTGTGGCTGGTGTCATCCTAATCATGAGCCTACTGCTCTTCCTCCATCACCAACTCATCCTTTTCTAGTGGTAGCTCCTCATCCTCCTGCTCTATGGGAATTTATCCATGTTGACCCCCAATAGCTACAAGGTGGCCAGCAAGATGCGAAAGCTGCTCTTCTTCCACCGTCCCTTGTTGCATCAGTGTGAGCATCTGCTCTAAGATAAATAGCAAAGGGGTGACATAGTTCATGCAGAAGTTGTGCCTACTAACAAATCTGGTGGCTTCTTAGAAGATCCTGAGTATGCTACAGGTGTCTCTGATGAGCTGCTACTGCTTGACCTCGAAACAACATATGCCTGCTCAGATGGTCCGGTGCATGACAAAATCATTCACCACATTACGCTGCTCTTATAGAGGCTCTAGTATGTACAAGCTGTAATTCCAGTGAGTTTGAACATCGAAGATCAAATGTTGCAGCGCAGACCATTCTGTTGCTGCAAGTCGAGGAGGGCATTCTTTGCCACTTAAGAATAGCTGAAATGCGAGTACAGTCTCCCGGACATATCCAACAACCTCTACAAGCCACTGTACTTTTTCAAAGAGTGTTGCATTAAATAAATTTAATATTTGCAATGTAAAGAGCATGTGTTATTTCACCCAAATGCAGTGTGTCCATAATGTTTCTTCCATTGTTTCTGATCACCTTGCTCAATCGGAGTTGGCTGGGAGATATATTTTAGGATATTTGCAGTTTGATTCACTTTAGCAAGTGATCGGATGTGTAGCTACTCTCGCCCAGGATTATCAGCTCTAACACAGCATGACAACGCTTCACTTTATACATATGATAGGAGGGAAGGGGAGTGGCAGCGACACACTGTCCTCCTTTTGTTTGATATGGGAGGATGTCTATGGAGGAGGGCATAGAGGAGGCAGATAAGTACCTGGTGTGGTAACGGGGCCGACACAAATGTGGAGTGGTCAATAGGACCTTGCCTTCTTGCTACAATGCTGCCACACTGCATAAAACATTTGACCCAGTGGACCATGCAAGACATGTACTGTCCCAGCCCATGAAGAAATAATGATGTCTAGATATGTTCCAGTGAGGATGAGCACACGCCATCAAGTGGTAAGGCACGAGCAACTTTCGCCAGTGGATTTCTGGGTGTGCAGAGTTGTTTCCTTGACCTGCTCCTGTTACCAATACAACAGAGCAAAGTAGGAGGAGTAGACTGAGTGGGAGAAACAGTAAGTGATAGTAATGATGACAAGAACCCTGTACTGTACGTGGATGCGACCTGGTTGCCACAAAGGAGACAGAGAAAAGGAAGACACTCTTGTTGCACTAGTTGGTAGCCACTTACTGTATATTTTCCTGCATTAATTGGTGATGCAGGTTAGTGTGGTTCAATAGAGCCGTGTTGCCTATGTTTGTATTTGAACATCCACAGTTTTTTTATTTTATTCTGAATGTCTTTCCTATGGCAATGCTTTTCTCTTCTGGCACTGTGCAGAAAACTGACAGACAGGAAATACTCACATAGAGCTAGCGGGAACCAAACTTGTATTAGTTCCTGCACATTTTGAGCATGTTTCCAAAGTTTAAGTGGCATCACCAGTTCCCGAGCTTACCATAATAGAAGCAGATATGGCTCTGGCAGCTTTTTGGGAGGTCCTGGCTTACGTTGTCTCTTTTGTTTATTGCTGCCACTGCCACTACCGTTCTCCTCTGATGTTACTTCAATCCTCAATAATAATGTTATGCCTATTGGAAGACAGTGAGAACTATGGCCTACTACTACTACTACTACTACTACTACTACTACTACTAACATTCTGACTCTGGAATGATAAAGCCTGGGTTTTCCTTTTGAGCGCTTCCATTTTCCAAGCATTTTATTATGAGGCCTATAAATGAAAAGTTATAGGTTTGGTGCACAGATTAGTAAACTTACAAGCAAAATTACAAGTGAGGTATCTGCTATTTAAAGACAAAGAAGCAATTAATTGCCCCTCCCCTTCTTCAAACACACTGTACACTGATATTGACAATTTACTTTGGTAATAATGCAAAGTGTCTTTGAACTACCTGGTCTGATGCAGTAATGCATCTGCTAACACAGAAATAGCAATGCAATGTTAGTGGTAAAATGTCTTTGAAGGGGTTTTGTAATGCGGAAGTCTGCAAAAATGATTTTTTTATCACTAGTACTGTACATTCCAGTTATGACAATATGCTAATGAGCTAATCTGGGCCCATAACAGCCAAGGAAAAGTTCACAAGTTTGTCATTTCCTTCCTGAATAGAATATTGGACCCTAATGCAGAAACTAAGGACAAGATTTGATTGATGTCTCAGTGACTCAGTAAGGCCCTGGTAGGTTCTGATTCTGTATCTGACTGTAGTGCATTCTACAGCTACTGGGGGTGCATGGGGCAGGATCCATAGAGTGAAGACAATGATCAAGGTGGTCCCACAGATGCTTAGTTTAATTCTAGTCTGGGGAATTTGGGAGCCAGGGTAGTACTTGGAAATCTTGTTCATGCTCTTCCGAACAATGTTGGGCATTTCTAACTGTGTGATATGTTTTGCTGGAAGATCCCATTCACCCCATGGAAAACAATCAGAATTTATAGCTGTATGTGATCTACAAGGATGGATTTATACTTAAATGGGTTGCAACTTCCTTCCACATGGATGAGTGAGCCCAAAGAATGCCACACAAATATTGGTTTGTAGGGTGTTTGTTCTCTGATGTTTCTCGTCTGACATGCCAATGTACATCCATTTGATGAAGCAGAAAGCATGACTCATCAGAGAAGGCAACCCTTTGCCTCAGCAGAGGTCCAATTTCAATACAGCCACAAATATTGGAGACTTTTTGGCTGATGCAACTTCATTAGCAGAGGTGAAGTGACTGTCCATCTGCTTCAGAGCCCCATATGCAGTAGGGTTCGCTGAACCAGACACATATCCGGTAAACCCTTGGTTCATTTTGGAGGTGAGCTGCTCCACTGTAGTGGGTTAGTCCACCTATGCACTCCTTTGTAGCCAACATACACCTCTCATATCAATACCATATGGTGCTCCTCAGTTTCCACATCACTTATTTGCAATGATGCCATTCATTTACTCACAATACACTTCCACCACAGCATAATGCAAACAGTTCACAAACAGCACAGTTTCAAAAATAGTGCCACCTTTGGCCTGAATGCCAAAAATCCTCCTTTTTTGCAGCTGTAATAAATTGCCCCTTTTACCCATGATAGCAATGAGGGATATGTGTGCAGAGAGTCTATTGCACACCTTACATACCCACCAAATCTGCTCACGACAAGAGACATGCTTAATAATCTATGTGCTGCCAATGACAAAAGTAGGAAGTGGCAATGATAATACGACTCAACTGTCTTTATCTAAAAATGATGATGTATAATTACATTGTAAAAGATGTCTAAAATTGACAACTTGACAAGCTATATTCTCTTAGTGCTTAGTTTAGCATAGAGTATAATTGTGTCACTGAATTAAAGAGTATTCATTTCAATTACATTGCTGTTTATAATATTACCCTGAAAGACAACTTCCTAAATGAAGCTTTATACCATGGAATATGTATTGAGCATTTCTGAAGTGCAACTCATTTTCTTTATGATATTTTTAAGGGTGCCTTTCATTCACTTCCTTTATATTAGGACATTTGTAGAATGTCTTATAAAAGCTGAGCTACAAGGTGCAATAGCTTGAACAGCCTTAAATGGTCTGCTAGAATGCTGGAGGACTTTAAACTTCATATTTCTAAAAGCAAAACTAAATCTTCAAATTAATGCTAAAAGTAAGCAGGAAATATAGCTAACTGACTGTGTCCTGACAAAAATTTACAGAAAATGTTGGGATTAATCTACAGCTGATCTGTTCCATTTTAGGCTGGTGGCTGACTGAGGAGTTTTGCTTGGTGAAGAGGGTGATGGTTCATGATTGTTTTATCCTATTTGCAGACAGTCAAGAGTTGGAGTTTACTGTTCTAGTTAGTTGTTTTACAGCCAGACATAGTACTGCAAGGTAGAGGAAGGGCATGGCTGAGTTCTCTGAAAGATATTTCTTTATATATTTCTCCGTAATAATAATAATGTAATAATAGACAGAATAGGATGAAAGGAATGAAAATATGGACTTTTTAAATATATTTTGTGCATTTTCTTTGTTTAGTGCTCCTTAAAGGGGGTATTCCATGAATTAAATATACATGGTATAATGCACAACATTATTTTAACTATAATCAGTGAAAAGCATGCTGCTCTACAGTGTAATTTTCCACAAGAGAAACAGCAGAGGGTGCTGAGGAGAAGAAAATTCAATGTACTGTACATAAGAAACCTAAGAATATTTTTATTGCAGGTATATTGCATTAATACTTCTTTTGAAATGCCCTTTTCAATGCATAGTAACACAGATGTAGCAATGTCAACATTAGTGGGTTAATATAGTATCCCAAAAGTGTAACTCAATACCAATGTTAAACTTTCGAAACTTTGCACATTTTTAACCTAAGCCACCACGATTAGCTTGTGTGTTAATGTGCCAGAAATTAATTAATGCCTGCTAGATCTGTACTTTTCATTGGATAAACTCTTTAAATGTCAGAGAGGCAGGGACCCTTCCTACCACTGTTGAAATAGAAGAAGAATTTTAGCTGTAGCATTCCTAACTCTAGAAATGAAAGAGTTACAGTAATGTTGCAACTGGTTTCTGGTGCACTCCATGAGACCATATGAAATTTGGGGCTGCTATTCACTGGAGAGCTAAGAAGCTGGACTTGCAGTGATCAGTTGATCACAAGGGTGGCTTTAATCTAAGCAGTGGTTGTGTGAATGGGACATTCCTTTTGAGGGAACAACTCTCCACAATCCCTTCACAGTACAATATATACTTCAAAGTCATGTCAACATTTGCAAAATGAGATGAGCAGTCACCAGTCTTCCACAGAAAATTCTGTCTATTCTGTCCCTCACTTTTTTGGTATGCAAACAAATGCAACTACAATAAATTATATGAAAAGTTAAAATGTATTTGACAATAAGTGAAATCTCAATATAACATGTTTTTTGCATTTTCCATCAGGTTTCATTAGTAGCTTATATACAGTATATATTATGAGAATCAAAGTCTGAGTATACGGTTAAAGGTGGATTTACACGGTGCAATAATTGGGTAGATTATTGGGAATGAATGTTCCTACAAATGCTCATTCCTGACAATCTGCCAATGTAAAAGTACAGCCGATCACCAGATGCACGAGCAAAAAGCTTATTCATCAGGTGTAACTAATGTTTGTGCAGGCACCTAAATTATTGTTTCAGAGCAGCAGATTGTGCTGTCTAAACAGCGATCTGCTACCTAAAAACAATGCAACTGTATGAGGATAAATGATTGCAATATTGACCGCTCATCCTCATACTGTGGAGGTGATCGCTCCTCTTAATAAGCAGCCATAAATGGATGCCGTCAGATACAAATATACAGTACAGACCAAAAGTTTGGACACACCTTCTCATTCAAAGAGTTTTCTTTATTTTCATGACTATGAAGGCATCAAAACTATGAATTAACACATGTGGAATTATATACATAACAAACAAGTGTAAAACAACAGAAAATATGTAATATTCTAGGTTCTTCAAAGTAACCACCTTTTGCTTTGATTACTGCTTTGCACACTCTTGGCATTCTCTTGATGATCTTCAAGAGGTAGTCCCCTGAAATGGTCTTCCAACAGTCTTGAAGGAGTTCCCAGAGATGCTTAGCACTTGTTGGCCCTTTTGCCTTCACTCTGCGGTCCAGCTCACCCCAAACCCATCTCGATTGGGTTCAGGTCCGGTGACTGTGGAGGCCAGGTCATCTGGTGCAGCACCCCATCACTCTCCTTCATGGTCAAATAGCCCTTACTTTCAAAGTTTTCCCAATTTTTCGGCTACTGACTGACCTTCATTTCTTAAAGTAATGATGGCCACTAGTTTTTCTTTACTTAGCTGCTTTTTTCTTGCCATAATACAAATTCTAACAGTCTATTCAGTAGGACTATCAGCTGTGTATCCACCTGACTTCTCCTCAACGCAACTGATGGTCCCAACCCATTTATAAGGCAAGAAATCCCACTTATTAAACCTGACAGGGCACACCTGTGAAGTGAAAACCATTTCAGGGCACTACCTCTTGAAGCTCATCAAGAGAATGCCAAGAGTGTGCAAAGCAGTAATCAAAGCAAAAGGTGGCTACTTTGAAGAACCTAGAATATGACATATTTTCAGTTGTTTCACACTTGTTTGTTATGTATATAATTCGACATGTGTTAATTCATAGTTTTGATGTCTTCAGTGTGAATCTACAATTTTCATAGTCATGAAAATAAAGAAAACTCTTTCAATGAGAAGGTGTGTCCAAACTTTTGGTCTGTACTGTACCTCTAACTATACTTTTTGCTATTGTATCAATGCTCTTAATCTAAGGTCAAAATGCTGCACAATAAGGCATATAGGAACTGAAACTGCATGGTGAAGGTTATATCTGGGGGAAAAAAATAAAGTGCCATGATCATCAATGGCTGCCTGAAAAGTAAGAATGTCCATTGCTAAAATAATGCAGAATGCATTTTTGCTCACTTCCAAAACTTCACATTTCACTAAGTGAAAGTTATTCATTTAGTATGCATAAATAGTTTTAAACTATCACTTTATACAATGAAATATTGTTACCCTAAAGCAGAACCCATTACCTTATAATGAAAATATGTGTTTACCACCATCTGCACTGTTGTGCCCAGAAGATATTTGTGACTCTGGGAAAGAAATACAGTAGTTGTCTATTGATTATTGCGTAATGCATTTTAGCTTTTATGTTCACTTTACTAAGTATGCCTTTATCTCTGCTGAAAACTTTACCTGCCACAGCTAATAAAATATTTAGGCCAATCATAGAATTCTGTTTGTATAAACCAACTAGAAAAACATTAACATTGTAAAATATGGAAGGGACAATATATGGTATATGTGTTAGGCTACTTTCACTTTAGCGTTTTTAATTTCGCTATTGAGATCCGTCATAGCATCTCAATAGTGGAACAAAATGCTTCAGTTTTGTGCCCAATCATTGTTAATGGGGAAAAAACTGAACTGAACGAAATGGAATGCACCAAAATGCATTCCGTTCCGTCTGGTTGCGCTCCCATCGTGGACAGTATAATGCTGCAAGCAGCGTTTTTCTGTCCGCGATGTGGTGCGGAGAAAGACTGATCGATCCTGGCACACAACATAAGTCAATGGGGACAGATCTGTTTTCTTTGACACAATAGAAAACGGATCTGTCCCCCATTTACTTTCAATGGTGTTTATGACGGATCTGTCATGGCTATAGAAGAAATAATACAACCGGATCCGTTCATGACGGATGCATGCGGTTGTGTTATGGTAACGGAAGCGTTTTTGCAGATCCATGACGGATCCGCAAAAAAAACTAATTTGAAAGTAGACTTAACTAGATACATTCTCACTAGAAATGAGCAAAGTTATCAAAACTTTGATTCAGCTACTTTGATTCAAAACTTTGATTCAGCCGAATTTCACAAAGAAATTCGATTTGTGCTGAATTACTTCATAACAAATTGCATTCCTTTGTATGTAGTGAGCGCAATAAAGGGGAATAGAGATCACGTCTTTGAACCCCTCAGATGCCGCATTCATCACTGATCGTAGCATCTGATATTAAAGTTGGGGCCTTTCAGGGGTTAATCATGGCTAAAAAAAATACATACTTACCTTATCCATTTGCTCGCGGAGAGGCTGTCAAGGCCATTTTGATTGAAGAAACCGTACAAAATATTGTGTGGTGACGTGACATCATGCTGGGCGGAAGCGGTGACATCATTACTGATGATGTCACCGCACCCGGCCAATGAGCTGACTTAGTGATGTCACACGTCACCCGCGAGTAATCCTCAGCTTCTTCAATCAAGATGGCAGCGACGACTTCTCTGTGAGCAAATGGAGGAGGTGAGGTTTTTTACTGCGATTTCAGGAATAATAGATTTATTAACACGAAGCACAAGGAAATTCAGCTTCCTGGCGAATCTAATGTTTCCTGAAACTCAGATCGAAGTCAATTCATTTGACTTTGATTCACTCAACACTAATTGTCACATTTAAATGGTAAATGTTCTATATAAGAAAATGCATAATATGTGGCTTCTCTTTGCTGTGAATCTGCTTCGGGATAGTTTTCTCTTATTTATGCATGATTCTTGTTCTGTCCATATGCAGTGGCATTTGTTTACAGCCAATATGGTGAGGAAAAAACTGATATAACATACAATTCTTAAAAATAGCCCATTTGTTGCCCAACAATTAAGGCATTGTAGGGCACACAAAAATGTATACTTATTCCTAAAGCAGCTATAACTCATAAGTTTCAGCCTTGTATGTAAAATCATTGTATAAGAATGTGTTGCTAATGCTATATCACTGGTAATGTCTCAAAGAAATAGTTTCTTTAATAATATATTGTGTTTTTGCTTTGAAATTCCCATTTGCTCCTGGGTAGAAAAAATAATTATAACTTAATACAACAAATAACTGCATGGTGTTTGTCATAGGGCACAAGCAAAATACAATTTTGCCTCTGTGCTTTACATAAATTTAAGATTGCTAGCTGAAGTCTACAGTCTCTATTTGCTTGATATTTTACTGTTTACAAAAAGGAACATTGCACACATATATTTTACACCATGCTGCATTAGCTTGTGTGTATTTAAAGAGAGCCTGTCACCAGGAAATTCCCAGTTATATCAGGCAAAATGTCTTGTAGGGTTAGCTCAGCTGAACATTTCGATTCCTTTCATTTAGCAATCCATTGTTTCATTATTTTAATCTATATGCAAATTTGCAGTTAAGAGCACCAAGGGTGAGTCCAGCCCCTACCTCTCCTTTTTCATTGACGAGGATAGTGCACACCAAATTACAAAACTCGGGCATTATTGAATATACAAGCTGGAGGAATCAACATCCATTTAGACAAAATCCGACAAAAAAATAAACAAAAATAAAAAAATTAAAAAACTACATTTGTGGGATATTGAAGAGGATAGGCAAGATGTCTATGTAATAACCTGCCCCTGTCAATCAAATAAGAGAGGAAGGGGCTTGCGGGAGGAGCAAGGGTGCACAGAGTGGCTTGGATCCACCTTTGGTGCTCTTAACTGCTCATTTGAATATGGAATAAAAGTGTTTTTGCTCCAAAATGAATTAATGGATCGCTAACTGAAAGATATAATTTCACTCAGCTATTTAACCAGTATTATGCATTTATATCCCCTCTTAATTTTGCATAATCTATTTAGTGAGGTAGATCAAGGCTTTTTTGCATTAAGAATGCATGTGAATTCCATCTAAACTGGTCACTCGTGACAAGTTCCTGTATCAAGCAGCAGAACATTGAAAGTTTCTCTGGGTTATATAACTTGATGGTACTCAGGATAAGCAAATAAAACAGCACTGATTATAATTAGATCAATTTGGCTTTGCTGTGATATCCCTTATTTTACTGGAAAAATAGTGAATTTTGACAGAATCTGTGATGATCGCTTCTAAGAGAGCCTTGAATATGTGATCACAGCCTATGTTATTTACAAAGTTATAGAAGCATTTTTGTAATGTTTGTATATATATATATATATATATATATATATATATATATATACAGTCTTGTGAAAAAATTAGGACACCCTTTGAAAGCATGTGGTTTTTTGTAACATTTTTAATAAATGGTTATTTCATCTCCGTTTCAACAATACAGAGAGATTAAAGTAATCCGACTAAACAAAGAAAACTGAAGAAAAGTCTTTTCAAGATCTTCTGTAAATGTCATTCTACAAAAATGCCTATTCTAACTGAGGAAAAAGATAGGACACCCTTGCCCCTAATAGCGAGTGTTACCTCCTTTGGCTGAAATAACTGCAGTGAGACGGTTCTTTGTAGCCATCTACCAGTCTTCGACATCGGTCTGAGGAAATTTTACCCCACTCCTCAATGCAGAACTTTTTCAGCTGTGAGATGTTTGAGGGGTTTCTTGCACGTACAGCCCTTTTCAAGTCACCCCACAGCATCTCAATGGGATTCAAATCTGGACTTTGACTTGGCCATTCCAGGACTCTCCATTTCTTCTTTTTCAGCCAATCTTTGGTTGATTTACTAGTATGTTTTGGGTCATTGTCATGTTGCATGGTCCAGTTCCGCTTCAGCTTTAATTTTCTAACTGATGGTCTCACATGTTCTTCAAGCACCTTCTGATACACAGTAGAATTCATCGTGGATTCTATGATGGTGAGCTGACCAGGTCCTGCTGCAGCAAAGCAGCCCCAAACCATGACACTTCCACCTCCATGCTTCACAGTTGGTATGAGGTTCTTTTCTTGGAATGCTGTGTTTGGTTTACGCCAAACATGTCCTCTGCTGTTGTGTCCAAATAATTCAATTTTGGACTCATCTGTCCAAAGAACATTATTCCAGAAGTCCTGGTCTTTGTCAACTTTATCGCTGGCAAATGTCAGTCTGGCCTCGATGTTTCTCTTGGAAAGCAAAGGTTTCCTCCTTGCACACCTCCCATGCAAGTTAAACTTGTACAGTCTCTTTCTGATTGTAGAGGCATGTACTTCTACATCAACAGTAGCCAGAGCCTGCTGTAGTTCTCGAGATGACACTTTAGGGTTTTTGGATACCTCTTTTAGCATCTTGCGGTCTGCTCTTGGGGTGAACTTGCTGGGGCGACCAGTCCTGGGCATGTTGGCAGTTGTTTTGAAAGCCCTCCACTTGTAGACTATCTTCCGGACAGTGGAATGGCTGATTTCAAAATCTTTTGAGATCTTTTTAAATCCCTTCCCAGACTCATAGGCTGCTACAATCTTTTTTCTGAAGTCCTCTGACAGCTCTTTTGCTCTCACCATGGTGCTCACTCTCACTTCAACAGTCAGGAGCACACCAAACTAAATGTCTGAGGTTTAAATAGGGCAAGCCTCATTCAACATGCAGAGTAACGATCTACTAATTATGTGCACCTGGTGTGATATACCTGTGTGAGATCTGAGCCAATTTAAGAGGGAATACATGTGAGGGTGTCCTATCTTTTTCCTTAGTTAGAATAGGCATTTTTGTAGAATGACATTTACAGAAGATCTTGAAAAGACTTTTCTTCAGTTTTCTTTGTTTAGTTGGATTACTTTAATCTCTCTGTATTGTTGAAACGGAGATGAAATAACCATTTATTAAAAATGTTACAAAAAACCACATGCTTTCAAAGGGTGTCCTAATTTTTTCACATGACTGTATACACAGTAAATTAATGTTCCTTAGGGGACCGGCCAACTAGCTAATGTTTATGAGGGCCTTATAACTTTCCTCTGATAGCAGATGTTGAGGGAGAGAAGGATCAAGCTACAGAATTTCAGCATTGCTAATAATTTTGTTCCCAGGGGAAATAAGCCGCCGCAGGAGGTGTCTAAGCAGTGGCTTTCTCCCCTCTCCCGATTGAGAATACATGAACAGCTGAGCATGCATTTATAAGGAGAGGTTGGAGAGATATGTAACTCTTGGACAACCGGGTGAACCGTAATCTAATGTATACTATCAGCTTTTTACATTGTATAGCTCAATAATATAGAATATTTTTAATAGGCTGTTATCATACAATGGATTTTGTTGATTAAATTTTTTTTTTTTATTGGGTATAATTTCCATATATTGTAAAATGAAAATAAAATTGGGTGAAATTGATAGAACACTATTTGTGCTTTATATGTGCAATGTAAAACATACAGTAAGCAAGTTAATATAAATTCATGTTGATACAAAATACTTAGCTATAAATACTCATGCCACAAAATATATTTACCTAATTAAAATGGTTTTATAGCATTAGAGAATGGCATCTTAAACAGCATCGGTCAGCATGATCAACCCTCTTACACCACACTGCATGGTAGGGTTGATCATGTTGATTAAAATTATGTCTTGTTCCTATTTGTATGATACAAAGTTCCAGAGAAAACTGCATTTTTATTTATATTACAATTAGGTAGTTGGAGCACTGAGGGGCTGGCCAGAGCCCTTGGAACAACAGGTTATGAATAGACCTGCAGCCTTTGGTACTCCGTTATCCCTTGAGATATCCAGTTCTGTTAATCCAGAAGAGTGGCTAAGGCTGCAGAAGTGTTCACAAACTGGTGCTCCAAGGGCTCTGGCCAGAACGACATTGCAAAATTAACAATAATAACTGGAAAAGCATGAAACACACTTATGTTAACCTTGTCCTTTGTTGTATGTGTGTAGGTGATTTTTTAATGTCACTAGCTATAATGACATAAGGTCAGAATAGAAAGTCCAGAAGTGAAAAAATCTATAAAGCAAATATTTAGTACGTCATGTCTTCAGAAATCTGTAGATTTCTGTAAATGAAAAATATGCTGAAAAGATACCGTACCTCCTGATTTAAAGGATACCTCAAATTTAAAGGATGCCTATGGCTTGGAGATATTTATATAAAATATCAGAAAACTGGGAAAACAGAATTAATTATACTGTTATCTAAGGAATTGTCTGGTCAATCCTTTTCAAATCAAGCCAGCCCGTCAGTCAGTTGATTGTTAAAGGTCCAGCTTCTAAAAACCCTGGTCTAGCCAGGGGAAGTTGCTGTTGACCACATATTTCCCATGAAGTGCAAATGGCCAGGTAATATACAATATATTATTTTTTCATTAATATGTACTGTATAAACAGTACGTATAACTAATGTCCTCTTAACTTAAGTTTAATTGGCCAACTGCATCTTAATTCAAGTTCCTGTCAGATGTAATGAATTCCATCTGATATGAACAGCCAAAATGCTGGCATCAATAGTCATTGCTAGCTTATGGACTTTAACAGCAATTCATTGTGCAGTTATCAAACTCTGTCCTATTTTCAATTCTTGTTGAAAAAGATTAATGTGTAACAAAGCTAGAAATAGATATTATACCATGGACTAATCCAACAGCGCAGTTCCTCGTCCACCGTTGTTCTTGTTGTAGATACTTCTTATCTCACAGAGGTAAGAAAATAAAACAAAAATAATGCAACAAAAAAGATAGATATGAAAGGTAATGTGGTTTGTAGTGTGCAATGGAACAGACCAAGACTTCTACATTTATATTAGTGTATCTCTAACCTATAACACCAGTACTAATGCTGTTATTGGTTTTAGGGTGAATTTGGCAGGTATGATGTACTGTTTAAGCTGCAGTGCAAACTACTAAAAACAGTAAATGATAACATAACCAGCAGTCTTTGGTCATGTTACCTGTAGATTGTAACCTATTGCAAATGTGGATCTATGAGCTACAGTATCCAAGAAAAAAATTCTTATTTACAGTATAATACACTCTACAGCAGTGGTTCTCAGCCACTTCATGCCAAGTACCCCCTACTAACTTGAGTACGAATTTAGTATCCCCAAGAAAGCAGTGATAAATGTTAACAAATTTTATTTGGACCACGACACCCAATAGTAGAGGTCATAGGCTGACAAAAGGCAACATGATCGCACGGCCACCTCATTGTACTATATTACAAAGGGCATGATGATATATGGCCCCATGTGAAATGATTTGGGTGAGAGATTTAGCACTGGGCCAGTAAAAATTCTATTTCCAGACATGTTTAAGAAGTGATATCAATCTACTGCACAGATGACACATAGACACAGCCTGATTACTGGTGAGGACCCCCAGCAAAGTTAGTCACATCTATGTAGTCTGCATTGTACTTAACCCCATTCCTGATAACACAGCCATTTACCAGCAAACATATGAATGACCTGCAGACTGAAGGCTCCTAACCTACTCATGTACTAGCCACAGGACAAGTGCAAGAAAGCAGAGGTTAGCCTGACAGTGGATCTGAACAGCCACTGTTTACTTAGTGTGGGCCCTGACAGGTGCAGCTCAAAGATGTTATCCTGCAAGGCCTGCTTGAGGACCACTATCTCAGTAACATGCTGGCATGTTAACTTGAAACACCAACAGGTCTCGCTTGTCAAACCATTGGCTGCCATTCAATTCCACCTCCGATAACCCCAGGACATCATCATTACGATTCTTATGTTGGTTAAATAGGCAGCATTTTGGTTTAGGTTATTTTTCAATTAATTGCCCAACTCTAGCGAGAGGGCTTCTGGGCACAGGTTTTGCTGTGCAGACTGTGTATAGTGAAACCTGTGCACTGTAGAGTGCCCACCTGTAACTTTAACAGTTATATTAACTTTGCCAGCACCTCACCACATAGCAGGATGTGCAAGCAACATTAAAGTGATTGTGCCAAGTTTGTTATTCTCAATCCATAGGATAGGTTATAACTATCTGATCACAGGGAGTCTGACCGCTGGCACCCCCACAATCCAGTTCTGATTCAGTATCAGGTCATGCAGGCGCAGTACCACTCCATTCGTTCTCTATGGGATCTGACGGAGTTTGCAGAGGCCAAGAGACTTGTACTATCATCATCGTTGAACCTCAACTCTGAGACAACCATACTGAACTGGTGGTGGGTGGGTGGACAGGCGGCAGAGCACTCACCAGCTTCAAAGAGAAAGGGCTTAATTGTTAAACCCGCCCTCATTTAACCCTTTCCCGCATATAAACATAATTGTGCGTCCAGGTTGCATGTGAATTTCTGCAGTCGGGCATACATAATGGGTGAAGGAGGTGATTTGAATGTTTATTTTATTTTATTTAAAAAAACTTTTTTTAAACTTTTTTAATGCACCCTAGGTGACTATAAAAAGCAATTGTTTGATTGCTTCTCCCTTACATTGCAAGGAATTGCCATTGCAATTAATTGCAAATTTACTACATTCTTATGTAGCCCTGCCACCTGCAGGGCTCCAAACAAACTACAACTGCAAAAGCAAGAGAGACCCATGCTACGTATTGCAGACAATTAAAAGCTGCAATACGTCCGGAGTGCACCTCAGATGCTGTGGTCACAATTAACCACAGTGTCTAAGGGATTAAAAGTCCGGGTTTGACATTATCATCAACTGAAGACATTAGCTTTAGGTGTCGTCTGTTTAAAACTAAAGAAACCCAGTGACTGTAACCCCAGTAAGGGGTTATTCACACAAACAGACCTGGCAAATTTATATTTATTCTCCATACTATGAAAATCACAAATAAAAAAAGGTTAAAAAGCAACCTGAAAATTCCCTCTTAGAAAAGTGTATAATCTGCAATAAACCTTTGAAAGCAGCTTCTACCTATATCTCATTCTATACCAGTCCAGTCTGTCACTTGTTAAACTTATGTTTTATTTGTTTTTATGTAGTTTTCATGTTATGTATCTAAACCCCTATTTATGTAATGTGTACAGACTGAACCTTAGCTTATAAATTTATACTGCTTTAAAAATGTATAATAGTAGTACTAATAATAAATATAATAATAATAATAATAATAATAATAATAATAATAATAAATATAATAATAATAATAATAATAATAATAATAATAATCAGAGGCTATGTTCATGTCACATTTAGTGGTTACATTTGTTATATATGCTAAGAAATACTCCAGGCACATACACTAAACCAATGCTTATCAAAACCGATGACTCAACATACATCAGGTGGTGTTTTGGCATATTTTTTTGGATTATACATAGCGAACTATGCTATTCAGAGCAGAACCATGACACTAAAACTACATGAACACGACCGTTTCGTTTTTTGCGGTCCGCAAACCGCGGATCCGCAAAAAACGGCAGCCGTCCGGGTGCCTTCCTCAATTTGCTGAACGGAATGGGTGGCCCATTGTAGAAATACCTATTCTTGTCCGCAAAACGGAAAAGAATAGGACATGCTATATTTTTTTGCGGTGCCATGGAACGGAGCAAAGGATGTGGACAGCACACAGAGTGCTGTCCGCATCTTTTGCGGCCCCATTAAAGTGAATAAGTCCGCACCCGAGCCACAAAAACTGCAGCTCAGATGCGGACCCGAAAAACGGTTGTGTGCATAAGGCCTAAGAATGTATACCACCTTGGTATATATTCAGTATTTCTGTTTGCGTATAGTTGCATACATAAGGGAATTATGTTTGGTGCAAATGCTGAGAGATTTTCTAAACATAAATGCCAAAAGTAAATCAGTAACATCATGGTAACAGAGCCTAACCTTTGCAAAAATTTTATAATAATCTACGACTTAATGCTGTTGTAGATCCAGGAGGTTTATGTCATATTGACATGGTTTCCCTTGGTAATTAGAGTGTGACAAGAAATAAAAAAAAATTGGCAACTGATGTAAGAAAAATATTGTAATGGCCTAAAGCATTTCTTAAGTAATGCCATCTATAAAAATCATTTCTTCATTTTATCTTTGAAAGTGATGTGTGGACTAAATAAAATATTAATTTAGAAGATAGGCCAAACTGTTGTGGATTCTTCATTGTAAGGGAGGGAAATGTTTTATTAGTCTTTAACCACTTAAGGACCACAGGTTTATACCCCCCTAAAGACCAGGCCCTTTTTTACAAATCGGCACTACACTACTTTCACCGTTTATTGCTCGGTCATGCAACTTACCACCCAAATGAATTTTACCTCCTTTTCTTCTCACTAATAGAGCTTTCATTTGGTGGTATTTCATTGCTGCTGACATTTTTACTTTTTTTGTTATTAATCGAAATTTAACGATTTTTTTGCAAAAAAATGACATTTTTCACTTTCAGTTGCAAAATTTTGCAAAAAAAAACGAGATCCATATAGAAATTTTGCTCTAAATTTATAGTTCTACATGTCTTTGATAAAAAAAAAATGTTTGGGTAAAAAAAAAAATGGTTTGGGTAAAAGTTATAGCGTTTACAAACTATGGTACAAAAATGTGAATTTCCGCTTTTTGAAGCAGCTCTGACTTTCTGAGCACCTGTCATGTTTCCTGAGGTTCTACAATGCCCAGACAGTACAAACACCCCACAAATGACCCCATTTAGGAAAGTACACACCCTAAGGTATTCGCTGATGGGCATAGTGAGTTCATAGAACTTTTTATTTTTTGTCACAAGTTAGCGGAAAATGATGATTTTTTTTTATTTTATTTTTTTTCATACAAAGTCTCATATTCCACTAACTTGTGACAAAAAATAAAAACTTCTATGAACTCACTATGCCCATCACGAAATACCTTGGGGTCTCTTCTTTCCAAAATGGGGTCACTTGTGGGGTAGTTATACTGCCCTGGCATTCTAGGGGCCCAAATGTGTGGTAAGGAGTTTGAAATCAAATTCTGTAAAAAATGACCAGTGAAATCCGAAAGGTGCTTTTGGAATGTGGGCCCCTTTGCCCACCTAGGCTGCAAAAAAGTGTCACACATCTGGTATCTACGTACTCAGGAGAAGTTGAGGAATGTGTTTTGGGGTGTCATTTTACATATACCCATGCTGGGTGAGATAAATATCTTGGTCAAATGCCAACTTTGTATAAAAAAATGGGAAAAGTTGTCTTTTGCCAAGATATTTCTCTCACCCAGCATGGGTATATGTAAAATGACACCCCAAAACACATTCCCCACCTTCTCCTGAGTACGGCAATACCAGATGTGTGACACTTTTTTGCAGCCTAGGTGGGCAAAGGGGCCCATATTCCAAAGAGCACCTTTCGGATTTCACAGGTCATTTTTTACAGAATTTGATTTCAAACTCCTTACCACACATTCGGGCCCCTAGAATGCCAGGGCAGTATAACTACCCCACAAGTGACCCCATTTTGGAAAGAAGAGACCCCAAGGTATTCCGTGAGGGGCATGGCAAGTTCCTAGAATTTTTTATTTTTTGTCACAAGTTAGTGGAAAATGAGACTTTGTATGAAAAAAAAAAAAAAAAAAAAATCAGCATTTTCCACTAACTTGTGACAAAAAATAAAAAATTCTAGGAACTTGCCATGCCCCTCACGGAATACCTTGGGGTGTCTTCTTTCCAAAATGGGGTCACTTGTGGGGTAGTTATACTGCCCTGGCATTTTCCAGGGGCCCTAATGTGTGGTAAGTAGGTAAATGACCTGTGAAATCCTAAAGGTGCTCTTTGGAATATGGGCCCCTTTGCCCACCTAGGCTGCAAAAAAGTGTCACACATGTGGTATCGCCGTATTCAGGAGAAGTTGGGGAATGTGTTTTGGGGTGTCATTTTACATATACCCTTGCTGGGTGAGAGAAATATCTTGGCAAAAGACAACTTTTACCATTTTTTTATACAAAGTTGGCATTTGACCAAGATATTTCTCTCACCCAGCATGGGTATATGTAAAATGACACCCCAAAACACATTCCCCAACTTCTCCTGAGTACGGCGATACCAGATGTGTGACACTTTATTGCAGCCTAGATGCGCAAAGGTGCCCAAATTCCTTTTAGGAGGGCATTTTTATACATTTGGATACCAGACTTCTTCTCACGCTTTGGGGCCCCTAGAATGCCAGGGCAGTATAAATACCCCACATGTGACCCCATTTTGGAAAGAAGACACCCCAAGGTATTCAATGAGGGGCATGGCGAGTTCATAGAAATTTTTTTTTTTTGGCACAAGTTAGCGGAAATTGATATTTTTAATTTTTTTTCTCACAAAGTCTCCCGTTCCGCTAACTTGGGACAAAAATTTCAATCTTTCATGGACTCAATATGCCCCTCACGGAATACCTGGGGGTGTCTTCTTTCTGAAATGGGGTCACATGTGGGGTATTTATACTGCCCTGGCATTCTAGGGGCCCTAAAGCGTGAGAAGAAGTCTGGAATATAAATGTCTAAAAAATTTTACGCATTTGGTTTCCGTGAGGGGTATGGTGAGTTCATGTGAGATTTTATTTTTTGACACAAGTTAGTGGAATATGAGACTTTGTAAGAAAAAAAAAATAATAATTCCGCTAACTTGGGCCAAAAAAATGTCTGGAGCCTTACAGAGGGGTGATCAATGACAGGGGGGGGGTGATCAATGACAGGGGGGTGATCAGGGAGTCTATATGGGGTGATAACCACAGTCATTGATCACGCCCGTGTAAGGCTTCATTCAGACGTCCGTATGCGTTTTGTGGATCCGATCCATCTATCAGTGGATCCGTAAAAATCATGCGGACATCTGAATGGAGCTTTACAGGGGGGTAATCAATGACAGGGGGGTGATCAGGGAGTCTATATGGGGTGATCACTACAGTCATTGATCATGCCCCTGTAAGGCTTCATTCAGACGTCCGGATGCGTTTTGCGGATCCGATCCATCTATCAGTGGATCCGTAAAAATCATGCGGACGTCTGAATGGAGCTTTACAGGGGGGTAATCAATGACAGGGGGGTAATCAATGACAGGGGGGTGATCAGGGAGTCTATATGGGGTGATCACCACAGTCATTGATCACGCCCCTGTAAGGCTTCATTCAGACGTCCGGATGCGTTTTGCGGATCCGATCCATCTATCAGTGGATCCGTAAAAATCATGCGGACATCTGAATGGAGCTTTACAGGGGGGTGATCAATGACAGGGGTGTAATCAATGACAGGGGGGTGATCAGGGAGTCTATATGGGGTGATCACCACAGTCATTGATCATGCCCCTGTAAGGCTTCATTCAGACGTCCGGATGCGTTTTGCGGATCCGATCCATCTATCAGTGCATCCGTAAAAATCATGCGGACATCTGAATGGAGCTTTACAGGGGGGTGATCAATGACAGGGGTGTAATCAATGACAGGGGGGTGATCAGGGAGTCTATATGGGGTGATCACCACAATCATTGATCATGCCCCTGTAAGGCTTCATTCAGACGTCCGGATGCGTTTTGCGGATCCGATCCATCTATCAGTGCATCCGTAAAAATCATGCGGACATCTGAATGGAGCTTTACAGGGGGGTGATCAGGGAGTCTATATGGGGTGATCACCACAGTCATTGATCATGCCCCTGTAAGGCTTCATTCAGACGTCCGGATGCGTTTTGCGGATCCGATCCATCTATCAGTGGATCCGTAAAAATCATGCGGACGTCTGAATGGAGCTTTACAGGGGGGTAATCAATGACAGGGGGGTAATCAATGACAGGGGGGTGATCAGGGAGTCTATATGGGGTGATCACCACAGTCATTGATCACGCCCCTGTAAGGCTTCATTCAGACGTCCGGATGCGTTTTGCGGATCCGATCCATCTATCAGTGGATCCGTAAAAATCATGCGGACGTCTGAATGGAGCTTTACAGGGGGGTGATCAATGACAGGGGGGTGATCAATGACAGGGGGGTGATCAGGGAGTCTATATGGGGTGATCAGGGGTGATCAGGGGCTAATAAGGGGTTAATAAGTGACGGGGGGGGGTGTAGTGTAGTGTAGTGGTGCTTGGTGCTACTTTACTGAGCTACCTGTGTCCTCTGGTGGTCGATCCAAACAAAGGGGACCACCAGAGGACCAGGTAGCAGGTATATTAGACGCTGCTATCAAAACAGCGTCTAATATACCTGTTAGGGGTTAAAAAAAACACATCTCCAGCCTGCCAGCGAACGATCGCCGCTGGCAGGCTGGAGATCAACTCTCTTACCTTCCGTTCCTGTGAGCGCGCGCGCCTGTGTGCGCGCGTTCACAGGAAATCTCGGCTCACGCGAGATGACGCCTATTGGCGTTAGCGTAGCCTGGGGGAGCCGCCGCAATGACGCCTTTCGGCGTTACAGTTGCGGGAAGTGGTTAAGGAACACTGTGGCCAAAAGGGATGCAATGTAATGAATAGTGCAGCCTTAGGCCTCTTGCACACAAACATTTTTTCTTCAGTTACTGTTCTGTTTTTGCAAATTCCGTATGCGGAACCATTCATTTCATTGGTTCACAACAATACTTAGTGCACCAATCAGTAATATCTGCTCAGCCCTGATAAAATGTGAAATTGCAAGTATTGCGCAAAAATTATGCGCATCATTAGTGCCGATTTGTGCAATCGCGAAAATAATGACGAGATCACGAATTCTAGAAAATTTGCTAATTTATTATTATGTTATAATGTATATTATATTATGCGAAAACTAATACTATCAAATTGTGTCGGATTTGGGTCCATTGGGCCCACCAGAGCAAGAGATTCTGAGGGTCTGCTCTTTATCTATATGGGACATGTGCGCTTCCAAATTAATTGCATTATAACTTTTGATTTTATTTGACTTGTATATCATGTCATTAAGAAAGTCTAATAGGTTATTTGTAAAATCCCCCATAAAAACTAAACCCTATGGATAAGTTATTGGCTTTGGCTGGACCTATAGGAACTAATATTGCTTCAAAGCCTTCTAAGACATATTATAGTATTCTGGTGGGTCACTCTATGTTTTCATATGACAGTTGTATTGCAGCTCTTGAGTGACATAAGTCTGTAGCTGCAGCCCCAGATTTAAGGGTTTTGTCCCACTCCTATTTATTTTTTTATTACTCCTCCACCCAGAGGAACTATGGGTCTACTGTAGCCACTCATTGGCTGCAGCAGCGAATGTGACCCCTGTCCATGCTGGAAAGTTACATGCGGAGACCAAAGTTTTGTGGAGCAGGTAATTATGCTTCCCTTGCCTTGTCCCATTGGTGGTGGCGGACTTAAAGAGGTTCTGTCACTAGGATCAACCCTATTAAACCAGACATACTGCCCAGTAGGGCTCATCATGCTTATTAAAACTGTACCTTTCTTGTGTCTATTCATATGCAAATGAGAATTTCGAACACTCATAGGTGGGGCTGAATATTCTAAACACTGCTATGTAACACTCACTGTGCTCTGCACATGTCCACCTCTTATTGACTGACAGGGCTAGTCATCAGGCTGAGCGCAGAACTGTGTCTATGAGCTGTATGCCAGCATGCAAATATCACATACACTATAGCTTCACCACACTGAGATCTGTCAGAAAGCTAATCTACATATTACTGCTTTATTCATAGGCACAATGCATAATTATACAGACACCAGTAATGTAAATTGGCTTATAAGCATAGAAACACCATGCATCTCTGTGAGGTAATGTTATAGCTCAGTAGTAAAGTGATCCACTGATCCCTGGTTCAAGTCCCATGAAAGCTTTATGTTTTTTTTTCTATATTTTTTATCTTTAAAACCATATTAAATAGCTATACTATAATATATAATCATATAATAATAATAAGGCCGTACTATATTGAGAAAAAAAATTTTTTTTGTTTTATTTTTTTTTGCTAAGACCTATTACTGGATAATTAACAGATACAATATATGATTATAAAAAAAACCTAATATTTATTAGCTTTCTAATAAAAACATTCTTAATATAATAAGGACATAGACTTTTCTTATAGGATAAATATGGAAGAAAAAAATAATATGAAGTAAGAAAAAAAGTCTCTCCTGAGACTCAAACCTGGGATCTTTACATACAGAACTAATAACTTAACCTTTCAACTATAGCATGACCACACAAAAATGCATGGTGTTTCTATGCTTATAAGCTACCACGCATTACTTGTGTCTGTATAATCATACATTGTGCCTGTGAATATAGCAGTGATATGTAGATCAGCTTTCTGAGCAGATCTCAGTGTGGTGAAGCTGTAGCACAGAGTGTGTATATTACACATACAGTGGATATAAAAAGTCTACACACCCCTGTTAAAATGTCAGGTTTCTGTGATGTACAAAAATGAGACAAATATAAATCAATTCAGAACTTTTTCCACCTTTATTGTGACCTATAAACTGTACAACTCAATTGAAAAACAAACTGAAATCTTTTAGGTAGAGGGAAGAAAAAATATAAAAATAAAATAATATGGTTGCATAAATGTGCACACCCTTAAACTAATACTTTGTTGAAGCACCTTTTGATTTTATTACAGGACTCAGTCTTTTTGGGTATGAGTCTATCAGTATGGAACATTTTGACTTGGCAAGATTTGCCCACTCTTCCCTGCAAAAACACTCCAAATCTGTCAGATTGTGAGGGCATTTCCTGTGCACAGCCCTCTTCAGATCACCCCACGGATTTTTAATCTGATTCAGGTGTGGACTCTGGCTGGGCCATTCCGAAACTTTAATCTTCTTCTGGTGAAGCCATTCCTTTGTTGATTTGCATGTATGCTTTGGGTCGTTGTCATGCTGAAATATGAAGTTCCTCTTCATGTTTAGCTTTCTAGCAGAAGCCTGAAGGTTTTGTGCCAATATTGACTGGTATTTGGAACTGTTCATAATTCCCTCTAGCTTAACTAAGGCCCCAGTTCCAGCTGAAGAAAAACAACCCCAAAGCATGATGCTGCCACCACCATGCTTCACTGTGGGTATGGTGTTCTTTTGGTGATGTGCAGTGTTGTTTTTGGGCCAAACATATCTTTTGGAACTATGGCCAAAAAGTTCAACCTTGCTTTCATCAGACCATAACACCTTTTCCCACATGCTTTTGAGAAACTTCAGATGTGATTTAGCAAAATGTAGCCTGGCTTTCATCTTGCCACTCTACCCCATAGCCCAGACATATGAAGAATACGGGAGATTGTTGTCACATGTACCACACAGCCAGTACTTGCCAGATATTCCTGCAGCTCCTTAAATGTTGCTGTAGGGCTCTTGGTAGCCTCCCAGACCAGTTTTCTTCTCTTCTTTTCATCAATTTTGGAGGGACGTCCAGTTCTTGGTAATGTCAGTGTTGTGCCATATTTTCTCCACTTGATGATGACTGTCTTCACTGTGTTCCATGGTATATCTAATGCCTTGGAAACTCTTTTGTACCCTTCTCCTGACTGATATTTTTTAACAATGAGATCCCTCTGATGCTTTGGAAGCTCTCTGTGGACCATGACTTTTGCTGTGGGATAGGACTAAGAAAATTTCAGGAATGACCAACTAGAGCATCTGAACTTTATTTGGGATTAATCAGAGGCACTTTAAATGATGGCAGGTGTATGCTGACTCCTATTTAACAAGATTTTGAATGTGATTGATTAATTCTGAACACAGCTACATCCCCAGTTATAAGAGGGTGTGCACACTTATGCAGTCACATTATTTTAGTTTTTTTAGTTTTCTCCCCTCCACCTAAAAGATTTCAGTTTATTTTTAAATTGATAGAATTGTTTCTAATTTTTTTACAGCACAGAAACCTGACATTTTACCAGGGGTATGTAGACTTTTTATATTCACTGTATATACAGTAGATATGTATAAGCCAGGACAAAGCTGTGCCCTCAGCCTGACGTCTAGTCATGTCAGTCAATGGGAGGGGGGCATGTGCAGAGCATAGGGGGTGTTACATAGCAGTGCTGAGGATATTCAAGCCCGCCTCTGAGTGCTCGAATTGCTCATTTGCATATGAATAAACACACAGATTTCTCTGCTATTTATCATGCAGACAAAATAAAGGTATTGTTTTAATCAGCATGACGAGCCCTACCTTCCAGTATGGGTTAATAGGGCTGATCCTGGCAACAGAGCCTCTTTAAAAAAAAACACATTTGGAGGCTGGAGAACCCCATTAAAGAAGGCAAAAATACACAAAAAAGGAAGGAAAAGAAGAATCTTTTCATTTGGTAAACACTGAAATTATTGAAAGGGATAAATTGATATATACTTAATAAAATTATATTTACCTACCTTTGCAATGGCTATACGCATCTAACATATGCTAATATTTGTCTTAGTGCTATGTTTACTTTTCTCAGAAAATTGACATTTCATTCGATTATTTCATGCAGGAAAAGGAAAGCAACATACCAACATGTTTACATTTTGCTCTCAGCAGCTACCACAATTCAACTCAATTTAGAAGCTGTATAGGTTTCCTAATTATCCTCAGTATGTATATTCTGCTTGCAAATAGTCACTAACATGGCAAATCGTCTATGATGTTTCCAGCTCATACTTATAAATTGCTTATAGCTAGCTTAATGGTCTCATCTATTATTTTTAGATTCTTTTGTGAATACTACTACCAAATAGGTGAGTTTGTCTAAAACAATTTGCCAGACTAAAGACTCACAACTAATCGAAGAAATGTAATTCCCTCTATTCTCAAGTGAAAAAGATGGCATAAAGTACACAGATTTGTCTTCCTTATGCATTATTAATGTTATTTAGAAATATATGGGAAATGCAAGAAAATAAAAATTATATTTATGATGTCCTATTTTATAGCAGAATTCGATGTGTATTTTATTCCACCTTGACAGTGACATGTTGGTTTAAAAGTATAGGCTTTAGGACACTTTTTCTTTAAAATATCTTAGACTACTTTGAGGTTTCTAATATGTATTGTATTGTCCATATTATGCATATAACACCCATGTGGTACTTCAGAACTGAACTCAACTAAACATTTAGTTCTATGGTGATCTAAATTTGTACAAGTAAATTTGTCAAATATAAGCTGAAGAACACACTTTACCGTACTGATAACTTTATGCAAAGATGAGGTTCAAATCTAGCCTAAAAGTTATCATGACATTTTTTTTAAAGAATCATTGATCATTTTTTTAAATTCATAGCTAAATTAGCAAACTAGTGCAACTTTGAGTATTATTACTTTTATATCTCTTCCTATATCTTTAACAGCTCATGGTGGTAAACATCAAACAAATCGTTTTTAGTCATTTTCCACACTGTACATGGAATGTCCCTTTCATGAATATTTGATGAGGAGGTATCTATTTAGGGAGTCAAATAAGTTTCAAGATACTGATATGTAAAGTCTCTCGAATTAAATCCCTATGGTATTGTTTAATTTGCTCGCAAATTGAGAAACTAAATTGTGTTCATTTCAGCATAGGAATTGGCAAATTGTTCTCTCTAGTAATTAGTTCTTTCACTCTGTAAAGAGGCATTTGTTGAATGTGAATGAAAAATAAAAAAAATACTGAAGGTCTAGGACATGCTAAGAAACAAATACAGCACCTAACTAGTGTATATTAGTGTATGGAAAAATCATAGCTTTAATCCAGACATCCATTAGAATATAACTCACTCAAGGAAATAAAAGTCAACCACATTGACCAATTTTTTTGTTTTTAAAGTTATAATAAGCTCTCTATATTACATTGGTCTCATGATTTTCATCTTCATTAAGACAAATGATTGTTTGACATAGTTGATGCTTTACAGTTGTGTATAGAAATAGCACTTGTTTTTAATTTTATACATATTCTATGTCTATAATGTGAAAAAAGTAATCATTATGCACATAGATTATATTAGTGTTCATAAATTACTTGTTAAAAAATCCAAATATGTTATAATATTACTGCACCAATTAGACCAAATCAATCTTTGGGATTTGGGTATGGATATTATCTGCTCTCAGCTTAACCTAATTGTTGTGTGTTATCTTTTTAACTTTTACTTGGGTACATTGGAGTATCCCCTGATGGTCTACTCTAATGGCAGTTTTACATATGACAATCATCAGGTCGACTATTGGGAATGAATTTTAGGACAAATGCTTGCTCCCAATAATTGACCCGTTTCATTGGGTGAAATGTTCTTTTATGTGGGCACCCAAATCATCTTGTCTGGGCAGCAGGTCTTTCTGCCCAGAAACAATGAATCTGTATGAGGACGAGCGATGTCTACTGCCATCATACCATGCAGTAGAGGTGACTGCTACATGTAAAATGCAGCTCGTTACCTCAACGGACGAGCAGGCAGTTATCTGGAAAGAATGGTTGCTTCCTGATAATTGCCTGTTTGTTGGCACTAAAGATGAGCAAATTGAATCCCATGAAGTGGAATTCGATCCAAATTTCAGGATAAATTTGATTCGCCTTGAAGCTGAATTTCCTTTATGCTTCATGTCAGCAAATCGATTTAACCTGAAATAGTGTAAAAAAACTTAAAAAATTCATACTTACCTCCTCCATTTGCTCAAGACAGCCTGCCAGCCTCCATCTTGATTGAAGATGACATATGACGTCACCACGTCAGCCGGCGTAATGACGTAATCTCGCGTGGCACGAGATTCCGCTCCAGATTTTCATGCAAGATGGTGGCGGCCGGCCCCTCGCGAGCAAATGGAGGTGGTAAGTTTTATTTTTAAAAAATTATGTTAATTTCACACTGTTATTAGACTCAGATGCTGCAATCATGTATGAACGCAGCATCTGAGGGATACAATGACGGGGGCTGCTCTTTCGCAGCTCCCTGTCATTGCACCCGCTACTTTAAAAAAATTTTATTGGTCACGAAGAATTTTTTTTTGTAAAATGCGGGAATCAGCCAAATCAAACTTTTCATAAATTCGCTCATCGCTATTTGGCACACTTAAACGCACCTTTACCTTGTAAATAATTTGTCCTCAAATGTAAATCCTATTTTCAGTCCTGGTTAATAAAGAAGTGATCCCCGCTAGATAGTGAATGTGCATGAATAGCTTCTTCTTTCCTGATCAGACCAAAAGCAGTTCTTGGGACTGCTGACCTTACTCTGCTCAAACCCTATAAAATTTGCTATAGTAACAAGATTCAAATTGGCAAAACCATTTAAGGAATAGCAACATTGCATAAAACTTGATGATCGTATCTACCTATGATATCAAAGTTTTATGATTGTTTTATACTGTTATACGTGTTCCACTTTCACTTGCAGGTATAAGGTTTCCTTAGAAATACAGTGGGCCAGATTTATCATTAGCTCAGGTCAGAATAATGGAGTGAAAAAGTCCCAAAAAAAGTCCCAAACGCTAAAACTGCGCACAAATTTGCGACTTTTTTCTGCTGTGCACTATGCTCGCCAGTTTTCTGAAAGTGGGCGTGTTTTCTTATGTAAATTAATCTCTAGACAGATTTACTATTGGGACAATTAAAAAGTCGCAAAAAAGTCGCAATTTCACTCCAGTGAGGACCATGCTTATCTTATGAGACTTTTTAATAGAACATGCGACTTTTTCATAAAACGTGCAACTTTTTCGTAAAGATGTGCGACTTTTGTAAAGCTGCTTACTGACGGATAAACTGCTACCGTCAAACCACATTTATTACAGTCTTAAAGGGCCGATCATAAATCTGACTTGGCTAAAACTGACTTTAGCCATATGTGAAAGTGGAGTGAGCTGTCAGAGTCATGATAAATCTGGCCCAGTGTGTTCTGTAATGAAGAAGAACATTACAAGAATGAGCACTACTCAGTATAATTCTGACTTTTGGGAAAAATAAGGAAAATCAATTTTATTGCCAAATCAAATATTTTTATAATCTGTCTCATTTCTAAAGTAAAAGTGTATTTTAACAATAATGATAACATTTCCAAGCTATGAATTGTACTTATGTAACAACCACTAGGAGAAATGGCAAGAAACATTTATTTTAGCACTACAATCAATGTCATTTTGTAGTATCCATTGCTAAGATTGATTACTCCAATGAATGTTGATCAAGAGCCAGACAGAAGGAGGATTTGCCAGTGAGCAGGACAGAAGTGTTTACTGTACATAGGCTTGGAGTGTAGCCTAGTGCAGCTGTTGCATCAGTAGTAATCTCCATTCCCATACAAAGTCAGAAGAGGCTTGCAGCCATAAAATATTCAATAAAGCCCAGTGGAATTGTCTGTACTGCCCTTGTGCCAACCTTGACAATGTTGCCGATTTACCTGGAAACTTTCTATTTAACAACTGTGTCAGTTTTCAATTTATAAAAAGACCTGGTGCTATATAAAGTCAAATGAGTTTGCTAAAAGGCCCACCTTTTTATGTATCCCATAGGTAGACATCATTGAGTTTGATAGGAAAATAATGGCAAAGGGCCAGTGCTTGATATTAAAGTCTATGGGTCAATTTCTCTAAAAAAAAAAAGAAAAAGATTCCTACCAGATAAAAGAAATACCTATTAGAGTAAATGAAAAATGTTAAAACAGTCTAATATACAATTATTATGTGCTAAGTTATTAATGCTTGCATTTACATGCTTGATGCTTGTATTAATACTACTGCTACTACTATGTCTTCATGGTGTTACTTCCTGACCATTTTAAGGTTATTTATCAACTCTTTTATGCCTGAAATCTATATTATGTGCAAGGCATAGTACTGTAGAATCAAATGTTTAGTGCACTTCCTGCTTATACAAAATTTCACAACTTTTTGAGGATCTGTTGTTGACTATTTTTGACTATTTTTTTTTTACTATTTTTCAAAAAGTGGGTGTAGCGGGGCCAGAAGTGGATGGCATGATGCCAGGCATAGCTGGTGTGGCACATTTATTATAATTTACAACAGGAAACTCATGCAGATTATACCTAAAATCTTGAACAGCTCCCATACTGGTGTAGACTTAAGTTCTGGGGCACAGACCTGATAAAAGTATTTAAAAATGTACTTCCCTTAATATTTGTGCTGCATTTGATACCAGTGATTGAAAATTGGCCTTAATAAATGTCCTCCATAGTTGCAAGCCAGTCAGAATGTGCCTATTGATGTGAATAAATAATTGATGCCACCCAAATATCTATGATGGCTTACTTGTACCAAACCACAGTCAGTAATCACTGCTATGAAAACATCACAGCAACCTCAGGCTTTAATGTCTGTATATATCCTATTAGAATGGCCCCCACAAAAAGTAAAGAGCAGCTCCAGTTCTTGCAGACCCCACATATCTTTGTATCATATGATTGGTCATTAGTTTGAGTAAAGCTTCCCTTGGTGACAATAGCTGATCTTCAGGGACTCACAGATCAGCGTGGCTGATTACTGAGATTGCTTTCCATACAGAAGGGGCTGTCTTCATGATACAAGCTCTTTAAGCTGCTTGTAACAAAGAACCGGCGACGCGTTTCCCCTTTGCAGCACTGCCAGCATCCCTGGGCATGTAGGGGAAGTGGGCACTGCCGGTGTCCTCATCTCCACAGTAACCAGGAGGCAGAGAGGATCCGGCTGCACATGCCTCCTCAGTGCGGCCGACGTCCTCCATCTCCTAGACAACGAGCTGCAGGGGAGCTGAGCGCTGATAATGGCGAGTCAGCGCTCAGCTGTATTAGACTGTGTGACTCACCACTTAGGGCTATTTAAGCAGGCAGCCTGCTGGCCACAGGTTGCCTGTGATTGGTTTTTGCTACCCTCACCTACGTATTTGAATATTGACTATTGTGTGTTTTGACCTCGGCTAGTTTTGACCTCGACCGTATGACCTCCTTGGATTTGATCTGACCTCTTGGCTCCTGACTTTGGATTGTATTGACCTTGTTTTTGCCTTCTCCCTGTGTACCTACGTGACCTCCTGGCCTTTAACTTTTGCTTCCTTGACTCTATTGCGTTTTCTCCTTCCTCTTTAGGTCCCTGAACGTATCTAAGCTAGGGACCGCCACCAAGTTGTACGCCGTCAGTTAGGACGGTCCATGCAAGTAGATAGGGACAGAGATGCGGGTGGAAATGAGCGCTGCACTCTTTCCTTCCTACATAACAGAATCACAGGCCATACCAATTACCATGGACCCTATGTGTGTCCTCACAGATCAGGTACATAATCTGGTCCAAATGGTGCAGGAATTGGGAGAGAGGCTACAGCAGCAGGAGTTGCTTCAGACCCCACCTGTTGCGGCCTCCCCCATCCAAAATCTTGAACCCCATGCTAAATTCCCGGATCGTTTTTCAGGAGATCGTAAATATTTTTAGACTTTTAAGGAGAGCTGTAAGCTCTATTTTCATTTAAGTTCTCATTCTTCAGGCTCCGAACAGCAAAGAATAGGCATTATAATTTCTTTGCTGCAGGGGGACCCACAAGAATGGGCTTTCTCCCTCCCAACAGACTTTCCTTGCCTCATCTCTGTTGAAGCATTTTTTCAGGCTTTGGCTGTATTATATGACGAACCCGATAAATTGACTGTAGCAGAGGACAGACCTGTGGAGGAATACTGCACCCAATTCCGGAAGTGGTGTGTTGCCTCTGGCTGGAACAATCCAGCGCTGAAGTGTCAGTTCAGGGCCAGACTTTCTCAAAATGTAAAGTTCATGTTGGTCAGTTTTCCCTCTCCTGATACCTTACAACAGACTATGACTTTGACTGTTAGACTGGATCTATGTATTAGGGAAAGACATTGAGAACAACTGATGTTTCCACAGGTGGTGGTCAACCTGGAACCCTTACCCCTGAGAGCCAGATTGGAGAATCCTCCAGAAGAGCCCATGCAGATTGGAATGACCAGAAGGTATCAAAGACATCAGAGAGATGTCTGCTTTTACTGCGGATAGTCTGATCACTGGCTATGACAATACTCTAAGATTCCTCTTTCCAGGAAATCACCAGAAGAAAAAGGTACTCCCGGAAGTGGTTAAAGAGAAAATATTGTTACCAGTAGCTATTTCCTTGGGCTCTTGTAAAGGTTTTGGTAAGGCATTTATTGATTCAGGGTCCGCCTCAAATTTTATTGACCATAATTTTGTTATTTCCATGGGGGTACCCATATTGTCTCTTTTTGACCCTATCCACATTATTGCTATTGACTCAACTCATTTGGGGGACGGTACAGTAGAATTTTGTACTCCGGAGATAACTTTGACTTTTTGGGCTTGTCATACAGAAAATTGTTCTTTGTTTATATAATTTTTTTTACCCGTGGAGGTAGTTTTGGGCATGCCTTGGCTCCAGAATCATAACCCAGTCATCAACTGGTCCACGGGTGAATTAGAGAAATAGGGACCTAAATGGGATTCATGCTGTCCACCCGTTATTCAGGCTGGGATCATTACTGGTCGGAAACCCTTCGCACATGCATCAGTGACTTTGTCAATGTTTTTTCCATGTCTGATGCTGAGTTCCTTCCCCCTCATAGACCATATGATTGTGCCATTGAGCTGATTCCAGAATCTAAGTACCCTAGAGGTCGTATTTATAATTTGTTTGGTCCTGAACTGAAGGCTGTGAGGGATTATTTGAAGGAGAGTTTACAAAAAGGTCATATTAGACCCTCAGTGTCTCCAATGGGGGCAGGATTTTTCTTCATTGAGAAAAAAGATGGGGGATTAAGACCTTGTATTGACTACAGAGAGTTAAACAAAATTACTATTAAAATAAGTACTCTTTGCAGTTGATTCCGGACCTGTTAAATCAGGTTCTTGGAGCTCAGTATTTCACTAAACTCTATTTCAGGGGGGCCTACAATAATATTCGAATTAGGGAGGGGGGTGAGTGGAAACCGGCCTTTAACCCCTTCACGCAACATCACGTACATGTACGTGGGGGAATGTGGTGCCTCACCGCATCCCCACGTGCATGTATGTGATCGGCTTTCACTGTCAGCGCAGGGAGCGAAGCGCTGAAGCTTCAGTGAAGCCGGCGTGCTGGGGTTGCTAGGCAACCAGAGAAGCCGGCAGGCACTGTATAGGCGCTCTGACCCTCCCGCGATCGCTGTGATTGGTCCATTACTGCAGAGGGACCAATCGCAGCGCATCGGGGCAGGTAAGGGGGGGTTAGGGAGGGACTATGTGCTTCTCCTTCTCTGATCGCCCCAATTCCTGTCAGGGAAGCGATCAGAGAAGGAGATACTGTGAAAATATTCCCGACCTATGACGAGTATACTCGTCATGGCGCACTGCTACTTAGCGCGCCATGATGAGTATACACGTCATGGCATTTAACTGTCACCATGTCTGCAGACATGGTGACAGCGCTGAGATCCCGGCTGTCACACACAGCCGGGCACCTTGGGTCAATGCCGAGGGGGGTCCTGTGACCCCCCCCCATGTCGGGGATCGCTGCAAACCGCAGGTCAATTCAGACCTGCGGTTTGTAGCGCTTTCTGCAGTTTCTGATCAGAAACTTTAGTATGTCTAAAATAAAGATTTTTCACCCCCCCCTGCACCCCTGAATGATGATATGTGGGCGGGTGGTGCAGGGGGGGTGTCGCAGGCAGTGGGGAGGTGCGGTAAGGTGCGGGAGGCGGGCGGTGCGGCAGGCGGGATCGCGATCCCCCGCCCGCCTCCCCTTGAATGATCGTTGGTGTCTAGTGGGTATACCAGGGTGCCAGCACATTGCTGGCACCCTGGTATAAACGGCTGACATCTGCGATGCGATGTCAGCCGTTTAACCCTTTCCATACAGCGGTCCGTACGGACCGCTGTATGGAAAAGGTTAACAGCGCAGGGAGCTCCCTCCCTCTCCCATCGGGGGGCTGCTGTGCCTTTGCAGCCCCCCGATGGGAGAGGGAGAGAGCCCCCAGAGAGCCCCCCTCAGCCCTGTGCTTACCCTTCCCCGTCTGCGCAGTTCTGACCAGTACTGAGCAGACGGGGAAGGTTCCCATGGCAACAGGACGCCTCTCAGGCGTCCTGCTGTCCATGGTGCTGAACAGATCTATGCTAAAAGCATAGATCTGTTCAGTGTAAGTAAAATACAGTGCAGTACAATATATATTGTACTGTACTGTATTATACAGACATCAGACCCACTGGATCTTCAAGAACCAAGTGGGTCTGGGTCAAAAAAAAAAGTAAAAAAAAGTGAAAAAAGTAAAGTTTCAAAAAAACACATTTATCACTAAAATAAAAATAAAAAAATATAAAATACACAACACATATTAGGTATCGCCGCGTCCGTAACGACCTGATCTTTAAAACGGTCATGTTACTTTCCCCGCACGGTGAACGCCATAAAAAATAAAAAAATAAAAACTATGAGGAAATTGAAATTTTGCCCACCTTACTTCCCAAAAAAGGTAATAAAAGTGATCAAAAAAGTCGCATGTACGCCAAAAAAGTACCAATCAAACCGTCACCTCATCCCGCAAAAAATGAGCCCTTACATGAGACAATGGCCCAAAAAATAAAAAAACTATGGGTCTCAGACTATGGAGATACTAAAACATGATTTTTTTTGTGTCAAAAATGATATTATTGTGTAAAACCCTGATAAATTATAAAAAGGTAGACATATTAGGTATTGCCATGTCCGCAAGAACCTGATCTATAAAAATACCACATGACCTAACCCCTCAGGTGAACACTGTAAAAAAAATTAAATAAAAACAGTGTCAAAAAAGCTATTTTTTTTTACCTTAGGGCTCTTTCACACCTGCGTTCTTTTCTTCCGGCATAGAGTTCCGTCGTCGGGGCTCTATGCCGGAAGAATCCTGATCAGGATTATCCTAATGCATTCTGAATGGAGAGTAATCCGTTCAGGATGCATCAGGATGTCTTCAGTTCCGGTACGGAACGTTTGTTGGCCGGAGAAAATACCGCAGCATGCTGCGCTTTTTGCTCCGGCCAAAAATCCGGAACACTTGCCGCAAGGCCGGATCCGGAATTAATGCCCATTGGAAGGCATTGATCCGGATCCGGCCTTAAGCTAAACGTCGTTTCGGCGCATTGCCGGAGCCGACATTTAGCTTTTTCAGAGTGGTTACCATGGCTGCCGGGACGCTAAAGTCCTGACAGCCATGGTAAGTGTAGTGGGGAGCGGGGGAGCAGTGTACTTACCGTCCGTTGCGGCTCCCCGGGCGCTCCAGAGTGACGTCAGGGGGCGCCCCAAGCGCATGGATCACGTGATCCATGTGATCACGTCATCCATGCGCATGGGGCGCTCTGACGTCATTCTGGAGCGCCCCGGGAGCCGCACGGACTGTAAGTATACTGTTCCCCCGCTCCCCACTACTACTATGGCAACCAGGACCTTAATAGCGTCCTGGGTGCCATAGTAACACTGAAAGCATTTGGAAGACGGTTCCGTCTTCAAATGCTTTCAGTACACTTGCGTTTTTCCGGATCCGGCAGGCACCTCCGGCAACGGAAGTGCATGCCGGATCCCAACAACGCAAGTGTGAAAGAGGCCTTACATCACAAAAAGTGTAATAGCAAGCGATCAAAAAGTCATATGCACCCCAAAATAGTACCAATCTAACCGTCATCTCATCCCGAAAAAATGATACCCAACCTGAGACAATCGCCAAAAAACTGAAAAAACTATGGCTCTCAGACTATGGAGACACTAAAACATGTTTTTTTTTTGTGTCAAAAATGATATTATTGTGTAAAACCTAAAAAAATAAAAAAGTATACATATTAGGTATCATCACGTCCGTAAGAACCTGCTCTATAAAAATAGCACATGATCTAACCTGTCAGATGAACGTTGTAAATAATAAAAAATAAAAACAGTGCCAAAACAGCTATTTTTTGGCAAATTTTCCATTTTAATTCATTTTTTCCCATAACAAAGCAAGGGTTAACAGCCAAACAAAACTCAATATTTATTGCCCTGATTCTTTAGTTTATAGAAATGCCCGATATGTGGTCGTAAACTGCTGTATGGCCACACGGCAGGGCGCAGAAGGAAAGGAGCGCCATATGGTTTTTGGAAGGCAGTTTTTGCTGGACTGGTTTTTTGACACCATTTCCCATTTGAAGCCCCCCCCCGATGCACCCCTAGAGTATAAACTCCAAAAAATGACCTTATTTTGGAAACTACACCCCTCAAGGTATTCAAAACTGATTTTACAAACTTTGTTAACCCTTTAAGTGTTCCACAAGAGTTAATGGCAAATGGAGATGAAATTTCTGAATTTCTATTTTTTGTTACTTTGCCTCACAAAAAAGTGTAATATAGAGCAACCAAAAATCATATGTACCCTAAAATAGTACCAACAAAACTGCCACCTTATCCCGTAGTTTCCAAAATGGGGCCACTTTTTTGGAGTTTCTAACCATGGGGTGCATCAGGGGGCTTTAAATGGGACATGGTGTCTAAAAACAATCCAGCAAAATCTGCCTTCCAGAAACCATATGGTGTTCCTTTCCTTCTGCGCCCTGCCGTGTGCCCGTACAGCAGTTTATGACCACATATGGGGTGTTTCTGTAAACTACAGAATCAGGGCCATAAATAAAGAGTTTTGTTTGGCTGTTAACCCTTGCTTTGTTACTGGAAAAAAAATATTAAAATGGAAAATCTGCCAAAAAAGTGAAATTTTGAAATTGAATCTCTATTTTCTATTAATTCTTGTGGAACACCTAAAGGGTTAACAACGTTTGTAAAATCAGTTTTGAATACCTTGAGGGGTGTAGTTTCTTAGATGGGGTCACTTTTATGGAGTTTCTACTCTAGAGGTGCATCAGGGGGGCTCCAAATGGGACATGGTGTAAAAAAAAACAGTCCAGCAAAACCTGCCTTCCAAAAACCGTATGGCATTCCTTTCCTTCTGCGCCCCCTGCCGTGTGCCCGTACAGCGGTTTACGACCACATATGGGGTGCTTCTGTAAACTACAGAATCAGGGCCATAAATAATGAGTTTTGTTTGGCTGTTAACCCTTGCTTTGTAACTGGAAAAAAAATATTAAAATGGAAAATCTGCCAAAAATGTGAAATTTTGAAATTGTGTCTCTATTTTCCATTAAATCTTGTGCAACACTTAAAGGGTTAACAAAGTTTGTAAAATCAGTTTTGAATACCTTGAGGGGTGTAGTTTCTTAGATGGGGTCACTTTTATGGAGTTTCTACTCTAGGGGTGCATCAGGGGGGCTTCAAATGGGACATGGTGTAAAAAAAACAGTCCAGCAAAATTAGCCCTCCAAAAACCAAACGGCGCACCTTTCACTCTACGCCCCGCTGTGTGGCCATACAGTAGTTTATGGCCACATATGGGGTGTTTCTGTGAACAGCAGAGTCAGGGCAATAAAGATACAGTCTTGTTTGGCTGTTAACCCTTGCTTTGTTAGTGGAAAAAATGGGTTAAAATTGAGAATTAGGCAAAAAAATGAAATTCTCAAATTTCATCTCCATTTGCCAATAACTCTTGTGCAACACCTAAAGGGTTAATGACGTATGTAAAATCAGTTTTTGAATACCTTGAGGGGTGTAGTTTCTTAGATGGGGTCACTTTTAGGGAGTTTCTACTCTAGGGGTGCATCAGGAGGCTTCAAATGGGACATGGTGTAAATAAACCAGTCCATAAAAATCAGCCTTCCAAAAACCAAACAGCGCACCTTTCACTCTACGCCCCGCTGTGTGGCCGTACAGTAGTTTACGGCCACATATTGGGTGTTTCTGTAAATGGCAGAGTCAGGGAAATAAAGATACAGTCTTGTTTGGCTGTTAACCCTTGCTTTGTTAGTGGAAAAAATGGGTTAAAATGAAAAATTAGACAAAAAAATGAAATTCTCAAATTTCCTCCCCATTTGCCAATAACTCTTGTGCAACACCTAAAGGGTTAACAATGTATGCAAAATCAGTTTTGAATACCTTGAGGGGTGTAGTTTCTTAGATGGGGTCATTTTTGGGTGGTTTCTATTATGTAAGCCTCGCAAAATGACTTCAGACCTGAACTGGTCCCTAAAAATTGAGTTTTTGTAAATTTCGGAAAAATTTCAAGATTTGCTTCTAAACTTCTAAGCCTTATAACATCCCCAAAAAATAAAATATCATTCCCAAAATAATTCAAGCATGAAGTAGACATATAGGGAATGTAAAGTCATCACAATTTTTTGGGGTATTACTATATATTACAGAAATAGGAAACTGAAACTTTGAAATTTGCAAATATTTCCAAATTTTTGGTAAATTAGGTATTTTTTTCTGCAAAAAAAATAATTTTTTTGACTTCATTTTACCAGTGTCATGAAGTACAATATGTGACGAAAAAACAATCTCAGAATGGCCTGGATAAGTCAAAGCGTTTTAAAGTTATTAGCACTTAAAGTGACACTGGTCAGATTTCCAAAAAATGGCCTGGTCCTTAAGGTGAAAATGAGCCCGGTCCTTAAGGGGTTAATACCCCTGAGGGTCATTATGAATATTTAGTGATGCCATTTGGGTTAAGTAATGCCCCAGCGTTTTTCCAAAATTGTGTCAATTATATTTTTAGACGATTTATTGGAAAATTCATGATTGTGTATTTGGATGACATTTTGATTTATTCACCTGACTGGGATTCTGATATTAGCCACATTAGACAGGTACTGGAGGTTCTTTATGAGAATCAACTATCTTTGGGGTAGAATACATTTTATTTTTGGGATATATTCTCACACCCCAATCCTTTAAGATGGATCCGGGAAAAGTGCAAGATATTCTGAAATGGGTGGGACCCTACTCCCTTAAAGCATTACAACGTTTTCTGGGTTTCTCTAATTATCGAAAATTAAAAAATAATAATTCTGTTATTGCTAAGCCTCTCACCGACCTAACCAGGAAGGTGGCAGCTCTACTGAATTCGTCGCCCGAAACCATTAAAGCTTTCGAAACACTCAAGAGGTGTTTTGTTAACGCCCCACGTACGCCGTTTACTCGGGATTCCAAAGAATGTCATTTTGAATAGAGGCGTTCAATTCGTCTCAAGGTTTTGGGGGGCTTTTTGTCAGAAGTTTAATATCTCTTTGCCTTTCATCATGAAACCAACGGTCAAACTGAATGTTTAAATCAGTCTCTGGAACAATATTTGAGGTGTAACCAACATCGGTGGGTGGAATATTTGTCCGTGGCGCAATTCACCATTAAAAATTAGGTAAATTTGTCTTCCGGTACGTCTCCTTTTTTTGTAATCTTGGTTTCCATCCGCAATTTAGTTCAGTTTTGCCGTCCCTGTTCTGGTCTTCGTTGTGACAGCCAGGCTGCATCCACACACAGTACAGTGTCCTTGTCATCATCATCAACCACTGCTTCTTCCACTCAGACTATTCCTCCTCCTACTACTACTTTGCTTCATCAACAGTAATTGAAAACAGAATATGTGGGTGGGAAACAACTCTATGAGTCAAAAAAATATGATGGTATGTAAGCTGTCCCACGTGATCAAGTTGTTGGCGGTGCAGTCTTTACAATACCACTAAGTAGACTGCTGCTTTTAGGGAAGAGATGGTGTGCTCTCAGTCTCATTGCAATATACCTAGGCATTATTATTTTTCCCAAAAAGCCATAACTGCCTTACACCGTCACATAGCTAATAACATGGGCTGTTCTTTGCAGTTGTCACTCTGTGGCATGGTGCACGCCACTGTAGACACCTGGAGCACATGTTAATGGCAGGGACATTATGTCTTTCACGGCCCACTGGGGTAGTGTTTTTCCTGGCAGTGGTGACGCAGCACTGTAACAACAAGTTCCAGTGATACCACCAGGTTTATGTCAGTTTGGTTGCCACACGGTACATTTCTGCTTCCTCCACATCTTTCTCAATGGACATCCTCCCATCCCCAACAAAAACAAAGCAGAAGGTTGCTTCTACTCCCACTCCCTCCAATCATATGTGTAAAACATAACACTGTCATGCTGTGTTAGAGCTGATGACCCTGGGCGAGAGTATCCATATGTCACAGTTTGGAGATAGTTTGCCTTGACACTTTCTCCGTACATGCTGGTTGCCGGTGGCAACATGTTGTTGTATTGCATGCATGTGATTTTTCCCTTTAAGGCTGTTGCCCTTCCTTTCTGGTGTGCATAGGTTTAAGGTGTAAGCAAGGTGGAGCTGGGTGTGGTCTCAGGTCTCTTCATATACTGTTGCTGTGAGACTGAGATCATTGTAATGTCTGCCTTTGTATGAGAAGGAGCTTGCTCCTTTCTTGGATGCTATCTGAGGGCCATCCTAGTTTGACATCGATGTCATCTGCGATGTCACCCCTTTTTCTTTCTATTCCTTTATCTATCCTCACTTGTTGTTTTGAGTATGATGTGTGATGTACAGGGTGTTTGTTGTATGCCATTTGGTGTTCCATGTCTGGTCTGTTTGGTGTCTGTATTCCAGCATGGTTGTTTGACATTTCCCCTGTTTGTCTGTACCTCCGGAGGGAGAACTACAACTCAGCTTAGCAGCTGTCTGGGTACGCCATGCATCTTGCCGCATGGTGGTCCAGGCAGTTACTACTGCTCCTGTGTTTCGTGTTGGTACTGATTCCAGATTTGTGTGTTTGGGCTTCAGTGCTTTTCACAGGATCCAGTGGTTGTGGTGCGGAAGACTCATTCCTTTTAGTTATCGGGGGCAGGTAAGTGACGTTGCGGTCCTGTGGTCTGTTGTCTTTCTGCCACAGGACACTTACTTGTCGAGTTTGTCCTCTGCTTACTGTCTGCTTCTCTCCTTGCACCTAGGCCTGCTGGAGACTCCGGTTCATCCGTGTTGTGGATGAACTGGTCATCTCCTTTTCCTGACCTTTACCCCAAGGATCATCAGGGCCAGTTGGGGTCCGAGGTTCGATGCATGAGCCCTCCTACCTTCTGGGTTCGCTCATGCGGTTAGGAGGTCAGGGCGAGGATTAGGGACACTGTACGAGGTTACCTGTTCCCTGATCCGATCATCCAGGACAGGTTGCTTTCCCAAATTCCCTACATTGTATGGTGGGGGGGGGTTTCCCCCACTCCCCACGTGACAGTATGTCAAACTAGGATGGCCCTCAGATAGCATCCAAGAAAGAAGCAAGCTCCTTCTCATACAAAAGCAGACATAACAATGATCTTAGTCTCATAGCAACAGTATTTGAAGAGACCTGAGACCACACCCAGCTTTAGCTTGCTCACACCTTAACCCCATGCACACCAGAAAGGAAGGGCAACAGCCTTAAAGGGAAAGCACACATGCATGCAATACAACAACATGTTGCCACCAGCAACCAGCATGCGCAGAGAAAGTGTCACGGCAAACTACCTCCAAGCTGTGACACAATATAGCAAATCACATAAGTGAACCAGTCAATATCTAGCTGGTTGTCACCCCACCAACTCCAGCTGGGCAAGGTGGTCAGGAACAATGGCAGGAACAAAGTAGCTGGCTTTATTCAAGAACAGAGTCCTCGAGCAAGCTTGGCGAGCATGGAAAACTGTCTGCTTCCTTGTTTATATACTGAAAGGAATATCAGTAGCACCATCTGATGATTACTGGATAGCCATGTTTTGAAAATCATAAGGGGTTGGGTCAGCACAACCTGCCTGTAGGTGCAGATCGCTATGGCGAAATACATATACAAACGGAAAATGCAAATGTGATCGCACAGGTAGGAACAAGAGTTAGGGACCACTCATGAGACAGCCTTGACGCGGTGAGTGGCTTACTATGCTTTGGCCAAAATATAAACCAATGTCTCATCCAGCATGGAGGGCAGAGTGCTGGATGTAGTGTGCGATCACATTTGCATTTTCCGTTTGTATATGTTTTGAAAATCACCCATAAATTACCCTATTTTAGAAACAACACTGCTCAAATTAATAAAAACTGATTACAGACACTTTGTTAATGCATTCCACAGGAATTGAAGCACATTTTTAATAATAGCAACACTGTAGCAACTCCTTATCTCCACATTTTTTATAAATTTTTACTGAAACATAGGAAGGTTTAATAGCTAAACAAACCTCATTATTTATCATTACCCTGATTCTGCAGTTTACACCCCACATATGGCCCTAAACTGCTGTATGTGCAGAAGGGAAGTAACACTATTTGGCCTTGGGAGAGCAGATTTTGCTCAAATGATTTTGGGCATCATGTTATATTTGAAGAGACTCTAAGGTATCTATACAATGGAAACCCACCAAAAATGACCCGTTTTGGAACTACACCACTCAAAGAATTTACCTAGGTGTTGAATAAGCGATTTGTACTCACAGTTCTTTGAATTTAGAGACACTTGGTTTTGAAAATAAAAATTATATATTTTCAATAAAATGTTGCTTTAGCCCCACATTATTCATTTTCACAAGTGATAACAAGAAAAAAAGCTTCCCATAAATTGCTAAGCATTTTTTTCCTGAATATGGCAACAGCCCATATGTGGTTATAAACTACGGTAACATAGTAACATAGTATATAAGGCCAAAAAAATACATTTGTCCATCCAGTTCAGCCTGTTGTCCTGCAAATTGATCTAGAGGAAGGCAAAAAAAAAAACTGAGGTAGAAGCCAATTTTCCTCACTTAAGGGGAAAAAAATTCCGTCCCGACTCTAATCAGGCAATCTCTAGTAGCTATAGCCTGTAATATTATTACATTTCAGAAATATATCCAGGCCTTTGTTGAACTCTTTTAGTGAACTCACCATTACCACCTCCTCAGGCATAGAGTTCCATAGTCTCACTGCTCTTACCGTAAAGTATCCTCTTCTATGTTTGTGTACAAACCTTCTTTCCTCCAGATGTAGAGGATGTCCCCTTGTCACAGTCCTTGAAATAAATAGATGATGGTAGAGATCTCTGTACTGACCCCTGATATATTTGTACATAGTAATTAGATCTCCCCTCAGTCATCTTTTTTCTAAAGTGAATAACCCTAATGTTGATAATCCAGTTATTACTTTAGTTGCCCTCCTCTTTACCCTCCCCAGCTCTGCTATGTCTGCCTTGTTCACAGGAGCCCATAACTATACACAGTACTCCATGTGTGGTCTGACTAGTGATTTGTAAAGTGGTAGGACTATGTTCTCATGACGGGCATCTATGCCCCTTTTGATGCAACCCATTATCTTATTGGCCTTGGCAGCAGCTGCCTGACACAGTTTTTTTTACAGCTTAGTTTGCTGTTCTCTAAAATTCCTAGGTCCTTTTCCATGTCAGTGTTACCCAGTGTTTTACCATTTAGTATGTACGGGTGACTTGCATTATTCCTTCCCATGTGCATACCCTTACATTTGTCAGTGTTAAACCTCATCTGCCACTTATCTGCCCAAGCTTCCAATCTATCCAGTTCCAGGTTATCATGTTTATAAATTATGGTAAAGGCACATTACAGGATTCAAAAGAGAAGGATTGCCATTTGGCTTTTGGAGGGCAGCTTTTGCCACAATGTTTTGTGGGCTCCATGTTGTATTTGAAGAGAGGCACCCCTACAGTGGATGTTCTGCCCAGCAGGGTTAAGGAAAATTCTATTTCACGTCAGCCAGGGTTTTAGTTTTTCTGTAGTGATTAATGTGGTAATAGCACCATCTAGTAGTGTTATATTGTATTGCACCAGTTTTTTTCTAGTTTCAAAGATTGTTGTATTGTGGATGGTGGAAAGCATTGTCTCCAGGACACAGTACAGAGTAGTGATGAGCGGCAAGGGCAATATTAAAATTTGCAATATATTACGAATATTTAGGCGAATATTTGTGATTTCGTGATATTCGTGATATTCTTTTCAATTGCACTATTATGCGCACGTGCGCACGTATGCACGCAGGCACTATTAGCTACATAAGTGATGAGAATGGTCGGCAGCAACTTTCGAGATAGTGAGGAAGAACTCCTGATCACGGTAAGTAATTGTACATTACAGCACTGTTTTAGATTAAAATTCTATGCATGTCATAACAATAGCTTTATATGCAGATAGAGTTTTTCAAAGTATTCGAGATCGCGCAAATCGCCACTATTGATTTGAATATTTTAGCGCAATACATACAACTTCACCTTTAATCAGGTCTGACAACACAATACTGATTGTTGAACTTAGATTTGTTGTGACATCAAAGCACTATTTCTGTAGCATATATGTATGGACAGCAGAGAAATCTCTCTCACATGCACATTGCACATTTATTTTCCTGCCACACACTATAACCTATACTATCTCCTCTCTCTCTCTCACATGAAACTCCACAAAATGCCTGCTGAGTGTCTTAATTTATATAGTGAAGGGGTAGGTAACTTTTCTATTGGTTGCTAAGGATGTTGCTAAGCTGTGACAAAGCCTTCTCATTGGTCCACAAGCTAGAAGGGAAGGATGATCACCTAATGTGTACTGTGTTAAAAAAAAAAACAAAATAAAAATGAATATCCGTCATTACGAATATATAGCACTATACTCTAAATATTCGTGAATTCTCAAAGTGACGATATTCGCGATAAAATTCATAATACGAATATTCGCGCTTAACACTAGTACAGAGCTGTCATCCTTCATATCTCCTTCTTAAACTCCACCATCCTGGTAAAAGCATATCTGGTGAGAGAGCTATCTTTGGTTCAGGGACATTATGTTATGCAGAGCTGTTCAGTCAGTTATCATTGTCTCAGGGAAGTTTTTATACTGTTAGATGTTAGACATGTAGTCTTATGTTAGGCAACCAATTTGCCAAGTGCTTCAGTGTTATGCAATGTTACAGTACATGCTATGCTATATACTTATTCATGTTATTTGCATTCTTATAGTTTTACCAATCAATCAATTGATCAATCATCAAATACTCCTGTTTTGCCAATAAACAAGTTAGACTACAAAGAACAGTCCTCTTATTTGGAAGACAGGAATCTTTTATGCTGAATGACAGACTGCACACTGTGTGAATGTGTATGAAGACAATACAGTGGAAACTCCAAAAAGTAACCACATTTTGAAAACTAAACCCCTCCAGGAAATTGAGGCATTTCACAGAAATTAGAAACACATATCTGTGAAAGTTAAATATTACATTTTATCTAATAAAATGTTGCTTTAGCCCCATATTTAAAATTTTTATACGGAGTAACATGAGAAAAAGCATCCCAGAATTGGATATCCATTTTCTCATGAATATGATAACACTCTGTATATGTTCACAAACCGCTATATGGGCAGACCACAGGGCTCAGAAGGAAAGGAGTGCCATTTGGCTTTAGGGGGCAGATTTCCCTGGAATGGTCCTCGGGTACCATGTCGTGTCAAGTTTGCAGAGCCCCTGAGGGATCAGTAAAATAAAAATTCCCCAAAAGTTATCCCACTTTTGAAAAAACTAAAAGATCTTCAAGGAATTCACCTAGGGTTATAGTGATTGGCATGTCCTCATGGATGCTTCATAGAATTATGGTTTTAAGATTGGAACATGAAACAAACAATTACATTGTATGTTTCAGCCTCAAATGTTTCATATTTCACAAATGAAATAGGAAAAAAAGCACAATAAATGTTATTATATAATTTTTCCCAAGTATGACAATACCCCTTAAGCAGTTATAAACTGCTGTGTGGGCACATTGCAGGGTTCAGAAAAGAAATAGCACCATGTGAATTTGAGGCTTACATAATTTGGTTATCTATATAGCACTGGCCGACAACTGCAGAGGCTCTAAGGAAAAACAGAAAAAAGAAAACCCCCAAGAATTTACCCCATTTCAAAAACTACAGCAGTCAAAACATTCACCAAGGAGTGTAGTCAGCATTTATACCCCAGAGGTGTTGCAATGCTCTTCTTCCTCATATCAGAAACACCCTACATGTGGCCCTATTCTTTTGTCTGAAAGTACTGTATAAGAGAGCTTAGGAGTTAAAGAGCACTATGCATATTTTGAGTCCCTTTATGGTGATTTACACCACTTGTGCTGACAACTGTTATGGTTCTAGGGTAAAATAATAAATGGAAGCCCTGAAAAGTGATCCCATTTTGGAAACTCTGCTCTCAAGGTATTATGGGGTGGAGTGAGTATTTGTACGCCTCAGGTATTTTGCAACGTCCACTGATATGTAATTTCAGTGCCCAATATGTTGTGCCAAGCTCATGCTATCTGAGACGCCACACAACTTGAATTCATAGTTTGGGTTTTACCGGGTAGAGCAATGCTATAAATGCAGATGTAAGCTGCTGTATCTGTACATAAAAGGGCTCAGAATGGAGCGCCATTTGGCTTTTGGAGCTCAGATATTGGTGGAATGTTTTTTGTATTCTACATCATATTTGCATAGACCCAGAGGTACTCATACAATGAAAACCCCCAATAAGTGACCTCATTTTGGAAACTTCAACACTCAAGTTATTTATCATGGGGTTAAGTGAGGATTTCGACACCACAGATATTTTGCATAAATTAATGAGCAGGTTATGGTGCAAAATGAAAATAGCAAGTTTTCCACAGATATGGCCCAGATTCTGCCACCTGAGATACACCACACCCTTTCAATTGATAGACTGGCTCTACTGCTGACTTAAACCTCTGTTCCGATATGCTACAGAGTTCAGAAGGGAAAGACCACTTTTTGGCATTTGCATATATTTAGAAGGATTGGTTTACCAATTTGGTAGGCACCAAGGTACCAGTATAGCTATTTTCTTACAACCATGAGGGAAGAGTTGCCCTAATTATAGACATTATTATAGGTGTACATTTGACTTTTTAAGTTTTGCTAGTTTTACACAAAAGTTTTTTGTGTGTTATTGTGTGAAGGCTCATTTTTCGGGATGAGTTGAGATGAGTTGCCATTGTCATTGGTAGTATTTTGGGATACATAAGATTTTTTTATTGCTTGGTATGTTTTTTGTAAAGGCGAGGTGACAAAAAAGTTGTTGTGCTGATATGGCTTTTATCTACCCTGAGGGGGTAGATCATATAGAGCAGGTCATTATAGATGCAGATATACCAAATATGTGTTTGTTTTACGCAATAAAAGCATTTTTGAGAAAACAAAAAATTTGACTTCATTTTCTGATATATATATATATATATATATATTTATTTTTTTTTAATTTTTTTTTTTTTTTTTTTGTTTTCTGGCGATCTTGTTTTTGGGGGGCTCATTGTTTGCAGGATGAGGTGACATTTCCATTGGTATCATTTTAGGGACTTGATAAAATTACTTTTGGTGGCTGAAGTGTCCAAAATAATGGCTGTTCACTTGACGGGGTAGATCATGTGCTAATTTTAAAGATCCGGTCGTTACGGACACAGTAATATCTAATAAGTCTTTTTTTTCTGTTTTTTACAATTGCAAATGGCTTGATTATTGGAGAAGGTAACTTTTCTGACACATGAAACTTTTTTTATGAAACACCTTTTTATTTTATTTTTATTTTTTACTTCTAATTTTTACTCTGGAACATCAACTTTTGAGGGTCTGATCCCTGTTTCAATGCAATGCAATACATATTGTATTGTACTACATAGAAACTGACAGTTGATCATGAGGCCTATCCTGGGAGCTGGGCCTCTTACGGTTCCATAGATTGTATTGTCAGGAGCTGATGTAATTAGAGAGGGAGCCCCCTCCCTCTGTAAACCTCAATGCTTATCATAGCGTTTAAGGTATTAATCTGCTGGCATCAGAGTGCTCAGCAATGCTGGTGGATACAGCAAGGGCCCGGCTGTCAGTAACAACCAATCTCCTGTATTGTACTGCTTGTTTTATCAGAGTGCCATACATATACAGCGCTTTGCGAGAAAGCTTTTTTCACTGTGCCATATATGAACGGTGCTCGTCGTCTAAGGGTTAAATTAACTTTTTTTTCACACTGTCAACCATGCGTTTGCCACAACTATATATGTCAATGTCACTTTGACATTATTTGCTATTGCTGTAATTGCATTAAAAAGCTCAAAGTGAGGATGAGGAAAAAAATTTTAAAAAAGAGAGGAAGAGAAAGGATATAAAGTATGAGTCCTAGGAAATTTCTGAGTTTGATATACTAATTGTCAGGCCTTTTGTAGCACTTTTGATTTGGGTAGTATACATTTAAACCAAAATCAAATTATTTGAAAGATTCAGCGAATCGGACATGAAAAGAATTTCGAGAAATTCACTCATCTCTATACTTAATATTTAATTTAAATGGCACTGAAGAAGGTATACTCTTAGACAATTCCATATTGATAAACTGAATAAAGGAGATAGATCCAGAATGCTGAAACACAGAGAGGCATTCTGGATACATACCCTACAAACTTTGTCTCCAAAAGGACTGAATATAGAATACGAACTATATGCGTTTATGTAACCTCTTGCCTGATTGTGACGTCAAATATACATTCTGAATATAAATTTATTGAATATTGTGGATGATGAAACTATGGTGCAGCTGTTTTTACAGAATTATGATGACAAATATGATAAGAGACGGTTGATTTCTGCGTTGCCAGTATATATTTATATATTACCATTCATCTCCATAGTTATCCTTATAAATACTTATTTTTTATGCTTTTCACAATTCCCCTAGGTATCCTAAATAGATCCCTTAGGACCATGCCACAGGAGTTATCCTTTTTCAATATTTCTTTCCTGCCCTTCAGATAATACTTTTACTGTGTTATTCTCTGTCCAGTGCGCTCCGCCGGCGTCACTTCCGGTCTTTGGAGCGCACATACCCGTCACTTCCTGCAATTGCGTTCCACCGCCTTCTCTTCCACTCCTATGGAACACACGCCGGCCGCGCCTCCTTCTCCTGTTGCAGCCGACATACCAGTCCCCGCCAGCATGATAAAAAGCGGGACTTGACTAAGATACTCATCATGACAGTTGTACCTTAGGCGGCCAGAGCGCTCCATACCCTGCTAATCATTCTTTTCACTTCTACCCCTGGCGGCATAGGTAAGAGAATATAACATCCAATACTCCTTCTGGCTTACTTAGGATGAAAATGTAACAATGCAACCAGATCTTGAATAGTGTATATGAGTAATGCCAAGTATTCATATGATACATCTACTGCAGATGCTAAGCTATCTGTAGGTGATATGAGAAAAGTAGATCTATATTGGATTTCTTTCCTGTTTTCCTTATAACTTCTTTTGCAGATACTGTCACAATATATCAATCAGTGCACATCAGCTATATCAAAGAGACGGCTAATGCTTGCAACTTATGCACTTTATTCACAATGTTAAACAAAAAGCTGACATTTTTCTTCATATGTATTAATTTATGCCTATATTATTTTTGTAGTGCCTGACGAAGGCCTAAATAAGGCCGAAAACTTTTGCACATGCACATGTATGCACATGTATATTGCCGTGAAAATAAAACAATTCACAGAACAAAGATAAACATCTATTTTGCTGTGATTTTTGCATGCTATTACTACGGGTGGGGACCCTACAGGGAGTGCAGAATTATTAGGCAAGTTGTATTTTTGAGGATTAATTTTATTATTGAACAACAACCATGTTCTCAATGAACCCAAAAAACTCATTAATATCAAAGCTGAATATTTTTGGAAGCAGTTTTTAGTTTGTTTTTAGTTTTAGCTATTTTAGGGGGATATCTGTGTGAGCAGGTGACTATTACTGTGCATAATTATTAGGCAACTTAACAAAAAACAAATATATACCCATTTCAATTATTTATTTTTACCAGTGAAACCAATATAACATCTCAACATTCACAAATATACATTTCTGACATTCAAAAACAAAACAAAAACAAATCAGTGACCAATATAGCCACCTTTCTTTGCAAGGACACTCAAAAGCCTGCCATCCATGGATTCTGTCAGTGTTTTGATATGTTCACCATCAACATTGCGTGCAGCAGCAACCACAGCCTCCCAGACACTGTTCAGAGAGGTGTACTGTTTTCCCTCCTTGTAAATCTCACATTTGATGATGGACCATAGGTTCTCAATGGGGTTCAGATCAGGTGAACAAGGAGGCCATGTCATTAGATTTTCTTCTTTTATACCCTTTCTTGCCAGCCACGCTGTGGAGTACTTGGACGCGTGTGATGGAGCATTGTCCTGCATGAAAATCATGTTTTTCTTGAAGGATGCAGACTTCTTCCTGTACCACTGCTTGAAGAAGGTGTCTTCCAGAAACTGGCAGTAGGACTGGGAGTTGAGCTTGACTCCATCCTCAACCCGAAAAGGCCCCACAAGCTCATCTTTGATGATACCAGCCCAAACCAGTACTCCACCTCCACCTTGCTGGCGTCTGAGTCGGACTGGAGCTCTCTGCCCTTTACAAATCCAGCCACGGGCCCATCCATCTGGCCCATCAAGACTCACTCTCATTTCATCAGTCCATAAAACCTTAGAAAAATCAGTCTTGAGATATTTCTTGGCCCAGTCTTGACGTTTCAGCTTGTGTGTCTTGTTCAGTGGTGGTCGTCTTTCAGCCTTTCTTACCTTGGCCATGTCTCTGAGTATTGCACACCTTGTGCTTTTGGGCACTCCAGTGATGTTGCAGCTCTGAAATATGGCCAAACTGGTGGCAAGTGGCATCTTGGCAGCTGCACGCTTGACTTTTCTCAGTTCATGGGCAGTTATTTTGCGCCTTGGTTTTTCCACACGCTTCTTGCGACCCTGTTGACTATTTTGAATGAAACGCTTGATTGTTCGATGCTCACGCTTCAGAAGCTTTGCAATTTTAAGAGTGCTGCATCCCTCTGCAAGATATCTCACTATTTTTGACTTTTCTGAGCCTGCCAAGTCCTTCTTTTGACCCATTTTGCCAAAGGAAAGGAAGTTGCCTAATAATTATGCACACCTGATATAGGGTGTTGATGTCATTAGACCACACCCCTTCTCATTACAGAGATGCACATCACCTAATATGCTTAATTGGTAGTAGGCTTTCGAGCCTATACAGCTTGGAGTAAGACAACATGCATAAAGAGGATGATGTGGTCAAAATACTCATTTGCCTAATAATTCTGCACGCAGTGTATTCACAGCACCCAAAAGAGGCAGGTGGCCACAAAGCCTGGTCTAAGATAAACTGAATATAGTCACATTCCATATCAATAAACTGAATACAATGGGAGAGATTTATTAATAGTAGTGTATTTTGTGGCAGAATATTTTATCTCCACCATTTTTAATTTGTGACATATTCATGAATAGTGTGCTCTTTGTTTCTTAAATGTGTCCTAAATTGAGAATGAAAGGCAATAAATGTATGTTGTTATATGCACTCGTGTAAAACTTTTTTTTGCTTATTAGGCCAATCTGTAGGGAAGATGTAACATATTGTGCCACATGATGATTATTTATGACACAATGCACCACAGGATAACTGTTTTCAATATAATGCACCACATCATACCTATTAGCAAAACAATGTGCCACAGGATACCTGTTTGTTACACAGTGCACCACAGGAAACCTATAATATTTGCTATGCACTGCACCAAAAGGACACCTGTTTGCTATACAATGGATCACAGGATGCCTATTGCGACAAAATGAGCCAGAGGACTTTATATGACAGGATATGACTATACCTAAGACTAGTATCACAGTACAGACTATAACCCGTCTATAGGTATTGATTAATATAAGGTGGCAAAATCTAGTACTTAAATTCACAGGCTACCACCCTTAAAACTTAGCTTTTAATATTATCTAAAATATACACAAAGACCCTCCAACATAGAACAAAATAATGAACAAACATAAAAAATGGAGCAATAGCGCTGGGTTAGTACTTGATAGTAGGATTAGTGTATAGCAGGGATGGCGCCTAATGATAAGCTATGGGCTCTCTCCCTATAGCTGACCCTCTCACTATTTATGCTCTGCCTATAAACGGAATAGCCACCTCGATAGGGGCGATCCCGTATCAGGAACCTCCTGGATGCCCTAGGATGGCCCTGATTAGGGATATCCCTGATGGCTGATATATACTATCCTATTAATAAACCATTGTTAGGATACCTAGCGAATAATTGCAAAAAACAAAAACAGATATACTATGAAAGATATATATTAGATATTATAAGACAAAGATCCAGAGATAGGTTATGTAATAATCAGTCCATCTCCTGATTAAGATCATAGATTCTCATTATCAATTATCAAATAGCACAAAGAAACCATCTTCTAGTATAGCAGAGGGTTTAGCGTCAATCAATATTGGTGACACCAATATCCCTTAAATACAAGAACATTAGGGTGCCATCTAAGTTGATGGCCTCCTCGGACAAAAGAAGGAACAAAGTAGGACTAAACTAAAAATTGGTGAAAAAGTTGTACCAGGTCTAAAATGTTGAAAATGGGTGCAAATTATAGCACACACACTTAATATAGTGCCTTGAAAAAGTATGCATACCTCTTGAACTTTTCCACATTTATTCACATTACACTCACAATCTTATAGATTTTTTATGAGAATGTATGTGATCGACCAACACAAAGTACTTGTGAAGTGTGTGAAGTGAAAATAATATATGTTTTATTAAACTAAAAATTGGTGAAAAAGTTGTACCAGGTCTAAAATGTTAAACTTTTCCACATTTATTCACATTACACTCATAAACTTATATATTTTATATTGAGAATGTATGTGATCGACCAACACAAAGTACTTGTGAAGTGTGTGAAGTGAAAATAATATGTTTTTTCAACATTTTAATAAATGCAAATCTGGAAAGTCTGGAGTATTTGTATTCAGCTCCCCGAGTAAAAACTTTGTAAGACCATCTTTTCCTACAATTATAGCTACAAGACTTTTGGGGTATGCCTGTACCAGCTTTGCACATCTAAAGACTGAAATTTTCTGCCTATACTTCTTTGCTAAATAGTTTAAGGTCAGTCAGATTGAGAGCTTCTGCGAACAACTATTTTCAAGCCTTGCCACAGATTATCAATGAAATTTAGGTCTGGACTTTGAGGAATTCTAACATATAAATATGCTTTGATCTAAACCATTCCATTATATGTTTAGGGTCGTTGTTCTCCTGGAAGTTGAATGTCCGCCCCAGTCTCAAGTCTTTTGTAGCCTCTACCAGGTTTTCCTCCAGGATTGCCCTATTTTTAGCTCCATCCATCTTCCCATGAACTCTGTCCATCTACCCCTGTCCTTGCTAAAGAAAAGCATCCGCATAGCATGATGCTGTCACCACCATGTTTCACAGTGGGGATGGGGTGTTCAGGGTAAGATGCAGTGTTCGTTTTCCACCACACATAGCAGATTCAATTTGGCCAAAAAGTTCAACTTTATTCTTATCTGACCAGAGCACCTTCCACATTTTTTCTATTTCCCATCCATGGCTTGTGGCAAACTGCGAATAAGGCTTCTTATGGCTTGCTTTAAAAAATTGCTTTTTTTCTTGCCACTCTTCCATAAACGCCAGATTTGTGGAGCACAGACTCTCCTATCTGAGCTGCAGATCTCTGTAGCTCCTCCAGAGTGACCATGGACCTCTTGGCTGCTTCTCTAATTAGTGCTCTCCTTGCCTTATCTGTTTAGGTGAAAGGTGAAAGGACATATTGCAGTAGGTTTGCAGTTGTGCCATACTCCTTCCACTTTTTGGATGATTGAGTGAACAGAGTTCTGTGAGATATTTAGAGCTTGGGATTTTTTTTTATAACCTAACCCTGCTTAACACTTCTCCGCAACTTTATCCCTGACCTAAAGTACATTATCTGGCGTGTTTCCTTGTTTTCATGATGATGTTTGATCACTGATGTTCACTAACAAACCTCTGAGGCCTTCACAGAACAGCTTTAGGTATACTGAGAATAAGCTACATATGTGGACTCTATTTACTAATTAGGTGACATATGAAGGCAGTTGGTCACACTGGATGTTTTTAAGGGCTATCAGAGTAGAGAGGGCTGAATTCAAATGCACACCACACTTTTCAGATTCATTTATTTAAAGTTTTGAAAATCATGTTTAATTTTACTTTTATAAAATTACATTTAAGTTCGTGGGTAGAGTTGAGCACCTGGATGTTTGGGTTCGGCAGGTTCGGCCAAACTTGGGCACGAAAATGGCTCTAAAATAGTCCTGGAAAGGGCTAGAGGGCTGCAAAAGGCATCAAAACGTGCTTAAGAGCATGACAACAAGTTCTGCAAACAATTGTGGATAGGGAAATGACTTAAAATAACATAAAATACAGAAAATTTTTAAATAACAATTAGTAGGCGGTTGAGGACGTGGTGGATGTGACGGTGTAGGTTGACGTGGCGGTGTAGGTAGAAGCGGCGGTGAAGGAGGAATAGGTAGCCAACACTGATTTGTGTTAATTTTTATTTTTAAATTGGGGTATCCCCCAAAATATTGGGACATATAACAAAATAAAACAAAGAATAAGTGCACTTGAGTACAAGAATGGATAGTTGAGGCTGGTATAAATGCCTATTCTGCACAAGGTACGACAAGTCCTGTGGGATCCATGCCTGGTTAATTTTTTCCACATTGGCTGTGGCCTGTGATAATGCTCTCTGCCGTACTAAACACACGTTCACACTATACACTGGCTGCAGGGCAGGTCAGCACCTCCAAGGCTGACAAAGCTTTTCCACATTTGGGCCATGCTAACCCTGCCTTCTCAGGTGCTGGTGGTGCCCCAGCTGCGTTGGCAAACTCTTCCTCCTCCTCTGCCTTCGCCTTGTGCTTCCACTGTGCCCCCGCTGTCAGGTGGGAATGCTATCATCAGCGTGCGCTTGTAGTCGCGCCTCTTCCGATCAGTAACAGATGTTTTCACTAAATTTAGTTCCCTGTCAGCAATGCAGAGCAGGGGTTCATTCACGGCAAAAGGGGGTTCATGTCACCCAGAAATAGAACAGAGGATTTTGAGAGATTTTGGCCCATGTCACCCAGGCACAGCAGGGGTTCATTCACGGCAAAAGGGGGTTCATGTCACCCAGCAATAAAACAGAGGATTTTGAGAGATTTAGGCCCCTGTCACCCAGGCACAGCAGGGGTTCATTCACGGCAAAAGGGGGTTCATGTCACCCAGCAATAGAACAGAGGATTTTGAGAGATTTAGGCCCCTGTCACCCAGGCACAGCAGAGGTTCATTCACGGCAAAAGGGGGTTCATGTCACCCAGCAATACAACAGAGGATTTTGAGAGATTTAGACCCCTGTCACCCAGGCACAGCAGGGGTTCATTCACGGCAAAAGGGGGTTCATGTCACCCAGCAATACAACAGAGGATTTTGAGAGATTTAGGCCCCTGTCACCCAGGCACAGCAGGAGTTCATTCATGGCAAAAGGGGGTTCATGTCACCCAGCAATAGAACAGAGGATTTTGAGAGATTTAGGCCCCTGTCACCCAGGCACAGCAGGGGTTCATTCACGGCAAAAGGGGGTTCTTGTCACCCAGCAATAGAACAGAGGATTTTGAGAGATTTAGGCCCCTGTCACCCAAGCACAGCAGGGGTTCATTCACGGCAAAAGGGGGTTCATGTCACCCAGCATTGGAACAGACGATTTTGAGAGATTTAGACCGCTGTCAACCAGGCACAGCAGGGGTTCAATCACGGCAAAAGGGGGTTCTTTTCACCCAGCAATAGAACAGAGGATTTTGAGAGATTTAAGCCCCTGTCACCCAGGCACAGCAGAGGTTCATTCACGGCAAAAGGGGGTTCATGTCACCCAGCAATAGAACAGACGATTTTGAGAGATTTAGGCCCCTGTCACCCAGGCACAGCAGGGGTTCATTCACGGCAAAAGGGGGTTCATGTCACCCAGCAATACAACAGAGGATTTTGAGAGATTTTCGCCACTGTCACCCAGGCACAGCAGGGGTTCATTCACGGCAAAAGGGGGTTCATGTCACCCAGCATTGGAACAGACGATTTTGAGAGATTTAGACCGCTGTCACCCAGGCACAGCAGGGGTTCATTCACGGCAAAAGGGGGTTCTTGTCACCCAGCAATAGAACAGAGGATTTTGAGAGATTTAGGCCCCTGTCACCCAGGCACAGCAGAGGTTCATTCACGGCAAAAGGGGGTTCATGTCGCCCAGCAATAGAACAGACGATTTTGAGAGATTTAGGCCCCTGTCACCCAGGCACAGCAGGGGTTCATTCACGGCAAAAGGGGGTTCATGTCACCCAGCAATACAACAGAGGATTTTGAGAGATTTTCGCCACTGTCACCCAGGCACAGCAGGGGTTCATTCACGGCAAAAGGGGGTTCATGTCACCCAGCATTGGAACAGACGATTTTGAGAGATTTAGACCGCTGTCACCCAGGCACAGCAGGGGTTCATTCACGGCAAAAGGGGGTTCTTGTCACCCAGCAATAGAACAGAGGATTTTGAGAGATTTAGGCCCCTGTCACCCAGGCACAGCAGAGGTTCATTCACGGCAAAAGGGGGTTCATGTCACCCAGCAATAGAACAGAGGATTTTGAAAGATTTAGGCCCCTGTAACCCAGGCACATCAGGGGTTCATTCACGGCAAAAGGGGGTTCATGTCACCCAGCAATAGAACAGAGGATTTTGAGAGATTTAGGCCCCTGTCACCCAAGCACAGCAGGGGTTCATTCACGGCAAAAGAGGGTTCTTGTCACCCAGCAATAGAACAGAGGATTTTGAGAGATTTAGGCCCCTGTCACCCAGGCATAGCAGGGGTTCATTCATGGCAAAAGGGGGTTCATGTCACCCAGCAATACAACAGAGGATTTTGAGAGATTTAGGCCCCTGTCACCCAGGCACAGCAGGGGTTTGTATACACCAACAATGGTAAAATGTCACCCGACAATTTAAAATAAGAATTTTTTCAATTTATGGCACTAAAATTGGCACTTTTTTAAAATTAAAATGGCTCTAAAATAGTCCTTGAAAAGGCTATAGGGATGTAAAAGGCAATAAAATGTGCTTAAGAGCATGGCAACTGCTCTGCAAACAAATGTGGATAGGGAAATAACTTAAAATGAAATAAAATAACTAAAAATTACAAATTATTAACCTGCAACTCAGAGAAGGAGGTGGATATGGAGTCGGAGGTTGAGGAGGCGGTGAATGTGGTGTTGTAGGTGGAGGCAGCAATGGAGGAGAAGGAGGTAGCCAACAATGTTTTTTTTTTTTTTTATTGGGGGAGGTAGCCCCCAAAATATTGGGACAAATAAAAAAGAAAACAAAGAATCATTGCACTTGACTTGAGTACAAGAATGTATGTTTAATGGTGGTATAATTGTCTATTCTGCACAAGGTACAGACAAGTCTTGTGGGATCCAAGCCTGGTTCATTTTAATGAACGTGAGCTTGTCCACGTTGGCTGTGGACAGGTGGCTGCGTCTGTCTGTAATGACGCCTCCTGCTGTGCTAAATACACGTTCAGAGAGTACACTGGCTGCAGGGCAGGCCAGCACCTCCAAGGCAAACAGGGCAAGCTCTGGCCATGTGGACAATTTGGAGACCCAGAAGTTGAATTGGGCAGAACCATCAGTCAGTACGTGTAGGCATGTGCACAGGTACTGTTCCACCATGTTGTTCAAATACGGCCTCCTGCTAACACGCTCCATATCAGTAGTTGGGGCCGGTTGTTGCGGTGAGGTGACAAAGCTTTTCCACATGTCGGCCATGGTAACCCTGCCTTCTGAGGTGCTGGCGCTGATACAGCTGCGTTGGCGACCTCTTCCTCCTCCCCTGCCTTCGCCTTGTGCTTCCACTTGTCCCCCGGCGTCAGTCGGGAATGCTCTCAGGAGCGCGTCTACCAGCGTGCGCCTGTAGTCGTGCATCTTCCGATCACGCTCCAGTGAGGGAATTAAGGACGGCACATTGTCTTTGTAACGGCGATCCAGCAGGGTGGCCACCCAGTAGTCAGCACACGTTAAAATGTGGGCAACTCTGCAGTCGTTGCGCAGGCACTGCAGCATGTAGTCGCTCATGTGTGCCAGGCTGCCCAGAGGTAAGGACAAGCTGTCCTCTCTGGGAGGCGTATCGTCTGTGTCCTCAGTATCCCCCCAGCCACGCACCAGTGATGGGCCCGAGCTGCGTTGGATACCACCCCGCTGTGAACATGCTTCATCCCTATCCTTCTCCTTATCCTCCTCCTCCTCATCCTCCAGTAGTGGGCCCTGGCTGGCCAAATTTGTACCTGGCCTCTGCTGTTGCAAAAATCCTCTTTCTGAGCCACTTCTAAAAGACTGGCCTGAAAGTGTTAGAGATGACCCCTCTTCTTCCTCCTCGTCCTGGGCCACATCCTCTTCCATCATCGCCCTAAGTGTTTTCTTAAGGAGACATAGAAGTGGTATTGTAACTCTGATAACGGCGTCATCACCACTGGCCATGTTGGTGGAGTACTCGAAACAGCGCAACAGGGCACACAGGTCTCGCATGGAGGCCCAGTCATTGGTGGTGAAGTGGTGCTGTTCCGCAGTGCGACTCACCCGTGCGTGCTGCAGCTGAAACTCCACTATGGCCTGCTGCTGCTCGCACAGTCTCTCCAGCATGTGCAAGGTGAAGTTCCACCAGGTGGGCACGTCGCATATGAGGCGGTGAGCGGGAAAGCCAAAGTTATGCTGTAGAGCAGACAGCCGACCGGCGGCAGGACGAGAACGCTGGAAGCGCGAACAGACGGCCCGCACTTTATGCAGCAGCTCTGACATGTCGGGGTAGTTGTGAATGAATTTCTGCACCACCAAATTCAGCACATACGCCAGGCAAGGGATGTGCTTTAAACCGGCTAGTCCCAGAGCTGCAACGAGATTTTGCCCATTATCGCACACCACCAGGCCGGGCTTGAGGCCCACTGGCAGCAACCACTCGTCGGTCTGTTGTTCTATACTATGCCACAACTCCTGCGCGGTGTGGGGCCTGTCCCCCAAACACATCAGTTTCAGAACGGCCTGCTGACGTTTACCCCGGGCTGTGCTGAAGTTAGTGGTGAAGGTCTGTCGCTGACCGGATGAGGAGGTGGTAGAAGAGGAGGAGGAAGCTGAGTAGGAAAAGGAGGCAACAGGAGGCAAAGAATGATGCCCTGCGATCCTTGGTGGCGGAAGGACGTGCGCCACACAGCTCTCCGCCTGGGGCCCAGCCGCCACTACATTTACCCAGTGTGCAGTTAGGGAGATATAGCGTCCCTGGCCTTGCTTACTGGTCCACGTATCTGTGGTTAGGTGGACCTTGCCACAGATGGCGTTGCGCAGTGCACACTTGCTTATATCCGATACTTGGTTGTGCAGGGAGGGCACGGCTCTCCTGGAGAAGTCTTGGCAGCTGGGAACAGCAAGCGACATGAGCTGTTTGAAGCAGTCCGTCTCCACCAGCCTGAATGACAGCATTTCAAAGGCCAGCAGTTTAGAACTGCTGGCATTCAGGGCCAGGGATCGAGGATGGCTAGGTGGGAATTTACGCTTTCTCTCAAAGGTTTGTGAGATGGAGAGATGAACGCTTCCGTGTGACATGGTGGAGATGCTTATTGACGGAGGTGGTGTTGTTGGTGGCACATCCTCTATTTGCTGGGCGGCAGGTGCCAACGTTCCTCCAGAGGCGGAGGAAGAGGCCGAGGCAGCAGCAGAAGAGGGAGCAGGAGGGGCCTGAGCCATTTCTTGGTTTTGAAGGTGCTTACTCCACTGCAGCCCGTGTCTCGCATGTAGATGCCTGGTCATGCAGGTTGTGCTAAGGTTCAGAACGTTAATGCCTCGCTTCAGGCTCTAAAGGCACAGCGTGCAAACCACTCGGATCTTGTCGTCAGCACATTGTGTGAAGAAGTGTCATGCAAGGGAACTCCTTGAGGCTGCCTTTGGTGTGCTTGGTCCCTGTTGACGGTGGCCAGTAGCAGGCAAACTGTTTTGCGACGGCTGCTCTGCTTTTGCACCCTGCCCCCGCTTTTGCTTCACTGTTGGCTCGGTCTCACCACTGCCTCTTCCTCCGAACTCTGAAAGTCAGTGGCGCGACCTTCATTCCATGTGGGGTCTAGGACCTCATTGTCCCCTGCATCGTCTTCCACCCAGTCTTCCTCCCTGTTCTCCTTTTCGGTCTGCACACTGCAGAAAGACACAGCAGTTGGCAGCTGTGTTTTGTCATCATCAGAGACGTGCTGAGGTGTTATTCCCATGTCCTCATCAGGAAACATAAGTAGTTGTGCGTCAGTGCATTCTATGTCTTCCACCCCTGGGGAAGGGCTAGGTAGATGCCCTTGGGAAACCCTGCCAGTAGAGTCTTCAAACAGCATAAGAGACTGCTGCATGACTTGAGGCTCAGACAGGTTTCCCGATATGCACGGGGGTGATGTGACAGACTGATGGGCATGGGTTTCAGGCGCTACCTGTGCGCTTTCTGCAGAATACTGGGTGGGAGATAATGTGAACATGCTGGATGCACTGTCGGCCACCCAATTGACTAGCGCCTGTACTTGCTCAGGCCTTACCATCCTTAGAACGGCATTAGGCCTGACCAAATATCGCTGTAGATTCTGGCGGCTACTGGGACCTGAGGTAGTAGGTTCAGTAGGACGTGTAGCTGTGGCAGAACGGCCACGTCCTCTCCCTGCACCAGAGGCTCCACCAAAACCACGACCACGTCCTTTATTAGATGTTTGCCTCATAGTTAGCATTCACAAAGCAAAGTAAAAAGTGGTTAAGTATGTTAAAAATAATTAACCGCCAATATAAACCCTGATGTAGGGTATTGCACTCTATTTATTTTTTTAACTCTATATGACAGCGGTATTTATGGCCTAAATGTGACAGTCACCTATGCAAGTGTAATCCCAGATGTGCAGTATATCAGAAGGATTTTTCACCACACTATCCTAAAAGCCTTATTTGTGGCCTAAATGTGACAGTCACCTATGCAAGTGTAATCCCAGATGTGCAGTATATCAGAGGGATTTTTCACCACAGTATCCTAAAAGCCTTATTTGTGGCCTAAATGTGACAGTCACCTATGCACGTGTAATCACAGATGTGCAGTATATGAAAAAATTTTTTTTTTTTAACAACAGTAACTTAATAGCCATATTTGTGGCCTAAATGTGACAGTCACCTATGCATATGTAATCACAGATGTGCACTATGTCAGAGGGGTTTTTCACCACAGTATCCTATAAGCCTTATTTGTTGCCTAAATTTGACAGTCGCTTATGCACGTGTAATCCCAGATGTGCAGTATATTAGAGGGTTTTTTCACCCTAACCAAAAAGCTGTATTTCTGTCCTAAATGTGACAGTCACTTATGCTTGTCTAATCCCAGATGTGCAGTATATCAGAGGCTTTATTCACCCCAGTATGCCAAAGCTGTATTTCTGGTGCACTATCGTTGCTTAAAATGGCTGCCGATCATGTACTGATATTGACTAACTGAAGAAAAAAAATTTAGTTTTCAGCAGTAGTTGGCTAAGGGCAGGCTTAAAAAAATTGTGCACTGCACCCACAAAACACTTTTGCTGTAGATCGCTGAGTACAAAAAAAAGTTCTTGATAAGATTTCTTCCTGATCTCTCCCTCACAGCAGCTGCAGCCCCTCCCTACACTAATCCGAGCAGAGTGACGGGCGGCACTACGTGACACCAGCTTAAATAGAGGCTGGGTCACATGCTGCAGTTGGCCAATCACAGCCATGCCAATAGTAGGCATGGCTGTGATGGCCTTTTGGGGCAAGTAGCATGACGCTTGTTGATTGGCTTCTGTGCAGCCTTTCAAAAAGCGCCATAAAAATCGCCTAACACCGAACCCAAACTTTTACATAAATGTTCGGGTTCGCTCAACTCTATTCGTGGGTGAAAAAATGTGGAAGAGTTCACAGCGTATGAATACTATTTTAAAGCACTGTATATGTGATCATTTTCTCTGCAGTGCTACCACTGGAGAAATGAAGCATCACACAATTAGCATTAAAATCAGTAGTCTATCTATCTAATGCACTTTACGAGCAAAAGTTACAGTACTCATTCTAGTCACTGTTGCTAATACATGAGAAACTTAAGAGATATCCCGGCTATTAATTTAAGATTCCCTAATCCATCATTTGAACATTTCTGCAATCCCTTCAATTTGTCAGCTTTACCAGGAAATGTTTGTTTTTGTTTTTTTGTTTTTTTAAAGGTGACCACCCACTGAAGGAAAGAAATAGCAATCTGAAAGCTAAGTAGATACTGCATATATATAGTTTATATATACTGTTTATATAAGATATATATAAAATTAAAATTTGCATGAAATGAATAACTAAAAACCTGAAAACCAATTTTTTTATCTTCTGTGATTAAAATGAGAATTAACATGAATAATATAATTTAAAATGTTATGATAAAATAAATGAAGCAAAAAAAAGTAACATGCACTAAGGAGTATTTAAATTTAAATTTACTTGTGTACAGTGTAAACCTTTGCTATATGTAGTAAACCATAGGGGCAATACTAGATCATCCTATACAGAAGTTACACTAAACTTATTTCACCAAAGTGGATTATTAGACTATTGTTAGTAGAATTTTGTTAGTTGCAAACTATAAGGTTTGCAAATAAAACTCACAATTTGTGCATAGTGTAGTCGTCGGAATGGAGCAAATTTGCTCTCAATTTCTTGCCAGCGTTTGTTAAGATGGATCAAATTTGGCTCCACCGCTTTGGCAGCCCCATCCTTAGACAAACGTTCAGCTTGCCTGTGTACTGCATTCAGTTCTTCTTTCTTCATGTCCAATTCTCCATCAATTTCCTAGTGAGTAAAACCAATACAGGGCCCAGGGCAGTTAGCTATCTAATGAATATACATTAGAGGAAGCAGCAACATAAATCTGTCACTTGTTTCTCATTAGACTTTATTTTGAGAAATAAGCAATAAACTAACATATGATTAATGCATAGATAATATGGCCATGTGACTTTATTTAGCCTATGTGTTTAATACATGTATTAAATGTGCCATCCATATGCCTCTAATTAAACCAATCTGTACATTTTTATAAAACCTATGCCATTTTGTGTGCCAAGCAAAAGTCCATATATTTTCTTCATATACTTTCTTATTTTTGTTATTAAATGGCAAATCAAAGCAATAATAAAGCAAAATAATATGAAATAATATGGTTGAAAATAAAGACAGTTGACAGTTTGGATTGACTGGACAGTAACATATGGACATGGTCTGATGAATGAAGTGTGCTAATATGAGAAAGGGTCATCCACGTACTGTTAGTCATTAGTTCATCTGGAACAAAGATACATAATATGAGTCAATATTAATACCAACATAAACATTTTAGAGGTTTCACATTTTTGTAAAGAGTATATTTTTCTATAAGTCTAGTGATGATTACTAAGTTAGAAAAGATATCCATTTACATAAAATTTAACTACTGATAGGTTGATCATTTGTAAATTATTTTTATGTATTACTTTACCGTTCATGCTTATCTTAACTAATTAAAGGTATTACTGAAATAATAATATTAATAATAATAATAATTATAATAATAAATCATCATAATTTCATTTTATAGCCTCCACATATTCAACAACACTGTACACACCTATCAGTTGTAATCATACTATTCTGAGACTGTATTTATAGCTGGCTTACAGGAAATAGAAGGAAATTCTGAACAGATCAAGTGAAGCTAAAGATTAAAGATGGTCTGTTCATATAGATTGTCTGTTCATCTGTTTATCTGTGTTTTTAAATCAGACATATTAAATGACTGAATTTACAAAGTCATATTCATACTTTTATAGAAAATTTAGTTTTAAGCTTTTCTTACATTAACATTGTGGCCATTTTAACAGAAATGTGACAACTATGCCAGAGCTATCTTCTTATGATGAGGTTTGTCCGGTCTGATTTCCACTTTTTGACAGCATGAATGACACTGCAAAGTGCATTATTCTAGCTGTCAAAACAACTGTACCAGAAAGCCAGCCTGTTCAGATGTTCATGTGAACTGAGTATAACTCTACTCTATAAAATACTTTTAAAATAAATAACTATACTAAAGAAGATGGAGGGTATGTAGAAGTATAGAATTTCTAGCAGAGTTGGGGCCTTTTTACACCTGCAGATTGAGCGGGCAATGATCAAGATCCAACATTCATCATTTTGATCACTGCTTTCTTGTTATCCGCAATGATCTGTGACACATGTGGCTCCGCGATTATTAATACTAGGGATGAGCGAATTGACTTTGGATGCTTCACCCGAATTCTATTTGCATAAAACTTCGTTTTAATACTGTATGGAGCAGAAATTTATTGGCTCAGATGAACCGAAGTTGTTACTTTGCAAAGTCGGAGTCAATACGTTCTAATACTGTACGGAGCTCCCGCTCCATACAGTATTAAGACAAAGTTTTATGCGTATCGACTTCGGATGAAGCAATCGAAGCAGATTCGCTCATCCCTAATTAATACGTTTGTTTAGCAAAAAAGTCTTGTTTGTTGGCAGCACATCATGTGCATCCAAAGCACAAAGAGTTTAAAAGGAATGTGTCAACAGAAAATTCCAGAAAATTACCTATTGTTTAAAATAAATAACATTTTTATGTTACACATATTTTTTAAATTTTTGGTGAGTTTTTTTAACCACTTCATTACCAGAGTGTTTACCCCCTTGCTTACCAGGCCAAGTACTCAGTTTTACCAATGGGCTACAACTGCAAATAACCAAAAGCTTAGAAACTCCTTCAAAGTGACAATTTTTTTTAATGTTGATAATCCTCCTAAATTTGGACATTTTAAGCTTTTGACTTTTTTTTTGAAAAACTGTATGTAATTATGTGGAGAACATGTATTAAATAAATTATATGTATGTGTATAAGTCACACACAAAAGACTGCTTTATCAAAAGTTAAACTTTTCTTTTTTATGAAAAAAGAAAAGACGTGTGTACACAAAACTATATACAGTTATATGATTTAAGGAAAAGACACTAATACACTAATAAAGATTTTTTTCTCTCATAAAAGAAAAAAGATATATATGTATGTATATTGCGCACACAAAATAATTTTGTATTAACTACAGCTAAAATTAATAACTATAACTTATTTTTGTGTGTGCTTTTGTATATTACATACACACAATAGACCACTGCACTAACTATAAATAAAACTAATACCTTTATTTAAAAAAATATTAATTCTGAAAGAAAGAGGAAAAGAAAAATTTGTGTACATTTGGATATTTTACCCAAAGTGCACTATACTATTGCTTAAACAATTAACTACATTTTTTTTAGTAACGCAAATGGGTAAAATGTGTTTATATTTGTATATTTTATAAAGCCTGCTATACTATTGCTAAGCGTAACAGCTATAGCTATTACTTTGTATTTATTTATTTTTGTAATTATCACTTCACAACAGGTACTCAGTTTAAACGAACCTTTCACCGGTCCTGACATTACAATATAAGTACCTGGCAGTGTAGGCCATATTGAGGACATGTGATATTGTATTTATTTTTTTTTCTGATAAACTGCTCTGTTCTTCCACTGTGCCCCCCATTCTGGTTTTCCGCCCTGTATGCTAGTCCATACCATTGGTACAGAGAGGAGGACACGGGCGTGTTTTTCAGAGGACATACATATCCTTATCCCTTGCTATGAGCTGACCAATCACTGCAGAGCATGTCACAGCTAATTTTCCTTGGCACTATGTGTTTAAAAAATGTATATAATACTGCAATTTTCACACTGGACACTTGGTTTTATAATAGGTTTTTTTTATTTTTATTATTATTATTATTATTATTATTTTAAACATTTAGATATTGACATGTTAAAAAAATGTGTTTAAGATAAAATATGATTTCACAAAAAGTAATTTTCTCAATACACATTTCCATTAAGTGCCTTATAAAAGATGCAATAATAATCGTTCTTAGCGGCACCTTTGCATGGGACAAGTATTGAGAAGGAGTATTCATTTGAACTATCTATCCCGATATTTATCCTGATCCTTGGCCTATGTAATGGTATTTAATAATTTAGCAATTGGTCTTGATATTTATGACTTAATTAGTTGCTAAGCCTGATCTAAAACATAGAAACATACAATAACAGAGAAACATAGTAAACATTTACAAAGAAAAATAATGTGACAGTCTTACAAACATACAATGTAGAACTAATTACTTAATAGTTATTAATATTTTAAAAATATTTAACTTGAGAGTATTGCAATTTTCATATCATATCATATTCTACAAATCTATAAAGGTATATTCACTGCTTTAATTGGTTTTAATTTCCAATAATTAAATATGTTTTATCATATGACACATTTAAAAAAAGACAAGAATCATCAATATATATATGAGAGTACCTTAAGCTTCTGCTCATCTTTGGGTTCTGGAAGACTAGCTATTTTCTTTTCAATATCATCCAAACATTTAAGTAAATCATCAGATTGTCTTTTGTACTGATACCACTGATGAGAAATCTCCATTGCCTTTTTCCTTCTTTGAGATCTCAAATCCTATTCATACCATGAATAATAAAGACATAGCTCAGTTTTAAATCACACATTTTCACTTTACTAAATGCAAAAAAATACTGCATTTTAGTGTACTTTTAAGAGCTAGTGCACACGCGTAACTGACTGATATATTAAAGTCAATTGGACAATTCACATGTCCAATTCTCTTCATTGACCAGCAGTCCATGCAGAGCAAATAGTAGTATGCAATATTTTGGACTGATTCTCATGCAAGACTGGCTTATTCAAGTCCATAAAAAGAGAATAAACTGCATAAGGGCTCTTTCACACTTGCGTTGTTCTGTTCCGGCATAGAGTTAGGTCGTCGGGGCTCTATGCCGGAAGAATCCTGATCAGGATTATCCCAATGCATTCTGAATGGAGAGAAATCCGTTCAGGATGCATCAGGATGTCTTCAGTTCAGGACCGGAACGTTTTTTGGCCAGAGAAAATATCGCAGCATGCTGCACTTTTTGCTCCGGTCAAAAATCCTGAACACTTGCCGCAAGGCCGGATCCGGAATTAATGCCCATTGAAAGGCATTAATCCTGATCCGGCCTTAAGCTAAATGTCGTTTCGGCGCATTACCGGATCCGACATTTAGCTTTTTCTGAATGGTTACCATGGCTGCCAGGACGCTAAAGTCCTGTTTGCTATGGTAAAGTGTAGTGGGGAGCGGGGGAGCAGTATACTTACCGTCCGTGCGGCTCCCGGAGGCGCTTCAGAGTGACGTCAGGGCGCCTCACGCGCATGGATGACGTGATCGCATGGATCACGTCATCCATGCGTATGGGGCGCTCTGACGTCATTCTGGAGCGCCCCGGGAGCCGCACGGACGCTAAGTATACTGCTCCCCCGCTCCCCACTACTACTATGGCAGCCAGGACTTTAATAGCGTCCTGGGTGCCATAGTAACACTGAACGCATTTTTAAGACGGATCCGTCTTCAAATGCTTTCAGTTCACTTGCGGTGTTACGGATCCGGCGGGCACCTCCGGCAAATGGAATGCACGACGGATCCGGACAACGCAAGTGTGAAAGAGGCCTAAGGCTACTTTCACACTAGCGGCAGGACGGATCCGACAGGCTGTTCACCCTGTCGTATCCATCCTGCCACTATTTCGCCGTGCTGCCGGACCACCGCTCTGTCCCCATTGACTATAACAGGGACGGGGGCGGAGCTCCGGTGCAGCACGGCAGTGCACGGCGAAAGGCCACCGGACTAAAAGTGCTGCATGTCCGACTTTTTAGTCAGGCGGCCTCTCACCGAGAACCACCGTGCTGTGCCGGAGCTCCGCCCTATCCCGATTATAGTCAATGGGGACGGAGCGGCGGTCCGACGGCACGGCAAAATAGCGGCAGGACGGATCCGACAGGGTGAACAGCCTGTCGGATCCGTCCTGCCGCTAGAGTGAAAGTAGCCTAAGGGTGCCATCTGTGTGGTTGCTAGAAAATGCTGGGTAGGCACTTTTCCATTTATTTTTACCAAAGTGATGAAATACTGATGCCATACAAACAGAAAAATGGAATGCAGTCAGATACAAAACTGATTCAACATGTATGCAAATTATTTAGCGACTATAACACAGACAAGTTTTATATCACTTTTCCATATGACCCTGAAGAATGAAGAAATTAATCTTTTGCGAAAGACTCTTTCAGTATTATGCTTGCATAGACAAACAGACCAACTGTACTCTTTTTCTTCGGCTGTAAATTTTAAACCTCCAATGTAAAATCTAGTTCCCACCATCATTTGAGGTACACTCTAAAGAAAATCTGCCACCAAAGAATTCACTGTTAAACTATTAATCCATTGTTTAATTCTGGAGAAAAAGTAATTTTAATCCTTATGCAAATAGAAGGTTAAGTGAACTGAGGGCAGGTTCAAGCCATTCTATGCACGCTTTTCTTTTCTGCTTACTCCTGCATCTCATCCCTCTTTTTTCCTGTACAGTCATCTCTAGAGAGGAGCGAATTTTTCAAAAATTTGATTCGCCGTTTCGCCAAATTTATTTGCTGCAAATTACATTAAAAATGGCTATTTTCTAGGTGCAAAGAGCCTTTACAGTGGTGTAGAACACTGTGCCTTGCAGTAGCACGCATAGGGAGTCTGCTTTGGTAGTGAAATTATACTATGAGTCCGTATGACATGCAGATGACAGGCGTCGCACATAGAATCACTGTACACTTCACTCTTAGAATTACTGCACACTTCAATTATTTGGGCAGTCACGGGGGAAAAAATTTACCAAATAACTCAAGTATGAATTCAGCCTTACAGGTCAATGTTAGCGCCAAGAAGAAGGGCACTCCTTTTACACAGTTGCCAGTTGATTCCACATCGATATCAACAGAACCTGTTCTATTAAACACGTATACAAGTAGAGCCCTCTTGACAGAGTGGAGACAGTGTCAGTAGTAATTTTTATGTTGACGTCACTGATTTATTAACCCTTCCTCTGATCCATCAGAACAATAACCCACAAAAAAAATGGATCCTGTCTGTGGAGCATACGCCTTAACTCGGTCATCATTTGCTCAATAATCCATTAGTATTGCTAATGCCCCCCAAAAAAAACAGAAGTGGGGACGGTGGGAACAGCATGAGAAGTCCACAGAGTGGATCTTTGACATAGTCGTGAGGTGGAATCAGCATGAGGAGACCACAGAGTGGCCAAATGACATGGTCTGGAAGTGGAAGCAGTATGAAGGTAGCGGCAGTATAAGGAGGCCACCAAGTGGCACAATGACCGAGTCTGGAGGTGGCAGCAGTATTAACGTTACTTTCATACGACACAATTCGGTCCATACAGCAAAAAGAGTTTTTCAGTCACCCATCAATATTACCGAAAAAAATAACACTTTGAAAGAGTGGCACAATGACAAAGTCTGGAGGTGGCAGATTCAGCAGCAGCATCATGAGAAGGACACCGAGTGGCAAGTTGACATAGTTTGGAGGTGGCGGCAGAATCCGGAGACCACAGATTGGCAAGTTGATATAGTGTGGATATGGCAGCAGCATGAATAGACCACAGAGTGGCAAGGTGACATAATGTGGAGATGGCAGCAGAAGCAGCAGGATACCACAGAGTGGCAAGGTGACATAGTGTGGAGATGGCAGCAGCATGAGGATACCACAGAGTGGCAAGGTGACAGTTAGGAGGTGGCGGCATCCGGAGACCATAGAGTGGCAAGGTGACATAGTGTGGAGATGGCAGCAGCATGAGGAGACCACAGAGTGGCAAGGTGACATAATGTGGATATGGTAGCAGCAGCAGGATACCACACAGTACCAAGGTGACATAGTGTGGAGATGGCAGCAGCAGAAGGATACCACAGAGTGGCAAGGTGACATAATGTGGAAATGGAAGCAGCATGAGGAGACCACAGAGTGACAAGGTGACTTAATTTGGAGATGGCAGCAGCAGCAGGATACCACACAGTGGAAAGGTGACATAGTGTGGAGATGACAGCAACAGGATGATACCACAGAGTGGCAAGGTGACATAATGTGGAAATGGAAGCAGCATGAGGAGACCACAGAGTGGCAAGGTGACAAAATGTGGAGATGGCAGTAGCATTAGGAGACCACAGAGTGGAAAGGTAACATAGTTAGAAGGTGGCGGGAGGCCACAGAGTGGCAAGGTGACATAGTGTGGATATGGCAGCAGCAGGATACATAGAGTGGCAAGGTGACATAGTGTGGATATGGCAGCAGCAGCAGGATACCACAGAGTGGCAGGGTGACATAGTTTGGAGGTGGTGGCAGCATCAGGAAGCCACAGAGTGGCAAGGTGACATAGTGTGGATATGGCAACAGTATGAGGAGACCACAGAGTGGCAAGGTGACATAATGTGGAAATGGCATCAGCAGGATACCACAGAGTAGCAAGGTGACAAAGTGTGGAGATGGCAGAAGCAGCAGCAGGTTACCACAGAGTGGCAAGGGGACATAGTGTGAAGATGGCAGCAGCATGAGGAGACCACAGAATGGCAAGGTTACATAGTTTGGAAGTGGCGGCAGCATCAGGAAGCCACAGAGTGGAAAAGGGATATAGTGTGGATATGGCAGCAGCATGAGAAGACCACAGAGTGGCAAGGTGACATAATGTGGAGATGGCAGCAGCAGCAACGGGATACCACAGAAAGGAAAAGTGACATAGTGTGGGTATGTCAGCAGCATGAGGACACCACAGAGTGGCAAGGTAACAGTGTGGAGATGGCAGTAGCAGCAGCATCAGGAGGATACCACAGAGTGGCAAGGGGACATAGTTTGGAGATGGCAGCAGCAGCTGCATCAGGAGGCCACAAAGTGACCCGGTAACATAGTGGAGTGGTGGGTGGAAATACCAGTACCCGCTTATGAAGGTGGGTAAAATAAGGAGCACTTGGCATTAGATATGTGGCATCAGGCGAGTTGCAGCATCACAGTAGTAGCTGAGGCAGGTAGTCAGAAGAAACCGGTCTCTTGTTTCAAAGTGTTGGTGTGGCATCATGAATGATCTAGTCTGATGCATCAGGAATTGGTGGTTGTAAATCCTGACTGATCCACGCCAGATTAATCTTGACAAAGGTCAGTCTCTCCACATTTTGGGTGGACAGGCGAGTTCTCTTTGGGGTAACTATGGCCTCCGCTGCACTAAGCACTCGCTCTGATGCCACACTACTGGCCGTGCCGGACAGCTTTTTAAGGGCAAACTCTGCTAGTTGCGGCCACAAATCCAGTTTGGCTACCCAGTAGTCCAGTGGATCTTCAATGTGGGGTGGCAGGGTGCTGTCCAAGTATGCCACCACCTGCTGGTTCAGTTCCTGCTCCAGGTCTACCTGCTGCTGGTGAGTAGTTTCTTCACTTTACGGGTGAAGAAAGCTACTCATTAGCGACTGTAGACTCAGGCTGCTGCTGATGGAGCTAGTACTGCTCCTGCCACCCCACCCCTACCCAGCAACCATGTCAGTGGAACATGAGCGCAGAGGGCCCCCCGGTGAGAACTGCGAGAGGATGGACGATGGTGCAGATAGGTAGCGGCCAACTGACTACATAGGATGTCTCTGTAGTAGTTCAGTTTGTCCTCCCTCTCGGTGAGTGTAAAAAAGGCCCCCATTCTTGACCGGTAGCAAGGGTCTAACATTGTGGAGAGACATAAGTCATCCCTCTGCCGAATGGTGATAATTCAGCTGTCACTACGCAAGCAAGTGAGCATGCACCGTGGTATTTGTGCAAGTGACTTGGAGGGACTCCCAACCTCCATCTCCACTGCAAACTGCTCGGTTGTCCGAGTCCTCTGTCTCATCTTCCTCATTATCCTGTAGCTCCTCTGGCTGCTCCTGCTCCTCCTGTCCTGTCAGATAAGTAGAAAAACCACCCATTTGGCTACACATTGCCTGTGCTCCAATGCCCTCCTCCCCCTGCTCCTCCTCTTCCAGTTCAGCCCCCACAGGGCTCATGTGGCCATGAGATTGAGGCGCCACGTCTCCAGTCCCCTGACCAGTTATATTTTCCAGCATCTGTTCCAAGACATGATGCAGTGGAATGATGTTGTTCATCCCATAGTTCTTGGCGACTGACAAATATTGTGGCCTCCTCAAAGGGCATGAGCAAATGGCAGGTGTCACGCATGAGCTGCCACTGGCTGACATCGAAGTTACACAGTGGAGTACTCCTATCCGCTTGCATCATCAAGAAATCGTTGATGGCCTTTTTCTGTTCGTATAGTCAGTTCAACATATGGAGGGTGCAATTACAACGGGTGGAAACGTCGCATATCAGACTATGTTGGGGGATGCCGTTCTGCCGCTGCAGCTCAAGGAGGGTGTGCTTTGTGGTGTATGAGGGGCTGAAGTGCATGCAAAGTTTCCTGGCCATTTTTAGGATGTCTTGCAGATGGGTGGAAGACTTCAGGAACTGCTTGACAACCAGATTGAACACGTGTGCCATGCAGGGCGCATGGCTCAGCCTTCCATGACAGTCAGCATGGTTCTGATTTTCAGTTGTCGCGGAGAAAGCCAGGATTCGATTTCTTGATACATCACACGGAGCAGTTCCTCCCCTGTGTGACTCAGTTCGCTAAGGCAAAGCAGGTGCAGAACAACGTGACACCGCCGAGCCCTGCACATGTGGTATACTGGAGGGGCACTGTGACTTGTCCCTGCATTCAGGGGCGTACATTGAAATCATTGGGCCCCATAGCAAGAATCTGAATTGGGCCCCCTAATTCCACCCCCTACCCATCCCACCACCTGCCCTTGCGTGTTTTTCTTTTTTTTCTTTCGCTAAGGCATTCACTGTACAGGTTCTTTTTTTTATATTTTAATAGTGCAGACATTTTCGAGTGTGGCAATATCTAATATGATTTTTTTTATTGTTTATATATTTTTATATGTAAAATTGGGGTTAAACGTTTTATATATCAGTGTGTTTTATTTTATATCTTTTTTCTCTCTTTTTTTACTATTAATCTATAATTGTTTTGCTATTAATTGATTGTGGGACCTGAGGGGTTAAATTATGGGGGGCGGTGCACTGTCCTGAGTCCTCCATATAATAATAAGCCTTATTGAATAGTGTTCCCCCAACCCTGCAGGAACTCTGCTTTCTGCTGCCCTCTTCCCCCCACTAACCATCCCCTCATGGCACAGTCCTCTAAATTAGCAATTCAACAGCAGAGTTCATTGGGGTGGGGGTGGACTGGAGCACACTGTCCTCCAGAGTCCTCTATATAATAATAACCATTATAGAACTGTTCCCCCCAACCCTGCAGGAACTCTGCTTGCTGATGCTGCCCTTTCCCACAAATAGCCATCCTCCACCACCCCCATGATTTTTTTTAAATGTAGAGTCTGTCAGTCACTGCTGTGAGTGAACAACTTACTTTGTCCTTGGTGGCAGACTGGCAGTGGCACACAAAAGGACAGGACAAGCCGGCGATGCTGGGGGCTGGTTGGAGTTGGGACTTGGGTCTCAGTGGAACTGGTGGCAGTATGAGGCAGGTGGTGGCACTGGCAGCCTCAGCACGTGACGTGAGTGCTGTAAGCACAAGACTGCCACCCTGAACAACCACCGCCTGCACAGTTCTTCTCTGAACTCGCACACTGGCCAATGAGCAGCAGAATATTTGCACCACTAAATGCTGATTGGCCAGTGCATTGTGAGTGCCCAGCAAACAGAGGAGAATGAGCGGCGTTGCAGTACAGTATGTCATTGGCTGGGTCGAGGGGTTGGGGGACAGAGAAGATGGGAAGCAGTGCCCGCCCAAGCTCCAGATAGGGACTTGAGATGGAAGACTGTAGCATTGATAAATACATAACTACAGACATAGGGGCGGGGCCTTCCATGCACTTCGGGCCCCCCCTTGCCAAGTGCCCCATAGCAGCTGCGTGTGCTGCCTATATTGGCGATACGCCACTGCCTTCAGTGGAGGCTGAGGACATGGTGGAGGATGAGGAGGCAGAGGCGGACATTGTCACAGGACCAACAGCAGGACAATGTGGAGGCGGAAGCGGCGTGACCTGGCCAAGTTGCTGGTGTGGCTGTGCAGGAACCACATTCACCCAGTGGGCCATAAAGGACATGTATTGTCCCTGACAGTAGTTATAGCTCCACACGTCGGCACTGCCGTGCCCTTTGGCAGACACCGACAGGCTCAAGGACTGCCCCACCTTCTGTTCTACATGCGTGTGCAGAGCTGGTACTGACTTTTTCGCAAAGAAATTATGGCTTGGGGCTCTCCATCTCAGCTCGGCAAAAGCCATCAGTTCTCCGAAAGGTGCAGAGTCCACCACTTGGAAAAGGAGGGACTGAAGCTCCAGCAACTTGGACAGGAGTACGTTCAGCTTCTGTGCCATTGGATGCATGCACATATTCTGTTGTCTCTTGGCAATCGCTTCGGTGATCGATTGCTGATTGAATGACTGACGAGGAGTAGGAGCAGAAGCATCTAGACTGGCAGAAGATGGGACTGACAGACAGCTCTTTTCAGCTGAGGTGGTGGAGGGTTGACTGGCTGAAACTGGGTGCGTGCCACTGGGTGATGTAGTGGTAGCTGAGGCAGGCTGAACAACCACATCGGAGCCACAGTTCTCCCAGACCGCTGTATGGCGACGCTGCATATGTTGATGCAGGGCCGTGGTGCCAACATTAGCAACCTGCCCACGCTTCACCTTCTGCCCACATACTTTTAATATGGCCATGTTGACTTCCTCCATGGCTTCACAAAAAACTGCCACACAGCCGAGTACCTGATTTTCCCCCCAACACTACTCACTGGCTGACTGCTACTGCCGCTGCTTATGTGAACCCATCCACCACTCCTTTCCAGGCAGGTAGGCTGCTGAAAAGCAGGTGGTCTACCCTGTGCCCGTTTGGCTCAAAACCTCTTACTGCTGACTCCCGGCCACGCTAGCGACTTGGTGGCTCAGCCACTGCCTGACGGGCAAGCTGCCACCCAGCTCCCAAGTGCGATCGGCTTCATTATCAGCGAGTAGTGTCTGCACATCACTGTGTCCTAGTCAATGTTCTCTGGATCTGGAGACTGACCGCTTGCAATACAATCTACCGCGCCACTCTCCTCATCACTACTTACCCGCCTAGCGGAGGAAGCGGCAAAGTCTCCTCTTGGCTGGGCAGTAGCTTCTGACTTTCCTGTAGTAGCTCTTCCTCACTGAAAAGTGAAGCTGAGCCAATTGCATATAGTACTTCTCGCGGTGAGGGAACAGAAAAGGACAGAGGCAGGTTGAGGACAGATGCGGGCCCAGAGCCTGCTCCCCAGCCCACCGACTGTTGGCTGGGGATGTCTGATGTAGCTTGGGATGACGTGTATGACCGAGTTAAACAATAAAGAACTGCTTTGTTGCTGGTCAAGACACGACCGCTAGATGACACCGAGAGCTCAGGCCTCTCGCTGCAACTCCTGCTGCCACTCCCCCTTACTCTGCTGCGACCTCTGCTTGTGCTAGAAACATTCAGGCTTCTGCCATTCCTCTGTGCATGGCCTGGCACTTCTCTGCCTGACATACTTGTAGCTGAACTAAACAAATTAAATGGAAATTAAAACACCCCTAAAAGCGACAAATATATTTTTCTTTTTGTACTGAAATAATCCACTAAACACTTTCACCACAATTAACTGCAGAAATACCCTGAGAATATATTTTTCTAGTAGTACTGGAAAACGTCCCTATACGCTTTCACCAGAAATAACTGCAGCTGTAAACTGAGAATATATATTTCTTGTTGGACTGAAATAGTCCACTATACGCTTTGACCAGAAAAAAATTAAAGAGTGAAGTGCTTATACAGGTGAAACTCGAAAAATTTGAATATTGTGCAAAAGTCCATTTATTTCAGTAATGCAAATTAAAAGGAATTGCATTAATGCAGCTTAAAATTGGAATTTTGTGAAAAGGTTCAATATTCTAGGCTCAAAGTGTGACACTCTAGTAAGCTAATTAATCCATACCCCCCTGAGCAAAGTTACCTCAAAATTGTGACTTTGGGGTTTTCATAAGCTGTAAGCCATAATCATCAAATCATCAACAAATCAACAAATAAAGGCTTGAAATATCTTGCTTTGCATGTAATGAGTCTATCGCATATGTTAGTTTCACCTTTTAAGTTGCATCACTGAAATTAATGAACTTTGCACAATATTCTAATTTTTCGAGTTTCACCTCTATATATTTCTTAAAGTATTGAAATACAGCCCTATACGCTTTCACCAGAAATAACTGTAACAGTGCAGTGCATATATATATATATACATATATATATATTTACTGTAATACGCCCCTATATGCTTTCAACAGAAATAACTGCAACAGTGCAGTGCGTATATATATATATATATTTTTTTTTTTATTAATAAAATACGCCTCTATACGCTTTCACCTGAAATAACTGCAGAAGTGACCTTAGAATATAATTCTATTGTTGGAATGAAATAGGCCACTAAACGCTTTGACCAGAAAACAATTAAAGAGTGAAGTGCGTATATATTTTTCTTGTTGTTCTGAAATACGCCACTATACACTTTCACCAGAAATAACTGCAACAGTGCAGTGCATATATACTTTTCTTCCAGTACTAAACTACGCCCCTATACGCTGTCACCAGAAATAACTGCAACAGTGCAGTGCGTATATTTTTTTTACTGAAATACGCCCCTATATGCTTTCAACAGAAATAACGGCAGAAGTGAGCTGAGATTATATTTTTCTTGTTGAACTGAACTACGCCCCTATACACTTTCACAAAAAATAACTGCAACAGTGCAGTGCGTATATATTTTTCTTTTTTCACTGAAATACGCCACTATACGCTTTCACCTAAAATAACTGCAGAAGTGACCTGAGAATATATTTTTCTTGCTGGACTGAAATAGGCCACTATATGCTTAGACCAGAAAACTATTGAAAAGTGAAGTGGATATATATTTTCCTTGTAGTACTGAAATACTCCCCTATACACTTTCACCAGAAATAACTGCAACATTGCAGTGCGTATATATATATATATATATATATATTGTAAGGGATCGCCTCTTATTCGGGGGTCATTCTCATAATGATCTTCATCGACCACAGGGTTAGGGGCCAAACATTGCTTTTATTTGGCACCTCAGCAAAACCAAAACAAACAATACAAATAAAACACCTGCCCGGCTGGGCTCTAACTAAACATGAGGACTCCCTACCTCACTGAAAGCCCCGTTCACACACGGGAAGAACATGCGGCTTTTCCCAGCCTAACAATCCAGCACTTCCAGGCTGTAACAAAGTCCAGTACCTTTTGAGGGATTGTGGCCCAGAAGTCCTCCTGACTCTGGCATAGCGAACGTCGATTCGAAGACCTCGCAGAGTCCCCCAAAGTTCAGGCTAACACCTAGCCCCATGGCCCCTCAGCCAGTTCGGCTGAGCCCACTTGTACAGAGCCTTCCCAGGCCTCTGCTGCACACAGACTCTTCCTCCTCCTAACAGTCTGGACTGGAGTCTTATCCCAGACTGATTGTTCCACCTGGTGCGGACTCTGACCTGCTGATTGACAGCTAAGAAATGGAAACTCCTGCCATATCTCTCCCCTAGCAGCCGTGAGGCCTGTCACTGCCTCACAATATATATATATATATATATATATAATTTTTTTTTTTACTGTAATAAGTCCCTATACGCTTTCACCAGAAATAACTGCTACAGTGGGGTGCGTATATATTTTAATTTTTTTTATGAAATACGCCCCTATATGCTTTCACCTGAAATAACTGCAGAAGTGACCTGAGAATATATTTTTCTTGTTGTACTGAACTACGCCCCTATACACTTTCACCAGAAATAACTGCAACAGTGCAGTGCGTATAAATTTTTCTTTTTTCACTAAAATATGCCACTATGCACTTTCACCTGAAATAACTGCAGAAGTGACCTAAGAATATATTTTTCTTGTTGGACTGAAATAGGCCACTTTATGCTTTCACCAGAAATAACTGCAACAGTGCTGTACGTACATATTTTTCTTTGTTTCTGAAATACGCCCCTATGCGCTTTCACCAGAAATAACTGCAGAAGTGACCTGAATATATTTTTCTTGTTGTACTGAACTACACCCCGATACGCTTTTACCAGAAATAACTGCAATAGTGCAGTGCGTATATATATATATATATATATATATATATATACAGTACAGACCAAAAGTTTGGACACACCTTCTCATTCTAAGCGTTTTCTTTATTTTCATGACTATGAAGGCATCAAAACTATGAATTAAAACATGTGGAATTATATACATAACAAACAAGTGTGAAACTGAAAATATGTCATATTCTAGGTTCTTCAAAGTAGCCACCTTTTGCTTTGATTACTGCTTTGCACACTCTTGGCATTCTCTTGATGAGCTTCAAGAGGTAGTCCCCTGAAATGGTCTTCCAACAGTCTTGAAGGAGTTCCCAGAGATGCTTAGCACTTGTTGACCCTTTTGCCTTCACTCTGCGGTCCAGCTCACCCCAAACCATCTCAATTAGGTTCAGGTCCGGTGACTGTGGAGGCCAGGTCATCTGGTGCAGCACCCCATCACTCTCTTTCATGGTCAAATAGCCCTTACTTTCAAAGTTTTCCCAATTTTTCGGCTGACTGACTGACCTTCATTTCTTAAAGTAATGATGGCCACTCGTTTTTCTTTACTTAGCTGCTTTTTTCTTGCCATAATACAAATTCTAACAGTCTATTCAGTAGGGCTAGCAGCTGTGTATCCACCTGACTTCTCCCCAACGCAACTGATGGTCCCAACCCAATTTATAAGGCAAGAAATCCCACTTATTAAACTTGACAGGGCACACCTGTGAAGGGAAAACCATTTCAGGGGACTACCTCTTGAAGCTCATCAAGAGAATGCCAAGAGTGTGCAAAGCAGTAATCAAAGCAAAAGGTGGCTACTTTGAAGAACCTAGAATATGAAATATTTTCAGTTGTTTCACACTTGTTTGTTATGTATATAATTCCACATGTGTTAATTCATAGTTTTGATGCCTTCAGTGTGAATCTACAATTTTCATAGTCATGAAAATAAAGAAAATTCTTTGAATGAGAAGGTGTGTCCAAACTTTTGGTCTGTACTGTATATATATACAGTGGGGGAAATAATTATTTGACCCCTCACTGATTTTGTAAGTTTGTCCAATGACAAAGAAATGAAAAGTCTCAGAACAGTATCATTTCAATGGTAGGTTTATTGTAACAGTGGCAGATAGCACATCAAAAGGAAAATCGAAAAAATAACTTTAAATAAAAGATAGCAACTGATTTGCATTTCATTGAGTGAAATAAGTATTTGAACCCCTACCAACCATTAAGAGTTCTGGCTCCCACAGAGTGGTTAGACACTTCTACTCAATTAGTCACCCTCATTAAGGACACCTGTCTTAACTAGTCACCTGTATAAAAGACACCTGTCCACAGAATCAATCAATCAAGCAGACTCCAAACTCTCCAACATGGGAAAGACCAAAGAGCTGTCCAAGGATGTCAGAGACAAAATTGTAGACCTGCACAAGGCTGGAATGGGCTACAAAACCATTAGCAAGAAGCTGGGAGAGAAGGTGACAACTGTTGGTGCGATTGTTCGAAAATGGAAGGAGCACAAAATGACCATCAATCGACCTCGCTCTGGGGCTCCACGCAAGATCTCACCTCGTGGGGTGTCAATGGTTCTGAGAAAGGTGAAAAAGCATCCTAGAACTACACGGGAGGAGTTAGTTAATGACCTCAAATTAGCAGGGACCACAGTCACCAAGAAAACCATTGGAAACACATTACACCGCAATGGATTAAAATCCTGCAGGGCTCGCAAGGTCCCCCTGCTCAGGAAGGCACATGTGCAGGCCCGTCTGAAGTTTGCCAATGAACACCTGAATGATTCAGAGAGTGACTGGGAGAAGGTGCTGTGGTCTGATGAGACCAAAATAGAGCTCTTTGGCATTAACTCAACTCGCTGTGTTTGGAGGAAGAAAAATGCTGCCTATGACCCCCAAAACACCGTCCCCACCGTCAAGCATGGGGGTGGAAACATTTTGCTTTGGGGGTGTTTTTCTGCTAAGGGCACAGGACAACTTATTCGCATAAACGGGAAAATGGACGGAGCCATGTATCGTGAAATCCTGAGCGACAACCTCCTTCCCTCTGCCAGGAAACTGAAAATGGGTCGTGGATGGGTGTTCCAGCACGACAATGACCCAAAACATACAGCAAAGGCAACAAAGGAGTGGCTCAAGAAGAAGCACATTAAGGTCATGGAGTGGCCTAGTCAGTCTCCGGACCTTAATCCAATCGAAAACCTATGGAGGGAGCTCAAGCTCAGAGTTGCACAGAGACAGCCTCGAAACCTTAGGGATTTAGAGATGATCTGCAAAGAGGAGTGGACCAACATTCCTCCTAAAATGTGCGCAAACTTGGTCATCAATTACAAGAAACGTTTGACCTCTGTGCTTGCAAACAAGGGTTTTTCCACCAAGTATTAAGTCTTTTTTTGTTAGAGGGTTCAAATACTTATTTCACTCAATGAAATGCAAATCAGTTGCTATCTTTTATTTAAAGTTATTTTTTCGATTTTCCTTTTGATGTGCTATCTGCCACTGTTACAATAAACCTACCATTGAAATGATACTGTTCTGAGACTTTTCATTTCTTTGTCATTGGACAAACTTACAAAATCAGTGAGGGGTCAAATAATTATTTCCCCCACTGTATATATATTTTACTGAAGTACACCCCTATAAGCTTTCAACAGAAATAACTGCAACAGTGCAGTGCGTATATATTTTTCTTTTTTTAATTAAATGCGCCCCTACACGCTTTCACTTGAAATAACTGCAGAAGTGACCTGAGAATATATATTTCTTGTTGGAATAAAATAGGCGACTATACGCTTTAACCAGAAAACAATTTAAATCGCGAAGTGTGTATATATTTTTCTGGTAGTACAGAAATATGCCCCTATACACTTTCACCAGAAATAACTGCAGCAGTGCAGTGCATATATATTTTTCTTGTAGTACTGAATAAGATACTAAGACATAAGCCTCTAAATGCTTTTCAATATAAGATTTGCAGTCCAATAACAAATTTGGATCCCCAAATAATTGTTCCCTGCACTTCTAAATCACTTTCCTATCAATGTCCCTAGCTCCTTCTGACGTCTCTCCCTCCACTAAGATGCTGTGAAATCATTCCTCCCTATCCTTTCCCTGCACTTATAAATAGCTTTTTCTGTCTTTTTTTTTTGAACAATCGTTTTTCCAATAGCTGTCCCTAGCGCCTTCACACGTCTGTCCCTGCACTCTGAATGCTGGAAAATGTCTGACTGTAAGATGGGCAATGTATTTATAGGGCTGTGAAATCACAGGTCTGTCTGATTGCTGATTGGCTGCATGCAGGCATGTCAATCTGCGTGATCCCGCCTTCCCAGAGTTCTTTGCCCCATGTCCTCAGTCCTCACACGTGTAGCAGCCATTTTAGGAAAAATTTGATTTGTTACCACGAAGTGAGAGGATATTCGCATTTGTTGCGAATTAAATTTTTCCTGAAATTCAGATCAAATTCCACTTCGTCAGCTTTGATTCGCTCATCTCTAGTCATATCACCTGGCCTTGTCAATCAAGTAGGTGAAGGAGGGGTTGATAGTGGAAGCAGAAGTGGAAAAGATGCATAGTGTGGCTCGAGTCTACTCTTTGTGCACTTAACCGTTGTTAAAAGCACTTTTTCCTCCCAATTTAAGATAGGATAACTAAGTAAAAGGTATTATTACATTCAACTGAGCTAGTCCTATAAACCATTGTGTCACAATGATGTTCCTGGTGACAGATTCCTTTGTACACTAGGTAATTGTTCACATTGTACGACAAAGCTTTAATCCATGTCTAAGACCGAACACTAAAAATTGTTATTTTGTACATGGAATGATAGAGTTCATTGGCTGCAGCAAAATGGGATGATTCATCAAAGCCCTTTCACACATTAATGTTTCTGCAGCAGTCATGTCTAAAAAAAAGTCAGACAGTTTTGCATATAAATAAAAACTGCATTAAAATGTAAACAAGTTAGATTAATTACCGACACTATTCATCTATAATTTCTCGGATGACAGGATGGAAATTTTACTTACAGTCAATTTATGATTTTACTGTGATGTGCTAAATAACTAAAAAAAAATTACATATATTTTATTTAAACTGGTAAAATCAATGTATTTAATTCTGGGTGCTGATATATTTAATATTCAAAAACAAATATATACATTCTCAGACTTCATATATGCTTGGTATCTTAGCATGTAAATGAACATTTCTACAAATAAAATTAATTACTCAAGTTCTAGTATCCTCAGAGTTGCTCAACTAAATGTGGTGCATGGAGAGGTTCCCATGAGGAAGGATATAAATATCACTTAAAGCAGTGAAGTATGCAGTGTAAAGCCTTAGTGTATGGCAGAATGCTGCAGAAACATACATTCATACATAGCTATCGATCTTGTGATTGTGCTGCTCATACAATAATGTAGACTTCATAAATTACCCACATCTTGTATTTATTTATACAGCCTGAGAAATTGTTCTACAATGAATGCTGAACATCCAGAAATCTAGACATTAAAGTTATACAAAATTGCTACAAAATGTAGTCGGAGTCTGTTTGAATTTTCTTAAAAGAATCAATATTCCATAGAGTTTTTTCTTATCTGTCAAGGGTGAATGCCTTTATTGAGTAACAAAAAATGAAAATCAATGACCTCACTTCTTGAAAACGCAAACCAATAATGAAGTGCCCTATAGAAGAGATTTCAATAGGACATTTTTTTATAATTAGAAACAATGCTACGCCTAGGGACACTGTATGACATCTCCAGCTTCCAGTAAGGAGAAATGCAACCACATTTTAAAGTGTTTTAATGTGATTGTGTTTTCTGAAGGCTTTTCAATAAGCTGTTAGTTAATCACAAATCAAATAAACAACAGTGATACCTATAAACAATAGAATGTACAAATATTTACAGAGAATTGTCTGTTAAGCTAACTGGCTCTAGTGTTGGGCGCGAATATTCGAATCACAAATTTTAATCGCGAATATCGCCAATTTGAGAATTCGCAAAGATTTAGAACAGGCATCCTCAAACTGCGGCCCTCCAGCTGTTGCAAAACTACAACTCCCAGCATGCCCGAACAGCCTACAGGTATCAGCCTACAGCAGGGTATTGTGGGAGTTGTAGTTTTACAACAGCTGGAGGGCCACAGTTTAAGGATGCCTGATTTAGAATATAGTGCTATATATTTGTATTTGCGAATATTCTATATTTTTTTCATCTGAACCCATGATCCCTCCCTGCTTATTGCTTGTGGGCCAGAAGAAAAGGCAGAAATGTGTTTGTCTGAGCAAAGCAACATCCCTAGCAACCAATAGGAAAGTTGCCTACCCCTTACTATATAAGAACCTCCCCAGCAGCCATTTTCTGCAGTTTTTTGCAGTTCTAAGAGAGACAGCAGTGTAATTGGTATGCTCTGTGCTTTGCTGTGTCATTACATTAGATAGTTAGGCTAGTTTCACACTAGCGGCAAGGAACTCCGGCAGGCTGTTTCGGCGGGTGAACAGCCTGTTGGATCCGCGCTGCCGCTAGTGCACGCGTGCCCCCGAACTACCGCTCCGGCCCCATTGACTATAACTGGGGCGGGCCAAAGTTCCGGCGGCAGCACAGCAAACATGCCAAGAGGTGGCCGGAATAAAACTATGACATCTAGCGGCAGCACAGATCTGACAGTCTGTTCACCCACCAGAACAGCCTGCCAGAGTTCCTTGCCTCTAGTGTGAAAGCACCCTTAGTTAGCTTATATATATAATACAGATAATTTGTGGGAGATAGTCAGTGTAGGTTAGATCGTGCTATAGTGTAGCTGATAGGTTCCCGTGCAGGGTGTTAGGTAGTGTGATAAGTTCTGATGTCCATACATACATGCTACAGACATAGTGCTGTGATGTCACAAGTTCACAACAATACTTAGTGCACCAATCAGTAATATGTAGTCAGACCTGCTAAAATGTGAAGCTGCAAGTATTGTGCCAAAATATGCGTATCATTAATTTGCGATTTGCGCAATCGCGAATATATTGGAACACTATCTGCATATAAAGCTATTGTAATGTTCTGCCATGCCAACCATTTTCTCCAGTTTCAGGAAACTTCTAGAAGCTTGAAAAATTTTGCAAAAGTGACTGACGCCTGTATTAAGAAAATAATGGCAAATTTGCAAATTTATGACGAATGTTTGCCAAAATATTTGCAAAATATTGTGAATTCAAATATTGCCCCTGCTGCTAATCACTAACTGGCATGGTGGGCTATACCATTAGTATATTGTGCTTATAATAATTGTAGCATGTAGCTCATTCACTAAAATCCATGCTACGCAAATAGTAGACGACACAATGGCATGCTACCTTCACAATGTGTATTATTTTCCCCATAAATAATGGTCCAAAAATAATAAAAACAGAACATAGGTTAATGAATGATACATCTTGGCAAACATTTCTATCTATCTATCTATCTAAAGAAAGTGACTTTTCACCCCCAATTAATTTTTTCGGCGATTAAAGTATTCGCCGAGACAGTTCTGAGGGAAGTCAACTCATTAAAATTGCGAGTGAAACAACAATTTGATCATCCCAACATGATATAATTGGAATGGTCTGCATTGAATGAGCTGATCCATTACCACAGCCTCACCATTAAACCTGCGGATAAGGGTGGTGCGGTCGTGGTCATGGATATATCAAAATATATAGAGGAAGCATATAGACAGTTAAATGATACTTTTGTTTACATGAAATTACATCACGATACAAAATGGGATATTGAAAGGCAAATAAATGACATTTTAACTATGGGTTTACAAGCAGGTTTTATTGATAAGAAATTAAAATAATTTCTTAATATAATACATCCAACAACACCTATGTTGTACCTATTACCAAAAATTCATAAAAATTTGTCCTGTGCTTCCAGGAGACCAATTGTCTCCCGTGGAGGCTTAATATTAAGTAATATTGCAATCTTCTTGGATAAAATATTACGCAACTATGCTACAACATCCAGGTCATATATACAATGCACTTCTGATTTTCTAAACAAACTGAATGGGGTTACTTTACCCCCAGGGGCCATAGTGGCCTCCTTAGATATTACAAGTCTTTACACCTCCATCAGACATGAATTTGGGATGAAGCTAGTAAAAAAATCATTAACAGTCTCAATATTCGGAGGTTGCCAGGATTTCATCTTGAGTCTATTATGTATCATCTTGAAATATAACAATTTTTTTGGGGGGAGCGCTACTATATGTAAATTAGGGGGACGGCCATGAGGTTGTACATCGCACCCACGTACTCTAACATGGCCATGGCCTACTTAGAGGAGAAGTACGTCTATGTGTCCCACCATTTCAGGAATATCCTGAGATGGTTGCGATACATCGACATCTTTCTCATATGGAAGAGGATTTATTTTCGTTTTTTTTCCTTCTTAAATACTATTGATGATGACATTAAATTCACATTGGAATATTCTAGGCGTTAAAACCATTTCCTGGATATTTCAATTACATTGGACAATGACACTGTCAAAACGGATGTTTACGTTAAACCCACTGATAAAATTACTATCTTACGATATGATAGTGCCCATCCAAGGATGATGGTCAAATCTCTACCCCTTAGTCAGTTTTGATGTGCAAAAAGAATTGTCAGTGACAATATACAGTTAGACCTGACAAAATGGCACAATCGCAAAATGGCACTAATTTCGTTCTCAATAAACATTACTGCATAAAGCCAAAAAAGCAAGACAACCCAATAGAATCCCTCTAAACACAACCTATTAAGAACATAATTATGACGTGCAAGGGATTATCAATAGGCATTGGCCCTTAATAGAAAATGGATTCCATCAGATAGAAGAATTTAATTGGCCCCCACTCATATCTTTTCGTAGACCATCCAGTCCCCGAGACAAGCTAGTGCATAGGGATGTTGGTCCAGAAAAAACATCTGGCCAGATTTTTTTATTTCCACAAAGTGATGTTTTCCTAGTCTTAATTAACTATTATTTAACATGTGAATCAACATATGTCATATATGTTTTGTGATGTTATTTCCACTTACTATATGTTGCATAAACCACATTAGATTTCAAGATATAAACCTATGTAAATACTGAAATGGTAGTTGTAAATACGAAATCTATCACAGAAGCCAACTACCTAAAATATAACTTTTAATCAAAATCGACTAAAAATAAACACATATGGTCCCTCACTTGGGGACTGATAGACAAACAGAAGACATACACAGAAAAAATAGAGCCATAAAGAGGACCAGGTAAAGGTGGGCCAATATGATGATATGGTGGGGCCAGACACAGATGGGTCACTGAATGTATCCCTGTGACGTCCCTATGTTTTTCTCAGCCTGGAGATGAACCCTGATGGTGGGAACACTCCGTCCCCGTACCTAACCTAATTGTCCTTAAGAAAGCCCTAATCTCAGAAAAAGACCCATATGGATGTCCGGGTCCTGAGATATCCACTATACAAACAAATAATGTCCTATCAGACAATCCAGGAGGATATCTGGATATAAAGAAACAGAGTCACAACTTATACAGATACCTATAAAGTAGCGCTCTAAAACAGGGTCTCGACGCGTTTCCCCTCAACAATATGGTTCATCAGGAGACCAGTAACATTATGATAGGTTATGATAAACATGATAAACACACAATGTATAGAAAATAAGTTGCCTTGTAGATCCAATGACAACAATGAATGGTTTTTCAATACAGGGACCGTATCAGGACTTAATCCATGTTCACGGTCAAACCAACCAAAACAAAGAAAAACCAAAATAACTGGAGCACCACCATGCGGCACCGCACTGTCTGAATTGAAGCAGAAAAGCTAACATCACATAGAAGGACAATTGATAGTATTAATAAAGTACTTATCCATTCTAGTAGATCTTCAGCAGGCAGTAATCAGCAGCATGGGGTGCTCCAGGGGGCAAAAAAGATGTGCTCCCATGCTGCTGTTTACTGCCTGCTGAAGATCTACTAGAATAGATAAGTACTTTATTAATACTATCAATTGTCCTTCTATGTGATGTTAGCTTTTCTGCTTCAATTCAGACAGTGCGGTGCCGCATGGCGGTGCTCCAGTTATTTTGGTTTTTCTTTGTTTTGGTTGGTTTGACCGTGGACTTAGATTTCAAGATACCCTATGTTTTAGCCAACACAGGCACACTATACGGAAAAAAACTTATGAATTTACATGTTTCAAAGCATTTCACAGATATTCCTCTGTCATGAAAAGGAGGGAATTGTGTACTATCTTTAAAACAGATAACAAAATTAAACACCTTAAAACCAAATGGGTTAAAAGTAGATTTCAAGGCATGGCTCTTCTCATGCTAAACAGGATTACATGCAGATTCTAGTGTGTTTTTACTTTGGTGCTAATTTAGTACATTTCTTCTTTTTTTCTCTCCTATAGAATGACTTAAAAAAGGAACATTTCTATTGTGAAACCAGCATTGCCCCCAACACAGTTACTGGAGAACACATTATATTAATGAACTATTTTACTATAATAAAAATATACTATTGTTTCATGATATTTAGGAATTATGTATTTTTTCCTTTCTGTAATCATAGTATAAGCTATAACTTTGGGATCATTATCCCATTTGGGGAGAAATAGGTGGAGTGTATAATGAATATACATTTATAGATAACAATGTGGACAAACTTATTTATGGAATGTCATGTATGTGGTACATGAGATGCATCACAAATCATGACCCTCTATAACATATCCCGAAAGATGCGGTTACGTGACCTCACCATGGAGGTTACGTGTGCGTTCCACCTTGGTGACGCAGCGCACAACCCGTAAGTTACTTAGCTAATACATAATATCCATGCAAGCGCACTTGAACCCATACTACTCCAGGAACGCCGTAAGGTCCATGCTGGTTAGTTCCTTATATTGATTGAATCAAATTGTTTTTAATTTGAACCTGGGTAGTATCAGGGAATCTGTATTCATGTATGATTATCAATTATGTCACTTTGATTATGATTAGTAAATTTTAAAATGAATTTATGCAAGCACGCTATTTACACGACAGTTATAAATCACTGAATACTGAGCAATCATGTTGGATGATAATTTTATGTGATGATATGATGAAAAAATCATGTTTTTTTCTTTATTATATTGGTTAATTATATATGATGATCAATTATTTAATTGGACCTTTAAATATGCACTGAGCACCTTTGAATGTATATCACTGTTGGAGAAAAGTCCCAGTAAGAGGACTGAAATGTCACTCTGGTGATTAAAGAACATTGCTTTTGAATTGCCCCCTTGGGAGTACCGTGGAAATATCTATCTATCTATCTATCTATCTATCTATCTATCTATCTATCTATCTATCTATCTATCTATCTAACTATCTGTCTGTCTGTCTGTCTGTCTGTCTATCTAACCATCTAACCAGGGTAAACTTTAAAAGAGTTTTCTGGGATTTAAAAAAAAAAAATCCAACAACCTTCTGATCTGTTGTGGTAAGATAGCCTGGTTAGTACTTATCCCTCCGTTGGTTCACTGATTTATTTGTCTCCTCTGAGCTCAGATTGGCTATGTGCTCTGCAGCTGAGGTCCCAACCAGATCTGTTTCTGAGACTTCCTATTCAGCTGCATTTACATTATACGCATTCAGGACCTGATCAGAGGAGCCCGCAGCTAGTCTGAGCTCAGCAGAGATGGCAGAATTGGTAGCCAGATGGAGGGGTAAGTACTAAACATACTATCTTTAGCTAGATAGATAGATAGATAGATAGATAGAATAGATAGATTAGATAGATAGATAGATAGATAGATAGAATAGATAGAATAGATAGATAGGATAGATAGATAGATAGATAGATAGATAGATAGATAGATAGATAGATAGATAGATACAAATCTATCTATCTATGGATGTTGGTCCATCCGTCCATCTGTCTATTTATCTCCATTTTTTAAATAACAAATGCAGGATGCAAATAAGATAACTAATAAGATAATTAAATTTAAAAATGTTAAATTATAAAATACCTCTTCAACAATGTTTGCAAAACTCAGTCAAGGATAATTTAGTCAAGGATAACACTGTATTTGTTCTAAATTAGTATACAATGTCAACATTAATATACAATGTCCACGTGTCCATACTGTTTGAGTTACCTTGAGAGCATTATGTTTAGATTGTAGGAGTTGTTGTTTCATTTTGATTTCTTCTCTCTTTTTGTCATCTCCAATTTTGAGTTGAAGATTATTTCCTCTTTGCAACAACTCTCTAATCTGCCCATCATTATCTTCACTCTGATAAAAATAAATATTAAAAATAATTATTTATTAAGATACATTAAAAATTGTGTTTGTCTTTGGCTCTAAACTATTACATTATACATTTTTTCATATGTCGTTTAGTTGGTTATGCAAAATGCTTGTAGTAACAGAACCCTTTTAATTAAAGGGAACCTGTCACCGGGATTTTGTGTATAGAGCTGAGGACATAGGTTGCTAGATGGCCGATAGCACATCCGCAATACCCAGTCCCCTTAGCTCTGTGTGCTTTTATTGTGTAAAAAAAACCAATTTGATACATATGCAAATTAACCTGAAATGAGTCCTGTCCCTGAGATGAGTCAGGGACAGGACTCATCTCAGATTAACTTGCATATGTATCAAATCGGTTTTTTGACACAATAAAAGCACACAGAGCTATGGGGACTGGGTATTGCGGATGTGCTAGCGGCCATCAAGCAACCCATATCCTCAGCTCTATACACAAAATTCCGGTGACAGGTTCCCTTTAAATACAAATTTCCTAGTGTGATTGTGGTGGGCATATGCTGTTACACAGAAGCAAATAAGAACAAGAAGAACTCTATCTAAATAGTAATAGTCTTGTCCTCTTTGGCATCCTGTGCAATCAAGTGTCTTGTGCCCTCTTCCACCATATTTCCATGGAGTGCCCATACCGTACCAGTAAAGTTCCCATACGGTAGACATTCAAAACTCTTAACCCCGTCCCGACCGGCGCCATAATAGTATAGCACAGCGGGACGTGACTAAAAACATGGCTAACGAAATCCCCCCCTCTTGAATAAACCCCAAATGATAATAGGTGATATTCAATAACAATTGGTCGTCACAGGTGCTAAATTCCTCCGACGCCTCAACAATTAGGCATTCACCGTACAGAAAAGATCAAGTGATTACATGACTGGAGGTATATTAGACGGTCTTTGGATACCAATTTTACTGCAGGTCAGTGGAGTACAGGCCCCAAACATTAGGCATTCACCGGACAGAAAAGGCCTTTTATGCTGCTATATTCTTTGTTCTGTGTGGTGGCTGACATGTGTGGGCTGGCATGATGAAATTCAATTAAACGTGGTCGTCACAGGTGTTGAATTCCTACGAGATCCATGCCTCATTCATTTTTAGAAATGTGAGGTTGTACACACTGTCTTGAGCTAGGCGAGTGCGCTTATCGGTCACAATCCCCCCTGCTGCGCTGAACATCCTTTCTGTCAGGACCCTGATGAGGGGCAAGCCAAGAGTTCCATGGCAAATTGTGCCAGCTCTTGCCACAGGTCAAGCCTGCACGCCCAGTAGTCCAGGAGTTCCTCGCTTCTCAGAGCATCCACATCGGCTGTTAACCTGATGTAGTCGATACCTGTCGATCTAGGCATTCCCTGAGGTTGGATCCGAAGGGCGGCTGCCGATCGGTTGGCTACAAGAATGATCTCATATCCGAAGTGACCAACACATCTTCAAACAGCCCTTTTCTTGCATGCACGGTAGGATTGGTACCTGCAACTGTTTCTCTGTGGGTGGAAATTCCTCTGCCAGCGCCCGCAACAGCAGAATGCAGCATCTCTTGTAGCAAGGCCTGGAAATGCTGCATTCTGACAGCCCTTTGTGATGCTGGTAACATGTCTGCCATTTTGTGTTTGTACCGGGGGTCTAAGTGCGTTGCCACCCAGTAATGGTCCTTGCCCTTTATGATTTTTATACGGGGATTCCTCTTCAAACACTGGAGTATGAAAGTCCCCATTTGCACTAAATTGGAAGCGGGGGAGTGGCCTGGCTCCTGCTCATTGCCCAGGAGAATGTCGTCTTCGGTCTACTCCACCCATCCACAGACAACACCAGGGATCCCCGAAAAGTTTAAAGCCTGCTCTTCTTGCTCCTCCTCTTTCTCCTCCCCCCAGGCATCACTCTCCTCTGACTCCTATTCAGACTCCTGCTGACTTGTCTCAGATGGAGTAGCCCCCTCTGGGAATTCATTCAGCATAGCGACTTCCTCATATTCCAGCTCCTGCCTCTTGATGGCTTGATCAATGACACAACGCAATGCTCGCCCCAGAAAAATGGCGTAAGGTACGATGTCACTGATGACGCCCTGGCTGCAACTGACCAGTTTGGTGATCTCATCATATGGCCGCAGAAGTCTGCAGGTAGTCGTTAACAGCACATTTCTGCTGGAGCAGCCTATCAAGCATATACAAGGTGGAGTTCCAGTGCTTTAGGCAGTCACAAATCAGACGTCTGACGGGCAAGTGGTGTCGCCGCTGAAAGTCAGCAAGGCGAGCCCTGGCCATGTAAGATCTTCTAAAATGGCCAGATATTTTCATGGTGTACCGAAAGACGTCCTGGATCCCGGGGTATTTGGCAACGAATCGATGCACAACTAATTTAAGGACACGTGCTATGCACGGCACGTGTGTCATTTTGCCCTGTTTCAGCGCGCTCAGCAGATTGGCACCGTTGTCGCACACCACTTTACCAACTGTCAAATTGAGCGGGGTTAACCACTGTCGGCTTGACCGCAGAGCTGAAAGGAGTGCAGGACCGGTGTGGCTCTTGGCTTCCAGGCACAACAGCCGCAGCACAGCATGGCAAAATCTCAGGGATGCCCTTCTGGGAGAAATATTTCCTTCCGAGTACCTTACATTGCGGTGTGCCAATGGACACAAATTTTCTAAAGGCCTCAGAGTCGACCAATTTATATGGCAGTAGTTGATGGGCTAGCAGTTTTGACAAGCCAGAAGTCAGCCGTTGGGCAAGAGGATTATCCGGCATCATCATTTTTTACGCTCGAAAATTTGGGCCACGGAAGCCTGCCTTGTGCCATATGAATGCGACAACGGCACAGTGGAAGGTAGAGTGTAGGACAAATGAGAGGAGAGAGGAGAAGGAGAAGAGGCAGGACGTGGAGCGCCGGAAGTGTGGCTTTATGGCTTCTGACGGTGTTGCTCCCACTGCGCTCGGTGATGGGAGGCTAGTGTTGGGCTTACCGCGACTTATGCGTAGACAGCACAGGCTGCAGATGGCAACACTTATCAGCAGATGACATGTTAAAAAAATCCCAAAATGCGGAGCCATGTGCCGGCGTCCTGGGAGCGCATGATGTGACCGCGCATGTTGGATTGCTTGCTCCAGATACATTTGCAGTCTGCTTTTTGCTTCTTGTGCACTGCAAGTTCTGCCACCTTCTCCTCCTCCTCCCTATCTGCTGCTCCATCTCTGCCTCTGAACTCCCCTCCTCTTCCTCTCTTGATGTCCATCGAAGCGTCATCATCGGATTCGTCACCTTCACCACCACTGACATTAGAGATCTCGGAGTAGGCAGCAACAGCGCGGACTACCCTCATTGGGCTGATCTGGGTACTGTCGTCAGACTACTGGGTGTCGACCATTGCTACCTCCTCTTCCTCATCCGATGCCAAGAATGGCTGTGCATCGGTAAGGTCTGGGAATGGATTGGAAAATAATTCCTCTGACTCGAGTGGAGGGGCTATAGTGGTGGGGGTGGTGTCTTTGGGGGTGCACATAGCAGAGAGTGAGGAGGGTGCAGATACAGAGGATGAGGAGGGTGCAGAAGCGGAAGTCCGAGTGAGCCACTCAACCAACTCTGGTGCGCCCTTTGAAGTTATCGTGCGTGCCTTCTCCAACTTCCCACTTAGGCTCCATCCTGTTGCACCTGCCCTACCATCCATGCAGAACAGTTTGCCTCTTCCTTTGCCTGTCATTTTCTAAATGACCCTCTGCTTAAGTCCGTAGAAAAGAGAAGTATTTGTGGAAGAAGTTATATCGCAGCCCTCAACCAGTATTTGGTGGAAACAGGTATATGGCACCCCTCAATCATAATTTTGCGGAAACAGGTATATGGCACCCCTCAATCAGTATTTGGTGGAAGAATTTATATAGCAATTGCACCCCTTAATCAGCATTAAGTGGAAGAAGGTTTATGGCATCCCTCAATCAGTATTAGGTGGAAAAAGGTGTATTGCACCCCTCAATCTGTATTTGGTGGAAGAAGGTATATAGCAATAGCACCCCTCAATCAGTATTCAGCAGAAGAAGGTATATGGCACCCCTCAATCAGTATTTGGTGGAAAAAGGTGTATTGCGCCCCTCAATCGGTATTTGGTGGAAGAAGGTATATAGCCATAGCATCCCTGAATCAGTATTTAGTGGAAGAAGGTTTATCGCACCCCTCAATCAGTATTTGGCAGAAACAGGCGTATAGCACCACTCAATCACTATTTGGCCGAAACAGGTATATGGCACCCCTCAATCAATATTTGGCAGAAACAGTTATATAACACCCCTCAATCAGTATTTGGCAGAAACATGAGTATGGCACCCCTCAATCTGTATTTTGTGGAAGAAGGCATATGGCACCCCTCAATCATTATTTGGGGGGAAAAGGTGTATTGCTCCCCTCAATCAGTATTTGGTGGAAGAAGATATATAGCAATAGCAGCCCTCAATCAGTATTTAGTGGAAGAAGGTATATGGCACCCCTCAATCAGTATTTGGTGGAAATAGGTGTATGGCTCCCCTTAATCAGTATTTGGCGGAAACAGGTACATAGCACCCCTCAATCAGTATTTGGCGGAAACAGGTATATGGCACCCCTCAATCAGTATTTTTGTGGAAGCAGGTGTATCGCAGCCCTCAATCAGTATTTGGTGGAAGAAGGTATATGGCACCCCTCAATCAGTATTTGGCGGAAACAGGTATATAGCACCCCTCAATCAGTATTTGGCAGAAACAGGTATATAGCACCCCTCAATCAGTATTTTATGGAAGCAGGTGTATTGCACCCCTCAATCAGTATTTAGTGGAATAAGGTATAAGTCACCCCTCAATCAGTATTTGGCAGAAACAGTTATATGGCACCTCTTAATCAGTATTTGGCAGAAACAGGAATATGGCACCTCTCAATCAGTAATTTGTGGAAGTAGGTATATGGCACTTCTTAATTAGCATTTGGTGGGAGAAGGTATAAAGCAATAGCACCCCTCAATCAGTATTTAGTAAAAGAAGTTATATGACACCCCTCAATCAGTATTTGGTGGAATAAGGTATATAGCAATAGCACCCCTTAATCAGTATTTTGTTGAAGATGGTATATGGCTCCCCTCAATCAATATTTGGCAGAAACAGGTATATAGCACCCCTCAATCAGTATTTTGTGGAAGCAGGTGTATCGCAGCCCTCAATCAGTATTTGATGGAAGAAGGTATATAGCAATAGCACCCCTTAATCAGTATTTTGTGAAAGAAGGTATATAGCACCCCTCAATCAGTATTTGGAAAAAACTGGTATATAGCACCCCTCATCAGTATTTTGTGGAAGAAGGTATTTGGCACCCTTCAATCAGTATTTGTCAAAAACTGGTATATAGCACCACTCAATCAGGATTTTGTGGAAAAATGTATATGGCACCCCTCAATCATTATTTGGCGGAAATAGGTATATAGCACCCCTCAATCAGGATTTTGCGGAAGAAGGTATATCACACCCGTTGCAATTAGTTACTCCAATAGCGTTTGTCCCTATATCTAGCTGCGGTATCGTAGCAGAACTGCACACAACTGCTGCACAATATAAATACAATATAATATAATTTCTAAGTTAGAAAGTATATTATAAGTACATCACACCGCTCTCTATCACACCTATCTATAGCACACCTATACCAGTCCTTAAAAGGACTTTTTTGGCCCTAATAGCTAGCATTTGGTGTCCCTAACTGTCCCTGCTCCAAAATGCAACCTCTCCCTATACTGGCAAAACACATAATGTAAAATGGCTGCCAGATCAGGTTCTGTTATAGGGTTGAGGGTGTGTCTATGTGCTGAAACGTCTCAATTTGCTGTCTTGTCCCACCTGATGGATTGATATGGGTCAAATTTCGGCACTATGCAAAAAATAAGGTGCGTGCAAATATCACCTTATGTTCGCATATTCGGTGAATCACGAACAAGCAAAGTTCATCGCAAAATGACCGCCAGGCATACCGCAAGGCCATCTCTAGTGGTTTCTATTAGGTAAGGCTCACAAAGTGACTTCAGACCTGAACTGGTTCTTAAAAAATGAGTTATGAAAATTTTCAGAAAAATTTCAGAATTTGCTTCTAATTTTTTAAGCCTTCTAACGTCCCCCAAATATAAAATGCCATTCACAAAATGATCCAAACATGAAGTATACATATGGGGAATGTAAAGTAATTTCTATTTTTGGAGTTATTGCTATCTACAGGGTGGGCCATTTATATGGATACACCTTAATAAAATGGGAATGGTTGGTGATATTAACTTCCTGTTTGTGGCACATTAGTATATGTGAGGGGGGAAACTTTTCAAGATGGGTGGTGACCATGGCGGCCATTTTGAAGTTGGCCATTTTGAATCCAACTTTTATTTTTTCAATAGGAAGAGGGTCATGTGACACATCAAACTTATTGGGAATTTCACAAGAAAAACAATGGTGTGGTTTTAACGTAACTTTATTCTTTCATGAGTTATTTACAAGTTTCTGACCACTTATAAAATGTGTTCAATATGCTGCCCATTGTGTTGGATTGTCAATGCAACCCTCTTCTCCCACTCTTCACACACTGATAGCAACACCGCAGGAGAAATGCTAGCACAGGCTTCCAGTATCCGTAGTTTCAGGTGCTGCACATCTCGTATCTTCACAGCATAGACAATTGCCTTCAGATGACCCCAAAGATAAAAGTCTAAGGGGATCAGATCGGGAGATCTTGGGGGCCATTCAACTGGCCCACGATGACCAATCCACTTTCCAGGAAACTGTTCATCTAGGAATGCTCGGACCTGACACCCATAATGTGGTGGTGCACCATCTTGCTGGAAAAACTCAGGGAATGTGCCAGCTTCAGTGCATAAAGAGGGAAACACATCATCATGTAGCAATTTTGCATATCCAGTGGCCTTGAGGTTTCCATTGATGAAGAATGGCCCCACTATCTTTGTACCCCATATACCACACCATACCATCAATTTTTTTGTTCCAACAGTCTTGGAGGGATCTATCCAATGTGGGTTAGTGTCAGACCAATAGCGGTGGTTTTGTTTGTAAACTTCACCATTCACATAAAAGTTTGCCTCATCACTGAACAAAATCTTCTGCGTAAACTGAGGGTCCTGTTCCAATTTTTGTTTTGCCTATTCTGCAAATTCAGTGCGCCGATCTGGGTCATCCTCGTTGAGATGCTGCAGTAGCTGGAGTTTGTAAGGGTGCCATTTGTGAGTAGCTAATATCCGCCGAAGGGATGTTCGACTAATGCCACTCTCCAGTGACATGCGGCGAGTGCTACGCTGTGGGCTCTTGCTGATTGAAGCTAGGACAGCCACTGATGTTTCTTCATTAGAGACAGATTTCATGCGTCTACATTTTGGCAAATCCAACACTGAACCAGTTTCACGAAAGTTAGCAAGCAGTTTGCTAACTGTAGCATGGGAGATGGGTGGTCTCGTAGGGTGTCTTGCATTGAAATCTTCTGCAATGACCCGGTTACTGCATTCACCAGACATCAACACAATTTCTATCCGCTCCTCACGTGTTAACCTCGGCGACATGTCAATGGCTGTAAACAAAGAGAAACTTGTAAATAACTCATGAAAGAATAAAGTTATGTTAAAACCAAGCACACCATTGTTTTTCTTGTGAAATTCCCAATAAGTTTGATGTGTCACATGACCCTCTTCCTATTGAAAAAGCAAAAGTTGGATTCAAAATAGCCGACTTCAAAATGGCCGCCATGTTCACCAACCATCTTGAAAAGTTTCCCCCCTCACATATACGAATGTGCTACAAACAGGAAGTTAATATCACCAACCATTCCCATTTTATTAAGGTGTATCCATATAAATGGCCCACCCTGTATGATAAAAGTAGAGAAATAAAAATTTCGAAATTTTTTACTTAATTTTACCACTGTCATGAAGTACAATATGTGCCGAAAAAAACTGTCTCAGAATGGCCTGGATAAGTAAAAGCGTTTTAAGTTATTACCACATAAAGTGACATATTTCAGATTTGCAAAAAAATTGCCTGGGCAGGAAGGTGAAAACTGGCCTGGGGTTGAAAGATTTAAAGCACCAACGCTATAAGAGTAAACAGTGCAAAATATTTTCACCTGTCTCTCACTGGCCCTGTCAGAATGTCAATTTAGACTGTATCCTGTGTAGGTACACATAGTAAAGTCCATTCCTGCTTATAAATAGCAGTAATTTTTATTTTTATTCCTGCCAATTTTATAAAAACTGTCTTACATAATTGAATGTTCTAGCTTCAAAACAGAAAAAGAGATCATTTTTTGCCAAAAATCTATTTCTGTTTTACCCATTCTTTGCCATTTTTTGTATCTATCACATATGCTTTACCATATCTTTATTGAAGTCTTCTTCTGTGATATTCACTCCTAACTGTATTTCAGCCTCCAGTGGTTCAAGCAATTTCTGCATATCAGAATGAAACTGTTCCAGTTCCTTAGATGAAACCATTGCCTATAATAGGAAAATATATGTTATAAAATACATTATAATATTATATTTCTATAATTGTATTTGTTATACATATGAAGATAAAAAAACTCATTATTCAATTCAACAATTCAGTTTTGTATTTTTTTATAGTGATAAATAACATGGACACATATTTACCACATTATAAAGAAGCACACACATAAAATACTGTATTTTTTCAGTGTTCATCTAAGTGATTAATTTTTTTTCGACTACTATGCTTAATTATCCCAACCTAAGTGTATCAATATTATAATGCTAGGTAAGAAGCCCATAGTATTTTGTTTCTGGGTTCATATACTCTCAATCCTCCCCTAGTATGGCTTCTTTCTTTTAGCAACCTTAATGTTTTCTTAGTATATTCTATTAGATTCTAAAGTTAAACTAATGTTTTGTCATTGAGCTCTGTAGGAATTCAACAGTTATATAAAGATAACTGAAACTTTCTATAGTCAATTCATGTACATTACTGCATTTTAAATAAAACTAAAATTGTTCTTACTAAATTGGGGAGATGTAATAAAGACCGCTTATGTATGAAAGTTCAGTTCAGAGATGCTTCTAATGATCTGTTTATACCCAGATTAATAGCTATAACATAGTGGCATCCCCAACATCAACAAAGAGGGTTTCTACACCAACATAGATGGGATGCTTTAAAGTAGCACTGTGACAGAATCAAGATGGGCCCATAGACTTTCTATTGAGTCTCTTTCCTACAGTGTGTCTCTCCTTACTCAACCAATCAGCAGGGGTTTCAGCCAATCCAAACTACTGAGATCAAGCAATATAACTTAAAAAAAGAACAAAGAGATTATGTAACTCTCTGTCAAAGTAAGTTGTCATGGTTAATTAAATTTTACATTTTTAAGCAATCTTGATAATAATATTACAGGTTCGGCAATTGTCACCTTTACCAGTGGAATGTTACTCTATTATTATAGGGCATAATTTTAAAGTGTATTAGAATGTTGGACTGCACAAATAGTGTAGTTAACCATGATGCTAAATTTATAGGGAGTAGCATCCCATTTGTAAAGGTGGCAATTGCCCTTTTTAGAGTAGGAAAAGATAATGTTAAATATAATAATTCCTGACTGAAGATGGTTTTTGCCTCCCATGGAACAACGTTATAGGTTGATGTAAAAGAAGTTATATCTTTTTCAACCTTAACCCCTTAAAGACCAAGCCTATTTCCATCTTTATATTTTGGATTTTTCTTCCCCACGTTCCAATAGCCATAACTTTTTTTATTTTTCACATAATATTTCACATAGTTATATGAGGGCTTATTTTTTTGTGGGACAAGATGCATTTTTTAATGCCACCATTTAATTTACCATGTCTTGTAATAGAAAGCGCAAAACAAATTCTGTGTGTGGTAAAATTGAAAAGAAAACAGATTTCCGACATGGTTTTGGGGGTTTTGACATCACAGCATTCACAATGTACTGAAAATGACCTGACATCCTTATTCTGTAGCTAAATACAAATGTGGCAATACCAAACTTGAATAGTTTTTTTTTTTTTTTACTACTTTTACTACTAAATTTATTTTTAAACCTTTGGAAAAATCAAAATTTTGTTTGCATCACCATATTCTGTCAACCATAGCTTTTTTATATTTTGGTCTACAAAGCTGTACGAGGGCTTGTTTTTTTGTGTAACAAACTGTATTTTTTTTGTACCATTTTTATAGCATGTAAGACTTGTTGATCACTGTTATTACATTTTTTGGTGGGACAAGATGACCAAAAAAATTGCAAATCATGTGTCTTTAATTTTTTTCCCATTCTGCCGTTCACCACACAGGACTTTTTTAAAAAATATTTTGATAGTTCCGACATTTTTAGATGTGGCAATACCCAATATGTTTATTTTTTATTGTTTATATATTTTTATATGTAAAATTGTGAAAGGGGGGTGATTTTAACTTTTAATATATTGGTGTTGTTTTCACTTTTTTGTTCACTTTTTTTAATAACTAATAGACCCCTTAGGGGCCTAGTACATGGGATCTTAGAGATCTATTAGGGTGAATGGGATTTTTAGACCCTCCATTCTGAGCTCTGCCTCATGCATAGCTCAGTATGGATAAAATCATGGCAGGCCTGGAGCGCTTTAGAAGCATCCAGGTTGTCATGGCAACTGATTGGAGCCCTGCTATTTCACTGCTAGGGCTTCGATTGGAAGAGGGATCCGCATCCATCTGCCTTCATTCATAGGTGCCACAAACAGCGTTGATCGCAGCACCTGAGGGCTAAATGACAGGAACAGCGTGGTCACTGCTTCCTGTCAGTGTTGGCAGGTGCCAGCTATATGGTACAGCCTGCGCCCCCCGAGTATGGAGAGGGCCCACTGCAGAGGCCCGCTCAATACATATGCAGACGCATGGGTTAAGGGGTTAAAGGGGTTTACCACAATTGACATGTATCACATATCTACACAAAATATGATAAAGGACTGATCACTTCTGGCCCCATTACTGGGACTTCCACCAGTTACTGCACTAAGCCCACCATTTCTCCTTGTTTTACTGATCATTTGGAATAGAATAGGTGGAGTCCCCAGTGATCAGACTTATCCTCTTAATAGGTGATAAATGTCAATTTTAAGGGGGGGGGGGGGGGGGGAACGTAATGACTATATTACTCTTCAATATATTTATTAATGATCTTGTAGAAGGCTTGCACAGTAAAATATCAATTTTTGAAGATGACACTAAACTGTGTAAAGTAATTAACAATGAAGAGGACAATATACAGCTACAGATGGATCTGGATAGATTAGAGGCTTGGGCAGAGAAGTGGCAGATAAGGTTTAACACTGACAAATGTGAGGTTATGCACATGTGAAGGAATGATGCAAGTCACTCGTAGATACTAAATGGTAAAACACTAGGTAACACTGACATGGAAAAGGACCTAGGAATTAATAAACAGCAAACTAAGCAGTAAAAACCAGTGTCAGGCAGCTGCTGCCAAGGCCAATAAGATAATGGGTTGCATCAAAAGGGGCATAAATGCCTGTGATCAGAACATAGTCCTACCACTTTACAAATCACTAGTCAGACCACACATGGAGTACTGTGTACAGTTCTGAGCTCATGTGAACAGGGCAGGTATAGCAGAGCTGGAGAGGGTTCAGAGGATGGCAACTAAAGTAACAACTGGAATGGGGCAACTACAATACCCTGAAAGATTATCAACATTAGGGTTATTCACTCTAGAAAAAAGACGACTGAGGGGAGATCTAATTACTATGTATAAATATATCAGAGGACAGTACAGAGTGCTCTCCAATCATCTATTTATCCCCAGGACTGTGACTGTGACAAGGGGACATTCTCTGCGTCTGGAGGAAAGAAGGTTTGTACAGAAACATAGAAAAGGATACTTAACGGTAACAGCAGCGAGACTATGAAACTCTCTGCCTGAGGAGGTGGTGGTGGTGAGTACAATAAAAGAATTCAAGAGGGGCTTGGATGAATTTGTGGAGTGTAATAATATTACAGGCTATAGCTACTAGAAAGGGGTCATTGATCCAGGGAGTTATTATGATTGCCTGATTTGAGTCGGGAAGGAATTTTTTCCCCCTTAAGACTGACGTTTTAGAAAACTGGAGTTGAGGGAATTATAAATTACCCATCTATTTTTTTTTTCATAAATCTCTCCCAACTTTACAAAAATTTTTACCCACTTTATTTGAAACTTAAAAATATTAGCATTAGCAATATTAGCAAATGATGAAGAAAATGCACGCATGATGTTTACTTGGATTTAAGTCAAGCATCCTTTAAAAAAAAAAATAATAAAAATATATATATATATATATATATTAAAGACCTGATTGATCAAGATGAACCTTGCGCTGCTGGAGCAGGCACTTGATGAAATATAGGTCAGACTGAAAATTCACTCCAGATTGTAGCTGGCATAGGTTTTAGTTATTATTTAGCATCACACACCTTGCCCTCAATAAGCCCCCTTTTTAGAAACTGCCAAGATTTTTGTCCTGAAATGTACACTGAATACACGTTTATTTATATATTTGCTCACAAATTAAAATATTGGTCTATTTTAATTAAAATAGTAAAAATGTCTTCAAGATATGTTTTCAAGATATTTTTGTATGAAAATCCAAGATTCCACATTTCTATGATAAAAAACTGCACTGTACTGCAATACTGTAATTACTACATGATAAAAGTCATTCAGATCTCATTTGTTATCCATTTTGGTGCATGGTCACAAAAATAAAAAATCTAAAATAAATTCCAATATGTATTAATACACTTCTCTTTTCTACCAGACATCTTTTACTTTTAATATTAAAAGGGCTCTCCAAGATTAGAAAAACCACCACTGATTTTTCTAGAAAAAGCCTCACACGTGAGTTATGTCTAGTATTGTAGCTCAACTACTTTAAATTATTGGGGACAGGTATGCCATTATTTTTGGAAGAAACAACTTTTTTTTCTAATTTTGGACAATGTTTTTAATTTTTAAATATAATCCTGTGCTTTTATTAATAATGGCTACACATAAGGTGACACTTGCCAGAATATAGACAAATTATCCAACACTGGGAAGACTAAAGCCCTACTATGGCGTTGATACTTTACATGTTGTTTAATAACTTGGCAGCTAATGGTTTATGGCTTAATGGTTTATGATCAATCAAATATACCATTACCAGATCATGTATCTCAGCTTAAAGAGGTAGCCATCTAGATTTCATCAGCCTTGAATACTTGTTTCTGAGCCACACAGAAGAATAGCTAGGGAAAGTTTATGAAATGATCCATATCTAAGGACAAATAGCTTTCTATGCTATAACCTGGAGTTACGATCAGTACTTCAGAACATATTGTATTAATAAAATATTATAAAGAATCAAGCCAAAGCCAAATTGTAAAGAAAAATCATTTGTTTTATATAGCACATCTTAGTAGGATGCATGCCCATAATTTATATACATTGCTTTAAAATACCTTTCCACTCCTAATTTTCTGGGATAAGGGAGTAAATCGCTGGTCAAGTTCAAAAATCTTGGTCTCTACTATCTTCTTACAGTGTTTACCATGGTTTGCCATTAACTCCTTAGCTTGATCATGGACTGAATCCACCTTTGGCTGCATGTCATTAAGCTCAGACTTCAAAATCTATAGGTTAACACAGAAAATAAAGTAGTGTTTAAAAATAGTTCATAAAGTTCTTATAAAATATGAATTGTAAAAACATATGTTCTACTTAAACTCACATTAGACATCATATTCTATGTACAGTAGCTGCCAAATGTTACCCAGATACCTCATACTAAGTGAAACATGTATAGTAAATGATGGATTTCCCACATTCTTTTGTGTGCCATGGAGATAAACAGTGCTAGATGAGTTGGATAACCTCTTATATCTATCCTCCTGCTCTGTTAAAATTACAAGGATGTTCGCTCTGAACTAAGCATACTGTATATCAGTGGCATAGATAGAAATGACTGGGCCCCACAGCATATTTTTGAATGGGGCCCCCCTCCCCCAGTAATTTTTTTGCAACCCTTTACTTTCATGTCGCCCCCATTCCTGTGGCTAGTAAAGATCGCTCTCTCAGACCAGGCCCAACAGCTGTTCCATCCGTTTTATACGCTGTCTATACTGTCACTGTATATAATTTCATTGTGTAATACTGTTGAGGGGGCCCTGACAAAATCTTTTAGTCCTCCTCCTGGATGGGCCTCTTCGGGGTCAGAGCCCCAAAGCAGAAGCTTCCCCTATAGTTACGCCGCTGCTGTATATGTTGAAAACAGACTGAATCTACAGGCCCCCTATTTTGGGCTATTATTTTATCGTTCATTTGTTTCTTGCTTGATAGGTACATACAATAATGTTTTATATTTTTAATAAACCATAGAGTTTATCATATCTCTATTTGGTATGTAGTTTTATTATTTGTCAAGCTGTTGTATCTGACATGGGAGGGCAAAATCACAATTTTAAAAAAGGCCAATTTGCCCCAGTTGAGGGTAGTACTTCAGGGTAGAGACTTGGAGAAGCTATTGTAAGACAGTAATACAGAGAATAAATGGAAGAGCTTTAAATCTACTTTGTGTCTTTCTACTGCAATATTTATTCCTAAAGGTGACAAGTATAAACTGTTAAAATTAAACCCCACATGACTTATAGCTAATGTAAAGATCGGCACTCACTAAGTTTTCAAAGGAACTCAAGCTTTAATCGTCACATATAAGATTTCTGTGACGCACGTTTCGGCTCACAATCCGAGCCTTTCTCAAACAGATCATCTATGACATACAAACAGTATAACACACACAATTTAAATAGACCGCCAAGGCAGAAGTGACATCAGGTAACCATAGTGATACACTAAACAAAGGAAACAGAAACACGTGAAAGAACAGCCCAACTGCAGCAGCATCAATCAAAACAATATTACTATGTCATCTCTGGAATTCTCCAACAATCGGAATAATTTCAAGATCAAATGATGCGGTTGGGGGTTCATCACGTTTTCTGCAATAATAAAGAAAAAACTGGTAATTAAAAAAGAATACATAGACGGAGCTTGGAGATTACAGGAAGCTATTGAGATCATACTCCTGGTTCAAACCCATGGGTTCAAGTGTCTGCAGTACGTGAATCCAATAGGCTTCACTTTTTTTTACATTTTAATCCTGTCACCCCCTCTGCGTGGTTGCGACACATGTTCGATGATCTGAAAGCGCAATTGTGCAATGTTATGATTATGGCGATCAAAATGGTAGGGAATAGGTAGGAGCAGGTTCTTTTTTCGTATGGTTGACTTGTGTTTCGAGAAGCGATCCTTTCATCCACATGGAAGTCTCTCCTATGTATAGGAGTCCACACGGACATTTCAATAGATAGACTATATAGTTGCTATTACATGTGAAAAACCCCTTAACAGGAAATTGCTTACCCGTATGGGGATGTGAGAAATATTCCCCTCTAATCACACTCGAGCAATGTATGCATCCCAAGCAGGGAAATGTCCCCTCTTTTGGAGTGGATAAGGTATGTTGTCGCTTCTCAATTAAACCGCTACCCACGTCTGCCCTTACCACCATGTCACAAATGCTTTTATTGCGCTTATAACAGATTAATGGAGGACTCTTAAACTCCTCCACAGAGGGGTATGCCCTGGACAAAATATTCCAGTGTTGATTAAAAATGAGACTACATTTATTAACCCATGGGTGGTATTTAGCAACAAATGGTATGCGTGACTTTTTTTTGTGTTGTAGAAATCAAAGAAGTGACCTTGTTCCTCTCACTATTCAGCAGTGAAGTGGGATACCCTCGATTTGCAAATCTAGCAAACATTTCATTCAAACAGTGCTGTGGGACTTCGATGGGCTCAAATGCCGCACAGCCATACGCAAATGCTTATATGTCATGGTTTGAAGATAAGTATATTTACAATAATGATCTGAAGATTCGTTGATGACGTGTTTTGCGTGTGGCGGGGCGGCATTCGATCCCTTCACAATTTTTCAGATTATTTAAACTCTGTATGGCCTGAACTCCAATTTACGCTGCACTTTGATATCCATGAGATACATTTTTTGGATACCCTTGTGATTAAAGGTGAGAATGGAGCAGTGGAGACTGATCTATACATTAAGAGTACTGATAGGAATTCTCTCCTCCATTATTCTAGTAATCATCCGCCTACAGTCAAAAAAGCACTGCCTCATTCTCAATTTCAGAGGGTTCGTAGGATTGTTTCTGGTGCAGGGGTTAAGGAAAACCGTTTGAATGAAATGTTTGCTAGATTTGCGAATCGAGGGTATCCCACTTCACTGCTGAATAGTGAGAGGAACAAGGTCACTTCTTTGATTTCTACAACACAAAAAAAAGTCACGCATACCATTTGTTGCTAAATACCACCCATGGGTTAATAAATGTAGGCTCATTTTTAATCGACACTGGAATATTTTGTCCAGGGCATACCCCTCTGTGGAGGAGTTTAAGAGTCCTCCCTTAATCTGTTATAAGCACAATAAAAACATTTGCGACATGGTGGTAAGGGCAGACGTGGGTAGCGGTTTAATTGAGAAGCGACAACATACCTTATCTACTCCAAGAAAGGGGACATTTCCCTGCTTGGGATGCATACATTGCTCGAGTGTGATTAGAGGGGAATATTTCTCACATCCCCATACGGGTAAGCAATTTCCTGTTAAGGGGTTTTTCACATGTAATAGCAACTATATAGTCTATCTATTGAAATGTCCGTGTGGACTCCTATACATTGGATTCACGTACTGCAGACACTTGGACCCATGGGTTTGAACCGGGAGTATGATCTCAATAGCTTCCTGTAATCTCCAAGCTCCGTCTATGTATTCTTTTGTAATTACCTGTTTTTTCTTTATTATTGCAGAAAACGTGATGAACCCCCAACCGCATCATTTGATCTTGAAATTATTCCGATTGTTGGAGAATTCCATAGATGACATAGTAATATTGTTTTGATTGATGCTGCTGCAGTTGGGCTGTTCTTTCACGTGTTTCTGTTTCCTTTGTATAGTGTATCACTATGGTTACCTGATGTCACTTCCGCCTTGGCGGTCTATTTGAATCGTGTGTGTTATACTGTCTGTATGTCATATCTGATCTGTTTGAGAAAGGCTCGGATTGTGAGCCGAAACACGCGTCACAGAAATCTTATATGTGACGATTAAAGCTTGAGTTCCTTTGAAAACTTAGTGAGTCCCGGTCTTTTCTTCTAATACATATACTATCTAGCACAAAAAGTGTGCTTTTTTCAACTGACAATGCAACAGCAGTATTTAACGGTTTTATTGGACTGTCAAAAATGCAGCGCTGGCCGCAAATGTACTATCTAGCACAAAAAGTGATTTTTTTTTAACCGACAATGTAACAGCAGTATTTAACGGTTTTAGTGGACTGTAAGAAATGCAGCGCAGGCCGCAAATGTACTACCTAGCACAAAAAGTGTGATTTTCTTCAACCAACAATGTAACAGCAGTATTTCTCAAAACCTACCCCAATTTGACTGAGCTACTGGTGAAGGTGCGCCATGTGTGTGCACATTTCCGCAAGTCATCGACAGCTTCAGCTGGTCTGTCAATGCTGCATCAGCACTTGAAATTGCAAGCTCACCGGCTGTTGTGCGTCTTGAGCACGCACTGGAACTCAGCGTTTCACATGTTGGCCAGGCTTTGTGAGCAGGAGAGGGCAGTAGTGGAATACCAGCTTCAACATGGTCGTCACCTTTCCAGTCAGCATCCGTTAATCAGAAACGAAGAGTGGGCATGAATGTCTGACCTCTGTGAGGTTTTAAGAAACTTTGAAGAATCAACACAGATGGTAAGCGGCGATGATGCTATTATCTGCGTAACCATCCCACTTCTGTGTCTACTCAAACGCTCTCTGCTCACAATTAAGGACAATGCTTTGCATGTGGAAGAGGTGGAAATGGGGGAAGAAGACATTACACAGGGTAATAGCCAGACCACCCTCCGTGAAATGGAAGATGAAGAGGAGGAGGAGGAGGAGCAGGAGACGGTTGCCTCAGCTACACAGGGTAGTACCCATGGAAGTTTAATTCCATCTGTTCTGCGTGGGTGGGCAGAAGAGAAGGAAGAGGATGAGGAGATGGACAGTCATCCTCCTGATGATGACAGCAAAGTCTTGCCTGTTGTTACTCTGGCGCACATGGCTGACTTCATGTTAGGCTGCCTTTCCCGCAATTCGCATGTTATACGCATTTTAAACAACACGGATTACTGGGTGTTCCCCTTTCTCGACCCCCGCTACAAAGAGAACTTCTCATTTCGTATTCCTCAGGTGGAGAGGACGAACACATCGTGATATTCGGGTGCTCAACCGAGCACCTGAGTATAATGGAAGTCAATGGGAGAACCCGAGCATTAAACCCGGTACCTTGGCTTTGAAGAGGGGAGGGTGCCTGGTTCATAAGAAAATGTCAGAAATTGTTGCTAACACTACCAAAATGGTTCTGTAACAGCATGGGGAGGATGTATGGTTGCATATTGGACTTGCTGGTCGCTGCTGGGAACTATGTTCTCCTAATAGTACGCCACTTTTACATAATGACAATAATACAAACAAAACAAAAGGAAAAAATATTGATTTTAGAGGAAAAATTTATAGAAAATATTCTTTCCTGAATTTTTACTTGTATATAAAGTGCAAGTGCTGCCAAAAACTACAAGGAAAATGCACTCCGATACACCCTTAGTTACACATAAAGGAGGGCATCATACACATCCTTTAAAAATTATGATTGATGGCCTGCTGGTGACCCTCAAAAACAGGAGCAAGGGCCTGCTAATCTGACCATCTAAAACATTATGGGCGGCGGCCTGCTGCCGCTTTGGTAACTCTAGTTAACCTGGGGCTGATGGCACATCCCCGTGACAGCGACGATCCATTCGGATGTCTGGCCTATCAACTTTCGATGTAATTGTCACCTCAAAACCATTGTAAACTACGGGTAATGGGGAATCAGTGTTTGATTCTGGAGAGGGATCCTCAGAAACTGCTACCACATCCAAGGAAGGCAAGCGGGTGGCGCGCAAATCACACACTCCCGACTTGTGTAGGTAGTGACGATAGATAACAATACAGGACTATTAAGATGCCCTGTAATTGGAATGAATAATAAAAAATTTCAGGCAATGTTACTGCGGTATTTTGGATGAGGAAACGTTATAAAGGAGAGGCCCTGCTGCCTTTGTTGACTCTAGATGACTTTTGCCTGGTCGCACTTCCCCGTGACATCCACGATCCATTTGGATATCTTCCCTATTAACTTTCGATGTAACAGTCAAAACCATTGTAACTATGGGCAATGGGGATAGAGATGGCCTTGCTGTTCGCCCGGCGGTCGTTCCGGGGCGAACTTTAAGTGTTCACGATTCACCGAACATGCGAACATATGGAGATATTTGCGCCCACTATATTCTTTTACATTGTGAAGAACTTTGACCCATGACACATCCATCAGGTGGTACAGGACAGCCAATTGAGACGTTTCAGCACATGGACATACCCCCTACCTTAGAAATTAACCTGATCTGGACACCATTTAACATTCAGTGTTTTGCCAATGTAGGGAGAGGTTTCTGTGTGGAGCAGGGACAGGCTGTTAGGGACACCAAACGCTAGCTAATAGGGCCACAAAAGTCTTTTTAAGGACTAGTATAGGTGTGCTATCGATAGGTGTGATACACAGAGGGGTGCAATATACTTATAATATATATTTATAATGAGTCAAAAACACATAAATCTATATAGTGGTCACCTAAAATTCAGGGACTTGGGGGGCTAGGGGCTTACTAGGGCCATTTTTATATAGGGTAAGTTTCCGGACGGGGTCGCTCTTATCAGGGCGGGTGGTCTGTGGTTAGGCTATCAGGGCCAGAATAGCACCCCCCTGTTAGGGACACCAAACGCTAGCTAATAGGGCCACAAAAGTCTTTTTAAGGACTAGTATAGGTGTGCTATCAATAGGTGTGATACACAGAGGGGTGCGATATACTTATAATATATCTTTATAATGAGTCAAAAACACATAAATCTATATAGTGATCACCTAAAATTCAGGGGCCTAGGGGCTTACTAGGGTCATTTTTATATAGGGTAAGGTTCCGGACGGCATCGCTCTTATCAGGGCGGGTGGTCTGTGGTTAGGCTATCAGGGCCAGAATAGCACCAATAGGGCAATATCAGGGAAAGTTCTTTGCTCACCCTGACCTTCAATACCACATCATCATCTAGCCCAGGGATAGATGTCTTTTGCTTTCCCTCCGGGATTCATGGATGTGCACTGGAACCCCCCGGATTGTGGTAGGACATATGGTTTCTCATTTGGTGCCGCCGAGCACCTGATTTACTGCCCCCGAGCCCTTGTTATTGCCTACCACATCTATGCTTTTTGCTTAACTTTAATAACTTTATTTATTTTCATTTTGAGGGATATCTTTTCCATTCACATGTCCGCAAAATGGGTCCGCATCCGTTCCGCAATTTTGCGGAACGGGTGCAGACCCATTCATTTTCATTTTCAATGGAGAAGTAATGTGCTGTCTGCATCCACATTTGCGGATCCGTGCTTCCAAAATAGAACATGTCCTAATCTTGTCCGCAATTGCAGACAAGATTAGGCATTTTCTATTATAGTGCTGGCGATGTGTGGTCCGCAAATTGTGGAATGCACATTGCCGGTGTCCGTGTTTTGCGGATCCACAAAACACTTACGGACGTGTGAATGGACCCTTATAGTAACATTATTAAAGGTTACGTTTTATCTTTATGCATATTCTAAAGGATTGCCTTCCTTGTACAATGTTATAATATACTTTCTATGTTAGAAAGTATATTATAGTGCATTTGTATTGTGCGGCAGTTGTGTGCGGTTCTGCTGCGATACTGCAGGTATATAGAGGGACAAGCGTTATTGGAACAAATAATTTCTACTGGTGTGATATCCCCCCAAAAAACTGATTGAAGCGGGGTGTTATATACCAATATACTTTCTTTATAATGCATTTGGGTACTGTATAGTGCATTTGCGCATGCGTGTACGCAAAAATTATATTGCCGATATTTTGCATTGAAAAAAATAATGAATGGAGATCGCAAATTTAAATAATACATCTGGTATGTCACTGTCCATGGGACTATTTGTGCACTTCTAATAATTATTTCTTGGCTGCAAATATGAGCTGAAGGTTTTTCAGGTTCGCCTGCCATTAAAATGAAAGGGACCCGCCGCAAACTTGCGGTTTGCGCGCCTGCAGGTGATCTGAGCTGGAACCGACAAACCCAACTTGATTTTGATGGCTGCATTAATCTGCAGGTGACTGTCATACAGCTCTACAGATTTGTTTCCATCTGCATCTTTCTCAACAATCTGTGGCCTTAGGCTTTTATCCAGACTCAGTGATTGTGCCACTATTTGGACTCCTCATGCTGCCATCTCCACACCATGTCACCTTGCCACTCATTTTTATCACCATGCTGCTGCGAAAGCTGCTTAAAAGGCCTTAAACTGATCATCAGGCCCACAATTAAATTAAGGTTTTGGAATCAATAAATTGATTTTGTGGACTGCATCAGTGGCGTAGCTAGAAATGACTGGGCGCCACAGAAAATTTTTGAATGGGGCTCCATCCCATAGTAATTTTTTAGCGACCCCTTCCTTTCATGCCACCCCCATTCCTGAGGCTAGTAAAGATCGCTCTCTCAGACCAAGGCCGGCAGCTGTTTTATACACTGTCTTTACTGTCACTGTATATAATTTGATTGTTTATTACTGTTGAGGGGGCCCTGACCAAATCCTTTAGTCCTCCTCCTCCTGGATGGGCCCCTTCTGGGTCAGGGCCCCAAAGCTGCAGCTTCCCCTGCTTCCCCTATAGCTACGCCCCTGGTCTGCATTAATCTGCAGGTGACTGTCATACAGCTCCACAGATTTGCTTCTATCTGCATCTTTCTAAACAATCTGCGGCCTTAGTCTTTTCTCCAGACTCAATAATTGTGCCACTATGTGGCCTCATGCTGCCATCTCCACAGTATGTCACCTTAGCACTTATTTTTTATCACCACGCTGCTGCTGATGCTGCTTAAAAGGCCTTAAACTGATCACCAGGCCCACAATCTAATTAAGATTTTAAGCACAAAACAAAAGTAAAAAATTGATTTTATAGGAAAAATTGATTGTGAACATTTTTTCCTGTATATTTACTTGTATATAAAGTGCAAGTTCTGCCAAAAATTACAAGGAAGAAGCACTCCGATACAACCTGTATATCACATAAATGAGCTCCTCATTCACATTGAGTTGCGGGCCTGCAGGTGAGCTGACCCTGTAAAAGATTTGAATTGCAGGCCTGCAGGTGAGCTGACCCTGTAAAAGATTTGAGTTGCGGGCCTGCAGGTGAGCTGACACTGTAAAATATTTTAGGTTTGGGTCTGCAGGTGAGCTGACCCTCTAAAAAATGATATGTGAGGGCCTGCTGGTGATCGGACCCTCTAAAAAATGATATGTGAGGGCCTGCTGGTGAGCCGACCCTGTAAAAAATTATATGTGAGGGCCTGCTGGTGAGCGGACCCTCTAAAAAATTATATGTGAGGGCCTGCAGGCAAGCGGACCCTCTAAAAAATTATATGTGAGGGTCTGCTGGTGAGAGGACCCTCTAAATTTTTTTATTCCAAACCAATATATGCGAGGGCATTATATGTGACGTATAAGCAATGCATGTTGATATGACGGAAGAGTAGGACGAGAAAAGGAAGATTCAACCATATACCCTGTTTTGTGGTGGAAAGTGTGCATGGGAATACAGTCTATTAACTACATTAAAAACAACACATGTAAAGTGCCTTTATGTTCATCAGCATTCCTCTGGTGGAGTCGAGAAGTCAGGGTCAATCCAGGCCTTGTTCATTTTTACATGAGTCAACCTGTCAGCATTTTCAGACAAAACAATGGTGGCAGGGGAGGCCAGCACCTCCAAAGCATAGAGCGCCAGTTCATGCCACGAGTCCAGCTTGGACACTCAGTAGTTGTAAGGCACTGAGAGATCATTGAGTACGCTGACACGGTCTGCTATGTACTCCTTCACCATCTTCCAAAATTTTCCTCTCCTTGTGGCAGTAGGCCGCACATCAGGGTGAGGGTGCTGGCGGGGTGTCAAGAAATTGTCCCAGGGTTTGGAGAGTGTTGCCCTGCCTCTGTTGGAACTGCTGTGTGTTCCTCTTGTCTCCCCTTCTCGGTTGGTCAAGGAGGTATGGACTCTGCCACCAGCGTTGTCAGATGGAAAAATTTGGAGCAATTTTTCAACAAGGATCTTCTGGTATTGCACCAATTTACTCGTCATCTCCACCAGAGGAATGAAAGATGAGAAGTTCTCTTTGTAACAGGGGTCGAGAAGGGTGAACACCCAGTAATCAGTGTTGTTTAAAATGCGTATAAGGCGCGGGTCGCGGGAAAGGCAGCCTAACATGAAGTCAGCCATGTGTGTCAGAGTACCAACAGGCGAGACTTCGCTATCATCATCAGGAGGATCACTCCCAATCTCCTCATCCTCTTCCTTCTCTTCTGCCCACCCACGCAGAACAGATGGAATTAAACTTCCATGGGTACTACCCTGTGTAGCTGAGGCAACCGTCTCCTGCTTCTCCTCCTCTTCAGCCTCCAATTCACGCTGAGAAGACGAACTGAGGGTGGACTGGCTATCATCAATCTGTGTAATGTCTTCCCCCATTTCCATCTCTTCCACATGCAAAGCGTCTTCCTTAATTGAGAGCAGCGAGCGTTTGAGAAGACACAGAAGTGGGATGGTGACGCTGATGATAGCGTTATCGCCACTCACTATCTGTGTTGATTACTCAAAGTTGTGTAAAACCTCACAGAGGTCAGATATCCATGCCCACTCCTCACTTGTGAATAGCGGAAGCTGACTGGAAATGTGAAGACCATGTTGCAGCTGGTATTCCACAACTGCCCTCTGCTGCTCACAAAGCCTGGCCAACATGTGGAAAGTGGAGTTCCAGGGCGTGCTCACGTCGCACAACAGCTGGTAAGCTGGCAATTTCAAGCACTGCTGCAGCGTTGACAGACCGGCTGAAGCTGTCGGTGACTTGTGGAAATGTGCACACACACAGCGCACCTTCACAGTAGCTCAGGCAAATTGGGGTAGGTTCTGAGAAACTACTGAACCACTAAATTTAAGAGGTGAACTATGCATGGGATTTGTGTTAGCTTGCCAAGCTCCAAAGCCGCCACCAAGTTACGGCCATTATCACACACAACCATGCCTGGTTGCAGGTTGAGTGGCGAGAGCCACAGCTCTGTCTGGTCTCATCTCTGCTGCAACAGCTCTGCGGCGGTGTGCTCTTTGTCCCCTAAGCATATCAGCTTCAGAACGGCCTGTCCCCACTGCAGTGCTACACTGCTTCCAGCTACCGGCTAATGGCTGACTGGTGCCGCACACGGAAAATTCGGAGGTGGAAGTGGAGGAGGAGGCAGAGGAGGAGAAGTGGAGGTTGGAGCCACTACTGTAGATGCTGGCGGTAGCCCTGATGGAATTAGGGACCGCAATCCTCGGCGTCGGTAGCTTCTGTGCCATTCCAGGGTACGACTCGCTCCCGGCATCCACAATGTTCACCCAGCATGCCGTCAGGGAAATGTAGCGTCCCTGGTTGAAAGCACGTGTCCATGTGTCCGTGGTTAAGTGGACCTTCCCAGTAACTGCGTTGGTCAGGGCGCATGTGACGTTTCGGGACACATGTTGGTGTAAGGCGTGCATGGCACACCTTGAAAAATAGTGGCGGCTGGGGACAGAGTACCGCGGGATGGCCGCCGACATCAGGCTGCGGAAGGCCTCAGTGTACACAAGCCTAAATGGCAACATTTCCACAGCCAGTAATTTTGAAAGGTGCGCATTTAGTGCTATGGCCTGTGGGTGGATGGCTAGGTATTTGCGCTTGCGTTCAAATGCCTGGGGTAATGACATTTGGACGCTGCGCTGGGACAGGGAAGTGGTCGCTGATGGTGCTTGCGAAGGTCCAGGTGCAGGGCTGGAGGCATCCTAGCCTGCATCTTGGACAGGGGATTGACCACCACGTAACACAGGGGAAGAGGAGGCAGTGGTGTGACCCGCAGACACAGATTGTGAACCCAGGAGTTCAGCCCACCTATTAGGGTGCTTTGATGCCATGTGGCGGATCATGCTGGTGGTGGTGAGGTTGCTAGTGTTCACACCCCAGCTTATTTTGGTGTGGCACAGGTTGAAAACTACAATTCTTTTGTTGTCTGCACTTTCCTCAAAAAAGCGCCATACTGCGGGACACCTACCCCTTCGCAAGGGAGATTTACGCAAGGGGGTGCTCCGTGGAAAAGTTGTGGGCCTGTGTGGTGTGGCCCGCCTTCTCCCTTTTGCCACCCCACTGCCTCTTCCAGCCTGTTGCAGTGCTGCAGATCCCTGCCCCTCTGTACTGCTCTCCTCGCTTGGCTTCTTGCCACCTTCCCAGGTTTGGTCAGTGACCTCATCATCCAGCACCTCCTCCTCCACTTCCTCACTCTGATCATCCTCCTTATTTGTTGACCTAGCCACAACCTCTGTGATTGACACCTGTGTGTCATCCTCTTCCTCAACCTCTTGAGACAGTAATTGCAGTTGAGTCATTGGCAACTGTGTCTCATCATCATCCACCTCATTAAACACTAATTGCAGTTCCCCAGCGTCATGTTCTTGAGACTCTGGATTCTTAAGAGGTTGGGAATCGGGGCACAAGATCTCAGGTCCCTCTTCAAGCATGCTTGGCGAGAGGGCCAAATCAATTACTGGCGATGAAAAGAGATCCTCGGAATATCGGAGTGTGGTATCACTTGTTTGGCCAAACTGTAAATCGTGGGAGGAAGGAGGATCAGGGTAAGGATTGTGTGGACCAGACTCCTGGCTACTGAGACTGGACTTGGTGAAGGACAGGGTGGTGCTTGACCGACTTGAAGCACTATCTGCTGCAATCCAACCGACCACCTGCCCCCACTAAGCTGACTTCAAGAGTTTTGTCCTGCGCCGCTCTGCAAACTAGGACATGAAGCTAGGTATCTTGGATGATTGTTTTTCTTGTGCTCTGGCAGCAGGCACAGTTTCAACGCGCCCGCCTTCTTCATATTAAATGTTATATGCACGCTTGACACAAAAGATGTGGCACGGATGTCACAGTTCACAGCAAGCACAGTATATGGAAAAAGTACGTAAAAGTATGAAAAAAGGAAAATAGATTTCACTTATATTTATACTATCTCTTGTCCTGACACACACACGCTATTGCAGTGCAGATGTGACAATTCACTGCAGACACAGTTTATAGGCAAAGTGTGGATAAATTATGGAAAAAATATATTTGTTGTCACTAATATTTTTCCCAATATTTGGGCCTGACACACATGCTATTGCAGCACAGATGTGACAATTCACTGCAGGGACCTTTTATAGGAAAAATGTGTATAGAAAAAATATAATTGTTTTCGCTAATATTTTTCCCAATATCTGGGCCTGAAACGTACACGCTATTGCAGCACAGATGAGACAATTCACTGCAGGGACCGTTTATAGGAAAAATGTGGATAAATTATGGAAAAAATAGAATTGTTTCAATAATATTCTTCCTATCTCTGCTCGTGACACACAGAAAGTATTGCTGAACAGATGTCACAAGTCACTGCAGACACCCTCTATAGAAAAAGAATTGCAACGTATGGGGAAAAAAATCAAAGACTACTTTGCAAGATTAAATTGCTGCCACCACACACAAAAGTCCTTAAAAGGACTTTTGGGTCTTTGAAACGTTTTAAAATTGAATAAATTGCGATCACAAACTCCCTATATAGCACCCGATGACGCGTTCCGGCCAGCCAATCACTGTAATGCCAGTAGCCAACATGGCTCCTGGCATTACAGTGATGGCAGTACTTACTGTACCTGCACGTTTATTGGCTGCTTAGCAGCCGAGAAAAGTACGGGGAGGATACTCAAGCATGGCGAGCATAGCGATGAGCCGAACAGGTATTCGGCCGAGCATGCTTGCTCAACACTAGTACTTAGCAGACTGTGTCAGTGTCTTCAATGATCCCTCAGTACCTTACAACTAATGGATGTCCAAGCTGGACACGTGGCACGAACTGGCACTCTACACATCGGAAGTGCTGGCCTGCCCTGCCGCCAGTGTTTTGTCTGAGCGGGTATTTAGTGCTGCTGGTTGCATTGTAACAGATAAGCGTATCCGCCTGTCAACGGAAAATGCTATACCAGAAGGTCCTTGTTAAAAACTTGCTCGAAAGTTGATAGGGCAGACATACAAATGGATCATCGCCGTCACAAGGACGTGCAATTGCCTAGAAGTTATCTAGAGTCAACAAAGCGGCAGCAGGCCCTCACCTACAAGTTTAGTCTCAGTAGCCAAGAGTCTGGTCAACACAATCATCACCATGACGGCACACTGGGTGAACGTTGTGGAGGCCGGGAGCAAGTCGGCTGCTGTCACCAGACTTGCCCTCCAATAGATCCTTGTTAACGGAAAGTGTACTTATTCCAATAACAGGGCCTCTTGTTATTTATCGGAACTACCTCCCCGAGTCGGGAGTGGGTAATTGCTGCGCGCCTGCTGCCTTCCTTGGACGCTTGTGCTTTAATAACTTTACCCACCCTCTCTGGGGGGCAAGTCAAGGCAACAATAGCCAATCTGATTTTAGCCATTGACCTCCCTTGGATATAGTAGCCGTTTCTCAGGCTCCCTCTCTGGCATCGAACCCTGATTCCCCGTTACCCGTGATCATCATGGTAGGCGCAGAAAGGAACATTAAAAGTTTATAGGGCAGACATCCGAATGGATCGTCGCCGTCACAGGGACGTGCAATCGCCCAGAGGTTTTCTAGAGTCACCAATGCGGCAGCAGGCCCTCGCCCCTAAAGTTTTAGAGGGTCAGATCAGCAGTTCCTTTCTCCAAATGTTTTTGAGGGTCACCAGCAGGCCATCAATCATAATTTTTCAAGGCTGTGTATGATGCCCTCCTTTATGTGTAACAAAGAGTGTTTTAGAGTGCCGTTTTCTTGTAAATTTTCTTTTTCGGTTTTGTGCGTATTATTATCAGTCTGTAAAAGTGGCATACTACTCAGACAACATGGTTCCCAGCAGCAACCTGGGAGTCCAAGATGCATCCAGACATCCTCCCCATGCTGTTCCCAAACCATTTTGGTGGTGTTTCCATCAATTTCTGACCTTTTCCTATGAACCAGGCACCCTCCCCTCTTCAGAGCCGGGGGTGCCTGGTTTAATGCTTTGGTTCTCCCACTGACTTTCATCGGGCATCTCGATGTGTTCGGCCAGAGCAGCCGAGCACCCAAGCACTTTGGTGCTCGATCAACACTACAAGCTATGTAGTATTGTGCAGTCTATGGAAGATGTCTATAAAATACAAGCTGACATGGAAACTCTGAGTGTTTGAACATTCACTTGCCAAATGAGGTTCAATGTGGATGCATTGAAAGTTATGGATTTGAGTACAAAATAATTCACATATATCATATGTCCTAGGGGGAGCAAGTTGGGAGAGTCACTTATAGAGAAGGATATGGGTGTATTTGAAAATAATAGATTAGGCAAGCAGGGTATTGTCATGTATGAAACAAAGCATGGACTCGTTGGACAGGGATATAATATTACCACTTTACAAAGGTTTGGTGAGGTCTTATCTGAAATGGTGATGAGCGGCAGGGGTCAATCAAATTTGCGATATTTTGCAAATATTTTGTAGAATATTCGGCATATATTTGCAAATTCGTATATTCGTTATATTCTACATTCAAATCGGCAAGGTAATGAGAGGGAGCCTGCTAGAGAGGGAGCCTGAGAAATGGCTATCATATCCAAGGGAGGTCAATGGCTAAAATCAGATTGGCTATTGTTGCCTTGCCCCTTTTTATCCTAATTGTGAATCACCCAGAGAGGGTGGGTCAAGTTATTAAAGCACAAGAATATTCGTCATTTTTTTCCATCTGAAGTCATGATTCCTCCCTGCTTAAGTTGCTTGTGGGCCAATAAGTCATTGGCCCACAAGCAAGAAGCAGGGAAAAATCATGTGTTCAGATGGAAAAAAATGAAGAATATTCGTCATTACGAATATATAGCACTATATTCTAAATATTCGCAAATTCTCAAAGTGCCGATATTCGAGATTAAAATTCGCTATTCGAATATTCGCGCTCAACACTAATCTAAAATATGCAGTTTAGTTCTGGGCACCATTTCATAGAAAGAATGCCCTGAAGTTGGAAAAAGTAGAAAGGAGAGTAACTAAACTGATATGATGAAAGATTAAAATAATTAAGCTTATTTAGTCTTGAGAAGAGGTGTTTAAGGGGGAAATAATTAAATTATACAAATATATAAATGGCCTACACACAAAAAAATAAAACATTGGGAAAAACTTGTTCCATCTGAAATCGCTTCAAAAGACAAGGGGGCACTGCCTCCATCTGGAGAACAAAAAGTTTAGTCTTCAGAGGCAACAAGGCTTCTTTACCATAAGAACAGTAAATCTGTGGAATAGTCTACCTCTGGACATGGTAACAGCAGAAACAGTTGACGGTTTTAAAATAGGCTTTGATAAATTGTTAGAACTAAGTAAGATTTATGTTTATATAAATGTGCAGAATTTCTTTTCTCACTCCCCTTTCCCAAAATTTACATCACTACCTATTCCTTGGTTGAACTTGATGGACTTATGTCTTTTTTTAACCGTACTATGTAACTATATATCATGCACTGTATCTCCAGCTTTGAGAGCTTTGGAAAATCATAGCACTTTAATCAAATTATCTTTAGTTAGTTTTACTTTGGGCATCACAAAAGCAAAATGTGGCTAGACAGAAGATATTGTATGTCCATGATTGGAACAAAAAGGTGGCTTTTTTCCACCAGAAACAGCTCCATATTTGACAGTGGGCTATGTCAGTTACTATAGCTCGACCTCATGAATTCGAATTGGATTGAGCAGCAATACCACCGAAAGTCAATGCACATTAAAGAAATATTCTGTATTCACATTTTCTGCTAGTTTAGTTTAAGTTAATTTTAATCAATGCAAATAGTTCAGAAATACCTTCAGTGTTTCTTCTCTTTGTTGTAGCTTTTGTTTCTCCATCTCATCAAGTAATAGCTCTGCATGATTCATCCAAGTAGTTGTGTTAGCAAATCCTTGGTTAAAAGATTCCATTTGCTTTTGGTATTCCTGAAAAAAAATACAGACATTTTTGTCGAGAATTTTCTGCTGAACCTTTGGTAGAAAAGACTAAAAACCATAAAATCCTGCAGTTTTCCCACTAGCTACTAAGCCTAATACTAGGTGTCTCTTCTTGGTCTGTATAGATCACTTTAGTGCAGTTACTGCTTATCTATACACAGAGGTCATATCATTATAGGCAGGATTAGAATGACAGATAAGACAGGATCCACCATTCACAATAGCTGATTTTCACAATAGCTGATTGTCATAGTTTATCTAGTCTTTCTTCTTGCAATGACCTCTGCACAGGTCACAGAGCATGCCTAGAAAACATTCCATTTGATTTTAACTAGTCTTTAAGGTAGCACATCACTTATATTTATTTATTAATTAGAATCACATATTGATCTTTTTTATAATCAATTTTCTGATATTTTATGCTACTTTATGTACATTATTAGGGGGTAATTAATCTTGCTTGATCTGTTTTTAACAACACAGTTAGGCATTATATCAGCCACCTGGACAACAGGATCCTTAATTCTAGAGATGAATTATTCAGTTCTATGCAATAATCTTCTAGGCATACTTTGTGAACTGTGCAGAGTAAAATGTGCAGGGAAGGGAAAGAGTTGGGCTCTGACTATCATTTATTGCAGATAGTGGATCCTAAGTTATTTATACAGAGGTGAATTGTAATTCTGTCTGTGATGATAATGAAATGACTGCTGAAAAGTGATCATAACACAAAGTGTCAGTCTAATATTAGGTTCAGTTGCCAGAGTGAAAACTGCAGGATTTTAAGAATTTGTAAATATACCTGTAGATAGTGGTATGAAAAATAAAATCACCTAAAATATTTTAAAATGTTTTTAATGTAAAAACTTAATCAGTAGTCAGTAAGTCATTTTCTGATGACACATAATTAATACAAATGAATAGCCTCTATTTATAAGAAGGTATTCAAACCATGTAAAGCTCCTCACTAAGGCCTCATGCACACGACAGTTGTTTTTTGCGTCCGCAATTGTGCGTCCGCAAAAAAAAACTGAGGATCCGTTTTTTCCCACAGATCCCTTGTAATAAATGCCTATCCTTGTCCACAAATGTAAAAAAAGTAGAAAACACGGACAACGGACATGTAACACAAACGAATGAACTATAAGCATTTTTTTGCTGACCCATTAAAATGAATGGGTCCCCATCCTATCCGCAAAAAAAAACGTAACGAAGGCCGAGAAAAACAACGTGTGCATGAGGCCTAAGAGGTACTATTTTACAATCTCTTTTTTAAATTACTAATTGAATGTTCTTGTATAAGTTGGGTAAAGTTGTGTTTACATTTTGTTTTAGATATACAGTGGGATGCGAAAGTTTGGGCAACCTTGTTAATCGTCATGATTTTCCTGTATAAATCATTGGTTGTTATGATAAAAAATGTCAGTTAAATATATCATATAGGAGACACACACAGTGATATTTGAGAAGTGAAATGAAGTTTATTGGATTTACAGAAAGTGTGCTATAATTGTTTAAACAAAATTAGGCAGGTGCATAAATTTGGGCACTGTTGTCATTTTATTGATTCCAAAACCTTTAGAACTAATTATTGGAACTCAAATTTGGCTTGGTAAGCTCAGTGACCCCTGACCTACATACACAGGTGAATCCAATTAGGAGAAATAGTATTTAAGGGGGTCAATTGTAAGTTTCCCTCCTCTTTTAATTTTCTCTGAAGAGTAGCAACATGGGGGTCTCAAAACAACTCTCAAATGACCTGAAGACAAAGATTGTTCACCATCATGGTTTAGGGGAAGGATACAGAAAGCTGTCTATGAGATTTAAGCTGTCTGTTTCCACAGTTAGGAACATATTGAGGAAATGGAAGACCACAGGCTCAGTTCAAGTTAAGGCTCGAAGTGGCAGACCAAGAAAAATCGACGAATGGTGAGAACAGTCAGAGTCAACCCACAGACCAGCACCAAAGACCTACAACATCATCTTGCTGCAGATGGAGTCACTGTGCATCGTTCAACCATTCGGCGCAATTTACACAAGGAGATGCTGTATGCGAGAGTGATGCAGAGGAAGCCTTTTCTCCGCCCACAGCACAAAAAGTGCCGCTTGAGGTGGGCTAAAGCACATTTGGACAAGCCAGCTTCATTTTGGAATAAGGTGCTGTGGACTGATGAAACTAAAATTGAGTTATTTGGCCATAACAAGGGGAATTATGCATGGAGGAAAAAGAACACAGCATTCCAAGAAAAACACCTGCTACCTACAGTAAAATATGGTGGTGGTTCCATCATGCTGTGGGGCTGTGTGGCCAGTGCAGGGACTGGGAATCTTGTCAAAGTTGAGGGACGCATGGATTCCACTCAGTATCAGGAGATTCTGGAGACCAATGTCCAGGAATCAGTGACAAAGCTGAAGCTGTGCCGTGGCTGGATCTTTCAACAAGACAACGACCCTAAACACTGCTCAAAATCCACTAAGGCATTTATGCAGAGGAACAAGTACAACGTTCTGGAATGGTCATCTCAGTCCCCAGACCTGAATATAATTGAAAATCTGTGGTGTGACTTAAAGAGAGCTGTCCATGCTCAGAAGCCATCAAACCTGAATGAACTAAAGATGTTTTGTAAAGAGGAATGGTCAAAAATACCTTCAACCAGAAGGAACGAGCAGTTCTGTGGCGTTCAAGGAGACGAGGTCTTTGAAGTCGTTTTTTGTTTTTGAAGCCCTTCAGTCTCAGATGCCATCTGATGGTTATGGGGCTGCAGTCAGCACCAGTAAGGGCCCTAATTTGGGTCGAGGATTGTCCAGTGTCTTGACGGACAGCCAATTGGATCCTCCGGCTCAGTGCTGATGAAATTTTTTTGGGTCTTCCACTTCACTTTTTTGTTCCATAACTCTCAGGATCATTTAAGAATTTAAGAAATTCCAAATGACTGTCTTACTGCGTCCCACCTCAGCAGCGATGGTGCGCTGTGAGAGACCCTGCTTATGCAATTCAACAACCCGACCATGTTCAAAAAGGGAGAGTTTTTTTGCCTTTGCCATCACAACGTGTGATTACCTGACAGAAAATGACAATGAATCCACATCTTTGCACAGATTTGGCCTTTTAAAGGCATGTGGTCCTAAACTTTGATCAGCTGAAAAACAGCCTGTTTCAGTTTATTTGTTGTTTTCATTAAATTGAATGCTCAAAAAATGTTTTGTCTCACTCTCATCTCTTCTTGTTGCAGATTGAAGCTCTACTTGGAACCTTGTTAAGATCCAGCCATGCTAAATATGATTTTTTGCCATTTTTCAAGTGTTCTTAAACTTTTGATCAGGACTGTATTATATACACTGTTCTGTAAATGATAATACTAGCCAACATTACAGACTTCTTTTAGTGATCAAAATAAAAGTAAAATAATAAAAAATATACTAGTTAAATATTAATTATTAATATATGAGAAAGAAAAAGCAACTTCCTAATGTTTGGTTGACTATCTGCATTAGAGATGAGCAAAGTTATCAAAATTTAAATTTTGCTACTTCGCAGAAGTTGACAAAGAAATTTTATTCATCACAAATTACTTCGTCACAAATCACATTCTATTGTATGTAGCGGATGCAATGATGGGAAACAATGATAACAGTAGTAATATTGAGGCCTTTCAGAGGTTAATCAGGGGTTAAAAACAAAAATAAATCCATTTGCGCTTAAAGTGGCCGTCGAAGCCACCTTGATCGAAGAAACGCTCCAAATGGTGATGGTCACCACGTTATCACATTGGCCGGGCTTGGTGACATCATGAAGACGTCACCACCCCTGGCCAGCGTGATGATGTGGAGACGTCACATGTCAGCAGGCGTGAGATTTGGTGCACTTACGCCAAAGGTTAAAGTATGGTGAGTATGCTTTTTTTTTTTCAGGAAAAATGGATTCCTAACCACGAAGCGCCAGAAAATTCGGTTTCCTGACTAGTCCAATTTTTCCTGAAATTTGGATCAAAGTCAATTCATGTAATTTCCATTTGCTTAACACTAATATGCATGTATATGGTTACTCACTTTTATTACAATGCTAAAATATGTTATTCTACCAGTTTGTCCTTACCATCAGAAGGCGGAACCATTCTTCAGCTCTTGATGTTACTGCTAGCCAGTTGCTATTTAGTAGACTAAGTTTATCATCCACAAGATTGCCTTTGTCTCCAAGTACAGCTTTGAGGGAATCTCCTAAATCTCGGATAATCTTTAGTTGTTGCTGTCGCTTTTCCATCTCTTTCTGTGTTGTCTGTCAGAATATAGACAAGGTCATGATATCCTTGGCATTGAATAGAAATAGGTAAAGTGCATCTCTTCAGTACTTGTATTCCGTATCAATACTTGTTTTCTACACCATCATCAATCATTCTTTAATAGGATTGTCATTGCACAGCATTTACTGTCCTTATCAACTAGGTGTCTATTAATCACTTTTCCTTAATTTAATCTGTCTACCTTTCTAAATTAACATTAGCCATATTCTATGTAAAACAGTGTAAAACATTCATCTACAGTACTCTTAAGAGTATATTAGGCAAAGCCATTAACGTTTCAATCTTCATATAATTGTCAAAATTTGAGACATTATCATCATGTGTAATAGTTTGCAGCAATCGAAAAGCCAACAATACAGAATTCTTTTATCGTTAAGTGGACAAATCTGCCTCAATGAAAGATTATCGTTGGTAGCCACAAAATCTCCTCATTTAATCAGAAATCTGCCAGTTGTTAGCAGTGTAAATTCTCTTTTGCGTGTCTTTTAAATGCAAACAACTGACTAAATTATCATTTGTTGCTCATAAATGAAAAATATATGTCCATCTAATAGAACCATTACACAGGATTATCTGTATATTTTTCTTAGCAGCCCTTATGTGCAAGGCATAGTAAATTACATCCTAGGCACCCAGGTAAGTTAGTAAAATTGTAACTAAAGGTGGTGGGGGTTTGTCAGACTTGTGTTCCAGGTGCTGCGTGCTAAGGAATAATGATGAGCGGGAGGTGCCATATTCGATTTCGCGATATTTCGCAAATATTAGATTGAAAATTTGTCTTATATTCGTCAAAATCGAATATTCGTCATTATTCTATTTATCGCGAATAATATGCGATTTAATTATTCACGTATTGAGATTTTCTTTTAACTGTATAAGGTAACTTTACTATTGGTTGGCTATGGCTAATATGTGTATTTTACGAATATTCGCTATATTGCTACAGTATATACTCTTGTTTTAGACGAATATTCTAAAAAACGAAGTTATAGCAGTATAGCAAATATTCGTAAAATACACATAGACTGCAATTTAGCTAATATAGTCCTATAATATTTTTTTATAGTCTAATTTTTTTGGTCTCTTCTGAACTTCAGATTTGGAAAAAATTTATAGCACTTTATTAGCTAAATTACAGTCTACATGTGTATTTTACGAATATTCGCTATATTGCTATAACTTAGATTTTTAGAATATTACGAATATTCTAAAAAGCGAAGTTATAGCAATATAGCGAATATTCGTAAAATACACATATAGACTGTCATTTAGCTAATATAGTGCTATAATCTTTTTTTTTATAGTCAATTTTTTTTGTCTCTTCTGGACTTCAGATTTGGAAAAAAATTACACTATTAAAAAAATACTATAGCACTATATTAGCTAAATTGCAGTCTATATGTGTATTTTACGAATATACGCTATATTGCTATATATTCTTGTTTTAGAATATGACGGATATTCTAAAAAACGAAGTTATAGCAATATAGCGAATATATTTGTTATTTAGAATACCTTGCAGATAAAAAAGTTATTAAAATTTTTCTCTGTAATATAATTGCAGTTGCCTGCCAGTGAGTGAAAGGCCCACAGACTGTACTGTGCCCACTGCCCACCACTCATATAGGGTGGCACAGTACCTTGCAGATAAAAAAAGTCATTACATTTTTTCTCTGTAATATAATCCAGTTGCCTGCCAGTGTGTGTCAGTCCCACAGACTGTACTGTGCCAACTGCCCACCACTCATATAGGGTAGCACAGTACCTTGCAGATAAAAAAGTTATTCAATTTTCCTTCTGTAATAAAATTGCAGTTGCCTGCCAGTGAGTGTCAGGCCCACTGACTGTACTGTGCCCACTGCCCACCACTCATATAGGGTGGCACAGTACCTTGCAGATAAAAAAGTCATTTCATTTTTTCTCTGTAATATAATTGCAGTTGCCTGCCAGTGAGTGTCAGGCCCACTGACTGTACTGTGCCCACTGCCCACCACTCATATAGGGTGGCACAGTACCTTGCAGATAAAAAAGTCATTTCATTTTTTTCTCTGTAATATAATTGCAGTTGCCTGCCATTGTGTGTCAGGCCCACAGACTGCACTGTGCCCACTGCCTACCACTCATATAGGGTGGCACAGTACCTTGCAGATAAAAAAGTCATAATTTTTTTTCTCTGTAATATAATTGCAGTTGCCTGCCAGTGAGTGTCAGGCCCACAGACTGTACTGTGCCCACTGCCCACCACTCATATAGGGTGGCACAGTACCTTGCAGATAAAAAAGTCATACATTTTTTTCTCTGTAATATAATTGCAGTTGCCTGCCATTGTGTGTCAGGCCCACAGACTGCACTGTGCCCACTGCCCACCACTCATATAGGGTGGCACAGTACCTTGCAGATAAAAAAGTCATTACATTTTTTCTCTGTAATATAATTGCAGTTGCCTGCCAGTGAGTGACAGGCCCACAGACTGTACTGTGCCCACTGCCCACCACTCATATAGGGTGGCACAGCACCTTGCAGATAAAAAAGTTATTAAATTTTCCTTCTGTAATAAAATTGCAGTTGCCTGCCAGTTAATGTCAGGCCCACTGACTGTACTGTGCCCACTGCCCACCACTCATATAGGGTGGCACAGTACCTTGCAGATAAAAAAGTCATTAAATTTTTTCTCTGTAATATAATTGCTGTTGCCTGCCAGTGAGTGACAGGCCCACAGACTGTACTGTGCCCACTGCCCACCACTCATATAGGGTGGCACAGTACCTTGCAGATAAAAAAGTCATACATTTTTTTCTCTGTAATATAATTGCAGTTGCCTGCCATTGTGTGTCAGGCCCACAGACTGCACTGTGCCCACTGCCTACCACTCATATAGGGTGGCACAGTACCTTGCAGATAAAAAAGTCATAATTTTTTTTCTCTGTAATAAAATTGCAGTTGCCTGCCAGTGAGTGTCAGTCCCACTGACTGTACTGTGCCCACTGCCCACCACTCATATAGGGTAGCACAGTACCTTTCAGATAAAAAAAGTAATTTATTTTTTTCTCTGTAATATAATTGCAGTTGCCTGCCAGTGAGTGTCAGGCCCACTGACTGTACTGTGCCCACTTCCCACCACTCATATAGGGTTTCACAGTACCTTGTAGATAAAAAAGTCATTTCATTTTTTCTCTGTAATATAATTGCAGTTGCCTGCCAGTGAGTGTCAGGCCCACTGACTGTACTGTGCCCACTGCCCACCACTCATATAGGGTGGCACAGTACCTTGCAGATAAAAAAGTCATTAATTTTTTTCTCTGTAATATAATTTCAGTTGCCTGCCAGTGAGTGACAGGCCCACAGACTGTACTGTGCCCACTGCCCACCACTCATATAGGGTGGCACAGTACCTTACAGATAAAAAAGTCATTAAATTTTTTCTCTGTAATATAATTGCAGTTGCCTGCCAGTGAGTGTCTGGCCCACTGCCCACCACTCATATAGGGTGACACAGTACCTTGCAGATAAAAAAAGTCATTATATTTTTCCTCTGTAATATAATTGCAGTTGCCTACCAGTGAGTGTCAGGCCCACTGACTGTACTGTGCCCTCTGCCCACCACTCATATAGGCTGGCACAGTACCTTGCAGATAAAAAACTCATTTAATTTCCCCTCTGTAATATAATTGCAGTTGCCTGCCAGTGAGTGTCACGCCCACTGACTGTACTGTGCCCATTGCCCACCACTCATATAGGGTGGCACAGTACCTTGCACGCATAGTACCACTTATCTAAAAATAAATGACAGGCAGAGGCAGGCCACCCCACAGGGCCCGTCGTGGTCGTGCTGCTGTGATTTCCTTTGGCCCTAGAATAATACCCAGTGTTCAGAGGCCATGTACCCTGAACTCAAAAAATTCTGAGGACATAGTTGACTGGCTTACACAGGACACCCAATCTTCTACAGCTTCCGCTCGGAACCTTGACGCACCATCCTCCTCCAGCTCAGTTTCGGGCACCTCTCAAGTTACCACTCGCCCGCCCGCCGCCACCACCAACACTAGAACCACAGCTGCTTCACATGATCTGTCAGAGGAGTTTTTTACACATCAGAAGCAAATGGTATAAGACTGGCACTCAAGTATGTGGGTCATATCCCTGTATGATCGAGGGATACTACCAGTGCACTTTCGATCATTTGAAACGGCACCACCAGTGTGCGTTTACCCTGCGGCTTTGACTTTTTACTATTTTTAATTGTTACATTTATTGTGTGAGATTGTATTACATTGTATATTTTTTATTTGTGATTATGTGCTGATTTTACTATAACTGTTACAATAAATTGCCACTTTTCATATGACCCACATACTTGAGTGCCAGTCTTATACCATTTGCTTCTAATTTTCTACTTACTGATTGGGTGATCAGTTTAGACTAGAGCATCAGTTCCAGTCTGAAAAGATGGTGAGCTATCCACTTTAGCGTTACTATTATTTACACATCAGTTGGAAGAAATGAATGATGCTCAACCATTATTGCCAGAGGATGTAGATAACAGGGATATGTCTCAGTCAGGCAGCATTACACACATGGACGTACAGTGTGATGATGATGATGTTGTACCCGCTGCTGCTTCCTTTGCTGAGTTGTCAGATACAAGTGAGGAGGAGTAGACGAGTTGGAAGCAGGGGGAGGTCGTCGCAAGGAGCTAGTGGCACAGTCAGACAGCATGTATCGACACCCGGGGTCAGACAGACAGCACGCCAATCAATGCATGCTGTTGCCACCACCAGAATGCCGTCATTGCAAAGCCCAGCAGTGTGGCATTTTTTTTGTGTGTCTGCCTCTGATAACAGCGATGCCATTTGCAGCCTGTGCCAAAATAAACGGAGTCGTGGGAAGTCCAACACCCAACTAGGTACAACTGCTTTGCGAAGGCAGATGATCTCACATCACAAATGCCTATAGGATCAACACATGAGTACAAGCAGCACACAAACTCAAAGCCACCATCCTCCTCCTGGTCCAGCATCTTCAGCCACGTCAACCACTGCTGTCCTCCTTGCCCCTTCTCAACCACCCGCCACTCCGCCTCTCACCTTCAGCAGTTCCTGCTCATCTGCGCACAGTCAGGTGTCTGTCAAGGAAATGTTTGAGTGTAAGAAGCTAATGTCACAGAGTCACCCCCTTGCCCGGCGTCTGACAGCTGGCTTGTCGGAACTCTTAGCCCGCCAGCTTTTACCATACAAGCTGGTGGAGGCTGAGGCATTCAAAAAATTTGTAGCTATTGGGACACCGCAGTGGAAGGTACCCGGCTGAATTTTTTTTTCTCAAAAGGCAATCCCCAACCTGTACTCTATTGTGGAAAAGGAAGTCATGGCATGTCTGGCACACAGTGTTGGGGCAAGGATGCATCTGACCACTGATACCTGGTCTGCAATTCACGGTCAGGGCAGGTATATCACGTACACTGCGCATTGGGTAAACCTGCTGACGGCTGCCAAACATGGAATGTGTGACTCTGCAGCGGAGTTGGTGACACTGCCACGACTTGCAGGCAGGCCTGCTGCCACCTCCTCTACTCCTCCTACTCCATCCTCTTCGCTAACCTCCTCGGCTGAGTCCTCTTCTGCTGCGTCTTGCTCCACATCAACTGCACCCCCCCAGCTCCCCAGGGGCTATTCCACATCCCGGATACGACAGTGTCACGCCGTCTTGGCTGCAACAATACCAAATTTTTCAGGCATGTGTACATGCCTAATTTTTCTGGCCTCTGGTGCTGCACTGTGGCTGCAAAAACAAAACAAAAAAAAAGGCACATACATGTGTCAATTCCCCTTCGTGATCGTTACCTTGTTGTGGTGAAGGGGCTTGCGTATCACAATGAAGCGATCACCTCTATGAGTGTGTTGGCAATGTTGGCACACCCCAGATGATAAGGTCGTTGCTTCATTGTGAACAGACCAAAAGCGATCGGCTGGATAATTTTTCATAGAAAAAACATTCATTTTCTTTGTGATCATCTAAGGTGATCATTAAAGCCTACTAGGCCAACAATGGGCCCACACTGCAGAATAATTTTTTTTCTGGGTCACTTAACTGTCACTGAACTACCTCAGCACGACCATAGGCTTTGAAAAACCGCCATCGCCTGCAATCTCCCGAACGTGCGCACGAGCACAGTCATCACTACACCAAGATTGACGCATAGAGGAATAAAATTTATGTCATGAGTGTGTCAACTATTGACGACAACTCTTTGCGGTTGTTTGCGGTGCGTTAAACGGGGAGTTTGGTCTGTCAGAGTTTGGTCTGTCACTGTGAAGCAGGCGTAACCCTTAAACTACCTGATCGATACAACATCATACCTGATCGTATACACACACTGGATGTTTTAAAGCACGTTATTCCAAACAATTTAGGAATGTTAGGTTATTTATGCCCTTTATGGATTAAAATCCGACACTGCGTTAACTACGTAATTTTCCATGGGAGTTTTGCCATGGATCCCCCTCCGGCATGCCACAGTCCAGGTGTTAGTCCCCTTGAAACAACTTTTCCATCACTATTGTGGCCAGAAAGAGTCCCTGTGGGTTCTAAAATTTCCCTGCCTATTGAAGTCTATGGCGGTTCGCCCGTTCGCGAACATTTGCGTAAATTAGCATTCGCCGACGGAAAATTTTATGTTCGCGACATCTCTAATCATTACCTTGCCAATTTTTCAAGCAAAAAAAAGTAGAATATAGCGAATATTCAAATTTGCGAATATTCAACAAATATTCTAAAAAATATTCACAAATTATTGCGGATTTAAATGCGACCCCTGCCGCTCATCACTAATTACTATCCACCTTATCTTTGTTCTATCTATCTATTTATATATCTATTTGTCAATATTCCAAAAAATAGTCACCACTCCAAAGTTTCCTTTTATTTACCCATGCCTTCTGCATAATTTTAGGGGTGGGGGGGGATATAACTAGCATTCATTGGCCTTGAGTCCTTGAGCTATAGCACCTACCAACTTGCAGCTGTGCAGCATTCTTTGGAATATCTATTTTCTATCTTTATACATATAAAGATATGATTATTCATTTGAAAAATATAATTTAGTCTTTTTAACACATTACCAATTGATAATACAATTACACTCACCTTGCTCCAGGCAATCTCTTCCTGTAAGTTAGTTGGCATCCCCTCCTCAGATGATCTCTTTGTTACTTCAGTGTCTATGGTGGCCAGCCATTCAGTTAAGTTACTCATCTCTTTTCGCAACTTTCTTGAGAGTTTCAAACATTTCTCTAGCACTTGCTTTCTCTCAGTTACCTTAAAATAAAATGTGAACAAACAGCATGTAAAATGCTTATATTAATAATTGCTGTACATACATATATGATTACCACCATGACTTAGTGCTAATATAGCATGTCTTCTTAACAATTATCACTATTAATTGACTGTCAAAATAATGTCCTGCAGAAAGAAAAGAGAGTATACTCTTGACATATTAATAGCTATATAGATTAAAGACAAAAGTTTCTTAAATACAATCCCTCTGCAATTTAATTTTCTGTTCAAGAGGAAGGCAAGACACACTGATGGCAGGTGTCTGCTTGCCATAAGTTGCTGCAAGTTGCTTGCTCAGTGTTTTCTGGTAGCAACATAATTTGTCCTCCATATCTGCCAGAGGAAAACATTCCCCCATTTTGCCTGGGTCTAAAAGTATTGCTCTCCAGTAATCATCAGACTGCTTGATGTCAACAATACGCCATCATAATCAAGCTCCCTTACAGGTGGCCATTCTGGCCAGCATGCCCAAAGAGCCACTTATTTCCGGATCTACCCCCCACTGAAACAATTGGGTGTCTTGGCCGTTGCCATTCTCATAATCAACCTCTTGCTTCTCCACCTCTGACTCCTCCTTCTCCTCTTACAGTGGCAGCTCCTCATCCCCATCTTTCTCCTCCTTTGCAGATTCCTTTTGTGTGTCCCCAACAGTTATAGGGCGACCAGCAAGATGTGCCAGCTGCTCCTCTTCTGCCGTGGTCCCTTGCTACATGAGCATCAAATAAATATGAGAGAGATGAAGTTGTTCATGCCGCAGTTGTCCCTGCTGACAAACTTTGTGGCAGCTTCAAGGGCTTCAGCACCCGAAAAGGCATCTCAGACGAGCTGCCACTGCCTGCCCTCGAAGCAACACATGCTCCCTGATACTGAGGCTTTCTTGTGCATGACAAAATTAATCACGGCTTTTCGCTACTCATACAGACGCTCAAGCATGTGAAATGGGAAATTCCATCGAATTGGCACGTTGCGTATTAAGCGGTGTAGCGTCAGGCTGCTCTGTTGCTGCATGTCCAGGAGAGTGTTCCTCACCACGTAAGAGTGGCTAAAGTGCTTGGATAGTCTCCTGGACTTTGCCAGCACCTTGCGCAAGCCAGTGTACTAATTTAGAAAGCGCTGCACCACTAGGTTGATGAAGTGTGCCATGCAGGGAGCATGTTTTATTTTGCCCCCTGTTTCATGGTGGCCAGGATATTGTGCCCATTGTTGCTGACCACCTTCCCCAGTTGGAATCAGCAGGGTGACAGCCAGCAGGATGTTTTCTACTTGATTTACTTAAGCCACTGCTCGCCGGTGTGGCTACTCTCTCCCAGGACCTGACACATGTGTTAGGAAGAAGGGGTAGTGTAAGAGACCCTGTGCCCAGCAGCTATTGGGGGCAGAAAAGTGTCCATGTGGGAGGAGGAGGCGGATAGGTGCCTGGTGTGGAAGCCAGGCTGACACAATCTTGGGGGAAGGATGTCAAAAGGATTTGGCCTTGTTGTCTAGGTTCTGCCTTGCCACTGTTGGAAAAAACATTGATAGAGTGGGCCGTGAAAGGCACATACTGTCCCTGCCCATAAGAGCTGCTCCAGGTGTCCAATGTGTTGTGAACCTTGCTACACAGCGAGAATCGCGGTTCATGTTGTCAGCCACATGAGAGTACAAGGCAGGGATGGCTTTTTGGGAGAAATAAGGCCGGCTAGGAATCTTCCAGCGAGGCTGAAAGCACACGATTAGCTACCTAAAGGCAACAGACTAAACTAAATGGTATAGCAGCAACTGCACTGCCAGCAACTTGGCCTGTTGGGAATTAAGCTTGCACACAATCAGACTGCTGAGTGCGTAGAGTTGTTTCCTGGCCACGCATTCTGCTATCAATGACTGACAATGGAGCGGAGGAGGAAGAGTCTGACTGGGAAAAACAAAAGGGATGATGATGATCTGAAAGCCACCATACTTCCTGTAGACGTGGCCTGGCTGCCGCAGGCTGGATCCGGCAAAAGAGGGAACTCCTGATGCTGTGGCTGGATTTAACCTCCTTTAACAAGGATGGGGTGATGCTGCTTCATGTGGTTTAATAGACCTGTGATGCCTACATTTGTGCTTGACTTGTCCACATCTTATTTTGCTGTTGCACAGCTTGTAAAAGTCAATGTTTTATTTTCCTCCGGCATTCTGGAGAAACAATGTGAGATGGGAGATTGTCATGCAGCAGAGTTATAGGCCTAACCCAACCACAGAATCAGCGACATCACGAGATCCTTAAGAAGATATGGCCCTGGCTGTTCTTTGGGAAGTACGTGGCCTCTGCTCTTTATTGCTGCCACCATCACTCTCTGATGTTGCCTCCTCCTTAGCACCAGCTCCAAAGTCCTCTTCAGCATACAATCGTCATCGCAGTCACTCTCTGCTCTTCCCTAACTGCCACTGTCGCTGCCCCCAAAGACAATAGCATGGCTATGGGGGTCACTACTACCACCACTGACATGGCTATGTTGGGGGTCTGCAGCCTCCTCCTCCACCTCCTCTTCCTCTGCTCTCACACTAGTTGTTAACATGGAGACTCTCTTCTGCTCTAGGGAGTGGTGGGGTTTTCTTGCCACTTCTTAGGAAAAAGGAAGTGCCTCTCTAGGAAGGGGCAGTGAAGACTGGGAGGACTATACTGAAAGCCTTCTTTGGGGCTGCAAGGAGGAGAAGCAGGAGGAACCCTGTGATCCCTGGCTCCAAGGTTCTGAAGTCACCTCCACATCATCCTGCTGCAACTGAGAGGAGGAGTGAGTCTTCCAATCCACAATCTCATCCTCTTTAACTATAATGTAGCGCCTTTCCGAAGCCAGCAGGGGCAACTATGGGCTACTACCACCACTTCTGGCTGAATAGTTGGTGCTGCTACTACCTATATCCCTGATTTGGGTATTTTGCTTAGAACCCTTCAAAAGACAGGAAATTTTTTAGGTCTCTCAGATAATATTGTGAACTATCCTGTGTGTAGTAATCACGTATATATGCTGCTAGTTAGAATATAATAAATGACCCCCCTAAAATTTTTTAAAATAATTAAATTGATTTCTCATTATTACTCACAGGTAGAGTGATGCCCTACCCTGTGTATTGAAGTAATTATATATATATATATATATATATATATATATATACACACACAAACTGGGTTAGAGGGTTATCTCCCTTCTTCAAGTGGCAACTATTGTGTAGAGGAAGTTAATACAAGCCACTTACTAATTGATTGTTATTATCCATATTGCTTCCTTTGCTGGCTAGATTTATTTTTCCATCACATTATACACTGCTCGTTTCCATGTTTATGACCACCCTCCAATCTATCAGTGGTGGTCCTGCTTGTGCAATTTAGGAAAAAGTGCCAGCCTCTTTGGTGGCTAGGACCATGGAAAGGCACATAGTCCGGTGGTTTTTCTATAGTGTGCGAGTAGGGTGGTTGTAACCATAGAAACGAGCACTGTATAATGTGATGGAAAAATGAATTCATCCAGGAAAGGAAGTAATATGGATAATAAAAATACATTAGTAAGTGCCTTGTATTAACTTCCTCTACATAATAAATGCTATTTGCCTAAGTGAAACAACCCCTTTAATTAAATTAACAATCCCCCAAAAATTTTAATTGCGACCATGTGGAAACTAAATATACATAAAAGGACGATTGAAGCTTGACCCTCAATACACAGAGGTAGATTGCTGCCACACCATTGGTATTGCTGCAGTAATCATGTATATATGCAGCTTAATGAATTTGAACACACTCAAAAAAAACTTAAATTGCAGCTGTTCGGAAACTGAATATACATAAACGGTCAATAGAGGCTTGACGCTCAATTTCACCTTAATACACACAGTAATAACGTATATATGCATTTTAGTAAAATTTAACCCACCCAAAGAAAATTTTAATTGTGACCACGTGGAAACTGAATATACATAAACGGACAATTGAGGCTTGACACTCAACTTCACAATAATACACACAGGTAGATTGCAGCCAATCCGTGGGTATCTCTGCAGTAATCAAGTATACTGCATATGTAGCTTAGTAAAATTGAACCCACGCTATTGACGCTCAATATACAAAGTTAGATTGCTTCCACACCTTGGGTATTTCTACATTAATCACGTATATATATATGCAGCTTAGTAAAATTGAACCCACCCAAAAAAATGTTAAATTGCGACGGTGTGGAAACTGAATATACATCAATGGACCATTGAGGCTTGACACTCAATTAAACTATAATACATGCAGATAGATTGCTGCCAAGCCGTGTGTATTTCTACAATATTCATGTGTATATATAGCTTAGTAAAATTGAGCCCATCCCCAAAAAATATGAAATTGTGACCGTGTGGAAACTGAATATACATAAACGGACCATTGAGGCTTGACACTCAATTTCACCATAATACACACAGGTAGATTGCTACCACACCTTGGGTATTTCTGCAGTAATCACATAAATATTGGGACATCGACACAATTCTAAAATTTTTGGCTCTATACACCACCACAATGGATTTGAAATGAAAATAACAAGATGTGCTTTAACTGCAGACTGCCAGCTTTAATTTAAGGGTATTTACATCCAAATCAGGTGAACGGTGTAGGAATTACAACAGTTTGCATATGTGCCTCCCACTTGTTAAGGGACCAAAAGTAATGGGACAATTGGCTTCTCAGCTGTTCTACGGCCAGGTGTGTGTTATTCCCTCATTATCCTAATTACAATGATAGATAAAAGGTCCAGAGTTCATTTCAAATGTGCTATTTGCATTTGGAATCTGTTGCTGTCAACTCTCAAGATGAGATCCAAAGAGCTGTCACTATCAGTGAAGCAAGTCATCATTAGGCTGAAAAAAAAACAAAAAAACATCAGAGAGATAGCAAAAACATTAGGCGTGGCCAAAACAACTGTTTGGAACATTCTTAAAAAGAAGGAACGCACTGGTTAGCTCAGCAACACCAAAAAAAACAGAAGATCACAGAAAACAACTGTGGTGAATTACCGAAGAATTCTTTCCATGGTGAAGAAAACACCCTTCACAACAGTTGGCCAGATCAAGAACACTCTCCAGGAGGTAGGTGTATGTGTGTCAAAGTCAACAATCAAGAGAAGACTTCACCAGAGTGAATACAGAAGGTTCACCACAAGATGTAAACCATTGGTGAGCCTCAAAAACAGGAAGGCCAAATTAAAGTTTGCAAATGACATCTAAAAATGCCTTCACAGTTCTTGAACAAATTCCTATGGACAGATGAGACCAAGATCAACTTGTACCAGAGTGATGGGAAGAGAAAAGTATGGAGAAGGAAATGAACTGCTCATGATCCTAAGCATACCACCTCATCAGTGAAGCATGGTGGTGGTTGTGTCATGGCGTGGGCATGTATGGCTGCCAATGGAACTGGTTCTCTTGCATTTATTGATGATGTGACTGCTGACAAAAGCAGCAGGATGAATTCTAAAGTGTTTCGGGCAAAATTATCTGTTCATATTCAGCCAAATGCTTCAGAACTCATTGGACAGCGCTTCACAGTGCAGATGGGCAATGACCCAAAGCATACTGCAAAAACAACCAAATAATTTTTTAAGGGAAAGAAGTGGAATGTTATGCAATGGCCATGTAAATTACCTGACCTGAATCCTATTGCGCATTCATTTCACTTGCTGAAGACAAAACTGAAGGGAAAATGCCCCAAGAACAAGCAGGAACTGAAGACAGTTGCAGTAGAGGCCTGGCAAAGCAGGGATAAAACCCAGCGTGTGGTGATGTCTTTGCGTTCCAGACTTCAGGCTGTAATTGACTGCAAATGATTTGCAACCAAGTATTAAAAAGTTTAATTTGATTTATGATTATTATTATTATTCTGTCCCATTACATTTGGTCCCTCAACAAGTGGGAGGCACATATGCAAACTGTTTTAATTCCTATTTCAAATCCATTGCTTTGGTGTACAGAGCCAAAAATATTAGAATTGTGTCTATGTCCCAATATTTATTGACCTGACTGTATGTATGTGAACACCCTCCCCCCAAAAAAATTTAAATTAAGACTGTGTGGAAACTGAATATACATAAATGGACGATTGAAGCTTGATGCTCAATTTCACCTTAATACAAACTGGTAGATTACTGCCATACCTTGGGTTTTGCAGCAGTGATTGTGTATATATGCAGCTTAATTAAATTAAGCCCCACAAAAAAGGATTTCTGTGAAAATGGGTAAAAAATTTAAGTATTTTCTTGCAGGTAACTGCTTTTGAGGTTATGCTAGGAGGCACAGTGGCCACAGCTCCTCACACCTTTCTCCCTGGTTGTCAGCTTCTCTTCATCCCTATTCTACACAAAGAATTCTTCTTCTTTGTAATACTAGCTTTTCCCTTCACTCTCCCTAGAAATAAGATTGATTGATTTCTGACTGTACCTGATTGTTTTTTCACTCCCCCTGACTCCCTAAGATCTTTTTCCTGGCAGATACTGTAACACCCAACCACCCTTATTCACAGCCCAGCATAGAATGATGTTCTGCTAGGGCACCTCCCTGACTGCCTGCAGCACTAATTGGCTCATCCAGGCTGTCTGTCAGCCTAGGATCCAGTCAGGGCAAGCCCCCACTTCCTCTCAGGGTCATGTGAGAACCCTTCGTCTTCCTCCCTAGTGTTTTTTCCCCCACCGATACATGCACTAAAATGGCACTACACACTGTTTTATTGGATTCATCTAAAACAATCCTAAAAATGTTTGGGTTCACCTGCAGTCGGAAAAATAGCAAAGTTCGGACCAAACTGGTTCGCTCATCCTTAAAACCTCATTCACACGTCAGTGTTTTGGTTAGTGATTTCCATCAGTGATTGTGAGCCAAAACCAGGAGTGGAGCCTCCACAGACATAAGGTATAAGGGAAAGATCTGCACCTGTTCTGTGTTTAGCACCGCACCTTGTTTTGGCTTGAAATCACCAATGGAAATCGCTGACCGAACATTGACATGTGAATAAGGCATAATAGACATTATTTATATACCCAATGATATGTATAAGTCATATATAAACTGAGCCATAAAACTTGTTGCCAGCCTATTGATGAGCCTACAGGCAACTCAGACTTGTTTTTTTTTTGTTTCAATCACTTTTATTGGCATTTTAAATTAAGACACATTACAATAAAGATGCATTTCAATCACATCTATGGTGGTCGAGTTATTCATAACAAATAACAATACAATAACATAACTCTTGTCAAAGAGTAACTTCACTGGTTTCTATGAACATCATCCATGACTGGAGCACCATTATAATATAAATGGATCCTTAAGCTTCCCAAGAATAAAGCCTCATATTTTGGAAACATAGTGATTATATGCCCACCCCCTCCCCCTTTTTTTTGACAAACATTTTGTAACGTATATTTATTGGTAATCCAAAGCGCATGTGTAAGTATATCTAGTTAGGGAATAATCTCAGATATTTTCTTCCTTCCATCAACCTCATCCCATTTTACACTGTGGAGATGTCATCCAAAGTTGCCACTGTTTCGCAAATTTCTGGTAGGAACCATTCCCTAGGGCTATGATTCGTTCATAAGCAAAGGTGGTATTAATAGCGGACACTAGGTCTCTTAATTGCGGTACTTCCTGAGATTTCCATATCTGCAATAGCATCAATTTGGCCAAGACACAAAGAACACATACTACCACTCCAACTAAAAGTAGGGCAAGTTGCGGTGTCCACCCAAATTTCTGTGGGAGTAATGAGCCCAACAGTTCTCCACATGCTTTCCAATACCTTATCAGTGGGCATTGCCAAAGGATGTAAAGAAGAGTTCCCCTACCTCCACAGCCCCTCCAACATTCGCTAGACATTCCCTCATACATATAATGCAACTTTTCAGGTGTATAATACCAGTGCAGAATTGTTTTTAGAGCCGACTCCACGTGAGTGGAACATTGTAAATGAGAGTGGATCATCTTGATTGTTCTCTGCCAATCCTTATCAGTTATGGTAATATTCAGTGATCTTTCCCACTTACGGATGGGATGAGACTTCTTAAATTGGGTTGGCTGGAGCAGTACTTCATATAGTGATTTTAACCCTTTAGAATCACCAGAAAGGTATATCATGCCCATTTGAGTGCAACTTAATTTTGCAGGGCGTAGTGTGTGTAACAGATGCCGGATTTGTAGGCATTTGCAAAATTCTGACTTGGGTAGCTTCAATTGTTCCTTCAAGGATTGAAAAGACTCCCACTCTCATACAACGATTCCACTGTGCACTTAGTCTCTGAGTTCCACCCAGATAAATCTGTGTGCAGGAGCAAAGCTCTGATAAAAGAAAATGGCAATGAGACCAGTGTTAGCTGGCTCCCCTCATTATCTATGCCATGAAACTGTTTCCATGTTAAGTTATCAGGGATTGGTGTGTTCCAGAAAGGCAGACGTAGTAGGTCTGGCAAAGTAAAAGGCGGTGCTTGTGCCTGTTCTATTTGTACCCAGGGTATCCCCAATTTTTCTTGCTTCCAATTTCTAAGCATGGATACTAAAGTGGCTAAATAGTATAATTTCATATCGGGTACCGCTAGACCTCCCAGTGCCCGAGGTTTTTGAATGATGTGTCTAGCCACCCTCGGTTTCTTATTTTGCCAAATATACTTGGATAATGTATGCTACACCTTATTGAAAAACCCTTTTGGCAGCAGAATCGGAACTGTGCGATACAGGTAGAGGAAGCGAGGGAGGATAAACATTTTAAAAGCCGCAATCCTGCCTAACCATGATGTTTCATGTTTGTGGAAATTATCCAGGTCTCTACCAATCTCTATAAGCAGGGATTCATATTTAAGGCTATATAATTTTGGCATTGAGGGGGTCATGTTAGTACCCAGGTACTTGATGCTGTCAGTGCACCAATCAAAGTCCCATTTTTCGCGAAAAGACATTGTTAGAGCTTCCGGGATGTGAATCGGCAATGCTTGTGTTTTGGAGGAATTAAGATGGTAATATGAGATATTTCCATACAGTTCTATTTGGCTCATGTCACGCACTAGCAGCATGGATATATTCCAGGAGGTACTGGAAAAAGAGTTGGGTAGAATACAACATGACAGTAAGGATGTTAGTAATTCCAATAATTTAACCCACTCTCAACTCCAGGCCCTCGTGGAACTGCAACAATGTGACAAAATAGTCATTAAAATGGCGGATAAGGGGGGGGGGCGGTGGTCATCCTGGATAGTGAAGTATATAACAGCCAGATGCAGAGTATGTTATCGGACGCATCCACGTACAGGAGACTGGCCAAAAACCCACTTAGTGAGCATAAAGATGGATACATGACATTGCTACATAAGGGGAAGGAAATGGGTTTCTTCAATGAAACGGAGTTCAGGTACCTGTGCGTGGATGCGCCTGTTACTCCAATTATGCATGCACTGCCAAAAATCCATAAGGGTGTCCACCCCCCCCTTCCACCCAATAGTATCAGGCATGGGGTCCCTGACCGAGCGCTTGGGAAATTGGCTGGATAATCTCCTGCAGCCACTGGTCAGGCGCACACCAGGTTTCTTAAAAGATACTGCGGACGTGTTAAGAGCTATGTTTAGCCTAAAATGGGAAGCGAACTACCATTGGATTGCGGCAGACGTAATAGTGCTGTACCTTTCTATCCCCCACAGAGTCGCCCTGCTAGCTATGGAGTATCACCTCCATAGATGCACGGGATCGAGTTCCAGCTGCATAGATTATGCTTGTGAGGTTGCTGCTTTTTTGCTGACCCACAATTATTTTATGTTCGACGGTGTGCACTATCTACAGACACGTGGAGTGTCAATGGGGGCCAAATTTTCACCTTCCTTGGTTAATTTGACTATGGCCTACTGGGAGGAAAAATTTATTTATAGTTTGGGTAACCCATTTGGGTCTGGACTGGTCTGGTACGGCAGATACATTGATGACCTGCTCATGATTTGGGCGGGCGATGTGTCTGCCGTCCCAGACCTCGAGGCCTATCTGAATACGAATTATAATTTACGTTTTACATGTACAACCAACAAAAGTAATATCAACTTCCTTGATTTGACACTCCGCGGTTGTCCAGGGGAGGTGGTGCACACCCGAACATATAGGAAAATGACAGCTGGTAACTCGATTCTGAATTCTAAAAGTCACCATCCTTTACATACTATCAGGGCGATTCCTGTAGGGGAATATATACGGACTGCAAGAAATTGTAGTTCATCAGAGCTCTTAGAGGAGGAATTTAGCCTGGTGGAAATAATGGATATAAGATTAAAAGCCAGAAACTATCCTGACTGGATGCTCCGGAGGGGCAGAAATATTGCTATGCAAAAAAATAGATATGATATGCTCTTTGGGCCGGTGAAAGATATGAGAAAACTCAAAACCACAGAACGGAGTGTGAGGGTACATGGAGACAGAGACCAGGACAATATTCCAATTTTATCCATAACATACAGCAAGGAATTTAACAAAATCAGCTCTGTGATAAAAGGATGTTTACCTATCTTATATGATGATGAGATTTTATATAATGCCTTGAAGTCAGGTTGTAAAATCGTACCTAGAAGAGCTACCACTTTGTCCTGCTCTCTGTCTCCGTCTCTCTTCACCTCCAACAGATCAGGGGTGAACAAAAAACAAGGTTGGCTCAGCTACAAGGGGTGAACAAAGTGCGGGGGCAATCCATGCAAAACTTGCAATTATGTGACCCCCTTGCAGATATTTGAAAATTCTGACCACTCGTGCAGTTTTCCAATTCAAAGTTACATCAATTGTAACACTGCAGGAGTAGTGTATATCATTCCCTCTACTGAATGTGATTTGATGTATATCGGGAGCACGATTCGGAAATTTAAGAATCGACTCCTAGAGCATCTGAATTATATAATTAATCCGAATGCATTGAACATTTCAAATGTTGCGAGACATTTCGTGCAGAAGCATGCTCGCAAAGTGAAAAGCTTTAATGCCTTTGCAATAGAGAGGGTGTTTGCACCCACGAGAGGGGGTGATCATCGCAAAAAAACTCATCCTACGGGAGGCTTTCTGGATATTCAGACTGAATAGTAGAGTTCCAGCAGGTCTGAATTTGAAAAGGGAGCTAATGTATATTTATCAGTAAATCCCACCTTCAGGAATTTCAATGTATTATTATTCTCATGGTAGTCCTGTATGTAATCCCATGTAATCCCTTCAACCAGGAATGTAAAGGCAGGTTTAAGGTCATTTTAGTTTGATAATAAATGTTTTTATATGTAAGTATGATATTCACACTGTGCGGTTTCTCTTTTCACTTCCCTTAGCCAATATGACGGGACTATAGTGCCTGAGGGGTTAATTTGATCTAGAGTTCCAGCACAATGTGAAACACATCTATCTGGTGATTACCAACCCAGAAGATGGGTGTGACACACAGTGAGACAACCAATGAAGATTTTGCCCTCCTCCCTTGAGTTTGAAGGGGCTGGCACTGAATTCATTTAAATTGTAGTGTCCCACTATGTGACAGTGTTACGACTAAGGGTCCAGTACCCGAAACGCGTCAACGACTGTTCTGTGTACCTTGTGGCGATGTCTGCTGTAAATTGTATGTTCTAATAAAGAAGAAGTTTTTAAAGAGGATCTCCATTTGAATCCAAGACCTATCCTTTTCAAGTTACTTGCTATTTGGCTCATGACTGCTGCTAAGGATGTTTCCGGATTTGACAATGACAGTAAAACGTCATCTGCGTATAGTGAGATTACATGATCCTGCCCTCCAATTCTAACCCCAGAAATGAGGGGATCCATCCTTATAGCTTGAGCTAATGGTTCCATAGCTATAATAGAAATCAAAGGGGACAATGGACAGCCCTGCCTGGTGCCGTTCGTCAGACCAAACGCCCCCGACAAGGCCCCATTGACATATACACTAGCTGTGGGGTTGCTATATAGAGCCTCTATTGCGAGCATGATACCACTAAATCCCATAGCCGAGAGCACCGAGAAGGCAAATGACCATCTTATTCTATCGAACGCCTTCTCGGCGTCCAGAGCCAGGACCAACAAGGGGCTTTTCTGTTGTTTAACCTGATGAAAAATGCCCAACATTCTTCTGGTGTTGAAATAAGACTGTCGGGTTGAGACAAAACCAGTCTGGTCGGTATGTATTATGGATGGGAGTATTGTAGCTAACCTAAGAGCTAGAAGCTTAGCGTATATTTTAATATCTTGGTTCAATAAAGATATGGGCCTAAAGTTTTGGGGTCTATCGGATGGCTTACCCGGTTTAGGTAGAGTGATAAAAATGGCTTGTAGATTTTCTTTAGGAAAGGTTCCAGAGGATAAGGCGGACTGACAAAAGTCCCGTAAGAAGGGGCTTAAGATATATGGGAACCGTTTATAGTAATGACTTGCAAATCCATCTGGGCCAGGTGCCTTGTCTCGGGGCAAAGAAGCTATTACTTTCTCTACCTCTTCAGTTGTTATTTGGGCATTAAGGGTTTGGAGTTGTGCATTTGTTAGAATAGGTAAGTTTAGAGAGCTGAGGTAATTACCTATCTCATCGGACAAGTTAGGGAGAGTTGGTATTGAATCCTTTAAGTTATATAATTCGTGGTAATATGTCTGAAAGCCCTCTGCTATATCTAATGGGGAGTACATTTTAGTTTGTGTCTTAGGATGTAGGAGGTAAGGAATTCTACTTTTTGTCCGTTTCGTCTTAAGACTAGCCGCCAGAAGTTTACCTGCTTTATTCCCTTGGGAGTAATAGCGTGCCTTCGTTTTTCGGAGCCCTTTCTCAAAGGATTCTAACATGTGATTCCTCAGATCCTGCCTGGTTTGTTTTAAAGCCTCCACATTTTAGGGTGAGGTTTTTTTTTTGTTACTGTCCTCCAGTTGTTTTAGTTTGGTGAGCAGTTGTGACATGGCCTCTAATTTCTTCTTCCGCACCGCGCCCTGTTGTATGAATGACCCTCTGATACATGCTTTGTGGGCATTCCATAATACCACGGGGTTAGTTGCTTCTAGTTTGTTGAGATGAAAGAATTCTTTCAGGTCTGATTCAATGCGCCGACCATGCTGTGGACAAGATAGTAGGATAGGGTTGCTCCTCCAGAGATATCTTGGGGAGTAATTGTTGTCCTCTGACAGTGTCATTGTTATTGCAGCATGGTCGGACCATTTAATCTGCCCGTGTCCACCACCCTTGATAATGCTGCCCTATCAATCAGGAACATATCAATGCGAGAATAAACATTATGTACCCCTGAGTGGAACGTAAAATCCCTGTCTGATGGATGTTGAATGCACCAAATGTCAAACAATTCTGCCTTCCACATAGTATCACCTAAAGAAGGAACGGTTCTGCCAGAAGAGGAGGACGTATCTATTTCAGGGTCCATAGTGAGATTGAAATCCCCAAACATTAATAATTGCCCCTTCTTTTTCTTATTAATTAATTTCAATGTTTTGTTCAAGAATCGGGTTTGCCCCTTGTTAGGTGCATATATCGATACAAGAGTAAAGGGTATGTTGTTCAATGTGCATACCAGAAATATAAATCTCCCTGTCGGGTCACTAATGAAATCTATCAGTGTGAACGCTAGAGTGTTTTTTATAGCTATCAGGACCCCCCTGGTTTTGGAATTAGAGTGGGCTTGAAAAATGTGGGGGAATTGTGCATGTTGTATTCTATGGGCATCTGTAACTAGTAAGTGGATTTCTTGTGCTCCCAAGACATCATAGTTAAGAGATTTGGCCTCCATCCACAAGTGTGATCTGCGCATTGGGCTATTCAATCCATTCACATTAATGCTTGCAAATGAGATCACCATAATAAAGCAGTTGAAAACGTAAGGTAAAAAAATCGCATAGTAAACTGTAGAAAAGGTGCAGGACGCCTCTCAGCCAGCCCGCCCGCAACCATAGTACGAAGGTGGTGGAGCATTGTACAGGCATAATTATAGCACCATTCATGGATTTAGTATCATATAACAGTGGTAGAACACAATAACATAGAACCAAAAGCATAAACCTGTAAGGTGTACCCATAAGAGCCAACAGGCTCTCCGTGAACCTGAAGAACTTAGGGGATTAAAGTCCCATCTGAAGCCTCGGTAGTAACTTGTCTCGACAGTCACTCAACCACGGCATTTTAGCAATGAGAACCATTACTTCCTCCGGTGAACCGTTTCAACAGGCAATCTCCCAATCCTTCTGAATTCTGTCAGGAGGAGCCTGACAATGCTCTATCTGCGGATCTATTGGAATGTCCCAACCCTGCAGCACTTTCCTTCCTTCCTCTATGGACTTTATAATGTGTAACTCCCCCAAATGGTGGATCAGAAGGTGCACAGGGAACCCCCATCTGTATTGAATCTTGGCTTTTTGCAGGGCAGATGTGATAGGGAGCAGGGCTCTTCGTAGCCTGAGTGTAGCAGCCAATAGGTCAGCATATAAAGATATTTTATGGTAGGGTGCGGGAAGTCCACCATTTTGTCTGGCAGAGGACATCAGTTGCTCCTTAACAGAGTAAAAATGAACTCTAGCGAGAACATCTCTTGGAACGTTTTCTTCCAGATGTCTGGGGCGCAGGACTCTGTGCGCCCGATCAATCTCTAAATCTTTGTCACTGCAGTGAGGCAAAATGCATTTTATAAACGCTTTAACATAAGAAGGAATATCCTTGGCTGCGACAGTCTCTGGAATACCTCTTAGCTTAATGTTATTGCGCCTGCTGCGGTCTTCCAGATCCGCCATTTTGTTTTTTATAGCCTCCACTTCAGCTTCTAAAGCATAATGGGCGTCAATGAGGTCATTATGGGAGCCTGCAAACTCCCCAAATTTGCGCTCTAGATGATCTGTTCTGGCCACGAGGTCCTCCACCTCCATTCTCAGAGGAGCCACTATCGAGCGCATATCGTGCAGAAGAGAGCGCCTCTGTATCAAAAGCATGTCTCTCATGACAGTGTCCGTCAGGACCATGTTAGTGACTGGCAAGGCCAAGAATTCTGCCTCCCCTGTGTCCTGAAAGTCCCCATGTGCCCCCAAAGTACCTGCATGAGTAATACCTTCCTCAAGAGATCTGGTACGCTGTGGGGTATGCAGGGATTCCGCTGATCCTGTTGCCGATTCTCTCCCATTTTTTGGGTTTGAGCAGTCGCGCCACTTTCACCTTCCTGTCCGGTAGGTAGATCTTCGTCTTCGGGTGCAGGTCTCGGGGAAGTCGGTGCAACCTTCTCCCTCTCAGGATCTGGGCAACTAGCTGAGCGGGTGCCCTCCGTGCGCTCTCTTGAGGCGGCAGTTCCGTCCCCGGTGCCATCTTGGGATCTTCCCACTTCTCTGGTGAAGTAAAATTTTGTCAGCTGCGGGTGCTTCAGCACTCTTTTCTTTCGCCCCGTCATGCTCAGAAAGGGTTCGGTAGCTGTTACCTCCAGCTTTGAATGGTTCACCAAGGTTTTAGTCGCTGTAGAAGTCGCTTATTTGTAGTGCTAACTCCGGAGCTGCAGCACACTACATCCGCGCGCCTCGGCAGCCAGACCACGCCCCCCGCAAGTCAGACTTGTTAGTCATTACAGTACAGTTTTGTAAAGATCATTTTGTGTTTCAAGTTTTCAACAATGTTTATGAATTTGGTCTGCATCACAAACAATGAAAACTTGTAGTAGAATGATACTCTTTTAAATTTATTCCATAGCATTATTTCTGTTTTAAACATTCTGGGATTTCAAAATGTAAAATGCATAAGAAATAGAGTGGAGCGGACACCTGGATGTTTGGGTTCACTGGGTTCGGCTGTACTTCCCAAAAAAGTTTGAGTTCGGGACCCAAACTTTGCCCGAACTTGACCCTGAACCCTATTGAAGTCAATGGGGACCCGAACTTTGGAGCACTAAAATGGCTCTAAAAAAGTCATGGAAAGGGCTAGAGGGCTACAAAAGGCAGCAAAATGTGGTTAAGAGCATGACAAGTGCTCTGCAAACAAATGTGGATAGGGAAATTAATTCAAATAACATAAAATACGTAAAAATTAAAAATAATAATCTTGATCTAGGAGAAGGAGGTCCATATGGAGTAGGAGGTTGAGGAGGCGGTGAATGTGGCGTTGTAGGTGGAAGTGGTGGTGGAGGAGGAGGTAGCCAACACAGTTTTTTTGTTTTGTTTTTTTATTTTATTATTTTTTTGGTTCAAATTTGGGTAGACCCCAAAACATTGGGAAATCTAAAAAATAAAACAAAGAGAAAGTGCGCTGGTGTACAGCAATGGCTGGGTGAGGCCGGTATATATGTCTATTCTGCAAAAGGTACCGACAAGTCCTGTGGGATCCCTGCCTGGTTCATTTTAATGAACGTGAGCTTGTCCACATTGGCTGTGGACAGGCGGCTGCGTGTGTCTGTGATAACCCCCTCCTGCCGTGCTTAACAAACGTTCAGACTATACACTGGCTACAGGGCAGGCCAGCACCTCCAAGACTTAAAAGGGCAAGCTCAGGGCACGTGCCCAATTTGGAGACCCAGAAGTTGAAGGGGGCAGATCCATCAGTCAGTACGTGTAGGCATGTGCACACTTACTGCTCTACCATATTGCACATCCCCGTGATGTCCACTATCCAATTGGATATCTTCCCTGTCAACTTTCAATGTTCTTTTATGTGCCTACCATGGTGATCACGGGTAACGGGGAATCAGGGTTCCATGCCGGAGAGGGAGCGTGAGAAAGGGATACCACATCCAAGGGAGGTCAATGGCTGACATGAGATTGAGCGGAAATGTGGGACAAGTTATTGAAGCAGAAGCATCCAAGTAAAGGAGGGAGCGCGCGGCATTTACCCACTCCCGACTCGGGGAGGTAATGACGATAAATAACAATACAGGACTCTTAAGATGCCCTGTTATTGGAATGATTAATACAAAATTACAGGGAATGTCACTGCAGTATTTTGAATTCGGAAACGTTATACAGGAGAGTCCCTGCTTCCGCTTTGTTGACTCTAGATAACTTCTGCCTGATCGCACATCCCAGTGACGGCCTTGATCCAAGTAAAGGAGGGGGCGCGCGGCAATTACCCACTCCCGACTCGGGGAGGTAGTGACGATAAATAACAATACAGGACTCTTAAGATGCCCTGTTATTGGAATGATTAATACAAAATTACAGGGAATGTCACTGCAGTATTTTGAATTCGGAAACGTTATACAGGAGAGTCCCTGCTTCCGCTTTGTTGACGCTAGATAACTTCTGCCTGATCGCACGTCCCAGTGACGGCCTTGATCCAATTGGATATCTTCCCTATCTACTTTTGATGTTCTTTTATGTGCCTACCATGGTGACCACGGGTAACGGGGAATCAGGGTTCCATGCCGGAGAGGGAGCCTGAGAAAGGGATACCACATCCAAGGGAGGTCAATGGCTGAAATGTGATCGGGCGGAAATATGGGATAAGTTATTAAATTAAATTCAGCACATGCGCCAGGCAACGGATGTGCGTCAAACCGGAAAGGCCCAGAGCTAATACGAGATTTCACCCATTATCGCACACCACCAGGCCAGGCTTGAGGCTCACTGGGACCAACCACTCATCGGTCTGTTGTTTCATGGCCGTCCACAGCTCCTGCGCGGTGTATGGTTTGTCAGCCAAACAGATAAGTTTAAAAACTGCCTGCTGTCATTTGCACTGGCTGTGCTGAAGTTGGTGGTGAAGGTGTTACGCTGACTGGATGAGGAAGCGGTAGAGGATGAGGAAGCAGAGTAGGAGGAGGAAGCAACAGGAGGAAAAGAGAAACGCCCTGCAATCCTCGGTGGTGGAAGGACATGCGCTAAACTGCTATCCGCCTCAGGCCCAGCCGCCACTGCATTTACCCAGTGTGCTGTTATGGAGATATAACGTCCCTGACCGTGCTTACTGGTCCATGTATGCATAGATAGGTGGACCTTGCCACAGATGGCGTTGCGCACTGCACACCTGATTTTGTCCCCCACTTGGTTGTGCAGGGAAGGGATGGCTCGCCTGGAACAGTTGTGGCGGCTGGGCACAACATACTGTGGGACAGCCACCGCCATCAGATTCTTAAAACTGTCCGTGTCCACCAGACGGAATGACAGCATTTCAAAGGCCATGAATTTTGAATTGCTGGCATTCAGGGCCAGGGATCTTGGGTGGGTAGGGGGGTGCTTCCTCTTTCGCTCCAGTGTTTGGGAGATAGACAGCTGAACGCTTCCATGGCACATTGTGGAGATGCTTGGTGACCGAGGTAGTGGCGTTGCTGCCACATCCTCTGTTTGCAGGGTGGCAGGTGCCACTGTCACTCCAGAGGGGGATGAAGAGGCGGAGACTGCAGCAGAAGAGGAAGCAGGAGGAGCCAGAGATATTTATTGATTTTAGAGGTTTCTACTCTGTGACAAAGGTACCCCAAGTAGAGTCCCCGTTTTAAACACACACACACTCACAGGCCTAGAGGCCCCCATTATTCTGCTTTAAAAGATAAATATTCCCTTGCTTGGAGCTGTGTCCTAGTAATTGAAAATGACACTTCTCTGTCATAAAAATAAGGATGGGAGCTTCAAAAGCACCCCTGCCGAGGCTCATCATAATACTGGATCCTGGGATAACATTCTGACTACAGTCCCAGCAGGGGACCAGAGAGAGATGGGAAAGCAATCTATTGAACCTTTGAGGGACTCAAACATAGTAATTTTTCATATCTCTGGTTGTAGGCATATTCTGCACTGGCTAAGGCTGGATTCAACCTCCGCGGACCAGTGCGATCACGGAGATATCAAAAAGTATGTTCTTGTGCCCTTGAAAGGCTGAAAAGCCAGCTTTAAGCCATCCTGGAGAACCACAAGCCCCAACAGAGTCAAGTTTGGTCTTATTAGACTCGTAAAATCAAAAAGGTCATTAATACATCAATGTCATAGCTGTATTTAGTGGTTCCACATAACTGTGGGCTCAGTCAGAATAAGGAGATTCTGGGCTGACCTTAGCTGTGTCATAAACCTTGTTGACACCTCCTCGACCCTGCCTACACATTCGTACTATTGGTGGGAAGAACTGCTGGCACCTCCTGTTTTAGAACTGTTATAAGATGCAGTCAGGGCATTGTATGGCAACCTTGCCTTGCCTTAACACCTGGATTTGTATCACATTCTGAATGTCAGTGCTCAGGGTCCACTGATATTATACCAATCGGATTGCACAACGGCTTCAAGGACTGAAACAGAGGAACTTAAGTATTATTTTCATCCATTATCCTTTTTATTTTAACTGTCGTGAATTACTATTACCTTGAATTATTATTATCTAGAATAGTAATTTCTGTAAATGTATATATGCACTGTTTTTGCTTTCACCTTTTATAAAAAAATTGAAAAATCTTATTTGCAAAGTTTTCCATGTTCTAAGCAAAGCAATTAACAAATCCTGTCTCTAAAGAGAGTAACGTTACCATTTTGTGTGATTTTGATTGTTACTTGGCTGAACAATTGCGATCGGTCAGCAAGCGGGATCTGGTTCATTCCCTGCTCTGTGTGAGGGTGAGTTACTGGTAGTCGGTTCGTGTGCCATTAAAACACATGCTGGCAGTATAAAGAATTGTATCTATAAAGGGTTAACCGGAAGTTAACCACCCTTTGTCACGTGCGGTATCCGTCTGCGTATAGGTACGTTCGTGACATACTCCACTGCAGCTCGTGCTTTGCACTTAGATGCCTGGTTATGCAGGTTGTGCTCAGGTTTAGAACGTTTATGCCTCGCTTCAGGCTCTGATTGCACAGCGTGCAAACCACTCGTGTCTTGTCGTCAGCACATTGTCTGAAGAACTGCCACGCCAGGGAACTCCTTGGAGCTGGCCTTTGTGTGCTCTGTCCCTTGGTGCGTTGGGCAGTAGCAGGCGTACTGTCTAGGGGACTGCCGCTTCGCTTTTGCACCCTGCTCCCTCTTTTGCTGTGCTGGAGGCTCTGTTCGACCACCTCCTCTTGCTACGAACTACACAGGTCACTCGCATGACCTTGATTCCATGTTGGACCTCATCGTCCTCAACATTATCTTCCACACAATATTCACCTCTGCCCTCCTTGTCAGTCTGCACACTGCAGAAAGCTACAGCAGTTGGCACCTGTGTTTCGTCATCATCCGAGACGTGTTGTGGTGGTCCTCCCATGTACTCATCCTGAAACATAAGTGGTTGGCCATCGGTGCACTCAATCTCTTCCACTTCTGGCGAAGGGCTATGTGGATGGCCCGGGGAAACCCTGCTAGCAGAGTCGTCAAAAAGCAGAAGAGACTGCTGCATGACTTGGGGCTCAGACTGCTTGGCTGATTTGCAAGTGGGTGAGGTGAAAGACTGATGGCCATGGGCTGCAGGTGCCAACTCTGATATTTAGGAAGAAAAAGAACATCTCTCGGCGCAAGGAACCAACCAGAGGTAGACGGTGAATCTTCAAGAGTTTTATTGCAATCACAACGCGTTTCGGGGAAAGGGTCCCCTTCATCAGGTGAAGAAAATTGCATAGAGAGTGGACAAACATGCTGGATATATATACACAAAAATGGTCACATGCAAACAAGGTCAAAGGGGAGCTGGGCGTTACCTCAAGCAGAAACAAAAGTCATTGGTACATAAAATAATGCAAATAGGTATACAACTGAACAAACTAACCCTTTGAGTTTACAGACTAATCCAAAAATGTATTTATAAAACATTAACATGAAGAAGCATCGCCTCTAGATGTAGCCCATGGCTGGGGAGGAGGAACAGCATCACACAGAGTCACATGACCGCAGTTCCGATCATGTGACTTGTGATGCAATGCTTGTTGCTGGGAGACAGGATGCTAAACAGCCGGCTTAGAAGGAAACTCGGCATACTGAAAGGTCCTGCGTCATGCTGCTTTCTTGATATGATCAGCAGCGCTACAGAAAGAAGAGATGTGACGCCCTACTTCACTAAAAGTAAAATAAAAATAAATAAAAACATTAGCAGAAAGATTACAATAGATAGATAAATAAATGAATACATGAATGCATGAATCTGACAGCATTAGTCCAAGATACAAATTAATGATTTGAATGCAGAAAAAGGAGTAATCCAAAAGCAAATATCTTGGGTGTAGATTTATAATATGACATATATATAAAAAATTCATTCATCCCACAAATAATTCCACAAACAAACGCCATAAAATTGAATAGGTGATATCAGATCTGTACGTATGGGATATATGAATGTATGTATATATATATATATATATATATATATACAGTACAGACCAAAAGTTTGGACACACCTTCTTATTCAAAGAGTTTTCTTTATTTTCATGACTATGAAGGCATCAAAACTATGTGGAATTATATACATAACAAACAAGTATGAAACAACTGAAAATATGTCATATTCTAGGTTCTTCAAAGTAGCCACCTTTTGCTTTGATTACTGCTTTGCACACTCTTGGCATTCTCTTGATGAGCTTCAAGAGGTAGTCCCCTGAAATGGTCTTCCAATAGTCTTGAAGGAGTTCCAAGAGATGCTTAGCACTTGTTGGCCCTTTTGCCTTCACTCTGCGGTCCAGCTCACCCCAAACAATCTCGATTGGGTTCAGGTCCGGTGACTGTAGAGGCCAGGTCATCTGGCACAGCACCGCATCACTCTCCTTCATGGTCAAATAGCCCTTACTTTCAAAGTTTTCCCAATTTTTCGGCTGATTGACAGACCTTTATTTCTTAAAGTAATGATGGCCACTCGTTTTTCTTTACTTAGCTGATTTTTTCTTGCCATAATACAAATTCTAACAGTCTATTCAGTAGGACTATCAGCTGTGTATCCACCTGACTTCTCCTCAACGCAACTGATGGTCCCAACCCCATTTATAAGGCAAGAAATCCCACTTATTAAACCTGACAGGGCACACCTGTGAAGTGAAAACCATTTCAGGGGACTACCTGTTGAAGCTCATCAAGAGAATGCCAAGAGTGTGCAAAGCAGTAATCAAAGCAAAAGGTGGCTACTTTGAAGAACCTAGAATATGACATATTTTCAGTTGTTTCACACTTGTTTGTTATGTATATAATTCCACATGTGTCAATTCATAGTTTTGATGCCTTCAGTGTGAATCTACAATTTTCATAGTCATGAAAATAAAGAAAACTCTTTGAATGAGAAGGTGTGTCCAAACTTTTGGTCTGTACTGTATATATATATATAAAAAAACTAATAAAATTTTGAAATAAACTTTTAGGGTCACATGACTATCGTTACTGATATTATAGATTATTTATTATCAATTTTTTATATTATCAATATTGTAGTTTTAATCATGTTCATATATTATATATATTATCTATTTATATATAAATTTCGATCTTTATTATCTAATCATTTTTTTTTTTTTGTCTGTAGTGTCTATTATGCACTATTTTTATAGATATGCATTTGTTTTATATATATATATATATATATACATACATTCATATATCCCATATGTACAGATCTGATATCACCTATTCAATTTTATGGCGTTTGTTTGTGGAATTGTTTGTGGGATTAATGAATTTTTTATATATATGTCATATTATAAATCTACACCCAAGATATTTGCTTTTGGATTGCTCCTTTTTCTGCATTCAAATCATTAATTTGTATCTTGGACTAATGCTGTCAGATTCATGCATTCATGTATTCATTTATTTATCTATCTATTGTAATCTTTCTGCTAATGTTTTCATTTATTTTTATTTTACTTTTAGTGAAGTAGGGCATCACATCTCTTCTTTCTGTAGCGCTGCGGATCATATCAAGAAAGCAGCATGACGCAGGACCTTTCAGTATGCCGAGTTTCCTTCTAAGCCGGCTGTTTAGCATCCTGTCTCACAGCAACAAGCATTGCATCACAAGTCACATGATCGGAACTGCGGTCATGTGACTCTGTGTGATGCTGTTCCTCCTCCCCAGCCATGGGCTACATCTAGAGGCGATGCTTCTTCATGTTAATGTTTTATAAATACATTTATGGATTAGTCTGTAAACTCAAAGGGTTAGTTTGTTCAGTTGTATACCTATTTGCATTATTTTATGTACCAATGACTTTTGTTTCTGCTTGAGGTAACGCCCACCTCCCCTTTGACCTTGTTTGCATGTGACCATTTTTGTGTATATATATCCAGCATGTTTGTCCACTCTCTATGCAATTTTCTTCACCTGATGAAGGGGACCCTTTCCCCGAAACGCGTTGTGATTGCAATAAAACTCTTGAAGATTCACCGTCTACCTCTGGTTGGTTCCTTGCGCCGAGAGATGTTCCTTTTCTTCCTGTCATTTTAATCCTCCGTTTGGGCCTAGGCACGCTTATCCGAGGACATCTACATCCGTGGTTGCATACCAACCTTCATATTGGGGATTAAATCATCTCCCACATGCCTACATTAGCGTTGTGCCTATAATTGCGCAACCCTGCAAGGTGAGCCTCCCAAATTGGGATTTAATCTGAATTTCCAAACGTTTTTACTCTATGGTGCACCCTCTTTCTTTTGTTTACACAGTAAACAACTTGCCTTTATACGTAACTCTGATATTTAAGCAGGGTACTGGGTGGGAGACAATGTGAAGGAACTGGAGGCACTGTCAGCCACCTAATCTACTAGCGCCTGTACTGGTTCTTGCCTCATTATTCGTAGAGCTGCATTCGGGCCTACTAAATAACGCTGAAGGCTCTGTCATCTACGTGCACCTAAGGAAGGTGTTTCATTTGGGCGTGTAGCTGGCACAGATCGACCACGTCCTCTCCCTGCAACAGGAGCTCCACCAACACCAGCAGCACCACGACCAGGGCCACATCCCTTATTTGACGCTCTCCTCATTTTTTGCGGTCATCCACCGAAGTAACAGACGTTTTTACAAAATTTAGTTCCCTGTCAGCAATGCAGAGCAGGGGTTTTTCAACTGCAAAAATGGGTTAATGTCACCCACCAATGGAGCAGATAAATTTTAGAAATTTAAATCCCTGGCACCTATGCAGAGCAGGTTTTTTTTAAAATGGCAAAAATGGGTTAATGTCACCCACCAATGGAACAGACAATTTTCCGAAATTTTGGTCCCTGTCACCTATGCAGAGCAAAGGTTTTTCAACGGCAAAAAGGGGTAATGTCACCCACCAATGTAACAGACAAATTTTTTCAAATTATTTCCCTGTCTGCTATGTAGAGCAGGGGTATTAAACAGCCAACAATGCAAATATGCCAACCCCTGAACTCACAGATGGATTAACGATATTATTGTCCCTGGCACATATGCAGGTGCAGGTGTACTTCACACAAAAATTGGTTTGTCACCCCCCTAACAGACGGATTAAGTATTAAATTATTAATATTTATTTTTGATGTTGCATTGTGCCCACCAAAAAATTTCTGTAGGAAGGTCAACCACAGAATGAACAGACAAATAAATTATCTTTCTGTGCCTGGGGTGTAAAAATGATGTATTGCACATGTGCCCTGGCTGGACAATTGTGTACCTGGCCTATGTTGGTGCAGGAACCCACCCTCCAAGCCACTTGTGAATGACTGGCCTGATAACCGTGGAAATGTCAAGCCACAATCCTACAGATGGATTTACTGTATTTATTTGCCTGGCTGTCAGATACGCAGCGCAGGCCGCAAAGGTACTTTATGGCCAAAAAAAAGTTTTTTCACCCACAATGTTCAAGTTGTATGCACTGATTATAATTCACTATCAGATTTGCAGTGCAGGCTGCAAAGGTACTTTATCGGGAAAAAAAGATGATTTTTTTCACCCACAGTGAAACAGATCGATTTACTGATTTTATTTCACTATCAGATTTGCAGTGCATGCCGCAAAGGTACTTTATGGCCAAAAAGTTAGTTTTTTTCAAACGACAATGTAACAGCAGTATTTAACGGTTGTATTGGACTCTTAGAAATGCAGCGCAGGCCGCAAATGTACAATCTAGCACAAAAAAGGGTTTTTTTTTCTAAGAAAAATATAACAGCAGTATTTAACGGTTCTATTGGACTGTCAGAAATGAAGAGCAGGCCACAAATGTACGGTGCAGCACAAAAAGGGTGTTTTTTTTTCAAACAAAAATATAACAGCAGTATTTAACGGTTGTATTGGACTGTCAGAAATGCAGCACAGGCCTCAAAGGTACTTTCTGGCAAAAAAAATAAGATTTTTTTACCCACAGTGAAACAGATGGATTTACTGATTATATTTCAGATTTGCAGTGCAGGCCGCAAAGGTACTTTATGGGAAAAAAAAGATGATTTTTTTTCACCCACAAATTAAAGAGATGGATTTAACTGATTTTCTTTCACTATCACAAATGCAGTGCAGGGCGCAAATGTACTTTTTAGCAAAAATTTTTTTGATTTGTCCCCCCAGAATCTAACAGATGGATTTACTGAATTGATTACACTCACATATGCAGCACAGGGCTACTTTACAGAAAAAAAAATTGAATATGTCACCCCCTGGGTCCCTGAACTCCCAGACGGATTACCTATATTATTTTCCCTTCCCCTGGCACATATACAGTGCAGGTGCAGATGCAAAATGGGTATATGTTGCCCACTGAACTAAAAGAACAGGATTAAATTATTGTCCCTGGCACATATGCAGGTGCACTGAACTTGCACAAAATGGCCGCCGACGCCCACCTAACTAACAGACGGATAAAACTTATTTTTTTGTGTCACAGGGCTCAGGGCAGGGTACAAAAATGTTGCATTGCACCCACACAAAAAAAAAATCGCTGTAGATCGCAGAGTTAACAACAAGTTCTGATATCAGATTCTTTCCTATTCTCTTCCTCACAGCAGCAGCATCCTATCCCTACACTAGTAAGAGCTGAGTGACGTGCGGCGCTACGTGACTCCAGCTTATATAGAGGCTGGGTCACATGCTGCACTGGCCAATCACAGCCATATCAATAGCAGGCATGGCTGTGATGGCTTCTAAGGGCACAGAGTTAAACGCCGAATTCGAACTTTTACTGAAATGTTCAGGTTCGTGTCCGTGGTCAAAAAATCCTAAAGTTCGGTACGAACCCGAACTTTACAGTTCGGGTTCGCTCAACCCTAATAAGAAATTATCCATTTAAGAAATAAAAATAAATTGTCAGTCATTTTAAATTTACTAAGAAGGGGTAATTAAAAATGAAGGGTTAATATAACATTTGCATTAGAACTGCGTATTGTATACATTATAACAAATGCTGTTTTCTAAACTCTGTCTGGAGGGACTGTAGTTTTGTTCAAGACGATCATAAAATTGAAGATCTAAGTTCAAATTTTGCTGCATTTGTGTATCATTTTTTAATTTCTACTATTAGACTGGATTTTGCTGTTGCATTTTGCACTTTCGTTCCCAACAAACCAATATAGGTTCTGCATCTTACAGTAAATCTTTTGATGTAAAAGAATTGAAAGGCTGCCATCTACTGCACAGATATTTTGTTGCAGTCATAGTCATAGCTTGGTTATCATTGCTGCCTTTGTACTGCATGAAGTCTTATTTTATACCAGATCATGGCAATGATGCAAGGAAACAAACAATAGGATTGCCTGTCTATTAATGTTCCAGCTAACAGACATGCACACAAAATATATGCATTTAACATAACGGGAAAAAATTTAAGTCAACTTTCTATGTATTGATTCTTCAAGCTAAGGTCAATGAAAGCCACTAATGGATTTCCTATGCATACTTTGTTTCCAGAGTTGCTTTGTGAAATAATGGTCATATAGTAAATCTACTTAAAAGTTGATACTGTATGCTACTATTTGCATATATTGTTGACTTTAGGCCACTTTACACTGACTGACTGTGCAGACAATTATCGGCACCTAACCTTTCATTCTCAATAAGTACAATATTGGCCTAATAGGGACTCTCACCAGGTACTAGCCCAATCAGAAATCTAGAGCACTGCCTGCCTTCTACCCAAGGACGTTATATAAAAGTACAACAAATCATAAAAGTGTCTGGCTCACAGTAACATAATTCTATATAATAAAATACAATAAGATAATTTAAAAAAAACATTAATTCATGAGATAATGGATAAAAACTGTCTCTGTCCCCTTTTTTAATAAGATATTTACATGCGGAGCTCACGCATGCAAGATTATAGACGGTGGCCTAGTGATTCTTTATCCACACTTTAAATGTTAAATCCACTCCCATTACTTGTTATGGTATACACTGGTATTTATACCGCAGTTGCGAACCACTGTATGTTGAGGAGGCTCTCCCAATTATTTTTATGATAGAGCTGCGGTTCGCTGGATTGGTCAGATGCCCTTTAGATATCACGGTGTTACAAGGTAATAACTGTACAGTTCAGTAACTTTGCCAATATTCCAGGTTGTTATATCGTCAACTATTACGGTATATGATTAGAGTTAATTCACTCTTACCAGACTCCGTTGTCTTCCTGTGCTTGTAGCGCTTGCTGTGCCGGCCGAGATATCTTCGCACATACGCTTTGAGATCTTACCCACGCCGGACTTCAGAGAGCTTTCAGCGCTTCGTTCATACACTTACAGTGTACCAGAAGGGTTTTTCAGATCTGTAGGATCACTGTTCCCATTCTCGCCAGACACGTTTCAGAACCCTTGTTTCTTCCTCAGTGGCATAAAGATTAATCTTCATTAATCATTAATCCTACACATTTGAAAACCCCCCCTGGCACACTGTAAGCGTATGAACAAAGCGCTGAACGATCTCTGGAGTCCGGCGTGGGTAAGATCTCAAAGCGCATGTGTGAAGATATCCTGGGCGGCACAGCAAACACTACAAACGCAGGAAGAGTGAATTAAGAGTGAATTAACTCTGGGGGGGCGGAGCTAGCGCCTGAACTGACTGGCCGCATGCAGCAGTAGCTCCGTCGGTCACATCGCCTATACAGCTTGATTTTTCAGCTTGTTAGATCCAAGATGGTAAAGATAGGAGGCTCTAAAGCTGGCGATTCCTCCAACCATCACAGATCATCGGCTAACGAAGGAGAGATGGATAAATTTATTAAAAAAGCAGCCTCTGCCTACGCCGCAAGGGAACCCAAGATGGCGCCGACCTCGCCGCGCACCACAGGACACAAACAGACAGAGGATCCGGACGCTTCTCATGGAGGTGAGGACGATGCAGACTCCCTGCCATCTCCCGTACATACCTTAGGGAAGCCCTCACTTCTTCTCTGGCAGCAGCTTTGGAGCCCCTAAGCTCTGACCTCCTGGCAATAAAGCAAGACGTCCGACAGATAGGACGTAGAGTAGAATCGCTGGAGGAGTCACAATCAGCTATGATCCAGCACCAAACTGCTGTAAAGCACAACCTCCACACGATTCAAGATAACATTAACTCTTTATACAATGCCATAGAGGATCAGGAAAACAGAGGGAGGCGTAATAACCTACACTGCGTGCAGAATTATTAGGCAAATGAGTATTTTGACCACATCATCCTCTTTATGCATGTTGTCTTACTCCAAGCTGTATAGGCTCGAAAGCCCACTACCAATTAAGCATATTAGGTGATGTGCATCTCTGTAATGAGAAGGGGTGTGGTCTAATGACATCAACACCCTATATTAGGTGTGCATAATTATTAGGCAACTTCCTTTCCTTTGGCAAAATGGGTCAAAAGAAGGACTTGACAGGCTCAGAAAAGTCAAAAATAGTGAGATATCTTGCAGAGGGATGCAGCACTCTTAAAATTGCGAAGCTTCTGAAGCGTGATCATCGAACAATCAATCGTTTCATTCAAAATAGTCAACAGGGTCGCAAGAAGCGTGTGGAAAAACCAAGGCTCAAAATAACTGCCCATGAACTGAGAAAAGTCAAGCGTGCAGCTGCCAAGATGCCACTTGCCACCAGTTTGGCCATATTTCAGAGCTGCAACATCACTGGAGTGCCCAAAAGCACAAGGTGTGCAATACTCAGAGACATGGCCAAGGTAAGAAAGGCTGAAAGACGACCACCACTGAACAAGACACACAAGCTGAAACGTCAAGACTGGGCCAAGAAATATCTCAAGACTGATTTTTCTAAGGTTTTATGGACTGATGAAATGAGAGTGAGTCTTGATGGGCCAGATGGATGGGCCCGTGGCTGGATTGGTAAAGGGCAGAGAGCTCCAGTCCGACTCAGACGCCAGCAAGGTGGAGGTGGAGTACTGGTTTGGGCTGGTATCATCAAAGATGAGCTTGTGGGGCCTTTTCGGGTTGAGGATGGAGTCAAGCTCAACTCCCAGTCCTACTGCCAGTTTCTGGAAGACACCTTCTTCAAGCAGTGGTACAGGAAGAAGTCTGCATCCTTCAAGAAAAACATGATTTTCATGCAGGACAATGCTCCATCACACGCGTCCAAGTACTCCACAGCGTGGCTGGCAAGAAAGGGTATAAAAGAAGAAAATCTAATAACATGGCCTCCTTGTTCACCTGATCTGAACCCCATTGAGAACCTGTGGTCCATCATCAAATGTGAGATTTACAAGGAGGGAAAACAGTACACCTCTCTGAACAGTGTCTGGGAGGCTGTGGTTGCTGCTGCACGCAATGTTGATGGTGAACAGATCAAAACACTGACAGAATCCATGGATGGCAGGCTTTTGAGTGTCCTTGCAAAGAAAGGTGGCTATATTGGTCACTGATTTGTTTTTGTTTTGTTTTTGAATGTCAGAAATGTATATTTGTGAATGTTGAGATGTTATATTGGTTTCACTGGTAAAAATAAATAATTTAAATGGGTATATATTTGTTTTTTGTTAAGTTGCCTAATAATTATGCACAGTAATAGTCACCTGCACACACAGATATCCCCCTAAAATAGCTAAAACTAAAAACAAACTAAAAACTACTTCCAAAAATATTCAGCTTTGATATTAATGAGTTTTTTGGGTTCATTGAGAACATGGTTGTTGTTCAATAATAAAATTAATCCTCAAAAATACAACTTGCCTAATAATTCTGCACTCCCTGTATGTTTCAGGTGTATACCAGAATTGGTTGCCCCGGGGGACATACCCAATACCATTGTCCAAATATGCCTCTCTCTCCTGGGCCCAGAGTCAGCGCACAAAGTGCTCTTGGAAAGAGCCCATAGGGCCCTGAAGCCTAAACCAGTACCCACAGCCCCTCCCAGGGACATAATCTGTAAGTTCCTTCACTTCCAAGTAAAAGAGGCTGTCATCGCTAAGGCTAAGGAAACAAAATCGGTCAAATGGGATGACCAGGACATTCTTATATTCCAAGACCTAGCTCAATCAACCCTGAGGAAAAGACGGGCCTTAAAGCCTCTAACAGAATGGCTCAGATCAAAGAATACCCCATACAGATGGTCCTTCCCCTTTGGTCTCTCTTTTATGCATGATGGACGCAGGATGAAAATCTCCTCATACCAAGATCTGAACCAAACATACGTGCATGTTGGGATCAAACCTCTGGATATACAGAATTGGGACCCTGTTCAGAATTTAACAGACATACCGAACCTCCCACCCCTTGAGCTCTGGGAAAAGCAGCAAACCCCTAAACCACAAAGGGGCAGAAGAGGAAACTCCAAATCAACACCCAGAAGACTTACAATGGGAGAAGGAGAGGAACTTATCCAGCCTGCTGAATAAGGACCCACCCCTATGGGTCACACCCCCTCTAATTTAATTGCTGCCTCCAGACACCCTTTCTCCTGTCAAACTTCCTCCATTCAGATTCCTCCGATACTCCTTATCTGATACTTTATTGGATCCCAATTTCTACTGAGGGCGATACAATATGTTACTAAGTAACCCCCCCTTCCTTTCTCTTCTTTTCTTATTTCTTGGCTTCTCCCTTTAACTTCCTTACTTCAAAAATACATCACAGACAGTGGCGTACATACCAGGGTCGCAGGGGTCGCAGTTGCGACCGGGCACGGCACTCCAGGGGACCAGGCCGCTGGCAGGGGCCCATCTTTACTCACATGCACGTGCTCTGATGGGGCCTGGCATGAAGTACAGTGGCAATTTCGGGCCCTATCAGAGAGCTCCATGCCTTCATTACATGTATAATATGGGGGGGGGGGCGGAGGGTCAAGGAAGAGGGGGGGGAGAGCGCACACTCACTCACACCCGGCCAGGCAGTTCCGTTTCTATTGTGAAGCAGGGAAACCTCTCTGCTCCCTGCTTCACTGATCTTCAGAGCTCAGGAGCTCCCCCTGCTGGCCCCAGATCGCGCTGCTGGCTGTGGGAGGAGAGCTGAAAGCCCGGCAATCTGCCTCCTCTCATGAGGGAAGAAGGTAAGTATGTGTATTATTTTTTTTTTCTAACCCTGCAGACTGGGGCCACGGGGGGTGTTTGATGGGCACAACTAGAGCGAGGGGGCACAAAAGTTGGCATCTCTACTGAGGGGCACCTAATCTACCATAACTAATTTAAGGGGGCACCTAATCTGCCATAACTAATTTGAGGGGCACCTTATCTGGCATAACTACTGTGAGGGGGGCAAATATAAAGGCATAACTATGAGAGGACACATATGAAGGCATAACTACTGTGACGGGGCATGTAATCTGGCATAACCACTGTGAGGGGCACATATGTGGGCATAGCTAATATGAGGGGCACATAATCTGGCATAACCACTCTGAGGGGGCACATATCTGGGCATATTTACTTTGAGGGGGCCCATAACCGGGCATAAATACTGTGAAGGGGCACATAATCTGGCATTACTACTGTGAGGGGACACATAATCTGGCATAACCACTTTGAGGGGGCACATATCTGGGCATATCTACTTTGAGGGGGCACATAACCGGGCATAAATACTGTGAAGGGGCACATAATCTGGCATTACTACTGTGAGGGGACAGATAATCTGGCATAACCACTCTGAGGGGGCACATATCTGGGCATATCTACTTTGAGGGGGCACATAACTGGGCATAAATACTGTGAGGGGCACATAATCTGCCATAACTACTGTAAGGGGCACATAATCTGGCATTACTACTGTGAGGGGCACATAATCTGGCGTTACTAGGTGAGGGGCACATAGTCTGGCATTACTACTGTGAGGGGGCACATAATCTGGCATTACTACTGTGAGGGGACACATAATCTGGCATAACCACTCTGAGGGGGCACATATATGGGCATAACTACTGTAAGGGGACACATATTTGGCATAACTACTATGAGGGGGCACATATCTGGGCACAACTTATGTGACAGGAACAAAGGTGGGCATAACTACTGTGAGGGGCCACAAGGTGGGCATTAGTACTGTGTGGTTGCACTTAGGGGAAATGTCCTAGATTACCCTGCTATACATTGGCATGGCTCAGTCTTACAGGCCAGCACAGCGCCCCTTGCTGGTGATTTCACAGGGGCAGTCACCATCCCTTCCTTATGTGATTATTCTTTTTCTCTCACCACAGGGACCTTGGTCTGGATCCAGTGGACATCACGCTGATGCCAGCGACACCCTGGATGAGGTAGGACCAGATTTTATTAGGACTGGGTGAGTGTAGCCATGCATTGGGCTTAGGGCTCTTTAACACAAGTGGATCCTGTGCGGGTAATCCGCTGCGTGAAAGACAGCCAAGCCCCGTTCCGGACAGCAGAGACACGGAGCATTAACATGATTGGTAATGCTCTGTGCCTCTCTGTGATCTATTTACTACAAAATCACAGAGACATAAAGTTGTCATCGTGATTTTGTAGTAAAAAGATCACAGTCAATCATGTTACTGCTCAGTGTCCCTGCTATCCAGAATGGGGCTTGGCACTCAGTCATGCCGCGGATTACCCGCACGGAAAGAGCCCTTAGTAAGAAAATCTGCCGGTTCTTTGTAAAAATGTTTGCACTGTGGCCCATAACACTATAGTTACAACACTAGTAGGGAAGGTAGTGGGGGGGGGGGCTTGGAGGCAGGTTGGGGGGGGGGCGACGGGGAGGGGGCCCCATAGATCAGTTTCGCACCGGGGCCCCATGGATTGTGTGTACGCCACTGATCACAGAAATGTCTTGTATAGCTCCTACCCTCTCAAACAAACTCCCCAAGGAGTTATGCTACCTACTACTTTTTTACCCGCATAGGCTTTTGATTATATTGTTATGCTGTAATGTTCCTTTTAACTTTGTTTTGGTTCTTAGACATGGATGGTCCGGTAACAGGCAACTATACCACTCTCCAGGAGAGTTACTGGGGACTCCTTTCTCTCGGGGCGGCACTCCCCCTCTCCTCACACCAGCCGATTATACTTATGAGGTCAGAACATCTTTTGCTCCCCCTCTTCCTGCTTTCACATCCCATCATGAATGATCTCAGAATAGTATTTTATAATGTTAAAGGAATGAGATGTCCCTCAAAAAGATGCCACATTTTTTCTCATTTGAACAGGGAGAGATGTTCTATTGTCTTCCTTTAGGAAACTCACTTCAAACATGGCAATTATCCAAACCTCTCCTTCTCCAAATTTCCTAGCTGGTATCATTGTGGGGCCAGGGGTGTTGCCTCGAGAGGAGTTAGCATTGGTTTTCACAAAGGGTTAGCTTTTTAGTACAAGTCCCATACCCAGGACCCCGAAGGTAGATATCTTATCCTTAAGGGCATGGTGGGACAGACCCTTTTCACATTTGTGAACGTGTACGCTCCAAATATGAACCAAATTTCCTGGCTTTCCTCCCTTCTTTTACTAGTTGAAACACACAGAGAGGGGATTCTAATTATAGCAGGTGACTTCAATTTAGCCCTTAACCCTCTCATAGATACCTCCTCTAAAAAATCTGCTATTCCCTCTAAAGCCCTCAAATTGCTGCAGACTAAACTTTTCAATTTAGGGGTATTAGACACTTGGTGCTGTATTAATCCTAACTCACATGATTGCTCCTTTTATTCTTCAGCAAACAATTCATATAGTAGAATAGACTACATTTTCATCTCGAGAGAATATCTACAGCTCTGCTCCAGAGCCAAGATTGGAGATATGACACTCTCGGACCACTCACCAGTATTTTGTGATGTCCATCCTTCCACCAGGACGGGTAAGAACATTAATTGGAGGTTTAATGAGTCCTTGCTGGGTAATCCTAACTATAAATCTCAGATTACTTCCTATCTGGAAGATTATTTTTCCATTAATAACACCCCAGACATATCCCCTCAGATCCTGTGGGATGCCCATAAGGCATATATTAGAGGCAGGTTGATTGGACTCTGCTCCTACCTAAAAAAGGAATCAGAGAAAAAATACATGTCCTTATTGTCAAAGATACACATACTCAAAAAAGTATGTGAGCAATCCTTACTTGCCCAACAGTTGGCGGAACTCTCTTCTCTCAGAACTGAACTAAAGAACCTTCTGAATGAGCGTTCAGCCAAATATTTCTTGTCTGCTCAACAGAAGTTCTTCGCACATGGTAACAAGGCATCAAAATTTATGATGCAGAGAATTAAACAAAGAAGAGACTCCCGACACGTCCAGAGCATCAAATGCCCGAAGGGGGACCTAATATTCAAAGCAGAAGAGATTGCTGAGCAATTCAAGCTTTTTTATGAATCATTGTACAACCTGCCTGCCTCTAAGCTCCCAGACCTCTCCCAGGGAAGAGAGGCCAATATCAACTCATTCCTGGATTCTCTCCAACTCCCGACCCTGACCACAACCCAATGTAATTCCCTGGTAAAACCTTTCACTATATCCGAGTTGACGCTGGCCGTTAACTCCACCCCTAAGGGTAAATGCCCAGGTCCTGATGGCCTCCCTATATCTTACTACTCAGCTTTCCGAAACTCCCTTCTCCCCTTCCTACTTCCCATATGCAACCTCTCATTACTCAACCATTTAATTTCAGTCGATATGACCAAAGCCACTATTACTATCATTCCCAGGGAAGGTAAAGACCCTTCGTCATGCTCCAGCTACCGCCCGATCCCATTACTTAATGTTGACCTCAAATTAATAGCCAAGATGCTGGCCACTAGACTACAGGGCTTTCTACCTAGTGTAATCCACCCTGATCAGGTGGGATTTGTCAAGGGGCGTGAGGGAAAGGATAATACTAAAATCAGTTTTGATATTTTTTATCAATCACAGCGGCTTCCGGTACTTCGCTAGCCTCCCATTTGCAAGACAGGCTTGCTTTTTTTCTTGGGTAGTCTCAGAAAATACCCCCTAAATTTAGTTGACCAAATGGCAAATAAGGGGTATTCTTCTGAAGAGGCCTACAGGATTCTGACCCAGTCGGATGAGGAATGGGAACCCTCATTTGACAAATCCAGCGGGTCAGAATACGAACCTGTAGAAAGCAGTGGCAGTCTGATCCAAAGTTCGGACGAGTAGGTTGAGGTCCCTGATACCACCAGGCGTACCCGGCCCCGTGTTGCTAGACCACAGGTTGCGCAGGATCCTCATAAAGGGCAGCAGAGTGGGGCTGGCGCTGTCGGATTAAGTGGTGAGGCATACACCAGCAGCGCAGCCCATCCTGGACCTAGTACCAGCACTGCCGTACAACATGGTGAAGTGGCGAGCACCAGAAGGGCAGTTGAAGCTGGTACAGTGGCAAGTGCATTAGTTCCCCGTTGCAGCCACCGCACAGACAGGCCCGTAGAGCCCCTAGAGTCCCTGAGGTGCTGGCAAACCCTGATTGGCAGCCCCCAACTTCAGCCGCACCTGTAGTTCACCCTTTCACCGCCCAGTCTGGAGTTCGGGTTGAGACAGCTCAGATCGGATCGGCACTGGGGTTTTTGGAGCTGTTCTTGACTGCGGAGCTCTTGGACTTAGTCGTGGCAGAAACAAATCGGTATGCCTCTCAATTTATAGCCGCCAACCCGGGAAGCTTTTATGCCACGTCTTTCCGGTGGAAACCCGTCCAAGTTTCCGAATGTAAAACTTTTCTGGGCCTTCTCCTCAACATGGGCCTGACAAAAAAACATGAATTGCTGTCATATTGGTCCACGAACCCAATTCATCACATGCCCATGTTCTCTGCTGCCATGTCCAGGACACGATTTGAGACCATCCTGCGTTTCCTGCACTTTAGTGACAACAGCGCCTCTCGTCCCAGAGGCCACCCAGCTTTTGACCGACTCCACAAAATTCGGCCCCTCATAGACCACCTTAACACAAAAATTTGCAGATTTGTATACTCCTGAGCAAAACATGTGCATAGACGAGTCCCTTATACATTTTACCGGGCGCCTTGGCTTCAAACAATACATCCCAAGTAAATGCGCTCGGTATGGGGTCAAATTGTATAAGCTCTGTGAAAGGGCCACAGGCTATACGCACAAATTTCGTGTCTATGAGGGTAAAGATCAGACCCTGGAGCCGGTCGGTTGCCCTGACTACCTGGGAAGCAGTGGTAAGACAGTCTGGGACTTGGTGTCACCATTATTTGGCAAGGGGTACCATCTTTATGTGGACAATTTTTACACAAGTGTGCCCCTCTTCAGGCATTTGTTCCTAGAACAGATTGGCTGCTGTGGCACCGGGCGACCTAGTCACCGGGGCTTCCCCCAACGGCTCGTTACCACCCATCTTGCAAGGTGGGAGAGGGCTGCCTTGTGTAATAAAGAACTGCTTGTGGTGAAATGGAGAGACAAGCGTGACGTTTACATGCTCTCCTCCATTCACGCAGACACGACAATACAAATAGAATGGGCAACCAGTGTCATTGAAAAGCCCCTCTCAATCCACGACTATAATTTGCTCATGGGAGGGGTGGACTTCAATGACCAGATGTTGGCTCCTTATTTAGTTTTCCGACGCACCAGACGCTGGTATAAGAAGGTGTCTGTATATTTGATTCAATTGTCTGCATATAATAGTTTTGTTCTCTACAGTAAGGCTGGGAGAACAGGATCCTTCCTCAAATTTCAGGAAGAGATCATCGAGAACCTCCTGTATCCAGGAGGTTCCGTGGCCCCATCCACCAGTGTAGTGAGCCGTCTACACGAGCGACATTTCCCCAGTGTCGTTTCTGGTACCTCAACCCAAGCTCCACCCCAAAAAAGATGATGTGTCTTTAGCAGGAGTGGAATAAGGCGTGACACCCGCTATTTCTGTTCTGACTTCCCTGACTACCCTGCCCTATGCTTAGGGGAGTGTTTCTGGAAGTACCACACACAGGTACACTTAGCATAGGGATTGCGTTACACAGGACAGGCACACAGGGCTATTAGGGCCCTTTCACTCACAGCTGCTGCAAACCTCTCCTTTCACCTGGGACAAAGTGCATAATGTACTTCGCCACATCTCTGGGTGATTTGCGCTTTGCACATTGTCCCATGGGGAAGGAGAGGTTTGTCCTATAAAGGTAAAAAAAAATTAAAAAAAATCACCGGTAAGCAAAAAAGTTAATGTTCTGTTCAAAAAGTTAAATAAAGTTTATAAAAGTTAATGTTCAAATGTTATATAAACTCAATGTTAATAAATTTATTGCGTTGCGGCCTGTTTTTTTTTATACCTTCTAGGTGGACCAACCGATGAACGAGCTGCAGCACTGATGTGCATTCTGACAGAAGCATTGCGCTGCTGTCAGATTACACAAAAGTCGGTGTATGCGGCGCTGCAAGACGAGATTTCTCCTCTGCAGTAAAAAAGATACGTTTGCCGAAGCATATGAGCTGAGGGGCGGTGTTCATATGTTTTGGCAAACACTTTGTATATAAAAAAAATATAAAAAAATCCTGGCAATGATTTATTCAGAAAATCGGGTTTGCCAGGGCATACGAGCTAAGTGGGTTTGGATATTGGGCGGCGCTCCTATGTCCTGGCAGATTCCTTACCCCTCCTTTTTTTTTTTTTGGCAGAGATTTTTTTCATCCACATTGATCGATGCGAATGAAGAAATCTGTGTCGTTCATTTTTTCTTTCAGCCCAGAGGCTGAACGTAAAAAAAATCTCATTACCCGTATGCTCAATTTAAGGAGAATAGCAGAAACTCTTAATGCTGGCCATACATGTTATGATTGCGGAGACCCTCAAATGCCAGGGCAGTACAAACACCCCACAAATGACCCCATTTTGGAAAAAAGACACCCCAAGGTATTCGCTGAGGGGCATATTGAGTCCATGAAAGATTTAAATTTTTGTCCCAAGTTAGCGGATAGGGAGACTGTGATAAAAAAAATAAAAAATTCCGCTAACTTGTGTCAAAAAAAAAATCTTCTATGAACTCGCCATGCCCCTCATGGAATACCTTGGGGTGTCTTCTTTCCAAAATGGGGTCACATGTGGGGTATTTATACTGCCCTGGCATTTTAGAGGCCCTAAAGTGTGAGAAGAAGTCTGGAATCCAAATGTCTAAAAATGCCCTCCTAAAAGGAATTTGGGCCCATTTGCCCACCTAGGCTGCAAGAAAGTGTCACACATGTGGTATTGCCGTACTCAGGAATAGTAGGGAAATGTGTTTTGGGGTGTCTTCTTACATATACCCATGCTAGGTGAGAGAAATATCTCTCTAAAATGACAACTTTGTATAAAAAAATGGGAAAAGTTGACTTTTAGAGAGATATTTCTCTCACCCAGCATGGGTATATGTAAAAAGACACCCCAAAACACATTGCCCTATTTCTTCTGAGTATGGAGATACCACATGCGTGATACTTTTTTGCAGCCTAGGTGGGCAAAGGGGCCCAAATTCTAAAGAGCACCTTTAGGATTTCACAGGGCATTTTTAACACATTTGGATTTCAAACTACTTCTCACGCATTAGGGCCCCTAAAATGCCAGGGCAGTATAAATACCCCACAAGTGACCCCATTTAGGAAAGAAGACACCCCAAGGTATTCCGTGAGGGGCATGGCGAGTTCCTCAAAAATTTTTTTATTTTGGCACAAGTTAGCGGAAAATGATGATTTATTTTATTTTTTTTCTTACAAAGTCTCATATTCCACTAACTTGTGACAAAAAATAAAAACTTCCATGAACTCACCATGCCCATCACGGAATACCTTGGGGTGTCTTCTTTCCAAAATGGGGTCACTTGTGTGGTATTTATACTGCCCTGGCATTTTAGGGGCCCTAATGCGTGAGAAGTAGTTTGAAATCCAAATGTGTTAAAAATGCCCTGTGAAATCCTAAAGGTGCTCTTTAGAATTTGGGCCCCTTTGCCCACCTAGGCTGCAAAAAAGTGTCACGCATGTGGTATTGCCGTACTCAGGAGAAGTAGGGCAATGTGTTTTGGGGTGTCTTTTTACATATACCCATGATGGGTGAGAGAAATGTCTCTCTAAAAGGCAACTTTTTCCATTTTTCGGTATTTCGGTAAATTCGATTAATAACAAAAAAAAGTTAAAATGTCAGCAGCAATGAAATACCAGCAAATGAAAGCTCTATTACTGAGAAGAAAAGGAGGTAAAATTAATTTGGGTGGTAAGTTGTATGACCACGCAATAAACTGTGAAAGTAGTGTAGTGCAGAATTGTAAAAAGTGGTCTGGTCATTAAGGGTGTTTAAGCTAGCGGCGCTGAGGTGGTTAAACTGGCCATACATGATGAATGGCATTGGTTGAAGGATAAGAAACCTTTCTGAGATTGTTCTTTCAAAGAAAGATTGTTATAAAATGTCATCAATCAGTTTGGATAAAATAATCCATTTTGATCAACTTTGGATTAATATGTATAAGGGGCTTAAGACTATATAGTCATTTTTCTTTTAATTGTTATTTGAGGAGATATCTAAGCAAATTTTTAAAGATTAGGAACTACAGATCTACTCCTTATATTGGAAAAATGCTCATACAAATCATGATTAAAATGTCTAGAACAAAACATTTTTGTGTAGCTTTAGCCTTTGTAAAGCTATGCAAAGCAAAGTGAGGTAGCTGCATTAGATTGTAGGTTCTGAAAGGGATCAGAACTTTTTTGTAGCTTGTATCTTCATGATGACAGACTTTATTCATGAGATATAGTGAAACATTTATCACAACTTGGAATAAAGATTTCTGTACTCTTTGAACACACAATAAACTCCAATACAAAGTGACTGCAAAGCTCTGATTACTCTAGTGTCACGGATTCTGTTTATAATGGAGCCATGACAGTCATGCTGGATCAGTTTTCTGAAGGACACTGGAAAAATCCTATTGACTTTAATAAGGTCCATCGAGGATCTTATATTTTTGACAGATAGCGTTAAAGATTGTTATTCTTGCTGTAAAAAAAATAACTGAAAGACCCAACAATAACTCTATAAAATAAGTCTAAAAATATTTGCAACCTTTAGTCAAACCTGTATTTATAGAAATGAAAGTAACACACTGGATATTCAATATATATATATATATATATATATATATATATATACTGTATATATATATATATATATATATATATATATATATACTAGCCTCATCTAAAATCCTAAGTTATGTAATATCCTGCAAGGCTGCAACCTTTTAAAAAGGGACAGCTCTATCAACTTACTTGTCCTCTTCTTAAATTATACTGTGCACATATTACTTTGAACATAGGAGAAGCACTAAATCATAGGGGTTGCAGAGTTTTTTTTTGTTTTAAAGACAACAATCCTGGTACACTGGAGAAGCAGCACTATATTCAGTGTAGAAGGCATAGTCAATTTAGTGACATAGTGTGCTCAGTTCAGTACTTCACCCATAATCACTCAACATTGGAGAAAAAGACCTTGATAGTAAACATACTGCAGACATATTCTAATTGGTTCCACCATTACCTACAGTTATTTGTCAAAATTGCTTTTTACCAGGTAATTATTATGAATATATTGTAGATATTGTGTACAGGTACTACATTGGGACATAGATGATCTATATTTCCAGTCTCTTCAACTCCTATTGTTACTAGCATAGTACTTGCTTATACTGTACCTGAAGAAGCGGAATGCATTCTCCAAAACATGTCTTTTAGCTTGCAATAAAAGTTCTTTGTTCATCATATCCAAGAATTTCTTTGTGCACCATCAAGCTGTACAATCATCTACATTTGGCCAACTAAAATTGTGACTGTTAGCAGTTATGTATTAGTTCAATACTTTAATTTATGTTGTCTGCTGTTAATTGCTTTTTTCATACATTTTAGCTACTTTGTTACAACCAAGTACTCAATAGGAAGAAAGGTGCCTTTTTGCTTTTTGTTATGTTGCTCACACCACAAAAGTCGACTTACACAAGTGGGTGGGGCTTATTGAAAGAGGAGTAGACCACAACAGCCTACCATATTTATCAAAAGAACTAGAATACATTATAATTTAAATCTATATGATGGTCCATTGCTATAATTGATATCAGTTTTGGGCACACAGACAGCTAAAAAATATGCCAAATGTATTAATAGGCCTGTGCCTTTAGGTAGACATGTCACAAGACATTGGTATCCAAAATCCTTATCAGTTATATATAGATAAACATAAATGTTAAATATAAATCTAACTGTATATTAGGGGGTTTTGTGCAGCAAAATATAAAATCATATATACCAGGAGATATCAGTCTTCATAGATAAGAACAAACCATGCAGCACAAACAATCCCAATATCATTTTAACAAAACCATGAACCATCTACCAATATCGATTTACATGATGTCACTGTCCTAGGAAGAGTCTGCAGTGCTCAATGGAGCACAGCAGCCTCTTCAAACAGCTGATCAGCAGAACTCCCAAGAGTCATACCCCCAGATCCAATATGAATGACCTTTCTTGAGGACAGGTACCCCTGGAAAACCTCTTTAAACCTGGTGCACATAGGTTGAGCTACATGTGAACTCGAAGTTGTCATCTTCCAAAAGTCTGAGTGCTTACCAAGCCATAAAAGGCATTTGTCAGCAGATTTGTACCTATGAAGCTGGCTGACCTGCTGTATGTGTGCTTGGCAGCTGGAAGCATCTGTGTTAGTCCCATGTTCATATGTGCCCGCATTGCTGAGAAAAATTATGTTTTTAATATATACAAATGAACTTCTACGAGCATGGGGAGGTTACTGTTACACCTAGAGGCTTTGCTCTCTTTGCAACTGCAGTGCCCTCTCCACTTGGATACACAGGGTCAGGCACGATAATGTTTTCACTCCCTAGGCATGTCAATCAAAATGGAGAAAGGTAACGGCCAAAGGGTGAGAAAGGCGCTCATAGGGTAAGTAAATCGTACAACAGCTTCCTTCAAAGAGCTGGTGGATGCAATAGATTCACCTGTTATGGTTGCACTGAAGTTAAGTGCAACCGTATTGCAGGTAAGCTGTGAAGTATAAAAGGTGCAGGTCGGTGCTGCCAGATTCGTCAAGAAGCCCCTTGGGACGAAGGCCAAGTCACCACTCGGGTATATATTGGAAAACATGGCTTAGCTTGTCACAGTGGAGTGATCAAGCTGGTAGACGATCATAAGGCGCATTACCACGACCCGGTGCAGGATACAATAAAGTTTATTTTGAGACAACGCGTTTCGGGGTCTCGACGGCCCCTTATCAAGTCTGTGTCACCCTAGTTTTTTGTGCAGCTGGGTGTGTACTGCCTGGTTTCTTCTAAAAAAGGCGCATGTCCGTACCTTAATTTTGTTCTTGTTACACTTTGAGTGAGTGTAGCGGTTCACCGCTACAGTCCTATGTGCGGCACGTGTAGAAAGGGTCGCCTTATGATCGTCTACCAGCTTGATCACTCCACAGTGACAAGCTAAGACACGTTTTCCAATCAAAATGGAGAAGGCAGGGAAGTTGCAGAGAGAGCAGACTCTGTAGTTGCAATGGCAACAACCCTGTTGCTCCTTGAAGGTCATCTGCATATATTAAACCATCATTTTTCTCAGCAATGCAGGCACATATGAACATGGAGCCAACACAGATGCCTTCAGCTGCCAAGTGCACATGTAACAGGTCAGCCAGTTTCATAGGTACAAACCTGCTGACAGATTATCTTTAAAACTAGGATGTTGGATGCAAAGTAACTATCCCCTTATACTTTTTTTTATATGTAAAGCATCAAACATATCAGTGTGTTTTACTACTGTTCATTATATTCTAAAAATTAAATAAGATGTCTTATTTCAATTGGCATTAAACAAAAATACAAAAAATTGGTGAAGCAATTTGGAAGCTTAATTAAGAATGACTCCCTAGTCATCTTTTTAAATTAGCTTATAGTCTCCAACCTGGAAGGCTTCTCAATTTATAGCACAATGCTCCTGTATGAGGGCACCTAGCATGAAAAAGACCTTTGTTGGTTTCAGATAAAAATGACTTAACACTAATACTATATTCACAGGGAGTCCTGCAGTCAGCAATGAAACAGATTAGAATAATGTATGCTGTGACATTTCTGAATCTTATGTGCAGTAGACTGGGGATAGTGTAGGTAGAAGTGGTAATGGACAAACACCCTGCTGGCAAGCCTGAAGCAACATTTTAATCAGAAAAGTATTCTAGAATTTTAACAATCTGCATTACTTCTGCTAGGCTGTATCCATACTTGATAAGTGTAACATGTTTACATTTTTATCTGTGTGTACAAGACTGACATATGACCACGGCAAAACTATACTATTTGTGTTGTTGAGAAGAATGGTAATCATAATGGACACCTACTTAATGCATAAAGAGGATATTCTGCCAAGCAAAGTTATTGCTACCCAGATGTAGCAGGGCTGAGCTAGTCAATGTAGTAGAGCTAAACTTATGGTTTTATCTGCCACAGTTAAGGTTATATGGTTTCCTTGGATTTCTATAGAACAATAGGTTAGATTGTATCCCAATATTAAAGGCAATTCAGCTCTGTTACATTTTTTTATATTTGAAATTAGGTCACCATTTAGTTTTTAAAGTTTAAGCCACTCGCGTACTATACAATATTTAACTGAAGGGGAAATATTCTTCCCTCACAGTGATCTATGTATTTATAAGTCAAGCAATGTACAAAATTGAGGCAATTAACGTCTTTTCCATTGTGAAGAATGGTTAAATGAGCATTATGATGAGGGCAGGGTTAAGAGCTCTAGGGACTGACTATTGTATCAGTTGTAATGACAGGAAGAAAATAAATCCTGTACAAGATAAGTGTTCAACATAGTTAAAACCTAAGGGCAATGACCTAGCACACTCTGCAGGAGAAACAGCGTATTAACTTCAAGTAAAGATTTTAGATATCATCAAGTGTCCATGTACTAACCCTACTGCAAGTGAAAACATAATCCAAGACCCATATCTGCTCCCGCACTACCCCATATTGTCCTGATAATCAATGCAATCTGTATGTGCCCAGTTTCCTCCAGAGATTTGTAGTGAACAACCTTCCTATTGTGATAAATCTTCAGCTTAGTATTATGATAAGGGGACATTCTCTACTTGCAAAGACTGACATTTATTCTATTCGATTCCTTATATAAAAAACACAGTGTTGTGCCCCATCAGATATATTAGAGAGCTATTCTCTCTTAGAATAACCCGGTAATATTGCACTACACAAAGAACAATAATGTAGCACATGGAGTCCCTACAGCTCCATAGTATAAAGTCACCAGGTCTCCATGTGCCTCTTTATTGTATCCTGCAGATAGAATTGGCGATGTAAATTATGCTTTTTTATGCAAAGTAAATCTAATATCCTAAAACCTGCTATAATAAATGGCACCGCAAAAGACCACATTCCAGTTTTTTTTATTTTTATGGAGTCCCTGGCCTTATGCAATTCACAGCTAGATGAGCTAAATTTCAATTCTATACCTGTCTAATACAAAGAAGAAATATGTTACTTTGATAAACAATATTTACCTTACAAAAAGGATTTATCACTAGAGATGAGCAAATTAATTCTAAACAAATTAGAGTTGGTTCCAAATCTAAATTTTTGGTGATTCGATTTGGTAAAATTTTGGAAGAGGAAGAAAACAATGTAATGAGAGAAACATATGCATCCAGGAGACCTTAATATGTCATAACATTTTTTTCCTGACAATTGAAGCACTTTCGATTCTGGTAGAATTGATTTGGATCCATAATAGATTGGTCAACCGTTAAGACCAAATCAAACCCAAATCTAATTTTGAATGATTTACTCTCCTTTATTTATCACCTATCCAAAGGATAGGTGATAAATATAACATGTAGGGAGTTTTACCACTGAGACCCCCTGTGACCCTGAGTATGAGGGATCCCCATGTCCCCACTTAGAAAAGGCTCCATCTATGGTCCTCAATTGATAAAGTGTAAAGCTACGGTATATGTTAGATTTACCTTTGCACCTAGCTCATTGTATTGCAGCTTTAAAGCAGTAAGCCTTTCATCCAGATCTTTTGGGTTCTCGGTTTGTTGTTTTTGGACAATTTGACGTCCTGTTTTTATCACTGTCTCCACTTCAGATTTAACTTCACTTAAAATTTTGTACAGTTTCTGTGGAAATATGGCAAGAATTATTTAGGAATTTCGAAATTGTTACAGTGCTACTTCCCATCAAACAGTCATTGTTCATAACTAAGAGTAAAAATGGTCCAACCATTCCTACAGTGGCTGCCAAAACCTTTATTGGATAGATTTTATTTTTATATTTTTTTTATATAGAAAGCGCTTGGATAATAAACTTGCACATTCATTTAATTCACGGGACCATTGACAATACCTTAACATATTCATCAGACTCACATATTTTTTCTACCTTGTCCAAGGTAATGGAATCAACTTTTATGGAGACCATATAAAATATAGTACCATAGCTTACAGCAGAGGTTTGCGCCATGAAAATGTTTTGGGCTAGTAATACTTTCTGCTTTTTCATTTTTGATTTTGATTGGTGTGGACTGTGGAAAATATACACTAATATTTTTATATCAAGTAGAATTAACCTAAACACTGAGACAGCATTATGCGACTCTTAAAGTTCAAGTCCTAAGATGTGCCAAGAGTTCTAGATGAATAAATGATAGTGATACATTGCAGTTTTTATGACTAGTAGTTGTAAGGGACAGTGAATTAGCAGTGTCAAACTTCATGCTACATAGAAGCCAGCATGTACAGTGGGGGAAATAATTATTTGACCCCTCACTGATTTTGTAAGTTTGTCCAATGACAAAGAAATGAAAAGTCTCAGAACAGTATCATTTCAATGGTAGGTTTATTGTAACAGTGGCAGATAGCACATCAAAAGGAAAATCGAAAAAAATAACTTTAAATAAAAGATAGCAACTGATTTGCATTTCATTGAGTGAAATAAGTATTTGAACCCTCTAACAAAAAAAGACTTAATACTTGGTGGAAAAACCCTTGTTTGCAAGCACAGAGGTCAAACGTTTCTTGTAATTGATGACCAAGTTTGCGCACATTTTAGGAGGAATGTTGGTCCACTCCTCTTTGCAGATCATCTCTAAATCCCTAAGGTTTCGAGGCTGTCTCTGTGCAACTCTGAGCTTGAGCTCCCTCCATAGGTTTTCGATTGGATTAAGGTCCGGAGACTGACTAGGCCACTCCATGACCTTAATGTGCTTCTTCTTGAGCCACTCCTTTGTTGCCTTTGCTGTATGTTTTGGGTCATTGTCGTGCTGGAACACCCATCCACGACCCATTTTCAGTTTCCTGGCAGAGGGAAGGAGGTTGTCGCTCAGGATTTCACGATACATGGCTCCGTCCATTTTCCCGTTTATGCGAATAAGTTGTCCTGTGCCCTTAGCAGAAAAACACCCCCAAAGCAAAATGTTTCCACCCCCATGCTTGATGGTGGGGACGGTGTTTTGGGGGTCATAGGCAGCATTTTTCTTCCTCCAAACACAGCGAGTTGAGTTAATGCCAAAGAGCTCTATTTTGGTCTCATCAGACCACAGCACCTTCTCCCAGTCACTCTCTGAATCATTCAGGTGTTCATTGGCAAACTTCAGACGGGCCTGCACATGTGCCTTCCTGAGCAGGGGGACCTTGCGAGCCCTGCAGGATTTTAATCCATTGCGGTGTAATGTGTTTCCAATGGTTTTCTTGGTGACTGTGGTCCCTGCTAATTTGAGGTCATTAACTAACTCCTCCCGTGTAGTTCTAGGATGCTTTTTCACCTTTCTCAGAACCATTGACACCCCACGAGGTGAGATCTTGCGTGGAGCCCCAGAGCGAGGTCGATTGATGTTCATTTTGTGCTCCTTCCATTTTCGAACAATCGCACCAACAGTTGTCACCTTCTCTCCCAGCTTCTTGCTAATGGTTTTGTAGCCCATTCCAGCCTTGTGCAGGTCTACAATTTTGTCTCTGACATCCTTGGACAGCTCTTTGGTCTTTCCCATGTTGGAGAGTTTGGAGTCTGCTTGATTGATTGATTCTGTGGACAGGTGTCTTTTATACAGGTGACTAGTTAAGACAGGTGTCCTTAATGAGGGTGACTAATTGAGTAGAAGTGTCTAACCACTCTGTGGGAGCCAGAACTCTTAATGGTTGGTAGGGGTTCAAATACTTATTTCACTCAATGAAATGCAAATCAGTTGCTATCTTTTATTTAAAGTTATTTTTTCGATTTTCCTTTTGATGTGCTATCTGCCACTGTTACAATAAACCTACCATTGAAATGATACTGTTCTGAGACTTTTCATTTCTTTGTCATTGGACAAACTTACAAAATCAGTGAGGGGTCAAATAATTATTTCCCCCACTTGTAAAAACTCCCTATATAGGCATCTTGTATTAAATAATAAAGACCCTGCATGAATTTTTGACAATTAATATTATTTTTAATTAAAACTCAACAGTACTCACTCCACATTTGGTCTGCAGAGTATAAGAGCTAAAGTGAAATGGCTTTTTAAACTCATCTCTATCCTAAGTGCTTGAAATAATTTACCCCTGGCTATGCTCACTGGACTCTTTAATGACCTCACAAACAAACAGATTAAATACACATTTGTTCTCTGCTGCTTCATTAAGCACAATAATTGAGAGATACGCTGGTTACAATTATAAAAAGGAATCCTAAAATAACATTCTAAACATGGGAAAATGATTGACTATGGATAAAAATGAGGAAGAAGATTGTGAAATTGACCACAGTAAACCCTATATATTTTGCTATTGTAACACTACAGAATACAGATGGAGCAAACACTCACTTGACATTTAATGTGTTAAATACACAGTTGCAGCAAGCTTTAAATTGAAAATATAACAAAAGCCATTGAAAAGGTCAGTTAAAGTTGGCTGTAACTTTGTATTTAGTGTACTATGTCAAGTTGAAGTTTGTTAAATCAGCAGATTGATCTCATAAATTAGTGGCGTTATAGTGATTGACCAGCTATCAACTAATCAAACTGCACTGGTGTACTTTTGAGAGACTTTCTGAACCTGGATTCAAAAAATGGGAGGAACAAAATATTTTTTTTATATACTTGCTTTATGATCCACTACTGAAATTGGCTTTAAAAACTGCATAAAAAACTGTGCAGTAAGGAGTTTATTGTGATTACCGGGCTCTATCATTCAAGATAGTATTGGCAGGGACCCTTATCTGGGCATGTACCAGTAGTAATAGGTCTTCTTCATTACAGCTCCTTGCAACTTCTAAGCTGTATGGCACTGTTTTAGGGCATCTATTAACTTTTGTGGGACCCTGCAATGTCTCTATAAGCCTCTGATGTCATCGGACGCTGTATTATGGAGATAAAGAGGAGAATAAGGGTGCTCAAGGCTCTGTAGTGCTGCTTCATATTATAAAAATGCTGTAAAATGCTAATAAATATTGTTACAATTTGAACTTCCTGAAAGTAGAAAATAGAGCATAAAGCATAAAATGGAATTATAATTACATAGTTTAATAGTTGAATTTTTTTTTCCTGGAAGGGACAGCATCTTTTTATACCTATCTAGTATCTGAGTTCCTTAGGAAGCTACAGACTTATCTTTTTGTTTTTCTATAGCAGAACATTGACTGCCACTAATATGGTGCAGATGTATTTATTCCTGTATTATGATAACTGTTTCATCCATATGTAATATAACTGTTAGCAATCAACTATATACTATATTATCGGCTCTATTATTCAGCAGCCAGGTATAATTATGCATATCTAACACAGTTAATATCTGTTAATACGTTCAAGAAAAATGAATAAATAAAAAATAAATTAAAGGCAAACTGTCAAGAGTGTTTGCATTGACACATAAATGTAGTTCACCTAATTAAAATAATGCTTTTCGTTTGTTGATTCAAGGCTCCGTTCTTGAGTTATGACCCTTTTTCCTAATATGAAAATTAGGTGTTTGGTGCAATAAGGTTGTCACCATTGTCCTTATTGCACCCAAGCTTCACTCCTTTCTGTGGCCAGCCCCTCACTCGCTGCTTTGACTGACAGGTTCAGGTAGTGGAAAAGCAGTGAACAGAGCAGAGCTGTGGTGCAACAAGAGCAACGGTGCTTTCATTAAACTAAACACTTAATTTGCATGTTAAAAATAAAAGGAGCATAATTTGGGAACAGAACAGAACAAAAAAAGTGTTTTTATCAGGTGAACTACAGCTATGTGTCTGTGCAAATAGTTGGATAGGGAGGTCGCTGGTAGAGATGAGCTAAGTTATTAAAAATTCAATTTGCCTGCTTCACCAAATTTTACAGACAATTTGCTTTGGGACGAATAACTTTGTCATGAAGCTTATTTCTTTGTAAATAGCGGGTGAAATGACAGGGAACGGTGATTGCACTGCCCCGTATCATTGAACCCCTCAGATGCCATGTTCATCGCTGATCGCTGGCATCTGAGATTAATATTAAGGCCTTTCAGGAGTTAATCATTAAAAAAATATAAATAAATTGTACTTACCTTATCCATTTGAGCTTGAAGAGGCCGCCGTGGCAATCTTTCTTGAAGATCCAGCTTGATGACACAGGGTCTTCAAGATAGCTGTGGTGGCCTCTTTGTGCTCAAATGAGTATGATTTTTATTTTATATTTTTACCGCCATTTCAGGGAAAATTGATTTGTTACAATGAAGCACAAGGAAATTCGGCTTTGCCTTTAAGTAAAACAAGTATAAAGGATAAATGGCACTTACCATACAATGGTCCAACTGAGTTTGAACATCATCCTGCTCAATACTCTTCATGTCCAAAATCGGTAATTCCAAGGTCACTTCATCTAGAATTCTTTTAGATTCTATAAGACGCTGCTCAAAGTTTGCTGGTTTCTGAAATAGTCTGAACTTCGTATAAACTTCCTGCAATTTTTTCTAAAAGTACAGAAAAATTGCATTAAAAAAGACATTAAACCTGCTATTTATTTATTAAATCAGTAATCACAACTACTAGTATATATATATATATATATATATATATATATATATATATAGAGAGAGAGAGAGAGAGAGAGAGAGAGAGAGGTAAATGTGTAAAAATATTAACTGGAAGTGAGACTGCATTATCTGATAGAGGAAATGTTTTTGGCTGCCATTATGAAACCAATAATTTTGAATTCCGCTCAGGAAGGAGTCATACTGTATCAGTCTTTGATAGAATTTATTCGGAAACACACTGGACCTGTCTTTACTTTTTTAGGGTTTAAGCAAGGTGTGTTCGATGTGTCCACCATTTTGCCAGATACACATGGTAAGGCTCCATTCACACATCCGCAGCGTGTTTTGCGGATCCACGGATCCGTTGATCTGCAAAACACGGACAACAGCAATGTGCGTTCCACATTTTGCAGACCGCACATTGCCGGCACTAATAGAAAATGCTTGTTCTTGTCCGCAATTGCGGACAAGAATAGGACATGTTCTATTTTTTTGCGGAACAGAAGTGCGGACCCGGAAGTGGGGGTCCGCAATTCCGTGTCCGGGCAGCACATCGTGCTGCCCCATAGAAATGAATGGGTCCGCAATTTCGTTCCGCAAAATGCGGAACGAAATTGCGGACGTGTGAATGGAGCCTTAAACTGATTGATTTTTTATAGAGTTCTATCACTGACATTATATTGACTGCACATGACAGCTGTAGTAACTGGTTTCAACATTGTACCTTTGAGGCCATTGATTGGCTGCAACAGTCATGTGATGTCAATATGATGCCAGCACTGTAGTCCTGTAAACAAAAACTGACAGGAAGGACTGAAATAGCAGCGCTGGAGTGCTGAGTTAACCAAAAGGGAAGTAATGCTTATTTTGTTATTTACACCAACCTCTGCCTGTGACACAATTGTTGCTAATCTCAGAAACCTCTCTAATTATGCTAAATGAGCATATTTTAAGCATGCTTTTTTGTCTTATGAACAGGTATTGTATTAAAGAGAATATTCTTTTAATTATATTTTCTATGACCCTCTAGTATATATTTCTGTCTAGTAGCATTTAATGAATTATTTACTTCCCATCTCCTAATGACACAATCTCAATGCAGAATTCTATTAAAACGCTTGGTGCATTTCCTTTTCAGTCCATTAACCAAATAATATAAACACTTCTGACATAGTTCTTCTGCCCATTTGTGCATAAAGCCCAGTTATTTGTTTCCAGTACCATGTCTGAAAATATTTAAAAGGATAGGTCATCAGCATCAGAATCGGGGGGGGGGGGGGGGGGGGGAAGATGTCCGACACCAGGGACAACACCCGGTTCTAGGAAAAGTTGTGAGAAGGTACCTTCTCAAACAACTGATGGGCGAATACTGGGTGTTGGACCCCCACCAATTAGATACTGGATTTAAAGGTTAAAAATCTTGTAAAACCACTTTAAGCCACTACCAAAACTTAAAAGGGTTGTCTGAGTTATTTTTTTGTTCTTTGTATGTTTCTAACTAGGCAAATGTAAGGATTTTACAATTTACTTATTTTATCTCCAGTTGCTGATTTCTCAGACTTCACTGATGTCAGCCTCTCTCCCTGCTCTTATGATGTTTCGTGCACAAGCCTTAGAGAGCAGATATGTGTCTGTGCACAAGACGTCACTGTGCTGCCCACACCCCCCTGGACTGCTGGCTGGTGCTTATTGCTCTCTCCCTGGATTCTTGAGGAAAAAACATGAACCCCATCAGCTGAACAGATTCAGGGCTGAAGGCTTTACTGAGTAGCTGCAGGCAGTAAGGAGACAAATGCTGGGCATAGGAGCTGACAGAGGAGATCTGCAGAGCATTGCATAAGAACAGGTAGGGGGAAGATCCTGTGTGTATCAGCAGTGTCATTGTACAGCTGGGACTTGTAGTCCTACACATACAACAGGCTGCTGAGTATCCTAGCAGTCAGACATGTCACTCAGGGCAGGATTTATATTCACTCCCTTCGTAGAGCAGGGGGAGGGACAGAGATTGTTGTTATTGCAGGTGAAAAAAGGGCAAGAAGAGAACCAGGGAAATAAAGAAATATATATATATTTTTTTTTGCCTAAAACTTGCTTATCTTAGTTATATATTGCTGCCCATCAGATTTACAGTGCTTTATTTTTTTTTCCATAACTTGGACAATCCCTTTAATAATATTAGTATAATAAAAACAATAATAATAATCATGTTACCTGTGCTATATCAATCTGTAAAAGAACCTTCTTAGACATTTCTTTTCCCTGGTTTCTTTTCTTCATTTCGTCCAAGCTAATTTCATGGCTTAATAGGTCAGACTGTATTTTCTATTGGAATGAAAATAGTTTTAATAGTAAGTTTAATGCATGGAACAGAAAACATTGTGAAATATGCTTCAAGCTTCTTTTAGATACTTTTTGTGGTGTTTTGTTCTGGCTTATAAAGTACAATATGAGGGTTCATTCACAAGACCGTATTTTTCTGTCTACATCTGTTCCACAATTTTTAAGATCGGATGTCGACCATCCATTTCAATGGGGCTGCAAAAGATACGGAGAGCACACCGTGTGCTGTATGCATCCACATTTGCGTTCCGTGGCCCCGCAATTTGCAGTCTGCATAAAACAGATACGGTCATGTGAATGGAACCTGAATCACATGTATTTTTTACACGTTTTTTTTTTAAACAGCAATTTTCATGCATTTTGACAAAAAATATATTGAGAAAACACTGAGGACAAATGCCAAATGCTAATTTTTATCTCGAATATCGGAACTTCGAGAATTCGAGAATATTTCAAATATAGTGCTATATATTTGTTTTTCTAATATTTGTAATTTTTTTCCATCTGAAGTCATGATTCCTCCCAGCTTCTTGCTTGTGGACCAATGAGTCATTGGCCCACAAGCAACATAAGCAGGGGGGAATCATGACTTCAGATGGAAAAAAAATGCAGAATATTCTAAAAAAATGAATATATAGCACTATTGCAATATATTCATTTTTTAGAATATTTGTCATTGAAGAATATGCTATAAAAAATTAATATATAGCAATAGTGCTGTATATTCGATTTTTTTAATATTCGTAATTTTTTTCCATCTGAAGTGAACAGTCATTGGCCCAAAAGTAACTTAAGCAAGGAGGAATGAAGTCTTCAGATGGAAAAAAACATGACAAATATTCTAAAAAACAAATATATAGCACTATATTCAATATAATGCTATATAGTCGTTTTTTAGAATATTCGTCATTTTTTTCCATCTTAAATGAACACTGAACACTGTTCACTTCAGATGGTAAAAAATTATGAATATTTTAAAAACGAATATATAGCACTATATTCTATAGTATTATACAGTTGCAAGAAAAAGTATGTGAACCCTTTGAAATTATATGGATTTCTGCACAAATTGGTCATAAAATGTGATCTGATCTTCATCTAAGTCACAACAATAGACAATCACAGTCTGCTTAAACTAATAATACACAAAGAATTTAATGTTACCATGTTTTTATTGAACACACCATGTAAACATTCACAGTGCAGGTGGAAAAAGTATGTGAACCTCTAGACTAATGACATCTTTAAGAGCTAATTGGAGTGAGATGTCTGCCAACTGGAGTCCAATCAATGAGATGAGATTAGAGGTGTTGGTTACAGCTGCCATGCCCTATAAAAAACACACACCAGTTCTGGGTTTGCTTTTCACAAGAAGCATTGCCTGATGTGAATAATGCCTTGCACAAAAGAGCTCTCAGAAGACCTACAATTAAGAATTGTTGACTTGCATAAAGCTGGAAAGGGTTATAAAAGTATTTCCAAAAGCGTTGCTGTTCATCAGTCCACAGTAAGACAAATTGTCTATAAATGTAGAAAGTTCAGCACTGCTGCTACTCTGCCTAGGAGTGGCCGTCCTGTAAAGATGACTGCAAGAACACAGCGCAGACTGCTCAATGAGATGAAGAAGAATCCTAGAGTGTCAGCTAAAGACTTACAAAAGTCTCTGGCATATGCTAACATCCCTGTTAGCGAATCTACGATATGTAAAACACTAAACAAGAATGGATTTCATGGGAGGATACCACAGAGGAAGCCACTGCTGTCCAAAAAAAACATTGCTGCACGTTTACAGTTTGCACAAAAGCACCTGGATGTTCCACAGCAGTACTGGCAAAATATTCTGTGGACAGATGAAACCAAAGTTGAGTTGTTTGGAAGAAACACACAACACTATGTAGGAAAAAAAGAGGCGCAGCACACCAACATCAAAACCTCATTCCAACTGTGAAGTATGGTGGTGGGGCATCATGGTTTGGGGCTGCTTTGCTGCGTCAGAGCCTGGACGGATTGCTATCATCAAAGGAAAAATGAATTCCCAAGTTTATCAAGACATTTTGCAGGAGAACTTAAGGCCATCTGTCCACCAGCTGAAGCTCAACAGAAGATGGGTGTTGCAAAAGGACAACGACCCAAAGTATAGAAGTAAATCAACAACAGAATGGCTTAAATAGAAGAAAATACGCCTTCTGGAGTGGCCCAGTCAGAGTCCTGACCTCAACCCGATTGAGAGACTGTGGCATGACCTCAAGGAAGCGATTCACACCAGACATCCCAAGAATATTACTGAACTGAAACAGTTCTGTAAAGAGGAATGGTCAAGAATTACTCCTGACCGTTGTGCACGTCTGATCTGCAACTACAGGAAATGTTTGGTTGAAGTTATTGCTGCCAAAGGAGGTTCAACCAGTTATTAAATCCAAGAGTTCACATACTTTTTCCACCTGCACTGTGAATGTTTACATGGTGTGTTTAATAAAAACATGGTAGCATTTAATTCTTTGTGTATTATTAGTTTAAGCAGACTGTGATTGCCTATTGTTGTGACTTAGATGAAGATCAGATCACATTTTATGACTAATTTGTGCAGAAATCCATATCATTCCAAAGGGTTCACATACTTTTTCTTGCAACTGTATATTTGTTTTTGACCCACACCTGTATTGATCGCTTAATATTCACATATTACGTGATCATTACCTTGCTGATTTTCCCCAAAAAAAAGAATGTACTGTAGAATATATCGAATATTCGAATTCGCAAATATTTGACGAATATTCTACAAAATAATCGCTAAATATTGCGAATTTGAATATGACCGCTGCCGCTCATCATTAGTGAGGGCAGGCAGAGTACGTACATATCTATAAAACAAGTCCAAGGTCAGGGAAGGTAGCTATCGATTAATAAGCTGGCAGCAGTCAGAGCAGACAGCAGATGGTCAAATTCGGTAAACAGGAAGATTTGGTACATAGGCATGCAGAAAGAGATAAGCACGCCTTCACTAGGACTAGACAGACTAGAATACTTAAAACTCAGGAATTATTTCCTAGAGGAAGGTGTTTTAAATACCCAAAGATGAGCAGCCATTCTGTGGTAGAGATTGCAATACTGGCCCTTTAAGAGCCAGGAGACCTGCCTGTCCTAAATGAACCAGGGAGAGGTCTATCCGCCTGGTGCTGGCTGCAGTCTCTGGTGTGGGATACTGAACTACAGCTACTACTGCAGCCTACCGTGTAAGACACTGAACTACAAGATAGGAGGTGATGCGGTGCCCGTGTCAGTCCTGAAAGACAGCGGTGGGCACAGACTGCTGCCATGATAATACTGTATAAAAAAATATTCTCATCTGTAGAATAAATTATATATTTATTGCTGCAATGTTTGCAAATATTTAACTATATGCAGCCTGAGGATGCATGAGGCCTGTAATGTGAATATTTTAAACTTAATTTAGGAGTACCTCTTCTATTTATCCATAATCTATCTATCTATCTATCTATCTATCTATCTAGCTATCATTTACTTTACATGCATTGCTATTATTATCATTGAGTTTTGTTACTAAGTCAGCATAACTTACTTTATACTGGTTAGTGAAAGCACTACCGCATTCTCACCACTTGATGGAGTAAGAAACCAACTAAATAAGAGTATTGTCTTCTGAATGTTCTATTACAATCTATACTGTAGTGCTATAGTTCTATACATTTCTAAGGCATTTAATGGTGGAGCTATATATGGAGCTATATCATTTTAGGGAGTTCCTTAATTTATTATGTTCTGATCCGTTAATCCCGTAAGAACATAGTCAAGACCTTTTCCCTTTTTTCACTCTCTACAGTCTGACAGTTATATGACACTGTTTGCGTCTCAATTTTTTTCTTCCATAGCAGTATTTTGGGGTAAAGAAACATCAGCAGTCTTCATATTCCATCATATTTGTCTGGAAAAATTGAGCACTCTGCTATATTATTCTTCCAGTTATTTTGACAGATACTGTGACAAAACCTAATGGACCATCTATAAATCTGTGGGATCCATTGAACCATTGCTGTCCATTGTAAATCCAGCATTACAGTATTTTATGTTTTTCTATTTCTATGATGTAAAATACAAATTATTAACCTTTTAAGGACATTATTAACCTTTTTATGACTTTTTTGTTTTTTACTCCCTGTTCCACAGAAGCATAGCTGTGGCAGACCTTGAGCCTTCCGAAGACCCAGGGCTGCCATAGCAACCGAACGGCTTCCTCAAAAGCCCATCCAGATGTTATGATCACAAATGACCATGGCATCTGATTGGTTAAATATCCTTGATCAGTGTTATCACCCATCATGGACATTTCTTTCGGGGGGCTGCTGGGCAAAACAGCAGGCACCTGCCATCTTGAGCTATATATGTACGGCACATGTCAATACGGGGTTAAATGTCTGCAAGCTAACACTATAATAAATGGAAATAATGTTTACAATTAATTATCATGAGTTATTATATATTAATGATGCTCATAATGAAAATGTATTTTTTATATTTTGCTGTTCTCCTTCCCTAGAATGTTAAAAATGCAGGAAAAAATGTCTGCATAAAGGAGGCCTTTATGCTTGTTGGCTATATGTAAAATTTTTGTAAAAAGGAATAAAAATAAGATGAGATCAGCATAATAAGCAAACAACCGACCCCATGTGTATTAGGAGCGAGTAACTTAGAGCTGATTGCACATTTAGCTTATTGTCTCATTCTGCAGTTTGGTTATGGAGACTGACTTTTTTCTTTCTACAGAATTTTTCATACTTTTTGTTGTGCTCTATGCACACAACAGTTTGCATGCTGCTTTGTATACTACACTCTGTAATTTCACAAAGGATGCAAGGTCATCTCACACACATAGCTGACACATCGTCAAATCTTATTAAGTAACCAAGGGATGACTCACAGGGCCATGCACAGTAATCAGCTTTACAGTGTGTGAACAATAGTCACTGTAGCAAAGCAAATTGTTTGCGAGTCTGAGTTAAATCGAATAGACACTTCATGGTGAGTATTTTTGGAACGGGGAATATTGAATTTTTCGGGTCTGTTCTTGATATGACCCTTGTCAATTGTGCATACAGGATAGAGGATGAGCTGATTTATCTACCAAGTAAAACTGCAGGCATCTATTGTTACCACCGATAAAGTATCATCTGCCATCCAAAATATAAATGTCTTCCTTCCAAACACTTTTTTGTTACATATTGGAAACATTTGCAGTAAGAGGTTAATAGAAATTTACCTGTGCTTCTTGTGGAACCTGTGCTGCATCAATTCTCTCTGAAATATAGCCTGTCAGTTGTTTGTCTGTGGTGCCAAGGGACTCTTGAATTAAGCGAATGGCTTTGTCAATCTCCTGGGCAGACTGAATACTTTGTTCAAGAACCTTTTGTCTCCTTACAGCCTGTGATGAAGAAAGGAATATGTTATTTTCTCATTCATCAAATTCATTTGCAGGGAAACACACATAATATAAGCAAACACCTTTTTATAAGATAAACTTCGGTGACTTTTGCCACTCATTCAGTCTGCCTCACAAATATTCTAATAGTAGTAGAAATCTTTAGTTAATTAGAGAAGTCATTTGAAGTGTGGGCACTGACTGAAGCCTTATTGCAGCCAGACTCTAAGGCACTGCTAAAATTGTTAAAAGGAAACCTCTTCTGAATGTTGTAATCTTCTGTTCTGAGGCCTATCCCACTTCTTCCTGATCTCATTATGTAGTTCAAGAGATTTTATGTACTGAGAATAGGGTCACGGTCACTCCGAGCCAAGCTCCAAGAGTAAGCTAGAGAATCGACTTACAGGTCCAAAAATACTAAGTGAAAACACTGAAGATGGCAGATGTCATTAAAACAATACCTAAAAATATTCAAAGAGCACCTAGTGCATTTATTATTATAAATGTAGTTAACAGGTTAGCATTCAGTTTGTTGGATGTTGCAGTATTAAGATGCACAAATACATAATGCAATATAGAGCTGCAAAGTCAAATAGAATTTAGTTTTACCATTTCAAATGGGAGATGTGTAGATGCACAAATTTAGCTGAAATATATAAAGTACAGTACATATGTGGCATATTCTCTTTGGCTCACCATGGCAAATACTGTATGTGTGTATAAGTATTGACATCAGTGTATTTAGTGGTTGGGGGAATGTTATCATGAGAATTTCTCTTGAGGTTTTGGGCCAGACTTCAAGCTATCATACATCAGTTTAGAAGTAAGATAATTGCCTTCTTGTTGGTAAACTTTAGGCGAGTTATAAAAAAAAAAAAGCAAACATGAAATTGATTAAATGGAAGGAGAGGATCTAAGAACAGTGTCCAGTATATAAGGATCTGCAGTTATACATAGTAGCCTATTGGTATTGTAACTCAATACCACCTCAGAGTGTCTCCTGCCCTCCTCTCAACCATTCTGCATGGGGATAGTTGACTATAATTGTATATCATACCTCCATTATCAAGTATGCAACTACAATCCTCCTGAACTCTTAGGACAACTGTCTGCACCAACGGAATAGGCTCCATCACTAATGACAGCATGATGTACTTCTCCTTTATAAATCTCTATTAGCCAATATATGATGAGAAATACACCAACTTGTAATAGTCTGAAAGACTATCACAATCTGTCAAAGAACTTACTGTGGGAGCATGTGTGACATGACTACATAGGGGAGAGGTTGGAAAAGCCTGGCTAGGTGGAATATGACTGTGACTGCTGTTGGCTTTTGTTGGGGGGTCTACTGAGGACAGGGGATAGTCTGGAAGGAGTGTTGCTGTCATTACAGCAACCTTGGAGGGTCTACTGTGACTACTAAAAGCTAAGTGTGTAGATAAACTATCAGGGAAGTAGAGAAAGTAAATTAATGTTATAACTCTCTGATGTAGGAATATTCTGCTTGCAGGTCGAAGTGGAGGATGGGAATAAGGACAGCACATCCTCAGTGTGGCATTTCTTCTTCACCCCACAGGAAATTTTGACCACAGCCATTTTTCAACAAAATGTATTATTTTTTTATTTTTTTAATGTTGCCAATACTGGTATAATCATATGATCATTGATTATGAAACAAAAAGACTGAGGGGGTCATTTATCCACTGCTCTGGTGGTGGATCCACTGAAGTTATGTAGAAGTGCCATCCTCTACATAACTTTCGTGCATCCGCCACCATTCTAAATCTACACCAGCTTCCTTGCTGGCATAGATTTAGAACATTTTCTACGCCTAAAACAGATGTAGAAAATGATAAATAAGACAGGCCTGGCAGATCTCCCCCTTCCCCGCTCAACCTAGTTCTAAAAAAGTCACAGATTTTGGGGCAAATGAGAGCAATTGTTCATATTTTTACCCTATGAAATTCAACTGAAAATGCAACATTTTGAAAATTTTGTCTGCCTTCATAGATCTCACCGATAATTTAAAGGGGTATTCCAGTTGTTAGAAGTTATCCTCTATCTACAGGATAGGGGATAACTATTTGATTGCTTGGGGTCCTACTGCTAAGACCCCCAAGATCACGAGAAGGGGACCTCCTATCCCCTGCTGTCCCCTGAAAAGAATGGAGCCACCGGTCGCACATGTGCATGGTCACTCTTTTAATTGCTTCGGGAGTTCTGGAGATACGTAGCCGAGTACCATAGAAATGATTGGAGTGGCCGATCCCATGCCCAATCAGCCACAGTTCATTTTCGGAGGCTGCAGGTGGTACGGGGAGCGATCGGTGGGGGTCCCAGCAGTAGGACTCAATACCAATCTAATAATTATCCCCTATCCTGTGAATAGGGGATAACTTCTAACAATGGAAATTTAAGTATAATTTTAAGTATAATTAGTAGCATTTTGTTAGTTTGTAACATTTACAGTTTACCTCCTGTTGTATTTCTTCCCAACGTGCATTGAACTTCTCCAGTTTTTCATTGATCAGTTCATCCATCACACCTCCATCGGTCAGTGTCTGAGCAAGTTCCTTAATTTGATTCCGATTGTCTTCTGGATGTTTCATGATTTTTTCTATGGACTGGATTTATATGTATAGGTGAATAAAAATTAGAACAAAAGCAGATTGTGTAATCATATAATCTCAAAATAAACTTTCCCGAAGTAATGTAAGGCTCTTCGTTCAAACATGTTTGGGATACTTTTAAAATGGTTCTTTCAGCTAAGCTTTCAAGAATGCTCCCATCTAATCATGGAGAATAGAGCTGTTGTCACTTAGCAGCCACTCTACTGTATTCTACGTTCAAAATTTGTCTATGAAAGCTGAACAGAACATGATCGAATTATCAAGGACTAAATTTCAATACTGGGGCCAAGGTTTATACTGCTCCACTCGGTGACTGATTTTATACTATACCACTTCATTGCAGGTTTTTCCTTGATGATTCGGTTCAAACTTCAAACTGTACTACTTGGTGACTAGATTTATGCTATACCCAGGGGCGTAACTACCATAGTGGCAGGCCATGCGACTGCAATGGGGCCCAGGCAAAGAGGGGGCCCAGTTGAGATCATCCCCTCTTCTACTGGGGATGAAAACTTGGTCAGGACTCTACCCTCTAAAGGAACAACTTTTAGCAAATGAGGCAGTGGACAAAATGGCCCAAGGTCATTGAAAGGGGTTTAGGCGGAAACCCTTCTGTCCTGTGTGTGGGGTCCTGACTTCTCTATGTAAGCCACTGGCTATACCACTGTTGATGACAAGGTAAAAAATTTACTTATTGTTGTGTATGTCACCTATAGGTGAGAGAATGGGTTATTTTTATATGAACTTTAATTGATGTTGAATAGTGAATTAGAGGCAGTTTGTCCGTTTAACCATCAATCCAAAAAATATATTGTCAACCCTTTCTGTTCCCATGTAATTAATTTTTTAAGGACCTCAAAGTGTCTCAAATGCACAAAACAGGAGGCATACTTCTACACACATTATATGGTGCTATGTATATTGTTGTAGTCTTTAGTGGTATAGGACCATGGGTGACAAATGCAAATGCTAGTAATGTTTTTAAAGGGGTTGTCTCACTTCAGCAAGTGGCATTTATTATGTATAGAAAGTTAATTCAAAGCACTTACTGTATTTTTATTATCCATTTTGCCTCCTTTGCTGGCTAGATTCTTTTTTTCCCATGGTTATGACCACCCTGCAATCCGTCAGCAGTGGCTCTGCTTGCACACTATAGGAAAAAGCACTAGCATATGTGAGCTCCCACTGTCTTGGCTACCACATAGGTTAGTGTTTTTTTCCTATAGTGTGCAAGCAGAATTACCACTGATGGATATGATGAAAAAATTAATCTGGCCGGCAAAGGAGGCAAAATGGATATAACAATGCATTAGTAAGTGCTGAAGACAACCCCTTTAATACTGTATTTGGTATTTATTTAACATGCAAAAAATATTTTTTCAATTTCCCAGGTAACATGAGAAGAAATCATTATTTGTCTTCAACATGAAATTTCAAGCAGAATCTCATTTTCAGCTTTCAAAAATAATTGACTTCGTCATTGTAGTTATTTAATTATACATTGCAATGACTTTAATTAAGCAACATAATTGGCTTGAGATTTTAATCAATATGTTTTCTTTACAAACCTTTAAGGCATGTGAAATCTCTTCTGGTGACCCTTTAGGTTGCTCAGTGTTTTTCAGCTTTTCTTCAGTTTCATCAATCCATTTGTTTTCAGCATCCAGGTATGATAATAGTTCTAGCCAACATTTCCATACCTCCTGTAGCAAATAATCATTTCATTATTTGGTTTATTTTAATTTGACTTCACCTAATAATAATCTTGTAATATTCATAGAACAGCCATTGTAGTATAGCATCAGTTACAATAAAATATATCAAATCACATAAATCTCTTTCTCAAATTCCAGACCACCTCTTTTGGAAAAACCCTTTTAATCTACAGTAGACCAGATTTTTCTGTGATAGCCCTTTTACTATAGAGTAGATTCAGACAGTCTTCAGACCCTTTCACTTTTTTACATTTTGCGGTGGCCTTATGCTAAAACAACAAAATAAATACGTAAATAAATACATATAGTGGGGAAAATAAGTATTTGATACACTAGCAATTTTGCAAGTTTTCCCACTTACAAAGAATGGAGAGGTCTGTAATTTTATTGTAGGTACACTTCAATTGTGAGAGAAAGAATCTTAAAAAAATCCTGAAAATCACATTGTATGATTTTTAAATAATTAATTTGCATTGTATTGCATGAAATAAGTATTTGATCACCTACCAACCAGCAAGAATTCTGGCTCTCACAGACCAGTTTTTCTTTAAGAAGCCCTTCTACTCTGCACCTGTATTAATTGCACCTATATAAAAGATACCTGTCCACAAACTCAATCAATCACACTCCAACCTCTCCACCATGGTCAAGACTAAAGAACTGTCTAAGGACACCCGGGACAAAATTGCAGACCTGCACAAGGCTGGGATGGGCTACAGGACAATAGGCAAGCAGCTTTGTAAGAAGGCAACAACTGTTTGTGCAATTATTAGAAAATGGAAGAAACACAAGATGACTGTTAATCTTCCTAAGTCTGGGGCTTCATGCAAGATCTCGCCTCGTGGGGTAAGGATGATTCTGAGTAAAACACGGGAGGACCTGATCAATGACCTGAAGATAGCTGGGACCACAGTCTCAAAGTTTACCATTAGTAACACAACGCCGTCATGGATTAAAATCCTGCAGGACATGCAAGGTCCAGGCCCATTTGAAGTTCAACAATGACCATCTGGATGATCCAGAGGAGACATGGAAGAAGGTCATGTGGTCAGATGAGACCAAAAAGACCAAAATAGAACTTTTTTATATCAATTCCACTCGCTGTCTTTGGAGGAAGAAGGATGAGTATGACCCCAAGTATATTGTCTCTACTGTGACGCATGGGGTTGGAGACATCATACTTTGAAGGTGATTTTCTGCAAAGGGGATAGGATGACTGCACCGTATTGAAGAGAGGATGGATAGGGCCATGTATTGCAAGATTTTGGCCAACAACCTCCTTCCCTCAGTAAGAGCATTGGAAATAGGTTGTGGCTGGATCTTTCAGCATGACAATGACCCGAAACACACGACAACTAAGGAGTGGCTTCACAAGAAGCATTTCAAGGTCCTGGAGTGGCCTAGCAAGTCTCCAGACCTGAACCCAATCGAAAATCTATGGAGGGAGCTGAAACGCAATGTAGCCCAGCGACAGCCCCAAAACCTGAAAATCTGGAGAAGATCTGTATGGAGGAGTGAGCCAAAATCCATGCTGCAGTGTGTGCAAACATGGTCAAGAACTATAGGAAACATCTGACCTTTGTAATTGCTAACAAAGATTTCTGTATGATCACTTGTTCTACTCTAATAGCTATGTACATAGGCTATTAACAGAGCAGAGAAAGTGTCTATTTTTGCTGCGAAAATGTAAAAAAAAATAATGAATTTTATGACAGTTACAATACGTTTTAATAAATATGGAAAGGTTTAGTTACACTTTAAAGAAAACAAATGGTTTATAGATTCCAGTTCAATACTTAAAGGTGTATTCCCATCTCAGACAATGGGGACATATACTAGCGATATGTCGCCATTGTCTGAGATGGGAATACAACTTTAATGCATACACAGTGCATACCATGTTGTAGATAAGTGTAAAGACTGCAGCGCTCACCTGTAAGATTTCTTGGGCAGCACAGACAAAAGACTCGGACGCAGTCATACCAAAGTTTCCAAAAATGTTTTTTAAGTCCAGCTTCCCATCACTGTACACACTGTACATATAATTGATGTCTGGATTTTATTCCTAATTAATAAAGAACTTCTTTTATGGGAAGCTGGATTTAACAAAAAATTTTGGGGGAAACAGTGCATACCATATATTGCAAACCATATCAAATGGTAAGTAAGAAAATTAAAGGAGAGTTTTCTATGAACTCACATTATTCTTGTGTACGGTTCTTTAGGAAATTCTATCCTTAGTACTCAAAATGAAACAATTTTTTATAAAAATAACCCCATATGTAATAATGTAGTTTAGAACTTTGACCTAGTACTTCTTATATCAAACCATCTCTTCTATTCCTTGACATAAAGAAGATGTCTAGAGGGATACAAATTAGTGTGGGCCTTAAAGGGAGCATATTATGGCCTCTTTAATCAAGAACAGTGATAATAATAATTTGGTTCAAAATATGAAATTCCAACCAAATACTTCACATTTTAAAGAACTTCTCTCCCTTGAACAAAATATCTTTTTGAAACTGCTTTATTGAACAATATATGGATGGACAGAGAAGTTGTGTCTTCATAATATTTAATAACCAACAGTACATTGGGCATAGATAGTATACTCTAGTTGTCTGTGTTAACTTAGGTTTTCAGAAATGGCCCAACTAGACACCTCTTATCTAAAGCAATATTAAGAAGTTAGAAAGTAGATTTTTCAGAACAGTCTGGTAATTTATTACCAGAAGAAAAGTATCTGAAAAGCTTGCAGCTAATTTTTTGCACCTAACTAACATAATTCAATTCAGGAGCCACAAACAAAATAGTTTGATGTTTGTACTGTATTTTGCTTTGAGTTATAAAGTACACAATAAAGCAGATCTCTATTATATTTCTTTATACAGCTCCAAAATTACAGCACTGGTTTCTAAGCTACTGTAGATGCTATTATTGTAATTTGAAACTCTGAATGTCTAGAAAAATAAACTTTTTTTAATTATATATGTGGCATGTGGTGCACTTTTCTTTTTGTATGAAAAAAATTTGCAATATCATGTTGATGACATTCCCGTAAATCCTAGAACAATTCAAATTACCTGTAGCGTTTCACACTTTCCATTTAACCTGCTGCATAGTCTTTCATAATTGCTGACTAAAATCTCCAGCTCTTTCTTCAAGGGCTCGTGGGCAGCAGATGGCACTGTTGCAATGACGTTCTTCACAGACTCTGTCAAGAGCTTCACTTTTTCTTGTTTCTGTATAGCGTCGTCTTTTGCCCTCTGCAAACAGCAAAAGTTATTTTTGAAAACAGAGCTAAAATTTGTTGTCAGAGACAGAAAACAAAAGTCATTGAGTAGGAATCAGTGTTGCTCCATACATTGTAAAAAGACAAAAATTCATGGAGCTTTAGGACTACTTCCAGTACAATATAGAACAATGTACTGATATAAAGTTTCTCTTAGACTAAGCCCTCATGCACACGGCCGTTGCTTTGGTCCGCATCCGAGCCGCAGTTTTTGCGGCTCAAATGCGGACCCATTCACTTCAATGAGCCGCAAAAGATGCGGATAGCACTCCGTGTGCTGTCCGCATCCGTTGATCCGTTCCGTGGCCCCGCAAAAAAAATATAAAATGTCCTATTCTTGTCCGTTTTGTGGACAAGAATAGGCATTTCTACAATGAGCCGCCCGTTCCGTTCTGCAAATTGCGGAAGGCACATGGACGACTTCCGTTTTTTGCGGATCCGCGGTTTGCGGACCGCAAAAAACAGAACGGTCATGTGCATGTAGCCTATAAGGATCAACCATAAAAAAATTCTAACTGCAAGTTGTTAACCTTCTTAATCAGATGTCTGGAAAAATAATATACCATGTACTAGTAAGTAGGGATGAGTGAACACCTGGAACTTCAGGTTCGCCGGGTTCGGCTGAACTTCGGCTCAAAGTTTGGGTTCAGGACCCGAATTTGACCCGAACTTCACCCCGAACCCCATTGAAGTCAATGGGGACCCGAACTTTTGGGCACGATAATGGCTATAAAATAGACATATACTGAACAAAAATATTAACGCAACACTTTTGGTTTTGCTCCCATTTTGCATGAGCTGAACTCAAAGATCTGAAACATTTTCTACATACACAAAAGACCCATTACTCTCAAATATTGTTTACAAATCTGTCTAAATCTCTGTTAGTGAGAACTTTTCCTTTGCCGAGATAATCCATCTTACCTCACACGTGTGGCATATCAAGGTGCTGATTAGACAGCATTAATATTGCACAGGTGTGCCTTAGACTTCCCACAAAAAAATGGCACTCTGAAATGTGCAGTTTTGCCTTACTGGAATGTTGGTCCACTCCTCTTCAATAGCTGTGCAAAGTTGCAGAATGTTGGCAGGAACTGGAACACGCTGTGGTATACGCCGATCCGGAGCATGTCCGGTGAGTATGCATTCCATGCAAGAACTGGGATGTTTTTAGCTTCCAGGAATTGTACAGATCCTTCCAATATGGGGCCGTGCATTATCATGCTGCAACATGAGGTGATGGTCGTGGATGAATGGCACAACAATGGGCCTCAGGATCTCATCATGGTATCTCTGTGCATTCAAAATGTCATCAATAAAATGCACCTGTGTTCGTTGTCCATAACATACACCTGCCCATACCATGACCCCACCGCCACCATGGGCCACTTGATCCACAACGTTGACGTCAGCAAACCGCTCACCCACACAAAGTCACACACCCTGTCTGCCATCTGCCCTGAACAGTGAAAACCCAGACTCATCAGTGAACAGAACGCCTCTCCAACGTGCCAGATGCCATCGAATGTGAGCATTTGCCCACTCAAGTCGGTTACGACTACGAACTGCAGTCAGGTCCAGATCTCGATGAGGACGATGAGCATGCAGATGAGCTTCCCTGAGATAGTTTCTGACAGTTTGTGCAGAAATTCTTTGGTTATGCAAACCGATTGTTGCTGCAGCTGTAACGGGTGGCTGGTCTCAGACTATCATGGAGGTGAACATGCTGGATGTGGAGGTCCTAGCCTGGTGTGGTTACACGTGGTGTGCGGTTGTGAGGCCGATTGGATATACTGCCAAATTCTCTGAAACGTCTTTGGAGACGGCTTATAGTATAGAAATGAACATTCATTGCATGGGCAACAGCTCTGGTAGACATTCCTGCAGTCAGCATGCCAACTGCATGCTCCCTCAAACATTGCGACATCTGTGGCATTGGGCTGTGTGATCAAACTGCACATTTTAGAGTTGTCTTTTATTGTGGGAAGTCTAAGGCACACCTATGCAATATTCATGCTGTCTAATCAGCACTGTGATATGCCACACCTGTGAGGTGTGAGGTGGGATGGATTATGTCGGCAAAGGAGAAGTGCTCACTAACACAGATTTAGACAGATTTATGAACAATATTTGAGAGTAATGGGTCTTTTGTGCATGTAGAAAATGTTTCAGATCTTTGAGTTCAGCTCATGCAAAATGGGAGCAAAACCAAAAGTGTTGCATTTATTATAAAATACATTTGTGAAGACTAAAAAACATTGGGTAATAGAAAATAGAATGCAAAGAAAAAGTGCACTGGAGTATAACAATGGCTGGGTGCGGCCGGTATACTTGTCTACTCAGCACAAGGTATTGACAAGTCCTGTGGGATCCATGCCTGTTTCATTTTAATGAACATGAGCTTGTCCACATTGGCTGTGGACAGGCAGCTGTGCTTGTCTGTGATCACCCCCCCCTCCATGCTAAACACACGTTCAGACAATACACTGGCCGCAGGGCAGGCCAGCACCTCCAAGACATAAAGGGCAAGCTCAGGCCATGTGCCCAATCTGGAGACCCAGAAGTTGAATGGGGCAGACCCATCAGTCAGTAAGTGTAGGCGTGTGCACATGTACTGTTCCACCATGTTGCTGAAATGCTGCCTCCTGCTAAGATGCTCCATATCAGCTGGTGGTGCTGGTTGTTGTGGCATGCTGACAAAGCTTTTCCACATTTTGGCCATGCTAACCCTCCCTTCTGAGGTGCTGGCGGTTTCCCAGCTGCGTTTGCGACTTCTTCCTCCTCCTCTGCCTTCAACTTCCACTGAGCACTCGCTGTCAGGTGGGAATGCCATCAGCAGCGCGTCTACCAGTGTGCTCTTGTACTCGCGCATCTTCCTATCATGCTCCAGTGATAAAATTAAGGATGTCACATTGTCCTTGTACTGGGGATCCAGCAGAATGGCCATCCAGTAATCAGCACTGGTTAGAATGTGGGCAACTCTGCGGTTATTGCGCAAGGCACTGCAGCATGTAGTCGCTCATGTGTGCCAGGCTGCCCAGAGGCAATGACAAACTGTACTTTGTGGGAGATGTATTGTCTATGTCCTCTGTATCCCCCCAGCCACGCTCCAGTGATGCCCATGAGCTGCTTTGGCTGCCACCCTGCTGTGAACACGGTTATTCCTCCTCATCATCCTTCTCCTCCACATCTTCCAGAACTGTGCCCTGGATGGACAGTTGTGTATCTGGCCTCTGGTGCAGGAACTCACCCTCTGAGCCACTTGTGAATGACTGACTTGATAACCGTGGAAATGATCCGTCTTCCTTCTGTGCCACATACTCTTCCATCATCGCCCGAAGTGTTTTTTAAAGGGGACATATAAGTGGGATAGTAATGCTGAGGTCAGCGTCATCGGCACTGGCCATGTTGGTGGAGTACTCGAAACAGCGCAACACAGCACACACGTCCCGAATGGAGACCCACTCATTGGTGGTTAAGTGGGGCTGTTCCGAAGAGCGACTCTCCAGTGCATGCTGCAGCTAAAACTCCAGTATCGCTTGCTGCTGCTCGCATAGTCTCTCCAGCATGTGCAAGGTGGAGTTCCACCTTGTGGGTACATCGCATATGAGGCGGCAAGCTGGAAGGCCAAAGTTACGCTGCAGTGCAGACAGGCGAGCAGCAGCATAGTGAGAATGCTGAAAGCGCACAGAGATGACCCTCACTTTCTGCAGCAGCTCTGACATATTGGGGTAATTTTTTAGGAACCTCTGCACCACCAAATTCAGCACATGCGCCAGGCAAGGGATGTGCGTCAAACCAGCTAGGCCCAGAGCTGCTATGAGATTTCGCCCGTTATTGCACAGCACCAGGCCAGGCTTGAGGCTCAGTGGCACCAGCCACTCATCGGTCTGTTGTTCCATGCCCATCCACAGCTCCTGCGCGGTGTGTTTTTTTTCCTCCAAACAGATGAGTTTCAAAACACCCTGCTGTCATTTCCCCCTTGCTGTGCTGAAGTTGAAGGTGAAGGTGTTACGCTGATCAGATGAGGAGGAGGCAGAGGAGGCAACAGGTGGCAAAGAGAAACATCCTGCAATCCTTGGAAGCGGAAGGACATGCAAAAAACTGTGATCCGCCTCAGGCCCAGCCGCCACTGCATTTACCCAGTGTGCAGTTAGGGAGATATAACATCCCTGCCCATGCTTACTGGTCCACGTATCAGTAGTAATGTGGACCTTGTCACAGATGGCGTTGCGCAGTGCACACCTAATTTTGTCCATCACTTGGTTGTGCAGGGCAAGGATGGCTCGCCTGGAAAAGTAGTGGCGGCTGGGAACCACATACTGTGGGACAGCCACTGCCATAAGGTTTTTAATAGTCTCCATCTCCACCAGACGGAATGACAGCATTTCAAAGGCCAGGAATTTTGAAATGCTGGCATTCAGGGCCAGGGATCGCGGGTGGATAGGGGGGTACTTCCTCTTTCACTCCAGTGTTTGGGAGATGGGCAGCTGAACTCTTCCATGGCAAAGTGTGGAGATGCTTGAAGATGGTGACGAAAGTGGTGGCATTGCTGCCACATCCTCTGTTTGCTGGGTGGCAGGTGCCACTGTCACTCCAGAGGGGGAGGAAGAGGCCGAAACTGCAGCAGAAGAGAGAGCAGGAGGACCCTGAGATCTTTCATGGTTTTTGAGGTGTTTACTCCATTGCAGTTCATGCTTTGCATTTAGATGCCTGGTCATGCAGGTGGTGCTCAGGTTTAGAACATTTATGCCTCACTTCAGGCTCTGATTGCAAACCACTCCCGTCTTGTCAGCACATTGTCTGAAGAACTGCCACCCCAGGGAACTCTTTGGAGCTGGCTTTGGTGTACTCAGTCCCTAGGTGTGGTGAGCAGTAGAAGGCGTACTGGCTAGGGGACGGCCACTCTGCTTTTGCACCCTGCTCCCTCTTTTGCTGTGCAGCTGGCGCTCTGTGACCACCATCTCTTCCTTCAAACTGCACACGTTACTCGCATGACCTTGATTTCATGTGGGGTCTAGGTCCTCATCATCCTCCACATCATCTTCCACCCACTCTTCACCCCTGCCCTCCTTGTCGGTCTGCACACTGCAGAAAGCCAAAGCAGTTGGCACCTGTGTTTCGTCATCATCAGAGACATGCTGCGGTGGTCCTCCCATGTGCACATCCTGAAACATAAGTGGTTGGGCATCGGTGCACTCAATTTCTTCCACCTATGGGGCAGGGCTAGGTGGATGGCCAGCAGAGTCATCAAAAAGCATAAGAAACTTCTGCATGGCTTGGGGCTCAGACTGATTGGCTGATTTGCAAGGGGGTGAGTTGAAAGACAGATGCCAATGGACTGCAGGTGCCAACTCTGCACTTTCAGCAGGGGACCGGGTGGGAGACAATGTGAAGTAACTGAAGGCACTGTCAGCCACCCAATCTACTACCGCCTCTACTTGTTCTGGCCTCACCATTCGTACACCGGTATTTGGGCCTACAAAATAACTCAGAAGTTTTTCTCGTCTAAGTGCACCTGAGGAAGGTGTATCATTTGGGCTTGTGGTTGGCACAGATCGACCCTGTCTTCTTCCTGCAACAGGAGCTCCACAAACACCAGCCGCACCACGACCAGGGCCATGTCCCTTATTTGATCCTCATCTCATTCTGTGAGGTCACCCACCGAACTAACAGACTGATAAACTATATTAATTTCCATGTCACGTATTTAATGCAGGTGTACCTCACACAAAAATTGGGTATATTTCACCTACCGAACTAACAGACGAATTACAGTGGGATGCAAAGGTTTGGGCAACCTTGTTAATCGTCATGATTTTCCTGTATAAATCGTTGGTTGTTACGATAAAAAATGTCAGTTAAATATATCATATAGGAGACACACACAGTGATACTTGAGAAGTGAAATAAAGTTTATTGGATTTACAGAAAGTGTGCTATAATTGTTTAAACAAAATTAGGCAGGTGCATAAATTTGGGCACTGTTGTCATTTTATTGATTCCAAAACCTTTAGAACTAATTATTGGAACTCAAATTAGCTTGGTAAGCTCAATGACCCCTGACCTACATACACAGGTGAATCCAATTATGAGAAAGAGTATTTAAGGGGGTCAATTGTAAGTTTCCCTCCTCTTTTAATTTTCTCTGAAGAGTAGCAACATGGGGGTCTCAAAACAACTCTCAAATGACCTGAAGACAAAGATTGTTCACCATCATGGTTTAGGGGAAGGATACAGAAAGCTGTCTCAGAGATTTCAGCTGTCTGTTTCCACAGTTAGGAACATATTGAGGAAATGGAAGACCACAGCCTCAGTTCAAGTTAAGGCTCGAAGTGGCAGACCAAGAAAAATCTCGGATAGACAGAAGCGATGAATGGTGAGAACAGTCAAAGTCAACCCACAGACCAGCACCAAAGACCTACAACATCATCTTGCTGCAGATGGAGTCGCTGTGCATCGTTCAACCATTCGGCGCACTTTACACAAGGTGATGCTGTATGCGAGAGTGATGCAGAGGAAGCCTTTTCTCCGCCCACAGCACAAAAAGTGCCGCTTGAGGTGGGCTAAAGCAAAATAATAAGGAATAAGGTGCTGTGGACTGATGAAACTAAAATTGAGTTATTTCGCCATAACAAGGGGCGTTATGCATGGAGGAAAAAGAACACAGCATTCCAAGAAAAACACCTGCTACCTACAGTAAAATATGGTGGTGGTTCCATCATGCTGTGGGGCTGTGTGGCCAGTGCAGGGACTGGGAATCTTGTCAAAGTTGAGGGACGCATGGATTCCACTCAGTATCAGCAGATTCTGGAGACCAATGTCCAGGAATCAGTGACAAAGCTGAAGCTGCGCCGGGGCTGGATCTTTCAACAAGACAACGACCTTAAACACTGCTCAAAATCCACTAAGGCATTTATGCAGAGGAACAAGTACAATGTTCTGGAATGGCCATCTCAGTCCCCAGACCTGAATATAATTGAAAATCTGTGGTGTGACTTAAAGAGAGCTGTCCATGCTCGGAAGCCATCAAACCTGAATGAACTAAAGATGTTTTGTAAAGGGGATTGGTCCAAAATACCTTCAACCAGAATCCAGACTCTCATTGGAACCTACAGGAAGCGTTTAGAGGCTGTAATTTCTGCAAAAGGAGGATCTACTAAATATTGATTTCATTTCTTTTTTGTGGTGCCCAAATTTATGCACCTGCTTAATTTTGTTTAAACAATTATAGCACACTTTCTGTAAATCCAATAAACTTTATTTCACTTCTCAAATATCACTGTGTGTGTCTCCTATATGATATATTTAACTGACATTTTTTATCGTAACAACCAACGATTTATACAGGAAAATCATGACGATTAACAAGGTTGCCCAAACTTTTGCATCCCACTGTAACTATGTCAATTTCACTGTCATGTATGCAATGCAGTTGTACCTGAGATAAAAATTTGGAATATTTCCCCCACCGAACTAATAAACAAATTAACTATGTCAATTTCACTGTCACGTATGCAATGCAGGTGTACCTGAGACAAAAATTCGGTATATGTCACCCACCGAACTTACAGACAAATTATCTATATCAATTTTACTGTCACGTATGCAATGCAGGCGTGCCTCAGACAAAAATTGGGTATATGTCACCCACCGAACTAACAGACAAATTAACTATATCAATTTCACTGTCACGTATGCAATGCAGGCGTGCCTCAGACAAAAATTGGGTAAATTTCACTCACCGAACTAACAGACAAATTAACTATATACATTTCACGGTCAGGTATGCAATGTAGGTGTACCTCAGAGAAAAAATGGGTATATGTGAACCTCTGAACTAACAGACGGATTAACTGTATTTGTTTCCCTGTCAGGTATGCAATGCAGGTGTACCTCACACAAAAATTGGGAAAATGTCACCCACCAATCTAACAGACGGATTAACTATATGTGACACAGTGAGGGGTTGTGTCTGGCAAGGCAGGTATTTTCCTCCCAGGATGTGCAGCTGGGCTGATTTACAGCCAGCTGAGGTCAAATACTGGACTGGATTTTAAGTGCCGGTCCGGGTTTTGGCCGCACCTGGCTGTCCTTAAATAGGTAGTTGGGCTCAGCAGAGATGTCTCTGTTTTTGGGATCTGAAGCTTGGTGCCGTGCTGGAGGGCTGAGAACCACTTGCTGGGGAAACAGGCCCCCTGTGGACTACTGGAGGCAGAACTGCATGGTGACTTGTGTTATATGAACTTTCCATTGTGTATGAATTAACACCAAGACTGAAAAGTTACATGCTATTTTGTGCAATTGCCTCAAGTGTGAATAAACACTGACGTTTTGAGTTAAGAACTTGTATTTTGCCTCTGTACTGCGCCCGCTTACCGTATCTACCAGAGCAAAACCCAATATCAATTTCACTGTCATGTATGCAATGCAGGTGTACCTCAAAGAAAAATTGGGTATATTTCACCCACCGAACTAACAGACAAATTAACTATATCAATTTCACTGTCACGTATGCAATGCAGGCGCGCCTCAGACAAAAAATGGGTATATGTCACCCACCAAACTAACAGACGGATTAGCTGTATTTATTCCCCTGTCAGGTATGTAATGCAGGTGTACCTCACACAAAAATTGGGTATATTTCATCCACCGAACTAACAGACGAATTAACTATATCAATTTCACTGTCATTTATGCAATGCAGGTGCACTTCACACAAAAAATGGGTATATGTCACCCACCGAACTAACAGACGGATTAACTGTATTAATTTCCCTGTCACGTATGCAATGCAGGTGTACCTCACACAAAATATGGGAATATATCACCCACCGAACTAAAAGACAGATTAACTAATATATTTTTGTGTCAGGTACAAAGACGGTGGATTGCACCCACAAAAAATCTTTATACTGTAGGTCACCCACAAAACAAATAGCCAGATACCTAACTCTCTCCCTCAGTTCAGCTGCCTGCTTCCTGCCAAACTCTATTAGAACAAATAATTTCTACTGGTGTGATATACCAGTTGCCCCCCAAAAAACTGATTGAAGCAGGGGTGTTATATACCAATAATATACTTTCTATATAGTGCATTTAGGTAGTGCAGCATTTGTTTGCCGTTTTGCTGCATTACTGCAGCTACAGATAGTGACAAACGCCATTGGAACAAATATTTTCTACTGGGGTGATATACCAGTTGCCCCCCCCAAAAATTTATTGAACAGGGGTGTTATATACCAATTATATACTTTCTATATCGTGCATTTGGGTAGTGCAGTATTTGTGTTATCGAATTTCAACTATTATCATTAGGTTTTTTTCTTCAAGAGGGGGGATTTCGTTTGCCATGTTTTTAATCCAATTTTATATTTTTAGTTATTTTAAACATATGTATTTGACCTGTATTTGTACTGGCCTGCAGTAAAATTGATATCCATTGACTGTGTAATATACCTCCGGCCACATAATCACTTAATCTTTTCTGTCCGGTGAATGCCTAATGTTTGGGGCCTGTACTCCAGTGGCCTACAGTGAAATTTGTATCCATTGACCGCATAATGTAGCTCGAGCCACATAATCAGAATTTCTTTTATGTCAGGTGAATGCCTAATTTTTAAGGCCCGTACTCCTGTGGCCTAAAATAAAATATTTCTAGCCTCCAACAGGGCACATTTCAGAAAATTTCCCTTCAAGACGCATAAAAATGTCCCCTGATTAAGATACATATTTTTTGTTGGAATTTTTGTCATTGATCCCCTCTAGTATGTCAATGTCCATGTTGTGGGACTATTTGTGCATTTCTACTAAGTATTTGGTGGCTGCAAATATGAGCTGAAGGTTTTTCAGGTTTGACTGCCATTAAAGTGAATGGGGCCCGCCGCAAACTTGCGGTTCGCGAACCTTTGATCGCATTCACCGTCCCGGCCGATGTTCATCCATCACTATTTCTATATAGCAGAAGTATCATTTTATATTTAACTGCAGGTTAACATGCAGCTCTATAGCGTAGTGGATAAGGTTCTTAGCTCTAATGTAGAAGGTAAATTTAAACATATATATATATATATATATATATATATAGAGTACAGACCAAAACTTTGAACACACCTTCTCATTCAAAGAGTTTTCTTTATTTTCATGACTATGAAGGCATCAAAACTATGAATTAACACATGTGGAATTATATACATAGCAAACAAGTGTGAAACAACTGAAAATATGTCATTCTAGGTTCTTCAAAGTAGCCACCTTTTGCTTTGATTACTGCTTTGCACACTCTTGGCATTCTCTTGATGAGCTTCAAGAGGTAGTCCCCTGAAATGGTCTTTCAACAGTCTTGAAGGAGTTCCCAGAGATGCTTAGAACTTGTTGGCCCTTTTGCCTTCACTCTGCGGTACAGCTCACCCCAAACCATCTCGATTGGGTTCAGGTCCGGTGACTGTGGAGGCCAGGTCATCTGGCGCAGCACCCCATCACTCTCCTTCATGGTCAAATAGCCCTTACTTTCAAAGTTTTCCCAATTTTTCGGCTGACTGACTGACCTTCATTTCTTAAATTAATGATGGCCACTCGTTTTTCTTTACTTAGCTGCTTTTTTTTTGCCATAATACCAATTCTAACAGTCTATTCAGTAGGACTATCAGCTGTGTATCCACCTGACTTCTCCTCAATGCAACTGATGGTCCCAACCCCATTTATAAGGCAAGAAATCCCACTTATTAAACCTGACAGGGCACAGCTGTGAAGTGAAAACCATTTCAGGGGACTACCTCTTGAAGCTCATCAAGAGAATGCCAAGATTGTGCAAAGCAGTAATCAAAGCAAAAGGTGGCTACTTTAAAGAACCTAGAATATGACATATTTTCAGTTGTTTCACACTTGTTTGTTATGAATATAATTCCACATGTGTTAATTCATAGTTTTGATGCATACAGTGTGAATCTACAATTTTCATAGTTATGAAAATAAAGAAAACTCTTTGAATGAGAAGGTGTGTCCAAACTTTTGGTCAGTACTGTATATATATATATATATATATATATATATATCAATGAAAAACAGAACAGCACTCCAGTATGGTAAAAAAAAAGGAAGCTGTTTATTCACCCAGTGGTGACGTGACGTTTCGGCTCCAACATGAAGCCTTTCTCAAGCAATGTAACAAAGCAAACTGAACATACTTATATTCCCATTGGAGCCTGCACCCAATCTTCAATATTTTAAGGTTGGTGCAGCCATTTATTACATTTTATATATATCTATATATATACACTCATCTAAAGAATTATTAGGAACACCATACTAATACGGTGTTGGACCCCCTTTTGCCTTCAGAACTGCCTTAATTCTACGTGGCATTGATTCAGCAAGGTGCTGATAGCATTCTTTAGAAATGTTGGCCCATATTGATAGGATAGCATCTTGCAGTTGATGGAGATTTGAGGGATGCATTCTCCTTTGACCTCTAGCATCCACAAGGCATTTTTGCCCACAGGACTGCCGCATACTGGATGCTTTTCCCTTTTCACACCATTCTTTGTAAACCATAGAAATGGTTGTGCGTGAAAATCCCAGTAACTGAGCAGATTGTGAAATACTCAGACCGGCCCGTCTGGCACCAACAACCATGCCACGCTCAAAATTGCTTACATCACCTTTCTTTCCCATTCTGACATTCAGTTTGGAGTTCAGGAGATTGTCTTGACCAGGACCACACCCCTAAATGCATTGAAGCAACTGCCATGTGATTGGTTGACTAGATAATTGCATTAATGAGAAATAGAACAGGTGTTCCTAATAATTCTTTAGGTAAGTGTATATATAAATATATATATATATATTGTGAGACAGTGACAGGTCTCACGCAGGTTAGAGGCAAGGAAGGGGTGGATAGTTCGGTCCACACCCTTATTCTACCACAGGCGAGACCAGCTGGCACAAAGCACCTCCCAGGGTGTCAGCAAGCGGGGAGTGTGTTACCTGTGGACAGAGGCCTGGAGGCTCTGTCAGTGTGGTCCAAGCCAGGAGGGCTGAGAGACCACGATTCCCCAAGAGACACTGGACTGGAGACAGTGGGCGTACTGTGCTCTGTACAGCTAGGAGGCTGTGGGACATTGGCTCAGAAAGCCGCATGTGTTCACAGGGTGTGAACAGGGACTTAGGTGAGTCAGGGATCTGTTTGTTTAGTTAGAGCCCAGCCGGGTGAGTGTTTATTATTTTGTATTATTGTTTATGTTTATGCGGATGTGCCGCAATAAAGCACCGTGTTTGGATCCTAAACTTCGTGTCCTGAAGATATCTGTGAGAATGACCCCCAAATAAGAGACGATCCCTTACAATATATATATATATATATATATATATATATATATATATATATAAGTTTTTAGCCATAATACATTTACATATATTATATATTTAGAATATATTATAATACATATAAATATATTATGGCTAAAAACATCAGTAGTAGTTTCCCACATATTAAGCATTCAAATAAATCAGAAGTATGATTTTATAGATATATTTTTAGTAATTGCACATTTATTTTGTGCCATACATTTTTTACAATTACTAAAAAAATATAAAATATATAGATTTCATTTAGCCTCTATTTCTGCAATGTTTCTTCTGGGATTTGAACTCACTTTTCTACATTAGAGCCAAGAACCCTAACTCCTACGCTATAGAGCTGCATGTTAACCTACAGTTAAATATAGGAATACTTGCTACATGGGAAACTACTATGAGGTTTTTCTGACATACTTTATCATTCAGCTTTATAGCTGAGTGGTTAAGGTTCTTGCCTCTAATGTAGAAGGCTGTAATTTCAAATCTCGGCAGAAAGTTTTCAGAAATAGAGGCTAAAGTAGATTTAAATACACTGACTCGAGCATCGCGCTCAAGCACACGTTGTGTTCGGCTGAGCATTGCGATGCTCAAGTCAAAATGGTGTTCGGCCGATCATGCTCGATCAACAATAATCCCTAGATGCAACATTAATAAAATCTTATATTTACTTGCTTGTATGGTTTACATTCCTGCATGATGATAAATCTCTTGAGTTGGTCGGCAATTTGGGCCCACTGCAGTGATGTTTTGGCTATACTGATGTCGAGCAGCTCTGCTGACATATCATATTTATGCATCATACAGGAGTATAAACAGTGTTGGGGTGGGGACCCTGAGCAGCAGTGGGGAGGGCATGAGGAAGAATTCAGAAGGTACTTCAAGTGTATTTTAAATGGCATTTTTTTTTATCCTTTTTGGCTGTTTTACTATGTATTTTATTTAGTTTCTTTTGCTTTTTTTTAACCCTAGAAATCTTCTTTAGCTCTAGTCAGCTCAGTAGACTATAAAGAAAGAACTGAGATTTTTTTAGTGCTGCAGGACTAATCAGATCCTTCCAAAAGCTGTGCACTTTTCAGTAGATGCTTTATTCAGATGAAGTTAAAACCAATGTGTTACAAGAATCAGCCACCCTTCATCAGGGTGTCATATCATTATGTAACATCCTAAAGAAGAGACCGGTCCGATGTAGTTATGGGGCCTAAACAATCCCTTTATTAGGATCTCTCAGCCAGTCCAGTTTTACAACAAATTGTTTTTAACCACATCTAAATGAAGTGTGTACTGAAAAGTCCTCAGCTTTCCAGGGATCTGATGAATTCCATAGTGCCATAGAATCCCTGTAGTGGATTTCTTTACATACCCCTTGCATCACACAGTCCTTCAGATCGACGAGGGCAGAAAGCAGCACCTTTGCAAACTATCTAACTAGTCCACAAAAGTGTTGTGCACTCAGTACAATACCATAAGGCGAGCAATACTTCAAAGGGAGTATTTTCTGGGAATAACCCCTCCATTTCAGCTAAACTGACAGGGTTGCCTTACAAAGTTCATTTTTTCCTGACAGTTAATTTTATGGTTTTAGCAATATATTAAGATAACAGACCTAATAACGTTACAGGGAACGGATATTCAAAATTGCATTTAGTGTTGATGTTCCAGAGATTCACGCAGGATCAGTAAACATTATATAATTTTATTAAAATGGAACTGATCCAAGAAATCCTGAGAGCTTAGGGCACAACCAAAAAGACAATTACTCTACCAACAGTTGGTGAGAAACCTCAAAAGTAACAACCAAGTGGCTGCACTTCCTGTTGTTGTGTTACCAGAAAGTCACAAGAAAACAAAACAATATCAAAATCTCTCTAATTAAATAAAATTAAATGAACCATATTTTTTGGACTATAAGATACACCCGACTATAAGACGCACTTAGGATTTAGAGGAGTAAAATAAGAAAAAAAATATTTTTCATTAGATCCCCAATCCTCATCAGACCCCATTCTTCATCAAACCGATCAAACCCCCAAGCTCCATCAGCCCTCAGATCAGACCTGATCAGACCCCTTCAGCCTCTACTAGCCTCAGTTCAGACCCCCATCAGCCTCAAATTAGACCCCCATCAGCCTCAGATCAAACCTCCTTCAGACCTCATAGCAGACATAAAAAAATATATATACTTTGCTTGCTCTGGACAGAGCTGCCACCCTGCAGATCCAGCACTTATTACTCCCTGCTCTTCCTCCGGCCAGCGCTGCAGTGTGACTTGACTTCACACAGTGTCAGGTCATAGTGCGCGCCTACATGCACTACGTCCTAAAGCTTCCATTTTCCACCCACTTTTGCAGGAAAAAAAAGTGTGCCTTATAGTTAACAAACTGCTGACTTTCTTTTATAAAGGTTTTTAAAGCATTACTTTGTCTGGTACATTTGAGAATGTGCAGTTCTGTTTTTGTAATGCTTTTCTTGAGTAGTAAGCGCATCAAGAAGTTAATACAGAAATGAATGTAATAAAAATAATAACAATAATAATATAAATAATATAATAAATTGTTAGAGATTAGGTTACAAATAGAAGGACCTCATTGCAATGTCAAATACTAGGTTGCAGTATGGGTATGCATGGAAAGCATGTTTTTCAGAGCTTTATTTATTCAGAATGCCAGCATGTTATTTGAAATATTTATGAAATTCACACTATTTGAGTGCTAAGGAAGGATTAATTCCATCCCTGCTTCATTGTTATTATCACTCTTAAAAGGTCTATATTCCACTTTTAGAAGATGAATGCTATTCTTTATAAAATGGAGAATTATATAATTTTCTACACTCTACTTTCTGTACCAGTTCTTGATTTTCAAGACCTTTGCTTCCTGTTATTTAACCAAAACCTTCATTGCTTCTGTATTTTATGTGATGGACACCCAGGTCAGGACAGATTAGTTATGTCAATATCATGTGGCAGTATATATGCCATTTTCATGTGGCAGCATTTTAGTCAGCATTTTGCATTAATAGAAATCAAAATGTATAAATCAAAACTGGGAATAGGCCCCTAAGAAAAATATAATGGCCAATATTTGTCCCTCTTTCATGTGACTCACTCCTCGTTTTGACTTAGGGTCTTTTCACAATTGTCCAACAATCTGGATCAGTTTCACTCTAGCATGTTGTGAACATTCATGCTATAACTGATCTCATAGTTGTGATCATCAGTGATCTTGGATGTCAAATAGCACCAGACAGTAGAATGATGTATTATGATACATGCAGCATCATCTCTCAGTCCACAGATGCCGGACCTATGCACCAAATGCACATACACATCTGTCAGTTGTGTTCAGCTCCACAATAAAAAAAACTTGTCAGACATAACTGATATACTGTATGTGGACCCAGACTTACTGATGCCAAATACGAACCAAAAGGCAATTGTGTAAAAGTAGTCTTAAAGGGTTTGTCTCAAAAAATATTCTACAGTTTTCAAACCAGCACCCAGATCAGTTTACTTTTGTAATTGTATGCATTTATAAATTGGGCATAGCCAGTGAGTTATTCTACAAAATGTATCTGTCAAGTTTGTTTTTTTATCTGATTTCTTTGTCCGCCTCACTGGGATAGCCACATGTGCAGCGTCCCAGTCAGGACACGTGGGGACTGCAAAATTACTGTAAAGCTGCATTACTGTGTTGCATGTCATTTTGCATTACATCACCTGTTGTATCCCTGTTCATAGGCTGGTTAGGTGTGTTTTATACATCCCACCACTAGAGGGGGATAGCACTTAGTCTATATAAATACTTTAGTCAGGCCTAGTATGAGGGGGAGTAGGGTTAGTTGTTAAGCTAAGACTACACATCACAGAGTAGTGATTGAAGTCAGAAGCAGCTATGTGGTAGTGCCAAGGTATGAGGAGCAGGAGAGCGTTTTCCTCCTGTGGTGCTCTTAGTTCCTTTCATCCTACAACCAGAGGATAGAGTTGCATCCCTGGAAGAAATCCAAGCAAAGAGACATCGGTGATAACAGCCACTACCTAAGGCTTAACGGGCACCTTTGCACATGGTGGAGGACAATCTAGCTACAGGCAGCCTCACCATAAATTATAGAAGACAGATTTGCTACCTGTTCAAGGGCTTGGAAGATACAGAAATTATAGGACTAAGCATGCCCGAAAAGAGTACTACAGAACCACAGCCTGAGTCAGAACCTAGCCAAACCTATTAACAGTGGATCAACAGAATTCCTCTAAATATCAAGAGACTGTATTCTGTCTGGATGTATATGCCGCAACTAAAACCAGCTACAGTAAAAGTTGTGAGTTGTATCCTACCACTGTCTACTTCATTCTTCAATATCACTACAACTGGTTGTACCACCATAAACTGTACTGGCATCACGACAAATACCACCAAGGGACCCAGCCGCCACAAGCACCCTAAACACCGCCGTCATCAAGGGCACCTCAACCTCCATCTAGGTTGGTGCTTCCCTACCACAGAGTGTGCCCCGGAGGATTTCGTGCTGTCTTCCTCATCACTGTGCTGCCGGCAAGATGTCAGATTCCAGCACCTTCTGAAAACATAGCATTGTAGGGGCTCACAATTCCTTCATGTAGCCATGAAGCTAAATGTGTGGCATTTCAATTAGAAGTTGAGTAGTTATTCAATTTAGTCTAGATTTATTTGTTTAGATCTCTAAAGAACAATCTAAATTGTCTTTGCAGAAGTAGTTATTATTACTAATAGAATTAGCTATTTCCTGATAATTACACTCATCATGAAAAGACAAACATTCAGTGGAGCGTACAATAAGCTAATCAACTGCCTTCAGCTACAGTTCACAGTCACTGACCTCTGGAAGCACCAAGGTCTAATATAAAAAGAAGACTTCTGCACACTGGATTTTGTAGTACAGCACAATGGCTCTGTCTAACATTGTAAAGTAATTACCAGGTAGATTATTAGGTTAGGTATCAGTTTCTTGACAACATAAGCTTTGAGATAAATGTTATTATTAAAATTGTAAACGATGGTAACTTTGTTTGCTCAATGCAATAAGTAGCACTATAGTAGAAGTTGTAGCAGTAGTAGCAATAGTAGTAATAGTAGTAGTAGTACATGAAAACAATGCATCAAATACCTTAAGTTCTTGTAATGCTTTTTGTAATTCTTCTGGTGTCTTGTACTCAAAGTCTCTCTCTAAATACTCGTCTTCAGCTTGTGAAATCCATTCTTGCATCTCAGACAGATCTTTCCGAAGGTTCCGTGTTTTTGCTAAGCCGCCTTTTAGTGCCGATTTTTTTGTGTAGGCCTAGATGAAGACATAAACTTACAGCTCAACTGTGGCAAGGACACTCAAAACGTTTATATTTCACATTTAGCTTTCAGTCCAAGTATGGAAGCAGACAACATGAAGGTTTTGTTGAAAGTTAAGACAAGCAAAAGTTGACATTGTGTTCATATACAGCAGAAAAAATGCAGAGTGTATAAATAAGAGCATCTCGAATATACACATACAGTGGTTGCATGCTTTTTGTCAGAGAGGATTTGCATTAACCTCTGACTTTTGAAATCAATTGAAATGATATCTCAAGGATAAACAGTACATTTCATCTTCAAGTAGATTTTAAACTATTATATTGGAGACAAAATGTATAATAACTGATTCATATTTGATGGTGATAATATTTTGATATGTTTGAGTGATAATAAACTGCCTGCATAGGAATATATACATGTAGTAAGAGGCATCTATATAGCAGTATTAGAACAATGCACTAGGCACCATTGGAATCAGAGTAGTCTCTACTAATGCTATGTCTGCATTTCAGTTTTTTTTTTTACATTAATGCTCTTACATGAAAAGCTATTTTATAGTAATTTAATACCATTACTGTTTTGCCATTATTAATAATGCAGCTATTTTGAGCTTACATATTATACTGTGACCATAATTGTGATAGTAAAGGACATCTGTCAGCAGTTTTATGATGTAATTACTAGTGTTGATCACGAATATTCGAATTGCGAATTTTAATCACGAATATCGGCACTTCGAGAATTCGCGAATATTTAGAATATTCCAAAAAAAAATCGTAATCACGAATATTCGATTTTTTTAAAAATACCAGTTCATGCAAATTTGTATGCGAAAATGTTTATGCAAATCAAGAAAATAATGCCTGGAGATCAGGAATTCGAGAATTCTCGAATATATGGCGAATATTCGCCCAAATATTAGCAAAATATCGCAAATTCAAATATTGCTCCTGCCGCTCATCACTAGTAATTACTAAGGACAAAATAAACTAATGACAGATCCCCTTAGGAAAATCCCCTTAGGAAGATCCCCTTTCTTTAATTGCCGTTTTGCTAAAATATTGTATTGAACAGCTCCAGTGCATATCAATGAGTCCTAAATATTTATGAACTCCTGATTTTCTCCTTCCTCCTGCTCCTTATTCATTTGTATAATCTGTAAATCAGTGGCAGAGGGCGGAGAAAACCAGAAACTCCTGAATATGAGGAATCAAAGGCATGTGATGGAGCCTTAAGAACCTTGCGGTGACAGATTCCCTTTATTTGATAATGTGTGAGAAGTTTAATCAAGGATTCTACTGTGGCCCAGATTTACTAATGAGTCTGTGTCTACAACATGTCTAAAATGTAACACAAATTGCCACAACTAGTGTATCTGAAAATGTTTCCAATTCACTTGAAAGAAGAAGGAAGAGGGTAGTTTGACAGAAAAGAGGTCTTGACTAGAGTTGAGCGAACACCTGTATGTTCGGGTTCGAGAAGTTCGGCCGAACTTCCAGAAAATGTTCGGGTTCGGGATCCGAACTCGACCCGAACTTCGCCCAGAACCCGAACCCCATTGAAGTCAATGGGGACCCTAACTTTTCGTCACTAAAAAGGCTGTAAAATAGCCCAGGAAAGGGCTAGAGGGCTGCAAAAGGCAGCAAAATGTAGGTAAATCCCCTGCAAACAAATGTGGATAGGGTAATGAATAAAAAAAATAAATAATAATAATAATTAACCAATATCAATTGGAGAGAGGTCCCATAGCAGAGAATCAGGCTTCATGTCACCCACCACTGGAACAGGCCACTGTGAGATATTTAGGCCCCGGCACCCAGACAGAGGAGAGAGGCCCCATAGCAGAGATTCAGGCTTCATGTCATAGCAGAGAATCAGGCTTCATGTCACCCACCACTGGAACAGGCCACTGTCAGATATTTTTAGTCCCCGGCACCCAGACAGAGGAGAGAGGCCCCATAGCAGAGATTCAGGCTTCATGTCATAGCAGAGAATCAGGCTTCATGTCACCCACCACTGGAACAGGCCATTGTCAGATATTTTTAGGCCCCGGCACCCAGACAGAGGAGAGAGGTCCCATAGCAGAGATTCAGGCTTCACGTCATAGCAAAGAATCAGGTTTCATGTCACCCATCACTGGAACAGGCCAATGTTCAGATATTTTTAGGCCCCGGAACCCAGACAGAGGAGAGAGGCCCCATAGCAGAGATTCAGTCTTCATGTCATAGCAGAGAATCAGGCTTCATGTCACCCACCACTGGAACAGGCCACTGTCAGATATTTTTAGGCCCCGGCACCCAGACAGAGGAGAGAGGTCCCATAGCAGAGATTCAGGCTTTATGTCAAAGCAGAGAATCAGGCTTCATGTCACCCACCACTGGAACAGGCTATTGTCAGATATTTTTAGGCCCCGGCACCCAGACAGAGGAGAGAGGTCCCATAGCAGAGAATCAGGCTTCATGTCACCCACCACTGGAACAGGCCACTGTCAGATATTTTTAGGCCCCGGCACCCAGACAGAGGAGAGAGGTCCCATAGCAGAGAATCAGGCTTCATGTCATAGCAGAGAATCAGGCTTCACGTCACCCACCACTGGAACAGGCCATTGTCAGATATTTTTAGGCCCCGGCACCCAGACAGAGGAGAGGTTCATTCATCTTTGGGTTGCCCCCCAATATAATGGAAAAAATTAAAAAAAGAGGATTGAATGAGGAAGTGCCCTGGAGTACAAGAATATATGGTTAAGGGGAGGTAGTTATAAATGTCTAATCTGCACAAGGGATGGACAGGTCCTGTGGGATCCATGCCTGGTTAATTTTTATGAGCGTCAACTTGTCCACATTGGCTGTAGACAGGCGGCTGCGTTTGTTTGTAATGACGCCCCCTGCCGTGCTGAATACGCGTTCAGACAAAACGCTGGCCGCCGGGGAGGCCAGAACCTCCAAGGTATAAAAGGCTAGCTCTGGCCACGTGGACAATTTGGAGACCCAGAAGTTGAATGGGGCCGAACCATCAGTCAGTACTTGGAGGGGTGTGCACACGTACTGTTCCACCATGTTAGTGAAATGTTGCCTCCTGCTAACACGTTCCGTATCAGGTGGTGGCGCAGTTAGCTGTGACGTGGTGACAAAACTTTTCCACATCTCTGGCATGCTAACCTTGCCCTCAGAGGAGCTGGCCGTGACACAGCTGCGTTGGCGACCTCTTGCTCTTCCTCTGCCTTCGCCTTGGGCTTCCACTTGTTCCCCTGTGACATTTGGGAATGCTCTCAGTAGCGCGTCTACCAACGTGAGATTGTACTCACGCATCTTCCTATCACGCTCCAGTGCAGGAAGTAAGGTGGGCACATTGTCTTTGTACCGGGGATCCAGCAGGGTGGCAACCCAGTAGTCCGCACACGTTAAAATGTGGGCAACTCTGCTGTCATTGCGCAGGCACTGCAGCATGTAGTCGCTCATGTGTGCCAGGCTGCCCAGAGGTAAGGACAAGCTGTCCTCTGTGGGAGGCGTATCGTCATCGTCCTGCATTTCCCCCTAGCCACGCACCAGTGATGGGCCCGAGCTGCATTGGGTGCCACCCCGCTGTGAACATGCTTTATCCTCCTCTTCCTCCACCTCCTCCTCATCCTCGTCCTCCTCGTCCTCCAGTAGTGGGCCCTGTCTGGCCACATTTGTACCTGGCCTCTGCTGCTGCAAAAAAAATAACTCCCTCTGAGTCACTTCTAAGAGACTGGCCTGAAAGTGCTAAAAATGACCCCTCTTCCTCCTCCTCCTCCTCCTCCTGGGCCACCTCCTCTTCCATCATCGCCCTAAGTGTTTTCTCAAGGAGACATAGAAGTGGTATTCTAACGCTGATAAAGGCATCATCGCCACTGGCCATGTTGGTGGAGTACTCGAAACAGCGCAACAGAGCACACAGGTCTCGCATGGAGGCCCAGTCATTGGTGGTGAAGTGGTGCTGTTCCGCAGTGCGACTGACCCGTGTGTGCTGCAGCTGAAACTCCACTATGGCCTGCTGCTGCTCGCACAGTCTGTCCAGCATGTGCAAGGTGGAGTTCCACCTGCTGGGCACGTCGCATATGAGGCGGTGAGCGGGAAGGCCGAAGTTACGCTGTAGCGCAGACAGGCGAGCATTGGCAGGATGTGAACCCCGGAAGCGCACACAGACGGCCCGCACTTTATGCAGCAGCTCTGACATGTCGGGGTAGTTGTGAATGAACTTCTGCACCACCAAATTCAGCACATGCGCCAGGCAAGGGATGTGCAACAAACCGGCTAGTCCCAGAGCTGCGACGAGATTTTGCCCATTATCGCACACCACCAGGCCGGGCTTGAGGCTCACCGGCAGCAACCACTCGTCGGTCTGTTGTTCAATACCCCGCCACAACTCCTGCGCGGTGTGGGGCCTGTCCCCCAAACATATGAGTTTCAGAATGGCCTGCTGACGTTTACCCCGGGCTGTGCTGAAGTTGGTGGTGAAGGTGTGTGGCTGACTGGATGAGCAGGTGGAAGAAGAGGAGGAGGAAGCGGAGTAGGAGGTGGAGGCTACAGGAGGCAAAGAATGTTGCCCTGCGATCCTTGGCGGCGGAAGGACGTGCGTCAAAGAGCTCTCCGCCTGGGGCCCAGCCGCCACTACATTTACCCAGTGTGCAGTTAGGGAGAGATAGCGTGCCTGACCGTGCTTACTGGTCCACGTATCTGTGGTTAGGTGGACCTTGCCACAGATGGCGTTGCGCAGTGCACACTTGATTTTATTGGATACTTGGTTGTGCAGGGAAGGCACGGCTCTCTGGGAGAAGTAGTGGCGGCTGGGAACAACATATTGTGGTACAGCAAGCGACATGAGCTGTTTGAAGCTGTCTGTGTCCACCAGCCTGAATGACAGCATTTCATAGGCCAGTAGTTTAGAAATGCTGGCATTCAGGGCCAGGGATCAAGGGTGGCTAGGTGGGAATTTACGCTTTCTCTCAAATGTTTGTGAGATGGAGAGCTGAACGCTGCCGTGTGACATGGTTGAGATGCTTGGTGACGCAGGTGGTGGTGTTGGTGGTACATCCCATGTTTGCTGGGCGGCAGGTGCCAACGTTCCTCCAGAGGCGGAGGAAGAGGCCGAGGCGGCAGCAGCAGAAGAGGCCGAGGCGGCAGCAGCAGAAGAGGTAGCAGGGGGAGCCTGAGTGACTTCCTTGTTTTTAAGGTGTTTACTCCACTGCAGTTCATGCTTTGCATGCAGGTGCCTGGTCATGCAGGTTGTGCTAAGGTTCAGAACGTTAATGCCTCGCTTCAGGCTCTGATGGCACAGCGTGCAAACCACTCGGGTCTTGTCGTCAGCACATTGTTTGAAGAACTGCCACGCCAGGGAACTCCTTGAAGCTGCCTTTGGGGTGCTCGGTCCCAGGTGGCGGTGGCCATTAGCAGACAAACTCTCTTGGCGGCGGGTGTTCTGCTTTTGCCCACTGCTCCCTCTTTTGCTACGCTGTTGGCTCAGTCTCACCACTGCCTCTTCCTCCGAACTCTGAAAGTCAGTGGCACGACCTTCATTCCATGTGGGGTCTAGGACCTCATCGTCACCTGCATCGTCTTCCACCCAGTCTTCCTCCCTGACCTCCTGTTCAGTCTGCACACTGCAGAAAGACGCAGCAGTTGGCACCTGTGTTTCATCATCAGAGATGTGCTGAGGTGGTATTCCCATGTCCTCATCATCAGGAAACATAAGTGGTTGTGCGTCAGTGCATTCTATGTCTTCCACCGTTGGGGAAGGGCTAGGTGGATGCACTTGGGAAACCCTGCCAGCAGAGTCTTCAAACAGCATAAGAGACTGCTGCATAAGTTGAGGCTCTGAGAGTTTCCCTGATATGCATAGGGGTGATGTGACAGACTGATGGGCTTGGTTTTCAAGCGCCATCTGTGCGCTTTCTGCAGAAGTCTGGGTGGGAGATAATGTGAACGTGCTGGATCCACTGTCGGCCACCCAATTGACTAATGCCTGTACCTGCTCAGGCCTTATCATCCTTAGAACGGCATTGGGCCCCATCAAATATCGCTATAAATTCTGGCGTCTACTGGGTAGTTGGTACACTAGGACGTGTGGCTGTGGCAGAACGGCCACATCCTCTCCCAGCACCAGAGGGTCCACTAACTCCACCACGACCATGTCCGCGTCCCTTACTAGATGTTTTCCTCATTGTTACCGTTCACCGCAATAAGAAAAAAATTATTTGGCCCAATGTATTGAATTCAAATTCAGGCCTTTTTTTACAGGCACCTAACACTATCTGGCTATCTATTTAGGTACCGTATTACACTAATACAGGCACAGCAGTAACCACAGATTTAGCTGAATATAAATTGTAGGCCTAGTATTTAGGCCCTGGATGACAGGTATCCCTTTACAGACAGAATTACACTTGGAGATGCATGGTAGCGTGTGAAGTTATTGAGGATGATCCTATCAGCACCTTCAATGCAATATACCCTTTTATGGAAAGATTTAAACTTGGCCTGCTACAGCAGAAACCACTGATTTAGGGAATTGCTAATTTGGGAATTGTATTTCAACCCAGAAAAATATTTATCCTTTGCCAGACAGCAGACAGTATTACAAATGGCTAGCCACAGCTGAAACACCAGATTCAGGGTACTGCTATTTTGGCAATTGTATTTCACCCCTCAATAAAATAGCAAGCACAGCCAAGCCCCTGATGTAGGATATATATTAAAAAAAAACACACTATTGATGGTTAAATGGACTTGGTGGCAGCTTGTGCTGGCGCACCACAAGACACAAAATGGCCTCCGATCACCCCAGAAAAAAGTGACAGAAAAATGCTCTGGGCAGCCTAAAAACAATGAGCAATTAACTAGCAGAAGTTGAATGATACACAGCTGTAGATCGATCACTTCAGTAAGTGTATTTGATGAGTAAATCCCTGCCTAATCTGTCCCTAACAGCAGCAGCTGCATCCTATCCCTACACTGATCAGAGCAGAGTGACATGCGGCGCTACGTGAATCCAGCTTAAATAGAGGCTGGGTTACATGCTGCACTGGCCAATCACAGCCATGCCCATAGTAGGCATGGCTGTGATGGCCTCTTGGGGAATGTAGTATGACGCTTGTTGATTGGCTGCTTTGCAGCCTTTCAAAAAGCGCTAAGAAAGCGCCAAACACCGAACTCGAACCCGGACTTTTAAGTAAATGTTCGGGTTCGGGTCCGTGTCACGAACACCCCAAAATTCGGTACGAACCCGAACTATACAGTTCGGGTTCGCTCATCCCTAGTCTTGACCTGAGATATGATGGTTTGGATCAGAATTGTAACACAAATTCTATCTCAAAGTAAGCCAACCAAAAGTGTGTACCCCATCACCACATTTATCATGCGCCCTGATCCCCTGTGATAATTCTGGTCTAAACAGCCTGTCTGAGCTTATGCCATCTACAGCATTAGTAAATCTGTGCTGTGTTTGGTATGGTATATCTAGCATGTTTGCTAGTAATATGTCACAATGTATACCTTTATCTTTTCCTTGTCCGCCATCTCAATATCCTCAGCCACTAAAAGGGGCCCCATTCTCAAGATGGGAACAGATCCCAGGGGTGCAACCTGTACATATTGGCCATTCATGGCAAATCCTAAGGGTATTCCATAAATATCAGGTTGGGAATATCCCTTTTCCTGCTAGAGTAAAGGCCCCTTTACACGAGTCAACACAGCAGGCAACTATCAGGAATAATCCATTTAGTCCTGATAATTGTCTGTTTGTTACAGAAGGTAAAAGCTACATTTACAAGCACATACAGCAATCACCTCCTCTGCATGGTTATGAGTGAGCCATGCTGCAATCACTAGTCTCCATACAGATTTATTGTTTCTAAACAGCAAATTGCTATAATGGCACGATCTGCTGCCCAGAAATGATTATTTGGATGGCAGCACCATTGATGCTTTCACCCAATGAACAAGCATTTTCTCCTTTATCATGTGATCAGCGGCACCAGGCAATTATTGGAAACAAGTGTTCCTAGGAATGCTTCCCGATAATTGTCCTGATCATTGCCCAAGTAAAGGGGCAGGGGTAGGGATTGTACAGCCGTTAATATTGATTACCTATTGTCAGGATAGGTCATTAATATCTGATTGTCGGGGGTCCAACACTCGTCACCCCCACCCCGGATCAGCTGTTTGATGAGGGGCTGCACTCCATGCGAGTGCTGCTTCCTCTTGATTACACTGCACTTTGTCTCGGAAGTGCAGTGTAACACAAGTACTCACTCTATTTAAGTGAATGGAGAAAGTGTTTGTAATTACACTACACCACCGCTCCATGGGACTCGAGGTGTAGTATGAAGATCAGGAAGCTGCGCTTTCATGGAGCGCCACCTCCTCGTCTCACAGCTGATCGGTGGGGTGCCTGGTGTCAGACCCCCACCGATCAGATATCGATGACCTATCCTGATGATAGGTCATCAATATTAATGGCTGGACTACCCCTTTAATAAAACCAAGGACAATAGACATATAAATGTGGGTAACCAAGTGGAACTTTCTCCATAGGTCACAGCTGATCTTGGAATTAATTAGAGAAGTCAAATGTAACAAATAACATGGAAACTTTTTTTTTAAATTATTTCAAACCAAATAGACACTCCTAAATGTGCAAAATATCTCATATTAATACATTTCCCCCTTTACAGGCTGTGTAAGTATACACCAAATGTATCAAAATGGTTTTGGTTTAACTTATCTAACTCTCTACCAACTGTTGATTTATTGAGTTTACTTTGAGACAGACTCACTTTGGCACAAAACTGAGCATCTTAGGCTGTGCAACTTTCTAGCAAAGCCACATCCCTTTTCTGTTCAGCACACCTCAGATACTTTCCCTAAATACTAGTTGCACCTTCTGGAACAATTTACAGTACATTTTAATCTAAGTGCACTCAGATTATTAATGTGGGCCATAATGTCACATAATACTGTCAGTCAAAACATCTCGGAGTCCTCTTCTTTGTGACCCATTATCGTTTTCCACATACAGTACATACCTGTTTACATATCAGGTCCCATTGCTTATTCAGGTTATCTAAATCTCTCTGGAGTTTTGGCAAGTAGGTTGGTTCTGCTTTACTGATCAGTTTCTGTCCGATATCATTGACACTGCTCACACTAGGCTGGATTGTTTGGATGTCATTTACCAATGCCTTTAGTAAAATAATAAAAAAAAAATAAAAGAGAGTAACTTTAATACTACCAAAAAAAGGTATTTGGAAGATATGTAGTACTTAGCTCCTACCTCCTATAGATGTTAATTCTGGGATACAGTTTAAATATATCTTTATATAATATGGAAGAACAGAGGGCTCTTCTTGGCATCATAATGTTCTCAGGTACTCACATTACACTGTTCTAGCTGTTTTTCAAGTGCTTCACAATCCCCAAGGGCTGGCCACTCGTCATTGAGGAACACATTCACTTCTGCCATCCACTTTTTTAAGGTTTTAAGATCATTCTAAAAAGAATACAATATTTATGCAGTTCTTAAAAAGAATCACCATCAATGCTTTTGAGCAGTTGCTGTGTAATGTGGGCTTTGTACACACAAACCATGGGATGGCTGTGCCGTTTTGTGGGCTGTAAACCATGGAACCACAAAACAATGTGCACCCATCATCACATTGACTTCAATGGGTCAGTGATCCGCAAGATGCGGCCAAAGATAGGACATGTCCTATCTTTTGCAGTGTGGAGGCATGGACTTCGGAAGCACATGGAAGGGCTTAAAGTCAATGGGCCGATGCCTGCGTTTGGTGGATCCATGGTTTGCGGTCCGCAAAACAGGTATCGCCATACCACAATTAACCTTAGCACAAGTACGCTAGCTCCCAGAAAAAAATAAGGATTATTGGGTAGGAATATTAAAGCCTCACAATTTCTTAATTTCCATGCCTAGAAAAGCAGTCATTCTTGATACTTTTTTTTATGTGTTTTTTCCTAATGCTACTAGTGCATACACTTCTGGAAACAATATTTTTTTTGTGTTACTTTCAAATACAATCATTTGTTTTTGTCAATAAAAAGTTTGGACCTTGATAGATTTAAAATTTCACAATCATTGATGCGATGCACATGCCCACAACTGTGATCAATATACTAAAAGTGTATAAATGCAAATTTAGATTATATGTTCTAGAAATGCACCAGAGTTTTTACAGTGGGTGGACTTGGATGATAAATCTGGCATAATGTTAGCCTTTCTAATCTAAGTTTTTGCTTACTTTATAACAGAATTCTGCTTGAATGTTGGTGCAATTTAGGTGCATACTAAGCCACGACCCATTATCAATAAACCACATCCCCTTTCCCTCCCCAATGTCACCTGTACCATCAAAAGTGTCTGCAACACAATGAATTTGGGGCCCTGCCTCTGCAGCAGAATTTTGTCTTAAGTTGAGCAAGAATTTGGGAGCATTTCCAAAAGTAACCTATCCCTGAGTTTTAGGATTACAAATAGGGTACCCACAGAATTCTATGGGACCATAATATACCAATAAGTTTTTGTATTGCAAAACAAATCAGTCTTACAAGCATTGCCTATAGAGCAGAATATATAGGCTCATGGACTGATTGTTAATAATATCAGCAAATATCAACGAATAATATCAGATATACCTGGAACTGTTTATGTCTGTTGAGTAATTCTTCTAATTTTTGGCTTTGTCCTGCTATCTGGCTTGATAAAATCTGCCAACGGCTTTGGGCTTGGTCAATTTCTGCCCAATACTTTTGCTTGACATCAGCAGGTGCTTTGCTAGATAACTCCTCTGCAGTTCTGCTGAGATAGTTCATATCAGCCTGATGTTCCTGCAGGGAACTTTGTAAGGCCTAGTTAAGAACAAAGAATAGAACATAAATACATGATAGAATAATACAATATATGTTTCATATAGAAATGTTTTATTACAGTACCAGAAACATGGACATATACACTATGTGGCCACCAGATAACATAATCCATACATCCAAAAACATGGAAAACAATATAGAGGTTTGGCCTCCACTTTAATGCTATAAGAGCCTGAAATCTTCTTTTAACACTAGATATAAATACCATATTTGCAGTTTCCAATGAACATAGCTAATAACATAACTAACATGACTAATATTTTGCAGTCCATCTTCCCCAAAGGACCTATGGAGGGAACAATACTTACCCTCCTCCCCAATGGACCTATAGGGGAAGCATACTTACTTCTGCATGGTTCTGGATCCTTCGGTCCACCATGTGCCCTTCTTGTCAAGTTGTAAAATAGACTGGGGTAATGTTTGCAGCTTCAGCCAATGACTGACCACAGCAGTGACATGCTCCCCCCCCCCAAGAGGCATGTGGGCCTCTGCTTAGAGGGAACAACACAAGTGTGCTACTATTGGCTGCAGTGGCACACATGGCATGAAGCAGGGACTGGACTGTGGTGGACTGAAGGAGCTGAAACCAAGCAGCGGGGAGTAGTTAAGTACGGTATGTTTCCCTCCACTGGTCTGAGGGGACCTTCCAAAAATTTTCAAAGCTAGATAAGAGATGGTACACATGTACTTTCCCCATATAGCCTTAACATATCTCATATCTGATATACAGTACAAACCTTTAGCTCCCTGAGTCTATGTTCCATAATTTCACATTCAGTAACAGTGACCTGAGGTATAGCAAGTTTGGTTTCAGACTGCTTGATCCACAGAAGGATAGTGCTCATCTTCTCCTTGTACTGTGTTGGAGGTAAACTGTCTAAAACTGATAAAAAAAAATAATCTATGTAGCTTGTATAGTATCATATTTTCAGGTTAATAAAAATTACACAGAAAACTATTATACTTCTAAATTGGGAAGGGAAACAATCAATAATAATAATAATAATTAATTTATAAGGAAATCCACTTCAAAATTATAAGTCCCCATATGGGTTTTCATTCTGCATATATATATATATTTTTTCCACCTGAACACTATCTTTTTTAATAGATAAATATTGGTTGCATGTGTTTTAGAATGATATTATACAATTTTAAACAGTTACAATACAAGAGATAGGTGTCTATCTTGGTTTGTTCTACTAAATAATCTTACAGCAATCAGCTGAGCGTTCATTCAGTCAAAAGCAATGGCATATCATATTCACCTCATCCATTTGAGCGCCAAGAGGCCCCCACAGCCATCTTGATTGAAGATCCCACGCAAAATCTCATGCGCGAGGATGTATGATGTCACCACTCCAGCCATCGTGATGATGTAAAATTTAGAGTGGCATCTTCAATCAAGATGGTCATGACGGCCTCTCCACACTCAAATGGATAAAGTGAGTATTTATATATATTTTTAACTGATTAACCTCTAAAAACCTCATTTATTATCTCAGATGCCACAATCAGCGATTAACGTAGAACTTAAGAGGCTCAATTACGGGGGGGGGGGGGGGGGGGCAGAACAATAGCTGTTCCCCATTATTGTGCCTGCTACTTACAAAGAAATGTGCTTTGTGATTAAGTAATTTGTCACAAAGTGAATTTCTTTGCGAAATTTGGCAAAACAGCCAAATCAAATTTTTGGAAACTTCGCTCATCTCTACTGACAGCACACAGATGTCATCCATGAACTGTCCACATCTGTGTGTAGGTTTCGCAAATGATAGAACATGTCCTTTTCTTGGCTGTTTTGCAACAAGAATAGCCATTTCTTCTGATGGGTGTGAGACAACTGCATAATGTACATGTCCAGGATCCATGTATTGTGTAGTTTGTAAACCGCAAAATGGATACAGTTAGGTGCATGAGGCCTAAAGGAGAGTTAGGACACCCCCATATACATTTTATGCCCCTGAATAAAGTTTGCATAGAATTTTGTGAAACCCATTGAGAAATACACTCACCTAAAGAATTATTAGGAACACCTGTTCTATTTCTCATTAATGCAATTATCTAGCCAACCAATCTCATGGCAGTTGCTTCAATGCATTTAGGGGTGTAGTCCTGGTCAAGACAATCTCCTGAACTCCAAACTGAATGCCAGAATGGGAAAGAAAGGTGATTTAAGCAATTTTGAGCGTGGCATGGTTGTTGGTGCCAGACAGGCCGGTCTGAGTATTTCACAATCTGCTCAGTTACTGGGATTTTCACGCACAACCATTTCTAGGGTTTACAAAGAATGGTGTGAAAAGGGAAAAACATCCAGTATGCGGCAGTCCTGTGGGCAAAAATGCCTTGTGGATGCTAGAGGTCAGAGGAGAATGGGCCGACTGATTGTGTGAAGCCACAACACGCACAACCTTGAGGCGGATGGGCTACAACAGCAGAAGACCCCACCGGGTACCACTCATCTCCACTACAAATAGGAAAAAGAGACTACAATTTGCACAAGCTCACCAAAATTGGACTGTTGAAGACTGGAAAAATGTTGCCTGGTCTGATGAGTCTCGATTTCTGTTGAGACATTCAAATGGTAGAGTCCGAATTTGGTGTAAACAGAATGAGAACATGTATCCATTCTCTGATGGCTACTTCCAGCAGGATAATGCACCATGTCACAAAGCTCGAATCATTTCAAATTGGTTTCTTGAACATGACAATGAGTTCACTGTACTAAAATGCCCCCCCCAGTCACCAGATCTCAACCCAATAGAGCATCTTTGGGATGTGGTGGAACGGGAGCTTCGTGCCCTGGATGTGCATCCCTCAAATCTCCATCAACTGCAAGATGCTATCCTATCAATATGAGCCAACATTTCTAAAGAATGCTATCAGCACCTTGTTGAATCAATGCCACATAGAATTAAGGCAGTTCTGAAGGCAAAAGGGGGTCCAACACCGTATTAGTATGGTGTTCCTAATAATTCTTTAGGTGAGTGTATATTGTGATCAGTTAACAACAAATACACATTGAACAATATAGGCAATCAAGCTTTAGGCATATTGCATGAATATATTAAACAGCACCCCAAAATCTATATATAGAGGTCTAGAGAATTTTCTTAAGACTCATATTTTACTTGGTTTCTAATCTTAAACTTTACTTTTTATTTAATAAACTACTAAAATGCTTTCACATTGTTGTGAAAACTGATCAATTTCCCATTTTCCCATTGACATTTGTGTCTATGACTGACAGCTATGTATGTATACACATGTACACAGAGAATAAAATCAATCACTAATAACACCTCCCCAGGGGCGGACATTCCACCTGTGCAGCCGGTTCAGCTGCACAGGGGCCCAGCCTATGAGCGGACCCTCCAGCTCAGCTGTCTGTGCGTCCTCAGGAGGTATAGACAGCAGATTGTAATGGTGTAGCAGAGAGCAGCAGGCTCCCCGCTTCACCATTCATCATCACTCCATCCAGCATGTAGAAGGGGCCCACCTCACTATCTGACTTCAGTCTCAGGACCTACTGCGCCATCCACAGCTCTGAGAACCAGGGCCTGGGCAGCATGTCCTGAGCTACATCTGCAATGGCACTGCCTCCTTACAGCTCAGTCCTGCCGTGTGGTGGGCAGCGTCATGAAGAGTTTGACACCAGCTCAGCCAGGCCTGTGCTGAGCCACTTCACTGTGTCCTAACCCCGCGTCCCATATAGCGATGTCAGTAGCCCCGCCCTGTCTAGTGTTTCGGTACCTACACCCCCTGGCTTAGCCCTGCCCACATCTGGTCCGCACCTAGCGCTCCTGGTGCTGAATGTGTGAAGCCTGCAGCAATTTAGGAGGAGGTGAGTGAGGACTGGAGGCTTTCTGTGTGTCCACTGTCCCAGCCAGGCACTGAACCTGTTATTTTTTTTACCCCACCTGCTTTTCCCCTCTGGCTCTCCTGTGACTGTCCCTTACTCGCATACTGTGAGGCTACATTCTAATGTATTTTGTGATCCGCGATCGTCAAGATATGGATGACGTCCATGGGCGATCTGTATATTTTTGCAGACCCATTAACTTAAATAGGTTTGCAGTCCTCATTTTGTTGAGAAGTATAGGATGTGTCACATTTTCCATCTTGTGCAGAATGGACATACAGATGCAGAAAGCACATACAAGTCATTTGCTTTCCGCATCTGTATGTCTGCTCCGCAGAGGATAGAAAATGTGACGTCCTATACTGGTCTGCAACGTGCAGGCTAGTTAATGGGTCTGCAAAAAAATGCAGATGGCACATGGGCATCATCTGTAATTTGCAGATCACAAAATACATATGGTCTGTGTCGTGTAAATAGGTTAAAAGTGTTGCCCAGACACTTAGGGGGTCATTTATTTAGACCCAGGGTTTTATACACTGGTCTTAATAACCCCTAAACTGGCAGGGGTTCTGCAAAAGTTATGAAGAGGCGCCGACTTCTCCATTACTTTGGCGCATCCAGCGCCAGTGTAAATGCATATCATCTAGACTGAATCCTGACCCATTCATTTCAATGGGTCTGTGTGAGTGGCACATATCTGTCCATAACAGATTACTACTGTGTGCTGGCACAAAGGGGCAAAAATTACAACGTGGGGGCATTAAGGGGGTCATTCAAGAGTATAACATTCCCCATATGCCAGGCTCGTCATAGGGAATATACTTGCGCCACTCCTGGTCCCCGCACTGCTGCTGCTGCTTCTCCAGCACAATGAAAATGCAATTTAAAGAAAAATCATACCCAGATAAGCTATTGGAGGAAGCTCTCGAAAAAGTAAGAAGATTAGACAGAAAATCCTTCTTTGACGAAAAGACAACACAAAAGTCAAATAAAAATCCTGAGTTTAGAATGATCCTTCCATATAACGCACGATCTAGACAAGTAACAGGAATTATTAGACGCCATTGGCACCATTTTCTCCATGACAAACATATCGGCCCTTTACTACCAACAAGCCCCCTCATTACATATACCAAAGCGCCTAATTTAGGCATACAAATAGCACAAACGGTAAAAAAAATGTACAAAAAGACAATCCAACAAAACTGGCTGAAACCCGATGTTTTTTTCAGATGTGGAAGCTGTATGGGCTGTAAGAAAACAAAATTCCGAAAAAAGACAACAGAAATTTCTTCAACCCAGAACTCCTTCTCCATGAACATCAAACATTTTATGACGTGTAACTCCTCCAGTGTTGTCTATCTGATCCAATATCCAGGTCCAAAACAATATATTGGCAGAACAAAAAGGCAGCTGAAAACTAGAATTTCCGAACACCTAAACAATATAGCAAAAGGCTGTGAAAACAACGCCCCTATCAAAACACTTCAAAGAAGTGCATAATAAAGATTATAGCGGTTTGTCCTTTTTGGCATTGGAGCAGATAGAACATCACTGGAGAGGAGGCAATCATATTGAGAAAATGTTGAGGGCTGAATCAAGGCAAATTTGCGATTTTGGTAGTCTCATACCAATGGGACTAAATGCTGATCTGGAGATATTTGGTTTTCTGTGAAATAATGGGGCATTCGCTCGTCTACCGACGGAGGATCACATGTCTGGCTGTTTATCAGCACTGCGATCCTCCCTTGGTGACGAGCGCATGTACCCTTTCCATCTTTCCAATATTACATCAATCAAGATGGAATGTATCTGCACGTATGTGTACGGAAAACTAAATACCCTATACCTTTAATATAAATATGGAGATAAGAATCCACACAGTAGACAAATATAGGTCTGAACTCATTGGGTTCACTATTACACTATATGAATGAAGGTCTTAATGTTTTTATGTAAGCAGCAAAAACTATTAAAATCGCAACAAAATCAATATAAGCTGACATTAATGAGGTTAAATACATCAAGTGTATTATTTTAATATAGAAGTGATATATCAAATTAATTTTCTATGTAGTATGTATAATGCAAGAAACTGCAACTTATATAAAAAAAACACACCATTAAGATAAAAACACACAATAACCGCAACAAAACCGCAGGTGGGAAAATTGAGTACAAAATTTAATGAATGGAAACTACAACTAGTAAAAACGACGTACAGATGCCCCATCAAATACAAACTAAAAATAAATATGGGAAATTTGCAAGATGAGAAAAATGGCATCAGAAATAATCCTTACCAGTTTTTGGAGACAACCAATCAGGGTATAAAAACCCACAATGCAGACAGAAGGGTCATCACCACTGAAGAAGGGGAGAGTCGTCCCCGAAACGCGTTTGGTATAAAATCAAGATATGACCCCTATTCCAAAAGAATGGACTTTATCGGGATGATTAACAGTGCACTGTGAATTCTGCAAGCGATCATCGCCCTAATATTATCGAGCGTTGGATCAAGGATCTGGACTAAGAAATATCGAAAGTCCTAGTCCCGTCTGCCTGCTATGTCATCTCCGGAAGCATCAACTACCTTCTAAATACACGTGGGACGCCGACTGAGAAACAGCCGGGACGCCGGTGTTCAGCGGGCCCTGGAAAGCTTCATGATACCGTTGAGCAGCCGGGACAAGGAAAGGTAAGCCCACGGAAGTGGGTTATCATTACCGGTTTTAAGATTCAGATAACCAGCGAACAATACTTCATAAAAGGACACAATTACATCTAAAGTGATATCAACAAATTGCCATTCTGGTTATACCACTGACCTCACCGCAGTTGTGAGATATTTTGTCCTCATTGTTGCTACAAAGGATACAATTAATGACTTTATATCCATTCTACAACCTAACCAATAACTGTGGACATATCTGAGGACGCCAAGTTCTAATAGGAGCCAGTTGCTGGTTATATGGTATTAATGGTGTATAATATTTTATGTTGCAAATTCCACTAAGCTAGCTACTGGATACTTACCGCAACATTGTGCAATACTCTTCATTTCCAGGCACCTTTTATTCATTGTTATTAACATTTTAACATTATACTTTTTATCTTTATTGTATTTTATCTGTGTGTATAATAAATTCATTGCTGTTTGGACTTGCCCACTATGTCCCATATGTTTAGTGTGCCAGTCTTCTAGTATTAGTTATTTTATGCATTTTTTGAAGGGTGAATCATTACAGATCTGAGCACCTTTCCGTGATTGTGAGGAGGTGAGAAATTTCCCTTCTAACTCTATTTGATTTCATGATCTACTTCCTATTTGTCCAAGAATAGCCCTTCTGACTCTATTACCCAACTCTTTAGCAAATCCTAAACTATCCCTCTTGAGAATTCTGCTGGCAGCAGCGAGACTACTAATTGCTTCAAACTGGAAGTCAACTATATCTCCATCGATTTCTCAATGGAGAGAAAAAGTTGAAGCTCTAGCCAGGCTTGAGGAACATTCTCACTGGGAATCACACTCACATCACAAATACACAAAAATATGGAATCCTTGGACAACTAGGAAAGATAACATAACTCACCACCAGCTCAAGGAACTGGATCCCTCGGTCACTTAATTATTTGCAGGTACATCCCTTTGTCTCTACTAACATAGAATAGACATATACAAACCTTACCTCTACAACACTGCTGGTTGCCTGGTCACTACTTCAAGACCTCACATGTCTGGTCGGTTCGCTCTGGATTCGAAGATCAAGATTTTCATATATATTTTGTCATATGTACCTCTCTCCACCCCCATCCCCCCTTCACTCCCATTACTCTTTGTTCTTGTTTGTTTAACCTCTTCAACTCTATTATTTGGAGAGTTCTAGTTCAAATTTCGGTTACTTCATTGGAGTTCGCTCCTAATATGGTATTTTCCAACAATATGACTGTACAAGAATTGAATGTGCAATGTTATACTACCTAGACATCTACAGGATCTGATGAACAACTCAGCTCCCCTTGCAGGGATCCCTATCCAAAGATATGATAAATGCTTAGGCTTCTCCCTATCACAGCTCTCATCGGCTTCCCATGATCGTGTCGGTGTATTATCGATTATTGTTATTGCCATTTTCCTTTATATGCCTACTTGAACAGGATCTTGTCACGTTGTATCCAAGCATTAATTGTTTACTGCACAAAATATGCTTTGTGAACCAATGATTGTTTCACTTAACTCCTGTTTTAAAATCAATAAAAAGATTTAAAAAAAAAAAAGTAAAAGTTTGATTTATGATTATTTTATGTCCCATTACTTTTAATCCCTTAACAAGTTGGAGGCACATATGCAAACTGTTGCAATTTCTACACAGTTCACCTGATTTGGATGTAAATACCCTCAAATTAAAGATCACAGGCTGCAGTAAAAATGTTAGAATTGTGTCCATGTCCCAATATTTATGGACCTGACTGTATACTATTTGAGAACACTGGGCTAATAGAGGGTGATCCCTTTCAGGGCCCTTTATCTCTTGGCCAGAATAAAGATTGGTTACAACCAGTGTCTCTCTCTCTCTCTGGGGTACATGTTCTGTTCTGCATTACAGACAGACCATTAATTTGGATGGACACTGTGCAATACTTATCTTCTCCTGTGGTGGCACTTCAAGAAATTTAAGCATCTTCTGCCAAGTTTTCCCCAGAATAAAGTTGATTGTTTAGGGTCCCAGCATTGGTAAATTTTGTGGTCGTCTTATTGTGGACCCTTTAACAATAACTTGTCCAAAGAGAATAACTTTTTTAAAGAGAACCTATCACCACAAAATGCAGTGCAATCTGCAGGCAGTATGTTATAGAGGAGGAGAAGCTGAGAAGATTGGTACATACTTTTTTGGAAAAAGATTTTGTAAAACTTGTTGCTTATAATTAGGGATGAGCAAACCCGAACTGTACAGTTCGGGTTCGTACCGAATTTTGGGGTGTCCGTGACACGGACCCGAACCCAAACATTTTCGTAAAAGTCTGGGTTCGGGTTCGGTGTTCGGCGCTTTCTTGGCGCTTTTTGAAAGGCTGCAAAGCAGCCAATCAACAAGCGTCATACTACTTGCCCCAAGAGGCCATCACAGCCTTGCCTACTATTGGCATGGCTGTGATTGGCCAGTGCAGCATGTGACCCAGGCTCTATATAAGCTTGGGTCACGTAGCGCTGCACGTCACTCTGCTGATACAAGCGTAGGGAGAGGTTGCTGCTGCGACGTTAGGGTGAGATTAGGCAGATTAACTCCTCCAAAAGACTTAATTCAGTGATCGATCTCCAGCTGTGGATCATTGAAGTGCTGATATTGAATTGCTCACTTTTTTTAGGCTGCCCAAAGCGTTTTTATATCACTTTTTTCTGGGGTGATCGGCGGCCATTTCGTGGCTTGTGGTGCGCCAGCACAAGCTACCACCAAGTGCATTTAACCATCAATAGTGTGGTTATTTTTTGCTATATCCTACATCAGGTGCAGGCTGAGCCTGTGTCACCCAAGTGCATTTAACCATCAATAGTGTGGTTATTTTTTGGCCATATACTACATCAGGTGCAGGCTGAGCCTGTGTCACCCAAGTGCATTTAACCATCAATAGTGTGGTTATTTTTTGCTATATTCTACATCAGGGTCAAGCTTTCATCAAGTGCATTTAACCATCAATAGTGTGTTTTTTTTTTGGCCATATACTACATCAGGTGCAGGCTGAGCCTGTGTCACCCAAGTGCATTTAACCATCAATAGTGTGGTTATTTTTTGGCCATATACTACATCAGGGGCAAGTTGAGCCTGTCACCCAGCGCCTAAAAAATAGGCCTGACATTTATATTCCTCCAAATCAGTACTGTTTTAGCTGGTCAAGTTATTTTTAGTGACCGTAAAAGCACAGTTTTTGTTCTGGGTTGAAAAACAATTCCCAAATTTGCCATTCTCAAAATTAGTAGTTTCTGCTATATCAGGCCTACTTTAAATCTATCCCAAAAAGGGTATATTAGATTCAAGGTGCTGATAGTGTCATTCTGAAAAACTTAACACACACGCTACAGTGCAGATACAAGTCTAATTCTGTGATTAAAGGTATACCTGTCACACAGCGCCTAAAAAATAGGCCTGACATTTCTATTCCTCCAAATCAGTACTGTTTTAGCTGGTCAAATTATTTGTAGTGACCGTAAAAGCACAGTTTTTGTTCTGGGTTGAAAAACTATTCCCAAATTTGCCATTCTCAAAATTAGTAGTTTCTGCTATATCAGGCCTACTTTAAATCTATCCCAAAAAGGGTATATTAGATTCAAGGTGCTGATAGTGTCATTCTGAAAAACTTAACACACACGCTACAGTGCAGATACTAGTCTAATTCTGTGATTAAAGGTATACCTGTCACACAGAGCCTAAAAAATAGGCCTGACATTTATATTCCTCTAAATCAGTACTGTTTTAGCTGGTCAAATTATTTGTAGTGACCGTAAAAGCACAGTTTTTGTTCTGGGTTGAAAAACTATTCCCAAATTTGTTATTCTCAAAATGAGTAGTTTCTGCTATATCAGACCTACTTTAAATCTATCCCAAAAAGGGTATATTAGATTCAAGGTGCTGATAGTGTCATTCTGAAAAACTTAACACACGCGCTACAGTGCAGATACAAGTCTAATTCTGTGATTAAAGGTATACCTGTCACACATCGCCTAAAAAATAGGCCTGACATTTCTATTCCTCCAAATCAGTACTGTTTTAGCTGGTCAAATTATTTGTAGTGACCGTAAAAGCACAGTTTTTGTTCTGGGTTGAAAAACTATTCCCAAATTTGCCATTCTCAAAATTAGTAGTTTCTGCTATATCAGGCCTACTTTAAATCTATCCCAAAAAGGGTATATTAGATTCAAGGTGCTGATAGTGTCATTCTGAAAAACTTAACACACACGCTACAGTGCAGATACAAGTCTAATTCTGTGATTAAACGTATACCTGTCACATAGCGCCTAAAAAATAGGCCTCACATTTATATTCAGCTAAATCTGTCATTACTGGTGTGCCTGTATTAGTGTAATACGGTACCTAAATAGATAGCCAGACAGTGTTAGGTGTCTGTAAAAAAAGGCCTGAATTTTAATTCAATACATTGGCCTGAATAATATTATTCTTATTGTGGTGAACGGGAACAATGAGGAAAACATCTAGTAAGGGACGCGGACGTGGACATGGTCGTGGTGGTGTTAGTGGATCCTCTGGTGCTGGGAGAGGACGTGGCCGTTCTGCCACAGCCACACGTCCTAGTGTACCAACTACCTCAGGTCCCAGTAGCCGCCAGAATTTACAGGGATATTTGGTGGGGCCCAATGCCGTTCTAAGGATGGTAAGGCCTGAGCAGGTACAGGCATTAGTCAATTGGGTGGCCGACAGTGCATCCAGCACGTTCACATTATATCCCACCCAGTCTTCTGCAGAAAGCGCACAGATGGCGCATGAAAACCAAGCCCATCAGTCTGTCACATCACCCCCATGCATATCAGGGAAACTGTCTGAGCCTCAAGTTATGCAGCAGTCTCTTATGCTGTTTGAAGACTCTGCTGCCAGGGTTTCCCAAGGGCATCCACCTAGCCCTTCCCCAGGGATGGAAGAGATAGAATGCACTAACGCACAACCACTTATGTTTCCTGATGATGAGGACATGGGAATACCACCTCAGCACGTCTCTGATGATGACGAAACACAGGTGCCAACTGCTGCGTCTTTCTGCAGTGTGCAGACTGAACAGGAGGTCAGGGATCAAGACTGGGTGGAAGACGATGCAAAGGACGATGAGGTCCTAGACCCCACATGGAATGAAGGTCGTGCCACTGACTTTCACAGTTCGGAGGAAGAGGCAGTGGTGAGACCGAGCCAACAGCGTAGCAAAAGAGGGAGCAGTGGGCAAAATCAGAACACCCGCCGCCAAGAGACTCCGCCTGCTATTGACCGCCGCCATCTGGGACCGAGCACTTCTTCAAACAATGTGCTGACGACAAGACCCGAGTGGTTTGCACGCTGTGCCATCAGAGCCTGAAGCGAGGCATTAACGTTCTGAACCTTAGCACAACCTGCATGACCAGGCACCTGCATGCAAAGCATGAACTGCAGTGGAGTAAACACCTTAAAAACAAGGAAGTCACTCAGGCTCCCCCTGCTACCTCTTCTGCTGCTGCCGCCTCGGCCTCTTCTGCTGCTGCCGCCTCGGCCTCTTCCTCCGCCTCTGGAGGAACGTTGGCACCTGCCGCCCAGCAAACATGGGATGTACCACCAACACCACCACCTGCGTCACCAAGCATCTCAACCATGTCACACGGCAGCGTTCAGCTCTCCATCTCACAAACATTTGAGAGAAAGCGTAAATTCCCACCTAGCCACCCTTGATCCCTGGCCCTGAATGCCAGCATTTCTAAACTACTGGCCTATGAAATGCTGTCATTTAGGCTGGTGGACACAGACAGCTTCAAACAGCTCATGTCGCTTGCTGTCCCACAGTATGTTGTTCCCAGCCGCCACCACTTCTCCAAGAGAGCCGTGCCTTCCCTGCACAACCAAGTGTCCGATAAAATCAAGTGTGCACTGCGCAACGCCATCTGTGGCAAGGTCCACCTAACCACAGATACGTGGACCAGTAAGCACGGCCACGGATGCTATATCTCCCTAACTGCACACTGGGTAAATGTAGTGGCGGCTGGGCCCTAGGCGGAGAGCTGTTTGGCGCACGTCCTTCCGCCGCCAAGGATCGCAGGGCAACATTCTTTGCCTCCTGTCTCCTCCTCCTCCAACTCAGCTTCCTCCTCCTCTTCTTCCACCTGCTCATCCAGTCAGCCACACACCTTCACCACCAACTTCAGCACAGCCCGGGGTAAGCATCAGCAGGCCGTTCTGAAACTCATATGTTTGGGGGACAGGCCCCACACCGCTCAGGAGTTGTGGCGGGGTATAGAACAACAGACCGACGAGTGGTTGCTGCCGGTGAGCCTCAAGCCCGGCCTGGTGGTGTGCGATAATGGGCGAAATCTCGTTGCAGCTCTGGGACTAGCCGGTTTGACGCACATCCCTTGCCTGGCGCATGTGCTGAATTTGGTGGTGCAGAAGTTCATTCGCAACTACCCCAACATGTCAGAGCTGCTGCATAAAGTGCGGGCCGTCTGTTCGCGCTTCCGGCGTTCACACCCTGCCGCTGCTCGCCTGTCTGCGCTACAGCGTAACTTCGGCCTTCCCGGTCACCGCCTCATATACGACGTGCCCACCAGGTGGTACTCCACCTTGCACATGCTGGACAGACTGTGCGAGCAGCAGCAGGCCATAGTGGAGTTTCAGCTTCAGCACACACGGGTCAGTTGCACTGCGGAACAGCACCACTTCACCACCAATGACTGGGCCTCCATGCGAGACCTGTGTGCCTTGTTGAGCTGTTTCGAGTACTCCACCAACATGGCCAGTGGCGATGACGCCGTTATCAGCGTTACAATACCACTTCTATGTCTCCTTGAGAAAACACTTAGGGCGATGATGGAAGAGGAGGTGGCCCAGGAGGAAGAGGAGGAAGAGGGGTCATTTTTAGCACTTTCAGGCCAGTCTCTTCGAAGTCACTCAGAGGGAGGTTTTTTGCAACAGCAGAGGCCAGGTACAAATGTGGCCAGACAGGGCCCACTACTGGAGGACGAGGAGGACGAGGATGAGGAGGAGGTGGAGGAGGATGAGGATGAAGCATGTTCACAGCGGGGTGGCACCCAAAGCAGCTCGGGCCCATCACTGGTGCGTGGCTGGGGGGAAACACAGGACGATGACGATACGCCTCCCACAGAGGACAGCTTGTCCTTACCTCTGGGCAGCCTGGCACACATGAGCGACTACATGCTGCAGTGCCTGCGCAACGACAGCAGAGTTGCCCACATTTTAACGTGTGCGGAATACTGGGTTGCCACCCTGCTGGATCCCCGGTACAAAGACAATGTGCCCACCTTACTTCCTACACTGGAGCGTGATAGGAAGATGCGCGAGTACAAGCGCACGTTGGTAGACGCGCTACTGAGAGCATTCCCAAATGTCACAGGGGAACCAGTGGAAGCCCAAGGAGAAGGCAGAGGAGGAGCAAGAGGTCGCCAATGCAGCTGTGTCACGGCCAGCTCCTCTGAGGGCAGGGTTAGCATGGCAGAGATGTGGAAAAGTTTTGTCACCACGCCACAGCTAACTGCACCACCACCTGATACGGAACGTGTTAGCAGGAGGCAACATTTCACTAACATGGTGGAACAGTACCTGTGCACACCCCTCCACGTACTGACTGATGGTTCGGCCCCATTCAACTTCTGGGTCTCCAAATTGTCCACGTGGCCAGAGCTAGCCTTTTATGCCTTGGAGGTGCTGGCCTGCCCGGCGGCCAGCGTTTTGTCTGAACGTGTATTCAGCACGGCAGGGGGCGTCATTACAGACAAACGCAGCCGCCTGTCTACAGCCAATGTGGACAAGCTGACATTCATAAAAATGAACCAGGCATGGATCCCACAGGACCTGTCCATCCCTTGTGCAGATTAGACATTAACTACCTCCCCTTAACCATATATTATTGTACTCCAGGGCACTTCCTCATTTAATCCTATTTTTATTTTCATTTTACCATTATATTGCGGGGCAAAAGTTGAATGAACCTCTCCTCTGTCTGGGTGCCGGGGCCTAAATAAGTGACAGTGGCCTGTTCCAGTGGTGGGTGACGTGAAGCCTGATTCTCTGCTATAACATGAAGACTGATTCTCTGCTGACATGAAGCCAGATTCTCTGTTACGGGACCTCTCTCCTCTGCCTGGCTGCCTGGACCTAAATATGTGACAGTGGCCTGTTCCAGTGGTGGGTGACGTGAAGCCTGATTCTCTGCTATGACATGAAGACTGATTCTGTGCTGACATGAAGCCAGATTCTCTGTTACATGACCTCTCTCCTCTGTCTGGGTGCCAGGGCCTAAATGTGTGACAGTGGCCTGTTCCAGGGGTGGGTGACGTGAAGCCTGATTCTCTGCTATGACATGAAGACTGATTCTGTGCTGACATGAAGCCAGATTCTCTGTTACGGGATCTCTCTCCTCTGTCTGGGTGCCGGGGCCTAAATGTGTGACAGTGGCCTCTTCCAGTTGTGGGTGACGTGAAGCCTGATTCTCTGCTATGACATGAAGACTGATTCTGTGCTGACATGAAGCCAGATTCTCTGTTACGGGACCTCTCTCCTCTGTCTGGGTGCCGGGGCCTAAATATGTGACAGTGGCCTGTTCCAGTGGTGGGTGATGTGAAGCCTGATTCTCTGCTATGACATGAAGACTGATTCTGTGCTGACATGAAGCCAGATTCTCTGTTACGGGACCTCTCTCCTCTGTCTGGGTGCCGGGGCCTAAATATGTGACAGTGGCCTGTTCCAGTGGTGGGTGACGTGAAGCCTGATTCTCTACTATGACATGAAGACTGATTCTCTGCTGACATGAAGCCAGATTTTCTGCTATGGCATGAAGAGACTGATTCTCTGCTGACATGAAGCCAAATTCTCTGCTATGGCATGAAGAGACTGATTCTCTGCTGACATGAAGCCAGATTCTCTGCTATGGCATTTAGAGACTGATTCTCTGCTGACGTGAAGCACGATTCTCTGCTATGGGACCTCTGTCCGAAGGATATTGGTTAATTTTTATTTTTTTTATTTTAATTCATTTCCCTATCCACATTTGTTTGCAGGGGATTTACCTACATGTTGCTGCCTTTTGCAGCCCTCTAGCTCTTTCCTGGGCTGTTTTACAGCCTTTTTAGTGCCGAAAAGTTCGGGTCCCCATTGACTTCAATGGGGTTCGGGACGAAGTTCAGGTCGGGTTCGGATCCCGAACCCGAACATTTCCGCGAAGTTCGGCCGAACTTCTTGAACCCGAACATCCAGGTGTTCGTTCAACTCTACTTATAATCTCTTGCTTTAAACTGCACAGTAAATGAATATTACTTACTACAAACACTTGTTCCCAATAATAGGCCTGTGTAAATGTTCTGCTGATCAAACATTGAATGAGTAAAATACAACTTGGTAGTGGACCACATAGCAGCCACGTTCCACCCACATCACACCCACACCATGTGGCCGTAAACTCACTGTTATTTGATTTCTGAGGGGGATTTTATACATCAAGAAACATTTCCATTTTATCAGTATTTAACAATTTTTTTTATATTTCATAGCTTTTTTGGTCGAATTAGTAGACCTCTGGAGCTTAGAGAGGCAGGAAAATACCAAGTTCAAATGCCACACGCCTTCTAATTCCAATTTCCTAAATAAAAGCTGTTTCCTTGTTAAATGATTAAATGCTAATGCATAAATAAAGTATAACACCACACATTACAGAAGTTATTGAACAACCACAGAAAGTTTCCTTTACTCATTTTTTTTGTATAATTTAGCAATCATATATCACAAAGCACAATGTAGATCAATCACTGGCTCCATATACTTTGCTGTAGCACTTACTGTTCTGAAGCTGTTTTTCTCGAGATTGCAAGTTGGAAAGAACTTGATTGTAGTGGTTGAGAAAAGCTGCTACATCTGCATCCAGAAACATTGGCCCCTGTTCCTTTTCTTTCAGTTGTTTTCCCTGAACTTGCAAGGATCCAATTGTAGGCTTAAAAGCTAGTAGACGGCCAACTTCATCCTGTTTTAAAGACAGAAAATAGGCAACTGAATTAAAAGCAATATACGGTACTGTAAAACTGAACTAAAATGAAAAAAGAGCAACAGACTAATGAAATTTGCTATGTTTTCCCCATATAAGGGCACTCAGTTTAGATTATTACTGTAGAATATTCTAAATAGTATTACTGCAAGGTTCCTTGATAATCACAATTATAATGGAAATAGCATACAAAATACAAAGGCCTATATGGAAGAGAGCAAAGATCAAACTAGACCACCCATTTTGGTGCCAAGTTTTGCTACCCGTGGCTCTAGCATCTGCAGTAGAGATGGCCTTGTGGTTTGCCTGGCGGTTCGCGATTTGCCGAACTTTGCGCGGTTGCAATTTGCCGAACATGTGAACATATGGCGATGTCCGCCAGCTCCATATTCTTTTGCATTGCGCCGAACTTTGACCCATGACAAATCCATCAGGTGGGAAAGGACAGCCAATTGAGACATTTCAGCACATGGACACACCCCCACCCTATAACAGAACCCGATCTGGCAGCCATTTTACATTATATGTTTTGCCAGTGTAGGGAGAGGTTGCTTTGTGGAGCAGGGGCAGGCTATTGGGGACACCAAACTCTAGCTAATAGGGCCACAAAAGTCCATTTAAGGACTGGTATAGGTGTGCTATCGATAGGTGTGATATACTGAGGGGTGTGATATACTTATATACTTTCTAACATAGTATATTATAGTGCATTTGTATTGTGCAGCAGATGTGTGTGGTTCTGCTGCGATACCGCAGCTATATAGAGGGACAAGCGCTATTGAAGCAACTATTTGCAACGGGTATGATATATCTGTTGCCCCCCCAAAAACCTGACTGAGGGGTGTGATATACCTGCTTCCACAAAATACTGATTGACGGCTGCGATATACTTGTTGCCCCAAATAAACAGGGTGGTGTGATATATCTGTTGTGGCAATAAAAATAATTGAGGGGTGTGATATACCTGCTTCCACAAAATACTGATTAAGGGGTTTGACATACCTGCTTCCACAAAATACTGATTGTGGGCTGCAATATACCTGCTTCCACAAAATACTTATTAAGGGGTTTGATATACCTGCTTCCAAAAAATACTGATTGAGAGCTGCGATATACCTGCTTCCACAAAATACTAGTTAAGGGGATTGATATACCTGCTTCCACCAAATATTGAATGAGGCCTGCGAGATACCTGCTTCCACAAAATACTGATTAAGGGGTTCGATATTGTCAAGCTCTAACAGGCGAGCTTTAGGGAAAAAAACGAGGAGAAAAACCCACTGGCAGATAGCAGACTGGAACGAGGTACCCAAGCACAATTCCAGAGTAGTCAGGCAAAATCCAAGGTTAAGGCGGAATGCACAGGGTCAGAAGTGGAGGTTGGTCAAAGTTGGTAGACGGAAAGTCAGCAGGGAACAGCAAACAAAATGCCTAGGAAGCTTCGTATGTCTCACCATAAGGTGGAATAACTCAGCACTGAGCCAGGATCTAATAAGGTCTTTATAGCCAGATGGTGTGGGTGTGGACCGGGAACCTCCCCCAGCAAGGCCACAGCTATTATCAAAATATGCGCAGTAGCTGCTGGGGCACCCATGGTTCTGCCAGGCCAAAGGGACGCTCATATCCCATGCTGCACCCTCCGACCCTGGGGGGAGATGACGTTCCCGGCTTACTGACAGATATATCTGTTTCCACCAAATATTGATTGAGGCATGCAATATACCTGCTTACACAAATACTGCTCTTCTCTAAGGACTGAGGCACAGGGTCATTTTGAAAATGACAGGAAGAGGAAGAAGTATGCCGTTCTGAAGGGGTGTTAGGGTCGGGCAGGTGCACCAGGATGGAGCCTAAGTGGGGAGTTGGATAAGGCGTGTGCGATTACTTCAAAGGACGCACCAGAGTTGGTTGAGTGGCTCATCCTCTGTATCTGAACCCTACTCACTCTCTGCTGTGTGCACCCCCAAAGACACCACCACAAACATAGCCCCTCCACTCGAGTCACAGGAATTATTTTTCCATCCATTTCCAGACCTTACCGATGAGCAGCCATTCTTGGCATTGGATCAGGAAGAGGAGGTAGCAACGGCCACTACCCAGCGGTCTGACCACAGTACCCAGATAAGCCAAAGGACGGATGTCCCCGCTGTTGCTGCCTACTCCGAGATCTCAAATGTCAGTGGTGGTGAAGGTGACGATGAGGACGTGGCGATGTCACGTGGGTGCCCAAAAGAGAGAAAGAGGAGGGGAGTTCAGAGAGAGAAACAGAGCAGCAGAGAGGGAGAAGCAGGCAGAGCTCGCAGGGCACAGGAGGCAAAAAGCAGACTGCAAATGTATCTGGAGTGAGCCATAAACCATGCACGGTCACTTCTGCCTCTCCCAGGACACTGGCACATGGCTCTGCAGTGTGGGATTGTTTTAACGTGTCAGCTTCTAACAATAGTGTTGCTATCTGCAGCCTGTCCTGTCAACGCATAAGTCGCGGTAAGCCCAACAGTCACCTAGGGACGACCGCCTTAAGAAGGCACCTGGCCTCCCATCACCAAGCCCAGTGGGAGCAACGCCATCAGAGCCCACAAAGCAACACTCCCGGCACTCCATGTCCTGCCTCTTCTCCTTCTCCTCCCATTTGTCCTCTACTCCACCTTCCACCGTACCATCGTGGCATTTATCTGGCAGAAGGCAAGCTTCCATGGCCCAAATGTTTGAGCGTTAAAAGTTGATGACGCCGGATAACCCTCTTGCGCAATGGTTGACCGCTGGCTTATTGGAACTGCTAGCCCACCAACTACTGCCATATAAACTGTTGGACTCGGAGACCTTTAGAAATTTTGCGGCCATTGGCACACAACAATGGAAGGTCCCCGGAAGGAAATATTTCTCCTAGAAGGGCATCCCTGAGCTGAATGGCCACGTTCAGCGGCAAGTGAACATATCTGGCACACAGTGTCGGTGCAAAGATACATCTGACCACAAACATGTGGTTGAGCAAAGATGGGCAGGGAAGGTAAATAACTTTAACTGTGCACTGGTTGAACCTTTTGACGGCCGTCAAGCATGTAACCCGTGGCTCCCATATGGATTGGCTGCTACCGCCACGGATTGCATGTAGGCCTGCCTCTTTTTCTCCTCCTCCTACTCCATCCTCTGTCTCCTCCTCAGCTGACTCCTCCTTTTTCACTGCTACCGCCTCTTCCTCTGTGCCCCCAAGATCCCCAGAACCTATTTAACGTTCCAGGTGAAACATTGCCATATTCTGTTGAGGCTGTTGTGCCTGGAAGCCAAGAGCCACACCGGTCCTGCACTGCTTTCAGCTCTGCGGTCACAGGCCAATCAGTGGCTAACTCCGCTCAATTTGACAGTTGGCAAAGTGGTGTGCGACAACGATGCCAATCTGCTGAGCGTGCTGAAACAGGGCAAAATGACACACGTGCCGTGCATGTCACAAGCCCTGAACTTAGTCATGCAGCGATTTGTTGCCAAATACCCCATGGTCCAGGACGTCTTGCGGTAGGCCCGGAAAATCTCTGGACATTTTAGAAGATCTTACACGGCCATGGCTCGCCTTGCTAACGTTTAGCGGCGACACCACCTGCCCGTCAGACGTCTGATTTGTGACAGCCCGACACGCTGGAACTCCAACTTGTATATGCTTGATAAGCTGCTCCAACAGAAACATGCGGTTAACGACTACCTGTACGAACTCTGCAGCAGGACAGGTTCTGGGGAGCTCGGCTTATTTTCACCACGCCAGTGGCTGCTCAAGCTCGATACATGCAGACTTCTGCGGCCATTTGATGAGATCACCAAACTGCTCAGTCGCAGCCAGGGCACCATCAGTGACAATGTACTTTGCGCCTACTTTCTGGAGCGTGCATGGCATTGTGTCATTGATCAAGCTGTCGAGGAGCAGGAGCTGGAAGATGAGGAAGTCGCAATGCTGAATGAATTCCCAGGGGGGGCTACTCCATCTGAGACAAGTCAGCAGGAGTCTGAAGAGGAGTCAGAGGAGGATGATGGTGGCTGGGGGGAGGATGAGGAGGAGGAGCAAGAAGAGCAGGCTTTGAGGGGGACTTTAAACTTTTTGGGGATCCCTGGTGTTGTCCGTTGCTGGGGGGTGGAGACCGAGGATGACATTCTACTGTGCGATAAGCAGGAGCCAAGGCGCTCCACCGCTTTGAATTTAGTGCAAATGGTGGCCTTCATGTTCCAGTGTTTAAAGAGGGACTCCCGTATAAAAACCATTATGGGCAAGGACCAGTACTGGGTGGCAACGTACTTTGACCCCTGGTACAAACACAAAATGGTGGACATGTTACCACTTACCAGCATCACATAGGACTGGCAGAATGCAGCATTGCCAGGCCTTACTGCAAAAGATGCTGCATTCTGCTGTTGAGGGCGCAAGCAGAGGAATTTCCACCCACAGCGAAACAGGTGTGGGCACCAATCCTTACCGCGCCTGCAAGAAGAGGGCGGTTTGAGGATGTTTTGGTCACTTCGGATATGAGATCATTCTTGCAGCCAACCCATCGGCAGCAGCCCTCCGGGTCCAGCCTCAGGGAACGCCTAGACCGACAGGTGTCCGACTACATCAGGTAAACGGCCGATGTGGACGCTCTGAGAAGCGAGGAACCCCTGGACTACTGGGTGTTCATGCTTGACCTGTGGCCAGAGTTGGCACAATTTGCCATGGAACGCTTGGCTTGCCCATGGTCGAGTGTCCTTTCTGAAAGGACGTTAAGCGCAGCAGGGGGGATTGTGACCGATAAGCTCACAACAGTGTGGACTACTTCACATTTCTAAAAATGAATGAGGCATGGATCTCGGAGGAATTCAACACCTGTGGTAACCATGTGTAATTGAATTTCCTCATGCCAGTCCACACATATCCGCCACCACCCAGAACAAAGAATGGTCCTTGTCCTATGTACATACAGCAGCATAAAAGGCCTTTTCTGTTATGTGAATGCCTAATTTTTGGGGCCTCTACTCCAGTGGCCTACAGTAATTTTTTTTTTTTTATTTAACAATTTTTATTGTTTTATGGTGGTATAGAATACAAGAATGAGAATAGATCACCATCAAATGATAGTTTACATTGTGAATACAGGTAATCTTATGTAAGGTATTACATTTTGAACATAGAAGTAAACATTGATTTCAAGAAGAGTAGAAAAAGGAAAGGAAAAAGGGGGAAGAAAGAAGGAAAAAGGGAGGGAGGGAAGAGAGGGTATGGGAAGTCAGTCAAGTTTACTTAGAAACATTTATATTAAGTGAAATGTGTCAAATAAAGTGTCTATATTCTTTCCAATGGGACCAGATAGATAGAAAAGTGGACCTAGAATTTAATTCCCAGTGGGATAGCTCTTCAAGTCGATAAATTTGGTCAACTTTGTTGAGCCAATGTTCAATCTTTGGGGTTTCAGAGGAACGCCACGACCACGGATGCCAAATGAGAGTAAAGCAATTTCAGAGGTGCATGGGAAAGTAGACATACAAACCATGTTACTGATCTGAAAGACGGCCTTCCACCATTCAGTAATGTTCCTTTCATTTCCTCGCATCTCCAGAAGCGATCTGGAACACTTGGGAAAAATTTTGAGATTTTGTCTGGGGTTTTGTACCATCGTGACAGTACTTTGTACCCGTTTTCCTGAACATGCACACAACGGGAGAGTTTATGGGGAATAGTGCTGTCACAACCAGACAGCTGAGAAGCTCTGACAGATACCGTTCAGAACCTCCTCCTTGAGTTTTCTTTGTTTTGGTTTCAGTTCCTCATCTCGTTAGCCTATCTCAGCTGTCATGCAGTTGGACTGATTGCTTCCCTTTAAATTCCTCCCCATAATGCAGTAGTGTGCGGCTTATACAACTTCCTGGAGTGTGTGTGCATGCTGTTCCTAGTTCCCAGTCGGGAACTGCAAGATAAGTGCTGTATATGTATTTGTGATTTTCTGTCTGCTGGATCCAGGTGACCCTGACTCCCTCCGTGTCTGTGTAGGGAGCCGGTGGTCGTGTCCACTCACTATTGTAGGGTCTTCAGGTGTTAGATAGTCGAGGTACGTGGATATGCGACCATTCACCTTTGGGGTGTTCGCATAGGCTGAGCAGTCAGGGAGAGTCTGCCAGGTCCATGCAGGGCTCTCCCTTTTGTTCCTTAGTTGTGGATCCAGTGAGTCATTGATTATATTGCATTGTCTTGTTTCCTGTACACCATCCGTGACAAGTGCAGAGTTTGATTACTTCCTTTTGTGAGAAGTTTCTCTTCAAATCTCTTTCCCATAGGCCAATGAAAGCAGGTTTGGCATTCGTGGGAGGGAGGTTTATTCGTTTGTACATAGTAGATATAAGCTTAGGAGGATATTTGTTAGTAGAAAGTAAGTTTTCAAGCCAATCTGTAGTTTTTTGGATATCGAGTGCTTTTGCCCATGAGCGAAGGTCTTTCTTTATATAATTAATGAGTGAATTGTTGGAGGAGGAAAGGTTTAACGATTCCAAAAGAAGCGTATCAGGCAGAATACACCCATCCCTGTCCAACAATTCCAATATTGGTTTGTTGAGGGACCTGATTTCAATAGGGGAAGAGTCTTTTAGCTCTCTAGGAGCAAGTGATATTATATCTTTTACTTGTAATAAAGGAGAAGGTAGGGTTAGGACCCGATAATTGGCGGAAAACCACTCCCATACCTTGATAGTAGTACAAATTATCGGATTAGGTATGGAAGCTCGAGCAGGAAGTGGTCTATCCGCCAACAACAGGGCCCTGAGGGTAGATGGAAAGTATACGTTCTCCAGGGCTAACCATTGCTTTTGCTTGTGGGGTCTAAGCCAATCCACTAGTCTACATAAGTGTATAGCTTTCATATATTTCTCAGGATCTGGGAGGCCAATTCCTCCTAAATGTTTGGGTTTAGTTAGAGTTGCAAATGAGATCCTAGGTTTCCTACAGTAAAATTTTTATCTTTTTTTTTTTTTTGGGCTGGTCCATCATGCTTCATTTTATTCCAATAATAATAAAATAATTAATATTTTCATACTTAATTTTGAATGTGATTAAAGATGTATGTTTTATACTGTGAGAGATTAAACATTAACAAATTACCTAAAATCTTTCTTTGCACTGCACTCATGTTACACAAACACAACCTCTATTAAAAAAATCTTTCAAAATAGATACTTTCAAGGAAAGTAACAATCCACTTATTAATTTCAAGCAGTGGCTGGGTTGTAAGGCTCGGGGAATATGTTGTTTTTCTGTAATAAAGTCTGGAGTCTTGAAATCCCTTGTTCCTGTTGGGTGCACTGCTGCTCTAGCTGCGAGACTCTGGCTAATAGGGTCTCCTGTTTCTCCTTTAACTTATGGATCTTTTCTTCTGCTCTGCTCTTCACAGACAAAATGACACCTTTCTTACTTCTTGCATCATGGACATCACATGTCTCCACATTAACAAGTGTGTGATATGTTCCAGCTTGAAAAAGGACTCTTTGGTAGCCTGAAAGGTTACTTTTTTTTTTTTCTTTATTGATCATCGGGCAATACACGTTATATAAAAATAACATTAGCAACATTTATCTTTTTTTTTCTCCCCCCTTTATCCCCCCCACAAACCCCCCTTACCCCCCCACAAACCCCCCTTACCCCCCCTGCAATGCGTCTACGTTCACCGCCAGTCCTCAGTTCTAAGACCGAGAAGAGTGGTGACAAGTGAGGATTGGAAGTTCTATGGATTCCAGTCTCCCCAGATTCCAATCCATTTTTTCTCCATGTTTCTCTGCTTATACAGTAATATTCACTAGATTTATCCATGTATTCATAGTGGGACTCTTTCGCGAAAACCAGGAACGTGCTATCATAAGACGTGCCAAAAACATTATCTTGAGTAGAAGATTTTTTTTATATTGCTGACAGCTCACCTTGGCCAGCTCACCTAGTACCCAACATTCAGCAATAAAAGGGACCCACACCTTCAGTTTCCCTTCAATATATTTATGAATAACTCCCCAATACTGTTTCAGCTCTGCACAGAACCAAAACATATGGAGATAGTCCGCTTCAGGGAGATCACACCTAGGACAATTAGAATTTTTCCTAATCCCACATCTATTAAGCCAGATAGGTGTAACGTAAAGTCTATGTAGAATATTAAACTGCACCACCACGTGGTTAAAATTATGTGAAACCAATTTTAAATTCAGAGTTACCTTCTGCGTGTCATCCAAATGGATCATTGGACACTAATTTTTCCAAGTCGTCTGGCCAGGAGAAGAAGCATCTCCATCGAGTTATTAATACATTTTTATAAAAGTGTGAAATCTTCATCTACTGATCTAAATTCCCTAACCACTCATTAAATTGTGCTAAAGTGTCCATTTTTTTCCTGCATACTCAAGAGTGCTGATCTTAACTGTAAATACTGAAACCATGATAGTTTCTGTGCTTTTTCTCTCTGTGATTATTCTACAAAAGAAATAATATCTCCATTACTTACTGCCTGTGTCAAATATACAATATTACTTTTTTGCCAATATTGTTCCTTAACTACTGTGTCTAAAGTTTTAAAGTGATGATTATACCATAAAGGAGTACATCCTAGTGAACCTTTCACTCCACACCATACTCTAATAGCCTGCCATGACTTCACATAAAGATTCCTGGCTAATCTAAATTCCCTATCGGAGTTGATCAATTGATCAGACTCCAAGAGGGTAAAAAAATTATCATATGGAGATCTGTTAACTAAGTCCCTGCAAAGTGGGCTATCCTTCCATTCACGAAAAAAACAAAACTGTGCAGCTAAAAAATAACCCTTAAAACAGGGGAGATTAACTCCTCCACTCTCCAGGGGCTTATACCAATATTCTAATTTAAGTCTAACCCGTTTTCTGCCCCAGAATAGATCGTTAATAATTCTTTCAATCAACTTAAAATACCTATTCAAACTGGAGAATTCCTAAAGAGATAGCGTAACTGAGGAAGAATCACCATCAGCCTTTGATAAAGGTAAACAAAGCCAAGTTGTTATTTTTAACCTTAACTTATTTATCAATGGCATCAAATTGAGCGGAATAAAGTCTTCTACCCTAGGGGAGACTGTAATACCGAGATACTCAAAAGAATTGGCAATTTTCAAAGTGTTCAGTGGGCTATCCTTGGGAAATACTAATTGATCTAAGGGCGTCATTGTTGTATCTAATGGCATAATCATGGTTTTATCCCAATTTACATCCAGACCTGAGGCTTGTCAAAAAGAGTTTATCGTTTCCATAATGGTTAAAAGAGTAAGTTTTGTCTGTTGAACATAGAATAAAATATCATCAGCATATAAGTAAATACGGTCTTCCGTTCCCAATACCCCGAACCCTAATATCCTCGGATCTTGTCTAACCCTGGCAGCCAAAGGTTCGACATAGATATCAAATAAAAGAGGAGAGAGTGGACATCCCTGGCGAGTTCCCCTAGTCATGGGAAAACTTCTTGTAAAGCGCCCATTTATATTTAATCTTGCAGTAGGGGATCTATAAAGAAGTTTTACCATGTTAATAAACCTAGGGCCAAAGCCCATCCTATGAAGCACTCTCCATAGGAACCCCCACTCAACTCTATCAAACACCTTAGACACATCTATAGACAAAATAGATCGAGAAGGACCGCCCGAGGTCTGTATATTAGCAAAAAGACGATGTCAATTATAATGGGTCCCTTTATTGGGGATAAAACCATTTTGATCTGGATGTACAATTGATGTCATAACACTGGATAGCCTCGTAGCTAAAATTTTAGAATAAAGTTTAACATCTGTATTAAGGAGGGAGATCGGTCTGTAGGATCCCACCTCACTAGGGTCCTTACCCTTCTTTAATATTACTATTATCACAGCCTCTGTCATTGTTTCTGGGAGAACTCCCTCTTTTATTGAATCAGAGAGTGTTCTCCCCAATTGGGGAAAAACAATCTCCCAGTATTTACGACAGAACTCATATGGGAGTCCATCCGGTCCGGAGGGCAGAATTACCTGAACAGGCCTTCATTGCATCTTCTATCTCGTGGGGAGACAAATCCATCTCCAATCGTTCCTTTTGCCCATCTGTAAGAACCGGAAGGGAAATAGAGTCCAAGTACGAGTCAATCTCTGCCTCTGAGAGGACACTCTCTGATTCAGACAGTTCGCTGAAATATTTTATAAATACTTCTAATATTCCCTCCTGATCTTCCACAATCGTGCCGTCCGGCATACGTATACTCCAAATCTCTTTTTTTTGGATCCTGGCTTGCAATTATTCTAGCCAGTATCTTCCCAGGATGACCTGCCTCCGAGAAATATTTTTGTCCTCTAAAGAACAGCTTCTGTTGTGCTTTATCCAGAAGAAAGTCAGAAAGAGCCTGGATTGTCACCTGCATAATGTCTCTATCTTCATCTCCTTTTCCCTTAGCATGTCTAGCCATTCCTTCAGCGGCTGCTTCCTCTAATTCTTTCTCCTTCATCACATACTGCTTACTCAAATTTGCAATTTTACTAATAAAGATCCCTCTCATAAATGCTTTAAACGCATCCCAAATATACTGAGATTTAGCTGAGACATAATTCCTATCCCAGAAAGAGATGATTTAGTCTTCTATCTGATTATGGTTATCTATTATCAATAGCCAGTGGGGGTTCAATCTAAATGGAGGTTTCACTTTAAAATCATTCCCTGCCATACATAGCTCTACTGAGAAGGGGACATAGTCTGAAACGGATCTGGCCTCGTATTTCATACGTCTAGCACAATTTAAATAACCTTTATTTATCAGGGTCAGGTCAATTCTAGACATAGAACTTCCAGATTTACTAATGCAGGAAAACGCTCTCTTTTCTCTAAATTGATATTCCCAGACATCCACAAGGCCCACCTCTTGGCAAAAATGCTCCAAGGGGGATCCCTGGAGCGGGGAAGACCCAATCCCACCACCGGAAATCCTTTCTACCTCTGGATTCATCACGCAATTGAAATCCCCATAGACTATCACCAAACAATCAGGCCACTGATCCACAAACAGTTCAGTACCTGTCTGAAAAAATGGAGGGGGAATATAGATAAACGCCAAAATACATAACTTTCCATCAAGCCTACCATAAAAAAAAAACATATCTCCCCTGTTTATCCATAGAGGATGCAAGGCATAGAAAGTTAATCTGTTTGTGGATCAATACTGTAACTCCTCTAGAGTAAGTAGTATATGTTGAATTGTAGACCTGTGTAGCCCACCTCCCCCCGAGTTGGGGAGTCTTCTCCTGTGAGAAATGAGTTTCAACCAAACAGACAATAGCTGGCAGATGTCTCCTTATCAGGTCTAGTACCGCCTGTCTTTTTACCTTCTCCCCTAAACCCCGAACATTCCATGTAAATATTCTTGTGATCATTAATTAATCCTAAATTCTCCAAGTATCATCCCCCTCCAACTTCACTCGGTTCCCCACTTCAATGTTAGACGCATCGCAGGATACCCTCCATCCGCCCCCCCCCCCCCACCCAATTTTAATCTGGTAACCGCCGAATGTACCTCCAGTCACATCATCGCAAGTTCTTTTCTGTCAGGTGAATGTCAAATTTTTGGGGACTTTACTAGTGTACAGTATTTTTTTTTTTCAGTGACCACCTAATGTACCTCCAGCCATATAATCACAAGTTCTTTTCTGTCAGGTGAATGCCTAATGTTTCGGGCCTGTACTCCAGTGGCCTACGTAAATTTTTTTATCCAGTGACCGCCTAATCTACCTTCAGCCACATCATCACAAGTTCTTTTCTGTCAGGTAAATGCCTAATTTTTGGGGCCTGTACTCCCGTGGCCTAAAATAAAAAAAAATTAACATTTTTGAGAGTTTCCCTTTAGGACGCATAAAAATGGCCCCTGATTAAAATGCATATTATTTGTGAGAATTTTTGCCAATGATCCCCCTCTGGTATGTCACTTTCCATGTTGTGGGACTATTTGTGCACTTTTAGTAAGTATTTGGTGGCTGCAAATATGACCTGAAGGTTTTTCAGGTTCGCCTGCCATTAAAGTCAATGGGACCTGCCGCCAACGGGCAGTTTGTGAACATTTGATCGTGAACGCGAACCATCCCTGACAATGTTCGTCCATCACTAATCTGCAGTTCCTTTGAAAAAAGGAAGTTCTGCACAGGTTATCACACATTACAGTAAATTGGATATGGTCAACAAGGCCATTTTTTGCAAATCTGACATGTGTCACTTTATGTGGTGATAACTTTAAAACGCTTTTACTTATCCAGGCTATTCTGAGATTGTTTTCTCGTTGCATATTGTAATTCATGACAGTGGTAAAGTCCAAAATTTCATTTTTATTTATAAAACAATATACCAAATTAACCCAAAATTTGGAAACATTAGCAAATTTCCAAATTAAAATTTCTCTACTTTTATAATACTTTTTAATACCTCCAAAAATAGTTATTACTTTACATTCCTCATATGTCTACTTCATGACTGGATCATTTTGTGAATGCCATTTTATTTTTTGGGGATATTAAAAGGCTTAGAAGTTTTGCAGCAAATCTTGAAATTTTTCTGAAAATTTCCAAATCCCATTTTTTAAGGACCAGTTCAGGTCTGAAGTCACTTTGTGAGTCTTACATAATAGAAACCACCCCTCAAGGTATTCAAAACTGATTTTATAAACGTTGTTAACCTCTTAGGTGTTCCACAATAATTAATGGAAAATGGAAATCAAATTTCTGAATTTCACTTTTTTGGCAGATTTTCCATTTTAATCAATTTTTTTTCAGTAACAAAACAAGGGTTAACAGCCAAACAAAACTTAATATTTATTGCCCTGATTCTGTAGTTTACAGAAACATCCCATATGTGGTCGTAAACTGCTGTACAGGCACATGGCAGGGCGCAGAAGGAAAGGAATACCATATGGTTTTTGGAAGGCAGATTTCACTGGGATAATTTTAAGTTGACATGTCACATTTGAAGACCCCCTGTAGCACCTCTAGAGTAGAAACTCCCAAAAAGTGACCTCATTTTGGAAACTACACCCCTCGAGGTATTCAAAACAGATTTTACAAACTTTGTAAACCCTTTAGGTGTTGCACAAGAATTAATGGAAAATGGAGATAAAATTTCTGAATTTCACTTTTATGGCAGATCTTCCATTTTATAAAAAAAAATTCAGCTAACAAAGCAAGGGTTAACAACCAAACAAAACTCAATATTTATTGCCATTTTCCTGTAGTTTATAGAAACACTCCATATTTGGTCGTAAACTTCTATACGGAAGAAAAGGAACGCCATATGGTTTTTGAAAGTCAGATTTTGCTGGACTGATTTTTGACACCATGTCCCATTTGAAGCCTCCCCTGAAGCACCCCTAAAGTAGAAACTCCAAAAAAGTGACCCCATTTTGGAAACTACAGAATTAGGTGGCAGTTTCATTGGTACTATTTTAGGGTACATATGATTTTTAGTTACTCTATTTTACACTTTTTGTGAGGCAAGGTAACAAAAAAATAGCTGTTTTGGCACGGCTTTTATTTTTTGGTATTTACAACGTTCATCTGACAGGTTAGAACATGTGGTATTTTTATAGAGCAGATTGTTGCGGACGCGACAATACCAATTTTTTGTTGTTGTTGTTTGTATCAGTTTTATATAATAAAGCATTTTTAAAAAAAAAATATTTTTTTGTGTCTCCACATTCCGAAAGCCGTTGTTTTTTTTATTTTTTTGGGCGACTGTCTTATGTAGTGGCTCATTTTTTTTCGGTATGAGATGACGGTTTGATTGGTACTATTGTGGGGTGTGTATGAATTTCTGATCTCTTGCTATTACACTTTTTGTGATTTAAGGTGACAAAAAATGGCTTTTTTAACACCGTTTTTTTTTTTTTTTTACGGTGTTCATCTGAGGGGTTAGGTCATGTGATAGTTTTATACAGTAGGATCTTACGCGGTGATACCTAATATATATAATTTTTTTATTTACTTAGGTTTTACACAATAACAGCATTTTTAAAACAAAAAGTAATAATATTTAATTGTGTCCATATTCTGAGAGCCATATTTTTATTTTTTTTGGGCGATTGTCTTAGGTAGGGGCTTATTTTTTGCGGGATGAGGTGATGAATAGATTGGTACTATTTTGAGGGGCATACGCCTTTTTGATAGCTTGAAGTTGCACTTTTAGTGATGTAAGGTGATAAAAAAATAGTTTTTTAGCACAGTTTTTATTTACATTTTTTTATGGTGTTCATTTGAGGGGTTAGGTAGGTCATATGATAATTTTATAGAGCCGGTCGATACGAATGTGGCAATACCGAATATGTCTACTTTTTTTTATTGATTTAAGTTTATAATATCATTCACAATAATATAATTTCTGAAACAAAAAGAAAATCATGTTTTAGTGTCTCCATATTCAGAGAGCCATAGGCCATAGTTATTTTATGTTTTGGGTGATTGTCTTAGGTAGGGTATAATTTTTTGCTGGATGAGGTGGCGGTTAGAATGGCACTATTTTGGGGTGCATATGACTTTTTGATCGCTTGCTATTACACTTTTTGTGATGCAAGGTGAAAAAATTGCTTTTGACACCGTTTAAAAAAAAATTTTTTTACAGTATTTTTTTTTTGAGGGGGGTCTAATCCTCTTTACAATGCATCACAATACTTTTGTATTGTGATGCATTGGCTGTAAGTGTATTACAGACTGTCATACACTTATAGCCTGCTTGCCTATGAGATCCAGGGGGCTGGATCTCACAGGCGCTCCCGGAAGGCAGCCATGATGCCTAAGGTCCCCGTCATAGCAGCTCGGGGACCCGATGGTAGCTCTCTCCCTCCCTCCACACATCGCACGTGCCGTTGTCAGCGCTGACCGCAGCATATCAAGGGTTAATGCACCGGAATCGGTGATTTCACCGATGCTGGCGCATGTAGCAGGGGCCCGGCTATCAGTGACTGCTGGACCCCTGCTGCGCATCCGGCGGGCGCATCTCCTGCACCCGCCCGATCACAGCGCTGTACAGGTACGGTGCTGGTCCTTAAATCATAGACATCTGTGCCCTGCATGTACAACGCAGGTCCTTAAGGGGTTAAACAAAAAAACACGGACTTATATGAGCCTCGGCAACACTCTTAAGTTGCTTCACTTCACAATCGAACAATTAAAAAGTGATTGAAAAGGCATACACTACCTGCTCAGTTAAAATGCTATATAAAATAATTATATATATATATATGTATATAGCACAGGTCCATCAAGTCCATTCTTTAATCCTAAGCAGTTTAAAACAACAAAAATAACTGATGCACATTGTCAGGACAACATAAAAGTACAACCTATTTCCCTATTTCCAGCCCCCTTTCTGTGCATTTGTCTAAAGCAGTTGGTGACTAATATAGTTGTATGTCAAGAATTTTACAAGCACAGCAGAGATTTCAGAGATATACACCAATAGACTTGCTGCCAAAGTTATCCTACCAATAAGTTTCTATGACTGGATCTGTGCCACTGATCGTGAAGTTCATGAAAGCGCTATAATTTAAAGTTTATTCCAAACTGTAAAACAGTCTTACAGATATGTCATAAGACTGATCTCTGGAGCCATTACTTTGTTCATTTTCAGGATATATGACTAACGCTACCAGCCTTCCTTCTTTAAGCCTTCTTTGCAGCACAATAAACTGTGGCTTGCTTTGACACAAAAGGCAACAATATACTGTACTGTAGCATTTATGCAGGACAAGGCTCACTTAAATTTTAAGGAATTATTAACTTTTATGGGCAGCATAAATCTTATAGCAATGATGAAACACTGATAATGTTCCTTTGCAATATCCGCCATGCATGTATTCTGGATGTTGGGAGTTTAAAGATGGGACCTACCCATGAGATGGGCACCACAGCTGATACCTGTGAAAACTGTCTGTAATCAAACATATCTCGGATCACGGACACTTTATCCCCCAGATAATGCAGTCAATAGCAACCATGCCATCTGAGGGAGATGGCTACCTTTTAAAACAGATTCTGCCCCTCCCCATAACGCCTTACGATGACTCCAGGGCCTGCCATTGTAAACCTTCTAATAAGCTTAATAGGAAGACTGACAATCTCCATAGACTTCAAATAGTAAACTATTCCAGTCTATAGTAAAAGAGATGGAATGATAACATGTTCAAGTCCGTAAAAATAGACGTAAAATAAATAAATATAAAAAATATTAAACAGGTTGTGCAGACAGTACATATTGATGAACCATCTTCAGGATAAGTAACTGATATCTGATCATGGGGGTCTGATTCCTGGCACCCCTGTCAATCAGCTGTTTGAAGCACTATTGCCTCTTTAAGATTATACTGTGCATTGTCTTGGAGGCACAGTGTAATTACTAGTGCTTGCTTCATTTATTTGAATGGAACGAGCACTAATAAGTACACTGCTTCACTACTGCAAGTGAGATGACTCGCGGTGTAATCTTTAAAAGGAGGCAGTGCTCTCCTTTTCAAGCTGATTGGCTGGGTACCAGGAATCAGACCTATCCTCCTACTTTATGTACCCTAAAATGGTACCAATAAAAACTAAAATTTCCCACAAGAAAACAAGCCCTCACACAGCTCTGTATACGGAAGTATAGCCTAAATTTTTTTCTGTATTGTGGCATGAAGCCAGCCTGTTAAATGCGCAATTCTGTTATTTCTATAATACCTTTATCTTGGCTGTGTGCTTTCTTCTTAAGGCACCTTTACCCGAGTAGATGATTGGTACGATTGAGCGACGAACGAGTCGTTTCTTGGTGTAGTGAACATTTCAACAATAACCCTTTAGAAGCACCAATTATAGTTCACAAAATCGTAATTTTGCATATTTCATAGTTTGTAAAGCAGACAGTTTCATTTACACAAAGTGATAAATTGGGTGGCGTGCTTTAAGGGGTTTCCCATCACAGACAATGGGGGGCATATCGCTAATAGTGATGGACGAACATCTGCCGGGACGGTTCGCGATCACGCGAACGCGATCAAATGTTCGCGAACTGCAAGTTTGCGGCGGGTCCCATTCATTTTAATGGCAGGCGAACCTGAAAAACCTTCAGCTCATATTTGCAGCCAAGAAATAATTACTAGAAGTGCACAAATAGTCCCACAACATGGACAGTGACATACCAGATGTATTATTCGAATTTGCGATCTCCATTTATTATTTTTTTCAATGCGAAATATCGGCAATATAATTTTCGCGTACGCGCATGCCCAAATGCACTATACAGTACCCAAATGCACTATAAAGAAAGTATATTGGTATATAACACCCCGCTTCAATCAGTTTTTTGGGGGAGGCGTCTGGTATATCGCACCAGTAGAAATTATTTGTTCCAATAACGCTTGTCCCTCTATATACCTGCAGTATCGCAGCAGAACCACGCACAACTGCCGCACAATACAAATGCACTATAATATACTTTCTAACATAGAAAGTATATTATAACATTGTACAAGGAAGGCAATCCCTTAGAATATACTGTACATAAAGATAAAACGTAACCTTTAATAATTTTACTATGAGGGTTCATTCACACGTCCGTAAGTGTTTTGCGGATCCACAAAACACGGACACCGGCAATGTGCATTCCGCCATTTGTGGACCGCATATCGCCGGCACTATAATAGAAAATGCCTAATCTTGTCTGCAATTGCGGACAAGAATAGGACATGTTCTATTTTTTGGCGGAAACGGAAGCACAGATGCGGAAGTGCGGATCCGCAAATGCGGATGCAGACAGCACATTCCGGCCCCATTGAACATGAATGGGTCTGCACCCGTTCCGCAAAATTGCGGAATGGATGCGGACCCATTTTGCGGACGTGTGAATGGAAAAGATATCCTTAAAAATGAAAATAAATTTAATTATTAAAGTTAAAGGGGTTCTGCACTTTGTTTTAACTGATGATCTATCCTCTGGATAGATCATCAGCATCTGATCGGCAGGGGTCCGACACTCAGGACCCACACCGATCAGCTGTTTGAGAAGGCAGCGGCGCTCCAGCAGCGGCGCAGCCTTCTCACTGTTTACCGCTCGCCCAGTGACGTCACGACTAGTATCAACTAGCGTGGGCGGGGCTAAGCTCCATTCAAGTGAACAGAGCTTAGCCCCGCCCACGCTAGTTGATACTAGTCGTGACATCACTGGGCCAGTGGTAAACAGCGAGAAGGCCGCGGCGCTGCTGAAGCGCCGCTGCCTTCTCAAACAGCTGATCGGCGCGGGTCCCGGGTGTCAGACCCCCGCAGATCAGATGCTGATGATCTATCCAGAGGATAGATCATCAGTTAAAACAAAGTGCAGAACCCCTTTAAGCAAAAAGCATAGATGTGGTAGGCAATAACAAGTGCTCGGCGGCACTAAATCAGAAACCATATGTCCTACCATAATCCGGGGGTTTCTAGTGCACATCCATGAATCCCGGAGGGAAAGCAAAAACCATCTATCCCTGGACTAGATGATGATGTGGTATTGAAGGACAGGGTGGGCAAAGAACTGTCCCTGATATTGCCCGACAGGGGGGTGCTATTCTGGCCCTGATAGCCTAACCACAGACCACCCGCCTGATAAGAGCGAACCCGTCCGGAACCTTACCCTATATAAAAATGGCCCTAGTAAGCCCCTAGGCCCCTGACTTACAGGTGATCACTATATAGATCTATGTGTTTTTGACTCATTATAAAAGTATAAGTATATCGCACCCCTCTGTGTATCACACATATAGATAGCACACCTATACTAGTCCTTAAAAGGACTTTTGTGGCCCTATTAGCTAGCGTTTGGTGTCCCTAACAGCCTGTCCCTGATCCACACAGCAACCTCTCCCTACACTGGCAAAACACTGAATGTAAAATGGCGTCCAGATCAGGTTTATTTATAAGGTAGGAGGTATGTCCATGTGCTGAAATGTCTCAATTGGCTGTCCTGTACCACCTGATGGATGTGTCATGGGTCACAGTTCTTCATAATGTAAAAGAATATGGCGGGCGCAAATTTCTCCATATGTTCGCATGTTCGGCGAATCGCGAACACGCAAAGTTCGCCGCGAAACGACCGCTGGGCGAACCGCAAGGCCATCTCTAATCGCTAAAATATGCCCCCATTGTCTTATAGGTGCGTGTCCCACCTCTGAGACCCACATCTACATTGAGAACGGAGCGGGGAAAGGTGGTGAAGGGCGCACTGCACATGCGCAGCCATCCTCTAAAGTTATGTTCTATGGGGCCACTTAGAATAGTGGATCCAACAGGCCGTTCACCCGACGGAACAGCTGCTGGAGGTCCGTGCCGCTAGTGTGAAAGTTGCCTTAGAGATGAGCAAAGGTATGAAAAATTCAAGTGGGCTGCTGTGCTGAATTTCACAAAGACATTCGCTTAGTGACAAATTACTTCACCACTAAGCATATTTATTTGTATTTAGCAGGCGCAATGACGGGGATCTACGCCGCTCCCAATAATTGAACTCATTAGATGCCGCGTTCATTACTGATTGCAACATCTGAGATCAGCGGTTAATCTGGTAAAAAAAATATATTCACCTTATCCATTTGATTGCATAGAGGCCGCCACGGCCATCTTCATAAACGTCACGCGTGAGATTTTAAGCGGTATCTTCAATTAAGATGGCCACGGCGGCCTCTTTGCACGCAAATTGATAAGGTGAGTATGTTTTTTTCTCACCATTTCAGGGAAAATTGATTAGTTACCAGGAAGCATGAGGAAATTTAGCTTTGCAGTGAATCAAATTTTTCCTGAAACTTGAATCAAATTTCACTTTGGATACTTTGATTCGCTCAACACTAATGGTAGTTTTTAAGGGAAACTATCAGTCCCTTTACGGAGCTGTCTCTTAGGGCAGCATTAAGTAGAGGCAGAAATGCTGATTTAACGGTGGGGGTATCCTGAACCTCACTAATATATCAGTACTTTTGTCTCTCGCTGCTGCTATTATACTGCAAAAAAAATAACTAAAAGTTCTCCGAAGCTATATTACATTCACTTCACCGCTGAAATCAATATGGCTTTTACTACTTTATGCTGCCCTTTAGAGAAGGGCCTCATTGTTTTCCTTAAATCTGTCTAGGACCCTAAAAAGATATAATTGTGATAGGCACTCAACACTCTGAGACCAAAAACTCGATTTATTAAGCAAGTAGTAGTAGCGAGGACATACAGTACCTATCAAAGCTGATTCATAAAAATAAAAATGAAAGATAAAAATACAAATATTTATAACCACTCTCAATATTAATTTATTGTGTGTAGTGTGTGGACGACAGGCTCTCAGATGGCTGGTACAATATCCAGTTGTCCGTCAGCCACACAGCACATACCACTACTGCAATAACCACCGTGGTGGTAACGAAACCAAACAATATATAGTATTTCCTTAACTTCTATATATGATCATTCATAGATGTTGCATAAACATTCTCCTTAGTCCACTGTGATAGTTAGTAAGCGAAGAAGAGTCAGTAACCACGTTGTCAAAACACCTATGGAGTGTCTAGAATTAGTGATCAACCCCAAAGTAACTGCAGAAATTAATCATGCTTTGTATCCACAAGGGTTTATAATACTTAATGTCCAGTCAATGGTTTAGATGTGAATACACTGTGTAGATTCTTATGCAACAGTGTAATAATTAATGTCATGTGTTTCAACGAGGTATCCGTTCTCAGGTAAATGTTATTGTCATTAGAACAGAGTATCTACCTACCGCTTTAACGTGGCGTCCCACGTGGCGGTGAGTTGCAAGATATACTGTATATTACCTAGTCTTTGCAGAGAGTGCTAGGTGCGATACCTTCTCTCCTGACTGTGCAACCTGGGATCCTGGAGGTTCATTCATGGCATACCACGAGGCTCAGGAGTTTCAGAGCCTGGCGTCTTCCGTGTGCCGGCTTTGCTCGTTCGGTCCTGCTCTTTGTTAATGAGATACTGGGAGGAGGAATATGCGTTCAACACCGCATTTGTCTCTTGATTAGATTAAACATCATTTTAGACTTTATCCATGGATTGCCAGCGTGGGTCTTTGGGTATGCAGGTATAGCATAAACCAGACGCGTTTCGGAGTGTTAGCTTACTCCATCAGTGGCCAATATGATAAGAGCACTATATCCATATCAATAGACGGGTGAGCCTCTATAATAATATATAATTTTTTGATGCTGTTTAGGACCCTGTACTACCCTATGCAAACTGTGGCAGTCTCCCTTCATGAGATATCTGTGAAGACTTGGTTCTTTGGCCAAAAAACAGCCATATTCTAATCTGCCTATGTTTGGTAGCCTAATGGAAAAGTTTTGTTATAACACTACATGTCCAAAAATACTAAAAACGGTCTTGTCATTTATGACCAAAATTCTCTGGTCATTAATAAGTTAGTGTGATTCAAATATCTGCATGCATACAAACCTCACTAGACAGCATATCCTTTGTCCATATAAGTAATGGCTATTAGTGATTATTTTTATGGTAAACTATGACATATGTTCAATGTTTAAAAACAAGCAATGGTGTTTTTTCTAAATTCTTAATTAAAGGGGTTTTCCAAGATATTTTTACTGATGACCTATCCTCTTTATAGGTCATCAGTATCGGCGGGAGTCCGACACCTAGGACCCCTGTCATTCAACTGCTTGAAAAGCTACCGAAGCTTGCAATAGTGGTGTTGCATCTTTCCCTAGGCCATGTGAGATCATGCTCATTGGTCACATGACCTGAAGTGAATATTTATGCGAATTATGTGAAACAGAACTTTACAATAGCATATAATATAGCTTACCTTGCATTTTTGTAACTGGGTTTTGACTGCTCCTGTTTCGGAGGCTGTTGTTTGTGCTTTTAGCCAGTGTTCAGCTGTAATTGCTGCCTGTTCCAATTGTTGTAACTGGGAGTAAAAGGCAATGATGCTATTTTGATATTCCAGCCAGGAAAGTTTCTCGCTCAGTAACTGACAGAGGTCTGTCCACCGGCTGTTCAGATGTTGAGATGACTGTTTGATGCTGTCTGCATTAAGGCCATCTAGAAAAAATAGCATAAATAACATCATTAGAAAAAATTTGCACAATATTCAAAGTTATGTTATGGATAAAAGAACAAAAATTGGTTTGTAGCTGGTTCTTACTTATGTTTCTTATAAGAATCTAAAGATATGTTTTAAAGAAGTTTAAGGGTTCAAAATGAAGTTTCCGTGAGGGCTGAACAGTTTTGTTTGCACAATCCATATTTGGATACGAATCTTAACCTAACCCCAACCTATTGAAGGTTTGGGCAGAAAGGTGGCAGATGAGGTTTAACAGTCACTCGTGCATACTAAATGGTAAAACACTGGGTAACACTGAGATGGAAAAGAACTTAGTACTTTTAGTGAACAACAAATGTAAATATAGAAACCAATGCCAGTCAGCTACTGCAAAGGCCAATAAGATCATGGGTTGCATCAAAAGGGACATAGATGCCCATGATGAAAACATAGTCCTGCCACTTTACAAATCACTAGTCAGACCTCACATGGAGTAAAGTGTACAGTCCTGGGCTCCTGTGAACAAGGCAGACATAACAGAGCTGCAGAGGCTTTGGAGAAGGAAACTAAAGTTTGGACTAGAATGGGTGGACTACAGTACTCTTAAAAATTATCAGAATTAGGATTATTCGACTGAGGGTGAGATCTAATAATTATGTAAAAATTCAGTATGTCAGGGGGCAGTACAGAGATCTCTCCCATCATCTATTTATACCTAGGACTGTGACAAGGGGACATCATCTGCGTCTATAAGAAATAAAGTTTCTACATCAACATAGAAGGGGATTCTTTATGGTAAGAGCAGTGAGACTATGGAACTCTCTGCCTGAGGAGGTGGTAATGGTGAACTCAGTAAAGTTTTCAAGTGGAACCTGGATGTATTTCTGGAGTGTAATAATATTACACGTTATACAGGGCGACCCATCCAATATCACCAAATCAAACTGCCTAATAGTAAATATCTCTTAGTTGCCCATAGCAACCAATCAGAGCTCAACTTTCAGTTCCTACAGGGCTCCTGGTGCCACCGGGGTCTTGGGTTTAAATTTGACCAGGGACAACAGCTGCATGAAGTTTTTTATGTTCTCCTTCTTCCCACACTCCAAAAAAATATACAAGTTGGCTTCCCATAAAATTGACCCTAGTGTGTGTGTTAGGGTCAAGCACCTATATGGCACTGACTTCCCAGGGGGATTTCTTGCATGCCAGTTTTGCAGCAAAATTTGTGACTTTTGGCCCTTGTCGCCACTTTTCAAAAGTGGTGAGAAAAGGGGCTATGGTGTGGGAGCAGGGCAGGGCCAGTATATTTATATTAATTCACACTAGTTTTCTGGCATTTGACAGGAATCTACAGCAGCTAGGAGGCTGTGATAGAGTTTAGGCTGTTGCATGGCCAGGTCGGATTGTCCATAGACCTTACAGGGCCCTCCTCATGGCCGGCTAGTGAATGTTTTTGGGGATGTATTTTGTGCTGCTGGCAGTATTTTGTGATGGGCTGTGACATGGGCTGTTGAGGTGGCATAATGTGCCACAATATGGTATTTCTAGCCCTGCCTTTCATCAGTTTGGACCTAACTACAAAATGGGGCCACTTCTTGTATTTTTTCCATGGCCACTTTAAATTCCCAGTCCGCCCCTTTGCATGGCCTACCGGAGGATGAGACAAATGTATGAGAAGCCTGAGTCTCTACATAAATGTAGTGCATCTTCCTGCTGCACAGGGGGAATCAAGATCAGAGTGAAAAATGCCAGTCTTGATAAATGTCCCTCATGGTTCATACAGGATATGAGTCATTACCTAAAGTGTATTGATTTATTTTACTGTCTTATGTACTCAGTAGATGATTGCATAATATATTGGAAGTAAGTATTCCTTAATCATACCTTTCATATAAGTACATTAGAACTGGCACTTTAACAAGTAAATCTGTCAGGAATACTTATCATTGACTGGACCAGCTGGAAAAAAATATCCTATGTGTGTGAAATTAATAAGATCTACTAGGAAAATGTAACTGCAACAAATGTTAAAAAATGTTTGTCACCTCCTGCAAAGAGACATTTATTCTTGTATTTATGCATGTGTTCATATGGTAAACCAGTATTAAGGTTATTAAGCTGTTTTTATATAATGAACCAGAACTTGAACTCGACGTGAAATGAAGTTGTTTTCTAATGACATAGAAAACCTGTAAAAGGACACTGAGAACTACTTAGCTTAGTAGTTCTCAGTGGCCTTTTATAGGTTTTCTAGTTATTTTCTGAGTTAAGCTCTAGTTAGGGGCTTTATTGTTTCTTTACGCCATTCCTTTGTAACTTACTTTTGTACTAATCTTTCTAATGACATAGCGGATTTATTATAATGTTTTTTCCATTATACAAAGACTACATACAATCAATGAAATAATGATATAGGTATCTGTGCCCTAAATAGTTTAATAAGAGTGTACATTCAGAGTATATGGGCAAAAACCCATATACCTACTATAATTGTCAGCTAAGTGCTTGTTTATCCTATAGCTTTTCAATCCAGCATGCTTGTGCTTTCAAAAGGGGGACAGAAGTGTCTGGCAGTGACTTATTTCCCAGGAGAAGAAAAAAAATGGTATATCTAGCGTATTAAAAAATCCTTGATACTTTATTGGATCAAAAGTAACAACAGAAAAGACGTCAGGTGTCGCAGATCGAGTCTCTAAATGGGCAAGTTGCAACACTGAGAGGCATTGATAATTTGCAAAAGAGTTTGGTTCTCACCGAGCAAGCACTCTTTGGGGTAGATGAGGGGGAGGGTGACAGAGAGGAGGCTGAGGAAAGTGAGGTAGCTAGCTGGGTAAAAGTTAGAAAGCGGGGTAGAGGGAAGAGTGCCAGGGAGGCTAGCCCTGATCTGACACACCCCAACAAGTTTGCACGTTTGGCAGATGAGGGGGATGTCAGTCCGGGGACGGCACTGCTGCAGCAAGACACTTCCTCTGCCAGTCAGGGGAATGTCAGCTCCAGTAAGCAGGGAACCAGGAGAGCAGGGCAGGCCAGACAGGTGCTGGTAGTGGGAGACTCCATTATTAGGGGAACAGATAGGGAAATCTGTCACAAAGACCGTGATCGCCGAACAGTGTGCTGTCTTCCTGGCGCTAGAGTTCGACACATCGCGGATCGGGTTGACAGATTACTAGGAGGGGCTGGAGACGATCCAGCGGTCATGGTCCATATCGGAACCAATGACAAAGTTAGAGGTAGGTGGAGAGTCCTTAAAAATGATTTCAGGGATTTAGGTCAAAAGCTGAGGGCAAGGACCTCTAAGGTAGTATTTTCCGAAATACTGCCTGTACCACGAGCCACACAAGAAAGGCAATGGGAGATTAGGGAGATTAACAAGTGGCTCAAGAACTGGTGTAGGATGGAGTGGTTTGGGTTCCTGGAGAACTGGGACGATTTTTCTATCGGCAACAGGCTCTATCGTAGGGACGGGCTGCACCTCAATGGGGAAGGGGCAGCTGTGCTGGGGAGAAAGATGGCTAGAAGGTTGGAGGAGTGTTTAAACTAGGGACTGGGGGGGAGGGTAATTACGTTATAGGAGGGGAAGATAGTGCAGATAGAGACCGGGTGCAAGGTAATAAGAATGGGGGAGGAATGGAAGGAGGGACTAGAACAATTCAGAAGGAAAGGTGTAGGGTAAAAAATATAGATAAACCTCTCAAATGTATGTATACTAATGCCAGAAGCCTGACTAATAAAACTGGTGAACTGGAATTAGTGATGTGTGAGGAGGACTATGACATAGTGGGAATAACTGAGACATGGCTGGATGATAGCTATGACTGGGCAGTTAATGTACAAGGTTACAGTCTGTTTAGAAAGGATCGTCAAAACCGGAGAGGGGGAGGGGTCTGCCTTTATATAAAGTCCTGTCTAAAGCCCACAGTCCGAGAAGATATAAGTGAGGGACATGAACATGTGGAGTCACTATGGGTGGAGATACATGGAGCTAAAAACAACAATAAATTACTAATAGGAGTTTACTATAAACCACCTAATATACCAGAGTCCACAGAAAATCTACTACTAACAGAGATAGACGAGGCGGCAAATCATAATGAGGTGGTTATTATGGGGGACTTCAACTACCCAGATATAGACTGGGAAACTGAAACTTGTATATCTCATAAGGGAAACAGGTTCGTGGCTATAACCAAAGACAATTACCTCTCCCAACTGGTTCAGGACCCGACTAGAGGGACGGCCATACTGGACTTAGTATTAACCAATAGACCTGACAGAACAACAGACGTGCAGGTCGGGGGACACCTGGGAAATAGTGACCATAAAGTAATAACCTTCCAATTATCATTCAAAAGAGCGTTTCTACAGGGAGGAACAAAAAAACCAAACTTCAAAAAAGCTAAATTTAGCCAACTAAGAGAGGCCATAGGCCAAACTAACTGGGACAAAGTCCTCACAAATACAGACACAAAATGGGATATCTTTAAAAACATCCTAAAAACTCATTGTCAGAGGTACATACCGTATGGTAATAAAAGGTTAAGGAACAAAAAGAAACCAATGTGGATAAATAGAACTGTAAAGAAAGCAATAAATGACAAAAAGAAAGCATATAAAACACTAAAACAGGAGGGTTGCACGGAAGCACTGAAAAACTATAAGGAAAAAAATAGAACATGTAAAAAACAAATAAAGGCGGCCAAACTAGAGACCGAGAGATTAATTGCCAAAGAGAGTAAAACCAACCCTAAAATGTTCTTCAATTATATAAATGTTAAAAAGTATAAAGCTGAAGGTGTTGGCCCTTTAAAGAGTAATGAGGGGGGAGTCGCAGAGAGCGACGAGGAGAAAGCAAAGCTGTTAAATATTTTTTTCTCCAATGTATTCACTGAGGAAAATAAATTGTCAGATGACATGCAGAATGCAAAAATAAATTCCCCATTAAAAGTGTCCTGTCTGACCCAGGAAGAAGTACATCAGCGGCTTAAAAAGATTAAAATAGACAAATCGCCAGGACCGGATGGCATACACCCCCGTATCCTAAAGGAATTAAGTAATGTCATAGCCAGACCCTTATTTCTGATATTTGCAGACTCTATACTGACAGGGAATGTCCCACAGGATTGGCGCGTGGCATATGTGGTGCCAATATTCAAAAAGGGGCCAAAAACAGAGCCTGGAAACTATAGGCCGGTAAGTTTAACATCTGTTGTGGGTAAACTGTTTGAAGGTTTTCTGAGAGATGCTATATTAGAGCATCTCAACGGAAATAAGCAAATAACGCCATATCAGCATGGCTTCGTGAGGGATCGGTCATGTCAAACTAATTTAATCAGTTTCTATGAGGAGGTAAGTTCTAGACTTGACAGCGGCAAATCAATGGATGTCGTATATCTGGACTTCTCCAAAGCATTTGACACTGTACCGCATAAAAGGTTAGTATATAAAATGAGAATGCTCGGACTGGGAGAAAACATCTGTATGTGGGTAAGTAACTGGCTGAGTGATAGAAAACAGAGGGTGGTTATTAACGGTACACATTCAGATTGGGTCACTGTCACTAGTGGGGTACCTCAGGGGTCAGTATTGGGCCCTATTCTCTTCAATATATTTATTAATGATCTTGTAGAAGGCTTGCATAGTAAAGTATCAATTTTCGCAGATGACACTAAACTGTGTAAAGTAATTTACACTGAAGAGGACATTATACTACTACAGAGGGATCTGGATAGATTGGAGGCTTGGGCAGATAAGTGGCAGATGAGGTTTAACACTGATAAATGTAAAGTTATGCACATGGGAAGGAAAAATGCAAGTCACCCGTACATACTAAATGGTAAAACACTCGGTAACACTGACATGGAAAAGGATCTAGGAATTTTAATAAACAGCAAACTAAACAGCAAAAACCAGTGTCAGGCAGCTGCTGCCAAGGCCAACAAGATAATGGGTTGCATCAAAAGGGGCATAGATTCCCGTGATATGAACATAGTCCTACCACTTTACAAATCGCTAGTCAGACCACACATGGAGTACTGTGTACAGTTCTGGGCTCCTGTAAACAAGGCAGACATAGCAGAGCTAGAGAGGGTTCAGAGGAGGGCAACTAAAGTAATAACTGGAATGGGGCAACTACAGTACCCTGAAAGATTATCAAAATTAGGGTTATTCACTTTAGAAAAAAGACGACTGAGGGGAGATCTAATTAATATGTATAAATATATCAGGGGTCAGTACAGAGATCTATCCCATCAGCTATTTATCCCCAGGACTGTGACTGTGACGAGGGGACATCCTCTGCGTCTGGAGGAAAGAAGGTTTGTACACAAACATAGAAGAGGATTCTTTACGGTAAGAGCAGTGAGACTATGGAACTCTCTGCCTGAGGAGGTGGTGATGGTGAGTACAATAAAGGAATTCAAGAGGGGCCTGGATGTGTTTCTAGAGCGTAATAATATTACAGGCTATAGCTACTAGAGAGGGGTCGTTGATCCAGGGAGTTTTTCTGATTGGAGTCGGGAAGAAATTTTTTATTCCCCTAAAGTGGAGAAAATTGGCTTCTACCTCACAGGGTTTTTTGCCTTCCTCTGGATCAACTTGCAGGATAACAGGCCGAACTGGATGGACAAATGTCTTTTTTCGGCCTTATGTACTATGTTACTATGTTACTATGTTACTATGTTAGGTGCATGAGCAAAAAAATCATGTCTTCTCTGTTGTTATTTTTACATCAATAAAGTACTTTGATGTGTATGGGAGCCTTAACAGTATCAATATGTTAACAGTCTTCTGGTGGCAAAAAATTTCCCAGATTTAACTCAAAGCACCATGTGGGTGTAGATTTAGGGGGAGATTTTATTCAAAACTAGGGTAAAGGAAAACTGGCTTAGTTGCCCATACCAACCAATCAGATTCCACCTTTAATTTTTCAGAGCTCCTTTGAAAAACGTAAAGTGGTATCTGATTGGTTGCAATGGGCAACTAAGCCAGTTTTCCTTGAGACCAATTTTGATAACTCTCCCCCAAAATGTACGAAGGGAACTGTAGGATTATGTAAGTTATTCGGATCCGTCTGTATGAAAATAGCCTACGGACACGGATCACGGACATGGATGCCAATCTTGTGTTCATCCGTGTTTTTTCACTGACCCATTGACTTGAATGGGTCCGTGAACCGTTGTCCATCAAAAAAAATAGGACAGGTCATATTTTATTGACGGACAGGATACACGGATCATGGAGGCGGATGACAAACGGTGCATTTTCCGAGTTTTCAACGGACCCATTGAAAGTCAATGGGTCCGCAGAAAATCACGGAAAACGGCACAACGGCCACGGATGCACACAACGGTCGTGTGCATGAGGCCTAAAACTTAATATGCATGCTGTATGGAGATCTATCTCCATAAAGCATTCAAATGTATGGGCTCGGGTGAGTTGAAATCTGTTATCACCACATCTGAAGTCGGCTCTGGTACCAGCTGGTACCTTGGTAGTGAAGCCAACTTCGGATTCAAGTTTTAAAATGGTTTTCAAGTTTAAAAATCGAAGTCCAAAGTTATTCACCAAAATCTTGTAAGATTTCGGTAATAACAAATTTTACCTCGCTGGAACCCATACATTTGAATGTTGTATGTATGTATGTATCTCCGTACAGCATTCAAACGAATATTACAATTATTAATTAATAAAAATTAAAAAAAATAAACAGATAGGTAATAGGTTTTGAAGAGTACAGGATTATATAAAGGAGAAGAGAAAAAAATCCTAAGCTTTCAGATTCTCTACCATTTTCCTCTTAAAGTATCCTCCTTTTTTGTTCCTTTATATGCCCTGCCCCAATACTCATTATTATGTTGGCAGACTATTGCCTAGTGTTTATTGACCCAGTTTTTTTTTTTTTCTCTTTTGTATAGCGTCGTGAACCTTTCTATCCACCTTTATCATAATTATACTGCTTCCATATACAGTCTGGGCCATAAATATTGGGACGTCAACACAATTCTAACATGTTTGACTCTGTCTTCTACGTGAATGAGTGGACCAAGCAAATGCCACAAAAACATTCACCAGACCATAATGCTGCCTCCACCAACTCGTGTTCTTCTAGCAATGGTTGCAGGGTGTTTGTTTTCTGATGTTTCTCACCTGACACACTAACATCCATCCATTTGATAAAGCAGAAAACGTGACTAATCAGAGAAGGCAACCCTTTTGCATATCAGCTAATGAAGTTGCCAAACATTAAACTGTCAACTGAGTGCATCTTTAATTCAGAATTAAAGGGGTTGGCCACTTTCTATGTATTTGCTGCTACTGCTTGGGTAGCAGGGAAAAGGTTAATTTCCTAATTTATGTCAATAAGCAGATCTGCCTGTATTTTCTATTATCTGAAGCCACGTCCCCTGAGCCCGCTCTGCCCTGCAGCTGAATCCGTCCATGGAGGAGATGGAGGATGGAGTAGGATGAGGAGAAGAAGAGGCAGGCCTGCATGCAATCTTTGGCGGTAACACCAAATCTACACGGGAGCCATGGGTCACATGCTTGACAGCCGTCAGAAGGTTCACCCAGTGGGCAGTAAAAGTTATTTACCTTCCCTGCCCGTGTTTGCTAGACCACATGTCTAAGGTCTGATGTATCTTGGCACCGACACTGTGTGCCAGAGATATATTCACTTGCTGCTGAACGTGGCCATATAGCTTTGGGATGCACTTCTGGGAGAAATATTTTCATTTCCGGGGACCTTCCATTGCGGTGCGCCAATGGCCACAAATTTTCTAAAGGCCTCCTAGTCCACCAGTTTATATTCTGATGGTCAGCCGTTGGGCAAGATGGTTATCCGGCGTCATCAACTTTTTCTGTTTGAGCATTTGGGCCACAGAAGCCTGCCTTCTGCCAGATGAATGTGACGACGGCACAGTGAACGGTGGAGTGGAGGACAAATGGGAGGAGAGAGGAGAAGGAAAAGAGTCAGGACGTGGAGCGTCGGGGATTGTGGCTTTGTGGGTTACGACGGCGTTGCTCCCACTAGGCTCGGTGATGGGAGGTCAGGTGCGGTCGTCCATAGGTGACTGTTGGGCTTACCTCGACTTATGCGTTGACAACACTATTGTTAGAAGCTGACACGTTAAAAAAAGCACACACTGCGGAGCCATGTGCTGGCATCCTGGAAGCGCCAGAAGTGACCTTGCATGGTGAATGGCTCGTTCTAGATACATTTGCAGCCTGCTTTTTGCCTACTGTGCCCTGCAAGTTCTGCCTGCTTCTCCTCCTTCTCCCTATCTGCTGCTCCGTCTCTCCTTCTGAACTCCCCTCCTCTCCCTCTCTTTTGGGCACCCACATGACATCCATCGACACGTCATCATCGTCACCTTCATCACCACTGACATTTGAGTTCTCGGAGTAGGCAACAACAACGGGGACCTCCTCCTTGGGCTGATCTGTGTACTGTCATCCGACCGCTGGGTGGTGGCCTTTGCTACCTCCTCTTCCTCATCCGATGTCAAGAATGGCTGCGCATCGGTAAGGTCTGGGAATGGATGGGAAAATAATTCCTCTGACTCGAGTGGAGGAGCTATGGTGGTGGTGGTGTCTTTGGGGGTGCACACAGTAGAGAGTGAGGAGGGTGCAGATACAAAGGATGAGGAGGGAGGAGAAGCAGAAGGCTTAGTTAGCCACTCAGCCAACTCTGGTACACCCTTTGAAGTAATCGCACTTGCCTTCTCCAACTTCCCACATAGGATCCGGCCTGGTGCACCTGCCCGACCCATACCACCCCTGCGGAAGTGCCTGCCTCTTCCTCTGCCTGTCATTTTCATAATTACCGTGTTCCTATGTCCCTAGAGAAAAGCAATATTTGTGGAAGCAGGTATTTCGCAGGCCTCAATCAATATTTGGTGGAAGCCGGTATATCAAACCCCTTAATCACTATTTGGTGGAAGCATGTAGATCGTAGCCCTTAATCAATATTTGGTGGAAGCAGGCATATCAAGCCCCTTAATCAGTATTTTGAGGAAGCAGGTATATCGCAGCACTCAATCAATATTTGGTGGAAACAGGTATATCAAAGCCCTTAATCAGAATTTTGTGGAAGCAGGTATATCGTAGCCCTCAATCAATATTTTGTGGAAGTAGAAATATCAAGCCCTTTAAATCAGTATCTGGTGGAAGCAGGTATATCGCACCCCTCAGTCAATATTTGGTGGAAACAGTTATATTGAACCCCTTAATCAGTATTTTGTGGAAGCAGCTATATCGCAGGCCTCATGCAGTATTTTGTGGAAGCAGGTATATCAAATACCTTTATCAGTATTTTGTGGAAGCAGGTATATCTCAGTCCTCAATCAGTATTTTGTGGAAGCAGGTATATCAAACGATTTTATCAGTATTTTGTGGAAGCAGGTATATCATAGGCCTCAATCAATATTTGGTGTAAGCACATATATCGAACCCCTTAATCAGTATTTTGTGGAAGCAGGTATATCGCTGCCCTAAATCAGTATTTTGTGGAAGCAGGGAAATCGCAGGCCTCATTCAATATTTGGTGAAAACAGGTATATTGAACCCCTTAATCGGTATTTTGTAGAAGTAGGTATATCGTAGGCCTCAATCAATATTTGGTAGAAACAGGTATATCGAACATTTCAATCAGTATTTTGTGGAAGCAGGTATATTGTAGCCGTCAATCAGTAATTTATGGAAGTAGGTATATCAAACCCCTTAATCAGTATTTTGTGGAAGCATGTATATCACAGGCCTCAATCAATATTTAGTGGAAACAGGTATATTGAACCCCTTAACCAGTATTTTGTGGAAGCAGGTATATCTTTGGCCTCAATCAATATTTGGTGGAAACAGGTATATTGAACCCCTTAATCAGAATTTTGTGAAAGCAGGTATATTGCAGCCCTCAACCAGTATTTTATAGAAGCAGATATATAAAACCCCTTAATCAATATTTGATGGAAGCAGGTATATCAAACTCCTTAATCAGTATTTTGTAGAAGCAGGCATATCGCACTCCTCAATCAATATTTGGTGGAAGCAGGCATATCGAACCCCTTAATCAGTATTTTGTGGAAGCAGGTATATCACACCCCTCAATTATTTTTTTTGCCACAACAGTGATATCATACCACCCTGTTTATTTCGAACAACAGGTACATCACAGCCCTCAATCAATATTTTGTGGAAGAAGGTATATCACACTCCTCAATCAGTTGTTTTGGGGCAACAGGTAAATCACACTCATTGTAATTAGTTTTTCCAGTAGCGTTTGTCCCTCTATATAGCTGCGGTATCGCAGCAGAACCGCACACAACTGCTGCACAATACAAATGCACTATAATATACTTTCTATGTTAGTAAGTATATTATAAGTATATCACACCTATCGATAGTACATTTATACCAGTCCTTAAAAGGACTTTTGTGGCCCTATTAGCTAGCGTTTTTTGTCCCTAACAGCCTGTCCCTGCTCCATAAGGCAGCCTTTCCCTACACTGGCAAAATACAGAATGGAAAATGGCTGCCAGATCTGGTTCTTTCATAGGGTTGGGGGGGGGGTCCATGTGCTGAAACATCTCAATTGGCTATCCTGTACCACCTGATGGATGTGAAGTACGTATCCACTGAACTCTGGGGTCGAGTGGAGGGTGGACCATAGGCGCAAAACACAACCAAAGTTTGTTTCAAACCAATAGTTTTTTTTTTAATTGTTTTTGTTATCGTGACACATGACCCGGACGGCGGCCTGGCCCCCGCCAAACGTGAACACGGACGTAACCGGCAGCACCAACCAGCAACACCTAAACCACTCCTACTCGCCTCCAGTATAGTTGCACCGAACATTAGGTGCAACAACAACAGGTGAGCAGTACCACTCTTCCTGTATTTGGAAGCTTGTTCTGAACCTACTCACCCTATGAGCGCCTTTTTCCTCCTTTGGCCACTTCTTACCTGATGGATGTGTCATGGGTCAAAGTTCGGCGCAATGCAAAATAATATGGCGCCGGTGGACATCACCATCTGTTCGCATGTTTGGCAAATCGCAAACGCGCAAAGTTCGCCATGAAACGACCACCGGGCGAACCGCAAGGCCATTTCTATACATGTATATATGTGTGTGTATATATATATACAATATATAGGTAAAGATAAAGGATTTGTTGGGGGGCACTCAGCTATCTGGCACTGTATGCATAATTAATAGTCTGCTGGTATAGAAATATATACAGATTTATTATAAACATAAAGTGCACATACAAATATGTGGATGTGTGACTAATCTCCCTGAAACATTAGGGTTAATCCTATCAGACATCCACTATATATAGAGTCAATAAGCATTGTTTGTTGTACAAACCGGATTCCAAAAAAGTTGGGACACTATACAAATCGTGAATAAAAAACTGAATGCAATGATGTGGAGGTGCCAACTTCTAATATTTTATTCAGAATAGAACATAAATCACGGAACAAAAGTTTAAACTGAGAAAATGTACCATTTTAAGGGAAAAATATGTTGAATCAGAATTTCATGGTGTCAACAAATCCCAAAAAAGTTGGGACAAGGCCATTTTCACCACTGTGTGGCATCTCCCCTTCTTCTTACAACACTCAACAGAGGAGACCAGTTTCTCAAGTTTAGAAATAGGAATGCTCTCCCATTCTTGTCTAATACAGGCCTCTAACTGTTCAATCGTCTTGGGCCTTCTTTGTTGCACCTTCCTCTTTATGATGCGCCAAATGTTCTCTATAGGTGAAAGATCTGGACTGCAGACTGGCCATTTCAGTACCCGGATCCTTCTCCTACGCAGCCATGATGTTGTGATTGATGCAGAATGTGGTCTGGCATTATCTTGTTGAAAAATGCAGGGTCTTCCCTGAAAGAGATGACGTCTGGATGGGAGCATATGTTGTTCTAGAACCTGAATATATTTTTCTGCATTGATGGTGCCTTTTCAGACATGCAAGCTGCCCATGCCACACGCACTCATGCAACCCCATACCATCAGAGATGCAGGCTTCTGAACTGAGCGTTGATAACAACTTGGGTTGTCCTTGTCCTCTTTAGTCCGGATGACATGGCGTCCCAGATTTCCAAAAAGAACTTTGAATCGTGACTCGTCTGACCACAGAACAGTCTTGCATTTTGCCACACTCTATTTTAGATGATCCCTGGCCCAGTGAAAACGCCTGAGCTTGTGGATCTTGCTTAGAAATGGCTTCTTCTTTGCACTGTAGAGTTTCAGCTGGCAACAGCGGATGGCACGGTGGATTGTGTTCACTGACACTGGTTTCTGGAAGTATTCCTGAGCCCATTCTGTGATTTCCTTTACAGTAGCATTCCTGTTTGTGGTGCAGTGTCGTTTAAGGGCCCGGAGATCACGGGCATCCAGTATGGTTTTACGGCCTTGACCCTTACGCACAGAGATTGTTCCAGATTCTCGGAATCTTCGGATAAAGTTATGTACAGTTGATGATGATAGATGCAAAGTCTTTGCAATTTTTCGCTGGGTAACACCTTTCTGATATTGCTCCACTATCTTTCTGTGCAACATTGTGGGAATTGGTGATCCTCTACCCATCTTGGCTTCTGAGAGACACTGCCACTCTGAGAAGCTCTTTTTATACCCAATCATGTTGCCAATTGACCTAATTAGTGTTAATTGGTCTTCCAGATCTTCGTTATGCTCAAATTTACTTTTTCCAGCCTCTTATTGCTACTTGTCCCAACTTTTTGGGGATTTGTTGACACTGTGAAAATTGGAATCAACGTATTTTTCCTTTAAAATGATACATTTACTCGGATTAAACATTTGATCTGTCATCTACGTTCTATTACAAATAAAATATTGACATTTGCCATCTCCACATCATTGTATTCAGTTTTTATTCACAATTTGTTTAGTGTCCCAACTTTTTTGGAATCCGGTTTGTAGATGATCACCTTCAAAAATTGAATATAAAAATAGAATATAAAAATATGGGTAAAAACTAAAAATAAGGATAAAAAAAATGCTTTTTTTTTCTTAAGTGAAAAAGTCACTTATGTGGTTGCCAGTTTGGCAGTCAGGTATATAGGAGGAATATATCAGGATAATAGTTCAGATGATATTTGTTTACTGAAGCCATGTAGGGTATTTCAAAAACAACTTTTTTCAGACACAAACAATATAACAAAGGTTATAAACTGTCATATCTATATAGCCTACAGGTGGCAGTAAACATGTTAACATGTATAACTCCTAACATCCTCCCTTTCTTGTGAAATCAAGTAATATATAACATAAGATGATTGGATAACACAATACATTCCAAAGGTGACAATGTTTTATAATGTATCTAGCATACAAAATCCTTATATCTTGTTGGTGTCCTAATAACCCTAGTTCTAGTACGCCTTGGTGTGGCAGGAGCTTCACATTGTTGCATATGATCATCCATCCCTGTTTCTTTGGGAGTTGTCTCATCTGGAGATGTACCTGGTGTAATCACTTCACTTATTTTAATGTCAGATTTGTCATCTGCAGTCCTCAGAAACTTCCTATTCCTTCTGTACAACTGTCCATATGCTTCAACTTTATAAGATCGTGGAGCAACTTTCTCCAAACAAATACCTTGTCACTAGAGTTGAGCGAACACCTGGATGTTCGGGTTCGAGAAGTTCGGCCGAACTTCCCGGAAATGTTCGGGTTCGGGATCCGAACCCGACCCGAACTTCGTCCCGAACCCGAAAACCATTGAAGTCAATGGCGACCCGAACTTTTCGGCACTAAAAAGGCTATAAAACAGCCCAGGAAAGAGCTAGAGGGCTGCAAAAGGCAGCAACATGTAGGTAAATCCCCTGCAAACAAATGTCGATAGGGAAATGAATTAAAATAAAAATAAAATATATAAAAATAAACCAATATCAATTGGAGAGAGGTCCCATAGCAAAGAATCTGGCTTCACGTCAGCAGAGAATCAGTCTTCATGCCATAGCAGAGAATCTGGCTTCACATCAACCAACACTGTAACAGTCTATTGTCATATATTTAGGCCCCGGCACCCAGGCAGAGGAGAGAGGTCCCGTAACAGAGAATCTGGCTTCATGTCAGCAGAGAATCAGTCTGCATGTTATAGCAGAGAATCAGGCTTTACGTCACCCAACACTGGAACAGTCCATTGTCAGATATTTAGGCCCAGGCACACAGGCAGAGGAGAGAGGTCCCGTAACAGAGAATCTGGCTTCATGTCAGCAGAGAATCAGTCTGCATGTCATAGCAGAGAATCAGGCTTCACGTCACCCACCACTGGAACAGGCCACTGTCACATATTTAGGCCCAGGCACCCAGGCAGAGGAGAGAGGTCCCATAACAGAGATTCAGGCTTCATGTCAGCAGAGAATCAGTCTTCATGTCATAGCAGAGAATCAGGCTTCACGTCACCCACCACTGGAACAGGCCACTGTCACATATTTAGGCCCAGGCACCCAGACAGAGGAGAGAGGTCCCGTAACAGAGAATCTGGCTTCATGTCAGCACAGAATCAGTCTTCATGTCATAGCAGAGAATCAGGCTTCACGTCACCCACCACTTGAACAGGCCACTGTCACATATTTAGGCCCAGGCACCCAGGCAGAGGAGAAAGGTCCCATAACAGAGATTCAGGCTTCATGTCAGCAGAGAATCAGTCTTCATGTCATATCAGAGAATCAGGCTTCACGTCACCCACTACTGGAACAGGCCACTGTCACATATTTAGGCCCAGGCACCCAGGCAGAGGAGAGAGGTCCCATAACAGAGATTCAGGCTTCATGTCAGCAGAGAATCAGTCTTCATGTCATAGCAGAGAATCAGGCTTCACGTCACCCACCACTGGAACAGGCCACTGTCACATATTTAGGCCCCGGCACCCAGACAGAGGAGAGAGGTCCCGTAACAGAGAATCTGGCATCATGTCAGCACAGAATCAGTCTTCATGTCATAGCAGAGAATCAGGCTTCACGTCACTCACCACTGGAACAGGCCACTGTCACATATTTAGGCCCAGGCACCCAGGCAGAGAAGAGAGGTCCCATAACAGAGATTCAGGCTTCATGTCAGCACAGAATCAGTCTTCATGTCATAGCAGAGAATCAGGCTTCACGTCACCCACCACTGGAACAGGCCACTGTCACATATTTAGGCCCAGACACCCAGGCAGAGGAGAGAGGTCCCATAACAGAGATTCAGGCTTCATGTCAGCAGGGAATCAGTCTTTATGTCATAGCAAAGAATCAGGCTTCATGTCACCCACCACTGGAACAGGCCACTGTCACATATTTAGGCCCAGGCACCCAGGCAGAGGGGAGAGGTCCCATAACAGAGATTCAGGCTTCATGTCAGCAGAGAATCAGTCTTCATGTCATAGCAGAAAATCAGGCTTCACGTCACCCACCACTGGAACAGAACACTGTCACATATTTAGGCCCAGACACACAGGCAGAGGAGAGAGGTCCCATAACAGAGATTCAGGCTTCATGTCAGCAGAGAATCAGTCTTCATGTCATAGCAGAGAATAAGCTTCACGTCACCCACCACTGGAACAGGCCACTGTCACATATTTAGGCCCCGGCACCCAGACAGAGGAGAGAGGTCCCGTAACAGAGAATCTGGCTTCATGTCAGCACAGAATCAGTCTTCATGTCATAGCAGAGAATCAGGCTTCACGTCACCCACCACTGGAACAGGCCACTGTCACATATTTAGGCCCAGGCACCCAGGCAGAGGAGAGAGGTCCCATAACAGAGATTCAGGCTTCATGTCAGCAGAGAATCAGTCTTCATGTCATAGCAGAGAATCAGGCTTCACGTCACCCACCACTGGAACAGGCCACTGTCACATATTTAGGCCCCGGCACCCAGACAGAGGAGAGAGGTCCCGTAACAGAGAATCTGGCTTCATGTCAGCAGAGAATCAGTCTTCATGTCATAGCAGAGAATCAGGCTTCACGTCACCCACAACTGGAACAGGCCACTGTCACATATTTAGGCCCAGGCACCCAGGCAGAGGAGAGAGGTCCCATAACAGAGATTCAGGCTTCATGTCAGCAGAGAATCAGTCTTCATGTCATAGCAGAGAATCAGGCTTCACGTCACCCACCACTGGAACAGAACACTGTCACATATTTAGGCCCAGGCACCCAGGCAGAGGAGAGAGGTCCCATAACAGAGATTCAGGCTTCATGTCAGCAGAGAATCAGTCTTCATGTCATAGCAGAGAATCAGGCTTCACGTCACCCACCACTGAAACAGGCCACTGTCACATATTTAGGCCCCGACACCCAGACAGAGGAGAGAGGTCCCGTAACAGAGAATCTGGCTTCATGTCAGCACAGAATCAGTCTTCATGTCATAGCAGAGAATCAGGCTTCACGTCACCCACCACTGGAACAGGCCACTGTCACATATTTAGGCCCAGGCACCCAGGCAGAGGAGAGAGGTCCCATAACAGAGATTCAGGCTTCATGTCAGCACAGAATCAGTCTTCATGTCATAGCAGAGAATCAGGCTACACTTCACCCACCACTGGAACAGGCTACTGTCACATATTTAGGCCCCGGCACCCAGACAGAGGAGAGAGGTCCCGTAACAGAGAATCTGGCTTCATGTCAGCACAGAATCAGTCTTCATGTCATAGCAGAGAATCAGGCTTCACGTCACCCACCACTGGAACAGGCCACTGTCACATATTTAGGCACAGGCACCCAGGCAGAGGAGAGAGGTCCCATAACAGAGATTCAGGCTTCATGTCAGCAGAGAATCAGTCTTCATGTCATAGCAGAGAATCAGGCTTCACGTCACCCAACACTGGAACAGGCCACTGTCACATATTTAGGCCCAGGCACCCAGACAGAGGAGAGAGGTCCCGTAAAAGAGAATCTGGCTTCATGTCAGCACAGAATCAGTCTTCATGTCATAGCAGAGAATCAGGCTTCACGTCACCCACCACTGGAACAGGCCACTGTCACATATTTAGGCCCAGGCACCTAGGCAGAGGAGAGAGGTCACGTAACAGAGAATCTGGCTTCATGTCAGCACAGAATCAGTCTTCATGTCATAGCAGAGAATCAGGCTTCACGTCACCCACCACTGGAACAGGCCACTGTCACATATTTAGGCCCAGGCACCCAGACAGAGGAGAGAGGTCCCGTAACAGAGAATCTGGCTTCATGTCATCACAGAATCAGTCTTCATGTCATAGCAGAGAATCAGGCTTCACGTCACCCACCACTGGAACAGGCCACTGTCACATATTTAGGCCCAGGCACCCAGGCAGAGGAGAGAGGTCCCATAACAGAGATTCAGGATTCATGTCAGCAGAGAATCAGTCTTCATGTCATAGCAGAGAATCAGGCTTCACGTCACCCACCACTGGAAAAAGGCCACTGTCACATATTTAGGCCCAGGCACCCAGGCAGAGGAGAGAGGTCCCATAACAGAGATTCAGGCTTCATGTCAGCAGAGAATCAGTCTTCATGTCATAGCAGAGAATCAGGCTTCACGTCACCCACCACTGGAACAGGCCAGTGTCACATATTTAGGCCCAGGCACCCAGGCAGAGGAGAGAGGTCCCATAACAGAGATTCAGGATTCATGTCAGCAGAGAATCAGTCTTCATGTCATAGCAGAGAATCAGGCTTCACGTCACCCACCACTGGAACAGGCCACTGTCACATATTTAGGCCCCGGCACCCAGACAGAGGAGAGAGGTCCCGTAACAGAGAATCTGGCTTCATGTCAGCTAAGAATCAGTTTTCATGTCATAGCAGAGAATCAGGCTTCACGTCACCCACCACTGGAACAGGCCACTGTCACATATTTAGGCCCAGGCACCCAGGCATAGGAGAGAGGTCCCATAACAGAGATTCAGGCTTCATGTCAGCAGAGAATCAGTCTTCATGTCATAGCAGAGAATCAGGCTTCACGTCACCCACCACTGGAACAGGCCACTGTCACATATTTAGGCCCCGGCACCCAGACAGAGGAGAGAGGTCCCGTAACAGAGAATCTGGCTTCATGTCAGCACAGAATCAGTCTTCATGTCATAGCAGAGAATCAGGCTTCACGTCACCCACCACTGGAACAGGCCACTGTCACATATTTAGGCCCAGGCACCCAGGCAGAGGAGAGAATTCCCATAACAGAGATTCAGGCTTCATGTCAGCAGAGAATCAGTCTTCATGTCATAGCAGAGAATCAGGCTTCACGTCACCCACCACTGGAACAGGCCACTGTCACATATTTAGGCCCAGGCACCCAGGCAGAGGAGAGACGTCCCATAACAGAGATTCAGGCTTTATGTCAGCAGAGAATCAGTCTTCATGTCATAGCAGAGAATCAGGCTTCACGTCACCCACCACTGAAACAGGCCACTGTCACATATTTAGGCCCCGGCTCCCAGACAGAGGAGAGAGGTCCCGTAACAGAGAATCTGGCCTTATGTCAGCACAGAATCAGTCTTCATGTCATAGCAGAGAATCAGGCTTCATGTCACCCACCACTGGAACAGGCCACTGTCACATATTTAGGCCCAGGCACCCAGGCAGAGGAGAGAGGTCCCATAACAGAGATTCAGGCTTCATGTCAGCAGAGAATCAGTCTTCATGTCATAGCAGAGAATCAGGCTTCACGTCACCCACCACTTGAACAGGCCACTGTCACATATTTAGGCCCCGGCACCCAGACAGAGGAGAGAGGTCCCGTAACAGAATCTGGCTTCATGTCAGCACAGAATCAGTCTTCATGTCATAGCAGAGAATCAGGCTTCACGTCACCCACCACTGGAACAGGCCACTGTCACATATTTAGGCCCAGGCACCCAGGCAGAGGAGAGAGGTCCCATAACAGAGATTCAGGCTTCATGTCAGCAGAGAATCAGTCTTCATGTCATAGCAGAGAATCAGGCTTCACGTCACCCACCACTGGAACAGGCCACTGTCACATATTTAGGCCCCGGCACCCAGACAGAGGAGAGAGGTCCCGTAACAGAGAATCTGGCTTTATGTCAGCACAGAATCAGTCTTCATGTCATAGCAGAGAATCAGGCTTCACGTCACCCACCACTGGAACAGGCCACTGTCACATATTTAGGCCCAGGCACCCAGGCAGAGGAGAGAGGTCCCATAACAGAGATTCAGGCTTCATGTCAGCAGAGAATCAGTCTTCATGTCATAGCAGAGAATCAGGCTTCACGTCACCCACCACTGGAACAGGCCACTGTCACATATTTAGGCCCAGGCACCCAGGCAGAGGAGAGAGGTCCCATAACAGAGATTCAGGCTTCATGTCAGCAGAGAATCAGTCTTCATGTCATAGCAGAGAATCAGGCTTCACGTCACCCACCACTGAAACAGGCCACTGTCACATATTTAGGCCCCGGCACCCAGACAGAGGAGAGAGGTCCCGTAACAGAGAATCTGGCTTCATGTCAGCACAGAATCAGTCTTCATGTCATAGCAGAGAAACAGGCTTCACTTCACCCACCACTGGAACAGGCCACTGTCAAATATTTAGGCCCAGGCACCCAGGCAGAGGAGAGAGGTCCCATAACAGAGATTCAGGCTTCATGTCAGCAGAGAATCAGTCTTCATGTCATAGCAGAGAATCAGGCTTCACGTCACCCACCACTGGAACAGGCCACTATCACATATTTAGGCCCCGGCACCCAGACAGAGGAGAGAGGTCCCGTAACAGAGAATCTGGCTTCATGTCAGCACAGAATCAGTCTTCATGTCATAGCAGAGAATCAGGCTTTACGTCACCCACCACTGGAACAGGCCACTGTCACATATTTAGGCCCAGGCACCCAGACAGAGGAGAGAGGTCCCGTAACAGAGAATCTGGCTTCATGTCAGCACAGAATCAGTCTTCATGTCATAGCAGAGAATCAGGCTTCACGTCACCCACCACTGGAACAGGCCACTGTCACACATTTAGGCCCCGGCACCCAGACAGAGGAGAGGTTCATTCAACTTTGGGTTGCCCCGCAATATTATGGTAAAATGAAAATAAAAATAGGATTGAATGAAGAAGTGCCCTGGAGTACAATAATATAAGGTATATATTCTTCAGGACTATAATTTTGTGGGTTAACGTACAAAAGACAATTTATGTACCCAAGCTGTCTGTAAGAAAATTACAAAAAGATTAACCAAACCAACTTTCATTAATTACCATTCAACAGCTGTTCGGTCAGTGCCTGGGAATTTCTGTTGGCCTCTTGTAACTTTCTATTCTTCTCAGGCTTTTCTCTTTCTATGGCCTATAGAGGGAGAAGAAGAAAAAAAAGAAAAAAACATTTCATTAACAGGAAATACATTAGTAGAGACTGTACAGATAGATGTGCCACATTTTTAGCTTGTAATAACTGTACAAGGAAGTGGTATAATTGTGCATATACAGTACAGGCCAAAAGTTTGGACACACCTTCTAATTTAAAGAGTTTTCCTTATTTTCATGACTATGAAGGCATCAAAACTATGAATTAACACATGTGGAATTATATACTGTACATAACAAACAAGTGTGAAACAACTGAAAATATGTCATATTCTAGGTTCTTCAAAGTAGCCACCTTTTGCTTTGATTACTGCTTTGCACACTCTTGGCATTCTCTTGATGAGCTTCAAGAGGTAGTCCCCTGAAATGTTCTTCCAACAGTCTTGAAAGAGTTCCCAGAGATGCTTAGCACTTATTGGCCCTTTTGCCTTCACTCTGCAGTCCAGCTCACCCCAAACCATCTCGATTGGGTTCAGGTCCGGTGACTGTGGAGGCCAGGTCATCTGGCGCAGCACCCCATCACTCTCCTTCATGGTCAAATAGCCCTTGCTTTCAAAGTTTTCCCAATTTTTCGGCTGACTGACTGACCTTCATTTACTTAAAGTAATGATGGCCATTCGTTTTTCTTTACTTAGCTGCTTTTTTCTTGCCATAATACAAATTCTAACAGTCTATTCAGTAGGACTATCAGCTGTGTATCCACCTGACTTCTCCTCAACGCAACTGATGGTCCCAACCCATTTATAAGGCAAGAAATCCCACTTATTAAACCTGACAGGGCACACCTGTGAAGTGAAAACCATTTCAGGGGACTACCTCTTAAAGCTCATCAAGAGAATGCCAAGAGTGTGCAAAGCAGTAATCAAAGCAAAAGGTGGCTATTTTGAAGTACCTAGAATATGACATATTTTCAGTTTTTTCACACTTGTTTGTTATGTATATAATTCCACATGTGTTAATTCATAGTTTTGATGCCTTCAGTGTGAATCTACAATTTTCATAGTCATGAAAATAAAGAAAACTCTTTGAATGAGAAGGTGTGTCCAAACTTTGGTCTGTACTGTATGTGTATATATATATACACTCACCTAAAGAATTATTAGGAACACCATACTAATACGGTGTTGGACCCCCTTTTGCCTTCAAAACTGCCTTAATTCTACATTGCATTGATTCAACAAGGTGCTGATAGCATTCTTTAGAAATGTTGGCCCATATTGATAGGATAGCATCTTGCAGTTGATGGAGATTTGAGGGATGCACATCCAGGGCACTAAGTTCCCGTTCCACCACATCCCAAAGATGCTCTATTGGGTTGAGATCTGGTGACTGGGGGGGCCATTTTAGTACAGTGAACTCATAGTCATGTTCAAGAAACCTATTAGAAATGATTCGAGCTTTGTGACATGGTGCATTATCCTGCTGGAAGTAGCCATCAGAGAATGGATACATGTTCTCATTCTGTTTACGCCAAATTTGTGTGCGTGTTGTGGCTTCACAAATGCTTTGCTGCATACCTCGGTTGTAACAAGTGGTTATTTCAATCAACGTTGCTCTTCTATCAGCTTGAATCAGTCGGCCCATTTTCCTCTGACCTCTAGCATCCACAAGGCATTTTTGCCCACAGGACTGCCGCATACTGGATGTTTTTCCCTTTTCACACCATTCTTTGTAAACCCTAGAAATGGTTGTGCGTGAAAATACCAGTAAATGAGCAGATTGTGAAATACTCAGACCGGCCCGTCTAGCACCAACAACCATGCCACGCTCAAAATGGCTTAAATCACCTTTCTTTCCCATTCCGACATTCAGTTTGGAGTTCAGGAGATTGTCTTGACCAGGACCACACCCCTAAATGCACTGAAGCAACTGCCATGTGATTGGTTGACTAGATAATTGCATTAATGAGAAATAGAACAGGTGTTCCTAATAATTGTTTAGGTGAGTGTATATATGTGTGTCTAATATATAAATATATATATATATATATATATATATATACACTCACCTAAAGAATTATTAGGAACACCTGTTCTATTTCTCATTAATGCAATTATCTAGCCAACCAATCACATGGCAGTTGCTTCAATGCATTTAGGGGTGTGGTCCTGGTCAAGACAATCCCCCTTCACTGCTGCTGCCCTGAAGCCCTTTTGCAGCAGCAGATTAACCCCTGTATTACACTAACCTGTTATCCACGGCTACATCCCTGGCCTACAAGTATTAACCTTTGCAGTGCCACCATTTGTGTTTTACCCTTTGTACTCCGTAGGGACAATGAGTAGCCAGGCGGGTGGGTTGCTGGTATTTATATGTGTTAATGTAGTGTAATGTATAGATAGTGTGTGGGGTGGAATGGGAATTGTGTATTGTGTAGTGTAGTTAGGATTGTGTTTAATAATACTGTTTATTGTAGTGCTATCATTGTATTGTGGTGTGTATGTCTCTATATATATATATTTATAACCATTGATATATATATAAATATATGTAGCATAATAGATTGTACAGTCGTGGCCAAAAGTTTTGAGAATTACATAAATATTGGAAATTGGAAAAGTTGCTGCTTAAGTTTTTATAATAGCAATTTGCATCTACTGCAGAATGTTATGAAGAGTGATCAGATGAATTGTATAGTCCTTCTTTGCCATGAAAATTTACTTAATCCCCAAAAAAACTTCCCACTGCATTTCATTGCTGTCATTAAAGGACCTGCTGAGATCATTTCAGTAATCGTCTTGTTAACTCAGGTGAGAATGTTGAAGAGCACAAGGCTGGAGATCATTATGTCAGGCTGATTGGGTTAAAATGGCAGACTTGACATGTTAAAAGGAGGGTGATGCTTGAAATCATTGTTCTTCCATTGTTAACCATGGTGACCTGCAAAGAAACGCGTGCAGCCATCATTGCGTTACATAAAAATGGCTTCACAGGCAAGGATATTGTGGCTACTAAGATTGCACCTCAATCAACAATTTATAGGATCATCAAGAACTTCAAGAAAGAGGTTCAATTCTTGTTAAGAAGGCTTCAGGGCGTCCAAAAAATTTCAGCAAGCGCCAGGATCGTCTCCTAAAGAGGATTCAGCTGCGGGATCGGAGTGCCACCAGTGCAGAGCTTGCTCAGGAATGGCAGCAGGCAGGTGTGAGCGCATCTGCACACACAGTGAGGCAAAGACTTTTGGAAGATGGCCTGGTGTCAAGAAGGCCAGCAAAGAAGCCACTTCTCTCCAAAAAAAAACATCAGGGACAGATTGATCTTCTGCAGAAAGTATGGTGAATGGACTGCTGAGGACTGGGGCAAAGTCATATTCTCAAATGAAGCCTCTTTCCGATTGTTTGGGGCATCTGGAAAAAGGCTTGTCCGGAGAAGAAAAGGTGAGCGCTACCATCAATCCTGTGTCATGCCAACAGTAAAGCATCCTGAGACCATTCATGTGTGGGGTTGCTTCTCATCCAAGGGAGTGGGCTCACTCACAATTTCGCCCCAAAACACAGCTATGAATAAAGAATGGTACCAAAACACCCTCCAACAGCAACTTCTTCCAACAATCCAACAACAGTTTGGTGAAGAACAATGCATTTTCCAGCACGATGGAGCACCGTGCCATAAGGCAAAAGTGAAAACTAAGTGGCTCGGGGACCAAAACGTTGACATTTTGGGTCCATGGCCTGGAAACTCCCCAGATCTTAATCCCATTGAGAACTTGTGGTCAATCCTCAAGTAGCGGGTGGAGAAAAAAACCCCCACTAATTCTGACAAACTCCAAGAAGTGATTATGAAAGAATGGGTTGCTAATATTCAGGAATTGGCCCAGAAGTTGTTTGAGAGCATGCCCAGTCGAATTGCAGAGGTCCTGAAAAAGAAGGGCCAACACTGCAAATACTGACTCTTTGCATAAATGTCATGTAATTGTCGATAAAAGCCTTTGAAACGTATGAAGTGCGTGTAATTATATTTCACTACATCACAGAAACAACTGAAATAAAGATCTAAAAGCAGTTTAGCAGCAAACTTTGTGAAAACTAATATTTGTGTTATTCTCAAAATTTTTGGCCACAACTGTATATGTGTAATAAATATTTCTTTATTGATAATACAGTGTATAGTGTTTTTAGTGACCGCCGTAGTATAGAAGTAGTAGTAATTCGCACTTAGTTTAGTTCAGTGTAGTGTATAGTCAACAGAGGTAGTTGGCTAGTTAATTAGTAAAATAGCTAAATAGCTAGCGTTATGTTCTATTTATGGCATAAATAGGCAGAGTCATCATTAGACGACTCACTCCTATTTATGAATATTAATTATTGAGATTATCCAAAATATCAATGATTAATATTTCCCTTAACAATAACACAATAATGTGCAAATGCAAAAGAGGTCATCTTTTTATCCTTGCAGCCATTGCAACCTGGAGGAAGACTAAGTTATCTGGGCAGGGCCGGTTTTAGTCAAAATGTGGACCCTGTGTAATACACTAACAGGCAATGCACAACAATACAAAAGTATTATAATGCATTGCAGAGGGGATCAGATCCCAAAAGTTGAAGTCTCCAGAGTGGGACAAAAAAAAAGTAAAGAAAAAAAAGAAGGGAAAAATAGTATTTTTAATAATAAAAAAAATAACATTTTAAGTTAAAAAGCACCCCTTTCCCCTAATTACATAATAAAAAGTAGAAAGAAAATACACATATAGGTATCACTGTGTCCATAACAACCAGCTCTATAATCAACTCTGTCAGATAAACACCGCAAAAAAATAAAAAACTGTGCCAATTTTTTTTTGTCACCTGTGACAGCAAGGGCATTTGTTTGGGAAGGCAGGTATTTTCCTCCCAACATGGGCGGCTGGTCTGATTTCCAGCCAGGTGAGATCAAATACTGGACCGGAGTTTTGGCAACACCTGGCTGTAACGGGGCGCCGAAGGCGCACTCGGTCTCCCATCAGCTGCAGACCTGCTGCTTAGCTTCGGGAGCGAGGATCTGTGTTTGGCCTCATTCCCAGGGCGGCTTTGCTAGCTGGGAGGCTCCCTGCTCCTAGGTCTGCCTTGAGTGCCGAGCTGATCACTCAGTGCTCGACTCATCTGTCTGTCGGTCATGTGATGCTGGCCACGTCACATGACCCTCACTCCCCAATATAAATGCAGACGGCCTGCTGGCTACAGGTTGCCTGTGATTTTCGTCTTTAGGGCTGTGTGTACTATTATTATTGCTTCCTACTTGACCCCTGGTATTCACCTTGTTTGTTTCCTGACCTCGCTTTGCCAGCTCCCTTGGTACCTACGCTATCTCTCGTATTTTTCCTCGGCTCGTTCTCGGATTTCGTCTCCTGCCTCATCCCTTGTATTGACGTGACCTCCAGGACCAACCTCGGCTAGTTGACCCACCATTGCCTTTCCCATCACTGGGTACTGTTGTTTTATCTACCTCCCTGTCTATCCGTTTGCCTTAGTCTTGTGTACCGCCTTCTGCCTTGGCTGTCTGTTCCTCTCCTTTTCTGTTCACTCTGCTCTACACTTACGTAGGTCAGGGACCGTCGCCCAGTTGCGCCCCGTCACCTAGGGCGGGTGGTATCAAGTAGGCAGGGACAGGGTTGAGGGTGGCAGTTCAGGGGGTGCACTTCCTCTCTACCTTCCTTACCCGTGACACCTGGCTGTCTTTTAAATAGGCAGCTAGGCTCAGAATCTGAGTCTCTGTTTTGGGATCTGAAGCATGGTGCTGTGCTGGAAGGTTGAGAGCATGCATGAGGGCTGCACACTGGGAAACAGGCCCCCTAAAGCCTGCTGTGGACTGCCGGGGAAAAAACGTCTAGCAAGGTGACGTATCTGTTCTATAGACTTTTCATTGTATGAATTAACACCAAGACTGTAATGAGTCATTTTCTTTTGCCTTTTATGTGAATAAACACTGACATTTTGATTTACAAACTTGCTTTGCCTCTGTACTGCGTCCGCTTACCTTGCCTACCAGAGCAAATCTTCACGCGCCTTACATTACAGTAAGTACAATACCACGCAATCAAAAAGTTGCATGTAACCCAAAATAGTACCAATAACACCGTCATCTCATCCAACAACACGGCTGGATTTCTTGTGACAGTCGCTGCTATCCCATTAATTTCTATGGGATCACTGCTGCTCAGCGATCCTGACCGCGATGGTGACATGCGACCAGTGTCCCCGTGTAGCCCTTGCCTAATACAAAGTGTTTTGTTAGAAAAATACTTTTATTGTCCACTTTTTAAATTTTTTAAATTTTTACACATTAGGTATTAGGTATTGCCAGGTCCATAACAACCTGCTCTATAAAAATATCCCATGACCTAAGCCCTCAGGTAAACACTATAAAATAAAAACTGTGACATAAAAAGACAAAAAGTGTAATACCAAGCTATCAAAAAGTCATATGCACCTCAAAATAGTACCAATCAAACCATCATTTCATCCTCCAAAAAAATGAGCAACTACATAAGACAATCGCACAAAAAATAAAAAAAATGTGGCTCTCAGGAAATGGAGACATTAAAACCTAATTTTTTTTCAAAAATGCTTTTATTGTGTAAAACTTAAATAAATTAAAAAATTATACATATTAGACTAGTCTTAAGATTGCCTCATTTAACGTCAAAGGCTTTAATTTGCCTTCCAAGCATTGACAAATTTTGTCCTTTATGAAGAAAAAACAGGCCTCAGTCTTGTTTTTGCAGAAAAACCAATTCAAATTCAATAGATATCCAGATCTCTCTCATTCTAGCTTCCCGGTATAGTTCCACTGCGGGTCAAACTCATCTGCCTCCAGAGGGATCAGCATTGGCTTTAGCAGAAATATACCTTTCCAATACAGTTCTCATTAACAAGACGCTGAAGGCAGATACCTACTTCTAAAAGGCACTATTGATAATTGTATGTACACCTATATTATTAATGTATATGCCCCAAATGTCGACCAGGCAGCCTGGTTCAAGAGCTTTATTCCCATCATAATCACCTTCCAGTAAGGTACCGTGATTTTAGGTGGTGACCTCAATGTCACTCTGGATCCGGTATTGGATTCATCCACCGGTAAATCTGCATTGTCAAAACGCGCACTTCGAGCAATTATTAATTCATTAGCCGATGTGCACCTGGTTGACGTTTGGAGACTGCTAAATCCTTCTGTAAAGGATTATACTTTCTATTCTAATGTACACGGTACATATCAGAGACTTAATTATTTATTAGTTTCCAATCAACATATTCAATCTTGTCTTAACCCTTGTATTGATTAAATCCACCTTTCTGACCATGCCCCTATATTTATTTCAATTTCCCCCCTCGTACCCCTCTCAGGGCATTTAGGTGGAGACTCAATGAGCAGCTCCTTTCCAACCCAGACCATGTCTCCAAACTAAAAAAGGCCTTGGAAGACTTCTTTACTATAAATGCCCTTCCTGATACTTCACCTCACACTCTATGGGACACCCATAAAGCTTATATGCGGGGGCAACTCATTAGCTTGGGCTCTCATGTTAAAAAGCTAAGAATGGCCCAAATCGATAATCTTCTCCTGACTATAAAAAAACTGGAGACTCAACATAGACAAACTCTCTCTGGCCCACAACTTGCTGAACTCACCAGACTCCGGTCCGAACTGAAAAACCTATTAAATACTGCTTCAGCTAAGTATTTTCTTAACTCTCAATTAAAAATTTTTGCCCACGGCGATAAGGCCTCGAGATTTATGATGAGCAGGATAAAACAAAGACGTTCCCAAAACCATATCTGTAAACTATTCACCAAAAACGGGGGTATTGCCATTAAAACCAAAAATATAGCCTCTCAGTTTCGAGACTTTTATCTCTATATAATATTCCTAAAGCTACCCCTCCAACTGAGGTTCCTTCCCACTCCGAAGCTATTCAGAGGTTTCTTCAGTCCTTATCCCTCCCACACTTGAATCAACCCAAAGGATTTCCCTGGAATCCCCCTTTACGACCAAAGAATTGAAGGAAGCGATAAAACAACTCCCAAGAAACAAAGCTCCCGGACCAGATGGTCTTTCAGCTATATATTACCTCACCTTTAGTGACTCCCTCGTTCCTCACTTACTTTCACTCTTTAACCAGTCTCTTAAAGGAATACCCTTAACCCCAGATGTGACCAGAGCTCATATTTCAATTATTCCCAAAGTCGGCAAAGATCCAGCTTACTGTGAAAATTATCGTCCCATATCTTTATTAAACCTGGACCTAAAACTCCTGGCTAAAATACTTGCTAACCGCTTATCCCGGCTCTTGCCTTCCTTAATCCACAGAGACCAGACGGGTTTTGTCACTGGAAGGGAGGGTAAGGATAACTCAACGAGGATCCTGAATGCTATCTTTTATGCTAAAAGAAAACCCTGCCCATTTGTCCTTGTCAGCACCGATGCCGAAAAGGCCTTTGATAGAGTCAACTGGGACTTTATGCGCCTTGCCCTTATGAAGTTTGGGCTTCCCGACCCCTTCATCCAGGCGGTCTTCTGAATGTATCTCAATGCCTCGGCATCGGTGCTGATAAATGACACTTTCTCTCCTCCCTTCCCCATTAGGAACGGAACCCGCCAAGGTTGCCCGTTATCCCTTTTAGTCTTTGTACCGGTCATGAAACCTTTAATTCAATCCATACGCTAGGACCCCCTGATTGAAGGCATCAAACTAGGAACACAAAGCTGCGGCCTTCGCCGACAATTTATTACTCTACACCAACCCCTCTATCTCTCTGCCTGTAATCTATAATCAATTAGAATGGTTTAGCCCCCTGTCTAATTTTAAAATTAATATGAAAAAATCCTATGTCCTGGATCAGCTTCGATTCGCTCATCTCTAATTAGTGGCAAAAAATATATGTATTTGCCATTCAGCGGTGCAGTTATATGTTCTAAAGCCCTTTTTGGCATGTATTAGTAGCAAAAAAATATATATTATTTGTCGTTCAGCGGTGCAGTTAAATGTTCTAAAGCCCTTTTTGGCGTGAATTTGTGGCACGAAAAAAAGTATTTGCTGTTGTGTGGTGAAGTGAGAAGATTATAGCACTTTTTGGCATGTATTCATGGCAAAAAATATATATTTGCCGTTTAGCGGTGCAGTTATATGTTCTAAAGCCTTTTGTGGAGTGTATAAGTGGAAAAAAGTAAAGGCCTATTTCCCGTTCAGCAGTGCAGTTATATGTTCTAAAGCTTTTTTTGGCGTGTATTAGTGGCAAAAAAAAGATATTATTTGCCGTTCAACGGTGCAGTTATATGTTCTAAAGCCTTTTTTGGTGTGTATAAGTGGAAAAAAATAAGGGCCTATTTGCCGTTCATTGGTGCAGCTGTATGTTCTAAAGCCCTTTTTGGCGTGTATTTGTGGCACAAAAGAAAGTATTTGCAGTTGTGTGAAAATTACAGCCCTTTTTGTCATGTATTTATGGCAAAAAAGATATATATTTGCCGTTCAGCGGTGCAGTTATATGTTCTAATGCCTTTTGTGGAGTGTATAAGTGGAAAAAAGTAAAGGCCTATTTGCCATTCAGCGGTGCAGTTATATGTTCTAGAGCCCTTTTTGGCGTGTATTAGTGAAAAAAATATATATATTATTTGCCGTTCAGCGGTGTAGTTATATGTTCTAAAGCCCTTTCTGGTGTGTATTAGTGCAACAAAAAATATATTTGCCGTTCAGCGGTACAGTTATATGTTCTAAAACATTTTTTTGCGTGTATAAGTGGAATAAAATAAGGGCCTATTTGCCGTTCAGCGGTGCAGTTATATGTTCTAAAGCCTTTTTTGGTGTGTATTAGTGGCAAAAAAAATTATATTTGCCGTTCTGTGGTGCAGTTGTATTTTCTAAAGCCCTTTTTGGCATGCTTAGTGGTAAAAAAATATACATTTGACATTCAGCAGTGCAGTTATATGTTCTAAAGCCCTTTTTGGCTTGTATTAGTGGCACAACAAAAAAGTTTTTGCCGTTGTGTGGTGAAGTGAGAAAATTACAGCCTTTTTAGCGTGTATTAGAGCCAAAAATATATATATATTTCCCATTCAGTGGTGCAGTTATATGTTCTAAAGCCCTTTTTGGAGTGTATTAGTGGCAAAAATATATATATAATTTGACATTCAGCAGTGCAGTTATATGTTCTAAAGAATTTTTTGGCATGTATAAGTGGAAAAAAATAAGGGCCTATTTGTCGTTCAGCGGTGCAGTTACCGTATTTTTCGCCCTATAAGACTCACCGGCCCATAAGACGCACCTAGGTTTTTGAGGAGGAAAATAAGAAAAAACATGTTTTGAACCAAAAGGTGTGCTTTTGGTGGGTTTTGAACTAATGGTGGTCTGTGGATGACACTATTATGGGGGCATCTGTGGATGGCACTGTTATGGGGGCATCTGTGGATGGCACTGTTTTGGGGGCATCTGTGGATGGCACTGTTATGGGGGCATCTGTGGATGGCACTGTTATGGGGGCATCTGTGGATGGCACTGTTATGGGGGTATCTGTGGATGGCACTGTTATGGGGGCATCTGTGGATGGCACTGTTATGGGGGCATCTGTGGATGGCACTGTTATGGGGGATCATTATGGGGGCATCTGTGGATTGCACTGTTATGGGGGCATCTGTGGATGGCATAATACTTCTATGGGGGGATCTGTGGATGACACATATATAGCATCTTATCTAATGTGTCATCCACAGATCCTCCAAAACAGTGTCCCTGTGTAGTGAATGGGAGCCGGCATCTGGTTTTGTAATGGCAGAGGGGCCCGGTGCAGTCACTGTATTCTACTACACCGGGCCGCGCTCACTGTAGTATAATCATATCTAACTTGTAGGTATTGTTAAAGTATTCAAATCTGAAATCCAGTGCATGTACTACTTACTACTAACTTCGTAGGCTGGGCAGGCGCTTGCAGCTTGACTCACTACATCACGCACCTGCGCCGCCTGCTTCATTCATAAAGTGGGCGGAGCAGGAACGTGGCGTAGTGAGTTACGCTGCCGCCCGCCCGCCCTCCTGACTGCTACGAAGTTAGTAGTAAGTACTACAAGCTCTGGATTTCAGATGATTTAAATAGTTTAACAATACCCACAGGTTAGATATGATTATACTACTGTGAGCGGGGCCCGGTGTAGTAGAATACAGTGACTTCACCGGGCCCCACTGCCATTACAGAACCAGATGCCAGCCCCCAGCCCCTCCTCCCTCTCAGCCGATTTGCCCCATAAGACCCACTCCTATTTCCCCCCACTTTTCTTATAGGGCGAAAAATACGGTATATGTTCTAAAGCCCTTTTTGGAGTGTATCAGTGGCAAAAAATATATATATTTGCAGCTCAGCGGTGCAGTTATGCTCTAAAGCACTTATTTGCATGTATTAGTCGCACAAAAAAAGAATTTGCCGTTGTGTGGTGTAGTGAAAAAATTACAGCCCTTTTTGGCGTGTATTAGTGGCAAAAAATATATACACTGCTCAAAAAAATAAATGGAACACTTAAACAACACAATGTAACTCCAAGTCAATCACACTTCTGTGAAATCAAACTGTCCACTTAGGAAGCAACACTGAGTGACAATCAATTTCACATGCTGTTGTGCAAATGGAATAGACAACAGGTGGAAATTATAGGCAATTAGCAAGACACCCCCAATAAAGGAGTGGTTCTGCAGGTGGTGACAACAGACCATTTCTTAGTTCCTATGCTTCCTGGCTGATGCTTTGGTCACTTTTGAATGCTGGCGGTGCTTTCACTCTAGTGGTAGCATGAGACGGAGTCTACAACCCACACAAGTGGCTCAGGTAGTGCAGCTTATCCAGGATGGCACATCAATGCGAGCTGTGGCAAGAAGGTTTGCTGTGTCTGTCAGCGTAGTGTCCAGAGCATGGAGGCGCTACCAGTAGACAGGCTAATACATCAGGAGACGTGGAGGAGGCCGTAGGAGGGCAACAACCCAGCAGCAGGACCGCTACCTCCGCCTTTGTGCAAGGAGGAACAGGAGGAGCACTGCCAGAGCCCTGCAAAATGACCTCTAGCAGGCCACAAATGTGCATGTGTCTGCTCAAATGGTCAGAAACAGACTCCATGAGGGTGATATGAGGGCCCGACGTCCACAGGTGGGGGTTGTGCTTACAGCCCAACACCGTGCATGACGTTTGGCATTTGCCAGAGAACACCAAGATTGGCAAATTCGCCACTGGCGCCCTCTGCTCTTCACAGATGAAAGAAGGTTCACATTGAGCACATGTGACAGACGTGACAGAGTCTGGAGACGCCGTGGAGAACGTTCTGCTGCCTGGAACATCCTCCAGCATGACCGGTTTGGCATTGGGTCAGTAATGGTGTGGGGTGGCATTTCTTTGGAGGGCCGCACAGCCCTCCATGTGCTCGCCAGAGGTAGCCTGACTGCCATTAGGTACCGAAATGAGATCCTCAGACCCCTTGTGAGACCATATGCCGGTGCGGTTGGCCCTGGGTTCCTCCTAATGCAAGACAATGCTAGACCTCATGTGGCTGGAGTGTGTCAGCAGTTCCTGCAAGATGAAGGCATTGATGCTATGGACTGGCCCGCCCGTTCCCCAGACCTGAATCCAATTGAGCACATCTGGGACATCATGTCTCGCTCTATCCACCAACGTCACGTTGCACCACAGACTGTCCAGGAGTTGGCAGATGCTTTAGTCCAGGTCTGGGAGGAGATCCCTCAGGAGACCGTCCGCCACCTCATCAGGAGCATGCACAGGCGTTGTAGGGAGGTCATACAGGCACGTGGAGGCCACACACACTACTGAGCCTCATTTTGACTTGTTTTAAGGACATTACATCAAAGTTGGATCAGCAGATTAAGGGGGCTTGGCAGCAGGGGTCGCAACGAGAGGCCTTAGCTCCCGATGTCACCTAGCGGTCGTGTCTTGACCAGCAACCCAGCGGTTCTTGAATGTTTGACTCGGTCATCCACTTTGTCCCAAGTGACATCAGACACCCCCAGCCAAGAGTAGGTGGGTTCCTCTGACACGACACTTAGTTTCTATGGCCCGGGAGCAGGCCCTGTGCCCTCACCTGTCCTCAACCTGCTTCTGCCCTTTTCTGTTTCATCAGCCAGCTAAAATATACAGTGTCACCATAAAGTGGCCTGGGACAACCGTGGATTCGACGTGGTGGTCCAGCCTGCCGCAGCTACCACTGCATCACCCACTGGCACGCACCCGGTTTCTGGCAGTCAAGGCCCCACCACCACCAGTCGAAGGGAGCTTTCTGTCCTGCCCATCATCTGCCGGTCCTGATGCTCATGCTCTTCCTCCTTCTCATCACGCATTCCGTCAGCAATCGATCACAAAGCGATTGCCAAGAGACAGCAGTATGCGTGCACTCATCCAGCGGCGCAGAAGCAGAATGTGCTCCTGTCCAAGTTGCTGGTGCTGCAGTCCCTCCCTTTCCAAGTGGTGGACTCTGCAACTTTCAGAAAACTGATGGCTTGTGCCAAGCCGAGACGAGGTGGAGAATCCCAAGCAGTCATTTCTTTACAAAAAAGGCAGTACCAGCCCTGCACACACATGTAGAACAGAAGTTGGGCCAGTCCTTGAGCCTGTCAGTGTCTGCCAAAGTGCACGGCAGTGCCGTTGTGTGGAGCTGTAACTACGGTCAGGGAAAATACATGTCCTTTACGGCCTATTGGGTGAATGTGGTTCCTGCACATAAACACCAGCAACTTGGCCAGGTGACATCAATTCCGTATCCACGCCGTTGGTCCTGCAAAAATGTCAGCCTCTGCCTCCTCATCCTCCACTGTTTCCTCAGCCTCCACTGCAGGGACAATTCACAGTGCCCCTCGAGCATACCAAATATGCAGGGCACGGTGGTGTCATGCTGTTCTGCACCTTATTTGCCTGGGCGAATGGAGTCACACAGGGGAGAAACAGCTCTGTGTCCTTCATCAAGAAATCAAATCAAAATTGGAACCATGGTGACCGCCAGCGGGAATAACATGGTGTCAGAGCTGTGTCACAGAGGGCTGAGCCATGCACCCTGCATGGCACACATGTTCAAGCTGGTTGTCAAGGGGTTCCTTAAGTCTTCCACCCATCTCCAAAACATCCTAAAAATGGCCAGGAAACTTTGCAAGCACTTCAGCCACTCGTACACCACAAAGCACACCCTCCTTGAGCTGCAGCGGCAGAACGGCATCTTCCAACATAGGCTGATATGCGAAGTTTCCACCCTCCATATGTTGGACTAACCAACTATACGAACAGAAAAAAGTCCATAAACGATTTCTTGATGATCCAAACGGACAGAAGTACTTCCCTGAATAATTTCGATGTCAGCCAGTGGCAGCTCATGCGTGACACCTGTCGTTTGACCAGGCCCTTTGAGGAGGCCACATTATTTGTCAGTAGCCAGGACTACGGGATGAAAAACGTCATTCCACTGCTTCATGTCCTGGAAAAGATGCTGGTAAATCTGGCTGGTCAGGGGACTGGAGACATCTAGATCTCACTGCCTCATGAGCCCTGTGGGGGCTGAACTGGAGGAGGAGGACATTGGAGCACAAGCAATGTATAGCGAAATGTGTGTTTTTTCTACACAGGTGACAGGAGAGGAGGAACAGGAGCAGCCAGAGGAGCTACAGGGCGATTAGGAAGACAAGGTAGAGGACCCACACACACCGTGGCAGGATGCAGTGGAGATCGAGGCAGGGAGTCCCTCCGAGTCACTTGCACAAATAGCCCGATGTATGCTCACTTGCTTGCGTAGTGACAGACGAATTGTCACTATTCGGCGAGAGATGACTGCTGGCTCTACACCTTGTTGGACCCTCGCTACTAGTCCAAAATGGGGGCCATTTTTTCACCCGCTGAGAGGGAGGACAAACTGAACTACTATAGAGACATCCTATGTAGTCAGTTGTCCAATGCCTGTCTACGCCATCATCCATCCTCTTGCAGGTCTGACCATGGAGGCACTCTGCGCTCACGTTCCTTTGCCATGGCTGCTGTAAAAGGGTGGGGAATATGAGCAGTTCCAGCTCCATCATCAGCAACTTGAGTCTAGAGTCGCTGATGAGCAGTTTTCTTCACCCACCTAGTGAAGAAACTACTCAACAGCAGCTAGACCTGGAGCAGGGCCTGAACCAGCAGGTGGTGCCATATTTAGATAGCACTCTGCCACCCCACATTGAAGATCTGCTGGACTATTGGGCAGCCAAACTGGATTTGTGGCAGCAACTGGCAGAGTTTTCCCTGGAAAAGCTGTCCTTCCTGGCCAGTAGTGTGGCATCCGAGCAGGTGTTTAATGTGGCAAGGGTTATAGTTACTCCAAGAAGAACTCGCCTGTCCACCCAAAATGTGGAGAGACTGAAACTTGTCAAGATGAATCAGGCATGGATTAGCCAATATTTCCACCCATCAATGCCTGATGCATCAGACTAGATCATATATGGTGCCACACCAACACTTTGACAAAATAAACCAGTTTATTCTGGCTACCTGCCATAGCTATTATTCTAATGCTGCCACCTGCCTGATGCCACACATCTGATGCCAAGTGCTCCTTCTTTCACCCACCATCTTCAGCTGGTACTGGTATTGCCACCCACCTCCCCACTCTGTCACCGGGGTCACTTTGTGGTCTCCTGATGCTGCTGCCACCTCCACACTATGTCACCTTGCCACTCTGTGGTCTCCTAATGCGGCTGCTACCTCAACACTATGTCACCTAGCCACTCTGCTGCCTCCTGATGATGCTGCTGCCACCTCCAGACTCTGTCATTGCTTTGCCCTGTTGCTTTCTCCTGATGCTGCTGCCGCCGCCTTCTCCATCCTCTGTCATTGTGCCACTCTGTGGCCTTCTGATGCCACTGCCACCTCCATACTGTCATTGTGCCACCCTGTGGCCTCCTCCTGATGCAGCTGCTGCTTCCACCTCCATGCTTTGTCATTGGGCCACTCTGTGGTCTCCTCATGCTGATTCCACCTTACCACTATGTCATAGGACCACTCTGTGGACTTCTCATGCTGTTCCCACCCTCCCCACTTCATGACTCGGCCACTATTTTGCCTTTCAACGTGGATGACATCATCATTTATTTGACCCTTCTTCTGATCTGTTAGAAGGAAAGAAAAATGAGCCGCTCAACGGATCCTGTCTATGTAACAGCTGTAAGGCCTGCATGACATGGTCCCTTTTTTTTCATCAGAATTGGCTTATGATTTGGGAGCCAAAAGCAGGAGTGTGTACAAAACACATAAGACATGCAAATATTCCATTCACGTGTCCACTCCTGTTTTTCTGACCAAATGCTGACCAAGTGCAGGCGGATGCTCCACAGACATATACTTTTTTGGGGAGTTATTGTCCTGACGAATCAGAGGAAGGGCAAAATAATCAGTGACGTCAACACAAACTTACTGCTGACACCCTCTCCACTCTCTTGGGGGGCTCTACTTGTATAAGCGTTTAATAGAACAAGTTCTGTAGACATCTATGTGGAATCAGCTGATGACGGTGTAAAAGAAGTGCGCTTCTTCTTGATGCTAACATTGACCTGTAGGGCTGAGTTCACACGAGTTATTTGGTCAGTTTTGGCCCCGCAACTGCCCAAATAAGTGAAGTATGCAGTGATTCTAAGAGCGATGGCTGTCATCTGCATGGCGTACTGACTCACAGTATTGTTTCACTACCATAGCAGACTCCCTATGTGTGTTACTGCAAGGCACAGTGTTCTACACCACTATAAAGGCTCTCTGCAGCAAGGAAATATTAGTTTAACGCAATAAATTCGGATTGAACCAAATTTTGGGGGAAAATTTGGCAAACCGGCCAAATCAAATTTCTTGGAAATTTGCTCTTCTCTAATTAGAAATGTGGAGGGTTCATTGGCATGCCCCATCCCTGCCCTTTCCACACACCATTTTTGCGCTGCAAATGTATAACTTTTTCACACCACTGAAACTGGTATACTTTAATGATAAATTTGGCCTACAGTGTTCCAGAAAAGTATGCTTAAAGCAGTAGTTAGGGCTATGTACTAAAATTATTAGGCAATCCACTAGGCAGTAATAGACCCTGATCAGTATTCTCCAATAAATATAACAGTATGATTGGCACCTCCAGTAAATATAAGGGTAAGACCACATGGCTCAGCCATACTGCAGTTGAGATGCAGCCAAGGAATATGTTGCCATACAAGCCAACATTGTTTATTGGGTGCTCATTATTAATCTACAAAACCGTGTGGTCATTAATAGAGATGGCCTTGCGGTTCGCCCGGCGGTCGTTTTGCAGTGAACTTTGCTCGTTCACAGTTAGCCGAAAGGGCGAACATATGGAGATGTCCGCCGGTGCCATATTCTTTTACATTGTGAAGAACTTTGACCCATGACACATCTATCAGTTGGTACAGGACAGCCAAATGATACGTTTCAGCACATGGATATCCTCCCTACCTTATAAATAAACCTGATCTGGCCGCCATTTTACATTCAGTCTTTTGCAAGTGTAGGGAGAGGTTGCTGTGTGGAGCAGGGACAGACTGTTAGGGACACCAAACGCTAGCTAATAGGGCCACAAAAGACCTTTTAAGGACTGGTATAGGTGTGCTATTGATATGTGTGACTAGCTGAGGGGTGTAATATACTTATAATATACTTTCTAACATAGAAAGTATATTATAGTGCATTTGTATTGTGCAGCAGTTGTGTGCAGTTCTGCTGAGATACTGCAGCTTCACAGAGTGCCAAATGCTATTGGAACAAATAATTTCTGCTGGTGTGAAATACCAGTTGCCCCCCCAAAAAACTGATTGAAGCAGGGGTGTTATATACCAATAATATACTTTCTATATAGTGCATTTGGGTAGTGCAGCATTTGTTTGCGGTTTTGCTGCGTTACCTCAGCTACAGATAGTGACAAACGCCATTGGAACAAATAATTTCTACTGGTGTGATATACCAGTGGCCCCCCCCAAAAAAGCGATTGACGCACGGGTGTGATATACCTTCTTCCACAAATACTGCTCTTATATAGGGACTTTTGCCACAGGGTCATTTTGAAAATTATTGGCAGAGGAAGAGGCAGGCCATTCCACAGGGTGGTAGGGGTCGGGCCGGTGCACCAAGTGGGAAGTTGCAGAAGGTGCGTGCGATCACGTCAAAGGACACACCAGACTTGGTTGAGTGAATCACTCAGCCTTCCGCTTCTGCACCCTCCTCATCCTCTCTATCTGCACCCTCTTCACTCTCTGCTGTGTGCACCCCCAAAGACACCACCACCACCATATCCCCTCCGCTCGAGTCAGAGGAATTATTTTCACATCCATTACAAGACCTTACCGATGGGCAGCCATTCTTGGCATCAGATCAGGAAGAGGAGGTATCAACGGTCATCACCCAGCAGTCTGACGACAGTACCTAGATCAGCCAAGAAGGGTGGTCCCCGCTGTTGCAGCCTACTCAGAGATCTCTGGCAGTGGTGGTGAAGGAGATGATGATGATGACGTGTCTATGGACGTCACGTGGGTGCCCCCAAGAGAGGAAGAGGAGGGTAGATCAGAGGGAGAGATGGAGCAGCAGATAGGGAGGAGAAGGAGGAGAAGGAGGCAGAACTTACAGTGCACAGGAGGCAAAAAGCAGACTACTAATGTATCTGTAATGAGCCATCCACCATGCACGGTCACATCTGGCTCTCTCAGGACGCCAGCACATGGCTCTGCATGCTGACAATAGTGTTGCCATCTGCAGCCTGTGCTGTCAATGCATAAGTCGCGGTAAGCCCAACACTCACCTAGGAATGACCGCCTTAAGAAGGCACCTGGCCTCCCATCACCAAGCCCAGTGGGTGCAACACCGACAGAACTCACAAAGCCACACTCCTGGTGCTCCATGTCCTGCCTTTTCTCCTTCCCCTTCTCCTCTCTCCTCCTATTTGTCCTCCACTCCACCTTCCACCGTGTCGTCGTAGCGTTCAGCTGGCAAAAGACAGGCATCCATGGCCCAAATGTTCGAGCGAAAAAAGGTGATGACGCCAGATAACCCTCTGGCTTGTCAGAACTACTAGCCCGCCAACTACTGACATTTAAACTGGTGGACTCGGAGGCCTTTAGAAAATTTGTGGCCATTGGCACACAGCAATGGTAGGTACCCGGAAGGAAATATTTCTCCCAGAAGGGCATCCCAGAGCTATATGGCCACATTCAGCGGCAAGTGAATGTATCTCTGGCACACAGTGTCGGTGCCAAGATACATCTGACCACAGACACGTGGTCTAGCAAACACTGGCAGGGAAGGTACATCACTTTTACTGCCCACTGGGTGAACCTTCTTACGGTCGTCAAGCATGCAACCCGTGGCACCCATTTGGATTTGGTGTTACCGCCATGGAGTGCATGAAGGCCTGCCTCTTCTTCTCCTCCTCCATCCTCAGTCTCCGGCTGACTTCTCCTTTTCCACTGCTACCGCCTCTTCCGCTGCGCCCCCCAAGCTCCCCAGAACCTATTTGACGTGCCAGGTGAGACATTACCATGCTGTTCTGCGGCTGTTGTGCCTGGAAGCCAAGAGCCACACTCGTCCTGCACTGCTTTCAGCTTTGCGGTCATAGACCGAGCAGTGGTTAACCCCACTCAATTTGACAGTTTGTAAAGTGGTGTGCGATAACGGTGCCAATCTGATGAGGACGCTGAAACAGGGCAAAATGACACACGTGCCGTGCATGGCACACGTCCTGAACTTAGTCATGCAGCGATTCGTTGCCAAATACCCCGGGGTCTAAGATCTCTTGCCGCAGGCCAGGAAAATTTCTGGCCATTTTAGATCTTACACGGCCATGGCTTGCCTTGCTGACGTTCAGTTGCGACACCACCTGCCATCAGACGTCGGATTTGTGACGTGCTGGAACTCCACCTTGTATATGCTTGATAGGCTGCTCCAGCAGAAAAGTGCAGTTAACGACTACCAGTACAAACTCTGTGGCAAGACAGGTTCTGGGGACAGTGGCGTACCGCCAATATAGGCAGACTACGCCGTTGGTATGGGGCCCATGGCACAGGGGGGCCCGGAGTGCACGGAAGGCCCCGCTCCCTCTGTTTGCTCTGCAGTCTGAACACTTAGTTAATTAGTTAATATGCGGCGCACGGGCGCAGCGGCAATTGTATGTTCTTCCGAACCACACCCCCCCCTGTCTGAGCCACTGGCCAATCACTGACCTGAAGGAGCGAGACTCCGGGCTGTATTTCACACTGGCCAATCAGCGCCAATGTATTGGCCAATCAGCGCCAATCAGGGCCAATGTATTGCTGGCACAGGCAGCCATACATAGAGTCCAGTGAGGCGATGCGGCGTATGATCCTTTGGAGTCCCTACACCCTGCTCACATGTGCTGCCCGCCTGAAGTTATCAGCCACTGTCAGTGCAGTGGCAGACACCCCCCTCCCTTCCTGGACTGAAGGACCGCTCCTGACCGGACTGGGGCCAGTCTATATGGTTGGTTCATCATGTAGCATGCATCAAGGACTCATAGGGAGGAGGGAGCAAGGAGGTGGAGGGGGGTTCTCCTAAAGGACAGTGTGCTTTCCTCCTACTTCCCCTGGGCATTTTGGGGGGCATTAGGGGGCTCAAAGAGGACTCGGGGGGGGGGGGGGGTCATATATATGTACAGGTTACTGTAATGGCTGTATGTGAGCAACAAGAGCATGCACAAAAAATAGAGCTACTGACCGGACCCAAACTAGGGAGGATAAAGGGTTACCCCTCTCAGACCCTCGAAAGCTCTCCCTATGCTGCTAAGCCCATGCCCGGATCCAAATGGTGGAAGGAGGCATGCCCGCGTACCTAAGACTGATGACCACTGTAACCCCTACAATAGTGGAAGGGGCACGGCCACCGGTGCCCTGCTCAGTATATGGAGAAACCGTGGTCGCCTCGGATCCAGTCAGAAAACACACAGATACACAACAATGTCTGCACACTTAGCTGAAGGGGCTGCAGGCGCAGTGAAGACGGATCCAAAGACAGGCTGGCAATATCTGGAGTACTTGCTGCAGCAGAACACAGGTCCAGTGAAAGGATAGCATGCAAGGGAAGATACTCAAGCAAGAGCTACAACCCAAATGAGAAATATAATCCACACCTACAATAGGAGGAGGGGGAATATAAAGGCAGGGAAATCAAACGCAGCTGGGAGGAAGGAAACAGAAAACTCCCAGCTCTAGTAGTGACATCATCACAGGGGTGGAGAAACAGAGCTGTGAGAATGTCCCAAAGCTCTGGTAGTGACAGTACCCCCCCTCTACGGGTGGACTCCGGACACCCAGGACCCACCTTCTCAGGATGAGCCCTATGAAATGCCCTGATGAGGCGAGTGGCTTTAATGTCCGACACCGGAACCCACATCCTCTCCTCAGGACCATAACCCTTCCAATGAACGAGGTACTGGAGAGAACTGCGGACAATGCGAGAGTCCACAATTCTGGAAACCTCAAACTCCAGATTGCCATCAACCAAAATCGGAGGAGGAGGCAAAGAGGAGGCTACCGTGGGCTGGACATATGGTTTTAAGAGAGATCTGTGAAATACATTATGTATCTTCCAAACCCGTGGAAGATCAAGACGGAAGGCAACAGGATTGATGACTGACAAGATTTTATAAGGCCCAATAAACTTGGGACCCAATTTCCAGGAGGGAACCTTCAGTTTAATATTTCTTGTAGACAACCACACCAGATCACCCACACTCAGGTCCGGACCAGGCACACGTCTCTTATCAGCCACACGCTTATACTTCTGACTCATCTTTTTAAGATTACTCTGAATCTTTTGCCAAATGGTAGACGAGGAAAATCTCTCCTCCTCAGGTAAACCAGAAAGAGCCCCTCCCGAGAATGTCCCAAACTGCGGATGGAACCCATATGCACCAAAGAATGGCGACTTATCAGAAGATTCCTGACGACGGTTGTTCAGAGCAAACTCAGCAAGAGGGAGAAATGAACACCAATCCTCCTGGTTCTCTGCCACGAAACAGCGCAAATATGTCTCCAGATTCTGATTGAGGCGCTCAGTCTGACCATTCAACTGCGGGTGAAAAGCAGAAGAGAAGGACAGCCGAACCCCCAGGCGAGAACAGAAAGCCTTCCAGAACCTGGACACAAACTGCGTGCCTCTATCGGAAACAATATCAGAGGGAATGCCATGCAATTTAACAATATGGTCGACAAAAGCTTGCGCCAACGTTTTAGCATTGGGTAAACCAGGGAAAGGTACGAAATGAGCCATCTTGCTAAAACCATCTCCGAGCAATGAGATCTACCGTGGCTCTACTCCCGGGGTGACCAGCAAGAACAGTATCATGATGCTCCTTGAAGAGTTTGTGACGTAGCTCAGGAGGCACAAACAACTTCCCAGAAGGACAACGGGCAGGTGCCTCAGTCTGGGCAGCCTGGACCTTCCCCCTCCGCCAAAATGGGACCCGGGTCCTCGGAGTTTCCTCCTCCCGGAAAACAGCGAGAGAGAGCATCAGCCTTCACATTTTTGATCCCAGGGCGGAATGTGACGACAAAATTGAATCTGGAGAAGAACAGAGACCATCTGGCCTGTCTCGGATTCATACGCCTGGCCGACTCCAAGTATGCCAGATTCTTATGGTCGGTAAAAACGGTGATAGGGTGCCTGGCCCCCTCCAACCAATGGCGCCATTCCTCGAAAGCCAACTTGATGGCCAACAACTCCCTATCTCCCACATCATAGTTTTTCTCTGCCGGGGAGAGTTTTTTAGAGAAAAAGGCACAGGGTCGCCATTTGGCAGGAGAAGGGCCCTGGGACAAAACCGCACCCACACCCACCTCGGAAGCATCCACCTCAACAATAAAAGGTAAGGAAACATCGGGATGCACCAAAACGGGAGCAGATGCAAAACTCTCTTTAATCTTAGAAAAAGCTGCAAGCGCCTCCTCCGACCAAGAGGAAAAATCCGCCCCCTTTTTTGTCATGTCAGTGAGGGGTTTGACAACAGAGGAATAATTCAAAATGAACTTTCTGTAATAGTTCGCAAAACCCAGAAAGCGCATCAATGCCTTCTGATTCTCAGGAAGCTCCCACTCAAGTACAGCACGGACCTTCTCCGGATCCATGCGAAAACCAGAAGCAGAGAGGAGAAAACCCAGAAATTGAATCTCCGATACCATAAAAACACATTTCTCCAGCTTGACGTACAATTTATTTTCCCGCAGAATCTGCAGAACCTGATAAAGATGATCCTGATGGGTCTGAACATCAGGGGAAAAAATCAAAATATCATCAAGATACACCAATACAAATTTCCCCATTAAATGGTAGAAAATACTGTTAACAAAATGCTGAAAGACGGCCGGAGCATTCATCAGGCCGAAAGGCATAACGAGATTCTCGAAATGCCCGTTAGGGGTATTAAAGGCCGTTTTCCATTCATCCCCCTCTCTGACCCTGACCAGGTTCTACGCGCCTCTCAAATCCAATTTGGAAAAAACCTTGGCCCCAACAATTTGGTTGAAGAGGTCCGGGATCAGAGGAAGGGGATAGGGATCGCGAATCGTGATACGGTTCAGTTCCCTAAAATCTAGGCAAGGTCTCAGAGAGCCATCTTTTTTTTTAACAAAAAAAACCCAGCGGCAACAGGTGATTTTGAGGGACGAATATGCCCCTTATCGAGACTCTCGGAGATATAGGTTTGCATTGCAATTCTTTCCGGTTGTGAGAGATTGTAGAGGCGAGCTTTTGGCAGCTTGGCGCCGGGAATGAGGTTAATGGGACAGTCAAACTCCCGGTGAGGAGGTAGCTCCTGAACACCGCTCTCGGAAAACACGTCCGAGAAATCAGAGAGAAATGATGGCACAGTTTTAGTAGACACCTCTGCAAAAGTCGCTGTAAGACAATTCTCTCTACAAAAGTCACTCCACTCATTTATTTGACTTCCTTGCCAATCAATAGTGGGGTTATGTCTAGTGAGCCAGGGTAACCCCAAAACTAGAGGAGAAGGCAATCCGTTAAGGACAAAACAAGATATATCCTCCACATGAGTGTCACCTACAGCTAACCGGATATTGTGAACAATGCCCTTCAGAGATCTCTGTGAGAGTGGAGCAGAGTCAATAGCAAAAACAGGTATATCCTTTTCTAATGTGCAAACCTGAAAACCATGCATGGCTACAAATTGAGTGTCAATAAGATTGACGGCCGCTCCACTATCAACAAAAATCTCACAAGAAATGACTTTGCTCTCTAGCGCCACCCTGGCAGACAGAAGAAAACGGGAACTGCAGGTCAGAGGAAAAGCATCAATTCCTACATCAATTTTGCCCAAAGTAGCAGATGAAGCAGAGTTTGATGATTTACCTTTTGAGGTTTTTCTCTTATTATCGCTCTTAGTACAGTTCAAGAATCTCCTAGACGGACAAACATTTGCCAAATGACCTATGCCCCCACAACAAAAACACACCATACCCTGAGGACTAAATCCTCTTTTATCAGGGGCAAGTCGACCTAGCTGTATGGGCTCCTCCTCAGAGGGGAGCGAGACAGGATGAGGCCCCTGCACACTGAATGAGTCCGCACCACTGCCCCTAGACTGACAATGGCTGGACAGAGAGGTCTCGTTTCTTTCTCTTAGACGCCTGTCAAGGCGTACCGCCAATGACATGGCAGACTCTAAGGACGTTGGTCTCTCATGGAAAGCAAACGCATCTTTCAATCTTTCTGAGAGACCATGACAGAACTGACTCCGGAGTGCAGCATCATTCCAACCTGAATCAGCTGCCCATCTCCGAAATTCAGAACAATAAAGCTCCGCAGACAGTTTGCTCTGGCATAAAAAACGTAAGTTAGATTCGGCCAGAGCAACACGATCCGGGTCATCATATATCTGCCCCAGGGCCACAAAAAATCCTTCCACGGATCGAAGGGAGGGATCCCCTGATGGCAGCGAAAAAGCCCAAGTCTGAGCATTACCCCTGAGCAGGGAGGTGACAATCCTCACCCTCTGCTCCTGATTACCAGAGAAATGTGGACACAAGCAAAAATGGAGTTTGCATGCCTCTCTGAAGCGAACAAAACTCTCACTGCCCCCGGAGAACGTTTCCGGAAGTGAGACCTTTGGCTCGCAACAGACTCCATGGGCCGGAGCAGAGCCCAATGCTTGAAGCTGAGTCATAGATTGACGGAGATCCGCTACCTCCAAAGAAAGACCCTGCATGCGGTCAACCAGGCCAGAAAGCGGATCCATGTCAAAAAAAGACGGTTTTGGTGGATTATAATGTCACGGCTGTATGTGAGCAACAAGAGCATGCACAGAAAATAGAGCTACTGACCGGGCCCAAACTAGTAAGGATAAAGGGTTACCCCTCTCAGACCCTCGAAAGCTCTCCCTATGCTGCTAAGCCCATGCCCGGATCCAAATGGTGGAAGGAGGCATGCCCGCGTACCTAAGACTGATGACCACTGTAACCCCTACAATAGTGGAAGGGGCACGGCCACCGGTGCCCTGCTCAGTATATGGAGGGAACCGTAGTCGTCTCGGATCCAGTCAGAAAACACACAGATACACAACAATGTCTGCACACTTAGCTGAAGGGGCTGCAGGCGCAGTGAAGACGGATCCAAAGACAGGCTGGCAATATCCGGAGTACTTGCTGCAGCAGAACACAGGTCCAGTGAAAGGATAGCATGCAAGGGAAGATACTCAAGCAAGAGCTACAACCCAAATGAGAAATATAATCCACACCTACAATAGGAGGAGGGGGAATATAAAGGCAGGGAAATCAAACGCAGCTGGGAGGAAGGAAACAGAAAACTCCTCCCAGCTCTAGTAGTGACATCATCACAGGGGTGGAGAAACAGAGCTGTGAGAACGTCCCAAAGCTCTGGTAGTGACAGTTACACAAGCATGGCCCATATCACTATATACAATAATATGTATATGGTATAACATCTTCTTGTGTATAGTGATATGGAGCATGGTGGTATAACATGGGGATCTGCTGTATATAATTATATATGTACATATTTTAACGTATATGGTATAAGTTACACATCTTCTGGTATATTATATACCAGAAGATGTATAACTTATACCAGCTGTACATATATAATTATATATAGGAGATGCCCAGGTATACAAGAAGATGCAATACGGTATACATCTTCTTGTATATAGTGATATGGAGCATGCTGGTATAACCTGGGTATCTCCTCCTGTATATAATTATATATGTACAGCTGGTATAAGTATTGCCCAGGCCAATGCACTGCAGCCTTTCCCGCACTGGCTGCTCTATTGCATCCCCATCTGCCTGCAGTTCTTCACCCTGTGTCTCCTCAACCTCTATTTTTCACAGGAGCGTCTGAATGCTGACTTTTATCATCCGGGGAAATGATGTTCTGCTTGTGGCTGTCAGGGTGGCGATGTTGTCGTCTTCCCCCTTCCTGCGATTCCAGTTTTCAGAGACGTTCTTGTTTTGCAGAAAGAGGTGACGTCACTGCTTTAACTCTTTATTCTCTGGGGCTGTGTGTAAGCTTGTACTCCCTGTGGCCTGCGTGCTGAATTGCTGAATGTGGGGCACAGGGATGTGCCAAGGGTTGGCTAGTGGGCGGAGTTAGGGGGCCCAATTCAGATTCTTGCTATCGGGCCCAATGATTTCTATGTACGCCCCTGTCTGGGGAGCTTGTTTTTTTTTTTCCCGCGCCAGTGGCTGATCATGGGCGACGCATGCAGACTGCTACGGCCATTTAATGAGATCACCAAACTGGTCAGTCGCAACCAGGGCGCCATCAGTGACATTGTACCTTATGCCTTTTTTCTGGAGCGTGCATTGCGTCGTGTCATTGATCAAGCCGTCGAAGAGCAGGAGCAGGAAGATGAGGAAGTCGCAATGCTGGATGAATTTCCAGGGGGGGTTACTCCATCTGAGACAAGTAAACAGGAGTCTGAAGAGAAGTCAGAGGGGGTTGGTGCCTGGGCGGAGGAGGAGCAAGAAGAGCATGCTTTAAACATTTCTGGGATCCCTGGTGTTGTCCGTGGCTGTGGGGAGGAGACCGAGGACAGCATTATCCTGGACAATGAGCAAGAGCCAGGCCACTTCACCGCTTCCAGTTTAGTGCAAATGGGGGCCTTCATGCTCTAGTGTTTGAAGAGGGACCCCCATATAAAAAGCATAAAGGGCAAGGACCATTAATGGGTGGCAACGTACTTAGACTCCCAGTACAAACACAAAATGGCGGACATGTTACCAGCATCATAGAGGGCTGTCAGAATGCAACACTTCAAGGCCTTGCTTCGAGGAATGCTGCATTCTGCTTTTGCAGGCGCTGGCAGAGGAATTTTTACTCACAGAGAAACAGTTCCGGGTACCAATCCAACAGTGTTGGTCACTTCGGATATGAGATTATTCTTGCAGCCAACCAATCGACAGCCTCCCTCCAGATCCAGCCTCACAGATTGCCTAGACCGACAGGTGTCCGACTACATCGGGTTAACGGCCGATGTGGACGCTCTGAGAAGCAAGGAACCCCTGGACTATTGAGTGTGCAGGTTTGACCTGTGGCCAGAGCTGGCACAATTTGCCATGGAACTATTGGCTTGCCCCTCTTCCAGTGTCCTCTCCGAAAGGATGTTCAGCGCAGCAGGGGAAATCGTGACCGATAAGCTCACTTACCTAGCTCAGAACAGTGTGGACTACCTCACATTTCTAAAAATGAATGAGGAATGGATCTCGGAGGAATTCAACACCTGTGACGATCACACTTTCCTTATGCCAGCCCACAAAAATCCGCCACCACCCAGAACAAATATTGGTCCCTGTCTTTGGTAAATACAGCGGCATAAAAGGCCTTTTCTGTACGTAGAATGCCTTGGGCCTTGGAGAAATTCAACACCTGTAGCGACCACCTGTTTCAACTATTATCATTATGGGTTTTTTCAAGAGTGGGGATTTCGTTAGCCAATTTTTTAATCCAATTTTATATTTTTAGCTGTTTTAAACATATGTATTTGACCAATATTTGTACTGGCCTTCAGTAAAATTGATATCCATTGACCATCTAATAGACCTTCAGCCACATACTTACTTGTTCTTTTATGTACACTGAATGCATAAATTTTGGGGTCTGTAGTACACTGTCCTGCTGGAAAATTGATATCCAATGACCGTGTAATCTACTTTCAGCCACTTATTTACTTGTTCTTTTATGTACACTGAATGCATAATTTTTGGGGCCTGTAGTATACTGGCCTGCTGGAAAATTGATATCCAATGACCGTGTAATCTAACTCCAGCCACATACTTACTTGTTCTTTTATGTACGCTGAATTAATAATTCTTGTGGCCTCCGAGAACTTCAACACCAGTGACGACCATGTGTTATCGAATTTCAATTATTATCATTAGTTTTATTTTTTCAAGAGGGGGGATTTCGTTAGCCATGTTTTTAATCCATTTTTATATTTTTAGTTCTTTTAACCCCTTAAGGACTCAGCCCTTATTTCACCTTGAGGACTTGCCCATTTTTTGCAAATCTGACCAGTGTCACTTTAAGTGCTGATAACTTTAAAACGCTTTGACTTATCCAGGCCATTCTGAGATTGTTTTTTTGTCACATATTGTACTTCATGACACTGGTAAAATGAAGTAAAAAAAAAAAAAATTATTTATAAAAAAATACCAAATTTACCCCAAAAATTAAAAAATACCAAATTTCCAAGTTTCAATTTCTCTACTTTTATAATACATAGTAATACCTCTAAAAATAGTTATTACTTTACATTCCCCATATGTCTACTTCATGTTTGGATCATTTTAGGAATGATATTTTATTTTTTGGGGATGTTACAAGGCTTAGAAGTTTAGAAGCAAATCTTGAAATTTTTCAGAAATTTTCAAAAACCCAATTTTTACAGACCAGTTCAGGTCTGAAGTCACTTTGCGAGGCTTACATAATAGAAACCACCCCAAAAATGACCCAATTCTAGAAACTACACCCCTCAAGGTATTCAAAACTGATTTTACAAACGTCGTTAACCCTTTAGGTGTTCCACAAGAATTAATGGAAAATATAGATAAATTTCACTTTTTTGGCAGATTTTCCATTTTAATTTTTTTTTTTCCAGTTACAAAGCAAGGGTTAACAGCCAAACCAAACTCAATATTTTAGGTCCTGATTCTGTAGTTTACATAAACACCCCATATGTGGTCGTAAACCGCTGTACGGGCACACGGCAGGGCGCAAAAGGAAAGGAATGCCATACGGTTTTTGGAAGGCAGGTTTTGCTGGACTGTTTTTTTTTACACCATGTCCCATTTGAAGCCCCCCTGATGCACCCCTAGAGTAGAAACTCCATAAAAGTGACCCCATCTAAAAAACTACACCCCTCAAGGTATTCAAAACAGATTTTACAAACGTCTTTAACCCTTTAGGTGTTCCACAAGAATTAGTGGAAAATAGAGATACAATTTCAACATTTCACTTTTTGGGCAGATTTTCCATTTTAATATTTTTTTTCCAGTTACAAAGCAATGGTTAACAGCCAAACCAAACTCAATATTTATGGCCCTGATTCTGTCGTTTACAGAAACACCCAATATGTGGTCGTAAACCGCTGTACGGGCACACAGCAGGGCGCAGAAGGAAAGGAATGCCATACGGTTTTTGGAAGGCAGGTTTTGCTGGACTGGTTTTTTTGACACCATGTCCCATTTGAAGCCCCCCTGATGCACCCCTAGAGTAGAAACTCCATAAAAGTGACCGCATCTAAGAAACTACACCCCTCAAGGTATTCAAAACAGATTTTACAAACGTTGTTATCCCTTTAGGCGTTCCACAAGAGTTATTGGCAAATGGAGATGAAATTTCAGAATTTAAATTTTTGGGCAAATTTTCCATTTTAATCCATTTTTCCCAGTAACAAAACAAGGGTTAAGAGCCAAACAAAACTCAATATTTATGGCCCTGATTCTGTAGTTTACAGAAACACCCCATATGTGGTTGAAAACTGCTGTACGGGCACACGGCAGGGCGCAGAAGGAAAGGAATGCCATACGGTTTTTGGAAGGCAGATTTTGCTGGACTGGTTTTTTTGACACCATGTGCCATTTGAAGCCCCCCCTATGCACCCCTAGAGTAGAAACTCCAAAAAAGTGACCCCATTTTAGAAACTACGGGATAGGGTGGCAGTTTTGTTTGTACTAGTTTAAGGTACATATGATTTTTGGTTGCTCTATATTACACTTTTTGTGAGGCAAGGTAACAAGAAATAGCTGTTTTGGCACCGTTTTCATTTTTTGTTATTTACAACATTCATCTGATAGGTTAGATCATGTGATATTTTTATAGACCAGGTTGTCACAGATGCGGCGATACCTAATATGTATACTTTTTATTTATTTATGTAAATTATACACAATGATTTCTTTTTTGAAACAAAAAAAATCATGTTTTAGTGTTTCCATAGTCTGTGAGCCATAATTTTTTTAAAGTTTTTGGGCGATTACCTTGGGTAGGGTATGATTTTTGCGGGATGAGATGACGGTTTTATTTGCACTATTTTGGGGTGCGTGTGACTTTTTGATCGCTTGCTATTACACTTTTTGTTATGTAAGGTGACAAAAAATGGCTTTTTTTACACCGTTTTTATTTTTTATTTTTTACGGTATTCACTTGAAGGGTTAGGTCATGTGATATTTTTATAGAGCCGGTTGATACGGACGCGACGATACCTAATATGTATACTTTTTTTATTTATGTAAGTTTTACACAATAATATCATTTTTGAAAAAAAAAAAAATCATGTTTTAGTGTCTCCACATTCTGAGAGCCATAGTTTTTTGGGCGATTATCTTAGGTAGGGGCTCATTTTTTGCGGGATAAGGTGACGGTTAGATTGGTTCTATTTTGGTGGTCAAAAGCCTTTTTGATCGCTTGCTGTTGTACTTTTTGTGATGTAAGGTGACAAAAAAATGGTTTATTTAGCACAGTTTTTATTTTTTACGGTGTTCATCTGAGGGGTTAGGTAATGTGATATGTTTATAGAGCCGGTCGATACGGACGCAGCGATACCTAATATGTATGCATTATTTTTTTTTCATATTTTTTACCTATTTTTTTTATCTTTATTTGGGGAAAATTACGTTTTTGTTTATTTTTACTTGAAACTTTTAATTTTTGGGGGGAAAACTTTATTTTTTCTACTTTTTTTTTAACTTTATTTTTTGTCCCACTTTGGGACTTCAACTTTTGGGGGTCTAATCCCTTTTACAATGCATTCCTATACTTCTGTATTAGAATGCAGTGGCTGTATGAGTAATGATTTCAGCGGACATCCTGTTGCGATTAACCCCCGCCGCGTCGCATTTGCGATTTCAAGTTAAGACGTACCGATACGTCCTGAGTCCTTAAGGACTCAGGAAATAGGGCGTACCGGTACATCCTAAGTCCTTAATGGGTTAAACATATGTATTTGATCTGTATTTGTACTGGCCTGTAGTGAAATTGATATTTATTGACCATGTAATATACCTCCGGCCACATAATCACTTGATCTTTTCTGTCCGGTGAATGCCTAATTTTTGGGGCCTGTAGTCCAGTGGCCTACAGTAAAATGGCTATTCATTGACCGCATAATGTACCTCGAGCCACATAATCAGAATTTTGTTTATGTCAGATGAATACCAAATTTTTAAGGCCCGTACTCCTGTGGCCTAAAATAAAAATTTTCTAGGTTCCAACAGGGCACATTACAGAGAATTTCCCTTCAAGACGCACAAAAATGTCCCCTGATTAAGATCCATATTTTTTGTTGGAATTTTTGCCATTGATTCCCCTCTAGTATATCACTGTCCATGTTGTCGACTATTTATACACTTCTACTAAGTATTTGGTGGCTCAGCGGCATGACGTAGTTGATGTGGGTGTGCATCCCGCCTCCTACCGCCCACCTCGCTCCCTGCGTGTTTGACACCTCGTCTCCACACCTCGGCGTCCGTGCTCGTGGAGCCTACTTGCCACAGCCCGGATACGCCGGCTCTGTTCCTGCTCCTGCTGTATAACGGCCACCTCCTGGGAGATCCAGCGATTAAGAGGGCCTCTCCCTGTTTCATGCCCTGTTGCTACTGGGCTCCGCTGGGCTCTTTTTCTGGCCGGAACATACACACTGATTATCGCTGTGCAAAGGTGCTGCTGTGACCTGAGGTGAACTGGTGTGCTTGTGGAGAGCCCAGCTCTGGCAGCTCTCTGGCTTTGAAGAGGCTGCTGGTGTTATTTCGTGGATAGGGAGTCCTGTCCTGGTCTGAGGGTCTGCTGTATCTTTTGATGGGCTGGAGAGCATAACAGTCTCACACAGCTGCTCCGCTACGAATTGGACTTGTGGCTCAAAGAGCTGAAGACTGGTAAGAACTTACCTATATCTGTGCCTCTTTTTGAAAGATAAGGGCAAAATGAATATTACCAGTGTCCGAGGTTGTTACCTCTGTTGACCTTTCATCACCCTAGTTTTCTTTTTCTCCCGTAAAAAGGGGTGAAAAAACTGGTTTTGTATAATTGAAAAGATTCCTGTGGCTTACTTTTAGGCGTTTTGTTCCTCCTAATTTTTGACTGGGATGCTGAATGGCTATTGAACGGCTGGGTTAAACACATGGAGGGACAGTCTCCTGCTCATTGCCTACTTGACTTATTACAGTAAGAGAGGAGGGAGACGATTTACAAGGCTCGGAGGGCTTTTGCAATCTTTCCCCCGAGTGTCGTCCAAAATCTGAAATGTATTGCCTTCAAGGAAGTGATCTTTTCATCAGTGGTGCTTTCTGATACTTCTCGCCCCAGTTGCTTCTTGGCAGCTGTTTTAATGCCACCTAAATACAACAGGAGGTCGGGGGGCTGGGCTCTCCAAAAAATTTCACCTCACCTAGCCCGCAAACTAGGATAGATAAATTTCTTAAATTCCCCGATTGCAAAAACAAAGGGGTGTCAGAAAAATCTCTTGACTTTAGGGGGTGAGGATCAGGGGTTGTTGCAAAGGATGACCGCCTGGAGATAATAGATGGATAAATAGCTGACATCTTGGGGGCTGTACAGAGTACAAACAAGTATGTTACCACGTTGGTTGGCTCCGTCTCCTCGCTACAAGCAGAACTGACCGTGATTAAAGATGACCTAACTAAGACACGAGAAAAACTCAAGGAAATGTGTACTGAGGTCCGGTCTGTTTGGGGTGAGGTGACGGGGCTATCCAAGAAGGTTAAGGAAATGGACCAGGAGCAGGTTAGGCTCAGGAATAAGCTGATTGACCTTGAGGATAGATCCCGTAGACAGAATTTGAGTATTATTGGATTCCCGGAGGGAACAGAACAGCAGGACCCTGAGGGATTTATCCAAAAATGGTTTGACCAAGTTCTGGGGTCAGACCATGATTCCACTAACTTTAGTGTTGAACGTGCTCATAGAATACCCTTAAAAAATCTCCTGAAGGTAGTTCCCCCAGAGCCCTCCTGGTCAGAATGCTCAGCTCTAGGGATAGAGACTGGGTGTTGAGATGGAAAAGAGAACTACGGGATATAGAGTATAATAATAACTTGATTCAAATCTTTCCTGATTTCTCTAGGGAAACCCAGAATAAAAGTAGGGAATATAATGAGCTAAAAAAAAAGGTTACGGTCATCCAATATTAAATATGCAATGCTCTATCCCGCTACGCTTAGAATCGTATTTAAAGAGAGAGTACATTTTCTTCATAATTGTGCTGAAGCCTTGGAGTGGTTGTACTCTGCTGGTATATAATTTTCCTCTATAATACTCCATAGCTATGATGTTTATTGAATGGTATTGAAGGGAAAGACGGGCGGGGGACGGGACGGATTGGCGGTAGAGAAGGGGGGGGCGATTTTGGTAAAAGTTTATGAGGTCAATCGTCCTTATGAACCATCGGCAGTGGAGGGGGGTTTGGAGGGGTCAGGGGGTAGGGGTTTTGAGGGGAGGTTGGAGGTGGGTTGGGACGGCTGTCCGTGCTGGGATGATTGGGTACGGGGTCCCGCCCTATTGCTACAGGGCTTTGCCCTATATGATTTGACGCTGTAATGGTTTATAATATATTAACATGGAATGTTTGTGGTCTGGGTGAGAGAGTCAATAGATCTATGATATTTGATCGGGTTAGCAAATATTTACCAGCTATAGTCGCATTACTGGAGACCCACTCTTCCCCAGATAACCACGCCCATTTAAAAAAAAAATTGGGGCGAAATATGAGTATCATTCCAGCATGTCATCTTATTCTCGTGGAGTCAGTGTATACATCCACAAGGGAATCGATTTTGAACCAGTAGATCACCTTATAGATAGAGAGGGTAGATACTTTTTTTTATATGGACGCTGGAACGAAAGGTGGTTTATTTTGGCATTTATTTATATACCGCCTCCTTTTTCAGCTTCTGTTTTGGCCAGCCTGGCTTCATATATTGCCAATTGGGATACCTGTCATGTCCTGGTTATATTGATATCAAATTACTGTCAAAGTATGTCTCTAATACTTCTCTTTTCCGTCTAAGTACCCAATCCCGATCTTTAGAGCAAACTAGTTTCGCCAGAATTGCTTTAGGGGGAGCCCCTGGTGGGGGCTTTTTGAAGGGGATTCTGTGAGCCCTTTCCACACAGAAAGTAGACGCATCATGATCCGGCCCCAAGTTATCCACCAACCATTTCTGAGTAAAATTTGCAGGGTTATCCTCTTCTGTCCCTTCTGGAAAACCTACTAGTCGCAAGTTATATCTACGGGACCTATCTTCTAAATCTATCAGTTTCCCTCTAAGCCAGGATCGGTCTACATCTACCTCTTCCAGTCTCTTTTTTAATAAACTGGTCTCTGAAGTGGCGAAATCCACTGCAGATTCCAGCTCCTTCACCTTCGCTCTTAGTTTAGCCATCTCATCTCTAATTATCGCGATATCACCTTGTACTGCTGAGAGGGACAAGGCCATCTCTGCAACCGAGGTATTAGTGACATTTACTACTCCCAAAGTATCAGAGAGTTTTATATTAATAGTCTCAAAACCTTCGCTCTGGGGTATGTTAACCTTTGTAGTGCCTAACTCTGGCCAGTCCGTATTACCCACTCCCTGCTCAACCTGTAGAACAGATCTCTGTGTACCTCCCCTAGTTTTAGGTGGAGGGGACTTCAAAAATGTATCTAAGCGAGCCTTTCGGCGAGGCCATCCCTCCTGACTTACGGAACTTAGGCAGCATTTTATAGGACCCCGCACGGAGAATTCCCACAGGGAAAAACCAATATTAGAGCCTGGAGATATGCACACAAAGGGATTTTCAATACCAGATCCACTAGTAGTCCGGATCGGGAAAGGGAGATACCCGTCATCAACTATAAGACCCAGAGAGCCTACTTCACAGTCATAAAAACACTAATAACCCACACTTAAATTAAATACAGGTGAATATAGCGCCTGGCTTCAGAGAGAGAGCTGAATACAAGTAGAGGTAAGGCATAGAGACAGGGCACATGTTAACTAGGGCAAAGGCATGCAAATATTCCGCAGTATGCGGACACCCTCCCACCACTATACCAACTTAAAGGCGAACTATACAGACGAGAGGCTCCTTTAACTCTAGATAGCAGTATGATTCATCTGGCCCAGAGGGCATCAAACCAAAGTCACTGTGGGCCCGAAGAGCTTGCTACATAAGTCTTATAAGAGTGAGATAATTTTAACACATAGGTCCTCTGTAGTGGATCAGGTAGATGCCTCCTCAGACCTCACGATCCTGCCCAACCAGTAGAGCCCCCAGATAGGCCTGGTCCACCCAGCTAACATATCAGACAAAGTTGTCAAGTCACCCAGTTGAAATCCTCTCAGCACCTGGTATTTATTCAGCGGGCAAATCCAGCCAGGTATACCCACAAATACACCTGAAAGTTACAGATGACACAGCAGGTAGCAGCAGATCTTCACCCGTGGTCCCAACCCCTCACAGGCACACTACACAGCGTATCCAGGGGGACCCCGCCTGCACAGACCAACAGAATCCAGTCTCCACTCACGGCTCCACCGACATCCATCCTTCGACATCCACGACCAGGCACCACCGCTTGCCAGCATCCACCGCAAGATCAAGAAGGAGAGAAGCGCAGCGGCGCCTGCACGCTGTTCACCAGCATCCACCGCAAGGTCAGCAGGGCCAGGATAAAAAGAAGTGCAGAGCATCCACCGCAGGGTCAGCAGGGCCAGGACAGGATGAAACGCAGCAGCACCCACACTCCGGCTCCACAGGGATCCCACCAACTCCCGACACCCACCCAAGGTAAGAGACTGTACCTCAACCGTTCCAAACCGCGGGGTCTATCGCTTTGCAGCTAAGTCCAGAAATATGGCCACGGACGTTGGGGAGGTCAGGGCATCGTCCTCAGGGCCCACGCTGGCTCCAGCTTTGAAATCAGCGCCACCACGCTCCACAAAAGGCAGCTCCCGGCTTAACACAGGTGCACGCTCCCGGCAGGTCACAGACAGGGCTCCGCATACCACATCAGAGCGGGAGGCGTGGAGAGAGGGCGAGGTGGCGAAGGGAGGAGCGCGGCACGCACCCCTACATCATGCCGCCGTTTCTTAATGTTCAATCTGGCAGGGGTGGGCCGGCTCTATCCTGTCGCTCGACGCCGCTAAGGCGTTTGACAGGGTTGAGTGGCCCTTCCTCTGGCAGATAATGTCCCAGATAAATTTAGGTAGTAACTTCATAAGCCTGACACAGTTACTTTATGTGGAGTCTATAGCTAGAGTTAAAGTCAATGGGGTTTCCTCCGTAGACATGCCTTTGCAACGGGGCACTAGGCATGGTTGCCCACTCTACCCCTGCTATTCGCCATCTTTTTGGAGCCATTGGCTAGTAAAATCAGGTCTGAGGAGGCTATAGCGGGATTGGGGGGGCTGGGCGACTCTGATAAATTCAGTTTATATGCTGATGACATTTTGATATTCTTGAAGGATGGTTCCAAAGAGCTCCAATATGTAACCCAGATTATAGATGAATTTGGTGTGTTTTCTGGCTTTGAAATTAACTGGACCAAGTCGACAGTACTCCCGCTAGGCCGTTTTGAGCAGAGCGGGATCACTGCAAAGATGAAAGTGCTGACTAAAGAAGAATATCTCGATTATTTGGGGATAAAAATTGGTATTAATCTACGTGATTACATCGACCATAATGTCAGGCCACTATTGGAAAAAGTAAGGGATAAAGTTAAAGCTTGGCTGAGGTTACCCCTTTCTCAAGTAGATAGGATTACTTTTGTTAAAATGACTCTTCTTCCATCTATACTGTATGTCCTGATGGTCTGCCATACATGGATTGATGATTCTTTTTTCTATTCGTTGGAAAGACTTATCAATGACCTGTTGTGGGGCAGAAAAAGGGTTCAGATTGAGTTGAAATTTTTATATCCTGCCTATCGGGACAGGGGGACTGTCTTTTCCCTTTTTCCAGGGATATTACCTCAGCACACAAAATCAACGGTGCTTAAATGCACAAGAAAATGGATTGTTGAGATATCTCCATGGAAAATATAATGGTACCTGGGTTGACTTGTTTTCTATTGTTGAGACCGGTCAATTGGGGGTTAAAGGTCTTTATTGCCCGATTTCTTATATGTTACAGAAAGTTTGGAATAAAATCAAGACTGTTCTTAATATTACGCATGCTTTGCACTTTTCCCCTCTGTGGAATAATTTATATTTAGTAGAGTTTTATAAGTTAACCCCTTAAGGACACGGACATATTTTACCTTAAGGACCAGGCCATTTTTTGCAAATCTGACCAGTGTCACTTTATGTGTGAATAACTTTAAAATGCTTTTTCTTATCCAGGCCATTCTGAGATTTTTTTTTTTTCCACATATTGTACTTCATGACAGTGGTAAAATGGAGTAAAAAAAAAATCATTTTTATTTATAAAAATTTTCAAATTTCCAAATTTCTATTTCTCTACTTTTATAATAGATAGTAATACCTCCAAAAATAGTTATTATTTTACATTCCCCATATGTCTACTTCATGTTTGGATCATTTTGGGAATGCCATTTTATTTTTTGGGGACGTTACAAGGCTTAGAAGTTGGCAGGGCGCAGAAGGAATTTTAGGGTACATATGATTTTTGGTTGCTCTATATTACACTTTTTATGAGGCAAGGTAACAAGAATTAGCTGTTTTGGCACCGTTTTTATTTTTTGTTATTTGCAACATTCATCTGACAGGTTAGATCATGTGGTATTTTTATAGAGCAGGTTGTCACGGATGCAACAATACCAAATATGACAACTTTTTTGGTTATTTGTTTCATTTTTACATAACAAAGCATTTTAAAAAAATGATTCTTTAGTGTCTCCACATTCTGAAAGCCATAGTTTTATTTATTTTTTGGGCGACTGTCTTGTGTAGGGGCAAATTTTTTTTCGGAATGAGATGACTGTTTGATTGGCACTATTTTGGGGTGCGTATGACTTTTTGATCGCTTGCTATTACACTTTTTGTGATATAAGGTGAGAAAAAAATGCTTTTTTTACACCTTTTTTTTATGGTATTCACCTGAGGGGTTAGGTCATGTGATATTTTTATAGAGCAGGTTATTACGGATGTGGTGATACCTGATATGTATATTTTTTTTTATTTATGTAAGTTTTACACAATGATTTCAGAGTTTTTTCAGTTTTTAGGCGATTATCTTGGGTAGGGTACGATTTTTGTGGGATGAGATGACAGTTTAATTGGCACTATTTTGAGGTGCGACTTTTTGATCACTTGCTATTACACTTTTTGTGATGTAAGGTGACAAAAAATGGGTTTTTTACTCAGTTTTATTTTTTTTTACGGTATTCACCTGAGGGGTTAGGTCATGTAATATTTTCATAGAACAGGTTCTTACGTACGTGGCGATACCTAATAAGTCTACTTTTTTTATTTATGTAAGTTTTTACACAATGATTTTATTTTTGAAACATAAAAAAATCATGTTTTAGTGTCTCCATATTCTGAGCCATAGTTTTTTTTTTTTTTGGGGCGATTGGCTTATGTAGGGGCTCATTTTTTGTGGGATGAGGTGACAGTTAGATTGGTACTATTTTGGGGGGCATACACCTTTTTGATCACTTGGTGTTGCACTTTTTGTGTTGTAAGGTGACAAAAATGGCTTTTTTTACCCCCTTTTTAATTTTTATGGTATTTATCTGACAGGGTGGATCATGTGATATATTTATAGAGCCTGTCATTACGTAAATTTTACACAATGATTTCAGAGTTTTTTCAGTTTTTAGGCGATTATCTTGGGTAGGGTACGATTTTTGTGGGATGAGATGACAGTTTAATTGGCACTATTTTGAGGTGCGACTTTTTGATCACTTGCTATTACACTTTTTGTGATGTAAGGTGACAAAAAATGGGTTTTTTACTCAGTTTTTTTTTTTTTTACGGTATTCACCTGAGGGGTTAGGTCATGTAATATTTTCATAGAACAGGTTCTTACGTACGTGGCGATACCTAATAAGTCTACTTTTTTTATTTATGTAAGTTTTTACACAATGATTTTATTTTTGAAACATAAAAAAATCATGTTTTAGTGTCTCCATATTCTGAGCCATAGTTTTTTTTTTTTTTGGGGCGATTGGCTTATGTAGGGGCTCATTTTTTGTGGGATGAGGTGACAGTTAGATTGGTACTATTTTGGGGGGCATACACCTTTTTGATCACTTGGTGTTGCACTTTTTGTGTTGTAAGGTGACAAAAATGGCTTTTTTTTACCCCCTTTTTAATTTTTATGGTATTTATCTGACAGGGTGGATCATGTGATATATTTATAGAGCCTGTCATTACAGACACGTCGATACCTAATATGTGCGTTTTTTTTTTTTCCGTTTTTTATTATAAAATAAGGGGAAAGGGGCTTTTTTTTTCTTTTTTTACTTTATTAATTGTATTACTTTATAAATTTTATTAAAAACATTTTTTTTTCTTTACTTTATTTCTGATGTTCACTTTTGGGGGTTTGATCCCCTCTGCAATGCATTACAATACAATTATTGGTAAATTAACAGTAGACCCTTTATTTGAGTTTGTGGTTTTCGGGCTTGTCCCAATTGACATCAATGTTAAAATACCGTCTTCCTTACTACAACTATGAACGAAGGGATTGATGATTGTTAAGGTATTTGTTATTCAGAAATGAGGATCCGGAAATGCCTCGACATATGCCAAATGGAAAAACTACATGGCTAGAATAAAACATTATGAACAGTATGGATGTTCAGATATAAGGCAGAGGCATAAATGTGAGTCAGTCTGGGCTAACTGGGCTGAACATTTATAATTAGAATTCCTGAAAGGTCTCCTAGGTGCAGGTGGGGGGCTTGTAAGTCCCAGCGCGGCCAGCCGGGTAGGGGTGTGGGTGGTTCAGGGGGGGGTAGGGAATGAGGAGTATAGAGTATATACGTTTCCTTTTGGAAGTTACAGAGGAGGGTAGAGGCGGAATATATATAGGATGTCTTTTGGGATTTGATATGTAACATTGTTCATATGTCCTTTTTTTGTATTTTTAAAAAATTTTTATGCTTTAATAAAAAATAAAAAATTAAGTATTTGGTGGCTGCAAATATGAGCTCAAGGTTTTTCAGGTTCGCCTGCCATTAAAGTGAATGGGGCTCGCCACGAACTTGCGATTCACGATGTTCGTCCATCACTAGTCATTAATAAACAATTTGAGTGTAATTTGTTAATTTGATCCTGCTGAGGCTTGTATAGCCAGGCAGTACTCAGCTTGTTCCAACCACAGCATGGTTGCTCCATGTAAATGTAACCTTACAGTGTGATTGACACCCCCTAAGAAGCTGCATATGGATGAATTGGATGAAAAATATTTAGCAGTCATCCCTTGTGTGGGTGCCAGTATAGTCCATAGCACCCATGTGGCTATAATTCTGTTGGTAAGAGTAAGAATAGAAAATGTATAAGCTGCCATGATATGTTTCATTGAGTGAGGCAGTAAAAATAATTTGAATAGCATGGGTGTCCCACAATGTCTTTACATTTTTCACACTGAGGAATGTCATAACGGAGGTAGATAACCTCTTTTAAATATTTCAATAGCTTGTGAGACTGTTAAACTACTGGAAGCTAAGTAAGAAATAAAAAAAATCTGGAATAATAGCTTACTTTAACTTTCTTTGTGAGGTCAGTGAAGTCTCCTTCTTTCTTAAATATTGCAAATTCAGGGCTTTGCAGCACAGCTTCAGAGCGTGTAATCCAGCTATGCAGTTCTGTTAAATCAACGTCAAATCTGGAGAAAACAAAATCACACAGTTTATAGTCCAGAACAATTGGTGCACAGATACTGTAGATACATTTAAAGAAAGGCATGCTATTCCGTACAAATATTGCAGAGAAGCAAATACAACCAAACCATTTCAATTTACTGGGTAAAATGATTTATTTTAGTTATTTTTATATTTTGACTTTTTTTAGTTTTAATAATTTTTTATTGTGCAGGATCTAAACATTTGCTGTTTTATGAATATTGTCTGAATTAATTTGAAAGCTTCTAAGAATGACTAATAACAGAGAAGAACAAATGTGAAGTGTATTAAAACAACATGCATATAACTTCCCTGACAACACATTTTTTAGTTGTGAAATTGATAATCTATACATTACTAAATATTACATGAAATAATTCTTGAATTTAACCCCAGGGACACAGCTCCAAAATATGTAAGCTGTAGTGGGCTCCTGGTTGGATACTACAGCTGCAACTAAGATCAGAGGAAAGGTCTGCCAAGCAGCTTTGTACAGAAAGCAGAGAGCATTTCACAGGGAAGTCCCTTCTTGGGCACTTGTAAGAGCAGAATGTAGCAGAATAAAACTTCAGATTCATGCTACTGCTAGAACTGAAATCTCCACAAAGGTATCTTTGTACTGCTTTCCTCATCACCTAGTCTAATATCTTTTATATGCCTATAACATAAGGTTAGCACTTTTCTATAAAACTACAATAGACACATATACAATTTACAGTAGTAATTTTTCTTTTTACTTTACCGCTGGAATATAAATATATGGATTTCAGACAAGATTTTAAGCAAATATCTAGAAGGAAACTTGTCAGCTAAATCACATAAGATGGGTAAAATGATTTAGTAGCAAGTTCCCTGAGTTTACAAAACTATGTTCTATAGTAAAGTGCTATAACGTATTAGACTTTCAAATGGCTTTTTTTTCGTAGAAAATGATATTTACTAAATTGAGTAAATGTTTTTTTATGAATCAGTGCTCTGCATCCTGCTCAGACGGAGCCAATGTTTGACACTGGCAGAGTTCAGTGATAAGTGTAAGTCAGGTAGAAATCAGTGCAGACAAAAGAACAAGGTCAGGAAAACAAGCAATGTCGAAAGCCATAAGGGACAGGAACAAACACAAACCCAGGCAGACTGGAACTGATGGACTTTGCTGATCAGTGGTGTGGAAAGGACACTTATAGGACTTAGGGTAAACTGTAGGTCAACCAGAGTACAGTAGTAGATATTGACAGGTGCAAGAATGTGTGGGTCTCATGCTGCCCCTTACTATGCCTCTCTAACAATTAATAAGTATTTGTGAGCATGCAAATAATACTATCTACACTATCATGTGTAGAGAGATAGAAAAAAGGAGACATACAGACACACAAATGTTGCTCTCCTTTCAGTTTTATGCTTAGAGCATAACATCTTTCCTTGCATAAACAAGAAGACAAGTTGGGTCCATGACTACATTGCGTCGGCTCAGGTCCAGTCTCTTGTCTGAGTGTAGCAGAAAAAGAAAACAGCAAAGACGGCTTCTGAGTAGTTAGATAGAAGACAGAAGTTCCCTCTGTCCTTTGGCCCCCAATTGTGGGGTGCTGATTGGTTTTCATGGCATCATGGGGCCTTCTGAAGACCCCCCCCAGGGCTGCCATGTTTTGGCACCCATTACGCAATGTAATAGTGCCGTGACCCAGTGGTCACTGCATAATGGGTTAAATGTGTTAAATTGTGTATTTAAGGTTGGTATTACATTTTTATTAATGTTGAAAAGTTAGTTAACTTCTAGCCTTTAGAAGCATTAGTTAGGGAGTATTTGCTCCACCTATCCCATCTAGAGGGTCTGCTTCTTAGTTTAGTAGTGCAGTGTGAGATAGAGCAGCAAAATATGCAGACATAGAGCAGCACAATAGTAGCCAACCCAGGGTATGAAGGAGACAGTGTCAGCCAAATACCAGCCTCTGAAGAAGGATTAGAAGGTTTAGAAACTATTATAGCTAGAGATACAGGTCAATGCTGGAGATATAAGCCACTAAAGGTAACACACATATATTGGCCATGGACTGGAAATTTGGTTCTGTTAGAAGCTTCAGGCTTCCTTCTATAATAAAGAGACAGATTGGCCTCATAGATTGTAAGATCTTGTGTTGCAACTCTTGGCTGAATTTATGTATGTATATTTACATTGAAAAGTGACTCGGAGCAGATGCACTGTCAACCCCATATTTACAGTCTCAGGACAAATTGTTCTATTTAAAATTGACAAGAGTTGTGCCTACTTGTACAAGTATCTGTATTTGCACTTTGCCATTATCTCCAGAAAATAACTGTTATTTGTTCCAAACCTGGCCTCATCATTGTGAACCATAAATGCAATCTCTCTGCCTTGCACCCTTACAATGAAGCATCAACACCAAGAGCACCCCCAACTACCATCAGGCAGGAGACCCCTCACACCAGGGTGTGTCCTGAGGGAAATAAGGGACATACTGCTCCCCACTACCGTGAGTGGTGCTGGGGGCACTGAAAAAGGACCAACGACCCAGTGACTAGTCAATACCTCTCAAAGACGCTACTACCAGTCCCATCCTCTCCACCTTAAACCTCCCATGTTGGTTTTCTGCAATAGAATACCAGTAAAATCACTTTTCAAAGCAATGCAGAAGTATTACTGTGAATAGTATAAAAGACTGACTGATTATAGGTGCAAGACTAAATAAAAAGAAGGATCAATCAGTTGAATAAAGTTTTCAAAAATATAAAAAATAAAATCTAAAATCAAAATTCAAAAATAAACCTTTTTCCCATGTATGAGTTTTAAAAAAAATTACTGTATTGGCTTTAAAATTATTATGTAACTAGCATTGTAAATGCTATAATATTAGAAAAGTCAAAATTGACATTTTTTTTGCCACCTTGCCTCCCCCAAAAATATGATAAAAAGTGATAAAAAATCTGCATGTTCCAAATGTGATTCTAATAAAAAATATAGCTTGTGTGGTAGTAAGCTTTACTAATGGTAGGCAGTTGGTAGGATTGGATGCAACATTAGGGTTTTATTGGAAAAACAACAACAAAAATTGTTCCAACAGGATGGCAAGGCTTCAGACCATTAAAGTTCAGTCACATAAAGCACTTATCTTCAGCCCTCATGTTTCATTTAACAGTAGATTTTTAAACAGGCAGAAATACAGGAGTCACCTTTGTGCAGAGTCTTGTCTCTTTCCTTCTCTGGAATACTGTGGAAAGGAATGCTCCCAAGTCCTCTCCAGACCAACACAAACACACACTCTTTAGTCACTCCTAAATCCGGGACCCAAATTCCAGCTACCACAAACTCAGCGATCTAACATCACTGGTTGCCATTTACCTCCGGGATTTACATCACTGAGAGCATCAGTCTCAGTGACACATACTTGCCATCAATAACCTCATACCTTGAATGTTTACACTTGCCATGCAAAAAAAAACATGCCTTAGGCTGAATTCACACATCCGTGGAACACGGTCCGTGAGATACCGGACTGGCATCCTGCTTAGTGCAGAATCGCACGCCGTCATTGGTTGCTATGACGCCGTGCGCTTTGTGCCTCCGCCGCAGTACAGTAATACACTCATATGATCTATACAAATATAATACTGTACAGCAGCAGCACAAAGCTCACGGCGTCATAGCAATAGCAATTCCGTTTTACGGAATTTGAAAAAACATGGCTATGAAAATGAAAAGTCTAATTTCTTCCAATAAAATGTTGCTTTAGCCCCAAATTTTTAATTTTCACAAGGGGTAACAGGAGAAAAAGCACCCCATAATTTGTTACCCATTTTCTCCTGAATACGGCAACACCCCATATGTGATGGTAATCTGCTGTGGGGGCACGAGGCAGGAATCAGAACAGAAGGAGCGCCATATTGTTTTTGCAGCGCAGATTTTGATGGACTGGTTTATGGGCGCCATTGGTCTTATGTGGGGGCCCACTTTTTTGTGGAATGAGGTGACCTTTTAATTGGCACCATTTTAGGATACATAAGACTTTTAGATCGCTTGGTATTAGGCCCCTTTCACACGGGCAAGTTTTCCGCGCGGGTGCAATGCGTGAGTTGAACGCATTGCACCCGCACTAAATCAGGACCCATTCATTTCTATGGGGCTGTTCACATGAGCGGTGATTTTCACGCATCACTTGTGCGTTGCGTGAAAATCGCAGCAAGCTCCATTTTGTGCGTTTTTCACGCAACACAGGCCCCATAGAAGTGAATGGGGCTGCGTGAAAATCGCAAGCATCCGCAAGCAAGTGCAGATGCGGTGCGATTTTCACGCACGGTTGCTAGGTGACGATCGGGGTGGAGACCCGATCATTATTATTTTCCCTTATAACATGGTTATAAGGGAAAATAATAGCATTTTGAATACAGAATGCATAGTAAAATAGCGCTGAAGGGATTAAAAAAATAAATAAAAATGAACACACCTTAATCCACTTGCTCGCGCAGCCCGGCATCTCTTCTGTCTTCATCTTAGCTGTGTGCAGGAAAAGGACCTTTGATGACGTCACTCCGGTCATCACATGATCCATCACATGATCTTTTACCATGGTGATGAATTATGTGATGGACCATGTGATGACCGGAGTGACGTCACCACAGGTCCTTTTCCTGCAATCAGCAAAGAAGGAGACAGAAGAGAAGCCGGGCTGCGCGATCAAGTGGACTAAGGTGAGTTAAATTTATTTTTATTTTTTTTAACCCCTCCAGCCCTATTTTACTATGCATTCTGTATTCAGAATGCTATTATTTTCCCTTATAACCATGCTATAAGGGAAAATAATACAATCTACAGAACACCGATCCCAAGCCCGAACTTCTGTGAAGAAGTTCGGGTTTGGGTACCAAACATGCGTGATTTTTCTCACGCGAGTGCAAAACGCATTACAATGTTTTGCACTCGCGCGGAAAAATCATGCATGTTCCCGCAACGCACCGGGACCTTTTCCCGCAAAGCCCGTGTGAAAGAGGCCTTACACTTTGTGAGGCAAGGTGAAAAAAAGGCTGTTTTGTCGTAGTTTTAAAAAAAAATTACAGTATTCACCTGAGGGAGCATATAATGTGATTTTTTTTATAGAGCAGGTTGTTGCGCATGCCGAGATACCCAATATGTCTATTATTTTTATTTCTGTTAAGTTTTACACAGTAAATGCATTTTTGAACAGAATTAAATCTTATTTTTGTGTTGCCATTTTCTGAGAGCCATATATTTTTTTTCTTTTTGAGAAATTGTCTTAGGTAGGGTCTCATTTTTTATGGGATGAGATGATGATTTAATTGATACCATTTTGGGCTAAATACGCCTTTTTTTTTTACTGCATTCACCTGACAGGGTAATTCATGTGATATTTTTATAGAGCTGGTCGATACAGAAATACCTAATATGTACACTTATTAGTGTTGAGCGAGCATGCTCAGCCGAACAGCAGTTCGGGTCGAGCATCGCTATGCTCGGCACATTGCGGAGTTCGGCTGAAGAACGCGTGTGCTCGAGCGCAATGCTCAAGTCAGTGTATTTAAATCTAATTTTGTCTCTATTTCTATGCAGAAGATCTCTGTACAGTGAGGGAATCCTTCAGTGTGAGTCCGCTGCTTAGGAGTCCCTGCTCTGACTCCATATATATTTATGTTCATATATGGAGTCAGTGCTTGGGGACACCCCAGTGTATTTAAATCTAATTTAGCCTGTATTTCAGAAAGGTTTCTGCCGGTATTCCAACTCACAACCTTCTGCATTGGAGGCAAAGGCACTAGCTATAATAGCTGCATAGCCAGTTAATTAAAATAACAAATAAATAAATAAATAAAAGACAGCTACTGTACTGTACTTCTACTGAGACCTATACAGTAGAAGTCTCTTATTAGATTATATATTTTTTTTGTGACTGGCTATATAGCTATATAGTGTAGTGGTTAAAGTTCTCGGCTATGATGCAGTAGCCCATGACAAACATTTTCAGAAATAGAGGTTAAATTAGATTTATATATGTTATATTTTTTTAAATAATTGTATAAAATGTATGGCACAAAATGTGTCATTACTAAATATATATATATATATATATATACACTGCTCAAAAAAATAAAGGGAACACAAAAATAACACATCCTAGATCTGAATTAATTAAATATTCTTCTGAAATACTTTGTTCTTTACATAGTTGAATGTGCTGACAACAAAATCACACAAAAATAAAAAAATGGAAATCAAATTTTTTAACCCATGGAGGTCTGGATTTGGAGTCACACTCAAAATTAAAGTGGAAAAACACACTACAGGCTGATCCAACTTTGATGTAATGTCCTTAAAACAAGTCAAAATGAGGCTCAGTAGTGTGTGTGGCCTCCACGTGCCTGTATGACCTCCCTACAACGCCTGTGCATGCTCCTGATGAGGTGGCGGACGGTCTCCTGAGGGATCTCCTCCCAGACCTGGACTAAAGCATCTGCCAACTCCTGGACAGTCTGTTGTGCAACGTGACGTTGGTGGATAGAGCGAGACATGATGTCCCAGATGTGCTCAATTGGATTCAGGTCTGGGGAACAGGCGGGCCAGTCCATAGCATCAATGCCTTCGTCTTGCAGGAACTGCTGACACACTCCAGGCACATGAGGTCTAGCATTGTCTTGCATTAGGAGGAACCCAGGGCCAACCGCACCAGCATATGGTCTCACAAGGGGTCTGAGGATCTCATCTCGGTACCTAATGGCAGTCAGGCTACCTCTGGCGAGCACATGGAGGGCTGTGCGGCCCTCCAAAGAAATGCCACCCCACACCATTACTGACACAATGCCAAACCGGTCATGCTGGAGGATGTTGCAGGCAGCAGAACGTTCTCCATGGCGTCTCCAGACTCTGTCACGTCTGTCACATGTGCTCAGCGTGAACCTGCTTTTATCTGTGAAGAGCACAGGGCGCCAGTGGCGAATTTGCCAATCTTGCTGTTCTCTGGCAAATGCCAAACGTCCTGCACGGTGTTGGGCTGTAAGCACAACCCCCACCTGTGGACGTCGGGCCCTCATATCACCCTCATGGAGTCTGTTTCTGACCGTTTGAGCAGACACATGCACATTTGTGGCCTGCTGGAGGTCATTTTGCAGGGCTCTGGCAGTGCTCCTCCGGTTCCTCCTTGCACAAAGGCGGAGGTAGCGGTCCTGTTGCTGGGTTGTTGGCCTCCTCCACGTCTCCTGATGTACTGGCCTGTCTCCTGGTAGCACCTCCATGCTCTGGACACTACGCTGACAGACACAGCAAACCTTCTTGCCACAGCTCGCATTGATGTGCCATCCTGGATAAGCTGCACTACCTGAGCCACTTGTGTGGGTTGTAGACTCCGTCTCATGCTACCACTAGAGTGAAAGCACCGCCAGCATTCAAAAGTGACCAAAACATCAGCCAGGAAGCATAGGAAATGAGAAGTGGTCTGTGATCACCACCTGCAGAACCACTCCTTTATTGGGGGTGTCTTGCTAATTGCCTATAATTTCCACCTGTTGTCTATCCCATTTGCACAAAAGAATGTGAAATTGATTGTCACTCAGTGTTGCTTCCTAAGTGGACAGTTTGATTTCACAGAAGTGTGATTGACTTGGAGTTACATTGTGTTGTTTAAGTGTTCCCTTTATTTTTTTGAGCAGTGTATATATATATATATATATATATATATATATATATATGGAAAAAAATGGCAGCACCGACTATCCAAATCACAAATGGGTGCTATGTCCCAGAGTACAGGCTAAATAACCCAAAACATAATATGGAAAAAGCTGTATTGTACCACATGAGTAAATACATTTTTCACGTTTTTATATTTTTGGAAGTGCTGTCCATTTTTCCATTTTATATATATATATATATATATATATATATATATATAATCATACTTCTGATATATATGAATGCATAATATGTAGGAAACTACTAATAATGTTTTAGCCATAATATATTTACATATATTTAATATTATGGCTATATATATATATATATATATATATATATATAAATTAAGTTTAGCCTCTATTTCTCAAAAGTTTGTGACAGGATTAAAACTCACAGCTTCTACATCACAGCCCAGAACTTTAACCACTACACTATATAGCTGCTTAGCCAGGCACTTAAAAAAATATATATATATGAGACTTCTACTGTATAGGTCTCAGTAGAAGTACAGTACAGTAGAAGTCTCTTTTTTTTTTTTAAGTGACTGGCTATGCAGCTATATAGTGTAGTGGTTAAAGTTCTCAACTATGATGTAGAAGCTGTGAGCTCAAATCCCGGCACAAACTTTTGCAGAAATAGAGGTTAAATTAGATTTATATATTTAATATTTTTTTTAGTAATTGTAAAAGATGTATGGCACAAAATAAATGCGTAATTACTATATATATATATATATATATATATATATATATATATATATATATATATATATACATACATACACAGTCCGGTCCAAAAATATTGGGACATTGACAAAATTCTAATTCTAACATTTTTGACTCTATACACCACCAAAATGGATTAGAAATGAAACGAACAAGACTGTCAGCTTTAATTTGAGTGTATTTACATCCAAATCAGGTGAAGGCACCAAAAGGAATGGGACAATAGACTTCTCAGCTGTTCCATGGCCAGGTGTGTGTTAATCCCTCATTATCCCAATTACAATGAGCAGATAAAAGGCCCAAAGTTCATTTCAAGTGTGCTATTTGCATTTGGAATCTGTTGCTATCAACTCTCAAGATGAGATCCAAAGAGCTGTTATTATCAGTGAAGCAAGCCCTAATTAGGCTGAAAAATCAAAACAAACCCATCAGTTAGATAGCAAAAATATTAGGCACGGCCAAAACAACAGTTTGGAACATTCTTAAAAAGAAGAATCACATCGGTGAGCTCAGCAACACCAAAAGACCCGGAAGACCACAGAAAACAACTGTGGTGGATGACCGAAGAATTCTTTCCCTGGTAAAGAAAACACCCTTCACAACAGTTGGCCAGATCTAGAACACTCTCCAGGAGGTAGGTGTATGTGTGTCAAAGTCAACAATCAAGAGAAGACTTCACCAGAGTGAATACAGAGGGTTTACCACAAGATGTAAACCATTGGTGAGCCTCAAAAACAGGAAGGCCAGATTACAGTTCTGGAACAACATCTAAAAAAGCCTTCACGGTTCTGGAACAACATCCTATGGACAGATGAGACCAAGATCAACTTGTACCAGATTGATGGGAAGGGAAGAGTATGGAGAAGGAAAAGAATTGCTCATGATCCTAAGCATACCACCTCATCAGTGAAGCATGGTGGTGGTAGTGTCATGGTGTGGGCATGTATTGCTGCCAATAGAAATGGTTCTCTTGTATTTATTGATGATGTGACTGCTGACAAAAGCAGCAGTATGAATTCTGAAATGCTTCGGGCAATATTATCTGCTCATATTCAGCCAAATGCTTCAGAACTCATTGGACGGCGCTTCACAGTGCAGATGGAAAATGACCCAAAGCATGCTGCAAAAGCAACTAAAGAGTTTTTTAAGGGAAAAAAGTGGAATGTTATGCAATGGCCAAGTCAATCACCTGACCTGAATCCGATTGAGCATGCATTTCACTTGCTGAAGACAAAACTGAAGGGAAAATGCCCCAAGAACAAGCAGGAATTGAAGACAGTTGCAGTAGAGGCCTGGCAGAGCATCACCAGGGATGAAACCCAGCGTCTGGTGATGTCTATGCGTTCCAGACTTCAGGCTGTAATTGACTGCAAAGGATTTGCAACCAAGTATTTTAAAGTGAAAGTTTGATTTATGATTATTATTATGTCCCATCACTTTTGGTCCCTTAACAAGTGGGAGACACATATGCAAACTGTTGTAATTCCTACACCATTCACCTGATTTGGATGTAAATACCCTCAAATTAAAGCTGGAGTTAAAGCACATCTTGTTTGTTTCATTTCAAATCCATTGAGGTGGTGTATACAGCCAAAAATGTTAGAATTGTGTTGATGTCCCAATATTTATGGACCTGACTATACACTTACCTAAAAAATTATTAGGAACACCATACTAACACGGTGTTGGACCCCCTTTTGCCTTCATAACTCCCTTAATTCTACGTGGCATTGATTCAACAAGGTGCTGATAGCATTCTTTAGAAATGTTGGCCCATATTGATAGGATAACATCTTGCAGTTGATGGAGATTTGAGGGATGCACATCCAGGGCACAAAGCTCCCGTTCCACCACATCCCAAAGATGCTCTATTGGGTTGAGATCTGGTGACTGTGGGGGCCATTTTAGTACAGTGAACTCATTGTCATGTTCAAGAAACCAATTTGAAATGATTCGAGCTTTGTGACATGGTGCATTATCCTGCTGGAAGTAGCCATCAGAGGATGGATACATGTTCTCATTCTGTTTACGCCAAATTCGGACTCAAATGAATGTCTCAAACAGAAATCGAGACTCATCAGACCAGGCAACATTTTTCCAGTCTTCAACAGTCCAATTTTGGTGAGCTCGTGCAAATTGTAGCCTCTTTTTCCTATTTGTAGTGGAGATGAGTGGTACCCGGTGGGGTCTTCTGCTGTTGTAGCCCATCCGCCTCAAGGTTGTGCGTGTTGTGGCTTCACAAATGCCTTGCTGCATACCTCGGTTGTAACGAGTGGTTATTTCAGTCAACATTGCTCTTCTATCAGCTTGAATCAGTCGGCCCATTCTCCTCTGACCTCTAGCATCCACAAGGCATTTTTGCCCACAGGACTGCCGCATACTGGATGTTTTTCCCTTTTCACACCATTCTTTGTAAACCCTAGAAATGGTTGTGCGTGAAAATCCCAGTAACTGAGCAGATTGTGAAATACTCAGACCAGCCCGTCTGGCACCAACAACCATGCCACACTCAAAATTGCTTACATCACCTTTCTTTCCCATTCTGACATTCAGTTTGGAGTTCAGGAGATTGTCTTGACCAGGACCACCCCCCTAAATGCATTGAAGCAACTGCCATGTGTTTGGTTGACTAGATAATTGCATTAATGAGAAATAGAACAGGTGTTCCTAATAATTCTTTAGGTGAGTGTATATATACAGTGAATATAAAAAGTCTACACACCCCTGTTAAAATTGGACTGGAATTCTGCTCTCACTTGACTATTCGCAATTGTTTTCAAGAGAAATGTGATGTAATATACTGTGGATATAAAAAGTCTACACACCCCTGTTAAAATGTCAGTTTTCTGTGCGGTAAAAATATGAGACAAAGATAAATCATTTCAGAACTTTTATCACCTTTAAAGTGACCTATAAACTGTACTACTCAATTAAAAAACAAACTGAAATCTTTTAGGTGGAGGGAAGAAAAAAAAAAAAAACTTAAATAATGTGGTTGCATGAGTGTGCACATCCTCTTATAACTGGGGATGTAGCTGTGTTCAGAATTAAGCAATCACATTCAAAATCATGTTAAATAGGAGTCAGCATACACCTGCCATCATTTAAAGTGCCTCCGATTAACCACAAATAAAGTTCAGCTGCTCTAGTTTGTCTTTCCTGACATTTTCTTAGTCGCATCCCACAGCAAAAGCCATGGTCCACAGAGAGCTTCCAAAGCATCAGAGGGATCTCATTGTTAAATGGTATCAGTCAGGAGAAGAGTACAAAATAATTTCCAAGGCATTAGATAAACCATGGAACACAGTGAAAACAGTCATCATCAAGTGGAGAAAATATGGCACAACAGTGACATTACCAAGACCTGGACGTTCCTCCAAAATTGATGAAAAGACGAGAAGAAAACTGGTCTGGGGGGCTACCAAGAGGCCTACAGCAACATTAAAGCAGCTGCAGTAATATCTGGCAAGTACTGGCTGTGTGGTACATGTGACAACAATCTCCCGTATTCTTCATATGTCTGGGCTATGGGGTAGAGTGGCAAGACAAAAGCGTTTTCTTACGAAGAAAAACATGCAAGCCAGGCTAGATTTTGCAAAAACACATCTGAAGTCTCCCAAAAATCATGTGGGAAAAGGTGTTATGGTCTGATGAAACCAAGGTTGAACTTTTTGGGCATAATTCCAAGAGATATGTTTGGCGCAAAAACAACACTGCACATCACCAAAAGAACACCATACCCACAGTGAAGCATGGTGTTGGCAGCATCATGCTTTGGGGCTGTTTTTCTTCAGCTGGAACTGGGGCCTTAGTTTTTTTTTTTTTTATAAATATATTTTTTTATTTTTTTAACAAAAGCAATATAAAAGTATATATATATAGACAAGGAGAGTCACACACACATAGCACAGGTACCGTTTCTTGAAGCATTTCTAGGTGCCTAGCCGAAACGTTAAAGACCTGATCGGTCAGCCAGGTAACAACATAACTACTCAAACATAAAGACCAGGACATCCCCTATTAGTGCCAATCTCCTATCTCCCATATATAAAACAAACCAACCCGCCCCCCCCCCCCCCCCCCCCCCCGCCCCTATGCCTGGCCTGGCATGGCTGCCGCAGAGAGCGGCGGGCGACTCCTGTCCTGATACAGGGTGTATCCCGTACTAACCCAGGGTGGGACCCCTTGAGATCATAAGTCAAATGATACACATGTTGATACATGATGATAAATAATGATGGTAATGGTAATGGTAATGGGTCATCAGTTCCAGCCCGGCTATACATCTATTTCTATTGTTTCTCCCGACTAACTTTCATGAGCTCAAATTCTTTTATTCTTAACATTAAGCTTTGCCACTCGTATATTGTGGGGGCTCTATCCTTCACCCAATTCCTGAGGATTATTATTTTGCCCAGTAGGAGTCCCTTCAACCAGCGAGTCTGCTCACTTTTAGATGTTTGATGTTTGAACTCGGGTGGGAAGAGTCCGAGTATGGCTACTTGAATGGTAAGGGGGGGGGGGGGGGGCTATTTCCAATCATTCCTGCCAGCCCCTGAAAAATACTATGCCAAAAGATCTGGATAATCGGGCAGCCCCATAACATGTGGGCATGGTCTGCGGCGGTGAAAGAGCATTTCAGGCAACAGAATTCTTTTCCCTTACTCCCATAAATTTTGGATAAGAGACTCGGAGTGACATATAGTCGATGTACTATTTTAAATTGTGTCAAACGGTGCTGTCTAGAGAGGGAGGCCTTCTTAATATTTTGGTATATTTCCCGCCATTGAAGTGGGTTACATTCCCCTATATCCGCTTCCCATTTATCTACACTTTTAAATTTAGTGACAGTACTTAATTCCTCTATTAATCTCCTGTAGATTTGTGAAATTCTAACTTTTTTTCCTACTGAATTATAGCAGAAAACTAACAGTCCCTCAGTACCTGCTGTTTGCAAAGTTTTATTAAGCGTATATGCTAAAGCGTGTTTTAATTGAACGTATCTATAGTGTTCTAACACGGTGTTTGGTGTCTTGTGCAATATTTCCCCTATTGGTTTCATTTTTCCCTTAGTGCATATATGTGACAGCAACATAATCCCTCTCCGAGTCCAGTAATTATTTTCATTTAGGGCAAGGAACTCTGTTAACGAAGGGTTATCCCATAATGGAGTGAACTCCAAAGCTTGTGTGACCTGCATAAGAGCCTTTGTTTTATTCCATACCTTTTGTAACATTAAGCCAATAGGGCTGGTATACCCCTCGCGTTCCAGGAATCCGGATTCAAGTATGCTAAATATATTCTGTATAGGCTGTGGCTGTTGTCCAGCAATATAGGATATTAGTGAACCATCCCCCTTATTAATGCACCACTGCAACTGTGAGCACAGATAGTAGCCTTGAAAATGAGGGAGACCAAGGCCGCCGTTTTTTTCGGCCAGGCACAGATATTGTAACTTAATGCGGACCCTTTTCCTGCCCCATATCAAATCCTTGATCAGCCTATCAATCAAGTTGAAGACGCTATCTTCGATCCAGACGGGACAGGAGCTGACCACATATAGTATCCAAGGTAATAAAATCATTTTGATCAATGCAATTCTGTTGACCTGTGAAAGCGGTAATTTTTGCCAGACCCTGATTTTCTCCCTTACTTTATTAACCAGGGGAGTAATGTTTAATTTATTGTGTTCCCTAATTGAGCTACCAATTTTTATCCCCAAATATTCTAAATGGTCCGATGGGGAGATGATTCTAACCTTCAGATCGTTTTGAGGAGGTACACGGTTCAGGGGGAGGAGGACGGATTTGGACCAATTTATCTCATACCCAGCGACCTTTCCAAACTCCTCTATTATTTGCATGATGCACGGGACACTTCCCCATCCATCATTCAAATACAGCAACACATCGTCTGCATATAAGCTAATCTTGTCCTCCGCTCCCCTACCCCCGAATCCCACAATACTCGGCTCTGCTCGGATCCTACATGCAAGGGGTTCCATAAAGATTGCAAAGAGGAGTGGAGAAAGTGGGCAACCCTGTCGTGTCCCGCGCTGTAAACAGACAGCGGGGGAGATCACCCCGTTAATATTAATTCTGGCCACTGGTCCATTGTATAGCATTTTAACCCAGCCAATGAATTCTTGGCCCAAGTTCATCTTATCCATAATCCGCCAGAGAAAGGACCACTCTACCCTGTCGAACGCCTTGGCGGCGTCCAGAGACATGATGGAGCGGTCCTCTCCCCCCCCCCATCTGGACATTCAGAAAGGTCCTGCGTATATTGGTCTGCATTTGTCGCCCGGGAATGAACCCTGTCTGATCTGTATGGATTAGACTAGTAATGACATTTTTTAGCCTGTTGGCAAGGGCTTTTGCAATTATCTTAAAATCTGCATTGAGCAGTGATATAGCTCGATAATCCTCGACTTTATTTCCTGCCTTCCCTTTCTTCAAGATCAGTGTAATAATTGCCTCCATTAAAGACGGGGGCAATTTTCCACAGTTGCTAGATTCATTTAAGACTTGCAGTAGCCCAGGCAGAAGGACCCCCGCATGGCACTTATACTGTATATACCAAACGGAAGCCCGTCCGTCCCGGGAACCGAAGAGGCCCGAACTCCCTTTAAAACCTCCTGTAGCTCCCCCAGAGAAATGGCGGAGCACAGAAGAGCCGAATCCGAGTCCGACAATGCGGGGATCTTAATTTGTTCCAAGAAATCTTCTATACTAGTCCCCGCATCATCCAGCTCAGAGCGATAAAGGTTATTGAAGTGTTTTACAAATTCTCCTGCAATTTCCGTTCCATTTTCCAGCCTCCGCCCATCACCTGTCAAAATTTGTCTAATCTTGTAAGGAGCCTTTTGATTCATTATTATGGACATGAGTAATTTACCCGGGGTACCTCCTTCACAGAAGTGTTCATAGCCTTGGAAGAATAATTGATTCTGGGCTTTTTTCCTCATGAAATTTATATAGTGGTCCTTGGCAGATTTTAACTGAGCCCGCATATTCTCATCGTTTTTTGTTCTAATCCTATCCTCCAAATATGCAACCTTATCCTCCAAACTTTTTTCTTCTTTAAAGAACTCTGTTTTACTTCTTTTTATTTTGCTATAATATAACCCACGTATATATGCCTTCATAGCATCCCACACGAAGTGGATATACGTTGTGCCACTGTTTTCTTGCCAGAACTGTGCGAGTTCCTTATTTATTCCCTCTGCGTCATTTATTATAGTTAACCAGTGATTATTCAATCTAAATGGTCTAACAATAACGGATTGTCGCCCGATCTTCATAACGAGTAGAATTGGTGAATGATCCGAGATTCCGTGGATTTCGTATCTCATTTTTAAAGCTAAATCAAGCATCTCGCTATTAGCCAGGGCAATATCAATTCTGGACATAGCACTGTATGTTTTACTAAAGCAGGAAAATGCCTGCTTATTACCATACAGCCATCGCCAGATGTCTTTTAACCCTACCTCCTCACAGAACCCTCGAAAAGGGGAGTGCTTACCCTGTTTATATTTCCCGACAGTGGTTATTCTATCTAGCTCAGGGTCTAGTACGCAGTTAAAATCTCCACTTATTAATACCGGGCACCGCTTTCTATTGTGAATAAAGATCATCAACTGGTTAAGGACTGTCATCCCGAATGGAGGGGGGATATATATAAAGGCAAGGACACACTTCCTACCATTCCATTGGGCATAGAGAAAGACATATCTCCCATCTCTGTCTATCGACTGGTCCAATAGGACAAAGTCAATATTCTGGTGGATGTATACGCTAATCCCGCGGGAGTATGTCGAGAAACCGGAGTGGAACTGATGACCCGCCCATTTCTTTATTAAATATTCTGGGATTTCTGGTGATGCATGTGTTTCCAATAGAGCGACTATAGCGGGAAGATGTCGAATAATCAAATCAAAGACTATAACCCGTTTTGTTTTATCCCCTAAGCCGCGAACATTCCAAGTTATTAATTTGTCATTCATTATGTTATAGGACTGTAGAGAGTCGTCCGCCGCCCCCCAACAACAGCCATGGCCAGGCCCTTTCCCACCCCCCCCCATACCCGCGGGAGTATGTCGAGAAACCGGAGTGGAACTGATGACCCGCCCATTTCTTTATTAAATATTCTGGGATTTCTGGTGATGTATGTGTTTCCAATAGAGCGACTATAGCGGGAAGATGTCGAATAATCAAATCAAAGACTATAACCCGTTTTGTTCTATCCCCTAAGCCGCGAACATTCCAAGTTATTATTTTGTCATTCATTATGTTATAGGACTGTAGAGAGTCGTCCGCCGCCCCCCAACAACAGCCATGGCCAGGCCCTTTCCCATCCCCCCCCATACCAAACCCGCCCCCCCCCCACCCCCAAACTGGTTCACTGGTGCCTGGCATCCTGTCAACCTCTTACATTACACCCATCCGTCCATGGGCCCGCCCCCAACGCCCCCCCCCCATCCCACTACGTCCAACCACCACCCCTCAGCCCCAACCCGACATCATATTATCTATTCTTGAACAGAATCCAGCCATTCAAGGGCATCTCTGGATTTATCAAAGAACATTACCGTGTCCCTATACACCACTCTTAATTTTGCAGGGTACAGCATGGAATATTTAATATTAACCTCTCGTAATCTTTTCTTAATGTCGTAGTATTCCCTGCGCTTGTTTTGGGTGTCCCTAGAGAAGTCAGGATATATCTGTATCTGATTTCCATTATAATCAATATCCTGTAGTTCCCTCTTGCGCCGAAGCGCCCAATCTCTATCACTCGAGCATACAATTCTAACCAGAAGGGGTCGAGGGGGGCCTCCGGGTGGGGGCTTTTTAAACGGCATTCTGTGAGCTCTCTCCACACAGAGCGCAGCGGTGTCCCCTCTAGTCCCCAGGGCCTCTATCAGCCATTTTTGTGCAAAATCTGCGGGGTTCTCCCCCTCTACACCTTCAGGAAATCCCACTATTCTCAAGTTGTTCCTGCGTGCTCTTTCCTCCATTTCTGTCAGCTTCATACTAAACCGTTTATTTTCCCTGTCTAAATCGTCAATCTTTTTAGCCATCTGTCGCTGTTCTTTTTGGACCTCCAGCAAACCTGTTTCTACATACTTAATGCTGGCCCTTATTTTCTTCATATCATCTCTAATAAGGGTTATCTCTGACTGTAGTGTCTTCACAGTGGTGGAGATGTCTATGACTTATTGGTTCGTGGTCTGTACTACCGTCAATATAGCCACCAACTTACTGTCTATGGTGTCTAATCTGGCGGCATCGGGTCCCCTATACTGCTCCATTTGTATTAGCAAATCCCCCTGCACTTCTGCCGGCTCCACTGTTTTTTTCCACCCTCTGGGCTTAGGTGTGGGGGATTTTAGATATTTTTCCATTCTAGCCTGTGGGCTACTTCCGCCCCCAGCTTTGGGAGATCCAGTGCCCACTGATTTCCTATTATGTTTGGGCGGCATGTTATCCACTGCTCTATCCTGGGGCTATACTGCCTACCATTGACACGGCCCCGAGTGTGGGACCCCCACTTATTGACACGTTAACGGTACCGCAGATACAACAGGTGTCAAATAATCAATAAATCAAGTATAGCCATATATAAATCCCTTATAAATCCCTTAATAGTATTTTTTCAGAATGGACGGAGGTTGGCATGTAAGTGTAGGCCGAAAGCTTAAAATCGCTTCTCCACCCCGGCCAATCCGAAAACACCCAAGGAAAAAGCTTTCAAACACAAATTCAGCATAGGTCAAAATACTTATAAATAATCACATATGCTGCAGAGCAATGTCCAAAGTGGGGATTTCTCCCAAATGTTCAGTAACAACAGTTGATACGGATGAGGATGAGAGTCAGGTAGAGGTCCCCTTTACCGCTGCCCCCATACTGATAATCTCACTCCTATTTAGCCCTATTTGGCCCGGCGATATATTAAGGTTACCAGAGTTAGTGGGTTATGCACGGTAATAGAGTGTTAATGTCAGACATGAACAAGCGCAATCTCACTAATCTTCAGCCTTTTCGGCCTAAAATTTGGGGAGGGGGGTATATAGGTTAATCAAAGCAGCAATCTTCTCCTTTGCCTAGTATGGGGGTGCGGGAGACAGTAGACACCAAACAAGATCCAATTCTGTGGTAGTAGGTAGCTTTACTACGCAGATAGTCAATGTGTATACAAAGAGGCCAATCTCCTCACACCCTTGGCACAAGGGGGGAAGCATTCATATTTCAGCCAGCAGTTCCTTCAGGGATATTAACAGCTTTGTTTTATCACCGTCTTATTTTTCCAACCTGAGTTTTTTTTTTTTTTCCCCTCTTTCCCCGCTTTTCTTACTCCTTTTTTCTCCAACCTATAATTCAGTCGGCTGTTATATCACACATAGCCGGCGGTCAGCTAGCCCCTTTTTTTATTTTTTATTTTTATTTTTTTATTATTTTCTTCCCAACCACATAATGATGTTGCTATTCAGCACAAGGTTAGTGAGTTGTGTTAGTTATTAATGGGGTTAGAAATGAGTAAAGCTAGCACGCTGTCTCACCAATCTTCAGCCGGCCGGCTAAGGAGAGAAGAACAGGAGGTACCGTCTCGGCGCGCAGCAGCCTTGGCTGGTACGGTAGTGCGGTGGCGATAGTGCAGCGAGGAAGCCAGGGGATCCAACTTGGCAGCGTATGCAGACGTGCGGATTATACAGGTTTAGTATCTTAGGCGGTCCAGATCTTTCCCAGCATCTCCCAGCATTCTACAGTGGGGATTCTACTCCGCAGCATGATGCCTTCATGGTCACCTCGGTCACACTGATACAGCGAGCTACCCGGTCCCCATGCGGCTGGAGTAGATCGCAAGCGTCGTAGCCTCAAAGCTAGTCGTGGCTGGTCCGGCCCGGATGCGGCTCTGGCGGTTAGTCCCGGCCCTAGTGCAGCTCTAGCACGCCGGAGGGTGGAGGACGCCAAGGGTGGAAGGGCGGTGGGCGAGATGGACACAGGGGCGGTGCCCAGACGGACGCGCGGCACGCTCACGTAGCCGAACACTACGTCATGCCGCTACGTTTCAACTGGGGCCTTAGTTAAGCTAGAGGGAATTATGAACACTTTCAAATACCAGTCAATATTGGCACAAAACCTTCAGGCTTCTGCTAGAAAGCTGAACATGAAGAGGAACTTCATCTTTCAGCATGACAACGACCCAAAGCATACATGCAAATCAACAAAGGAATGGCTTCACTAGAAGAAGATTATAGTTTTGGAATGGCCCAGCCAGAGCCCAGATCTGAATCCGATTGAAAATCTGTGGGGTGATCTGAAGAGAGCTGTGCACAGGAGATGCCCTTGCAATCTGACAGATTTGGAGTGTTTTTTGCAAAGAAGAGTCTACAAATCTTGCCAAGTCAAAATGTGCCATGCTGATAGACTCATACCCAAAAAGAGTGCTGTAATAAAATAAACAGGGTGCTTTAATAAATTATTAGTTTAACCCCTTAGCGACTTAGGGCATACCGGTATGCCCTGTTTCCCGAGTCCTTTAGGACCCAGGGCGTACCGGTACGTCCTGTGTAGCTTTGATCACTGCCGCACGGCCGGCAGTGATCGGAACAGGGTGCCTGTTGAAATCATTCAGCAGGCACCCTGTGACAATGCCTAGGGGGGTCCTGTGACCCCCCCGCATTGCCGATCGCTACAAACCGCAGGTCAATTCAGACATGCGGTTTTTAGCGCTTATGCAAGTTTCTAATCCCTGCGGTCCGTGACTTCAAAGTGCCCATATTTTTGAAAGTTAAGGGGAGGATTGCGGGTAGTGCGGGAGGCAGGCGGGAGAAGTGCGGCAGTGTGGGGGGCAGGTGTGCGATCTTCCGCCCGCCCCCCGTTTATTTTCAGGATGGCCGAGCGGTTGAATCAGAGTGTCAGCTCATTACTGACACCCCGATTGAAACGGCAGACATCTGTGCAGATGTCCACCGTTTTAACCCCTTCCATGTCGCGGTCCGTATGGACCGCTGTATGGAAGAGGTGAAGAGGGAGGGAGCTCCCTCCCTCTCCCATCGGGGGGCTGCTGTGCCTTTGCAGCCCCCGGACAGGATGGGGTGACAAAGGGAGGGAGCCCTCCTCCCTCCCCTTCCCCGTCTGCTCAGTTGTGGCAGACGGGGAAGGTCCCCATGGCAACAGGATGCCTTCTCAGGCATCCTGCTGTCCATGGTGCTGAACAGATCTATGCTAAAGGCAGAGATCTGTTCAGACAAAGTGTAAGTGAAATACAGTGCAGTACACTATATAGTGTACTGTACTGTATTATACAGACATCAGACCCACTGGATCTTCAAGAAACAAGTGGGTCTGGGTAAAAAAAATAAATTAAAAAGTGAAAAAAAGTAAAAATAAAGAAAAACACATTTATCTTTGATTAAGAAAATATATAAAAATTCCCTACACATGTTATATATCACCGAGTCCGTAACGACCCGATCTATAAAACAGTCATGTCACATTCCCCGCACGGTGAACGCCATAAAAAATAAAAACTATGATGAAATTTAAATTTTGTTCACCTTACTTCCATAAAAAGGTAATAAAAGTGATCAAAAAAGTCGTATGTATGCCAAAATAGTACCATTCAAACCGTCGTCTAATCCCGCAAAAGAAATGAGCCCCTACATGAGACAATGGCCCAAAAAATAAAAAAAATATATGGCTCTCAGACTATGGAGACACTAAAACAAGTTTTTTTTTGTTTAAAAAATGATATTATTGTGTAAAACCTTAATAAATAAAAAAAAAGTACACATATTAGGTATTGCCGTGTCCGTAAGAACCTGCTCTATAAAAAATATCACATGATCTAACCCCTCAGGTGAACAACATAAAAATAAAAAATAAAAATGGTGTAAAAAAAGCCATAATTTTGTCACCTTACATCACAAAAAGTGTAATAGCAAGCGATCAAAAAGGTATATGCACCCCAAAATCATACCATTAAAACAGTCATCTCATCCTGTAAAAAATGAGACCCTAGCTAAGACAATCACCTAAAAACACAATTTTTTTTAAAAGTAAACATATTAGGTATCCCTGCATCCGTAACAACCTGCTCTATAAAAATAGTACATGATCTAATCTGTCAGATGAACGTTGTAAATAATAAAAAATAAAAACGGTGCCAAAACAGGTATTTTTGGGCAAATTTTCCATTTTAATCCATTTTTTCCCGTAACAAAGCAAGGGTTAACAGCCAAACAAAACTCATTATTTATTGCCCTGATTCTATAGTTTACAGAAACACCCCATATGTGGTCATAAACCTCTGTACGGGCACACAGCAGGGCGCAGAAGGAAAGGAATGCCATATGGATTTTGTAAGGCAGTTTTTGCTGGACTTGTTTTTTGACACTGTCCCATTTGAAGCCCCCCTGATGCACCCCTAGAGTAGAAACTCCAAAACATGACCCCATTTAAGAAACTACACCCCTCAAGGTATTCAAAACGGATTTTACAAACTTTGTTAACCCTTTAAGTTTTCCACAAGAGTCAATGGCAAATGGAGATGAAATTTAAGAATTTCTATTTTTTGTTACTTTGCTTCACAAAAAGTGTAGTATAGAGCAACCAAAAATCTTATGTACCCTAAAATAGTACTAAAAAAACTGCCACCTTATCCCGTAGTTTCCAAAATGGGGTCACATTTTTTGCAGTTTCTACTCTAGGGGTACATCAGGGGGCTTCAAATGGGACATGGTGTAAATAAACCAGTCCAGCGAAATCTGCCTTCCAAAAACCACACAGCGTTCCTTTCCCTCTACGCCCTGACGTGGGGCCGTAGAGTGGTGTACGACCACATATCGGGTGTTTCTGTTATCCGCAGAGTCAGGGCAATAAATATAGAGTTTTGTTTGGCTGTTAACCCTTGCTTTGTTAGTGGAAAAAATGGATTAAAATGGAAAATTTGGCAAAAATTTTTAATTCTGAAATTTCATCTCCATTTGCCATCAACTCTTGGGGAACACCTAAAGGGTTAATAATGTTTGTAAAATCAGTTTTGAATACCTTGAGGGTATACCTAGTGTAGTTTCTAGAATGGGGTCACTTTTGGGTGGTTTCTATTATGTAAGTCTCACAAAGTGACTTCAGACCTGAACTGGTCCCTAAAAAGTGGGTTTTTGAAAATTTCTGAAAATTTTCAAGATTTGCATCTAACTTCTAAGCCTTGTAACGTCCCCAAAAAATAAAATGGCATTCCCAAAATGATCCAAATATGAAGTAGACATATGGGGAATGTAAACTAATAGCTATTTTTGGAGGTATTACTATGTATTATAGAAGTAGAGAAATTGAAACTTGGAAATTTGCAAATCTTTTAAAAATTTTGGTAAATTTAGTATTTTTTATAAATAAAAAAGATATTTTTTTACTCCATTTTACCAGTGTTATAAAGTACAATATGTGACGAAAAAAACAATCTCAGAATGGCCTGGATAAGTAAAATCGTTTTAAAGTTATCACCACATAAAGTGACACTGGTCAGATTTGCAAAAAATGGCAAAAAAAAGTCCTTAAGGTGAAATTGGGCTGAGTTCTTAAGGGGTTAAGGATGTGCACACTTATGCAACCATATTTTATTTTTATATTTTTTTCTTCCCTCTAAAAGATTTCAGTTTGTTTCTCAATTGAGTTGTACAGTTTATAGGTCACATTAAAGGTGGAAAAAGTTCTTAAATGATTTATCTTTGTCTCATTTTTTTACATCACAGAAGAGACTTTTTTATATCCACTATATATATATATATATATATATATATATATATATATATATATAAGAATAAACACACCGCAGCACATCCATAAGGTGAAAAAATGTGGGATCCTTTATTCACCCAAGCAGCGACGTTTCGGTCCGCTTGCTGGGACCATTTTCAAGCACTTCTTTATTGTAATGCATTGGATATAAGTGTATTACACACTGTAATACACTTACAGCCTTCCTGCTTGTGAGAGGCCTTCCCTGCCATCGGGTCCCCGTCACAGCAGTGCGGGGACCTGATGGGGAACAGGAGGGAGCTCCTCCCTCCACACACCACACACATGCCGCTGTCAGCGCTGACCGCGGCATAGTGAGGGTTAATGGCATCAGTGTTTTTACCAATGCAGATGCATATAGCAGGGGTCCGGCTAATGGGAACTGCTGGTCCCCTGCAGCTAATCGGGCGGGTGCAGCGCCTGCACCCGCCCGATTAGCGGGCCATAGTACTACGGCGCTGTCATCACTTCCTGCAGCACCATACTATTACGGCGCTGGTCGGGAAGGAAGAGGTTAAGTTTACTGACCTGCAGAATCAGGTTGCCATGTCATTATTACTAAATAAAGCAAAACCCCAAAAATTGTGAAATCACTTTTTTTTTCATCTCAATATTTTTTACAGTTTTTCAATGCATTTTATGGAACATTAAAAATTCCAACTCATCCCATAAAAAAGAAGCCTTCACATGGCTATTCTAATGGAAAAGTATTATGGTAATTTCAAATGTCATTTCAAAAATTAGCCTGGCCTTGAAGGGGTTTAAGTGGCATGGACAATATGTAACTGCTAGCATCTTTTAGACTTCACTAATCCACTGGACCTCACTGCAGCAACATAGGCTGTATGTATGTTATGTCAAAGTCTGATGGAGTAACTTATTAACTAGCAGGTGGCCTTCATATTGGTTAATTTTAATAGCATGATTGCACTGCGGCTTAGATCTTAGGCTTCATGCACACGACCGTTGTTGACGTCCGCATCCAAGCCGCAGTTTTTGAGGCTCGGGTGCGGACCCATTCACTTCAAAGGGGCCGCGAAATATGCAGACAGCACTCCGTGTGCTGTCCGCATCCGTTGCTCCTTTACCTTGCCCCGCAAAAAAAATATAACGTGTCCTATTCTTGTCCATTTTGCGGACAAGAATAGGCATTTCTACAATGGGCCGCCTGTTTCGTTCCGCAAATTGCGAAAGGCACATGGGCGGCTTCCGTGTTTTGCGGATCCCCAAATTTGAGGCCTTACCTACAGGGATAGATTTTATACATATGCAACTGTGAACATCTCTGAGTAGCTTATAAAGGACTCAAAGATATACTGCTACAAAACATCTGACAAATCAAAGTGGACTGGGTGTAACAGCAATGGCCCTGTTGCTCCTAGAGACTCATTTGCATATATTAAAACATAATTTTTCTCAGCAGTGTGGGCATATATGAGCATGGGATCAACACAGATGCCCTCAAATGTCAGATGCAGACACAACAGGTCAGCCAGTTGCATAGGTACAAATCTACTGACAGATGCACTTTAAGACTGACCTGCAAATGAAATACTATATGTCTGTAGAAATGCCTGACAGCGACAGAATTTCTGCTGAGGATTTTTCTAAAAATCCTCAAGGGATTTGTCTAAAGCCAATCCTCAGCATATGAACATTGGCGGTGAGGTTTGATCCTTTGTATTCATTTATATAGTACTGGAATTTCCAGGTTAGGATTTTTTTCATTTGTTGTCATAGGTGTTGATATATGTAATTTGAAGTACACCTAGCCTGATACTCCATGTTCTAAAATACATTAGCTTTAGGACTTTCAAAATACTGAACTTTGCATCAATTTCCAAGTAAACTGGAAATTAATTATGTTTCTTAAAGAGATTTCAGGTAATGCAATACTGATGACCTATCCTCAGAATAGGTCCTCTGTATCTCATCGGTGTGGGTCTGACCCCTGGTACCCTCGCCAATCATCTGTTTCATGGCCACCTCACTGCATACCGACCCAAGTGTTGTACACTGTATAGTGGCTGTGCTTGGTATTGCAGCCCAGGCCCAGTCACTTGAATAAGACTGAGCTGCTCATAGGCCATGCGACCCATGAGTGTGATATTACTGGCCTAGGAGTGCTGAAGCCTCTTTAAACAGCTGATTGGTAGGGGATCTGGTGAGTCAGACCCCATTAATTAGACATCTGGATCATCTTTCCTTAAAACTTTTCCTTGCTTCATTCTACTGACATTCCTCCTAAAATTTACCAGATGGATGTGTATCCCAACACAATCTTACATTGTCCACTCATGACTGACTATGTCAGACTATGTAGGGACACATTTGAATTGCAACATCAAGTAGAGTTAGGCCCCTTTCACACGAGCGAGTTTTCAGCATGGGTGCAATCCGTGATGTGAACGCATAGCACCCGCACTGAATCCTGACCCATTCATTTCAATGGGTCTATGTACATAAGTGTTTTTTTTTTCAAGCATCAGTTCTGCGTTGCGTGAAAAACGCAGTGTGTTCTATATTCAGCATTTTTCACGCAGCCCTGGTCCCATAGAAGTGAAAGGGTAATTAGTGAAAAACGAATCGCATCCACAAGCAAGTGCGGATGCAACGCGTTTTTCACTGATGGTTGCTAAGAGATGTTGTTTGTAAACCTTCAGTTTTTTATCACGCGCATGAAAAACTGAACAACTGAACACAATTACAGACAAAACTGACTGAACTTGCTTGCAAAACGGTGCGGGTTTCACTGAATGCACACTGAACGCATCCAGACCTAATCCGTCATGTTCGTGTGAAAGAGGCCTTATGTGAGAAGTTACTCCAGAGGTATTTTATAGGAAAAGCAAGTATTTAATAAGGCAGGCAGGAAATGACAGTTGACAGCTCCTCTTTAAATACTAGCTTAACAAAAATACTAAAACCTCATGCTCCAGATTAATGGAGCTGTATTTTCAACTGGATTTATTAATCTGTGATTGACTATGCTGCTTTCTTTTTAATCTAGTACTGTTTTATCCAGCTGAAACATATTATTACACCCATCTATAGATCCTTTTTTAGTTCAGTGGTAATAGGGGTCAAGAAAAGTTACGTTTACATTTGCAATATGGTCCCTTGTTTTTTTCTGTTGCTGTGAATTCAATAAAAATGTTTTATAAAGTCCATTGACATTAGATGGTGAGCAACACTAATGAATGCTTTCCTGCTTCCCAGAAGCTTGTGTATCCTCAGCGTAGATAACCTTGAACTATTCATTTACATTGATGTGCAGTATAAGGTAAAATACATTTCTGACAATATTCCACTTTCTATCTAGTTGCTGACATAGATCATAACTAGTATACAGTATATTGCTATGGCACATGAGCTCTGTAATCTAGAAGCTTTAGGGATTAGTGATGAGCAGCATGGGCAATATTCTTTTTCGCAATATTTCGCAAATTTTTGGCCTAATATTCATGATAAATTCGTGAAATTTGCAAAATTTGTGATCTCCAGCCATTATTTTCTTGACTGCAAAAATCGGCAATGTAATATGCACATATTGCATGCGCAATACAGGCATGGCTCACTTTTCTTACATTTTTCAAGCTGCTAGAAGTTTCCTGAGACTGTAAAAAATGCACAGTACAGTAATTCCTATCATACTACCTAACACCCTGCATTGGAACCTATCAGCTACACTATATCACGATCTAACCTACACTGACTATCTCCCAGTATTATACACTGAACAAAAATATAAACACAATACTTTTGGTTTTTCTCCCTTTTTGCATGAGCTGAACTCAAAGATCTGAAACATTTTCTACATACACAAAAGACCCATTACTCTCAAATATTGTTCACAAATCTGTCTAAATCTGTGTTAGTGAGCACTTCTCCTTTGCCGAGATAATCCATCCCACCTCACAGGTGTGGCATATCAAGGTGCTGATTAGACTGCATGAATATTGCGCAGGTGTGCCAACATAAAAGGCCACCCTGAAATGTGCTAAGCTCAAAATCTTGAATATTTACGATTACGAATATATAGCACTTTATTTCACATCTTCGCAAATTCTCGAAGTGCCGATATTCGCGATACAAATTTGCAATTAGAATATTCGCAATCAACACTATTAGGGATACATACACCTTGATCCTAGTACCTGAAAGGTCAACTATATTATAAATGCCATATGAATGACAGGAAGAGTCCATGTTACAGATTTTTCATTAGGTTACAGGAGCTTAAAATTTTTGACTACACACCGCCATATATTTCACTAGTGATTTTGTTTCCTGAGTGATCCTTTAATGACTGCATTTTATCATATCTAGTGTCATAACTATCACAAACCTGATATGTTCTGTACATTTAGGGGTGCATTTATTAAGACCGGCGTTTTAATAAAGCCCTAAACTGGCGGTGGATCTGCCAAAGTCGTGAAGAGGCACCGCTATCTGCGCCTGAAATATGCCTAATTTAGATGTATTTCAGCATAGTAAATGTCCCCCTTAATTTTAATGAAAGTGATGTTATGCAGACACCCTGGTTTACAAATAGTCTTCTTCAGTAGACTAAAGCCCTGATTACATGGGCATATGCACAAGCAATTATTGGGAGACAAACATTCCCTACAATTGCCTAATCATTGGGTGATCGCTCATCCCCATACAGATTTATTGTGTGCCAACAGCAAATCCCTGCTTACACAGTACTATGTGCCTCATAAAAGCTATGATTTTAGGTGCCATATAAAAGATGTGATCTCTCAATAAATGAGTGTTTATGCTCATTCATTGGATGATCGGTGACACATTTAAACAGGACAATTATCTGGAACAAGAATGTTCATGCAAATACTTTACCTATTATTAGCCAGATATTCAGCTTATGTAAAAGGGCCTTAATTTGTTGTGGGTTGGAGAAAACAATTACATAGTAACATAGTAACATACATAGTAACATAGTATATAAGGCCAAAAAAGACATTTGTCCATCCAGTTCGGCCTGTTATCCTGCAAGTTGATCCAGAGGAAGGCAAAAAAAAACAAAAAACTGTGAGGTACAAGCCAATTTTCCCCACTTAAGGGGGGGGGGGGGAATTCCTTCCCGACTCCAATAAGGCATTCAGAATAACTCCCTGGATCACCAACCCCTCTCTAGTAGCTAAAGCCTGTAATATTATTACACTACAGAAATTCATCCAGGCCCCTCTTGAATTATTTTATTGTACTCCCCATCACCACCTTCTCAGGCAGAGTTCCATAGTCTCACTGCTCTTACCGTAAAGAATCTTTTTCTATGTTTGTGTACAAACCTTCTTTCCTGCAGACACAGAGGGTGTTTCCTTGTCACAGTCACAGTCCTGGGGATAAATGGATGATGGGAGAGATCTCTGTACTGCCCCCTGGTATATTTATACATAGTAATTAGATCTCCCCTCAATCGTCTTTTTTCTAAAGTGAATAACCCTAATTTTGATAATCTTTCAGGGTACTGTAGTTGCTCCATTCCAGTTATTACTTTAGTTGCCCTCCTCTGAACCCTCTCCAGCTCTGCTATGTCTGCCTTGTTCACATGAGCCCAGAACTGTACAAAATACTCCATGTGTGGTCTGACTAGTGCAGCGTCCCACTACGTGTGTGTGGGCACTGCTTAAAAGCACTTTTTTATATTATTACAAGCATTTGGTTGTTATGTATAACTTCGCATTTGTGTGACTGCAAAATCCCTGTTAACAGGCCTATTAGGTGCAATTTATACATCCCACCACTAGATGGGGATAAAGTGCCGGTCCTATATATATTCAGGTCAGGCCTAGTGAGACAGATTAGTCAAGGCAGATCAGATTAACTAGGATGTAGTCAGCAGAGAGCAGATCTGAGGTAGTCAGATCAACTTAGTGAGAGGAAAGATAGAGTGAAGACTTCGCAACACAGATTAGTGAGTGGAGCCAACTTCGCTAGAAGGTGTTTACTCAGATGTTTAGGTGCAGAAGAGCGTTTTCCTTCTGTAGCTGGATTATAGACTTGCATCCCCAACCAGTAGGAGAAGAGTTTACCTCCCTGGAAAAGAAACAAGCATTCCTAGGAATTCATCGGTGATAAGAGCCATTATTTAGGGCCACAGACACCTTTGCATGGTGGAGGTTTATAGCTTCAGGCAGCCACAGCAACCTTCTGAGGGACAGTTGAGTTTTCCTGTCTACACATAATTAGCTTGTAGGGGAAAGTCAAGGAATAGGATCCAAGGCATCTAAAGGAACCAGGTACACCTAACCTACTGCTCCAAAACCAACCAAGCACCTGACAAGCCCTAAACAGTGGATTTGCAGTATCATCTCTGAACCATCTAAAGACTGCATAAGTGTACCACAGCAACTGAAAATCCACAAAAGTAAAAGTCGTGAGTTGCATCTTACCACTGTCTACCTCATTATTACTACCTATGGTTGTACCACCATTAACGGTACTGGCGTCATGACAAATTTCATCAAAGGACTCAGCCGCAACAAGCACCCTAAGCACCCTTAACATCAAGGGCACCTCAACCACCATCTTCGCTGATGCTTCCTACCACAGAGCGTGCCCCGGAGGATTTCGTGCTGTCCACCTCAACACTGTGCTGCCAGCCAAGGGAGGCTATCTGCTAACCATGAGTAAACTGATGAACTGTGTGTTATACCATTTGCCCCCTCATGGGTCTACCGTGAACCTCACGTGTACCCCCTGCGACTGGCTGGCTGCACTAGTGATTTGTAAAGTGGTAGGACTATGTTCTCATCACGGGCATCTGTGCCCCTTTTGATGCAACCCATTATCGTATTGGCCTTGGCAGCAGCTGTCTGGCACTGGTTTTTACTGCTTAGTTTGCTGTTTATTAAAATTCCTAGGTCCATTTGCATGTCAGTGTTACCCAGTCTTTTACCATTTAGTATGTTACGGTGATTTGCATTATTCCTTCCCATGTGCATAACCTTACATTTGTCAGTGTTAAACCTCATCTGCCACTTCTCTGCCCAAGCCTCTAATCTATCCAGATCCATTTGTAGCAGTATAGTGTCCTCTTCAGTGTTAATTACTTTACACAGTTTAGTGTCATCTGCAAAAAATTATATTTTCCTGTGCAAGCCTTCTACAAGATCATTAATAAATATATTGAAGAGAATAGGGCCCAATACTGACCCCTGATGTACTCCGCTAGTGACAGTGACCCAATCTGAGTGTGTACTGTTAATAACCACCCTCTGTTTTCTATCATTGAGACAGTTACTTACCCACATACAGGCATTTTCTCCCAGTCCGAGCATTCTCATTTTATATACTAACCTTTTCTGTGGTACAGTGTCAAATGCTTTGGAGAAGTCCAGATATACGACATCCATTGATTTGCCGCTGTCAAGTCTAGAACTTACCTGATAGAAACTGATTAAATTAGTTTGACATGACCCATCCCTCATGAAGCCATGCTGATATGATGTTATTTGCTTGTTTTCATTGAGATCCTCCAAGATAGCATCTCTTAGAAAACCTTCAAACAGTTTACCCACAACAGATGTTAAACTTACGACCTGTAGTTTCCAGGCTCTGTTTTTGCACCCTTTTTGAATATTGGCACCACATTTGCTATGCGCCAATCCTGTGGAACACTCCCTGTCAGTATAGAGTCTGTAAATATCAGAAATAAGGGTCTGGCTATGACATTACTTAATTATCTTAGGATACGGGGGCTTTTGCCATCTGGCCCTGGTGATTTGTCTATTTTAATCTTTTTAAGTCGCTGTTGTATTTCCTCCTAGGTCAGACAGGGCACTTTTAATTTAATTTACTTTTACATTCTGCATTTCATCTGACAGTTTATTTTCCTCAGTGAATACAGTGGAGAAGAAAATATTTAATAGCTTTGCTTTCTCCTCGTCGCTCTCTGCAACTTCCCCCTCATTGCTCTGTAGAGGGCCGACACCAGATTTATACTTTTTTCCATTTATATAATTGAAGAACATTTTAGGGTTAGTTTTGCTCTCTTTTGCAATTAATCTCTCGGTCTCTAGTTTGGCGGCTTATATTTGTTTTTTACATATTCTATTTTTTTCCTTATAGTTTTTCAGTGCTTCCTCGCTACCCTCCTGCTTTTGTGATTTAAATGCTTTCTTTTTGTCATTTATTGCCTTCTTTACAGTTCTATTTATCCACATTGGTTTCTTCTTATTCCTTAACCTTTTATTCCCATAAGGCATGTACCTCTCACAATTAGATTTTAGGATGCTTTTAAAAATATCCCATTTTGTGGCTGTATTTTTATTTTTGAGGACTTTGTCCCAGTTAGATAGGCCTATGGCCTCTCTTAGTTGGCTAAAGTTAGCTTTTTTGAAGTTTGGTATTTTTGTTCCTCTCCGTAGAAACGCTTGTTTGTAGAATAATTTAAAGGTTATTAATTTATGGTCACTATTTCCCAGGTGTCCCCCAACCTGCACATCTGTTGTTCTGTCAGGTCTATTGGTTAATACTAAGTCTAGTATGGCCTTCCCTCTAGTCGGGTCCTGTACCAGTTGGGAAAGGTAATTGTCTTTGGTTATTGCCAAGAACCAGTTTCCTTTTTGAGATGTACAGCTTTCAGTTTCCCAGTCTATTACATTAGTTAAAACAATTTAAATTAATTCAATTAATAATGGTATATGAAAAGTGGATTGTATTATCATCCAAAGTTTGAAGGCATATTTACAATGTTAAATTAAACCACAAATGATTGTGAAGAAGTGCATATAAATGTTCTCATAATGCAGTAACAACACCTAGTTAATAAAACATCATACTACACTTAGATAATGGATGTCATATCATCATTATACTAATGTGTCCTTATCTCTGTACTGTCTACTTTATGATGACATTTGTTACTATGGTCCACTATAACCAGACATGTCACTGGAGGGAAGTTGACAGCCAAAATGGGCTATTATATAGTAATAATATTAGAATTATTAACAGGGTATACAGTTAACTCTCCATCTGAAATTCTAGCTATAGGTATTCCAGGCAGGGTGCTGGCTTTCCTTAGAGAGACCAGTTGTGTATAGAGACTTTTAAGCAGTACTCCATGGTATGGAAACTTGTTGGCAATGCGCCATGGTTAAAAATATGCAAAAAGGTATTTCCCAAGGATCGAAAACCATCTGAATAGTGCCACCTTCTGAAAGTTGCTCCCTATGAGTCAAAGTTCAGATATTTAGCTTGGCTATTTTCTCTTGTCATGTTCCATGGGTTGTTAAAAAGTCAGACTTCGAGTCATAGGGAACCACTTCCAGAAACAAGATGGTTCTCTTTGCCTGGGAGAAACCTCTTTGCATAGCTACAGGTAGAAAATTGCAAGACAATCTGAAAAAGGTCCAGCATCTATGGATAGTGCCTTTTTGAATATTTGCCCTTCTTAGATAATAATTATGAATCAAAGTATCCAAGTGGACTTCGATCTAAATTTCAGTGAAAATTAGATTTGCCACGGAGTCGAATTTCCTCGTGGTGACGAATCAATTTTCCTTGAAGTGGCATAAAAAAAACCTCACCCATTTGAGCACGAAGAGGCTGCCACAGCCTTTTTGATTGAAGGTTCTGTGCGAAATCTCGTGAGATTTCATGCAAGATCTTCAGTCAAGATGGCCGCTCTGACCTCTTTGCACTCAAACAAATGAAGTGAGTATTATTATTATTTTTTTAACCCCTGAAAGGCCGTTATTTTTACATCAAATGCCACGATCAGCGATGAACACGGCATCTGAGTGGTTCAATAACAGGGGGTCAGTGCAATTGTCGTTCCCCGTCATTGAGCCCACTACTTACCGTACAAAGAAATACACTTTGTGATCAAGTAATTTGTCACAAAGCAAATTCCTTTGTGAAATTCGGCGAAGCAGCAAATCAAAGTTTTCATAATTTTACTCATCTTCAATGATGATAATGGCATTTGAATGATAGATACTCATATCAGTTATATATGAAAAGTTTGTGAATATTGCCATATTTCCAACATAGATGGAAATTATCATAACTACACATATGAACAAGGCCTTCCATTATCACAGCAAACTGTGCTGATTATTTTCCAGAAGTGAAAAATACTTCCACCACTTCATCTCAGTAGAATGTTCCCATATCTCTTCATCTAATAAAATTAGACACACAAGTACAATTTATCTAGTCCATGGACAGAAGCTCCTTTTATTTATTAAATTTCTATAAAGTGAAACCCAGATGATCAAACTGTGCAATCTTTATTAACGTTTTTTTTTTTTAACAAAGATTGCACTTTTTTTTTGCTGTATTTGAGGAAGTTAACTGAGGTGTATTGCTTTTTTGGTTATTTCACTAGAAATGTATGTGTTACAAGAAGTAGGTTTTTGTCTCTTGTGCTGTCCTCTCAAGTGTATTAATTTGTCATTACCCTGATTCTGCAGTTTACAAAAACATCCCATATGTGGTCGTAACCTGCTGAATGGGCACAACCCAGGGGACAGAAGGAAAGGAGCACTATAATGTTACCAGATGCAGATTTTGTTGGAATGGTTTTCAGGTGCCATGTCATGATTGTAGAGACCCTGAGGTACCCCTAGAAAAAAATAAATAAAAAAGTGACCCCATTTTGGAAACTACAGCCCTCAAGGAATAAAAATTAACTTTTATTTCCAATATAATGTTGCTTTAGCCCCAAATTTTTCATTTTAACAGGGCATAATAGGAGAAAATGTACCCCACAATTTGTTATGAATTTTTTCTGAACATGGTAACACCATACATGTGGTCATAAACCGCTGTTTGGGGGCACATTAGCATTCAGAACGGAAGGAGCAGCATCAGGATTTTCTAACATATAATTTGATGAAATAGATTTTAGCGGCCATAACATTTTTACTTTTTAACCAATGTAGTTGTTTGAGGGCTTGTTTTTTTGCAGAATAGGCTGTAGTTTTCATTGGTAACATTGTTGGTTACATATGTCTTTTTGCTCACTTTTTATGCCACTTTTGTGGAGGTGAAGTGGGCAAAAATGGCAATTCTATCAGTGTTTTTTTGTTTTTTTTTATAGAGTTCCTCATGTGGTATATATGATATGATAATTTTATTATGTGAGTAGATACTGTTACGGTGATACAAATTTTTTATGTTTTACTACTTTTTCAGCATAAAATAACTTTTGTGTTTAAAATAAATATTTTGCATCACCATATACTAACATCCATAATATTTTGTGTTAAAAATAAATGATAGTTTGCATCATCAGATACTAAAGTTGATAACTTTCTTATTTTTTCACCAATGTAGCTGTGTGAGTGCTTGTTTTTTGTAGAACAAGCTTTATACACTGCTCAAAAAAATAAAGGGAACACTTAAACAACACAATGTAACTCCAAGTCAATCACACTTCTGTGAAATCAAACTGTCCACTTAGGAAGCAACACTGAGTGACAATCAATTTCACATGCTGTTGTGCAAATGGGTTAGACAACAGTTGGAAATTATAGGCAATTAGCAAGACACCCCCAATAAAGGAGTGGTTCTGCAGGTGGTGACCACAGACCAATTCTCAGTTCCTATGCTTCCTGGCTGATGTTTTGGTCACTTTTGAATGCTGGCGGTGCTTTCACTCTAGTGGTAGCATGAGACGGAGTCTACAACTCACACAAGTGGCTCAGGTAGTGCAGCTTATCCAGGATGGCACATCAATGCAAGCTGTGGCAAGAAGGTTTGCTGTGTCTGTCAGCGTAGTGTCCAGAGCATGGAGGCGGTACCAGGAGACAGGCCAGTACATCAGGAGACGTGGAGGAGGCCGTAGGAGGGCAACAACCCAGCAGCAGGACCGCTACCTCCACCTTTGTGCAAGGAGGAACAGGAGGAGCACTGCCAGAGCCCTGCAAAATGACCTCCAGCAGGCCACAAATGTGCATGTGTCTGCTCAAATGGTCAGAAACAGACTCCATGAGGGTGATATGAGGGCCCGACGTCCACAGGTGGGGGTTGTGCTTACAGCCAAACACCGTGCAGGACGTTTGGCATTTGCCAGAGAACACCAAGATTGGCAAATTCGCCACTGGAGCCCTGTGTTCTTCACAGATGAAAGCAGGTTCACACTGAGCACAAGTGACAGACGTGACAGAGTCTGGAGACGCCATGGAGAACGTTCTGCTGCCTGCAACATCCTCCAGCATGACCGGTTTGGCATTGGGTCAGTAATGGTGTGGGGTGGCATTTCCTTGGAGGCCCGCACAGCCCTCCATGTGCTCGCCAGAGGTAGCCTGACTGCCATTAGGTACCGAGATGAGATCCTCAGACCCCTTGTGAGACCATATGCTGGTGCGGTTGGCCCTGGGTTCCTCCTAATGCAAGACAATGCTAGACCTCATGTGGCCGGAGTGTGTCAGCAGTTCCTGCAAGACGAAGGCATTGATGCTATGGACTGGCCCGCCCCTTCCCCAGACCTGAATCCAATTGAGCACATCTGGGACATCATGTCTCGCTCTATCCACCAACGTCACGTTGCACCACAGACTGTCCAGGAGTTGGCAGATGCTTTAGTCCAGGTCTGGGAGAAGATCCCTCAGGAGACCGTCCGCCACCTCATCAGGAGCATGCACAGGCGTTGTAGGGAGGTCATACAGGCACGTGGAGGCCACACACACTACTGAGCCTCATTTTGACTTGTTTTAAGGACATTACATCAAAGTTGGATCAGCCTGTAGTGTGTTTTTCCACTTTAATTTTGAGTGTGACCCCAAATCCAGACCTCCATGGGTTGAAAAATTTGATTTCCATTTTTTTATTTTTGTGTGATTTTGTTGTCAGCACATTCAACTATGTGATGAACAAAGTATTTCAGAAGAATATTTAATTAACTCAGATCTAGGATGTGTTATTTTTGTGTTCCCTTAATTTATTTGAGCAGTGTATTTTATTGGTATATTTTGAGGTACATATGACTTTTTGATCACTTGTTATTTATTTTTTTGTAGAGGTGAGATGACAAAAACAGCAATTCCATCATTGTTTTTAACTTTATTTTTTTAACGCGTTCACCAAACAGGATTAGTAACATGATACCTTTACAGATCAGGTGGTTACCAATTATGTGTAGTTTTTATTTTTTTATTTTTTAATGACTTTACATGTTTATTTAATTTTTATTTTTTGCAATGCACTGTATTGTCAGTTTTACACTGACACTAAGCCTGATCAGACCCTCGGGGTCTAATCAGGCTTAGGTATATGGCAAGCCCGTATGCCTTTGTAAGGCATCCGGTTGCCATAGTAACGATCGGGCCATTGCCATTGCAGCAGTGGAGGCCCAATGAAAGAGAAAGGGAGCTCCTTTCCTTAACCCCATGGATGCCATGGGTGGCTGGCTACTGACCGCAGAATCTATGTGGTTAAATGGGCGAGATTGGTGCCAGAGAGTTTCAGTTACAGCTAACAATCTCTGCTGATGGCAACTGCTCCATTCCTGAGCTGCTGCCATCATAAATAAAACAGAAGAGCAAGCTGCAGGGGGAATCTGGGGGACAATGCTGGCATATGGGGGCAGTGAAGACATAAGGGGCATGACGGCACACAGGGAGTCTTGCCTGATCTCAGGCTCTGATCTAAAGAGTGGCTTTCATTGTGTTACTTCTTTTGATAACATCCAATTTTTATTACAGTATGTACACTTTGAATATTAACACTAGAGATGAGCGAATCGAAGCTGGCAAAGTCAATTTCGTTCCGAATTTCAATAAAAATTAGATTCTAAACTAATGCAAATTTCCTCATGCTTCGTAGTAACAAATCACAATTTTTCCTAACTTGGTGGCTAGCCAGCTACAATGGCGGCTAAAATGGCAGCTACACGTGTGAGGACGTGGGGCAAGGAACTCTGGGAAGGCGGGATAACCCATAATAAAATGAAAGCATGCCAATCAGCAGCCAGCCAGCCCGGTGATGTTATAGCCCTATAAATACGGTGGCCATCTTAGAGTCTGACATTCACTATCATACTTTGTTCAGGGATAGACGTGTATGCAGGAGCCAGGGAGAGTGAAAGAAAAACGAATTGTTAAAAAAAAAAAAAGGGAAAGAACCAATTTACTAGTGCAGGGAAAGGATAGTGAGAGGAATAATTTCACAGGCAGGGAGAGACGTGTGCAGATGCTAGGGAGAGTGATAGGAAAATCCTCATTGGGAAAAAAAAAAATGCGATTTACAACTGTAGGTAAACATTACTTGGGGACCAGATAGTCTCATAATATAGCTCTGTCATTCCAGCAATTAGTTATTGGGGTGCAATTGCTATGTATAAAAGCCTTTAGTGGCTTTTATCTATGGAAAAAGATAAATATATATGCAGGTCACTTTTGCTGTTACCTGCGCCAATATCATTTAGTGGCCTATTTCAATACAATACGAGAAATATTTACGTAGGTCAGTTTTGTTGTTATTTGCGCTAAAAGTGTTTATTGCAATATTTCACTACAGTGCGGGGAAAATACACACATTTCACATTTGGTGTAATTTGCAAAAAAAAGGGTTTCTTGTCATATTTCATTCCAATACGAGAAAAATAGACACAGTTCACATTTGGTGTTATTTGCACTAAAAGCGTTTGTCATATTTCACTCCAATACGAGAAAAATAGACGCAGTTCACATTTGGAGTTATTTGTGCTAAAAGGTTTTTTTTTTGTTTCTTGTCATATTTCACTCCAATACGAGAAAAATAGACGCAGTTCACATTTGGTGTTATTTGCACTAAAAGCGTTTCTTGCCATATTTATAGAAAAAAATAGACTAAGTTCATATTTGCTGTTATTTGCGCTAAAAGCATTTCTTGACATATTTCACTCCAATACGAGAAAAATAAAAGCAGCTTACATTTGGTGTTATTTGTGCTAAAAGCGTTTAATGCAATATTTCTAGAGAAAAGAGAAAAATAGACGCAGTTCACATTTGGTGTTATTTGCGCTAAAACCGTTTATTGCCATATTTATAGAGAAAAAGATAAAAATAGACTATGTTCATATTTGTTGTTATTTGCGCTAAAAGCGTTTCTTTCCATATATCACTAAAATATGAGAAAAATAAACGCAGTTCACATTTGGTGTAATTTGCACTAAAAACGTTTATTGCCATATTTATAGAGAAAAATAGATTAAGTTCATATTTGGTGTTATTTGCGCTAAAAGTGTTTCTTGTCATATATCACTAAAATACGAGAAAAATAAACGCAGTTCACATTTGGTGTTATTTGCGCTAAAAGCGTTTCTCTTCATTTTTCACTCCAATATGAAAAAAATACACACAGAACATTTGGTGTAATTTGCGCTAAAAGCGTTTTTTGACCTATTTCTAGAGAAAAAGAGAAAAATAGACAGTTCATATTTGGTGTTATTTGCGCTAAAAGCGTTTCTTGTCATATTTCACTACAATACGAGAAAAATAGACGCAGTTCACATTTGGTGTTATTTGCACTAAAAGCGTTTTCTTGTCATATTTCACTCCATCACAATAAAAATAGACGCAGTTCACATTTGGTGTTATTTGCGCTAAAAGCGTTTCTTGCCATATTTGTAGAGAAAAATAGACTAAGTTCATATTTGCTGTTATTTGCGCTAAAAGAACTTCTTGACATATTTCGCTCCAATACGAGAAAAATAGACGCAGTTCACATTTGGTGTTATTTGCACTAAAAGAGTTTATTGCCATATTTCTAGAGCTGAAAGAAAGTACACTCAATCAGCCTATGTATTCAGAATTTTTTTCACTGCTGCATCACATATACAGAGACCTTTTCATATTGATAACAGAGTTGGGTATGTGGGAATTGCAGTTCACATTTGGTGTTATTTGCACTAAAAGCATATCTTGTCATATTTCACTACAATACGAGAAAAATAAACGAAGTTCACATTTGTTTCACGTTTTATTTGAGCTAAAAGCATTTATTTCAGTAGAAAAAGAGAAAAATATATGCAGTTTACTTTTTCTGTTATTTACTCAGAAATCGTTTAGTGGCCTATTTTAGTCCAATACCAGAAATATATACGCAGGTCACGTTTGCTTGTATTTGTTCAGAAATAAATTAGTGGCCTAATTCAGTACAATATGAGAACTATATATTCAGTTCACGTTTGCTGTTATTTGCGCAGAAATAATTTAGTGGCATATTTTAGAACCAAATATATATATATATATATATATATATATATATAGTTGCTTTTAGTGGTGTTTTAATTTCAGTTTCATTTGTTTAGTTCAGCTACAAGTATGTCAGGCAAAGAAAGTGCCAGGCCATGCACAGAGGAGTGGCAGAGGCATGAATGTTTCTGACACAAGCAGAGGTCGAAGCAGAGTAAGGTGTCGTGGCAGCAATAGTTGCAGCAAGAGGCCTGAACTCCCGGTGTCATCTATCGGTCGTGTCTTGTCCAGCAAACCTGCGGTTCTTGATTGGTTAACTCGTTCATCTATGTCATCCCAAGTGACATCAGACAGCCCCAGCAAACACTCAGTGGGTTCGTAACACAACCCTTAGTTGGCACGGCCCGGGAGCAGGCCCTGTTCCCCACACTTGACCTCAACCTGCCTCTGTTCTTTTCTGTACCCTCACCGTGAGAAGTAGTATATGCTGCAGGCTCTGCTCCACTTTTCAGCGAGGAACAGCTACTACAGGACAGTCAGCAGCTACTGCCCAGCCAAGATATGGAGGAGACATCCGCAGCTTCCTCCGCAAGTCGGGCAAGTAGTGATGAGGAGAGTGGCACGGGAGCTTGTGCTGCAAGTGGTCAGGCTTCTGACCCAGAGGCCGTTAAGGAGGAAATAAGTGATGTGCAGACACTAATCGATGATGATGAAGCCGATCACATTTGGGAGCCGGGTGCAGAAGGGGCTTCATCATTATCAGGAGAAGAGGGTGGCAGCTTGCCTGTGAGGCAGCGGCGGAGCTAGCAAGGTGGTAGCATGGCTGGGAGTCAGCAGGGTGGCAGCAGTTGGAAGTCGGGAGCTAAACGTGCCCGGGGTAGACCACCTGCTTCGCAGCAGCCTACCTGCCTGGAAAGTAGTGGTGCAGGGGTTTATGGAGGCAGCAGCTGTAGCAATCAGTCAGTGCGGACTGTTGAGGGGAAAATAACATATTCGGCGGTGTGGCAGTTTTGTTCAAAGCGCCAGAGGAGGTGAACATGGCCAAATGTCGCATCTGTGGGCAGAAGGTGAAGCGTGGCCAGGGTGACAATGTTGGCATTACGGCCCTGCATCAACATATGCAGGGTCGCCATAAAATGGCCTGGGAGAACTGTGGCTCCGATGTGTCGGTGCAGACTGCCACAGCAACCGCTACATCACCCAGTGGCACGCACCCAGTTTCAGCCAGTCAAGGCTCCACCACCTCAGCAGAAGGAAGCTGTCTGTCAATCCCATCTTCCACTGGTCCAGATGCTCCTGCTCCTACTCCTCGTCAGTCATTCCGTCAACAATCGATCACCGAAGCGATTGCCAAGTGACAACAGTATGCGTGCACGCATCCAACGGTGCAGAAGCTGAACGTGCTCTTGTCCAAGTTGCTGGAGCTTCAGTTCCTCCCTTTCCAAGTGGTGGACTCTGCACCTTTCAGACAAACTGATTGCTTTGTGCCAAGCTGAGGTAGAGAGTCCCAAGCCATCATTTCTTTGCTGAAATTCCGGTTTTATCCCTGAACACACATGTAGAACAGAATGTGAGCCAATGCTTGAGCCTTTCAGTGTCTGCCAAAGTGCATGGCAGCGCCGACGTGTGGTGCTGTAACTATGGTTAGGGACAATACATGTCCTTTACGGCCCACTGGGTGAATGTGGTTCCTACACAGGCACACCAGCAACTTGGACAGGTCTCTCCGCTTACTTCTCCACGTTGTCACGCCGTTGGTCCTGCAACAATGTCAGCCTCTGCCTCCTCATCCTCCACCATGTCCTCAGCCTCCACTGCGGAGAAAAGTCACAGTGCCCCTCCAGCATACCACATGTGCAGGGCTCGGCGGTGTCATGCTGTTCTGCACCTGGCTTGCCTTGGCGAACAAAGTCACACAGGGGAGCAACTGCTCCGTGTGATGCATAAAGAAATCAAATCCTAGCTTTCTCCTGACAACTCAAAATCGGAGCTATGGTGACCGACAACGGGAAGAACATTGTGCCGGCGCTGCTTCAAGGAAGGCTGAGCCATGCGCCCTGCATGGCACACGTGTTCAACCTGGTTGTCCAGCGGTTCCTGAAGTCTTCCACCCATCTGCAAGACATCTTAAAAATGGCCAGGAAACTTTGCATGCACTTTAGCCACTCGCATACCGCAAAGCACACCCTCCTTGAGTTGCAGCGGCAGAGCGGCATCCTCCAACAAAGGCTGGTCTGCGACATTTTCACCCATTGGAATTCCACCCTCCATATATTGGACCGACTTTACGAACAGAGAAAATCCATCAACCATTTCTTGATGATGCAAGCAGATAGGAGTACTCCCATGTGTAACTTCAATGTCAGCCACTGGCAGCTCATGCATGACACCTGCCAGTTGCTCAGGCCCTTTTTTGGACGCCACTTTATTTGTCGGTCGCCAGGACTACAGGATGAATGCTGTCCTTCCACTGCTTAATGTCCTTGAACAGATGGTGCTAACAATGGCTAATCAGGGGACAGGAAACGTTGCGCCTCGATCTCATGGCCACATGACCCCTGTGGGGGCTGAACTGGAAGAGGGAGGATTACATTGAAAAACAGGCAATGTGTATCCAAATGGGATGGTTATTCTACTGACAGGATGGGATGATCAGGAGTAGCCAGAGCAGCTACAGGATGAAGAAAGACGAGACAGAGGACCCGGACACACCATGGCAATATGCAGTTGAGATGGAGACAGGGAGTCCCTCTGAGTCATTTGCACAAATGGCCCACTGCATGCTCACTTGCTTGCGTAGTGACAGCCGAATTGCATCTGGCTCTTCGACTTGTTGGACCCTTGCTAACGGTACAGAACAGGGGCAAACTAAACTACTACAGAGACATTCTATGTAATCATTTGGCCGCTGCCTATCAGCCCCATCATCCATCCTCTCGCAGGTCTGACTGGGGGGCCCTCTGCGCTCACGTTCCACTTCCATGGCTGCTGTGGAGGGGTGGGGTGGCAGGAACAGTTCCAGCTCCATCAGCAGCAGCCTCAGTCTAGAGTCACTGATGAGTAGCTTTATTCACACTCATAGTGAAGAAACTACTCACCAGCAGCAGCAGCTAGACCTGGAGCAGGACCTGAACCAGCAGGTGGTGGCATACTTGGACAGCACTCTGCCACCCCACATTGAAAATCCGCTGGACTACTGGGTAGCCAAACTGTATTTGTGGCCACAACTAGCAGAGATTGCCCTGGAAAAGCTGTCCTGCCCGAACAGTAGTGTGGCATCAGAGTGGGTGTTTAGTGCCATAGTCACCCCAAGGAGAACTCACCTGTTCACTCAAAATGTGGAGAGACTGACCTTTTTCAAGATGAATCAGGCGTGGATCAGCCAGGATTTCCAACCACCAATTCCTGATGCATCAGACTAGATCATCCATTTTGCCACACCAACACTTTTAAACATGAGACCGTTTTCTTCTGACTACCTGCCTCAGCTACTACTTTGATGCTGCACCATCCTGATGCCACATATCTGATTCCAAGAGCTCTTTATTTGCCACCCACCGCCCCACTCTGTTACCGGGTCACTTTCAGGTCTCCTGATGCAGATGCTCCTGCCATCTCCACACTATGTCACCTTACCACTCTGGTATCCTTCTGATGCTGCTGCTGCCATCTCCACACTATGTCTACTTGCCACTCTGTGGTCTCCTCATGCTGCTGCTGCCATGTACACGCTATGTCAACTTGCCACTCTCTGGTCTCCTCATGCTGCTGCTGCCATCTCCACACTATGTCACCTTGCCACTCTGTGGTCTCCTCCTGCTGCCGCCATCTCTACACTATGTCACCTTGCCACTCTGTGGGATCCTGCTGCTGCCATCTCCACACTATGTCACCATGCTACTCTATATAATTCTCCTGATTCTGCTGCTGCTACTGCCTTCTTCACATTATGTCACCTTGCCACTCTGTGGTCTCCTCCTGCTGCCGTCATCTCTTCACTATGTCACCTTGCCACTCTGTGGGATCCTGCTGCTGCAATCTCCACACTATGTCACCATGCCACTCTATATAATCCTCCTGATGCTGCTGCTGCTGCTACTGCCTTCTTCACACTATGTCACCTTGCCACTCTGTGGGATCCTACTGCTGCCATCACCACAGTATGTCACCTTGCCACTCTGTGGGATCCTGCTGCTGCCATCACCACAGTATGTCACCTTGCTACTCTGTGAGATCATGCTGTTGCTGCTGCCATCTGCAACATATATCACCTTGCCACTCTGTGGTCTCCTCCTGCTGCTGCCATCTCCACACTACGTCACCTTGCCACTCTCTGGTCTCCTCATGCTGCTGCCATATCCACACTATGTCACCTTGCCACACGGTGGCCTTCTCATGATGCTGCTGCTGCATCCGCCACCTCCAGACTCTGTCATTGTGCCACTTGGTGGCCTCCTCATACTGCCGCCACCTCCAGACCCTGTCATTGGGCAACTCTGTGGTCTCCTCATGCAGCTTCCACCTCACCACTATGTCATAGGTCCACTCTGTGGACTTCTCATGCTGTTCCCACCCTCCCCACTTTATGACTGGTCCGCTATTTTGGCTTTTGGCCTGGCTGACATCATCATTTATTGGACCTTTCTTCAGATCTGTCAGAAGGAAGGAAAAATGAGATGCACAACGGATCCTGTCTGTATAGCAGCTGTAAGGCCCGTATGGTCCCATCAGAATTGGCTTATGATTTGGTAGCCAAAAGCAGGAGTGGGTACAAAACACAGAAGACATGCAAATATTCTTTTCAAGTGTCATCTCTGTTTTAGATTTACTCCTGGTATTTCTTTGGCATTAGCAATACTGATGCATTATTGAGCAATTACTGACCGAGTGAAGGCGTATGCTCCACAGACAGGGTTATTCTGACGGATCAGAGGAAGGGCAAATTAATCAGTGACATCAACACAAACTTACTGCTGACACCCTCTCCACTCTGTCGGTGGGGCTCTACTTGTATAAGCGTTTTATAGAACAGGTTCTGTAGGCATCTATGTGGAATCAGCTGCTGAGGGTGTAAAATGAGTGTGCTTCTTCTTTACACTAACATCGACCTGTAAGGCTGAGTTAATACTTGAGTTATTTGGTCAGTTTTGGCCCTTTGACTGCTCAAATAAGTGAAGTGTGCAGTGTGATTCTTATAGCGACGCCTGTCATCTGCATGTCATACTGACTGACAGTATTATTTCACTACCCCAGCACACTTCCTATACGTGTCAATGCAAGGTACAGTGTTCTACACCCATATAAAGGCTCTATGCAGCCTGGAAATAGCATTTTTTTATTCTCCGCAAATGTGTTCGGATTGAAGCAAATTTTTTCGGGAAATTCGCTCATCTCTAATTAACACCTTTAACCTTTTGTAATAATTACATATTGCTAGAGGTTGACACACTGCATGAAAGTACAAAGTTCAACACAAATATTTGCATTGAATAAAAAAAAAATTCCTTTATTGTATCGCTCTCCGTCATTAATCAGTTGATGTTTGGACACTGATTTCAGATGCTCCTACTGGTTCACTAACTTTTTAACCATACTGCATCATATCATGTAAAGAGGAGGGGTGAAGAAAGGATCCTGTTTCAGCAAACAAATAAATAGCTGCACATTTGTTACTGCATCATACTTAGGGGGGAATTTATCATTAGAGAATATTTGAAGTCAGTTTTGCTTCAGTCTGTGTTGGAATACTTTGTGCCACATTTATCAAATGTTGCATGTTGTTTACTAAAATTGGCTTGTCCTTAAACCTAACACTAGTGATGGACGAACATCGGCCGGGACAATTCGCGAATGCAAACGCACGTTCGCGATTAAATGTTCGTGAACCGCGCCTTCGCGGTGGACCCCATTCACTTTAATGGCAGGCGAATCTGAAAAACCTTCAGGTCATATTTGCACCCAGCAAAAACTTATTAGAAGTACATAAATAGTCCCACAACATGGACAGTTGGGGATCATTGGCAAAAATTTCCACAAAAAATATGTATTTTTATGAATCTTAAAGGGAAACTCTCAAAAATGTGCCCTGCTGGAGCCTAGAAATTTTTTATTTCCTATCAGTTTGATGTATACCAATGTGCAGCACTCCACGTTTTTGTATCCTGCAGAGTCCATTTAAAAAATGCATACGTTAACGTAATATTTTTTTTTCTACCATGGAACTGTATGGTGAACGGACGCCACTGTACGGCATCAGTCTGAGGCATCTGTTAACACATACATTTTTGGTATGCATTAAATGGATGGCAAAAATAGGATATGAACCCAGCCCTAGTGTTAGAATAAGCACCAGTACACAGCGGAGCAGCGTGGCGGAGAGGGGAGGCCGCCATGTACTGACAGAGCGCTAACTGGTCCTAGTGGTCAGGGATGAGGATGGTGCTTCCCAAGGATCATTATCTACTGGGAAATAAAGGGTACAGTACAATACACTAGAATCTATATAATATAAAGATATTAGCCCTAACCTCGAATAATAATACAATTAGGTGGTCATTTATTATATAGAAATACGTCTATGTTAGGCATATTTCTGACACAGATTGTGGCGTAATAGTCCTTAGCACCACAATCTACATATTTTTCCCTCTCATGCCAGGTCTAAAAAAGGATTGGGTCGGCAGGGAAAGGGTTACAGTTATGGCCATCCAGTTATTGGATACAACCGCCATACATTAACTGGATAACACCTCTGTACAGTGACTGGATAACACCGCCGTACCGTGACTGCATAAAAGGGTATAAGAGGGCACAGTACAGGGAATGACTAGAGGCACTGCACAGGGTGTGGTAAGAGGACACAATGCAGGGTATAAGGGGGCACAGCACGGGGTAAGGGGCACAGTATGTGGTGGGGGGCACAGTCACATGATCCTGTGACATTAGAAGGTCCTTATGGTGAAAGCGGTTCATACGCCACCATATTGAGAAGCAGAGGAGTGAGACAAGGGTGTGATTATGTGGCTAGAGCTAAAAAATGTAACTATCGGCCAGTATAGGCTCCAAAAGTTAGGCAATAGGCATTTACTTAACAGCAAAGAACTTTGGATTCTGTGGCTGGAGGTACATTAGGCGGTCACAGGATATATATGAAACTGTCGGCCAGTACAGGCCCCAAAAATTAGGCAATAGGCATTCACCTGACAGCAAAGATCTTTGGATTCTGTGGCTGGAGGTACATTAGGCGGTCACAGGGTAAAAATGTAACTGTCGGCCAGTATAGGCCCCAAAAATTAGGCAATAGGCATTCACCTGACAGCAAAGAACTTTGTATTCTGTGGCTAGAAGTACATTAGGCGGTCACAGGATAAATATGTAACTGTTGGCCAGTACAGGCCCCAAAAATTAGCCAATAGACATTCACCTAACAGCACAGAACTTTGGATTCTGTGGCTGGAGGTACATTAGGCGGTCACAAGATAAAAATGTAACGGTCGGCCAGTATAGGCCCCAAAAATTAGGCAATAGGCATTCACCTGACAGCAAAGAACTTTGGATTCTGTGGCTGGAGGTACATTAGGCGGTCACACAATAAATATGTAACTGTCGGCCAGTACAGGCCCCAAAAATTTGTCAGAAGGCATTCACCTGACAGCAAAGAACTTTGGATTCTGTGGCTGGAGGTACATTCGGCGGTCAAAGGATAAATATGTAACTGTTGGCCAGTATAGGCCCCAAAAATCACCCGACATAAAAGGTCTTTTATGCCGCTGTATATACATAAGGCAAAGACAATTCTTTGTTCTGGGTGGTGGCGGATATGTGTGGGCTGGCATGAGGATATTCAATTATATGTAGTCATTACAGGTGTTGAATTCCTCCGAGATCCATGCCTCATTAATTTTTAAAAATGTGAGGTAGTCCACACTGTCATGAGCTAGGCGAGTGCGATTATCGGTCACAATACCCCCTGCTGTGCTGAACGTCCTTTCGGACAGGACACTCGACGAGGGACAAGCCAAGAGTTCCATGGCAAATTGTGCCAGCTCTATCCACAGGTCAAGCCTGCACACCCAGTAGTGAAGGGGTTCCTCACTTCTCCGAGCGTCCACATCGGCCTTTAACCCGATGTAGTCGGACACCTGTCGATCTAGACGTTCCCTGAGGCTGTATGCGGAGGGCGTCTGTCGATGGGTTGGTTGCAAGAATGATCTCATATCAGAAGTGACCAACACATCTTCAAACCGCCCTCTTTTGCAGGTATGGTAGTATTGGTACCCACACCTGTTGCGCTGTGGGTGAAAATTCCTCTGCCAATGTCCGCAACAGCAGAATGCAGCATCTCTCGCAGCAAGGCCTGGAAATGCTGCATTCTGACAGCCCTCTGAGATACTGGTAACATGTCCGCCATTTTGTGTTTGTACCTGTGGTCTAAGTACATTGCCACTTGTAATGGATCTCCTAGTACCCTGACCGGGTACCTCCGTCGATAGATGCTCCTAGTGCTTCCCGAGGACTCCAAGCACTCCACTTGACACCATAAGCACTGCAGACCCCACGAACCGCCGAAGCTTGGTTGAGGTCTCACCGTCTCCTACCCACCCTGGACCTACGACAAGGCTCCAGTGGGTGAACCTCTCCCAAATCCAGAGAGCAGGAACAGCTATTACAAGAGCTAGTAATTATAGCCAGGGGAGTATAGCAAATCTCCCAGCGTATAGCAATCCCCCAGTGTCGATCAGTTACCCAAACACCAGCCTCAACATGATGAAGGATAAAACAGGACCTCTTTATTGAGGGCTACCCACCCGTATTTATGCAGGTCCCCATCTGGTGGACACGCCCCTAGGGGACCAGAAGGAAGACTTTGACACAGGACAGATATGCAGCAATTCAGGATACACAGACACAAATCACCATTATAACATGCAATGTCACAACCCTTACAGTAAACACAGACATTTAACATATCCCCAGATAGCTCAAGTCTGAATGCATATTATTAGGAGAATGGCACTCAGACTACACAAATACAATAAAATTAGCTATCTGGGTACCCTCACATAACATAAAATACAATTCCAAAGACAGATTTAAGCTGTGCGGCCGGTCTGTCTTCTCCTTTAAAGTTAGTATGGGCCATAATCCTGAGGCAAGAGGCTGGTAGCCAGGCCCCTCCGAAACCCAGTGGCGAGGTTGGTTTCGCCACACATCTCCCCTTCCCAGGGAAGACTAACCAGATACCTGACCTCATGCCGGTCGGTATCTGAGTTAGTCTGGCAGTCCACCACAACCCAATACTGGACCTGTTGAATTTTGGGGCCTGGCTCTGTTCTGTATGTCCCCAGCTGTTGAGGGGGCATCTGCTACTCCATGCTTCCTTGTTGCTCTCTAGCTTGGAGCTGTAGGTACTTGGTGGGCAGAGGCCGACTGCGCTCTGCCCCGATGCCAGCTCTTCCGCTGGGGTAGCCTGTGGGAAGTCCGGCTCTGGAGAAGAGGATAGGGGAGGGCAGAGGCCGACTGCGCTCTGCCCAGATGCCAGCGCTTCCGCTGGGGTAGCCTGTGGAAAGTCAGCCTCTGGAGAAGAGGATAGAGGAGGGCAGAGGCCAACTGCGCTCTGCCCAGATGCCAGCTCTTCCGCTGGGGTAGCCTGTGGGATGTCCGGCTCTGGAGAAGAGGATAGGGGAGGGCAGAGTCTGACTGCGCTCTGCCCAGATGCCAGCTCTTCTGCTGGGGTAGCCTGTGGGGAGTCAGGCTCTGGATAAGAGGATAAGGGAGGCCAGAGGCGGACTGCGCTCTGCCCAGATGCCAGCTCTTCCGCTGGGATGTGGTCAGGGAATCCTATCCCCAGGACCTTGTTGCAGATCGGCTGTGGAGAGGAGGAATCGCTTAACTCCTCCTCCTGGCATTCCTGCAGGGTTGGTGGGGGATCTGAACCGGCCGTCCAGCATCCCGGTAGGCCTGGTGCAGAGACCGCGGTCCCATCTGCACCATCGGAGTTAGGGGTGCTGTCCCCCTGTGGTTGGGGAGAGAGATCGGTTGTCTCTTCTCTCTTTACATCCCACTGCTGCCACCAAATGTAACGGATCTCCTAGCACCCCGACCGGGTACCTCCGTCGATAGATGCTCCTAGTGCTTCCCGAGGACTCCAAGCACTCCACTTGACACCGTAAGCACTGCAGACCCCACGAACCGCCGAAGCTTGGTTGAGGTCTCACCGTCTCCTACCCACCCTGGACCTACGACAAGGCTCCAGGCTCCAGTGGGTGAACCTCTCCCAAATACAGAGAGCAGGAACAGCTCTTACAAGAGCTAGTAGTTATAGCCAGGGGAGTATAGCAAATCTCCCAGCGTATAGCAATCCCCCAGTGTCGATCAGTTACCCAAACACCAGCCTCAACATGATGAAGGATAAAACAGGACCTCTTTATTGAGGGCTACCCTCCCGTATTTATGCAGGTCCCCATCTGGTGGACACGCCCCTAGGGGACAAGAAGGAAGACTGTGACACAGGACAGATATGCAGCAATTCAGGATACACAGACACAATACATCCCCACAATGCATCATGGTTTCCTCCTCTCTGCCCTGGAGACACCCGAGGAGTAATTCAATTATCTCTCAAGACAAAGGGAAATCATCAATACACATGTGGGGACAACAGGACAGAAATCACCATTTAAACATGCAATGTCACAACCCTTACAGTAAACACAGACATTTAACATATCCCCAGATAGCTCAAGTCTGATTGCATATTATTAGGTGAATGGCACTCAGACTACATGAATACAATAAAATTAGCTATCTGGGTACCCTCACATAACATAAAATACAATTCCAAAGACAGCTTTAAGCTGTGCGGCCGGTCTGTCTTCTCCTTTAAAGTTAGTATGGGCCATAATCCTGAGGCAAGAGGCTGGTAGCCAGGCCCCTCCGAAACCCAGAAGCGAGGTTGGTTTCGCCACACCACCCATTACAGGTCCTTGACCTTTATTCTTTTATACGGGGGCTCCTCTTCAAACACTGGAGCATGAAGACCACCATTTTCACTAAGTTATAAGTGGTGGAGCGCCCTGGCTCCTGCTCATCGCCCAGGAGAATGTAGTCCTCGGTCTACTCCCCCCAGTCACGGACAACCCCAGGGATCCCTGAAAAGTTTAGAACCTGTTCTTCTTGTTCCTCCTACTCTTCCTCCTCCTCCTCCCCTCAGCCACCATCCTCCTCTGACTCCTCTTCAGACTCCTGCTGACTTGTCTAAAATGGAGTAGCCCCCCCGGGAATTCATTCAGCATTGTGACTTCCTCATCTTCCAGCTCATGCTCCTCAACGGCTTGATCAATAACACAACGCAATGCACGCTCCAGAAAGAAGGTGTAAGGTACGATGTCACTGATGGCGCCCTGGCTGCGACTGACCAGTATGGTGATCTCATCAAATGACCGCAGAAGTCTGCATGCGTTGCGCATGAGCAGCCACTGGCACAGTGAAAAAAAAAACAAGCTCCCCAGAACCTGTCCTGCCACAGAGTTCGTACAGGTAGTCGTTAACGGCACGGTTCTGCTGGAGCAGCAAATCAAGCATATACAAGGTGGAGTTCCAGCTCATTGGGCAGTCACAAATCAGACATCTGACGGGCAAGTGGTGTCACCGCTGAGCTTCAGCAAGGCGAGCCATGGCCGAGTAAGATCTTCTAAAATGGCTAGAGATTTTCCTGGCCTGCCGCAAGATGTCCTGGACCCCGGGTATTTGGCAGCGAATCGCTGCAGGACTACGTTCAGGATGTGTGCCATGCACGGCTCGTGTGTCACTTTTCTCTGTTTCAGCATGCTCAGCAGATTGGCACCGTTGTCGCACACCACTTTACCAACTGTCAAATTGAGCGTGGTTAGCCACTGTTCGGCCTGTGACCGCAGAGCTAAAAGGAGTGCATGACCAGTCTGGCTCTTGGCTTCCCGGCACAACAGCCGCAGCACAGCATGGCAACGTCTCACCTGGCACGTCGAATAGGTTCTGGGGAGCTTGGGGGGTGCAGCGGAAGAGGCGGTAGCAGTGGAAAAGGAGGAGTCAGCCGAGGAGGAGACGGTGGATGGAGTAGTAGGAGGAGGAGAAGAAGTGGCAGGCCTGCATGCAATCCGTGGCGGTAACTAGTGATGAGCCTCAGGGGCCATATTCAAATTCACAATATTTTGCGAATATTTTGTAGAATATTCGTCATATATTCGTGAGTTCGCAAATTGGAGATTATATTCTTGATTTAGAAAATCGGCAATGTATTATTAGCATAATGCGCGCAAAATATCGGCATGGGGTAGGTAAATTTTCTATTGGTTGCTAGGGATGTTGCTAAGATGTGACAAAGCCTTCTCATTGGCCCACAAGCTGTAAGAAGGGAAGGATGATCACCTGAAATGTACTTTGTTAAAAAACAAACAAAAAAACACCAATATTCGTCAGTACGAATATATAGAACTATATTCTAAATATTCGCAAATTCTCGAAGTGCTGATATTTGCAAAAAAAATATAGCTTTTCGAATATTCGCGCTCAACACTAGCGGTAACATCAAATCCACACGGGTGCCACGGATTACCTGCATGACAGCGGTCAGAAGGTTCACCCAGTGGGCAGTAAAAGTAATGTACCTTCCGTGCCCGTGTTTGCTAGACCACGTGTCTGTGGTCAGATGTTTCTTGGCACCGACACTGTGTGCCAGAGATATATTCACTTGCCGCTGATCTTGGCCATATTGTTTAGGCATGCCCTTCTAGAATAAATATTTCCTTCCGGGGACCTTCCATTGTGGTGTGCCAATGGCCACAAATTTTCTAAAGGCCACCGCGCCCACCAAATTATATGTCAGTAGTTGGAGGGCTAGCAGTTCCGACAAGCCAGTGGTCAGCCGTTGGGCAAGAGGATTATCCAGCGTCATCACTTTTTTATGCTCGAACATTTGAGCCACGGAAGTGTGCCTTCTGCCAGATGAATGCGAAAATGGCACTGTGGAAGGTGAAGTGGAGGACAAATGGGAGGAGAGAGGAGAAGTAGAAGAGGCAGGACGTGGAGTGCCAGGCGTGTGGCTTTGAGGGTTCTGACAGCGTTGCTCCCACTGGGCTCGGTGATGGAAGGCTAGGTGCCTTCTTAAGACTGTTGTCCCTAGGTGAGGGTTCGGCTTACCACGACTTATGCGTTGACAGCACAGGCTACAGATGGCAACACTATTGTCAGCAGCTGACACGTAAAAAAAAAGCCCACACTGCGGAGCCATGTACCGGTGTCCTGGGAGCGCAAGATGTGACCGTGCATGGTGGATGGCTCGCTCCAGATACATTTACAGTCTGCTTTTTGCCTCCTGTGCACTACAAGTTCTGCCTGCTTCTCATCCTTCTCCTCTCTATCTGCTGCTCAGTCTCTCCCTCTGAACTCCCCTCCTCTTCCTCTCTTGTGGGCACCCACATGACGTCCATCGACACATCATCATCGTCACCTTCACCATTACTGACATTATAGATCTTAGAGTAGGCAGCAACAGCGGGTACCACCCTCATTGGGCTGATCTGGGTACTGTCGTCAGATTGCTGCGTGGCGGCCGTTGCTACCTCCGCTTCCTCATCTGATGCCAAGAATGGGTGTGCATCAGTAAGGTCTGGGAATGGATGGGAAAATAATTCCTCTGACTCGAGTGGAGGGGCTATGGTGGTGGTGGTGTCTTTGGGGGTGAACACAGCAGAGAGTGAGGAGGGTGCAGAAGTGGAAGGCTGAGTCAGCCACTCAACCAACTCTGGTGCGCACTTTGAAGTTATCACACGCGCCTTCTCCAACTTCCCACTTAGGCTCCGGCCTGGTGCACCTGCCCAACCCTATCATTCCTGCGGAACGGTCTGCCTCTTCTTCTGCCTGTCATTTTCTAAATGAACCTCTGCCTAAGTTTGTAGAGAAGAGCAATATTTGCCGAAGAAGGTATATCGCAGCCCTCAATCAGTAATTGGTGGAAAAAGGTATATAGCAATAGCCCCCCTCAATCAGTATTTTGTGGAAGAAGGTATATTGCACCCCTCAATCAGTATTTTGTGGAAACAGGTATATGGCACCCTTCAATCAGTATTTGGCGGAAGCAGGTATATGGCACCCCTCAATCAATATTTTGTGGAAGCAGGTGTATCGCAGTCCTCAATCAGTATTTGGTGGAAGAAGGTATATAGCAATAGCACCTTTCGATCAGTATTTTGTGGAAGAAGGCATATGGCACCCCTCAATCAGCATTTGGTGGAAACAGATATATAGCACCCCTCAATCAATATTTGGCGGAAACAGGTATATAGAATCACTCAATCAATATTTTGTGGAAGCAGGTATATCAGAGCCCTCAATCAGTATTTGTTGGGAGAAGGTATATAGCAATAGCACCCCTCAATCAGTATTTAGTGAAAAAAGGCATATGGCACCCCTCAATCAGTATTAGGTGGAAGCAGATATATAGCACCCCTTAAGCAGTATTTGGTGGAAACAGGTATATGGCACCCCCATTCAGTATTTTGTGGAAGCAGGTGTACCGCAGCCCTCAATCAGTATTTGGTGGAAGTAGGTATATAGCAATAGCACCCCTCAATCAGTATTTTGTGGAAGAAGGTGTATCGCAGGCCTCAATAAGTATTTGGTGGAAGAAGGTTTATAGCAATAGCACCCATCAATCAGTATTTTGTGGAAGAAGTTATATGTCAGCCCTCAATTAGTATTTGGCAGAAACAGGTATATTGCACCCCTCAATCAGTATTTGGCAGAAACAGGTATATGGCACCCCTCAATCAATATTTTGTGGAAGCAGGTGCATCACAGCCCTCAATCAGTATTTGGTGGAAGAAGGTATATAGCAATAGCACCCTTCAATCAGTATTTTGTAGAAAAAGGTATATGGCACCCCTCAATCAGTATTTGGCAGAAACAGGTATATGGCACACCTTAATCAGTATTTTGTGGAAGCAGGTGTATCACAGCCCTCAATCAGTATTTGGTGGAAGAAGGTATATAGCAATAGCACCCTTCAATCAGTATTTTGTAGAAAAATGTATATGGCGCCCCTCAATCAGTATTTGGCAGAAACAAGTATATAGCACCCCTCAATCAGTATTTGGCGGAAACAGATATATAGCACCACATAATCAATATTTGGCGTATATCACACCCATTGCAATTAGTTACTCCAATAGCGTTTGTCCCTTTATTTAGCTGCGGTATCGCAGCAGAACCGCTATTATGCTATTATTTTCCCTTATAACCATATTATAAGGGAAAATAATAAAGATCGGGTCCCCATCTCGATCGTCTCCTAGCAACTATGTGTGAAAATCGCACTGCATCCGCACTTGCTTGTGGATGCTTGTGATTTTAACGCAGCCCCATTCACTTCTATGGGGCCTGCGTTGCGTGAAAAATGCACAATATAGAGCTTGCTGCGATTTTCACGCAACGCACAAGTGATGATTGAAAATCACTGCTCATGTGCACAGCCCCATTGAAGTGAATGGGTCCGGATTCAGTGCGGGTGCAATGCGTTCACCTCACGCATTGCACCTGCACGGAATTTTTGCCCGTGTGAAAGGTGCGTAACTGTCCCTGCTCCAAAATGCAACTTCTCTCTACACTAGCAAACCACATAATGTAAAATGGGGGGGGGGGGTGTCCATGTGCTGAAATGTCTCAATTGGCTGTCCTGTCCCACCTGATGGATGTGTCATGAATCAAAGTTCGGCGATATGCAAAAAAATATGGCACGTGCAAATATCGCCATATTTTCGCATGTTTTGTGAATCGCGAACAGTTAAAGTTCGCCACGAAAAGACCGCTGGGCGAACCGCAAGACCAGCTCTACCTAACACTTCTGTCTAGAGAAGCTCCTCCAGTTTTCTTACTTCACCCTCCTCCTGGAGTGAGATTGTGACTATTTTGAGACTTTAAAAAAAAGTCTTAATGATAAATCTAGAATGAAACTCATTAACATAGCTAACCACACCCACTTTTTCACCCATATTACAAAACTGGAGTGAGTGGGGTACACATGCAAAAAGTAGCATAAATTTTGCGCAAGGGAATGCAAAAAAGTTGCAAAGGCCATATTTTGCGACTTTTTGATGACCAAATTCTGGAGTGAAGGTATGATAAATCAAAGCCTTAGTATTTAGCAGCTTTGCAGCACAATATTTTAGAGCGGAAATACAATCTCTTAATTAAACGCTAGTTTAATACGAGTTTCAGTTAAGATATATAGATTAAGAAAGCACATAACTCACTCAGCTGAAGATGCATTTAAGGAAGGATTTATAGCTGGTATAAAATGCCGTAAGCAAGATATTTCTCAGAAGGGAGTTTCTGTTTGTGTCCTGATGTGACATTTGAAACTGCATCAGAAACGGAATAACATATCTCAGATATTGAAAAATGGACATTTATAGGATCACAAAGTTAAATCAGATAACACAGAATGTTTCTTGTAACAGTCCACATTCTCAAGCTGTAGATCTAGTACAGGGATTTTAGTATATCTAGGTGTGATACAATATACTCAGCAGTTTGTAAAAAAGAAAACAATTACTAAATAAAGTTGATAAAAATAATGTAATAAATAGTGATGCTGTTGTCAGATAGAAGGAGCTAAAACATAAAAGAGCTGGAATGGGTTTAAAGATGAGTAAACGGAATAGGTGGTTAGCAGAACCTAAAATTATTATCAAAATAATTTTATTTATTTTTTTGGAAAAAGATAACCAAGTGGTGTCCAAATAACTATATATAAATATATCACAGGTCAATACAGAGATTTATCTAATGATTAGTGTTGATCGAGCATGCTTGGCCGAACACGCGGCCGAATACCGCGTGTGCTTGAGCTCGATGCTCGAGTCTCCTTCCCGCACGTTTGTTAGCTGCTAAGCAGCCAAAAATTGTGCAGGTAAGTACTGCCACTCACTGTAATGCCAGTAGCCATGTGGTTACTGGCATTACAGTGATTGGCTGGCCGGAACACGTCATCGGGTGCTATAAAGCAACTAATGACGTGGTTCGGCTCAGTGTTAGGCCTCATGCACACGACCGTTGTGTGCATCCGTGGCCGTTGTGCCGCTTTCCGTTTTTTTTCGCGGACCCATTGACTTTCAATGGGTCCGTGGAAAAATCGGAAAATGCACCGTTTTGCAGCCGAGACCGTGATCCGTGTATCCTGTCCGTCAAAAAAAATGACCTGTCCTATTTTTTTGACGGACAACGGTTCACGGACCCATTCAAGTCAATGGGTCCGTGAAAGAACACGGATGCACACAAGATTGGCATCCGTGTCCGTGATCCGTGGCCGTAGGTTACTTTCATACAGACGGATCCAAAGATCCGTCTGCATAAAAGCTTTTTCAGATCTAAGTTTTCACTTCGTGAAAACTCAGATCCGACAGTATATTCTAACACAGAAGCGTTCCCATGGTGATGGGGACGCTTCTAGTTAGAATACACTACAAAGTGTACAAGACTGCCCCCTGCTGCCTGGCAGCACCCGATCTCTTACAGGGGGCCGTGATCAGCACAATTAACCCCTTCAGGTGCGGCACCTGAAAGGGTTAATTGTACTATCATATCCCCCTGTAAGAGATCAGGGCTGCCAGGCAGCAGGGGGCAGACCCCCCCCTCCCCAGTTTGAATATCATTGGTGGCCAGTGCGGCCCCCCCCCCCCTCTATTGTAATAATAGGTTGGTGGCCAGTGCGGCCCCCCCTCCCTCTATTGTAATAATTCGTTGGTGGCACAGTGTGCCCCCCCCCTCCCTCCCTCTATTGTAATAATTCGTTGGTGGCACAGTGTGCGCCCCCCATCGGCCCCCCCCTCCCTCTATAGCATTAACAACATTGGTGGCCAGTGTGCGGCCTCCCATCCCCCCCCCCATCATTGGTGGCAGCGGAGTTCCGATCGGAGTCCCAGTTTAATCGCTGGGGCTCCGATCGGTAACCATGGCAACCAGGACGCTACTACAGTCTTGGTTGCCATGGTTACTTAGCAATAGTACAATAGTACAATATTCATACTTACCTGCTGCTGGCTGCTGCTGCGATGTTCGTGTCCGGCCGGGAGCTCCACCTACTGGTAAGTGACAGGTCTGTGCGGCGCATTGCTAAATGAACTGTCACTTACCAGTAGGAGGAGCTCCCGGCCGGACACAGACATCGCAGCTCCCAGGTAAGTATGAATCTTTTACTATTGTACTATTGCTAGTAACCCGCTGCCACCAATGATCGGGGGGGGGGGGAGATGGGAGGCCGCACACTGGCCACCAATGTTGTTAATGCTATAGAGGGAGGGGGGCCGATGGGGGGCGCACACTGTGCCACCAACGATTTATTACAATAGAGAGAGGAAGGGGGGGGCGCACACTGTGCCACCAACGATTTATTACAATAGAGGGAGGAAGGGGGGGGCGCACACTGTGCCACCAACAAATTATTACAATAGAGGGAGGAAGGGGGGGGCCGCACTGGCCATCAATGATATTCAAACTGGGGAGGGGGGGGTCTGCCCCCTGCTGCCTGGCAGCCCTGATCTCTTACAGGGGGATATGATAGTACAATTAACCCCTTCAGGTGCGGCACCTGAGGGGTTAATTGTGCGGATTACAGCCCCCTGTAAGAGATCGGATGCTGCCAGGCAGCAGGGGGCAGTCATGTACACAGTTTGTAGTATATTCTAACTAGAAGCGTCCCCATCACCATGGGAACGCCTCTGTGTTAGAATATACTGTCGGAAATGAGGTTTCACGATCTAACTCATATCCGACAGTATATTCTAACATAGAGGCGTTCCTATGGTGATGGGGACGCTTCAAGTTAAAATATACCATCGGATTGGAGAAAACTCCGATCCGATGGTATAAAAGGGACTCCAGACTTTACATTGAAAGTCAAGGGGGACGGATCCGTTTGAAATGGCACCATATTGTGTCAACGTCAAACTGATCCGTCCCCATTGACTTGCATTGTAATTCAGGAAGACCCACGGACGAAAAAACGGTCACGGATCACGGGAAAACGGAACCCCGTTTTGCAGACCGCAAAAAAATACGGTCGTGTGCATGAGGCCTTAGTCAGGGATGGCTGTGCTCTAGAAGGTACAAATAGTGTAGAGAATTGAATTAAAAAATTTTGTTAGGCAGGGTTGGTGTTAGTGACCCAAAAGTCGTTTTAAGGACTATATGTTGTGTCTGGCAGCAATATATATTTTTAGCGCAACCTGTGCGAAATTGCATGCGATTAGAGACCTAAAAGTCCTTTTAAGAACTATTGTTGTAACTGACAGCAATATATATTTTTAGTTCAACCTGTGCTAAATAGCTTGCAATTGTTTGGCCGCTGCAGACAGCGAAATTATCTGCGCTACATCTCCTGTGTAACGTGTGCGCATCCTAAAAATATCTGTGATATCCAGTGTACTTTTTCTGTAGACGCTGCGGACAGTGACATTGACTGTGCTACATCTCCTGTATAACGTTTGTGCATCCTAAAAATATCTGACATCCAGTGTACTTTTTCCGTAGACGCTGCGGACAACGACATTATTTGCGCTACATCTCCTGTTTAACGTGTGCGCATACTAAAATATCTCTGACATCCAGTGTACTTTTTCAGTAGACGGTGTCCACTGCGAACAGTTACATTACCTGCGCTACATCTTCTATATAACGTTTTCACATTCCAAATAGCTGTGACATTCCCTGTAATTTTATATTAGCCGCTGGGGACAGCAGCGACATTACCTGCGCTACATCTCCTGTATAACGTTTGTGCATCATAAATATCAGTGATATTCACTGTCATTTTTTATTAGCCCCTGGTGACAGCAGCGATGTTACCTGTGCTACATCTTCTGTATAACAGACGCTGGTGACAGCAGCGACATTACCTGTGCTACATCTTCTGTATAACATTTGCGCATCCCAAATAGCTGTGACATTCCCTGTAATTTTTTATTAGCCGCTGGTGACAGCAGCGACATTATCTGCGCTACATCTCCTTTTTAATGTTTGCACATTATAAATAGTGTTGATCACGAATATTCGAATTGCAAACTTTTATCGCAAATATAGGTACTTCGAAAATTCGTGAATATTTAGAATATAGTGATATATATTCGGAATTTTAAATATTCGAGATTTTTTACTGTGAATTTTTGTAATGCAAATTTTCGTAATGCGAATTTTTATCGCAAATTTTTCTATTGCCGAGTAAAAAGATGATTCCTCCCTGCTTCTTGCTTTTGGGCCAATGACTCATTGGCCCACATGCAAGAAGCAGGGAGGAATCATAACTTTAAATGGGAAAAATGATGAATATTCTAAAAAAACTAATATATAGCACTATATCGAATATATTCGTTTTTTCGAACTATTGATTAAAAAGATTATAGCACTATATTAGCTAAATTGCTCTATATTAGTTTTTTTTCCCCGAATATTTGCTATATTGCTATATATTCTTGTTTTAGAATATTTCAAATATTAAAAAAATTAATATATTCGTTTTTTTGAATATTTGTAATATTCTAAATCAAGAATATATAGCAATATAGCTAATATTCGAAAAAAACTAATATAGAGCAATTTAGCTAATATAATGCTATAATCTTCTTTGTCTAATAGTTGTAATATTTTTCTCATCTGAAGTTCAGATTGTAAAAAAAATTCTACTATTGGAAAAAAAGATAGCTAAATTTGTCTATATTCGTTTATTTTTTTAAAATATTCGCTATAATGCTATATATTCTTGTTTTAGAATATTACGAATATTTTAAAAAATGAATATATTCGATATAGTGCTATGACTCATTGGCCCACAAGCAAGAAGCAGGGAGGAATCATGTTTTTGTTCGGCAATTGAAAATTTGAGGTAAAAGTTGGCATTACGAAAATTTGTGGCAGCGACATTACCTGCGATACATCTCCTGTATAACGTTTGCACATCCTAAATATCAGTGATTTTCAGTTTAATTTATTTGCGCATACACTTACAAAACCTGCTTTAGTGTACTTGTGACATACTTGCAAGCATATATACCATTTAATATGCAGAAGGTGAGCAGTAAGGGACAGGGAAGTGGCCGTGCTGCTGATGGTGCACGCAGAGGCCATGGCCCTGGGAGCAGTGAAACTGTGCCTGCTTCCAGAGCACAAGAAACACACTAATCCACGATACCTAGCTTCATGTCCCAGTTTGCAGGGTCGCGCAGGACACCAGTCTTGAAGTCTGACCAGTGCGACCAGGTGGTCGGTTGGATTGCAGCAGATAATGCTTCCAGTCGGTTAAGCACCACTCTGTCTTCCACAAACTCCAGTCTCAGTAGCCAAGAGTCTGGTCCACAGAATCCTCACCCTGATCCTCCTTCCTCCCACCATGGAGAGTCTTGCCAAACAAGTGATCCCACACTCGGATATTCCAAGGAGCTCTTTTCATCGCCATCCCTTGATTTGGGCCTCTCGCCAAGCTTGTTTGAAGAGGGACATGAGGAGATTGTGTGAACCGATGACCAAACTCTTGAGCATCCACAGTCACAAGAAGATGACAGTGAGTAACGGCAATTAGTGTTTCACGAGGTGGATGATGATGATGAGACACAGTTGCCAAAAAGTCAACTGAAATTAGTGTCTCAAGAGGTTGATGATGAGGATGAGACACAGTTGTCAATAAGTGAGGTTGTTGTTAGGTGAACAAGTCAGGAGGATGACCAAAGTGGAAGAGGAGGTGGTGGACGATGAAATCACTGACCCAACCTGGGAAGGTGGCAAGCCGAGCGAAAACAGCAGTATAGAGGAGAAGGGATCCACAGCACCGCAACAGGCTGGAAGAGGCAGTGGGGTTGCAAAGTGAGAAGGCGGGCCACACAAAACAGGCCCGCAACTGTTCCCACGAGCACCCCCTTGCGGAAATCTCCCTTGCCAAGGGGTAGGTGTTCCGCAGTCTGGCGCTTTTTTGAGGAAAGCGCTGACTATAAAAGAATTGTCATTTTCAACCTCTACCCTACCAAAATGAGCAGTGGCGTGAACACTAACAACCTCACCACCACCAGTATGATCCGCTACATGGCAAAAAGCACCCTAATAGGTGGGCCGAATGCCTGGGTCTGTGGGTCACACCACTGCCTCCTCTTCCCCTGTTTTACATGCTGGCCAATCTTCTGTTCAAGACGCAGGACCGGATGCCTCCCGCCCTGCACCTGGACCTTCACAAGCTCCATCAGCTAGCACATCCACTTCTATGTCCCAGCGAAGTGTACAGATGTCCATACCCCAGGCCTTTGAACGAAAGTGCAAATACCCAGCCACCCACCCACAGGCAATAGCACTAAATGCCCACCTTTCCAAAATTGCTGGCCCTGGAAATGTTGCCATTTAGGCTTGTGGACACTGAGGCTTTCCGCCGCCTGATGGCGGCGGCAGTCCCTCGGTACTCAGTCCCCAGCCGCCACAATTTTTTCTGGTGTGCCTTCCTCGCCTTATACCAGCATGTGTCCCGTAACATTTCCCGTGCCTTGACCAATGCAGGTATTAGGAAGGTCCACTTAACGACTGACACATTGACAAGTGCTTTTGGCCAGGGACGCTACATTTCCCTGAAGTCAGGTTTTGCTGTTCACAAGCGACAAGTGGGCATGGATGTCTGACGCAACTTTTAGGAATCAACACAGATGGTGAGCAGCGATAGCGTTATTATCAGCGTAACAAGTGCACAAGGCTGCCATTGTAAGGTATGCTGGCTGTTATCTGTCTCATGGATAGATGGATGGCTTGTAAATACCTGGCTTTTGGCATATAGCCTTTGTGTGGTTGTCTATTGTAAGTCGTACATATTAGTAGTCTAAGACGCATCCAGCTATCCTCTTAATGCTGCTGCCAAACCTTTTTGATGGGGTTTCCATCAATTTCTAACCTTTTTTTATTAACTAGACACTCTCTTCTCTTCCAAGAAGGGGGTACCTGGGATTCTCACATTGACTTCCTTTGTATTAAATTGTATTCGAGCACCCAAATCATTTGACTGACCACTCGGATCTGCCGAGCATAGCGATGCTCGAGCCGAACAGCAGTTTGTCCGAGCATGCTCGCTCATCACTAATTAGAACATATAACTGCACTGCTGAATGGCAAATAGGCCCTTATTTTTTTCCACTTATACACGACACAAAAGGCTTTAGAACACACAGTACCTTGCAAAAATATTCACCCCCTTGACTTTTTTGGTGTTTTGGTGCCTCACAACCTTGAATTAGCATAGGTTGTTTAAGGAGTTGCATAATTTAAATTACAGAACATGCCCACAACTTTTAAGATTTTTTTTTATTTTTATTGTGAAGCAAACACCAAATAGGACAAAATAACAGAAAAAGTCAATATGCATAACTGTTCACCCCCTAAAGTCAATACTTTGTAGAGCCACCTTTTGTGGCAATCACAGCTCCAAGTCGCTTTGGATAAGTCCCTATGAGCTTGCTACATCTTACTACTGGGATTTGCGCCCATTCCTCTTTGCAAAACTCCTCCTTCAAGTTGGATGGTTTGCGCTTGTGAACAGCAATCTTTAAGTCTCACCACAGATTTTCTATTGGATTGCGATCTGGGCTTTGACTAGGACATTCCAAGACATTTACATGTTTCCCCTTAAACCACTTAAGTGTTGCTTTAGCAGTGTGTTTGGGACTATTGTCCTGCTGTAAGGTGAACCTCCATCCTAGCCTCAAATCACGCACAGAGTGGTACAGGTTTTGTTCAAGAATATCCCTGTATTTAGTACCATCCATCTTTCCCTCAACTCTGACCAATTTCCCAGTCCCGGCTGCTGAAAAACATCCCCACAGCATGATGCTGCCACCACCATGTTTCACTGTGGGGATGGTGTTCTTTGGCTGATGTGATGTGTTGTTTGGGTTTGCGCCAGACATAGCGTTTTCTTTGATGGCCGAAAAGTTTAATTTTAATCTCATCAGAACAGAGCACCTTCATCCAAACATTTTGGGAGTCTCTCACATGCCTTTTCGCAAACTCACAACGTGCCTTTTTGTTTTTTGCTGAAAGTAATGGCTTTCTTCTGGCCACTCTCCCATAAAGCCCAACTCTATGGAGCGTACGGCTTATTGTCGTCCTATGTACATATACAGTACTCCAGTGTCTGCTGTGGAACTCTGCAGCTCCTCCAGGGTTACCTTAGATCTCTGTGTTGCCTCTGATTAATGCCCTCCTTGCCCGACCGAGTTTTGGTGGGCGGTCGTCTCTTGGCAGGTTTGCTGTTGTGCCATGTTCTTTCCATTTGGTTATGATAGATTTGATGGTGCTCCTGGGAATCATCAAAGATTTGGATATTTTTTTTATAACCTAACCCTTACTTATAATTCTCAACAACATTGCCTCTTACTTATTTGGAGAGTTCCTTGGTCTTCATGGCAGTGTTTGGTTAATGATACCTCTTGCTTAGGTGTTGCAGATTCTGGGGCCTTTCTTAAAAGGTATGTATATGTAATGACAGATCATGTGACACTTAGATTGCACAGAGGTGGACATAATTTCACTAATTATGTGACTTCTGAAGGTAATTGGTTGCACCAGAGCTTTTTATGGTCTTCCTAACAACTGTATAACTGCACCGTCGAAAAACAAATACATTTTTTTTTTCAACTTATACACTCCACAAAAGGCTTTAGAACATATAACTGCACTGCTAAACGGAAAATAGGCCCTTATTTTTTTTCCACTTATACACAACACAAAAGGCTTTAGAACATAAAACTGCACCACTGAACGGCAAATATATTTTTCTTTTTTCACTTATACACTTCACAAAAGGCTTAAGAACATATAACTGCACCTCTGAACTGCAAATACATTTTTCTTTTTTCCACTTACACACGCCACAAAAGGTTTTAGAACATATAACTGCTCCACTGAACGGCAAATATATTTTTCTTTTTTCCACTTATACACTCCACAAAAGGCTTTAGAACATATAACTGCACAGCTGAACGGCAAATATATTTTTTTATTTTTTCCTCTTATACACTCCACAAAAGGGTTTTAGAACTGCACCGCTGAACAGCAAATTGGCCCTTATTTTTTTTTGCACTTATACACGACACAAAAGGTTTTAGAAAATATAAATGCACCGCTGAAAGGCAAATATATTTATCTTTTTTCCTCTTATACACTCCCCAAAATGCTTTAGAACATATAACTGCACCACTGAAAGGCAAATATATTTTTATTTTGCCACTAATACACGCCAAAAAGGGCTGTAATTTTTTGCACTTCAAATGGACTGGCCGCCAAGTTTGATAAAGAGCAACTGTGGCAGGTGGACATTAGAGGAGTGTGGCAGCAGCAGAAAGGCATGCAGCTCAGGGACTGCCTCATTCCCCCAGAGACATAAAAAAATTTAATTATGGGGTCCCCAACAGATTTATTTTATTCAGGGACCTCCACCAAGCTTAATCTGGCCCTGGATAGAATTACCTGTACTACAGTAAGATACACAACGGCTAATACACTTTTTTCCCACTAATACAAGCCAAAAAATGCTTTAGAACATATAACTGCACTGTATAAGGGCAAATAAGACGTATAAATATTTCCTTGCACTAAACCCTGTTAATGGCTGTATCAAACAGAACTTGCACTCCAATAACAAGAACGGTTTGCTGGAATTACAGAGCTGTATAATGGCAATTTGGATCCCCAGTCTGTGCAGCAAGGTGTAATAGGATTGTTGCTATTACCCAGGCTGTAACCCCCACCTACTGAACCCTATTCTACATAAATGCTGTGGAATGATTCCTCCCTATCCTTTCCCTACACCTTTAATAATCTTTCCCTGAACTTGTAAATCATTTTTTTAGCACAATGAAGTCTTTCCTAGCACTGTCTCTAGCGCCTGCTGACATCTCTCCCTGCACTAAGTACACTGGAAAATGGCAGAATCCAAGATGGCTGAGGCTATATATAGGGCTGTGACATCGCAGGGCTGGCTGCTGATTGGCTGCATTCATGGCATCCACGTTACCACAGTAACCAAAGGCTTTTCCCCTGTCCCACAAATAAACTTGAAGCAACTTGAAGCTTGCCCAATTTAAGGAACTCAGTGCATGTCCTATTCTGTTCTATTTATGCAGATCGAACATGCAGATTGTCCATTCAAAGTTTAGAAGTAAGGGAAAACAAGAATGCACACGGAAGCAATCCATGTCCTATACAGTTTTCATGAATCCATTTGTGAGAACATAAAATTCAATATGATCATGTGAATTAGCCCTGAGTGCACAAGAGATCATTTGTTTACATTCAGGACAATAATGTGAGGACTATGATTAGCTACTTGCTGAGTTTTTTTTTTTTTCTTACTGTGGGTTCACCTCACGTTTTTGTCATTCATTTAACGTGTACATTGGAAAAATAGGAGTCCAGTAAAAAAAAAATATATATATATATATTTATTTTAATATATTAGGTTTTTTACAATGAAACTCTATGGTGAACAAATACCACTATATGGCATCAGTCTAAGACATACATTAACATATGTTTTTTTGCATACCTTGAAGGAATGGAAAAAAACTTGATGTGGACCCAGCTTTAGACTTGTTGGTTTTGCACTGCTAATTAATTAAGTTTATGACACCAGTGATGGATGCCCAACCTTGGTATAGGGTCCATATTTATTGTGGGACTTGGCCTGATGCCTTTACATTTAGATGCCATGGTTTAAGGTCTGAATTAATTATGGGGTCTAGTCTAATGTCTGAATCAATTTTAGGAGAAAGTAATAGATCTGAAATAATTTTGGGGTCTGAATTGAGCTCATAATTCATTTTGGAGTCTGGTGTCTCTATTAGTCTAAGAGATACGGATTAAGGTTTAAATATAGTTATCTGATTTCAGTTCTCAATTTATTTAGGTGTCCCACCTGATTTAAATTTGAGGTCTGAATTAATTTTACATTCTCGGTCTGGTCTAGGGTCTGATACGATTGGGGGTCGGGGGTTGAAATAAGTTTGAAGTCTGACCTGGGGCTTGAATTAACTTTTGGGTATGATCTGAAGCTTCATACCTCTCCTGCCCAAATCCTGCATATAGTTATGTGAGTTACATTGTATGGCACTATTGTCTCAGTATGTTCTGATCATTTTTCAGGTCATTCTGGGAGTTGTACTTTCCCAGGAGTCATTTATTTACTGGCCCTTGAACTGAAATTATTGTATGTTTTCAGACCAAATCGTATATTCAGCAATTTTACAGCACTGAATGGAGCGGTGGTCACTCATTTGCGTTATGATTGCCTTTACACACAGTATTTAGGGAACCCCATTCTCATGATTCGATAGATGACACATTTTGTCATCTCCTTTAATACATTTTTTTTTAAAGATTTACTACAATAAAAAATCTATTATGCAAACAAATGCCACATATTTCACTGTTCAATGACTTCTACTCTTATGATGTCCTATCTTTTTAATAACTTTACTGTACACAAAGAGTTGCATTCTTCACATATAGAGCTCCTAATCCAATAAATCGCTTTAAACATAAAGGTATATGATTAAAGAGGGTTGTCCATTATTTAAAGAGGTCTACTTTTTCTGCCTGGTCATTTACTATTTCTGCAAACAGCGCCATGGACAAGTGTGGCACTGATTCAAAGAAATATTATGTTTTTATTTAATTTCTGTATCCCTGTAGGACACATTAGGGGGAGTTAATTACTTACAAATTTATACAGCCAGATTTTAACGCAAAAGCAGAAATCTGTATGTTATGAGCACCTACTAGTGACAGCTAAATGAAAAAGCAAAAATACTAAAGAGATGACTCAATTCAATACCAGGCTCCCTCTAAAAACAATATATTCAATCTGTTCTGGATAGCGTTGCAGTACATTAAAAAATTAATCACATAGAAAAGAAAAGTCAGCTCTCACCAGCTCCTCTTTGCCGTGAGCACGGAACCAGCTCCTGGACGTGGTTGACTTTTAAATATCAAAAAACAGAATGTCAAATCCAGCTCAATCTTGCAGCAAAGAGGAATACTTTATTGAAGCGATAAAAACTTCCAATACAGGACAGTCTCGTCTACGCGTTTCAGACCTTAAGTTTTTTTGGTCCTTACTCTGGATTACTATGAATTAAAAAACTAATATCCTGACATAAATCTGTCAAACGTAAAAAAAAAATGCTCTTATGGCCTGCCTTTTCCCCATAGAAGTACATATATATATATATATATAAATATATATATATATATATATATATTTATGACCCAATGTAACAAACAAAGATGAGGTGCTGTCAATATTACAAGGGACGTACGCTTAAAGAATTCAGAAGGATATCCGTAACAAAGCAGCAAAAAAGCAGAAAGCATTCTACATAGACACTTAGATATGTTGGCATAGTACATACATTATAGTTATGGTAAAACTACTTGCATTATGCAGTTAACTAATTAGAAAATGTAACTGAAGACAATGTCAGAAGTCATTTACTATTCTGCAGAGACAGCACTCCTTATATATAGTATGACATTTATGCAATGGACAAGTCGACCTTTTCTAGGAAACCAGACATTTTTTTGCATTAGGAAACCAATAGATAAAGCTAAGAGCACTGAAAGCATTACCGATTATACCAAGCAATCTGTACTTACAGTTAAAGCAACATGCCATTTAAAATGCTCTACTGTGTTTCTAGCATTTATATAAAGAAATTATCTATAGGCTAGGAATATCATTACTGTTTGAAAAGAGAAATATAACCATGTATAACCCCTTTATTTAACGTAAAATGAATTATGTTACTGCAATGTGAATTATTGTCTCTGTCTCAGCCCTGGAAAAATATCTCTAATACAGTTTAGATCAAATCAATTACCCCTGGCTATACAAGAAAAAAATAGGATTTCAAAGAACTTTTCATATAGGATTACTCAATTCAATATACTATACCGCTTATATTATTTCCCAAGGATATTAATGAAGTGCTATAAACCTAAAATCTTTAGCTGTCCAAAATGTGGGGAAGTTGGGGTGGACGGTGTTCACATACTTTGGTTATGTATAAAAACCAGAGTTTTGGGCAAAGGTAAATGATAGGATAGAACAATATCACAGAATTAAATTCCCCAGGAAATTTGAGATATGTATGTTGGGGGTGATGGAAAAAATTGTCACCCCTCAACATCGAGAAGTAATTTCCAAATTATTTTTTCAAGCAAGGAAATGCATTGTTCGGCATTGGGGAGGTAGTGTTGTGCCCACGGTCAGGGAATGGGAGAGGTCCACTAGAATTTCATATGCCATAGAGGAGTTTCATCTGGCAAATATTAAGAAAAAACAGAAATTCACTAGAATATAGCAGAAATGGTTAATAAAGTGATCTCCATATGTGAAAACGGCACGAGGTGCGCTGGTGCTGTGGGGGAGTTGGAGAGAGAGAGGAGGAATTATTTATTTATTTATTTATTTTCCCCTCTACCATGTGGGAAAAGATTTGGGATGGAGGGAGGGGGGGCAATATTTTTTTTTTAGAAATGATAATTACAATGTTACAAAATTAAAAGAATGTTAGATTGTTACAATTAATTGTATTATGGAAAAGAAAATAAAGAAATATAAAAATAAAAAAAATACCCCTTTAAATAGAAGATACCTGGGGCTAATTAATGTGATCGGTGATAATGTTGATCATACACATTTAACCTCATTCCTGTACTTCACAACAGACACAGTGCATTTCAATGCAAGGTGGTGATAGATGAGTGATGTAATATGCCCCTTCATAAGCATCCATTTTCAGGATGGTAGCATTGTGCGATCAGGAAAGAAGGTTTGGCTAACAAAGGGGCATAGCTTTAGAAACTAATTAAATGGCACAGAGCAAAGATAGTTCATGTTTCTAACACTTTTTGACATGGTTATGTAAAGTGGCTATCCCCATTAAACATGGCTTTTCACCTTCTTACCCAATCTTCCCTTCACCATATGTTGATCACTTAACCACTTTACAGTCTTATGAGCTCAGCAATGTTTTGTGCTTTTTAATAAAGACTATAATTTATTTATTTTTATATATGCAATTTTTGGAGGAAGTTACTTTTTTCTCCACTTAAACCCCCTTTTTACTGTATCTATTACTTGTACCTGGGATCTTTTGATTGCATATATAATACATAGCGTTACTTAAGTAGTACAGTGTATTATCTTACTGTAGTAGTACAGGTAATTATATCCAGGGCCAGATTAGGCTTGGTGGAGGTCCCTGGATAAAAAGAATCTGTTGGGAACCCCATCATTTCTATTTTTTATGTCTCTGGGGGAATGAAGCAGTCCCTGAGCTGCATGCCTTTCTGCTGCTGCCACACTCCTCCAATGTCCCCCTGCCACAGTTGCTCTTTGTCAAACTTGGTGGCCAGTCCATTTTCTTGAGTAATCGCTGCAGTCAGTCAATAGTCTAGTGTAAATGCTGCAGTTGGTCAATCCATAGTCTGGTGTAAATGTTGCGTCAGTCAGTCCAAAGTCTAAAGTGAAGGCTTAGAGTAGTAATTCCATAGTCCTGTGTAAATGCTATGGTCAGTCATTCCATAGTCTGATGTAAATGCTGTGGTCAGTCAGTCCATAGTCTGATGTAAATGCTGTGGTCAGTCAGTCCATAGTCTGATGTAAATGCTGTGGTCAGTCAGTCCATAGTCTGATGTAAATGCTGTGGTCAGTCAGTCTATAGTCTGGTGTAAATGCTGTAATCAGTCAGTCCATAGTCTTGTGTAAATGCTGTAATCAGTCAGTCCATAGTCTTGTGTAAATGCTGTGGTCAGTCAGTCCACAGTATGGTATAAATGGTGTGGTCAATCAGTCCACAGTATGGTATAAATGGTGTGGTCAATCAATCCAAAGTCTTGTTTAAACACTGCAGTCAGTCAGGATGCTGTGTGGATATGGGGACACAGCATGGCACGGCCCTGTGGGGGTAGTAGGGGCATGGGAACTGAAAGTGGCACATATAACAGGGGCAGTGCAGATAAATTATGTTATATACAAGGGTCTCTGTGGGTTAGGTGGAGACATGATATTGTGTGAAATGTGAAGGGGGGAATAAAGGGTCTAGTCTCTGGTGGGACAGAAATTGACATTGAGAAACAGAGCCTGACAGGGGGTCTATGGAGGAGGGGGGCAAAGGGAAAACACCACTGGGAAGTAAGAGCAGAAAAAGGAGACAGTTAGTGTAAGGGGCTCTTGAGGGGCTAGAGGAGGGAGGGAGATAATGACTTTTTTTTTAGGCTGCACTATGCCTCTCTTCTTTCAGGGAACCAATAAAGCTACTAGGAGTGATCAACTGTGTGTATAGCAGTCACCCACTCCTGTCTGATTCTTAGTTGATTCTCCACTGTGACATACAGATATGAAGGTTATCATGTCTCTTCTAAACCTGCAGACCTTGTAGAGGCCCTTAGTGGGGGACACCCAGGCGGGAACTCTGCATGCTCTCCTTTTGATCTGGATCGGATTATTTCTGATAGTAACATAGTAACATAGTAACATAGTACATAAGGCCGAAAAAAGACATTTGTCCATCCAGTTCGGCCTGTTATCCTGCAAGTTGATCCAGAGGAAGGCAAAAAAAAAACCTGTGAGGTAGAAGCCAATTTTCCCCACTTTAGGAAAATAAAAAATTCCTTCCCGACTCCAATCGGGCAATCAGACTAACTCCCTGGATCAACGACCCCTCTCTAGTAGCTATAGCCTGTAATATTATTACACTCCAGAAATACATCCAGGCCCCTCTTGAATTCCTTTATTGTACACACCATCACCACCTCCTCAGGCAGAGAGTTCCATAGTCTCACTGCTCTTACCGTAAAGAATCCTTTTCTATGTTTGTGTACAAACCTTCTTTCCTCCAGACGCAGAGGATGTCCCCTCGTCACAGTCACAGTTCTGGGGATAAATAGATGATGGGATAGATCTCTATACTGACCCCTGATATATTTATACATATTAATTAGATCTCCCCTCAGTCGTCTTTTTTCTAAAGTGAATAACCCCAATTTTGATAATCTTTCAGGGTACTGTACTTGCCCCATTCCAGTTATTACTTTAGTTGCCCTCCTCTGGACCCTCTCCAGCTCTACTATGTCTGCCTTGTTTAAAGGAGCCCAGAACTGTAACTAAAGTTCTGACAGTAAGCCTATTAGACCCTGTCTTCATCTGCAATCTCCCACTCTACACTAGTGATGAGCGGCAGGGTCATATTCGAATTCGCGATATTTCACGAATATTTTGTAGAATATTCGTCGAAAATTCGCAAATTTGCAAATTCACAATTTTTTTTTTTTACTCAAAAAATCGGAAAGGTAATGATTGTGTAAAATGCGAAGTTTCGGAATTCGAATTTTCGGATTCTAATTTTTTATTGCGAATTTTTCAACTTAAAACTATTAGACAAAGAAGATTATATCACTATATTAGCTAAATTGCTCTATTCGATTTTTTTTGAATATTCTCTATATTGCTATAACTTCGTTTTTTCGAATATTCGTAATATTCTAAAACAAGAATATATAGCAATATAGCGAATATTCAAAAAAAAATAATATAGAGCAAAATTCGCAAACACTACTACTCCTAAAGTCAAGTATATTGCAGCCTTCTTATTGGCCCACAAGCTAGAAGCAGTGAGGGATCATGTGTACTGATAAAAAAAATAAAAAAAATAGAAAAAAAAATTCTGGAAAAATTTGAATATTCGAAATTCCGAATATATATAACTAATTTTCGAAGTACCTATATTCGCGATAAAAATTCGAAATTCGAATATTCGTGATCAACACTACTCTACACACATTCCCTTTCCCAGATGTGGTCAGCATTGTCTCTCTATGTCTAACCACTTAGATTCCATAGTTGATATTGACCATGGCATCTAAAGGAACAAATGTCCATGATTGGAGCTAGCTGTATATTATAGCCAGCTCCCGCTGCTGATGGCTTAGGCAGAATTATACATTGCTTTTTTCCCTTAACTTTGTTAAAAAAACAACCTATATATTTTTCGTTATGGTATGGGGTTAATTTTATATCACTTTTATTACTGTCATCTTCACACTAGTTATGTAAAATATTTTACTACAATTTGCACTGCATATTAAGGTATTATTAAATTATTAATTAATAAATGGAGTTTATTTTCTAAGTTGCATTTCAAAACCAAATGTAGACCGCATAATCAGTTTTCTATCCCACTGTTGACTTTAATATGTGCTAAATGCCTTTCAGAAATTTAATATGACAGGTAGTCCAAGCTAGAGTGCATTGTACGATATTACTACTATTGATTTCATATGATCAGCTAACAATAGACTAAATGAAGGTCAGTCATTTGTTTTGCAAAAATCCAAGTGGAGAGTGAACGTCTTCCTTACTAAAACATAAGTTTTAATAGAACCATTAAAAAAAAATATTGATATACCAATGTTTCTAATGTTATTCAGCATGCAAGCATGTCTCCAAACGTGACACTTGCAAAATGGTGTCACAAAAACACCCGTTAGTGCCCACTGTATCAGGTAAGTCAGTCATTACCAGATTCCAGAAGAATCAGTTTAAAGTAAAGTACAGGTTAAAGCAAAAGACTGGTCCCAGCGGGTTGATTGATGATAAGGTCATGGTAAAGTTCCTATTATACCCTGGTGTATCTAAGCTACTGACATATAGTAGGCCCCGCTATTGGTATTTTTGTACCTGGCAGAGATGACCCACTGACACTCTGACATTCCAATATACTGTAGGCTACCTATTTCATCCAGTGTAGCCATTCTTTTGATTTGTATTGACTGCTATTGGAGACCACTGAGGAACTCAGCAGAAGTGGCCAAAATCATAAAAAAACTAAAAGATCAGCATTTAGTAATTATAAAAACAAACAAACGAGGATGACAGGGAAATTTATAAGATTAGGCAGAGAGAGGCCAAGCAAGTTATAAGAGCTTCTAAAGTACAGGCAGAAGAGAAATTAGCTCAGTCAGTGAAAATAAGATGATAAGACATTCTTATGATACATAAATAAAAAAGGAAACTAAAACAAGTAATTACAAAATTAAAAACAAAAGAAGGAAGTTATTTAGACGAAGATAAAGAAGTAGCTGACTGCCTCAATGAATACTTCTGTTCAGTTTTTACAAAGGAAAATGAAGGAAAAGGACCTCAGTTAGGGAGGAAGAGTAATGAATCTTTTGATCCATGCGTCTCTACAGAGGAAGAGGTTCTAAGTCAGCTGTCTAAAATTAATACAAATAAGTCACAGGGGCCTGATGGGATACACCCAAAGCTATTAAAAGAGCTCAGCAGTGAACTAGCAAAACCATTAACAGATTTATTTAACCAATCACTGGCAACAGGAGTCGTCCCAGAAGATTGGAAATTGGCAAATGTTGTGCCCATTCACAAGAAAGGTAGTAGGGAGGAATCAGGCAACAATAGGCCAGTAAGCCTGACATCAATAGTGGGGAAATTAATGGAAACCATACTTAAGGAGAGGATTGTGGAACATCTAAAATCCCATGGATTGAAAGATGAAAAACAGCATGGATTTACTTCAGGGAGATCATGTCAAACTAATCTTATAGATTTTTTTTGATTGGGTGACAAAAATAATAGATGGCAGAGGTGCAGTAGACATCGCTTATTTAGACTTTAGTAAGGCTTTTGATACTGTCCCACATAGAAGTCTTATCAATAAATTACAGTCTTTGAGCTTGGACTCCCATATTGTTGAATGGATTAGGCAGTGGCTGAGGGAATCAATGGAGTATATTCAGGCCATGGTCTTGTTACCAGTGGGGTACCTCAGGGATCTGTTCTGGGACCCATATTGTTTAATATATTTATCAGTGAAATTGCAGAAGGCCTCAATGGTAAGGTGTGTCTTTTTGCTAATGATACAAAGATTTGTAACAGGGTTGGTGTTCCTGGAGGGATACACCAAATGGAAAAGGATTTAGGAAAACTAGAGGAATGGTCAAAAATCTGGCAACTAAAATTTAATGTTGATAAGTGCAAGATAATGCAACTGGGGCGTAAAAACCCAAGAGCGGAATATAAAATCAGTGATACAGTACTAACCTCAGTATCTGAGGAAAGGGATTTAGGGGTCATTATTTCAGAAGACTTAAAGGTAGGCAGACAATATCATAGAGCAGCAGGAAATGCTAGCAGAATGCTTAGGTGTATAGGGAGAGGCATTACCAGTAGAAAGAGGGAGGTGCTTATGCCGCTCTACAGAGCACTAGTGAGACCTCCAGTATTGTGCGCAGTACTGGAGACCATATCTCCAGAAGGATATCGATACTTTGGAGAGAGTTCAGAGAAGAGCTACTAAACTAGTACATGGATTGCAGGATAAAACTTACCAGGAAGGATTAAAGGACCTTAACATGTATAGCTTGGAAGAAAGATGAGACAGAGGGGATAAGATAGAAACTTTTAAATACATAAAGGGAATCAACAAGGTAAAAGAGGAGAAAATATTGAAAAGAAGAAAAACTGCTACAAGAGGACATAGTTTTAAATTAGAGGGGCAAAGGTTTAAAAGTAATATCAGGAAGTATTAATTTACTGAGAGAGTAGTGGATGCATGGAATAGCCTTCCTGCAGAAGTGGCAGTGAAGGAGTTTAAGCATGCATGTGATAGGCATAAGGCCATTCTTTATATAAGATAGGGCCAGGGGCTATTCATAGTATTCAGTATATTGGGCAGACTAGATGGGCCAAATGGTTCTTATCTGCTGACACATTCTATGTTTCTTTGTTTCTATTACTTCTGTGCAATATTAGCACCTCTGCTTAATCCTTTCACATTCCCCTGATGGGCAGTGAATTAGGGTCCTTTGAAGGGTTAAGGCCATTCTAAGGGCAGATGTGGTCACCCATGTCGGGGCAGGTGTTCTGTATAGATAGGTAGTGCATTCCAGGTCCCACTTCCCAATTTACACCAGGGTATAATAGGGACTATTTAACCTTTTTACTATCTACAAACTTCAGCACTGGCACTATAACATCATCATCCATCACCCTAATGGGACCAGTCTTTTGCTTTAACCGGTATTTTACTGGAAACTGATTATTCTGGAAGCTGGTAAGGCCATTTTATGCTATTTTCCAATGCCCAAGATAGACATACCTGACACAATGGGCACTAATAAGTGTTTTTCTGACACCATTTTACAAGTGTCACATATAGAGACTATCTTTTTAAGCTGAATAACCTTAGAAAAATTGGTATATCAATATACAGTTCTATTAAAAGTTATGTTTTTTGGAATTATTTCTTCCCTCTGGATGTAATTTGCTGATTTAGAGAGCATTTCCGGAGTAAGCACTGTGATCATTACGGCTTTTTTGTTCTTTTGAATTTCTTCCTTAGCATGAAATCATTTAACTTTTGGTTTATGTTAGGATTCATGTGCATTATGCTCCTGGCTGCAGCAAATTCTTTTTAAAAGATCAGATCAAACTAATATGCATTTTCCTATTAAGCATGAATTATTGTGTTTAGCTGTCATTGTGTTGAGACCAACCTAATAGTGTACGCTGTCAAGCTATATTAACACTTTACTGTTTGATTGTAAGGCCAGCTTCTTGCCTGTCTTATACAATGGCTTGTCATATTTGATCATTCATTGCTGAGTCTTGTATAAATGTCAACCCCATGGCACATCCAGGATCACAGTTTAACACCTGCATAGGTTGTCATGTAAGATTTATTAGTAATCCATACCCTCTTTTCCCCTAAAGAATTAACTATAATTGGTAAATGCTAATATTTCACAGTATCACTATGTGTGAGGTTGGGTTACCCAAAATAGGCAAAAAATAATTCAGTGGAGTATCTGTCACTTTTAATGGACCTAACATCACAAAGTCCAAATTCCACCTTATTGTTAGGAACATGGTTATAATTAAGATGATAAAGATAGGTCTCTTAAAATGCAGTGAATTAGGTAGTGGGGAAAAGCCCCCAAAAAGCTGTGTCATCTATGATTTAGAAATATAAATTAATAGTGATTAAATTGTGTATTCAGGGTTGTAATTTCAGTTATAATTTTTTTTTCATGCCTTTATATAGTTTCTTTTTTATAGCAAATCTTTATTTTGTATTAATAGGGTTATCATTTATTTATAGTTACAGAACACATGAATATAACTTTGTATTTAAAATTAATCATGAATTGATCATGATTTGATTTTATTTCCAGTAACTTTCTTACACTGAAAAGTTTGAAAATATTCATAATTACTGAGTGAAAATGTTTCTTCTTCATTTGGTTCTTTGCAGTAAGTGTTTTTCTTTCTGCCCTTCTTTTTATCCTTTCCAGGCTTAGACAAGAAAATGTCCCTATTACTATTTTTCTCACACAATTTCAGCATAGGTTACATATTTACATAGAAAATACGGTTGAAAAAAGACATAAGACCATCAAGTTCAACCAAGGGATAGGTGGTTGAAGTTCGGGTTTGTCGGGTTTGGATGAACTTCGGCTCAAAGTTCGGGTTCGGGACCCGATCTTGACCCGAACCCGAACCCCATTGTAGTCAAAGGGTACCCGAACTTTGGGGCACTAAAATGCCTGTAAAATAGATATAGTAAGGGTTAGAGAGCTGCAAAAGGAAGCAAAATGGGGTTAAGAGCCAGAGAATTGCCCTGCAAACAAATGTAAACAGGAAAATTACTTAGAATAACATAGAATAGAAAAAAATTTAAAATAATAATCTTGAACTAGGAAGCAGAGGTCAAAGTGGAGTAGGAGGTTGAGGAGGCAGTGGATGTGGCGATGTAGGTGGAAGCGGCGGTGGAGGAGGTAGCCAACACAGTTTTTTTATTTTTTATTTGTTTGTTTTATAAATTTGGGAAGACCCCAAAACATTGGGAAATAGAAAAGAGAAAGTGCGCTGGAGTATAACAATGGTTGGGTGCGACCGGTATACTTGTTTACTCAGCACAAGGTACGGACAAGTCCTGTGAGATCCATGCCTGTTTCATTTTAATGAACATGAGCTTGTCAGCATTGGCTGTGGACAGGCGGTTGCGCTTGTCTGTGATCACACCCCCTGCCGTGCTAAACACACGTTCGAACAATACACTGACCGCAGGGCAGGCCAGCACCTCCAAGACGTAAAGGGCAAGCTCAGGCCATGTGCCCAGAAGTTGAATGGGGCAGACCCATCAGTCAGTACGTGTAGGCGTGTGCACACATACTGTTTCACTATGTTGCTGAAATGCTGCCTCCTGCTAAGACGTTCCATATCAGCTGGTGGTGCTGGTTGTTGTGGCGTGCTGACAAAGCTTTTCCACATTTTGGCCATGCTAACCCGCCCTTCTGAGGAGCTGGCAGTGCCGTATCTGCGTTGGCGACTTCTTCCTCCTCCTCTGCCTTTATCTTGTGCTTCCACTGAGCCCCCGCTGTCAGGTGGGAATGCCATCAGCAGCACGTCTACCAGCGTGTGCTTGTAGTTGCGCATCTTCCTATTACGCTCCAGTGATGGAATTAAGGATGGAACGTTGTCCTTGTAGTGGGGATCCACCAGGGTGCCCACCAAGTAATAAGCACTGGTTAGAATGTGGGCAACTCGGCGGTCGTTGCGCAGGCACTGCAGCATGTAGTAGCTCATGTGTGCCAGGCTGCCCCGAGGCAACGACAAGCTGTCCTCTGTGGGAGGTGTATCTTCTTTGTTCTCTGTATCCCTCAGCCATGCTGCAGTGATGCCCATGAACTGCTTTGGGTGCCACCCTGCTGTCAACACGGTTCCTCCTCCTCATCATCCTCCTCCTCCACATCCTCCAGAACTGTGCCCTGAATGGACAGTTGTGTATCTGGCCTCCGTTGGTGCAGGAACCCACGCTCTGAGCGACTTGTGAATAACTGGCCTGATAACCGTGGAAATGATCCCTCTACATCCTGTGCCACCTACTCTTCCATCATTGCCTGAATTGTTTTTTCAAGGAGACATAGAAGTGGGATAGTAACACTGAGGACGGCGTCATCGGCACTGACCATGTTGGTGGAGTAGTGTTGATAACGAATATTCGAATTTCGAATTTTTATCGCGAATATAGGTACTTCGAAAATTCGCGAAAATTTCGAATATGGTTATATATATTCAAAATTTCGAATATTCTAATTTTTTCAGATTTTTTTTTTCCCGATTTTTTTTTTTTTTTTTTTATCAGTACACATGATCCCTCACTGCTTCTAGCTTGTGGGCCAATAAGAAGGCTGCAATATACTTGACTTTAGGAGTAGTAGTGTTTGCGAATTTTGCTCTATATTCTTTTTTTTTTAATATTCGCGATATTGCTATATATTTTTGTTTTAGAATATTACGAATATTCAAAAAAACAAAGTTATAGCAATATAGAGAATATTCTAAAAAAATCGAATAGAGCAATTTAGCTAATATAGTGATATAATCTTCTTTGTCTAATAGTTGTAAGTTGAAAAATTCGCAATAAAAAATGCGAATACGAAAACTCTAATTCCGAAAATTCGCATATTGCACAATCATTACCTTTCCGATTTTTTGAGTAAAAAAAAAAATCGTGAATTTTCGAATTTGCAAATTTTCGACGAATATTCTACTAAATATTCGCAAAATATTGCGAATTCGAATATAACCCCTGCCGCTTATCATTATGGTGGAGTACTCAAAACAGCGCAACAAGGCACATTTGTCCCGCATGGAGGCCCACTCATTGGTGGTGAAGTGGTGCTGTTCCGCAGAGTGACTCACCTGTGCGTGCTGCAGCTGAAACTCCACTATCTCCTTATGCTGCTCGCACAGTCTCTTCAGCATGTGCAAGGTGGAGTTCCACCTTGTAGGTACGTTGCATATGAGGCGGTGAGCTGGAAGGCCGAAGTTATGCTGCAGCGCAGACAGGCGAGCTGCAGCAGGGTGAGAAAGCAGAAAGCGCGCAGAGACGGCCCGCATTTTCTGCAGCAGCTCCGACATATCGGGGCAATTTTTCAGGAACCTCTGCACCACCAAATTCAGCACATGCGCCAGGCAAGGGATGTGAATCAAACCGTCTAGGCCCAGAGCTGCTATGAGATTTCACCTGTTATCGCACAACACCAGGCCGGGCTTTAGGTTCAGTGGCACCAACTACTCATCGGTCTGTTGTTCCATGCCCATACACAACTCCTGCGCGGTGTGGGGTTTTTCCCCAAAACAGATGAGTTTCAAATCAGCCTGCTGTCATTTCCCCTGGCTGTGTTGAAGTTGGTGCTGAAGGTGTTACGCTGACCGGATGAGTAGGTGGTAGAGGAGGAAGTGGAGGAGGAGGAGGCAACAGGAGGCAAACTGAAACGTCCTGCAATCCTCGGTGGTGGAATGACATACACCAAACTACTATCCGCTTCAGGCCCAGCTGCCACTGCATTTACCCAGTGTGCAGTTAGGCAGATACAAAGTCCCTGCCCTTGCTTACTGGTCCACATATCGGTGGTTATGTGGACCTTGCCACAGATGGCGTTGCGCAGTGCACAATTAATTTTGCCTAGGACTTGGTTGTGCAGAGCAGGGATGGCTCGCCTGGAAAAGTAGTGGCGGCATGGAACCACGTACAGTGGGACAGCCACCGCCATAAGGTTTTTCAAAAGTCTCCATCTCCACCAGACACACCAGACAGAATGACAGCATTTCAAAGAACAGGAATTTTGAAATGCTGGCATTCAGGGCCAGGAATTGCGGGTGGATAGGGGGGGTACTTCCTCTTTCTTTCCTTGTTTTGGAGATGGACATCTGAACGCTTCCATGGGAAAGTGTGGAGACACTTGGTGATGGAGACGGAGGTGGTGACGTTGCTGTCACATCCTCTGTTTGCTGGGTGGCAGGTGCCACTGTCACTCCAGAGGGGGAGGAAGAGACCGAGACTGCAGCAGAAGAGGGAGCAGGAGGAGCCTGAGATCTTTCATTGTTTTTGAGGTGTTTACTCCACTGCAGCTCATGCTTTGCATTTAGATGCCTGAACATGCAGATGGTGCTCAGGTTTAGAACATTTATGCTTCGCTTTCGGCTCTGATTACACAGCGTGCAAACCACTCACATCTTTTCGTCAGCACATTGTCTGAAGAACTGCCATGCCAGGGAACTCCTTAGAGCTGGCTTTGGTATGCTCAGTCCCTGGGTGTGGTGGGCAGTAGAAGATGTACTGGATAGGGGACTGCCTCTCTGCTTTTGCACCCTGCTCCCTCTTTTGCTGTGTGGCTGGCGCTGTGTGACCAATACCTCTTCCTCAGAACTGCACACATTATTTGCATGACCTTGATTCCATGTGGGGTCTAGGACCTCATCATCCTCCACATTATCTTCAACCCACTCTTCACCCCGCCCTTCTTGCCGGTCTGCACACTGCAGAAAGCCACAGCAGTTGGCACCTATGTTTCGTCATCATCAGAGACGTTCTGCAGTGGTCCTCCTATGTCGACATTCTGAAACATAAGTGGTTGGGCATCGATGCACTCAATCTTTTCCACTTATGGGACAGGGCAAGGTGGATGCCCCAACGAAACCCCACCAGCAGAGTCATCAAAAAGAATAAGAAACTGCTGCATGACTTGGGGCTCAGACTGCTTGGCTGATTTGCAAGGGGGTGAAGTGAAAGACAGATGCCCATGGGCTGCAGGTGCCAACTCTGCGCTTTCAGCAGGGGACCGGGTGGGAGACAAAGTGAAGGAACTGGAGGCACTGTCAGCCACCCAATCTACTACCGCCTCTACTTGTTCTGGCCTCACCATTTGTACACTGGTATTCGGGCCTACAAAATAACGCAGAAGTTTTTGTCATTTAAGTGAACCTGAGGAAGGTGTATCATTTGGGCTTGTAGCTGGCACAGATCGACCACGTCCTCTCCCTGCAACAGAAGCTCCACCAACACCAGCAGCACCACGATCAGGGCCACGTCCCTTATTTGATGCTCTCCTCATTCTTTGAGGTCACCCACCGAACTAACAGACGGATTAACTATATTAATTTTCATGTCACATATGCAATGAAAGTGAACCTCAGAAAAAAAATGGGTATATGTCACCCACTGAACTAACAGCCGGATTAACTGTATTTATTTCCCTGTCATGTATGCAATGCAGGTGTACCTCACAACAAGAATGGGAATATGTCACCCACCAATCTAACAGATGGATTAACTATATCAATTTCACTGTCACGTATGCAATGCAGGTATACCTCATACAAAAATTGGGTATATTTCACGCACTGAACTAACAGAATAATTTACTATATCAATTTCACTGTCACATATGCAATGCAGGAGTACCTCACAAAAATTGGGTATATTTCACCCACCGAACTAACAGACAAATTAACTCTATCAATTTCCTTGTCAGGTATGCAATGCAAGTGTACCTCACACAAAAATTGGGTATATTTCGCCCACCGAACTGACAGACAAATTAACTATGTAAATTTCCCTGTCACGCATGCAATGCAGGTGTACCTAACACAAAAATTGGGTATATTTCACCCACCAAACTAACAGACAAATTAACTATATCAACTTCACTGTGACGTATGCAATGCAGGTGTACCTCAAACAAAAATTGGGTATATTTCACCCACCGAGCTAACAGACGGATTAACTGTATTAATTTCCGTGTCACGTATGCAATGCAGATGTACCTCACGCAAAAATTGGGTATATGTCACCCACCGAACTAACAGACGGATTAACTGTATTTATTTCTCTGTCAGGTATGCAATGCAGGTGTACCTCACAACAAGAATGGGAATATGTCACCCAGGAATCTAACAGACGGATTTACTATATCAATTTCACTGTCACATATGCAATGCAGGTGTACCTCACACAACAATTGGGTATTTTTCACCCACAGAACTAACAGACGAATTAACTATATGAATTTTACTGTCACGTATGCCATGCAGATGTACCTCAGACAAAAAATGGGTGTATGTCACCCACTGAACTAACAGACGGATTAACAGTATTTTTTTCCCTGTCAGGTATGTAATGCAGGTGTACCTCACAAAAAGAATCAGAATATGTCACCCACCAATCTCACAGACAGATTAACTATATTAATTTCACTGCCACATATGCTGACGAAGGATAGCAACTCTATCCGAAACGCATCGAGGCTTAGTGGTTTCTTTGACTACCCGTAGTCACAGTAGTGACGTCACTCCTGCTCTGTATGAGCATGAACCACGAGATTGAACTAAAATTTGTTTTATTAATATGCAAACTACCTCAATAAGGAGGCCAAGGGGACGTTCCTCTAGCAGTTGGAGCCCAGCCGCGCCCATCACTTCGGAGCCCAGCACCGCCCCACTGCTTATTTATTCACTGCTCATCTCCGACGTAATGTTTGAGGTACTTTGCATATTAATAAAACTGATTTTATAGACCAAATAAAAGACACATGGTAGTAATACTAGTATATTTTAATGCAAATCGGGGAGACTGATGTGGTGATGTTATTAGCTCAGTAAGTAAAATCCAGGTGACAGTGTCCCTTTCATATCTTTTGCTTTTAAGAATCAATCTAAACCCTTTTTAAAACTGTCCACTGTTCATACTGAGGAAATCTGTTCCACAGACTCACCGTTCTTACAGTAAAGAAGCTTTGATGCTTCTGGAGACTGCACTTTTTCTTCTCCAGTCAGAGGTTGTGCCCCCTTGTCTTTTGAGGGCAGTTTTTCCCTGTATTTTTTGTATGGCCCATTTATATATTTGTATATGTTAATCATGTCCCCCCTTAGACGTCTCTTCCCAAGACAAAATAAAATTAATTATTTTAATCTTTCTTCAATAGACCCTTCATGCCCCTTATCGGTTTAGTTGCTCTCTTCTGTACTTTTTCCAGCTGCAGAGCATTCTTTCTATGGACTGGTGCCTAGAACTGAACTGCATATTCCAGATGAGGCCGCACAAACACTTTGTAAACTGGTAATATTACATTCCTGCCCAGCAAGTCCATTCCTCGTTTAATGCATGACAATATCCTGGTGGCCTTAGAAGCAGCTGATTGACATTGTATGCTGTTATTTATTCTACCATCTACAAGGACACCCAAATCCTTCTCTATAAGTGACTCTCCCAGTGTTACATCCCCTAGGACATATGAAGCACAGACATTATTACTACCAAGATGTATAACTTTGCATTTATCCACATTGAATGTCATTTGCCAAGTTGATGCCCAATCACTCAGAGTGTTCAAGTCAGCTTATATTTTATGGATATCTTCCATAGACTACACAGTACTGCATAGCTTAGTGTCATCTGCAAAAATAGAAATTGTGTTATTAACCTCTTCAGGACACAGGGCGTACCGGTACGCCCTGATGTCCTGGTATTTAAGAACACAGGGTGTACTCGTACGTCCTGAGAATTTTCGATCACCGCAGCACCGCTTGCGGTGATCGGAACCAAATGCCTGCCGAAATCATTTGGCAGGCACTCTGCACCAATGCCCAGGGGGGTCTTGTGACCCCCCGATGTCGGCGATCGCAGAAAACCGCAGGTCAATTCAGACCTGCGGTTTTCTGCGTTTCCGGGTTATTCGGGTCTTTGATGACCCGATAACCTGTAAAGGACGGTGATCGGTGGTGTGATTATACACCACCAATCACTGTCCTGCGATTCTGTGAGGTAGCAATCACGTCACCTCTCAGGATCGCCTGCGATTGGCCCCCATGTGGCATGTGGGCGAAGCGCGGCAAGTTTGAATCTCCGCCGCTGCTCTCCTCCCTCATTCCGGTCCGTGGAGCAGCAGGAGATCGCGCTGCCCACCATCTTGTGAGTTTTTGGTGCCATAAGGCACCTTAGGAGGCAGGGATAGGCAGGGGCAGGCAGGTAGTGGGAGGTGTAGGCAGGGGTAGTTAGGGCAAGTTTAGGGTTAGATTAGGTAAAAAAAACAAAAAAACTTTTTTGGTCTGTGAGCCCCCTGATCGGTTGTCTGGGGTCCACAGCAGTTAGCTATGTGACCCTAGAACCCCCCAGGGGTGCTGCAGCTTGCCCCCCCCCTTCCCCCCCCACACACACACTTTTTTGGGGTGCAAGTTATTATTTTTTTTTTTCTTTGCATGCGCTATCGGTGGCTGGCACTCTTTGCGTCCGGCCACTGTTAGCGCATCGCCCACCTCGCCCCACAGCGCAGACACACACTCCCCTTTGGCCCGCCGGACGTTCTCGGCCGAGGAGGCATACGCCATCCTTGCCTCCGAGTCCGAGAGCCCCAGTGAGGATGAGGATGACCCCACGTTCCTGTTGTCATCCGCATCCTCCTCATCATCAAGCGATGATGAGCCCCCAAGGCGGCGGAGACGCCGCCAGGCGGATCGAGGGGACCTCCATGCTAGGGACCCTGTTGCCCAGCCTAGTACGAGCAGCTCGTAGGGTACTAGTTTTTTCCGGCCCACCAGGTCAGTCAACCTGAGCCCCCTGCAGGTGGACTTGTCTGGTGTACCCCAGAAAACTTTGAGCCCAGAATTCCTGATTTTGTTGGTGAATCAGGAATTCAGATTTACACAGTGGGTGTCACTGAATACGACTTTTTCTGCCTTTTTTTCAGTGAGGAACTGGTAAATCTGATGGTGGAGCAGACGAACCTGTACGCCCATCAGTTCGTCGCTCAACACCCGGGCTCATTTTTGGCTAGGCCAAGTGGCTGAACCCCGGTCAGTGCAGCCGAGATGAGGACGTTTTGGGGCCTCGTGCTGCATATGGGCCTAGTCAAAAAGCCCAGTGTCAGGCTGTACTGGAGTGGGGACGTCCTCTACCAGACCCCACCCTACAGTATGGCCATGACACGTTCCCGATTTGAGGCCATCCGGAAATGCCTGCATTATGCAGATAATGCAGCATGTCCCCCCCAAGGTGATCCTGCCAAGGACCGTCTGTATAAGATACGGCCAATCATCGATCACTTTGGGGCCAAATTAATGGAGGCCTATGTACCTGGAAGGGAGGTCGCGGTTGATGAGTCTCTCATTGCATTCAAGGGGAGACTAATTTTCCGCCAGTATGTTCTCTCAAAGCGGGCGAGGTATGGCGTGAAGCTGTACAAAATTTGTGAGAGTACCTCAGGGTACACTTACAAGTTTTGTGTGTACGAGGGGCAAGATTCCAGTATTCAACCCCCAGAATGTCCCCCCACTCTGGGTGTTAGCGGGAAACTTGTGTGGGACCTTATGCACCCACTGCTAGATAAGGATTACCACCTATATGTGGATAACTTTTATACTAGTATCCCCTTGTTCCCGTCCCTCGCCGCCAGATCCACGTTCGCTTGTGGGACCGTGCGGAAAAATCGGCGCGGCCTCCCTGCCTACCCCCTCCAGGTACCTATCACTAGGGCTGAGACCGGTGCCCTTACCAGTGGAAACCTGCTGCTGGTAAGATATAAGGACAAGAGGGATGTCCTTGTACTGTCCACAATTCATGGTAATGGCATCACCTCTGTCCCTGTGCGAGGTACCACAGCAACGGTCCTCAAGCCCGATTGTATCGTCGACTACAATCGGTATATGGGAGGAGTTGATCTCTCTGATCAAGTCCTCAAGCCATATAACGCCATGCGCAAAACCAAGGCATGGTACAAAAAAGTTGCGGTCTACTTGGTGCAGGTTGCCATGTACAACTCTTTTGTACTGTTCCAGAGCGCTGGCAACACAGGGACATTCCTCCAGTTCTATGAGGCATTCCTCAAGACCCTGATCTTTTCTGACCGGGAAAGAGCAGGTGGGAGTACCTCGGGAATTGGAGGCGTCCGGATCGTCCCTGGCCAACACTTTCCAGGTGTGGTCCTCCATACTGGAAAGAAGGGACAAACCCCAAAAAAATGCAAAGTGTGTCGCAGGAGGGGGATATGGAAGGACACGACTACTCAATGTGACACGTGCCCCGATCATCCGGCCCTTTGCGTTATTGGTTGCTTCAGGGAGTACCACACTTCCATGGAGTTCTAAATTTATAATCCCATTCACCAACTTAGCCACTGACTATTCAAAAAAACTATGGTTCTCAGACTTGAGATACCCCAAAAAACAAAAAAAAATAAAAAGTAGACTTACTAGGTAGCGCAGCGTCGGTACTAATCTCCTCTGTAAATATACCCCTAACCCCCCAGATTAACACAGTAAAACAAAACAAAAAACAAAACAAACAAAAAAAAATGCAAAAAAAGATTTTTTTTGTCACTTAACATAAAAAAGTGTAATAGCAAGCGATCAAAAAGTCATATAGCCCCCAAAATAGTGCCAAAAAAAACGTCCCCTCATCCCGCAAAAAATGAGCCCCTACCTAATACAATCGGCTAAAAAAAATAAAAAAGGACTCTTAGACTATAGATACAAAAATTTTTTTTTTGTATCCAAAAAGATAATATAGTCTAAAACCTAAATAATTGTAAAAAAATTGACTTATTAGGTATCGCCGCATCTGTAATAATCTCCTCTGTAAAAATACCCCATGAACCAACCCCCCAGATTAACATGGTAAAAAAAAAACTAAAAAAAGTGCAAAAAAAGATATTTTTTTTTGTCACCTTACATAAAAAAAGTGTAATAGCAAGCGATCAAAAAGTCATATAGACCCCAAAATGAGGCCAATAAAACCGTCCCCTCATCCCGCAAAAAATGAGCCCCTACCTAATACAATCGGCTAAAAAAATGTAAAAAATGACTCAGACTATAGAGATACAAAAAATTTATTTTTTGTATCCAAAAAGATAATATAGTCTAAAACCTAAATAATTGTAAAAAAAATAGGTTTATTAGGTATCGCCGCATCTGTAATAATCTCCTCTGTAAAAATACCCCATGACCCAACCCCCCAGATTAACACGGTCCAAAAAAAAAAAAAAAAAAATGGTGCCAAAACAGCTATTTTTGGCACTTTTCCATTTCAATCCGTCGTTTCCGGTAAAAACCAAGGGTTAACAGCCAAACAAAACTTAATATTTATTAACCTGATACTGCAGTTTACAGAAACGCCACATTTGTGGTTGTAAACTGCTGTATCAGTAAAAGGGAGGCGCAAAAGGAAAGGACCGAAATGGTTTCTGGAAGGCCGATTTTGATTGCCTTTTTTATTGACACCATGTCCATTTTAAAGCCCCCCTGATGCCCCCCTAGAGTAGAAACTCCATAAAAGTGAAACCATCTAAGAAACTACACCCCTTAAGGTATTCAAAACTGATTTTACAAACTTTATTAACCCTTTAGGTGTTCCTCAACAGTTTATGGCAAATGGAGATGAAATTTCTGAATTTTAATTTTTGGTAACCTTACCTCACAAAAATGTAATATAGAGCAACCAAAAAACATATGTAAACCGCCACCTTATCCTGTAGTTTCCATAATGGAGTCACTTTTAGGGAGTTTCTACTCTAAGGGTGCATCAGGGGGGCTTCAAATGGGACATGGTGTAAATAAACCAGTCCAGGAAAATCTGCCTTCCAAAAACCATACGGCGTATGTTTCCCTCTACAGTAGTGTACGACTACATATGGGGTGTTTCTGTAAATGGCAGAGTCAAGGCAATAAAGATACAGTCTTGTTTCACTGTTAACCCTTGATTTGTTAGTGGAAAAAATTGGTTGAAATGGAAAATTGGCAAAAAAATGAAATAGCATAGTTTGTGAGATCGTTTTGAATACCTTGAGGGGTGTATTTTCTAACATGGGGTCTTGAGGGTGCATTTTTATGTGGTTTCTATTATGTAAGCCTCACAAAGTGAATTCAAACCTGAAGATTTGCTTCTAAACTTCTAAGCCTTGTAATGTCCCCAAAAAATAAAATAGCATTTCCCAAATGATCCAAACATGAAGTAGACATATGGGGTATGTAAATTAATGACTTTTTTTGGAGTTATTACTATGTATTGTAGAAGTAGAGATTTTGAAAGTTAGAAATTTGCTAATTTTTCCAAATATTTGGTAAATTTGGTATTTTTTTATAAATAAAAATGATTTTTTTTTACTCCATTTTACCAGTGTCATGAAGTACAATATGTTACGAAAAAATAATCTCAGAATGGCCTGGCTAAGTAAAAGCGTTTTAAAGTTATCACCACATAAAGTGACACTGGTCAGATTTGCAAAAAATGGCCTGGTCCTTAAGGTGAAATAAGACTGTGCCCTGAAGGGGTTAATCCCGTCCTCAATATCATTAATAAAAAAATTAAATAATAGAGGACCCAGCACTGAACCTTGGGGTTCTCCACTTATAACCCAGGACCATTCTGAATAGAAATCATTGACCACAACTCTCTGGACATGGTCCTTCAGCCAGTTTTCAATCTGATTACAAACTATACTTTCCAAGCCTATAGACCTTACTTTACCTATTAACCATCTATGAGGGACAGTATAAAAAGCCTTTGCAAAATCGAGAAACCTTACATCCACAGCAGCCCCTCTGTCCAGGCTTCTACTCACCTCCTCATAAAAACAAATCAGGTTAGATTAACAACTTATGTTCTTCGTAAACCCATGTTGGTTATCACTAGGGATGAGCGAACCCGTGGAAGTTCTGGTTCGCCGGGTTCGGCCGAACTTCAGGTCAAAGTTCAGGTTTGGCCCCGAACCCGGACCCCATTAAAGTCAATGGGGACCCAAACTTCCCTTTATTATTTTCTATTATAACATGGTTATAACGGAAAAATAATAGCATTCTTAAGACAGAATGCTAAATAAAATGGCCATGGAGGGGTTAAAAATAATTTTTAAAAATCACCTCATCCACTTGATCGTGCAGGTCTTCTTTCTTCAGGACCTGCGAAAAGACCTGTGATGACGTCACTGTGCTCACCACGTGGTGTGAGAAGGTCTGTTAGACGTTCTTCTCTACCTCTTGCATGAGGTTCTTTGTTTTGGTTTCACTTTGTCATCTCCTTTCCTTCTCCCAGCTGTCACCTATTTACACTAATTGTCCTTCTTTATATTCCCTCCCATACTGCCTCACTTTGCGGTTTATACTTCTTCCTGGATGAGTTGTTCACTGCTGGAGGCTGCTACTGCTGATTCCTCAGATAAGTCCTTTTCCTTTATTTGTGTTTCCTTGCTGGCTTGATTCTAGGTGACCCTGACTCCGTCCGTATTAAGTGCAGGGAGCCGGTGGTCGTGTCCCCTCACTATTATAGGGTTTTCAGGTGTCACACAGTATAAATTACGTGGGCATGCAATCGTCTACCATAAAGACCTTTGCATGGGCATAGCAGTCAGGGAGAGCTCTAGGGGTTTTATAGGGCTCACCCATATGCTCCTTAGTTTGTGATCAAGCCAGTCGGATGTTTATTTATAAGTTCCAGCTTTCTGCAACACCTTCCGTGACACCCAGATATCAGCTCCTTTCTCTTCTTTTGTATATACAGAGCTAAAAAACCCATTTAGTAATTCTGCCTTTTCCTTATCTTCAGTGACTAACCCCCCTTTACCATTATTTAGGAGACCTACGTGCTCAAACCATGTTTTTTTAGCATTTATATATTTAAATATTTTTGGGGATTTGTTTTGCTCTCTTTTGCCACCTGCTATTCTTTTACAGATTTTATTAAGCCCCTTGTAAACTTCAAAGACTACAGCTGACCCCTCAGATATATATTTTTAAATGCCTTTTTTGTCATTTATTGCCCTTTTTACAGTAGCTATAAGCCATGGGGGTGGGTAATTTAGATGTTTATATTTGTTACCTAAAGGAATACATTTTATAGTGCAATTACTCAATATGGATTTAAAGCTCTCCCGTGTATCCTCAGTATTATTATGTGACAGTAGCAGCTCCCAGTCTATGCCCTGAAATGCTGCCCTCAACCCAGGGAAATTAGCCTTTTTAAAAATCTGTGTTTTTGCTCTGCCCGACAGAGTTTGCTTCTTATATTTTAGGGGGAATATAATTATATTGTGGTCACTATTACCTAGTGTTTCTCGAACAGTAACATTTCCAACAAGCTCTACATCATTAGAAATTACCAGATCCAACAGACTATTGCCCCTAGTGGGAGCTTCTATAAACTGGCCTATAAAGTTGTCCTGCAGCAAGTTGAGGAATCTTCTCCCCTTTGCGGTTGAGGCAGAACCATGACCCCAGTCAATGTCTGGGAAGTTAAAATCCCCCATTATGATCAGTGTACCAGTCTGAGTAGACCGCTCTATTTGGTTAAGCAGTTGAGTTTCTATCTCCTCTGTTCTATCAGCTCTATTTTTCATCAATGTACAGTTCTGCCCAGTCTTCTCCCTACTTTCCTCACTAACCCTAGCCCTCACTAAATCCTCTCTGTCCCCTCCTATATCCCACTCTCTATCTACACTACACTGCGTGCAGAATTATTAGGCAAATGAGTATTTTGACCACATCATCCTCTTTATGCATGTTGTCTTACTCCAAGCTGTATAGGCTCGAAAGCCTACTACCAATTAAGCATATTAGGTGATGTGCATCTCTGTAATGAGAAGGGGTGTGGTCTAATGACATCAACACCCTATATCAGGTGTGCATAATTATTAGGCAACTTCCTTTCATTTGGCAAAATGGGTCAAAAGAAGGACTTGACAGGCTCAGAAAAGTCAAAAATAGTGAGATATCTTGCAGAGGGATGCAGCACTCTTAAAATTGCAAAGCTTCTGAAGCGTGATCATCGAACAATCAAGCGTTTCATTCAAAATAGTCAACAGGGTCGCAAGAAACGTGTGGAAAAACCAAGGCGCAAAATAACTGCCCATGAACTGAGAAAAGTCAAGCGTGCAGCTGCCAAGATGCCACTTGCCACCAGTTTGGGCATATTTCAGAGCTGCAACATCACTGGAGTGCCCAAAAGCACAAGGTGTGCAATACTCAGAGACATGGCCAAGGTAAGAAAGGCTGAAAGACGACCACCACTGAACAAGACACACAAGCTGAAACGTCAAGACTGGGCCAAGAAATATCTCAAGACTGATTTTTCTAAGGTTTTATGGACTGATGAAATGAGAGTGAGTCTTGATGGGCCAGATGGATGGGCCCGTGGCTGGATTGGTAAAGGGCAGAGAGCTCCAGTCCGACTCAGACGCCAGCAAGGTGGAGGTGGAGTACTGGTTTGGGCTGGTATCATCAAAGATGAGCTTGTGGGGCCTTTTTGGGTTGAGGATGGAGTCAAGCTCAACTCCCAGTCCTACTGCCAGTTTCTGGAAGACACCTTCTTCAAGCAGTGGTACAGGAAGAAGTCTGCATCCTTCAAAAAAAACATGATTTTCATGCAGGACAATGCTCCATCACACGCGTCCAAGTACTCCACAGCGTGGCTGGCAAGAAAGGGTATAAAAGAAGAAAATCTAATGACATGGCCTCCTTGTTCACCTGATCTGAACCCCATTGAGAACCTGTGGTCCATCATCAAATGTGAGATTTACAAGGAGGGAAAACAGTACACCTCTCTGAACAGTGTCTGGGAGGCTGTGGTTGCTGCTGCACGCAATGTTGATGGTGAACAGATCAAAACACTGACAGAATCCATGGATGGCAGGCTTTTGAGTGTCCTTGCAAAGAAAGGTGGCTATATTGGTCACTGATTTGTTTTTGTTTTGTTTTTGAATGTCAGAAATGTATATTTGTGAATGTTGAGATGTTATATTGGTTTCACTGGTAAAAATAAATAATTGAAATGGGTATATATTTGCTTTTTGTTAAGTTGCCTAATAATTATGCACAGTAATAGTCACCTGCACACACAGATATCCCCCTAAAATAGCTAAAACTAAAAACAAACTAAAAACTACTTCCAAAAATATTCAGCTTTGATATTAATGAGTTTTTTGGGTTCATTGAGAACATGGTTGTTGTTCAATAATAAAATTAATCCTCAAAAATACAACTTGCCTAATAATTCTGCACTCCCTGTATCTACCTCCTTATTAGTATGACCCCCCACGCTCCCCCAAGATCCTACGTTAAAATCTCCTACAGGTTAAATGGAATATTTCTAGCAATTTTATGAAACTGGCATAGTGGCTACAGTGCTCTTAAGGTATAGCTTTGATATGGCCAAATACTGTAGAAATCTACAGTTTTAACACAGATTAATGTGGTTTTAGATAATCGATTATCACTGTCAGTGCTGTTTTTTCGATTTACTGCTGTTTGAAAGCCAGTCTGATCTGTGGCACATCCACAAGTTGACGCAGTTTGCCTTCACTTCTTGATTGTCTTTTAACTATCAAAAAACACAGAATCCCGAGATGAACGCATCATTGAAATCAACCCTGGGTTGGCACAACCTGGGTTCTCTGATACCTGTGGATGGATGTTGGACATTAGGGATTATGTAAGGATTGTGTCCGGCCAAGTATATCCCTTCATGGCAGCTGTTTACCTTTTGGCAGAAATATTCTTTCAGCAGGCAAGTCTCCATGCTACAAGGATTGTATAGTCATGAATTTGTTCGAGGGGCCTTCATAGTCTAACTTTTTATTACTATTAGGCTCAGTTCACACCTGAGCGTTCTGAAAGGAGCGCTCTGTATGCGCGATTGTACGGGCGTTTACAAGCGCGCATACAGAGACAAGCGCGACAAGCGCCCAAAAAAACGCTCCTGTACTTGTGTGAGCGTCGGGCGTTTTACAGCGCGATCGTACGCGCTGTTAAACGCCCAGGTGAGAACCATTCCCATAGGGAAGCATTGGTTTCTCCTTGTTGAGCGTTTTACAGCGCGTAGGAACGCGCTGTAAAACGCTCAGGTGTGAACTGAGCCTAAAGTATCTCTGGGAGAAGGTAAAATGAGCTTTTCAAAGTATGTTAATACCTTTATTTAATTTTTGGCAATTGAAAGAAATTATTCTCTCTGCATTTGCCAATATACCTATTTCAGAATCTTGTGAAGATAATACCATGAAAAATTTTGCAGTTCTGAATGTCAAAGGAGCTCCAAACTGCTACTAGAAAGGTGACTCCAATAAAGTGGTCATTCAGTGTATATTATGAATTTCACCAACAGAAATTTATGGACTTTTAAAAACCATTCCGATGGAAACATTTATCAATGTGTTGCACCACTACTGTGGCCTAAGAAAGTCAGAAATTATGGCGCACACCATATCTCTGCTATATTTTGTGATTTTTCACTTCTCTAGCCATTTTTTTAAAGTGGCCAAGAAAATTGTAAGGTTTAGGGGAGGGAGGCGCTTCCCACAGCTTAACAAAATTTATTGTGAGTCTATGCACTAGAAATTCAAGCTACAAGCTGGTGTAGATGTGAAGTAAACCACCATCATTCACACCAAGTTCTGCCATAATAAATCTTCCTAGCTGCGGGAGGCTTGCCCCACCAACTTCTTACCACTTTTGAAAACTGGTGAGAGAATTGAAAAAACACCAATTATGGAGCAAATATGGCACACAACATAATTTGCAACTTTCTTGTAGCAATAAGGACATAAAACATTTGAAAAATGTCCCTGACTGTGCTAAAAGGTGGAGATTCACTTTAAAGGAAATGTTTTACCAAAAATTATCTACCAGTTAAATACAAATAGGATAGTGACACATATAATGTATTTCTAATCTGTTTTTGTTTTCTGATTGCATATTTATTTATTCTATTTCCTGAACATGATTATGGGGGCGATCATCTTGCCTGAGATGCTCTTAACAGTATTTAAAAAGTATTAAGAACATTTCTTTTCAGCAGTCACATGGGCCATAGACACAATGGTCAGGAGGAGACTCTATTGAATTTAAAGGGAGAGTTATCTAGACATGTTCTGTAACCTTGCAGAGGTCATGGTACAAGGAAAGAATAGATGAGCTTTGAGAATCACCTATTCTTAGTGTTGATCATGAATATTCTAATCGCTAATTTTTATCGCAAAAATTGGCACTTCGAGAATTCATGAATGTCTAGAATATAGTGTTATATACTGTATTTTTCGCCCCATAGGTTTTTGAGGAGGAAAATAAGAAAAAAAATATTTTGAACCAAAAGGTGTGCTTTTGGTGGGTTTTGAACTAATGGTGGTCTGTGGATACTATTATGGGGGATCTGTGGATGGCACTGTTATGGGGGCATCTGTGGATGGCACTGTTATGGGGGCATATGTGTATAGCACTGTTATGGAGGATCATTGTGGGGGCATCTGTGGATTGCACTGTTATGGGGGCATCTGTGGATGACACATATATAGCATCTTATCTAATGTGTCATCCACAGATCCTCCATAACAGTGTCCCTGTGTAGTGAATGGGGGCCGGCATCTGGTTCTGTAATGGCAGCGGGGCCCGGTGCAGTCACTGTTTTCTACTACACCGGGCCCCGCTCACTGTAGTATAATCATATCTAACTTGTGGGTATTTTTAAAGTATTCAAATCCTCTTAAATCCAGCGCTGTACTACTTACCACTAACTTCTTGGCAGTCAGGAGGCTGGGCAAGAGCTCGCAGCGTATGTCACTACGCTCACTGCCCCTGCGCCGCCTGCTTCATTCATAAAGTGGGCGGAACAGGCGCGTGACGTAGTGAGCGGACTCCTGAATGCCTCCTGATTATACTACAGTGAGCGGGGCCCGGTGTAGTAGAATACAGTGACTGCATCGGGCCCCGCTGCCATTACAGAACCAGATGCCGGCCCCCAGCCCCTCCTCCATCTAAGCCATACACCCGACGGTTGCAGCATTCACTTTTTGGGGGGGGGGGGGAGTGCGTTTTATAGGGCGAAAAATACGGTATTCGTATTCGCAAATATTAAATTTTTTTTTCTTCATCTGAACCTATGGATTGCTTGTGGGCCAATAAGAAGGCTACAATATCTTTGACTTTGGGAGTAGTGTTGATCAAGAATTTTCGTATCGCAAATTTTTATCACAAATTTTCTGATTGCCGATTTTCGCAATCAAGAAAGTAATGACTGGAGATCACAAATTCTCGAATTCGCAAATATATGACAAATATTCGCCCAAATATTTGTAAAATATCACAAATTTGAATATTGCCCCTGTCGCTCATCACTTCCTATTATGAATGGTGGACCCTAGCTTATCTGTCACTCTAATGCCTATAATGATATCATCTCTATTTGTAGATAAGCAGATAACTGCGGAAAAGTGAAATGTACAGACCAAGAAGTGGCACCTATTATTAGGCTAAGTGACCAGTGCAAAAACTGCAGGATTTTATTATATTTTTTGTTTAAATATAGCTATTGACACAGAAACATTAAAAATAGTACCATCAAAAAATTTCAAACTTTCAAATTAAACTTAAAAATGTGATTGAAACAATAGGTCATTTTCTGTTGACACATTCCCTTTAATTTCAAGATTTTGTCCAGTGTACCACAGATAACAGATTGCCATGAAACACATTTAGATTATAGTTAAATATTTTATTAAAGGGGATTATGTAAACTTCTGTCACAGAAAAACAATTATATATTATGCCACTTGCCTGATATTATATGAAATATAACAATGTTTGGTATCCCAGTAATTGGAAAACTCCTAGCATGCTCTAACAGAGCACAGGGAAGGCCATAGGTTCCAAATCCTTATTATATATATTTTGGAGCTTAATATTAAACTAAAATAGATGTTAGAAAATTCATCAGACAATAAAATGTAATGTATATTGCAGGCAAAATAGTAATTGTATGTCTATTGTTTCCATATGCTTGATATTTTGTGCGGATGTAGCACATCATTAACCGGTAAATCATTTGTGTTTTTATTTCTTCAGGTCTATATTGCTATAGTGTTCTCACCTCTTCCTAAGTTCTGATTCCATGAGGATTTGTCTTTTCTTCTGAGGGGGAGGTGGCGGGAGTTCATCTTTGCCATGCTTAACAAGAATTTGTTCCCTGGTAGTCACCATAGTTACTGTTTCCATTACAGTTGTCTGGGTTAGTGATGTCTGAGTGGTGGTGACAGCCTGTGAAATCTGTGAAAAGTATTGAGACAGAGGTCACACAATATTCGAAAGACTTCAAAAAAGGCTGTTTGAAGTGTCAATAGAAAATAATGAGAAACTGCATTTTGTATGATCAAAGTATGGCCTCCAGAGCATAATAATACTTAAGTGAACATACAAACTCATAGTTTTGTCTGTCTCAACTAATGTCAAAACAGCAGTAAAACAATTCAATACTATGGCCTCTGCTCTAAAGTCCCATCAGTTTCTATTTTTCAAGATCTGGCATACAATAATTTGTTGTTTTTGTCCGATTTATAAGTATGGCAGGCATAAATAGGTAAACAGTAAGTATTCAAAAATAATACAATACACATATAAAAACATAAACAAAAATATGTCAAGTCACAATTTTTTTCCAGAGGTATTTTGTTCTTTTCAAAAGTTGCATATCAGTGAATCACACGCGATATCAATCCTCATCCAATCTATGGTTATAAACATAGCAACCAATTCAGATTCCAACAGTGTTGATTGAGCAGCAAAGTGCTCGGGTGTTCGGGTGCTCGGGTCGAACACCTCGGGATGCTCGGGTGCTCTAGCGAGCACCTGAGTAAAATGGAATTCAATGGGAGAACCCGAGCATTAAACCAGGCACCCCCTGCTCTGAAGAGGGGAGGGTGTCTGCCTTTTAGGAAAAAGGTCAGAAATTGATGGAAACACCACCAAAAAGGTACGGGAACAGCATGGGGAGGATGTCTGGATGCATTTTGGACTCCCAGGTCGCTGCTGGGAACCATGTTGTCCAAGTAGTACGCTACTTTTACAGGCTGACAATAATACGCACAAAACCGAAGATGAAATAGATTTTAGGGGAAAAATTGTTAGGAAACAGTATTTCCAATATATTTATTTGTATATAAAGTGCAAGTGCTGCCAAAAATTACAAGGAAGAGGCACTCCGAAACAACCTGTATATCACATAATGGATGTCCTCATTTACATTTTGGTACAATTGTTCAGGTAGTGGGACTCCTACAATAATAAAGCCTATGCACTAAGTGAAAGGGCTTCCAAAAATTACAAGGAACCGGCACTCCAATACACCCTTTATTACACATAAAGGAGGGCATCATACACAGCCTTGAAAAATCATAATTGATGGCCTGCTGGTGACCCTCAAAAACATTTGGAGCAAAGACCTGTTGGTGACCCTCTAAAACATTACGGGCAAGGGACTGCTGCTGAGCTGACCATCTAAAACATTAGGGTAAGGGTCTGCTGCAGAGCTGACTCTCTAAAACATTAGAGGCGAGTGCCTGTTGCTGATTTGAGCATAGAAAAAATTATGGGCGAGTGCCTGCTGCTGAGCTGACCATTGAAAAAATAATGGGCAAGGGCCTTCTGGTGAGCTGACCCTGTAAAACATTATGGTTGAGGGTCTGCTGGTGAACTGACCCTCGAAACATTATAAGCAAGAGCCTGCTGGTGAGCTGACCCTCTAAAAGATTGTAGGTGAGGGCCTGCTGGTGAGCTGATCCTGTAAAACATTATGGTTGAGGGCCTGCTGGTGAGCTGACCCTCAAAAACATTATATGCAAGGGCCTGCAGATGAGCTGACTCTCTAAAATATTGTAGGTGAAGGCCTGCTGGTGAGCTAACCCTGTAAAACATTATGGTTAAGGGCTTGCTGGTGAGCCAATCCTCAAAAACATGATATGCAAGAACTTGCAGGTGAGCTAACCCTCTAAAAGATTGTAGGTGAGGGACTGCTGGTGAGCTGACCCTTAAAAACATTATATGCGAGGGCCTGCAGGCGAGTTGACCCTCTAAAAGATTGTAGGTTAGGGTCTGCTGGTGAGCTAACCCTGTAAAACATTAAGGTTGAGGGTCTGCTGGTGAGCTGACCCTCAAAAACATTATATGCAAGGGCCTGCAGGTGAGCTGACCCTCTAAAAGATTGTAGGTGAGGGCCTGCTGGTGAGCTGACTCTCTAAAACATTATTTGCGAGGGCCTGCAGGTAAGATGACCCTCTAAACCAGGCATGGCCAACCTGCGGCTCTCCAGCTGTTGTAAAACTACAACTCCCACCATGCCCTGCTGTAGGCTGCTAGCTGTAGGCAGTCTGGGCATGCTGGGAGTTGTAGTTTTGCAACAGCTGGAGAGCCTCAGGTTGGCCATGCCTGCTCTAAACGATTGTAGGTGAGGGCCTGCTGGTGAGCTAACCCTCTAAAATATTATATGCAAGGGCCTGCAGGTGTGCTGACCCTCTAAAAGATTGTAGGTGAGGGCCTGCTGGTGATCTAACCCTCTAAAACATTATATGCGAGGGCCTGTAGGTGAGCTGACACTATACAACATTAGAAGCGAGGGCAGAATAATAAGCATGTTCATATGATGGAAGAGGAGGAGGACGAGAAAATAAAGATTGAACCATATACCCTTTTTTGTGGTGGAAGGGGTGCATGGGAATACAGTGTATTCAGTACATTAAAAAAAAACACATTTAAAGTGCCTTTATGTTCAGCAGCTTTACTCTGGTGGAGTAGAGAAGTCAGGAGCAATCCAGGCCGTGGTCATTTTTATAAGAGTCAACCTGTCAGCATTTTAAGTTGACATGCAGATGCGCTTATCAGTTATTATGCCCCCAGCAGCACTAAATACCCGCTCTGATAAAATGCTGGCTGCAAAGCGGGCCAGCACCTCCAAGGCGCAGAGCACCAGTTCGTGCCACGTGTCCAGCTTGGACACTCAGTAATTGTAAGGCTCAGAGGGATCATTGAGGAAGCTGACACGGTCTTCCACATACTCCTTCACCATCTTCCAAAATTTTGCCCTCCTTGTGACACTAGGCCGCGCATCAGGGTGAGGGTGCTGGCGGGGTGTCATGAAGCTGTCCCAGGCTTTAGAGAGTGTTGCCCTGCCTCTGTTAGAACTGCTGTATGTTCCCCTCGTCTCCCCTCCTAGGTTGGCCAAGGAACTACGTTCTCTGCTGCCAGTGTTGTCAGCTGGAAATTTTTGGAGCAATTTTTCCACAAGGACCTTCTGGTATTGCACCATTTTGCTTGTCCTCTCCACCCCAGGAATGAGAGATGAGAAGTTCTCTTTGTAGCGGGGGTCGAGAAGGGTGAACAACCAGTAATCGGTGTTCATCAAAATGCGTAAAACGCGTGGGTCACAGGAAAGGCAGCCTAACATAAAGTCACCCATGTGTGCCAAAGTCCCAACAGACAAGATTTTGCTGTTGTCATCCAGAGGCTCACTCTCAATCTCCTCATCCTCTTCGCCCATCCACACTGAACAAATGTAATTAAACTTCTATGGGTACTACCCTCTGAAGCGGAGGCAACCGTCTCCTGCTCCTTCTCCTACTCCTCCTCATCCAATTTGCGCTGAGAAGACGAACTGAGGGTGATCTGGCTATCACCCTGTGTAATGTCTTCCCCCATTTCCACCTCGGCCTCGGCCTTAATTGTGAGCAGCGAGCATTTGAGTAGAAGTGGGATGGTGACACTGATAATAGCTTTATCACCACTCACCATCTGTGTTGATTCCTCAAAGTTTCTTAAAACCTCACAGAGATGAAGACATCCATGCCAACTCCTCGCTTGTGAATAGCGGAAGTTGACTGTAAAGGCGACAACCATGTTGCAGCTGGTATTCCATTACTGCCCTCTGCTGCTCACAAAGCCTGGCCAACATGTGGAACGTGGAGTTCCAGCACGTGCTCACATCGCACAACAGTCAGTGAGATGGCAATTTCAAGAGCTGATGCAGCATTGACAGACCGGCTGAAGCTGTCGATGACTTGCAGAAATGGGCACACACACGGCGCACTTTCACCTGTAGCTCAGGCAAATTGGGGTAGGTTTTGAGAAAACGCTGAACCACTAAGTTTAAGAAGTGGGCTAGGCATGGGATGTGTGTGAGCTTGCCGAGCTCCAAAGCCGCCACGAAGTTACGGCCATTAGCAGACACAACCATGCCTGGTTCTAGGTTGAGTGGCTAGAGCCACAGCTCAGTCTGGTCTCTTATCCCCCGCCACAGCTCTGCGGCGGTGTGCTGTTTGTCACCTAAGCATATCAGCTTCACCAAGGCCTGTTGACGCTTCAACACTGCAGTGCTACACTGCTTCCAGCTTCCGGCTGATGGCTAACTGGTGCTGCAAGAGGATAATTCTGAGGTGGAAGTGGAGGAGAAGGTGGAGGAGGAGAAGTGAGGGTTTTAGCCACTAGCGTAGGTGGTTGCGGAAACCCTGATGGAATTAGGGCCCCCAATTCTTAGCTTCGGTAGCACCTATGCCATCCTAGGGTACGACTCGCTCCCGACCTCCACAACGTTCGCCCAGTGTGCCGTCAGAAAAATGTAGCGTCCCTATCAGAAAGCACTTGTCCATGTGTCAGTGGATAAGTGGACCTTCCCAGTAACTGCGTTTGTCAAGGCACGGGCCATGTTACGGTACACATGCTGGTGTAAGGAGGGCACGGCACACTGTGAAAAGTAGTGGCGGCTGGGGACTGCGTAACGAGGGACGGCGGCGACATCAGGTTGAGGAAGGCCTCAGTGTCCACAAGCCTAAATGTCAACATTTCCAGGGCCAGTAATTTGGAAAGTTGTGCATTTAGTGCTATGGTCTGTGGGTGGGTGGCTGGGTATTTGCGCTTGCGTTCAAATGCCTGGGGTAAGGAAATTTGTACGCTTCGCTGGGACACGGAAGTGAATGTGTTCGCTGATGGTGCTTGCGAAGGTCCAGGTGCAGGGTGGGAAGCATCCGGGCCTGCCAGGGCCGTCTTTAATATTGATTGGACCCAAAAATTTACTTGGGCCCCCTGGATCCCGCCTTCCCACACCTTAGCAGGCAATCACGCCCTCCATCACAACACACACAAAAAAAATCCACACATCTGGTAGAGTACAGTGAATGACTGTAAATACTTCCAGTTCTGAAGACTCCAGCGGCTCAGGATCAGTGCTCTGGGCAGCTGGGCTCAGGCTGGAAGTGGGCACCGCTCTGCAGGAAGGAGACCGGGGCTCGGCTCACCCAAGTGTTACAGTGCACCCCAGCACCCCACAGTATGCAGTATAGCACCCTATAGTATACAGCAACCCACAGTATGCAGTATAGCACCCTATAGTATACAGCAACCCACAGTATGCAGTATAGCACCCTATAGTATACAGCACCACACAGTATGCAGTATAGCACCCTATAGTATACAGCACCACACAGTATGCAGTATAGCACCCCACACTATACAGTACCCCACAGTATAAAGTATAGCAGTATAGCAGCCCACAGTATACAGCACCCCACAGTATACACCTCACAGTATATAGTAGAGAAGTATAGCACTTCACCGTATACAGCACCCCAAACTAAGCATGATACAGCACCCCACACTATACAGCCCCCGACACTATACAGTACAGCAGTATAGCACTCCACAGTATACAGCACCCACAGTATACAGCCCCCCACAGTATACAGCCCTCCACAGTATACAGTACAGCAGTATAGCACTCCACAATATACAGTATACAGCCCCCCCACAGTATACAGTACAGCTGTATAGCATTCCACAATATACAGTATACAGCCCCCCACACTATACAGCCCCCCACAGTATACAGCCCCCCACACTATACAAGCCCCCACAGTATACATGCCCCCACAGTATACATGCCCCCACAGTATACAGTACAGCAGTATAGCATTCCACAATATACAGTATACAGCTCCCCACAGTATACAGGCCCCCACACTATACAGGCCCCCACACTATACAGGCCCCCACACTATACAGGCCCCCACACTATACAGGCCCCCACAGTATACAGCCCCCCACAGTATACAGTACAGCAGTATAGCATTCCACAATATACAGTATACAGCCCCCCACACTATACAGCCCCCCACAGTATACAGGCCCCCACAGTATACAGCCCCCCACACTATACAGCCCCCCACAGTATACAGGCCCCCACAGTATACAGGCCCCCACACTATACAGCCCCCCACACTATACAGCCCCCCACAGTATACAGGCCCCCACAGTATACAGGCCCCCACAGTATACAGCCCCCCACAGTATACAGGCCACCACAGTATACAGGCCCCCACACTATACAGACCCCACACTATACAGGCCCCCACACTATACAGGCCCCCACTGTATACAGGTCCCCACAGTATACAGGCCCCCACAGTATACAACCCCCTACAGTATACAGGCCCCCACAGTATACAGGCCCCCACAGTATACAGCCCCCCACAGTATACTGCCCTCCACAGTATACAGGCCCCCACACTACACAGCACCCCACTATACAGTAGATAACAGTATATTAGCATAACAGCCCCTGTCACCTTTTTCTGATGTAATCTTCACCAAAAAAGCTCCACAGTTAAGGCAAACTTCTGTCACAACACTCCTGGTAGGACCTTGATGACCTCATAGCCATGTGACCAGTAATATTGCTAGGTTACTGGTCACATGGTGATGATGTCATCTAAGGTCCTAGAGAATCACAGCTCTCACAACAGTACGCTGCCTGGAGTGCCGGCAGGCATGGCATGGCAGCACCCCCTGTGTAGCTGACAGCCTGACACCCGGGGAAGTGGCTAGCAGGGCTCAAGAGGCAGCTGCCTTGGGCCCCCCAGGAGCAACTGGGCCCGGGGTAGCTGCCCCTTGGTAAAGACGGCCCTGGGGCCTGCACCTTCAACAGGGGATTGGCCAGCACATAACACAGGGTTAGCGGAGGCAGGGGTGTGACCCGCAGACACAGATTGTGGACCTAGGTGTTCGGCCCACCTATTACGGTACTTTGATGCCATGTGGCAGATCATGCTGGTGGTGGTGAGGTTGCTAGTGCTCGCGCCCCTACTCATTTTTGTATGGCACAGGTTGCAAATTACAATTATTTTGTCATCCGCACTTTCCTCAAAAAAGCGCCAGCCTGCAGAACAACTACCTCTTGGCAAGGGAGATTTCCGCAAGGGTGTGCTCCAAGGAACAGTTGCGGGGCTGTTTGGTGTGTCCCGCCTTCTCACTTTTGCCACCCCACTGCCTCTTTCAGACTGTTGCGGTGCTGCGGATCTCTACCCCTCTGTACTGCTGTCTTCGCTAGGCTTGCCACCTTCCCAGGTTGGGTCAGTGACTTCATCGTCCACCACCTCCTCTTCCACTTCCTCACTCTGCTCATCCTCCTGACTTGTTGACCTAACAACAACGTCAGTTATTGACAACTGTGTCTCCTCCTCATCTTCAACCTCCTGAGACACTAATTGCCGTTAACTTATTGGCAACTGTGTCTCATCATCATAATCCACCTCGTGAAACACTAATTGCTGTTCCCAACCATCATCTTCTTGTGACTGTGGATGCTCAAGAGTTTGGGAATCAGGGCACAAGATCTCATGTCAATTTTCAAGCGAGCTTGTCGAGAGGCCCAAATAAAGGAATGGCACTAAAAAGAGCTCCTTGGAAGCACTTTAAATGTTGTTTAATGTACTCAATACACTGTAATCCCATGCATCCCTTTACCACAAAAAAGGGTATATGTTTAAATCTTCCTTTTCTCATCTTTCTTCTCCTCTTACATCATATCAACATGCTCATTTGTCGCATATAATGCCCTCGCATATAATTTTTTACAGGGTCAGCTCACCTGCAGGCCCTCGCATATAATGTTTTACAGGGTCAGCTCATCTGCAGGCCCTCGCATATAATGTTTTACAGGGTCAGCTCACCTGCAGGCCCTCACATATAATGTTTTACATGGTCAGCTCACCTGCAGGCCCTCACATATAATGTTTTACAGGGTCAGCTCACCTGCAGGCCCTCACCTACAATCTTTTACAGTGTCAGCTCACCTTCTGATGATGACAGCAAAGTCTTGCCTGTTGGTACTCTGGCACACATGGCTGACTTCATGTTAGGCTGCCTTTCCCGCGACCCGCGTGTTATACGCATTTTAGACAACATGGATTACTGGTTGTTCACCCTTCTCGACCCCCGCTACAAAGAGAACTTCTCATCTCTCATTCCTCTGGTGGAGAGTACAAACAAAACGGTGCTATACCAGAAGGTCCTTGTTGAAAAATTGCTCTACAGTTGATAGGGCAGACATCCAAATGGATCATCGGCATCACGTGGACGTGCAATCGCCTAGAAGTTATCTAGAGTCAAGAAAGCCGCAGCAGGCTCTCACCTACAAGTCCAGTCTCAGTAGCCAAGAGTCTGGTCAACACAATCCTCACCATGACGGCACACTGGGTGAACGTTGTGGAGGCTGGGAGCAAGTCGGCTGCTGGCACCAGACTTGCCCTCCAATAGATCCTCGTTAATGGAAAGTGTACTCATTCCAATAACAGGGCCTCTTGTTATTTATCGTCACTACCTCCCCGAGTCGGGAGTGGGTAATTGCCGCACGCCGGCTACCTTCCTTGGACGCTTGTGCTTTAATAACTTGACCCACCCTCTCTTGGTGATTCACAATTAGGAAAAAAAAGGGGCAAGGCAACAACAGCCAATCTGATTTCAGCCATTGACCTCCCCTGGATGTGGTAGCCGTTTCTCAGGCTCCCTCTCCCTGATTCCCCGTTACCCGTGATCACCATGGTAGGCGCAGAAAAGAACATCAAAAGTTGATAGGGAAGACATCTGAATGGATCGTTGCCGTCACGGGGACGTGCAATCTCCCAGAGGTTATCTAGAGTCACCAATGCGGCAGCAGGCCCTCGCCCCTAATGTTTTAGATGTTCAGATCACCAGGCCCTTGCTCCAAATTTTTTTGAGGGTCACCAGCAGGCAATCAATTATAATTTTTCAAGGGTGTGTATGATGCTCTCCTTTATGTGTAACAAAGGGTGTTTTGTAGTGCCGGTTCCTTGTAATTTTTTGGCAGCCCTTTCACTTAGTGCATAGGCTTTATGAATGTAGGAGTCCCACTACCTGAACTATTGTACCACAATGTGAATGAGGCCCTCCATTATGTGATATACAGGTTGTATCGGAGTACCTCTTCCTTGTAATTTTTAGAAGCTCTTGCAATTTATATACAAGTAAATATACAGGAATGAATGTTTCTTAACAATTTTTCCTCTAAAATATATATATTTTTTTCAATTTTGTGCGTATTATTATCAGTCTGTAAAAGTGGCATACTACTCGGACAACATGGTTCCCAGCAGCAACCTGGAAGTCCAAGATGCATCCAGAAATTCTCCCCATGCTGTTCCCAAACCATTTTGGTGGTGTTTCCATCTATTTCTGACCTTTTCCTATGAACCAGGCGCCCTCACCTCTTCAGAGCAAGGGGTGCCTGGTTTAATGCTAGGGTTCTCCCTTTGACTTCGATTAGTAGAGCACCCGAGCATCCCGATGTGTTCGGCCAGAGCACCAGAGCACTTTGGTGCTCAATCAACACTAATTCTAAGACATTGGCAATTTTTTTTTATGCTTTAAGGTTCATTCAAGGTTTTGTATGAAAAACATAGGATCAATGGTGATATGTGTAGATCATATTGAATTTTAAAGACAACCATAGGAATAAATTGTTAGATGTTTTTATATGTAGCTTTCTTCTTTTTTGGTATGAAGCCAGCCATTAATTGAATATTTCCAGTATATTAGCTAGGTGGTATAGCAGGCTGAGCTATATTCCGGGGAGCTCCCTCAATAGCATTGTTTTAGGGATTAAAGTAACCCTGGCACACACCTGAACCCTAATTTTTCTAACAGTGCTCTAGGAGTGCTAAATACCTATGGAGAAAACCTCATACAGCAAAAGATTTCCTCCTTTAATTTACAGTGTGCTAAAAACTTATAACTCTGCCCTTCATTTCAAACAGACCTATTTTACCACTCTGAGGTCTTTTCTATTCAATCATCCCAACAAAAACTCTTTGATGCTTTTTACTTCCTCCCCAATCCAAAAGTGCAGGCGCCTGGCCACTTACTTCAGAGAGAAATTTGAAAACATCCAGCATGAAATAATCTCCCAGGCTCCAAGTGTCACATGTTTCATCGATCCCCTTCCCTACTGCATCTCATATGGTTCACTTTCTATATTCAACCCAATCACAGAAGAAAAAATATCCAGGATCCTATCTTCTTGCCCTACCACCTGCATTAGTAAACCTATTCTGTCACACATCCTCCAACCTCTTTACCAGGTTATCACAGCTCACCTAACTAAACTTCAACCTTTCTCTCTCTTCTGGTATCTTCCACTCTTCTTTATAATCTGGTTTCCAACATGTATAGAAACTGCCATTACCAAAGTGACAAATGACCTAATGACAAAGGCAATGGTGACCACTCTATGCTTATGCTTCTGGATCACTCTGAGGCATTTGACACTCTAGACCAGTCCTTAGGGCCCACCTGCCAGTCATGATTTGAGAATATCTCACAGAATGAATACCTGTGGTAAGTCCTGATGCATTGACACTAAGGATCAGCGAACCCGGGGAAGTTCGGGTTCTCCAGGTTCAGTCAAACTTCAGGTCAAAGTTCGGGTTTGGGACCCGAACTTGACCCGCACTCAAACCCGGACCCCATTAAAATCAATGGGGACCCAAACTTCACTTTATTATTTTCCGTTATAACATGGTTATAATGGAAAATAATAGCATTCGTAAGACAAAATGCTAAATAAAATGGACATTGAGGGGTTAAAAATAATAAAAAAACCTCACCTCATCCATTTGATCGCACAGACTTGATCATGCACGTCTTCCATTATAACCATATTTAGCATTCTGTCTTAATGTTATTTTTCATTAGAACCATGTTATAACGGAAAATAATTAAATCACCCGAACACCGAACCCGAACTTCAGTGGAAAAGTCCGGGTTCGGGTTCGGGTCCGGGTCCCCAAACTCGCAAAGTTCGATACGAACCCAAACTTTGCAGTTCGGGTTCGCCCAACCCTAATTGACACTAATTATCTCACCTGCTCAATACTTAAGAAATCCTGAATACATGATTGACAGATGGGCCCTGAGGGCTGGAGTTGAGGAACACTGCTCTAGACCATCATCTCCTACTTTACATGCTTCAATCTATCGGACTTAAGAACACTGCTCTCTCGGTTTTTTTCCTGTCTCTCTGGCTGCATTTTTAGTGCATAATTTGCTGGCTCTACTTTTTCTCCTCTTCCTCTTGCTGTTGGGGTTTTCACGGTTTAGTCTTAGGACCTCTCCTCTTTTCTCTCTACACAGCCCCTATTGAACAGACAATCAGTAGATTTGGTTTTAAATATCATCTCTGTGCAGATGACACCCAAATATACACTTCATCCAGTGACATAACTCCTACATTACTAAAAACTTCTTTGACTACCTGTCTCCTTTTCTAACGTCATGTTCTTGCTCTATCTGAAACTGAATTTCTTGTCTTTTTTTCCAAAGTCCTACCCCACCTAAACCTGATATCTCCCTCTCAGTGTGTGACACTACCATAACTCCTGTCTCGTGTTATGTTTGACACTTATCTTTCCTTCACCCGTATTTAATTGCTTGCCCAATCATGTCGCCTACACCTCAAAAACATATAAAAAATTTGCCCCTTTCTTACTGTTGAAACAACAAAAGCTCTCCATTCTGATCTGATAATTAGTTGTAGTAATCAAATCTGTCTTCCCCTCACTAAACTCTCCTCTCCCCAATCTATCCTTAATGCAGCAGCTAGGCTTATCTATTTGTCTAACCGCTACTCTGCTGCCTCCACCCTGTGCCACTCATTGCAGTGGTTGTCCATATAGCATATGATTCAATTTAAAGTGCTCATTCCCACTGTGGGGATTTGCTCTGGTAGACAGGCTTGCAAACACAGTAAAGAGGCAACGACAATGTCTTTAACTTAAACAGTTCAGTGTTTTATTCACACATAAGGAAAGTGACAACAAAAAGTCAGTTTCAAGGAAAAAATTGTCACCTTGAGTCTGGTGTTTGTTCACACCAGGCAGCAACACATAAGTCCTTGGGTGAAACAAAAGTCCTTGTGCTTTCATCCAAACAAGATAGCAGGCCTTAATCCCAGCCCAAACTTTCAGGCCCCAACACAGAGACTGGCAAAGCTCCACTGTCAGATGGAGGATAATCCACACTCAGCTGAGACTGCAGAGTCCAGGAACCTCGGTGACACATATCTTCCGTCAATGACGGCCCCTTGCGCTTTCCTACACCACCTACAAAGTTATCCACAGTGCTGCATGCTTCTATATCTCCCACCTTATTTCTGTCTACCACCCTAACTGTGCTTTTCATTCTACCAATGATTTATGACTAACATTCACCAGTCTCTAAGACTTCTTTGGAGCTGCACCAGTTCTCTGGAATGCCCCACCCCAAGCAATTAAGCTAATCTACAACAACAGTTTTAGACAGTCCCTAAAAAACATCTTATCTAACTCACCTAATCTAACTCTTCTTTGTTCATCTCTCCTCCAGCATCATTTTTCTGAACCTCATCCATCATCAAATATTACCCACCACACTCCAAGCAATACAGATATCAGCTGGTGACTTACTCATGCAGCTTTATATCTTCTCCCTAATAGCTGGATCATTGTACAAAACAAGTACCTTTTGTGTCACCGCTATCTCCTCATAGATTGTAAGCTCTTACGAGCAGGGTCCTCACACCTCCTGTTTTAATTGTTGACTTTTGATGCATTTATGCTATGCCCCTCTTCTCCATGTCATAACTCTTACGTGTGGAGCCAAAGAGCCTTGTCAAGCATGGCATAAAGAACTTATGTAAAAGAAAATGGAGGGGAAAAACAGCTTGCAAATGTGGTGCAAAATGTTGCTCCTATAACTACACATACCAGTTTTCTTACACACAAAATTTGCTTGCTTTTTTGCAAACCGCATTTTGTGCAAAAATGTGTGACTATTAATAGTTTTAAAAAACTGGGAGGGGTTTAATGATATGCCACTTCAGCCCAACATATTTACATTAATTTACTCTAAACAGTTGGCATAAATGACATTTGAAATCTATGCCAAACCATAACAAAAATATGTGTGCTGCATTAATAATTCCCCAAAATTTACAGCTTCTGGGGAGGTCGTTTTTGCATTACAAAATCAGCAAAAGTGGCAGAATAAATGCCGGAAAATGGCAAAACACCACAAAAATGCAAAAAAAGACAACTGTAAACACTCGTAGACCTCTTTCACACGTCTATACGTGATAAAGTCTGTGAGAAGACGGTCAGTGCCTGTGCAGAGTTCTGTGAGGTGTCTGTTGTTGGTCTATGTGATCCAGAAAAACCAACAGAACACATATGCTGTTCTTGTTCTCAGTGGTTTTCATAGACCCATAAGCTTCAATGGACATGCCTGCTCTTATTGATGAGCAAATTGATTCGATAGAAACACAGTTCCACAAAGACTTTGAACAATTTGAATTGAATAGAATCAGAATTTTAGATGATTTATTTAGGGAGATTTTGAGGAGAGAGAAAATGTAATTCACAGCTTTTCAGGGCAACTGAAGCACTTTTGATTCAGGTTGAATTGATTTTGGTCCGAATTTAATTGAATGCTCCATTCAAATTTACAGAAATTGTTCATCTCTATTTATTCTGCATAACAGACAAAAGCAATGTATATTACTGTTGTCTTTTTTATTGAATCTATGGTCAGTAGAAAAACAAGGATATGAGCTGTCCATGGAGCACATTTTTCTGATTTACTGAAGAGTGAAAAAGGCCTTACTATTACAATTTTATTTGTAACTGATAAAGAAAATAGTAGATTTTTGTCTTTCAAATTGACATGTAACTTACAAAAGCAACGTTGCAAGAATACCATGCTACCTTTTTTTGACTAAATACTTTGTTTTCTTTCCTCAAGATGAGAATAGTTTACATTAGTATGATGAGAGATTGAAATTGAAAAGGTTAATTAAATTGGGGGTATTTAAGTACCAAGGAGTTACAGACAATTCAATATCTCATTACTGTTTTCAGAATGAGAACCTTTACTTAACCGCATCCTTACTAGTAGTGCATCCTTACTAGGCTAATTTTTTTCAGTTTTAATAATAGGCCTATCTAATTACAAATTAATTAATTTCTGAGCCAACCTACATATATGTGATATTATTTTTCATGGGACAAATTTGACATTTATTTTCTGCAATCAGATGATAGATATAATATTTAAAACATAAGGTTAAGGAAAAACTGTGAAAATTATGAAAAAATATATACATTTTTCCTCACTTTTTTTTCTGTTACAAAAGATTTCAAGACTAAGTGTTTCTACATTTTTAATGTATTTAAGAAAGCAAAAATATGTGTACATTTGCACATTTTACACAAATTCTGCTAGACTTGCTAAAACTAATAAATATATTTTTTATTTAATTTTTATGAATGAAAAAGGGGAGGGGACAATGTGTGTATGTGTCTACATAGTCTGCTATACTATTGCACAAACTGGTAACTATAGCTATAATTTTGTAAATTGTTTGATCTTCATTATTTCACTTTTTATAATTTTTTTATTAATTTATTTAATTTCTATTACTTTTTATTTTATAATGAAAAAAGTGGATTAACCACCTCCCGTCACACTAACGCCGATAGGCGTCAGGACGGTGGTGCTCTCAGGTCTCGATGACGCCAATAGGCGTCATCTTGTGAGACCTGAGATTTCCTGTGAACGCGCGCGCGTTATGCTTCAGAGCCATGGGAACAAGTTTAACTACAGCCTGCCGGCTGCGATCATTGGCTGGCAGGCTGTAGATTTTTAAAAGATCCAATGAAATTAGTATATCAGATGCTATTTTGTAAATAGCGTCTGATATACCTGCTACCTGGTCCTTTGGTGGTCCCTTTTGCTTGGATCGACCACCAGAGGACACAGGCAGCTCTGTAAGTAGCACCAATCACCACACATACACTACACCCCCCCTGTCACTTATTAACCCCTTATTAACCCCTGATCACCCCACATAAACTCACTGATCACCCCCCTGTAAGGGTCCCTCATCACAGCCAGGTAGTTAGCTACTTGTTAGGTAGTTAGCGCCCACCCCACCGCACCGCAGTCACTGATTAGTCGCTGATTAGCGTCATCGCTGTCGCTAATCAGCACTAGTACTATATAGTATCTGTAAGTGATCAAGACTGATCGCAATCAGATCTATATAAGTACATTAGGGTCACCTTAGGCTCTACAGAAAACGCAGTGTTCGCCCGATCAGGCCTGATCTTGTGCGCACACTTGCGTTCAGTCCGCCCCACTGCAGTGACAGAATTTTTCTTTTCTGATCACTGCAAAAACACAGTAAAATCGCTGCACCGCTATAAAGATCACTTTTGAGCATTTTGGATCTTTATTAGCGATCACAGCTTTACTTCGCAAGCACTCCTTTTTACTAGGCAGGTTTGCTCTTTTTCCTGGGAAGTCTCAGAGGAATACCCCCTAAATTTAGTTAGTCCAGAATGGCAAAAAGGGGGAATTACACTGAAGAGGCCTACAGGATTCTGGCCCTGATGGATGAAAGCGATGGGGACGCCACACCCGCTGAATCCAGTGGTTCAGAATATGAACCTGTAGACAGCAGTGGCACTCTAACCGCTAGTGAAGATGACGAGGTTGAGGTCCCTACTACGGTCAGGCGTACCCGACCCCATGTCAGTGTTCTGCCTACCCCGCATGATGAGCCTCATTTGCAGCAGAGTGGTGCTAGCGCTGATTTTTTTTATGGTGCGGCATACACCAGCAGCGCAGCACATCCTGGACCTTCTACCAGCACTGCCGTATTCCCTGGTGAAGTGGCGAGCACCAGAAGGGCAGTTCAAGCTGGTACGATGGCACTTGCATTAACTCCCCCGTCACAGTCACCACGTTCACAGGCCCATAGAGCCCTTAGTATCCCAGAGGTGCTGGCAAACCCTAATTGGCAATCCCCTGCTTCCGCCGCACCCGTATTGCCCCCTTTCACCGCCCAGTCTGGAGTTCGCATGGAGACACCTCATTTAGGATCGACCCTTGAGTTTTTTGAGCTGTTCTTCACCGCGGATCTCTATGACTTAGTTGTGGCAGAAACCAACCGCTACGCCACAGACTATATAACCGCAAATCCGGAAAGCTTCTATGCCCAGCCTTACCGGTGGAAACCAGTCACAGTTTCCGAATTTAAAATATTTTTGGGCCTTATCCTCAGCATGGGTCTAACTAAAAAAAATGTATTGCGGTCCTATTGGTCTAAAGACCCAATATATTACCTGCCCATGTTCTCTGCTGCAATGTCCAGGGCACGTTTTGAGGTCATCATGTGCTTTATGCATTTTGATGACAATAAAACCTGTCATCCAAGAGGCCACCCTGCTTATGACCGGCTCCACAAAATTTGGCCCCTCATAGACCATTTGTCATTCAGATTTGCAGATGCGTATACCCCCAATCAGAACATCTGCATAGACGAGTAGAGATGGCCCGAATAGTTCGCCAGCGAATAGTTCCAGGCGATCATAGCTTGTTCGTGTTCGCCGCGGCGGGCGAACATATGCGATGTTCGGTCCGCCCCCTATACATCATCATTGAGTAAACTTTGACCCTGTACCTCACAGTCAGCAGACACATTACAGCCAATCAGCAGCAGACCCTCCCAGACCCTCCCACCTCCTGGACAGCATCCATTTTAGATTCATTCGGAAGCTGCATTCTCAGTGAGAGGAGGGAAGCTGCATTCTCAGTGCAGCTGCTGCTGATTCAATAGGGAAAGCGTTAGCTAGGGCAGTGTTCTGTGTCCATAGACTCATCTGCTGTAAGGACAGCGTCCTGACAGCACCCCAAAAAGCCCTTTTCAGGGCTGGTACATCAGTCTGCTTTATTTTTTATTTTTTATACATATATATATATATATATTGCAGTTGCCTGCCCGTGTGTGAGAGGCTGCAGGCTCAGTCACAGACAATACTTTGTGCACACCATTCATACAGGGTGTGACAGAAAATACCTTGCAGATAAAAAAATTATATTTAATCTTTTTCTGTGATATAATCACAGTTGAAAGCCAGTGTGTGTCAGGCCCACACAGACTGTATTGTGGCCACTGGCTAGGCCTCCACTCATACCGTTACAGGGTGTCACTCACTTAAATACCTTTCAGATAAAAATAATTCTATTTTATATTTTTCTGTGATATAATCACATTTGCAGGCCCGTGTGTGTCAGGCCCACACAGACTGTATTGTGGCCACTGGCTAGTGGCTAGGCCTCCACTCGTACCGTTACAGGGTGTCACTCACTCACAAATACCTCGCAGATAAAAAAAAAATTCTATTTAATATTTTTCTGTGATATAATTACATTTGCAAGCCTGTATGTGTCAGTCCCACCCAGACTGTATTGTGGCCACTGGCTAGTGGCTAGGCCTCCACTCATACCGTTACAGGGTGTCACTCACTCACAAATACCTCGCAGATAAAAAAAAATTATATTTAATCTTTTTCTGTGATATAATCACAGTTGCAAGCCAGTGTGTGTCAGGCCCACACAGACTGTATTGTGGCCACTGGCTAGGTCTCCACTCATACCGTTACAGGGTGTCACTCCCTCACAAATACCTCGCGGATAAAAAAAAAATTCTATTTAATCTTTTTATAATAATAGAAAAAAACATATATTTTTTTTTTTTAAGTTGTATGGGTGGGTTTTTAATACATAAAATAAAAAAATCATAATAAAGTCTCTTAATAGTTTATTAGAAATAATGCAGACAATTAAAAAAATCCCCATCAATTCCAATACAGAGCAAGTACAAAGCTCAGAACTAAATTATTCCAGGATGTCGTAATGGTTCGTTAATTCGACAATGGTTAATCAATTCGACACACGTCCCTGGATAGGAGACGTAACAGGGATTAAACTGATAGGAATAGTACTAGTTAAGACACCACTCATATAGGGTGTCACAGCACATTGCTCCGTGCACGCGCAGTGCCCCAACTTGGGAGTAGGAGGACCGACCAAGCTGCTTTTTCCATCTCCCGGTTCCTAAAATCAATTCTGTTTGGTGTATCAGAGTTTGATCTGTCACTGTGAAGGCAGTCGAAGGTACCCGGCCTAAATTTTTTTTCACAAAAGGCAATCCCACCCTGATATGGGACGTAACAGAGATTAAACTGATGAGAATAGTACTACAGAAAATACCACTCATATCGGGTGTGACAGTAAATTGCACGGCGCAGACGCAGTGACCGTGGAGTGGATTTAAACAAAGGGGAGGGAGCCAGCGTTTTTTTAACCATCTCCCCGTTCGAAAAATCTATTTAATAAATGTACCCCAGATTGGGAACGTAACAGGGATTAAACTGATGAGAATAGTTGTAACGGTCGCGTACACACACACACAGGGGAGAAGGGAAGTGACCACTGCGCTCCACCCTTACCCCTGGCCCTGCCTACTTGCCTCGCGAGTCCTAATGACAGGGGACAACTGGACGGCAATCCCTAAGGATGAGAGACAGACAAACAACAGGACGTGAACGGACCGAGTCAATACCAGGAAAGCTACAAAGTACAAAGGATTAAGCAAAGAATGGTCAGGAGAAGCCGGGGTCAAATACCAGGAGAGTATTCAGCAGTCCAACAAATAGCCAGGAACCTAGAAATTAACAGGCAACCTGTAGCCAGCAGGCTGCCTGTATTTATAGTGGGGAGTGAGGGTCATGTGACGTGGTCAGCGTCACATGACCGACAGACCAACCAGTCGAGCACCAAGTGATCAGCTCGGCGCTCAAGGCAGACTTAGGAGCAGGGAGCCACCCAGCTAGTAAAGCCGCCCTGGGAATGAGGTCAAACACAGATCCTCATTCCCAAAGCTAAGCAACAGGTCTGCGGGCGATGGGGGACCGAGTGCACCTTCGGAACCCCGTGACAGTACCCCCCCTTTTACGAGGGGCCACCGGACCCAAGACTTCAGGCGATGGCTTTTCAGGGTGTTCTAAATGAAATTTACGAACAAGTCTAGGAGCATGAACCTCCCTAGCAGGTACCCAAGATCTCTCTTCAGGTCCATACCCCTTCCAGTGAATCAGGTACTGCAAGGAATTACGCACCTTCCGGACATCCACTATTTTAGACACCACATAGTCGACAGCATCATTAACAAGAACCGGCGGAGGCGAGGCTTTTGATGGTACTACCGGTTCAAAATATTTTTTAAGCAGAGATTTATGGAACACATTATGAATGTGGAATAACTCGGGCAGCTCCAACCTAAAAGATACTGGGTTAATCACTTCCGTGATCTTATATGGTCCAATAAAACGAGGAGCAAATTTTTTAGAAGTTACCTTGAGAGATAGATTCTTGGAGGACAACCATACTTTATCCCCAACCTGAAAGTTTACCCCCCTTGAACGTCTCCTATCGGCCTTGAGTTTCTGAGAACATTGAGCCTTTTCTAGGTTCGATTGAACCCGGGCCCAAACTGTGCACAGTTCGGAGGAGAGTTTATCCGCTTCAGGGTTAGAGGAGGAGACGGACGACCCAGAATGAAAACGGGGATGAAAACCATGGTTACAAAAGAAAGGGGAGACCCCAGCGGAAGAATTGACACGGTTATTCAAAGCAAATTCAGCCAATGGAAGAAATTTCACCCATAATTGCTGGTCATCAGCAACATACGACCTCAAGAATTGTTCGACAGACTGATTAAGGCGTTCAGTCTGCACATTACTCTCAGGGTGGTAGGCAGAGGAAAAAGACAATGAAATTTTACATTTTTGACAGAAGGCCCTCCAGAATTTGGACACAAACTGCACACCCCTGTCAGAAACAATATTTTCCGGGATACCATGCAATCGAACAATTTCTTTCACAAAAATAGACGCCAGGGTTTTGGCATTCGGGAGTTTAGACAGGGGAATGAAATGGACCATCTTGCTAAACCTATCCACCACTACTCACACTACAGTCTTACCCTCCGCCGGCGGTAGGTCAGTTATAAAGTCCATCGAGATATGGGACCAGGGTCTACTGGGAATGGGTAGGGGTCGTAGGTTACCAGCAGGGCGAGTCCTAGGTGTCTTGGACCTGGCACAAACCTCACAGGCTGACACATAGGACTTGACATCCCTAGTTAGAGTGGGCCACCAATAAGATCTAGAAACCAGATCCTTAGTGCCCTCAACACCCGGATGTCCACAAAAGGCAGAATCGTGACACTCACCCAACAGCTGGAGACGAAATTGTACGGGAACAAACAACTTATCTGTTGGGGTGGATACCGGTGCCAGATGTTGTTCCGACCTAATGCGAGCCGAGATATCCTGGGTAAGAGCTGCTAAGAAGATTTTTGCTGGTAGGATGGATTCGGGTGGTACCTCAGTAGGTTGAAAAGCCTGGAAGCTCCGAGATAATGCGTCCGCCTTCACATTTTTACTTCCCGGCCTGAACGTGATGGAAAAATCAAAACGAGTAAAAAACAGAGCCCATCTGGCTTGACGGGGATTCAACCTCTTAGCAGACTCGAGAAACATAAGGTTTTTATGGTCAGTGACAACAGTTACACAATGCCTTGCCCCCTCCAGAAAATGCCTCCACTCCTCAAATGCCCATTTAATGGCCAGCAGCTCCCTATTCCCTATGTCGCAGTTTCTCTCCGTGGGAGAAAATTTCCTGGAGAAGAAGGCACATGGTCTCAGATTAGTGAGGCTAGCAGGACCTTGTGAAAGGACTGCTCCTGCGCCGTCCTCGGACGCATCCACCTCCACAATAAAAGGTTTCTCCTGATCAGGCTGGATCAGAATGGGAGCGCTACTGAATGCCTTTTTTAGTTTTTCAAATGAAGAAATGGCCTCAGTAGACCAATTCTCCAAATCCGCCCCTTTCTTAGTAAGGTCGGTCAACGGTTTAGCAATTACGGAAAAATTCATAATAAATTTACGATAGTAATTGGCGAAACCTAAGAACCGTTGTAAGGCCTTTAAGGATGAAGGTCTTACCCATTCCTTAATTGCTAGTACCTTACCAGGATCCATCTTGAAGGCGTGAGGAGTCAGAACATGCCCTAGAAACAGAATCTCCTGCACACCAAAGACACATTTCTCTTGTTTAGCGGATAGCTGATTCTCCCTCAACACCTCTAATACCTGTCTAACATGAGACACATGGGATTCGAAGTCAGGAGAGAATATCAAAATGTCGTCAATATAGACAATAACAAATTTACCTAAGAACTCCCTAAGAATGTCATTCATGAAGTTTTGGAACACAGCTGGGGCATTGCTGAGTCCAAAAAGCATCACCTGATATTCAAAGTGTCCTACCGGAGTATTGAACGCCGTCTTCCATTCGTCTCCCTCCTTGATTCGGATTAGATTGTATGCCCCTTTCAGGTCAATTTTGGAAAACCAGGTTGCCCCCAGGACCTGGTTAAATAAATCCGGAATCAATGGGAGGGAGTATCTATTCTGGACAGTGATTTTATTTAATCTCCGGTAATCGATACATGGCCTAAGACCACCATATTTTTTCTTAACAAAGAAAAACCCTGCCCCCATAGGAGAGACAGAAGGTCTAATATGCCCTTTACCAAGGCTCTCCTTAATATAATCTTCCATGGCCTTGCGTTCGGGCATAGAAAGATTATAAATTCGTCCTTTAGGAAACTTGGCCCCCTCTACTAGCTCTATGGTACAATCATAAGGTCTATGGGGGGGTAGAACCTCCGGGATTGGTGATGAGAATACATCAGAATATTCTCTAACAACAGAGGGTAAAGTATCAGACTTTACTGAGACCCCAGCCTGTACCACGGACAGGCACGAGTCACACTTAGGCCCCCATCTCACCAACTCCCCATTGGACCAATCTATAGTGGGGTTATGTAGTCGGAGCCAAGGCAACCCTAGTACCACCTCAGCAGGTAGGTTCTCCAGGACTAGAAGCGAACATCTCTCTGAGTGGCACACACCCACGGTTAGAGAAATCTCCGAGGTACATAAGCTCACCGTACCACTAATAAGAGGAGTAGCATCAATAGCCATGACATGGATAGGAGTTGGTAAGGCAAACATAGGAATACCCAATCTTACAGCATACTCAGAGTCAATAAAGCTAGCTGCTGAGCCAGAATCAATAAAGGCCTTACCCGGCCATTTATCTACTCCCAGAGAAATCGTAATGGGTACCGAAAGCTTACATTTAGAAAATTCAGGGTGTACCTGGTCTTTAGGTTGCCTTGCCTTAGGAGACTTGACAGAGAGGACCTTCTTAGGACACTGGTTGATCCAATGGTCAGAATCTCCACAGTAAAAGCATTCTCCACGTCTGCGGCGAAGATTCCCTCGGGTCATGCCAACCTGCATGGGTTCCTCGGTGGAGACCTCAGCATTGTCTCTGGGATAGGCCTCTGGCTGGACCACCATCTGGGAAGAGAACTGTTGTTCCTGTCGTCTCTCTCTAACCCGTCGGTCAAGTCGGACAACAAGGGTCATCATCTCCTCTAAGGTCTCTGGAAGTTAATAACTGACCAGAAGATCCTTTAATTTATCAGACAGACCTGACCTGAACTGACTCTTCAGGGCTGGTTCGTTCCATCCTGAGGGGACACACCACCTTCTGAATTGGGTGCAATAATCCTCCGCTGGTAAATTGCCCTGAACCAGTGCCTTTAGAGCCGTCTCGGCTACTAGAGCCCTGTCTGGTTCATCATAGAGGGTACCTAGGGCCTGAAAGAACCCCTCCATAGAATATAAACAACTGGCGCCAGCAGGTAAAGAGAACACCCAGTCCTGGGGATCACCCTGTAATCGGGAAATGATAATGCCCACGCGTTGACTCTCGGGCCCAGAGGACACGGGGCGCAAACGGAAGTAAAGTTTGCAACTCTCCTTAAAAGAGAGAAACTTCTTCCAGTCTCCAGAAAAGGTTTCTGGGAGCTTAATCTGGGGCTCAAAATGCGGACTGGAGGCCTGAGGAGTGGAAGAGCCTTGCCCTAACTCAAAAGAGCTGAGTTTTTCCCCTAACTCCTGCACCATCTGCGTAAGATTAGAGACATAGTCAGTCAGGGTCACCAGAGGATTCATAATACAGTGGTTATTGGGCCTGTTAATCTGTAACGGTCGCGTACACACACACACAGGGGAGAAGGGAAGTGACCACTGCGCTCCACCCTTACCCCTGGCCCTGCCTACTTGCCTCGCGAGTCCTAATGACAGGGGACAACTGGACGGCAATCCCTAACTTGGAATAAGTGCAGGGATGACAGACAGACAAACAACAGGACGTGAACGGACCGAGTCAATACCAGGAAAGCTACAAAGTACAAAGGATTAAGCAAAGAATGGTCAGGAGAAGCCGGGGTCAAATACCAGGAGAGCAGAGAAGTACAAGAGGAGTCCTAAGAGAGTAGTCAGGTGGGAGCCGAGGTCACAATACCAGGAAGGATGCGCAGTACAGGAGGATCAGGCAAAAGGATGGTCAAGGAACAGGATCAGGTAAGTATTCAGCAGTCCAACAAATAGCCAGGAACCTAGAAATTAACAGGCAACCTGTAGCCAGCAGGCTGCCTGTATTTATAGTGGGGAGTGAGGGTCATGTGACGTGGCCAGCATCACATGACAGACAGACCAACCAGTCGAGCACCGAGTGATCAGCTCGGCGCTCAAGGCAGACTTAGGAGCAGGGAGCCACCCAGCTAGTAAAGCCGCCCTGGGAATGAGGTCAAACACAGATCCTCATTCCCAAAGCTAAGCAACAGGTCTGCGGGCGATGGGGGACCGAGTGCACCTTCGGAACCCCGTGACAATAGTACTACAGAAAATACCACTCACGGGTGTGACAGTAAATTGCACGGCGCAGACACAGTGACCATAGCGTGGATTCAAACAAAGGGGAGGGAGCCAGCGTTTTTTTAACCATCTCCCCGTTCGAAAAATCTATTTAATAAATGGACCCCAGATTGGGGACGTAACAGGGATTAAACTGATGAGAAGAGAGAACTACAGAAAATACCACTCATATCGGGTGTGAGAGTAAATTGCACGGCGCAGACGCAGTGACCGTGGCGTGGATTCAAACAAAGGGGAGGGAGACAGCGTTTTTTTAACCATCTCCCCGTTCGAAAAATCCATTTAATAAATGGATCCCAGATTGGGGACCATACAGGGATTAAACTGTTGAGAATAGTACTACAGAAAATACTACTCACGGGTGTGACAGTAAATTGCACGGCGCAGACGTAGTGACCGTGGCGTGGATTCAAACAAAGGGGAGAGAGCCAGCGTTTTTTTAACCTTCTCCCCGTTCGAAAAATCAATTCAATTCACCTTTCGGGGACCCTTGGTGTTGTACGTGGCTGGGTGGAGGAAGAAACCTTCAATGACATCAACGGGACATGGCTAGCTTGGTATCCAACCTTGTGCAAATGGGAAGTTTGCGGTTGGGCAAATGGACTGTTTGCGGTTGTTTGCGGTGCATTAAAAGGGGAGTTTGGTCTGTCAATGTCTGTGAAGCGGGCATAACCCTTACACTACCTGATCGATACAACATCATACCTGATCGTATACACACACTGGATGTTTTAAACCACGTTGTTCAAAAAAAAATTGGATTGTTAGGTGATTTATGCCCTTTATGGATTAAAATCCAACTCTGCGTCAACTATGTAATTTTCCATGGGAGTTTTGCCATGGATCCCCCTCCTGCATGCCACAGTCCAGGTGTTAGTCCCCTTGAAACAACTTCTCCATCACTACTCTGGCTAGAAAGAGTCCCTGTGCGTTCTAAAATTTGCCTGCCTATTGAAGTCTATGGCGGTTTGCCCGGTTCGCCCGTTCGCAAACATTTGCAGAAACTCGCGTTCGCCGTTCGCGAACGGAAAATTTTATGTTCGCGACATCTCTATAGACGACTCCCTTATACATTTTACCGGGCGCCTTGGCATCAAACAGTACATCCCCAGTATGGGGTCAAACTGTATAAGCTCTGTGAAAGGGCCACAGGCTATACATATTGTTTTAGGGTCTATGAGGGAAAAGACTCAAAACTGGAGCCGGTCGGATGCCCTGACTACCTGGGGAGCAGTGGCAAGATTGTTTGGGACTTGGTGTCACCCTTACTCCACAAGGGGTACCACTTATACGTGGACAATTTTTACACAAGTGTGGCCCTCTTTCGGCACTTACATCTAGTCGGAATTCAATGCTGTGGCACCGCGCGACCTAGTCGCCAGGGCTTCCCCCAACGGCTCATTAATACCCAACTTGCAAGGGGGGAGAGGGCTGCCTTGTGTGACCAAGAACTGCTCGCGGTGAAGTGGAGGGACAAGAGGGACGTTTACCTTCTGTCCACCATTCACGCAGACACGACAGTAGAAATTGAAAGGGCAACTGGAGTCATTGAGAAACCCCTCTCTGTCCACGACTATAACCTTCACATGGGAGGGGTGGACGTCAATGACCAGATGTTGGCTCCCTATTTAGTGTCCCGCCGCACCAGACGCTGGTATAAGAAGGTGTCTGTTTATTTAATTCAATTGGCTGTCTATAATAGTTTTGTTCTCTACAGTAAGGCTGGGAGAACAGAATCCTTCCTAAAATTCCAGGAAGAGATCATTTCGGAACTCCTGTATCCAGGAGGGTCCATGCCACAAGTCACTGATGTAGTGAGCCGGCTACATGCCAGACACTTCCCCAAGAAAAAGATGTTGTGTCTGTAGCAGGGCTGGAATAAGGCGTGACACCACCGTTTTTTGTCCTGACTGTCCTGACCAGCCTGCCCTATGCATAGGGGAGTGTTTCCGCAAGTACCACACACAGGTACACTATTAGTGTAGGGATTGCGTGACACAGGACAGGCACACAGGGGTCTTAGGGCCCTTTCACACAGAGCTGCCACAAACCTCTCCTTTCACCTGGGACGAAGTGCATAATGTACTTCGCCACTTCTCTGGGCGATTTGCGCTTTGCACATTGTCCCATGGGGAAGGAGAGGTTTATTCTCTAAAGGTAAAAAACAAAAAACAAAAAAAAATCACAGGTAAGCAGAAAAGTTAATGTTCTGTTTCAAATGTTCAATAAAGTTTATAAAGGTTAATGTTCTGTTTCAAATGTTATATAAAGTTAATGTTAATAAATTTATTGTGTTGCTGCCTGTTTTTTTTTTTTTTTTTTTTTACCTTCTAGGTGGACCAAGCGATCAACCAGCTGCATCACTGATGTGCATTCTGACAGAAGCATTGAGTCACCCCAAAACAGCTGTCTGCAGATGAGGTACTGGCTTTTTTAATATCTGAGTCTTAAGGCCTATTTAAAGGGTTGAACTTTGACTTATAGAATAACTGCCTAACATCTGGTGACATTAGAGGAAGAGCATGTTAAGTGCTCATTTGGTTCCCTTTTTTCCCATCTAAACCAGAGAAACAGCATACGGGCACATATTCTCACTCCTCTTATAACCCAGGTTAGGGCTCTTTCACACCTGCGTTCTTGTCTTCCGGCATAGAGTTCCGTCGTCGGGGCTCTATGCCGGAAGAATCCTGATCAGGATTATCCTAATGCATTCTGAATGGAGAGTAATCCGTTCAGGATGCATCAGGATGTCTTCAGTTCCGGTACGGAACGTTTGTTGGCCGGAGAAAATACCGCAGCATGCTGCGCTTTTTGCTCCGGCCAAAAATCCGGAACACTTGCCGCAAGGCCGGATCCGGAATTAATGCCCATTGGAAGGCATTGATCCGGATCCGGCCTTAAGCTAAACGTCGTTTCGGCGCATTGCCGGAGCCGACATTTAGCTTTTTCAGAGTGGTTACCATGGCTGCCGGGACGCTAAAGTCCTGACAGCCATGGTAAGTGTAGTGGGGAGCGGGGGAGCAGTGTACTTACCGTCCGTGCGGCTCCCCGGGCGCTCCAGAGTGACGTCAGGGCGCCCCAAGCGCATGGATCACGTGATCGCATGGATCACGTCATCCATGCGCATGGGGCGCTCTGACGTCATTCTGGAGCGCCCCGGGAGCCGCACGGACTGTAAGTATACCGCTCCCCCGCTCCCCACTACTACTATGGCAACCAGGACCTTAATAGCGTCCTGGGTGCCATAGTAACACTGAAAGCATTTGGAAGACGGTTCCGTCTTCAAATGCTTTCAGTACACTTGCGTTTTTCCGGATCCGGCAGGCACCTCCGGCAACGGAAGTGCATGCCGGATCCCAACAACGCAAGTGTGAAAGAGGCCTTAGACGTTATATTAGCTATTGATGGGATAATATTCAACGCATATAGCTAAGACAAGTATAAGCAGGGTAGTCCACTCCTTTTATAGTAATGCCCTATCCTCAGAATAGGGCATTAATATCTGATTATTGTAAATTGGTGCCTAAAGTACACAGCTCTATTTTGTGTAGTGTGTAGAGCAGGTTATTGCAGCGCTGCTTCTAGTCACTTCAGATGGGAGTTGTGCTACAGTAACCAGCTTTGTCCACAACACAATGGACAGAGCTGTGTAGTTTCTGCAAGTGACTTCTGACTACTGCAGAACAGCTTATAGGTAGGGTTGCAGGGTGTCAACCTCCACTGATCAGATATTGATGGCCTATACTAAGAACAGGCCATCAAGATGAAAGTACCAGAAAACCCCTTTAAGACATATCATGTTGTGTCATAACTAGGGTTGAGCGAATCAAATTATCTGAAGTGGACTTTGATCTGAATTTCAGGGAAAATTCAATTCACCATGAAGCCGAATTTCCTCATGCTTCAAGGTAACAAATACATTTTCCCTGTAATTGCACAAAAAAAAAATCATACTCACCTCATACATTTGAGCGCATGGAGGACACCTCAGCCATCTTGATTGAAGATCCTACACGAAATTGTGTGAGTGGTGACGTATGACGTCACCATGTCGGCCAGTGTGATGACGTCATCACCCACTGCGCAAGATTCTGTGTGAGATATTCAATCAAGATGGTTGCAATGGGCTCTTTGCATTCAAATGGTAAGGTGAGTATTATTTATTTATTTATTTTTACCCCTGAAAGGCTTCCATTTTTACATTAGATGCCATGATTAGAGATGAATGCAGCATCTGAGGAGTTTATTGACTGGGCGGTGCAATCGCCGCTCCCTGTTATTGCGACTGCTACTTACAAAGACATGCGCTTTGTGATTAAATAACTTGTCACAAAGCGAATTTCTCTGTGAAATTCGGCGAAGCAGCTGAATTGAAGTTTTCATAACTTTTCTCAACACTAGTCATAATTGAACCAAAGATTATAGGAATAACTTGTATGATTGACAATACACTCTCTCATGGATGTAGTCATACATGTCACATTTGCTCACATAGATGATCCAAAATGTATGTTTTAGGCCTCATGCACACGACCGTTGTTGTGTTCCGTTCCGCAAAATGGGGTTCCGTTGTTCCGTGATCCGTTTTTGTTTCTGTGTGTCTTCCTTTATTTTTGGAGGATCACCAGACATGAAGGAAAGTAAAAAAAAGTCTAAGTCAAGTTTGCCATGCAAATGATAGGAAAAAAAACGGACGCGGACGCGCGGATGCAGATGACAATCTTGTGTGCCTCCGCGTTTTTTCACGGTCCCATTGACTTGAATGGGTTGAACCGTTTTCCGTGAAAAAAATAGGACAGGTTATATCTTTTTGACGGACTGGAACCACGGATCACGGACGCGGATGACAAACGGTGCATTAGCCGAGTTTTCAACGGACCCATTGAAAGTCAATGGGTCCGCAGAAAATCACGAAAAACGGAACAACAGACACGGAATAAAACAACGGTCGTGTGCATGAGGCCAAATATATTGCTTTTCCTTTATCTGTTATACAAATGTTAACCACTTGTGCTGCTTAATAATTGTGTTCTTGCTGATATAACAGATGACTAGAATTTGGGCCCCTATTGCACCCTGAAAAAATTATATTCTCAAAATAGTAATACCTTCAATAAAGGCAGACCACTTCATTGCTATGGGACCCCGGAGAGTGAGAGGCCCGGAGCTGATCTCCTTCTCTGCTTCTTCCATTCTAAGGTGAAAAAAACTGCATTTTAATGCTGCCCCCACAAGGGGAGCTCAGTGCAAATAATTTACCATTGCACTGTAAAAATTCCTATGCATTGAGCTCCCCCTAGTGATAGCTGTAGGCAACCAGCTTTGTAATATGTTAAGGGAAGCTAGAGAATTTATGTCAGTTGTCTGCTGTAAATACATTGAGAAATTAGTTTTTTAGGATGAGCACCATATTTCTGAAGCACTAGTTCCACTTTTTCTGAAAATTCAGATGGGTTAGGAGGGGGGGGCAACTTTTCTATTATATATATATATATATATATATATATATATATATATATATATTTATTTTTTTATAAAAATGCCTTTTGCTTATTAAAAAAAATGAAAATTTGTCAGAAATCTGGGACACAGTGCTTTGCATTCCTTATTGCCTGGGAGTGGTTGATGAATGAGCACTAGGCTATTAGTGGAGCAGGGGGGCCCATGCTAAGTTTTGCTACGGGGCCTAATGAGATCTGTATATGTCCCTGAGTTATACAATTAAGTATTTAGTTGGAAGGATGGAAATATTCACATTACCCACAAGAATCAAGTACATATAGGGGGTTCCTACTCTAGATATGTAAGACCAATGAACAACTATGTGAATTTATTTCTAGTCATGAATGAAATAAACAACACAATCTGAGGAATCACAAGCTACAGATACTCCTGGTTCCATGTGTTAATTAACTGTGTATTTGAATAAAGAACTTGATACTAGTTGAAACTTTTAAATGTTAATGACATGCATATTTAAGGTTTATTTTTGGAGCTAGAGATAAGCGAATCAAAGCCGATGAAGTGGAATTCAGTCTGAATTTCAGGAAAAATTTAATTCGCAACAAATGCAAATTTCCTCCCGCTTCGTGGTAATGAATCACAATTTTTCCTAAAATGGCGGCTACACATATGAGGACTGAGGGCATTGGGCAAGGAACTCTGGGAAGGGGGGGATCACCCAGATTGACATGCATGCAGCCAATCAGTAGCCAGCCAGCCCTGTGATGTCTCAGCCCTATAAATAAGGCAGCCATTTTTGATTCCGCCATTATCCAGAGTTCTGAGTGCAGGGACAGACGTGAGAAGGCGCTAGGGACAGCAATAGGAAAAACCTCATTGCGAACAAAGAAACTGAAAAAATGATTTATAAGTGCAGCAAAAGGATAGGGAGGAATTATTTCATAGCATCTTAGTGCAGGGAAAGACTAAAGAAGGCGCTAGGGATAGTGCTATAAAAGTTATTAACAAGTGCAGGTAAAGATTATTTGGGGATCCAAATAGCCATTATACAGCTCTGTCATTCCAGCAATTTGTTCTTAGGGTGCAAGTGCTATGTTTAAAAGCCTTTAGTGGCGTCTATCTGTGGAAAAAGAAAAATATATTCTTAGTTCACTTCTGCAGTTATATGTGTTGAAAGCATACGGAAAGAAATAAAATTATTTGTGGCAAAAGCCTTTATTGACCTATTTCAGTACAGAAAGAAAAATATATTCTCAGTTCAATTCTGCAGTTTTATCTGTTGAAAGCGTTTAGCGGCCTATTTCAGTACAGAAAGAAAAATGTACATGCACTTCACTGGTGCAGCTATTTCTGCTAAAAGCGTTTAGCGGCCTATTTCAGTACAAAAAGAAAAATACACTCACCTAAAGAATTATTAGGAACACCATACTAATACGGTGTTGGACCCCTTTTGCCTTCAGAACTGCCTTAATTCTACGTGGCATTGATTCAACAAGGTGCTGATAGCATTCTTTAGAAATGTTGGCCCATATTGATAGGATAGCATCTTGCAGTTGATGGAGATTTGAGGGATGCACATCCAGGGCACGAAGCTCCCGTTCCACCACATCCCAAAGATGCTCTATTGGGTTGAGATCTGGTGACTGTGGGGGCCATTTTAGTACAGTGAACTCATTGTCATGTTCAAGAAACCAATTTGAAATGATTCGAGCTTTGTGACATGGTGCATTATCCTGCTGGAAGTAGCCATCAGAGGATAAATACATGTTCTCATTCTGTTTACGCCAAATTCGGACTCTACCATTTGAATGTCTCAACAGAAATCTAGACTCGCAGACTGTGAAATACTCAGACCGGCTCGTCTGGCACCAGCAACCAAATTGCTTAAATCACCTTTCTTTCCCATTCTGACATTCAGTTTGGAGTTCAGGAGATTGTCTTCACCAGGACCACACCCCTAAATGCATTGAAGCAACTGCCATGTGATTGGTTGACTAGATAATTGTATTAATGAGAAATAGAACAGGTGTTCCTAATAATTCTTTAGGTGAGTGTATATTCTCAGTTCACTTCTGCAGTTATATGTGGTGAAAGCATTTAGTGGCCTATTTCAGTACAGAAAGAAAAATATACACTCACTTCAATGATGCATTTATTTTTGCTAAAATCATTTAGTGGCCTATTTCGGTACAAAAAGAAAAGTATATTCTCAGTTCAGTTCTTCAGTTATATGTGTTGAAAGCGTTTAGTGGCCTATTTCAGTACAAAAAGAAAAATATATTCTCAGTTCACTTCTGCAGTTATTTGTGGCAAAAGCGTTTAGTTGCCTATTTCAATACAGAAAGAAAAAAAATACGCACTTCACTGGTGCACTTATTTGTGGCAAAAGCGTTTAGTGGCCTATTTCAGTACAGAAAGAAAAAATATATACGCACTTCATTGGTGCATTTATTTCCACTAAAAGCGTATAGTGGCATATTTCAGTACAGAAAGAAAAATATATACGCACTTCACTGGTGCATTTATTGCCACTAAAAGCATTTAGTGGCCTATTTCCGTAAAAAAGAAAAAAATATACGCACATCACTGATGCAGTTATTTGTGGCAGAAGCAGTTAGTGGCCTATTTCAATACAGAATGAAAAATATATACGCACTTCACTGGTGCATTTATTTCTGCTAAAGGCGTTTACTGGACTATTTCAGTACAGACAGAAAAATATATACGCACTTCACTGGTGCATTTTTTTCTGTTAAAAGCATTTAGTGGCCTATTTCAGTACAAAAATTTACATTTATTCTCAGTTCACTTCTGCAGTTATATGTGTTGAAAGCGTTTAGTGGCCTATTTCAGTACAGAAAGAAAAATATATACGCACTTCATTGGTGCATTTATTTGTGGTAAAAGTGTTTAGTGGCCTATTTAAGTACAAAAAGAAAAATATATTCTCAGTTCACTTCTGCAGTTATTTGTGGCAAAAGCGTTTAGTTGCCTATTTCAATACAGAAAGAAAAAAAAATACGCACTTCACTGGTGCACTTATTTGTGGCAAAAGCGTTTAGTGGCCTATTTCAGTACAGAAAGAAAAAATATATACGCACTTCATTGGTGCATTTATTTCCACTAAAAGCGTATAGTGGCATATTTCAGTACAGAAAGAAAAATATATACGCACTTCACTGGTGCATTTATTGCCACTAAAAGCATTTAGTGGCCTATTTCCGTACAAAAAGAAAAAAATATACGCACATCACTGATGCAGTTATTTGTGGCAGAAGCAGTTAGTGGCCTATTTCAATACAGAATGAAAAATATATACGCACTTCACTGGTGCATTTATTTCTGCTAAAGGCGTTTACTGGACTATTTCAGTACAGACAGAAAAATATATACGCACTTCACTGGTGCATTTTTTTCTGTTAAAAGCATTTAGTGGCCTATTTCAGTACAAAAATTTACATTTATTCTCAGTTCACTTCTGCAGTTATATGTGTTGAAAGCGTTTAGTGGCCTATTTCAGTACAGAAAGAAAAATATATATACGCACTTCATTGGTGCATTTATTTGTGGTAAAAGTGTTTAGTGGCCTATTTAAGTACAAAAAGAAAAATATATTCTCAGTTCACTTCTGCAGTTATTTGTGGCAAAAGCGTTTAGTTGCCTATTTCAATACAGAAAGAAAAAAAATACGCACTTCACTGGTGCACTTATTTGTGGCAAAAGCGTTTAGTGGCCTATTTCAGTACAGAAATAAAAAATATATACGCACTTCATTGGTGCATTTATTTCCACTAAAAGCGTATAGTGGCATATTTCAGTACAGAAAGAAAAATATATACGCACTTCACTGATGCATTTATTGCCACTAAAAGCATTTAGTGGCCTATTTCCGTACAAAAAGAAAAAAATATACGCACATCACTGATGCAGTTATTTGTGGCAGAAGCAGTTAGTGGCCTATTTCAATACAGAATGAAAAATATATACGCACTTCACTGGTGCATTTATTTCTGTTAAAAGCGTTTAGTGGCCTATTTCAGTACAAAAATTTACATTTATTCTCAGTTCACTTCTGCAGTTATATGTGTTGAAAGCGTTTAGTGGCCTATTTCAGTACAGAAAGAAAAATATATACACACTTCATTGGTGCATTTATTTGTGGTAAAAGTGTTTAGTGGCCTATTTAAGTACAAAAAGAAAAATATATTCTCAGTTCACTTCTGCAGTTATTTGTGGCAAAAGCGTTTAGTTGCCTATTTCAATACAGAAAGAAAAAAAATACGCACTTCACTGGTGCACTTATTTGTGGCAAAAGCGTTTAGTGGCCTATTTCAGTACAGAAAGAAAAATATATACGCACTTCATTGGTGCATTTATTTCCACTAAAAGCGTATAGTGGCATATTTCAGTACAGAAAGAAAAATATATACGCACTTCACTGGTGCATTTATTGCCACTAAAAGCATTTAGTGGCCTATTTCCGTACAAAAAGAAAAAATATACGCACATCACTGATGCAGTTATTTGTGGCAGAAGCAGTTAGTGGCCTATTTCAATACAGAATGAAAAATATATACGCACTTCACTGGTGCATTTATTTCTGCTAAAGGCGTTTACTGGACTATTTCAGTACAGACAGAAAAATATATACGCACTTCACTGGTGCATTTATTTCTGTTAAAAGCATTTAGTTGCCTATTTCAGTACAAAAATTTACATTTATTCTCAGTTCACTTCTGCAGTTATATGTGTTGAAAGCGTTTAGTGGCCTATTTCAGTACAGAAAGAAAAATATATACGCACTTCATTGGTGCATTTATTTGTGGTAAAAGTGTTTAGTGGCCTATTTAAGTACAAAAAGCAAAATACAAACGCACTTCACTGGTGCTGTTATTTGTGGTAAAAGCGTTTACTGGCCTATTTCAGTATAGACAAAAAAATATATACGCACTTCACTGGTGCATTTATTTCTGCAAAAAGCGTTTACTGGCCTATTTCAGTCTAAAATGAAAAATATAATCTCAGTTCACTTCTGCAGTTATATGTGTTGAAAGCGTTTAGTGGCCTATTTCAGTTTAAAAAGAAAAATATTTTTGTCGTTTTTAGTGGTGTTTTAATTTGCTTTTAATTTATTTAGTTCAGGTAAAAGAATTTCAGACAGAGAAGTGCCAGGCCATGCACAGAGGAATGGCAGAGGCAAAAAAAATTCTGGCGCAGGCAGGGGTCACAGCAGAGTAAGGGTGCGTGGCAGCAGGAGTCGCAGCGAGAGGCCTGAGCTCCCGGTGTCATCTAGCGGTCGTGTCTTGACCAGCAACCCAGCGGTTCTTGATTGGTTAACTCGGTCATGTTCTTGACATCAGATACCCCAGCCAACAGTGTGTGGGTTCATCAGACACAACCCTTAGTTAAAGAAATGAATGGGCACTCTTATATCCGGAACACAAATGGAATATGGTAACACTATCTATATTTATTAATGCATAAAATAGCACAGAGATCAGAATCAAGAAATATGGGTGATTTCCCTATTATATCTAGTGGATATTAAAATATCCCCATCCCCAATCAGAGGTTGAGCCGTCCTATATCCCCTTCTTTTGACAACCCTTAGTTAACATGGCCCGGGAGCAGGCCCTGTGCCCTCACCTGTCTTCAACTTGCCTCTGTCCTTTTCTGTTTACTCACCCAGAGAAGTATTATATGCTGTGGGCTCAGCTCCACTTTTCAGCGAGGGCGAACTACAGTGGACAGTCAGCAGCTACTGGCCAGCCAAGACGTTGAGGAGACATCTACTGCTTCCTCCGCTAGGCGGGCAAGTAGTGATGACGAGAGTGGTGTGGGAGGTGGTGTTGCGACCAGTCAGGCTCCTGACCCAGAAGCTTTTGAGGAGACATCAGTGCAGACACTTCTCGATGATGATGAAGCAGAACACACTTGGGAGCCGGGTGAAGAAGGGGCTTCATCATCTGGAGAAGAGGGTGGCAGCTTGCCTGTGAGCCAGCGGCAGAGCCAGCAAGTCGGTAGGGTGGCCGGAAGTCATCAGGGTGGCAGCAGTGGTAGCTCGGGAGCTAAATGTGTCTGGGGTAGACCACCTGCTTACCATATTACCTGCCCGGAAGTAGTGGTGCATGGGTTCACGGAGGCAGCGGTGGTAACAGTCAGTCAGTGCGGACTGTTGGGGGGAAAATCACCTACTCGGCGGTGTGGCAGTTTTTTGATAAGTTGCTGGAGGAGGTGAACATGGCCATATGTAGAATATGTGGGCGGAAGGTGAAGCATGGCCAGGGTGCCAATGTTGGCACTACGGCCCTGCGTCAACATATGCAACATCACCATACAGTGGCCTGGGAGAACCGTGGCTCCGATGTGGTGGTCCAGCCTGCCGCAGCAACCTTCTTTTACGTCTCACTGAGTGAATGTGGTTCCTGCATAGCCACACCAGCAACTTGGCCAGGTCACGCTGCTTCCACCTCCATGTTGTCATGCCGTTGGTCCTGCGACAATGTCCGCCTCTGCCTCCACTGCAGGGACAAGTCACAGTGCCCCTCCAGCATACCACATGTGCAGGGCACGGCAGTGTCATGCTGTTCTGCACCTCGTTTCCCTGGGCGAATGGAGTCTCACCGGGAAAGAACTGCTCCGTGTCCTTCGTCAAAAAATCGAATCCTGCCTTTCTCTCCGACAGCTCAAAATCGGAACCATGGTGACCGACAACGGGAAGAACATTGTATCGGCGCTGCGTCAAGGAGGGCTGAGCCATGCGCCCTGCATGGCACACGTGTTCAATCTGGTTGTCAAGCGGTTCCTGAAGTCTTCCACCCATCTGCAAGACATCCTAAAAATGGGCAGGAACTTTGCATGCCCTTCAGCCACTCGTACACCACAAAGCACACCCTCCTTGAGTTGCAGCCACAGAACGGCATCCCCCAACATAGGCTTATATTGAACGTTTCCACCCGTTGGATTTCCACACTCCATATGTTGGACAGACTATACGAACAGAGAAAGGCCATCAAGAATTTCTTGATGATGCAAGCGGATGGGAGTACTCCATGTGTAACTTTGATGTTAGCCAGTGGCAGCTCATGCGTTACACCTGCCATTTGCTCTGACCTTTTGATGAGACCACGTTATTTGTCAGTCGCCAGGATCATGGGATAAACTATGTAATTCCACTGCTTCATGTCCTGGAACAGATGGTGGTAACAATGGCTGGTCAGAGGACTGGAGACGTGGCGCCTACATCTCACGGCCACATGAGCCCTGTGGAGGCTGAACAGGAAGCGGAGAAGGAGTAGGTGGAGGACATTGGAGCACAGGCAATGTGTAGCGAAATGGGTGGCTTTTCTACTCAGCTGACAGGAGAGGAGGAGCAGAAACAGCCAGAGGAGCTACAGGGAGATGAGGAAGACGAGACAGATGACTCAGACAGACCGTGGCAGTATGCAGTGCAGATGGAGGCAAGGAGCCCCTCCGAATCACTCGTACAAATGGCCCAATGCATGCTCACTTGCTTGCGCAGTGACAGCCGAATTGTCACCATTCAGCAGAGGGATGACTTCTGTCTCTCCACCTTGTTGGACTCTCACTACCGGTCCAGAATGGGGGCCTTTTTTACACCCACTGAGAGGGATGACAAACTGAACTACTACAGAGACATCCTATGTAGTCAGTTGGCCGCTGCCTATCTGGACCATCGTCCATTCTCTCGCAGGTCTGACCGGGGCGGCCCTCTGCGCTCACGTTCCACTGCCATGGCTGCTGGGGAGTGGTGGGTTGGCAGGAGCAGTACCAGCTACATCAGCAGTCTTGAGTCTACAGTCGCTGATGAGTAGCTTCCTTCACCCGAATAGTGAAGAAAGTACTCACCAGCAGCAGGTAGACTTGGAGCAGGATCTGAACCAGCAGGTGGTGGCATACTTGGACAGCACCCTGCCAAACCACATTGAAGATCTGGACTACTGAGCAGCCAAACTGGATTTGTGGCCACAGCTAGCAGAGTTTTCCCTGGAAAAGCTGTCCTGCCCGGCCAGTAGTGTGGCATCAGAGCGGGTGTTTAGTGCGGCGGGGGCTATAGTTACCCCAAGGAGAACTCGCCTGTCCACCCAAAATGTGGAGAGACTGAACTTTGTCAAGGTGAATCAAGGCAGTACCAGCTACATCAGCAGTCTTGAGTCTACAGTCGCTGATGAGTAGCTTCCTTCACCCGAATAGTGAAGAAAGTACTCACCAGCAGCAGGTAGACTTGGAGCAGGATCTGAACCAGCAGGTGGTGGCATACTTGGACAGCACCCTGCCAAACCACATTGAAGATCTGGACTACTGAGCAGCCAAACTGGATTTGTGGCCACAGCTAGCAGAGTTTTCCCTGGAAAAGCTGTCCTGCCCGGCCAGTAGTGTGGCATCAGAGCGGGTGTTTAGTGCGGCGGGGGCTATAGTTACCCCAAGGAGAACTCGCCTGTCCACCCAAAATGTGGAGAGACTGAACTTTGTCAAGGTGAATCAGGCATGGATCAGCCAGGATTTCCAACCACCAATCCCTGATGTATCAGACTAGTTCATTCATGGTGCCACACCAACACTTTGATAAAAGAGACGGGTTTCCTCTGACTACTTGCCTCAGCTACTACTCTGAAGCTGCCACCCGCCTGATGCCCCACATCTGATGCCAAGTGCTCCTTCTTTTGCCCACCTTCATCAGCGGGTACTGGTATTGCCACCCACCGCCCCACTCTGTCACCGGGTCACTTTGTGGTCTCCTGATGCAGCTGCTGCCGCCATCTCCACACTATGTCACTTTGCCACTCTGTGGTATCCTGCTGCTGCTGCCTTATCCACACTACCATATGTCACCTTGCCACTCTGTGGTATCCTGATGCTGCTGCTGCCATCTCCACACTATTTCACTTTGCCACTGTATGGTATCCTGATGTTTCTTCTGCTACTGCCATCTCCACACTATGTCACCTTGCCACTCTGTGATATCCTGCTGCTGCTGCTGTCGCCACCTCCAGGCCCTGTAATTGTGCCACTCTGTGGCCTCCTCCTGATGCTGCTACCACCACCTCCACACTCTGTCATTGGGCAACTGCGGTCTCCTCATGCTGCTACCAACTCCAGACTCTATTATTGTGCCTCTCTGTGGCCTCCTCCTGATGCTGCTGCCGCCACCTCCACGCTCTGTCATTGGGCAACTTTGTGGTCTCCTCATGCTGCCGTCACCTCCAGACTCGGTCATTGTGCCACTTGGTGGCCTCCTCATACTGCTGCCAACTCCAGACTCTGTCATTGTGCCACTCAGTGGCCTCCTCATACTGCTGCCACCTCCAAACTCTGTCATTGTGCCACTCTGTGACCTCCTCCTGATGTTGCCAACTCCAGACTTGGTCATTGGGCCACTCTGTGGTCTCCTCATGCTGCAGCCACCTACAGACTCTGTCATTGTGCTACTTGGTGGCCTTCTCAAACTGCTGCCAACTCCAGACTCGGTCATTGTGCCACTCTGTGGCCTCCCCATGCTGCTGCAACCTCTACAATCTTTAGTTGTTGTGCTCATCTGGCCTCTTTATGCTGCTGACACCTCCACACTTTGTCGTCGTGCCACTCTGTGGCCTCCACATACTGCTGCCACCTCCATAATCTCTCATCGTCATGCCACTCTGTGGCCTCCTCATGCTGCTGCCACCTGCACAATCTCTTGTCATTGTGCCACTCTTTGGCCTCCTCATGCTGATGCCACCTCTACAATCTCTCATCGTTGTGCTACTCTGTGGCCACCTCATGCTGCTAACACCTCCACAATCTCTTATCGTCATGCTACTCTGGCCTCCTCATCCTGCTGACTCCTATACACTTTGTTGTTGTGCCACTCTGTGGCCTCCTCATGCTGCTGACACCTCCACAATCTCTCGTCGTCTTGATACTCTGGCCTCCTCATGCTACTGACACCTCCACACTATGTTTTTGTGCCACTATGTGGCCTCCTCATGCTGATGCCACCTCCACAATCTCTCATCGTCATGCTACTCTGTGGCCTCCTCATGCTGCTGCCACCTCCACAGTCTTTTGTTGTTGTGCCAGTCTATGGACTCCTGATGCTGCCGCCACCTCCAGACTCTGTCATTGGGCCGCTCTGAGGTCTCCTCATGCTGCTTTCACCTCATCTCTATGAGATAGGTCCACTCTGTGGACTTCTCATTCTGTTACCACCCTCCCCACTTCATGACTGTTCTACTATTTTGCCTTTAGGCCTTGCTGACATCATCATTTATTTGACCTTTTTTCTGATCTGTCAGAAGGAAATAAAAATGAGATGCACAACGTATCCTGTCTGTGTAGCAGCTGTAAGGCCTGTATGGTCCCATCAGAATTGGCTTATGATTTGGTAGCCAAAAGGAGGAGTGGGTACAAAACACAGAAGACATGCAAATATTCCATTCATGTGTCATCTCTGTTTTAGATCCATTACTGTTTTTTTTTTTGGCATTAGCAAAACTGATGCATTATTGAGCAAATGTTGACCAAGTGAAGGCGTATGCTCCACAGACAGAATCTGTTTTTTTGTGGGTTATTGTTCTGATAGATCAGTTGAAGGGCAAATTAATCAGTGACATCAACACAAACTTACTGCTGACACCCGCTCCACTCTGTTCGGGGGGCTCTACTTGTATAAGCGTTTAATAGAACAGGTTCTGTAGCCATCTATGAGGAATCAGCTGGTGACGGTGTAAAAGGAGTGGACTTATGTTTGGTGCTAACATCAACCTGTAAGGCTGAGTTTATACTTGAGTTATTTAAGTCAGTTATGACCCCGTGACTGCCCTAATAAGTGAAGTATACAGTGATTCTAAGAGTGAAGCCTGTCATTTTCATGTCATAAGAACTCACAGAATAATTTCACTACCAAAGCAGACTCCCTATGCGTGTTACTACAAGGCACAGTGTTCTACACAACTATAAATGGTCTCAGCAGCAGGAAATAGCTGTTTTTTTATGTAATTCGCCATGAATATATTCGGATCGAATCAAATTTTTCATTAAAAAAATGTCGCACCGGCGAATTGAATTTTTGAAAAATGTGCTCATCTCTATTTGGAGCTTTAGCTTTTTTTTTCTTTTTCTCTTTTTACTCAAATGCTTGAATGTTGAATATAAAAAGGCTGTTTTTGTGAGCCAATTGGTGAAGCATTCCCATATGGGCAATATTACTATGCATTTGGAAAGTTTCCCCCTTCAATCTGCACTGAATACCCCATAATGAGAAAGTTAAAAAACAATTTTAGAAATGTTTGAACATTTATTAAAAAGGAAAAAATACAATTTAGCATTTAGCAATATAAATATTCAGACCCTTTGCTATGACACTTGAAATTTAGCTCTGGTGGCTCTCTATTTCTCTTGATAATCAGTTTTTATACTTTAATGAAAGTCCACCTATGGTAAATTCAGTTGATTGGACATTATTTAGAAAGACACAGCCCTGTCTATATAAAATCTCAAAGATAACAATTCATATCAGAGCAAAGTCCAAGCCATGAGCAGAGCTCGGAGAAAATTCCTGCTAAATAGAAAGTTTGCAAGAGCATAGTGGCCTCCATAATTCTTAAAGTGTAAGTCATGTTTTTATAAAAAAAATAAAAAAATAACAATTTTAGCATATGCTACTGCTGTTTCAGCATTATGCATAAAGCAATCTTTAGTTTCTTCACATACAACTGTTTTCCTTGAGTTTCCCCCTTCATTGTGGCTGTTCTAACCTTTACAATATGAGGATCTTCTCAATATGGCTCCTCTGCCAGCTCACTTAGGCAAAAACTGCCTTCCCCCACTTTACATACACACTTGCTGTAGCCAGCAGCTTCCTGTCAACCAATCAGATTGGATTAATGATTGGATTACTGAGAGACACACCTCCTCACTCTGAAGCCTAATGTAGGCATGCAGTGTGGAGGACCACCCCTCTGTCTTGTGTTTTTACTAAAGGGAAGAAAGATAAGCAATGGTCTTTTAAGGGACCAATGGAAAGGAACAGTGGACATTAATGAAAGCTTGTAATTACAGATTTTTTGGCAATCATTGACAGACTAACTCAGGTATACATGACTATCTCTAATAAACTAGGAACTAAAAAAAAATGACATTTTAAATATAAAAAGTTTGGAGCAATCCCTACTCTTCCTAGAGCTGGCTGCCACACTAAACTAAGTAACCGGGGAGGAAGGGCCTTGGTAAGAGAGGAGACCAAGAACTCAATGGTTGCTCTAGCTAAGCTCCAAAGATTCTGTGTGTAGTGTGGGGATTCGCTCTGGTAGTTGGGATAAGCGGGTGCAGCACAGAGGCAAAGTACAAGTTCGTAATTCAAATGTCTGTGTTTATTCACACATAAGGTCAAACAACAAACACTCTTTGCAGGGTTGGTGTTTGTTTACACCAAGTAGAAAGTTCGTGCATAACAAAAAAACTTCACCTTGTCGGCAGTCCTGCCTCCAGCAGTCCAAATGCAGGCTTTAGGTGGCCTGCTCTCCCAACACACAGGTCTCAGCTTTTCAGCCCAGCACAAGGCCCAGTTCTCACACCAGCGATTGCCAGAGCTCCTCTGTCAGAGAGAGGTAATCACTCCCAGCTGACACTGCTGGATGTTTTTTTTTAGGCCAGTCAAAACCCAGCCTGGAACGTGGGGAGTAGTCACCCACCCAGCACTTTGACTACTCCCAATAAGAGCTGTCCCTGATCAGCTATACAGCCATACTAAAATAACAGTGTCAATCAGCATTAGCTGCCACTGACACCTGAAAATACTGGCTCTTATTTCACCGAGGCCAGGAACCTCGGTGACACATACCTTCCATAAAAAACGGACCTTTGCACCTTCCTAAATACCTCCCCCCTTTGTTCAACCCTGAGGACATAGTTGAAGGCCTGCTGTTAAGCTGCCCCTTTCAAACATTATGGTTGAGGGCCTGCTGCTGTGCTGACCATTTAAAAAATTATGGGAGAGTGCCTGCTGCTTAGCTGACCATTGAAAAAATATACAGTGTTCAAAGCAGGCCGGGTCGCCTGAATACAGCTTGGAATAATGGAATAGGACTCTGGTTCTATTTTGTTGTTTTTTGGAACTAGGGCCATGATTAGGAGGGACGGCCCAGGGGCATCCATATTGCGCCGCTAGAGGCGAAATTCTTGGACCGGCGCAAGACGAACCAAAGCGAAAGCATTTGCCAAGAATGTTTTTATTAATCAAAAATGAAAGTCAGAGGTTCGAAGATAAACAGATACCATTGTAGTTCCGACCATAAACGATGCCGAACAGCTTCCGGGAAACCAGTCTTTGGGTTCCGGGGGGAGTATGGTTACAAAGCTGAAACTTAAAGGAATTGATGGAAGGGCACCACCAAGAGTGGAGCCTGCAGCTAAATTTGACTTAACATGAGAAACCTCACCCGGCCCGGACATGGAAAGGATTGACAGATTGATAGCTCTTTCTCGATTCTGTGGGTGGTGGTGCATGGACGTTCTTAGTTGGTGGAGTGATTTGTCTGGTTATTTCCGATAACGAACGAGATTCCTCCGTGATAACTAGTTAAGCGACCCCCGGCGGTGAGGATTGTGTTGATCAGACTCTTGGATAGTGAGACTGGACTTGTAGGTGAGGGCCTGCTGGTGAGCTGACCCTCCAAAAAATTATATGCCAGGGCCTGCAGATGAGCTGACCCTGTGAAACATTATATATGAGGGCCTGCAGTTGAGCTGAACCTGTAAAACATTATATCCATGGGCCTGCAGGTGAGCTGACCCTGTAAAAGATTATAGGTGAGGGCCTGCTGGCGAGCTGACCCTCTAAAAAATTATATGCAAGGGCCTGCAGGTAAACTGACCCTCTAAAAAATTATATGCGAGTGCCTGTTGGTGAGCTGACCCTGTAAAACATTAGATGCGCGGGCATATATGCGAGGGCATTATATGCGATGAATAAGCATGTTGATATGATGGAACAGGAGGAGGAAGATGAGAAAAGTGTCATGGTCTTACCTTCTTGCTGTTCTCCTTCGTTTGACATGTGCTGGCGGCCATCTTGGTTTCTGGGTTTCTTGTAGCCTCCCACCCTGCGGCTCCTCCTTCCCACTGGGAGGAGCTGGATGCCTAGCTCATATATATAGGAGGTCTGTGGCTTCAGTTCCTTGCTTGGTCCCCCTGTGTTCACATGCTTCTAGACTGCTGCTGCTTCTGGTTCCTGATCCTGGTTTCGTCCGACTACCCTGCTGGTTCCTGATCCTGGTTTCGTCCGACTACCCTGCTGGTTCCTGATCCTGGCTTCGTCTGACTACCCTGCTGGTTCCTGATCCTGGCTTCGTCTGACTACCCTTCTGGTTCCTGACCTCTGGCTTCGCAAAGACTCTGCTTCGGTTTCGCCATCCGTTTGGACTTTTGCTTTACAGCTTTATTTTCAATAAAGCCTTCTTATTTTCACTTATCCCTTGTTGTACGTCTGGTTCATGGTTCCGTGACATTAGGACCAAGCCATGAATTCTGACGGTACAGGGCCATCCTCGCTACCCACGCTGGTTGCCAGACTTGATCAGCAGGATCACCTGTTGGGTCGGTTCGCTGTGGCGTTGCAAACCCTGCTTGAACGCACGGCTCATTTCGCTCCCGTTGCCGATGGGTCGGTTGTCGCTCCTAGGCCCGCTCCTACTGTCGCTCCGGTTGTTGCGCCAGAGTCTACCCTGACACCTGTTGTTGCACCTGCGGTGTTTCGGGGTATGACCGGTTCTGCCCCTCTTCCACAGCGCTTTGGGGGAGAGCCAACTCAGTGCCGAGGTTTCCTTAACCAGGTGGGCATTTATTTCGAGTTGCTGCCACATGCCTTTCCCACTGAGAGATCAAAGGTGGGCTTCTTGATCTCGCTGCTCTCGGACAAGGCCTTGGCCTGGGCCAGCCCTTTATGGGAGAACAACAATCCGGTGGTTGCCGAGTTTTCCGGTTTTGTTGCTTCTCTTCGGAAGGTATTCGATGTGCCGGCTCGTGCTGCCTCTGCTGCGAAGCTCCTTATTTCCATCAGACAGGGTTCACGATCCGTAGCTGAATACGCCATTGAGTTTCGTACCCTGGCAGCAGAGGTGGGCTGGAATAATGAGGCTCTGGTCGCTGCTTTCTCTCATGGTCTCTCGGATGCCTTGAAGGATGAGGTTGCAGCTAAGGACCTACCAGTGGAGCTCGAGTCTCTTATTTCTTTCCTGATTTTGATTGACACCAGACTCAGGGAGAGACCTTCCTTTAAGGAGAGCCTGCGGAGGTTTTCTAACAGATTGGCGCCTACGTTTGCTGTCCCACCCGTGCCTCCCTCTCCTCCCACGCCTCCTGGGGATGACTTGTCTGGGGGTGAACCCATGCAGCTGGGGTTTGCTCGCCTGTCTGAGGGGGAGAGGGTACTTCGGAGACGCGAGGGCCGATGCATGTACTGTGGTCTCGGTGGGCATTTTCGGTTGGCATGTCCGAACCGTCCGGGAAACGCTCGCACCTGAGATCCTGTCGGGGGCAGATCTTGGGTGGAGTCTCCTCGTCCCCGGTTTCCCGTGTTGACAAACCACTGATCACTGTTGTCCTCTCCTGGGTCGGGGGCTCGGTGACGACCCAGGCGTTGGTGGACTCTGGTGCTGGTGGTTTGTTCATTGATAATATGTTCGCTGCCGCCAATTCCATTCCTCTGCAGGCTGGAGGTTCCCCACTGGCTCTTGAGGCGATAGACGGCAGACCCCTTCTGCCGCCACACGTGACTCATGAGACCCTTCCAGTGGGGATAGCCATTGGTGCCGTTCACAGAGAGTCGGTCTGCCTCCAGGTTATTTCGTCTCCACACTACTCGGTGGTCTTGGGGTACCCCTGGCTCCGGAAGCATAATCCGACTTTCGATTGGAGATCGGCCGAGATCCTCTCGTGGTCACCGCAGTGTGGGGCTAGTTGCATCCATGGGTCTGTCAAGTTGCTGTGTACTTCCTCGGACTCTCTGTTGCCTCCTGAATACGAGGAGTACCGGGATGTATTCGATAAGGTGCCCATACGATTGTGCCATAGAGTTACAATCTGGTGCCGTTCCTCCTCGTGGCAAAGTCTATCCACTGTCGGTAGCGGAGAATGAGGCCATGGAGGAGTACGTGAGGGAGGCGCTTTCACGCGGACACATTCGCAAATCCTCGTCCCCGGCAGGGGCTGGATTTTTCTTTGTGAAAAAGAAGGGCGGTGAGTTGAGGCCTTGCATCGATTACAGGGGTCTCAATCGCATCACGATCAAGAACGCTTACCCGATACCCTTGATTTCCGAGCTGTTCGATCGCCTTAAAGGGGCCACGGTCTTTACCAAACTCGACCTGAGGGCGGCATATAACCTGGTAAGGATCAAGGCGGGCGATGAGTGGAAGACCGCGTTTAACACCAGGACCGGTCATTACGAATCCTTGGTTATGCCCTTTGGGTTGTGCAATGCGCCCGCAGTCTTTCAGGAATTCATCAACGATGTTTTCCGTGACCTGTTGCAGCAGTGTGTGGTGGTCTATTTGGATGACATCTTGGTATATTCTGAATCCATGGAGGCCCACATTCTGGATGTCAGACGAGTGTTGCAACGGTTACGAGAGAACAAGCTGTTCGGTAAGCTTGAGAAATGCGAATTTCACCGATCCCAGGTAACCTTCTTAGGTTACATCATTTCCGCTGAGGGGTTCTCCATGGATCCTGAGAAGGTTTCGGCTGTCTTACAGTGGCCCCAGCCCAGTGGTCTTCGTTCCCTGCAGCGCTTTTTGGGCTTCGCCAATTATTATCGGAAGTTCATCAGGGACTTTTCCATGCTAGCCAAGCCTCTCACGGATCTGACCAGGAAGGGCAGTCATTCCCAGGTCTGGCCGCTCGAGGCCATCCGAGCTTTTGAGGCTCTAAAGTCCGCCTTTGTGTCGGCTCCGATTCTGTCGCAGCCCAACCCTGGGTTGCCCTTTGTCCTCGAGGTGGACGCGTCTGAGACGGGAGTAGGCGCCCTTCTGTCTCAGCGTAGAACACCAGAGGGTCCTCTGCTTCCTTGTGGGTTTTACTCCCGGAAACTGTCTTCCGCGGAGTGCAACTATCAGATTGGTGACAGGGAGTTATTGGCCATCGTGCAGGCCCTTAAAGAATGGAGGCACTTGCTCGAGGGTTCGGTGGTTCCGGTCCTCATCCTGACGGACCACAAGAATCTGACCTACCTTTCTGAGGCCAAGAGATTGACACCACGTCAGGCCAGATGGGCTCTGTTCTTGTCACGTTTTAATTACGTGGTCTCCTACCTACCCGGTTCCAAGAACATCAGGGCGGATGCCTTATCACGGCAGTACTCCGAGCTGTCCAGGGAGGAGTCGATTCCGACTTCGGTCATACCTCTGAATCAGATCTTGGCCGCCATTCGCACCAGCCTGACCTCTCCCCTGGGTGAGCAGATTTTGGCGGCTCAATCTGGTGCTCCCTCTGGGAGACCCAACGGCAGATGTTTTGTGCCTGAGGAGTTGCGCACTCGGTTGTTGCGAACCTACCATAACTCCAAGACCGCGGGGCATCCTGGAAAGAATCAGCTGTCCTGGGCTGTTTCACGTCTGTTCTGGTGGCCTTCCCTACGTTCCGACATCGCCGCATATGTAGCGGCATGCTCCGTTTGTGCCCAGAGTAAGTCCCCTCGGCACCTTCCGTTGGGCCTTCTGCAACCCATAGCCACCGGGGAGCGCCCATGGTCACACCTGGGGATGGATTTCATTGTGGACCTCCCTGCATCCCGAGGCCATACGGTCATTCTCATGATTGTGGATCGGTTTTCCAAAATGTGCCACTGTGTTCCTCTCAAGAAGTTACCCTCTGCACAAGAGTTGGCCACGATTTTTGCCAGGGAGGTCTTCCGGTTGCACGGTTTGCCCAAGGAGATTGTGTCAGATCGGGGGAGTCAGTTTGTGTCCAGGTTCTGGCGCGCCTTTTGCTCCCAGTTGGGGATTCATCTCTCCTTCTCCTCGGCCTACCACCCTCAGTCCAATGGGGCCGCAGAACGATCCAATCAGGCCTTGGAGCAATTCCTTCGTTGCTATGTCTCCGATCACCAAGACAATTGGGTTGACCTCCTGCCTTGGGCTGAGTTTGCCAGGAACACGGCGGTGAACTCTTCCTCTGGGACGTCTCCCTTCATGGCCAATTATGGGTTCCAACCTGCCGTGTTACCGGAGGTATTCTCTCCCCAGGATATTCCGGCTGTGGAGGATCACCTTTCCGTCCTACGTGCTTCTTGGGTACTGATCCAGAAGTCCCTTGAGGTCTCTGCGCAGCGCCAGAGACTCCAGGCTGATCGCAGACGAGCGCCTGCTCCTTCCTACCAGGTCGGAGACCGTGTATGGTTGTCCACCCGCAACCTCAACCTTCGAGTGCCCACTCCCAAGCTGGCGCCTCGCTTTGTTGGTCCCTTCCGAGTGCTTCGCAGGGTAAACCCGGTAGCCTATGCCCTTGCGCTTCCTCCTGGCATGCGGATCTCCAACGTGTTTCATGTCTCCCTGTTGAAGCCACTGGTGTGTAATCGTTTCACTTCCTCGGTTCCTCGGCCTCGTCCGGTCCAAGTGGGTAATCGTGAGGAGTATGAGGTGAGCAATATCCTGGACTCACGCCTGGTCCGCGGTCGGGTGCAGTTTTTGGTCCATTGGCGTGGTTATAGTCCAGAGGAGCGTTCCTGGGTTCCCTCCGCAGATGTCCATGCTCCTGCCTTGCTCCGAGCCTTCCACGCACGCTTCCCTCAGAAACCGTTCTTTACTCCGCGGAGGAGGGGCCCTTGAGGGGGAGGTACTGTCATGGTCTTACCTTCTTGCTGTTCTCCTTCGTTTGACATATGCTGGCGGCCATCTTGGTTTCTGGGTTTCTTGTAGCCTCCCACCCTGCGGCTCCTCCTTCCCACTGGGAGGAGCTGGATGCCTAGCTCATATATATAGGAGGTCTGTGGCTTCAGTTCCTTGCTTGGTCCTCTTGTGTTCACATGCTTCTAAGACTGCTGCTGCTTCTGGTTCCTGATCCTGGCTTCGTCTGACTACCCTGCTGGTTCCTGATCCTGGCTTCGTCTGACTACCCTGCTGGTTCCTGATCCTGGCTTCGTCTGACTACCCTGCTGGTTCCTGATCCTGGCTTCGTCTGACTACCCTGCTGGTTCCTGATCCTGGCTTCGTCTGACTACCCTTCTGGTTCCTGACCTCTGGCTTCGCAAAGACTCTGCTTCGGTTTCGCCATCCGTTTGGACTTTTGCTTTACAGCTTTATTTTCAATAAAGCCTTCTTATTTTCACTTATCCCTTGTTGTACGTCTGGTTCATGGTTCCGTGACATTAGGACCAAGCCATGAATTCTGACGGTACAGGGCCATCCTCGCTACCCACGCTGGTTGCCAGACTTGATCAGCAGGATCACCTGTTGGGTCGGTTCGCTGTGGCGTTGCAAACCCTGCTTGAACGCACGGCTCATTTCGCTCCCGTTGCCGATGGGTCGGTTGTCGCTCCTAGGCCCGCTCCTACTGTCGCTCCGGTTGTTGCGCCAGAGTCTACCCTGACACCTGTTGTTGCACCTGCGGTGTTTCGGGGTATGACCGGTTCTGCCCCTCTTCCACAGCGCTTTGGGGGAGAGCCAACTCAGTGCCGAGGTTTCCTTAACCAGGTGGGCATTTATTTCGAGTTGCTGCCACATGCCTTTCCCACTGAGAGATCAAAGGTGGGCTTCTTGATCTCGCTGCTCTCGGACAAGGCCTTGGCCTGGGCCAGCCCTTTATGGGAGAACAACAATCCGGTGGTTGCCGAGTTTTCCGGTTTTGTTGCTTCTCTTCGGAAGGTATTCGATGTGCCGGCTCGTGCTGCCTCTGCTGCGAAGCTCCTTATTTCCATCAGACAGGGTTCACGATCCGTAGCTGAATACGCCATTGAGTTTCGTACCCTGGCAGCAGAGGTGGGCTGGAATAATGAGGCTCTGGTCGCTGCTTTCTCTCATGGTCTCTCGGATGCCTTGAAGGATGAGGTTGCAGCTAAGGACCTACCAGTGGAGCTCGAGTCTCTTATTTCTTTCCTGATTTTGATTGACACCAGACTCAGGGAGAGACCTTCCTTTAAGGAGAGCCTGCGGAGGTTTTCTAACAGATTGGCGCCTACGTTTGCTGTCCCACCCGTGCCTCCCTCTCCTCCCACGCCTCCTGGGGATGACTTGTCTGGGGGTGAACCCATGCAGCTGGGGTTTGCTCGCCTGTCTGAGGGGGAGAGGGTACTCCGGAGACGCGAGGGCCGATGCATGTACTGTGGTCTCGGTGGGCATTTTCGGTTGGCATGTCCGAACCGTCCGGGAAACGCTCGCACCTGAGATCCTGTCGGGGGCAGATCTTGGGTGGAGTCTCCTCGTCCCCGGTTTCCCGTGTTGACAAACCACTGATCACTGTTGTCCTCTCCTGGGTCGGGGGCTCGGTGACGACCCAGGCGTTGGTGGACTCTGGTGCTGGTGGTTTGTTCATTGATAATATGTTCGCTGCCGCCAATTCCATTCCTCTGCAGGCTGGAGGTTCCCCACTGGCTCTTGAGGTGATAGACGGCAGACCCCTTCTGCCGCCACACGTGACTCATGAGACCCTTCCAGTGGGGATAGCCATTGGTGCCGTTCACAGAGAGTCGGTCTGCCTCCAGGTTATTTCGTCTCCACACTACTCGGTGGTCTTGGGGTACCCCTGGCTCCGGAAGCATAATCCGACTTTCGATTGGAGATCGGCCGAGATCCTCTCGTGGTCACCGCAGTGTGGGGCTAGTTGCATCCATGGGTCTGTCAAGTTGCTGTGTACTTCCTCGGACTCTCTGTTGCCTCCTGAATACGAGGAGTACCGGGATGTATTCGATAAGGTGCCCATACGATTGTGCCATAGAGTTACAATCTGGTGCCGTTCCTCCTCGTGGCAAAGTCTATCCACTGTCGGTAGCGGAGAATGAGGCCATGGAGGAGTACGTGAGGGAGGCGCTTTCACGCGGACACATTCGCAAATCCTCGTCCCCGGCAGGGGCTGGATTTTTCTTTGTGAAAAAGAAGGGTGGTGAGTTGAGGCCTTGCATCGATTACAGGGGTCTCAATCGCATCACGATCAAGAACGCTTACCCGATACCCTTGATTTCCGAGCTGTTCGATCGCCTTAAAGGGGCCACGGTCTTTACCAAACTCGACCTGAGGGCGGCATATAACCTGGTAAGGATCAAGGCGGGCGATGAGTGGAAGACCGCGTTTAACACCAGGACCGGTCATTATGAATCCTTGGTTATGCCCTTTGGGTTGTGCAATGCGCCCGCAGTCTTTCAGGAATTCATCAACGATGTTTTCCGTGACCTGTTGCAGCAGTGTGTGGTGGTCTATTTGGATGACATCTTGGTATATTCTGAATCCATGGAGGCCCACATTCTGGATGTCAGACGAGTGTTGCAACGGTTACGAGAGAACAAGCTGTTCGGTAAGCTTGAGAAATGCGAATTTCACCGATCCCAGGTAACCTTCTTAGGTTACATCATTTCCGCTGAGGGGTTCTCCATGGATCCTGAGAAGGTTTCGGCTGTCTTACAGTGGCCCCAGCCCAGTGGTCTTCGTTCCCTGCAGCGCTTTTTGGGCTTCGCCAATTATTATCGGAAGTTCATCAGGGACTTTTCCATGCTAGCCAAGCCTCTCACGGATCTGACCAGGAAGGGCAGTCATTCCCAGGTCTGGCCGCTCGAGGCCATCCGAGCTTTTGAGGCTCTAAAGTCCGCCTTTGTGTCGGCTCCGATTCTGTCGCAGCCCAACCCTGGGTTGCCCTTTGTCCTCGAGGTGGACGCGTCTGAGACGGGAGTAGGCGCCCTTCTGTCTCAGCGTAGAACACCAGAGGGTCCTCTGCTTCCTTGTGGGTTTTACTCCCGGAAACTGTCTTCCGCGGAGTGCAACTATCAGATTGGTGACAGGGAGTTATTGGCCATCGTGCAGGCCCTTAAAGAATGGAGGCACTTGCTCGAGGGTTCGGTGGTTCCGGTCCTCATCCTGACGGACCACAAGAATCTGACCTACCTTTCTGAGGCCAAGAGATTGACACCACGTCAGGCCAGATGGGCTCTGTTCTTGTCACGTTTTAATTACGTGGTCTCCTACCTACCCGGTTCCAAGAACATCAGGGCGGATGCCTTATCACGGCAGTACTCCGAGCTGTCCAGGGAGGAGTCGATTCCGACTTCGGTCATACCTCTGAATCAGATCTTGGCCGCCATTCGCACCAGCCTGACCTCTCCCCTGGGTGAGCAGATTTTGGCGGCTCAATCTGGTGCTCCCTCTGGGAGACCCAACGGCAGATGTTTTGTGCCTGAGGAGTTGCGCACTCGGTTGTTGCGAACCTACCATAACTCCAAGACCGCGGGGCATCCTGGAAAGAATCAGCTGTCCTGGGCTGTTTCACGTCTGTTCTGGTGGCCTTCCCTACGTTCCGACATCGCCGCATATGTAGCGGCATGCTCCGTTTGTGCCCAGAGTAAGTCCCCTCGGCACCTTCCGTTGGGCCTTCTGCAACCCATAGCCACCGGGGAGCGCCCATGGTCACACCTGGGGATGGATTTCATTGTGGACCTCCCTGCATCCCGAGGCCATACGGTCATTCTCATGATTGTGGATCGGTTTTCCAAAATGTGCCACTGTGTTCCTCTCAAGAAGTTACCCTCTGCACAAGAGTTGGCCACGATTTTTGCCAGGGAGGTCTTCCGGTTGCACGGTTTGCCCAAGGAGATTGTGTCAGATCGGGGGAGTCAGTTTGTGTCCAGGTTCTGGCGCGCCTTTTGCTCCCAGTTGGGGATTCATCTCTCCTTCTCCTCGGCCTACCACCCTCAGTCCAATGGGGCCGCAGAACGATCCAATCAGGCCTTGGAGCAATTCCTTCGTTGCTATGTCTCCGATCACCAAGACAATTGGGTTGACCTCCTGCCTTGGGCTGAGTTTGCCAGGAACACGGCGGTGAACTCTTCCTCTGGGACGTCTCCCTTCATGGCCAATTATGGGTTCCAACCTGCCGTGTTACCGGAGGTATTCTCTCCCCAGGATATTCCGGCTGTGGAGGATCACCTTTCCGTCCTACGTGCTTCTTGGGTACTGATCCAGAAGTCCCTTGAGGTCTCTGCGCAGCGCCAGAGACTCCAGGCTGATCGCAGACGAGCGCCTGCTCCTTCCTACCAGGTCGGAGACCGTGTATGGTTGTCCACCCGCAACCTCAACCTTCGAGTGCCCACTCCCAAGCTGGCGCCTCGCTTTGTTGGTCCCTTCCGAGTGCTTCGCAGGGTAAACCCGGTAGCCTATGCCCTTGCGCTTCCTCCTGGCATGCGGATCTCCAACGTGTTTCATGTCTCCCTGTTGAAGCCACTGGTGTGTAATCGTTTCACTTCCTCGGTTCCTCGGCCTCGTCCGGTCCAAGTGGGTAATCGTGAGGAGTATGAGGTGAGCAATATCCTGGACTCACGCCTGGTCCGCGGTCGGGTGCAGTTTTTGGTCCATTGGCGTGGTTATGGTCCAGAGGAGCGTTCCTAGGTTCCCTCCGCAGATGTCCATGCTCCTGCCTTGCTCCGAGCCTTCCACGCACGCTTCCCTCAGAAACCGTTCTTTACTCCGCGGAGGAGGGGCCCTTGAGGGGGAGGTACTGTCATGGTCTTACCTTCTTGCTGTTCTCCTTCGTTTGACATGTGCTGGCGGCCATCTTGGTTTCTGGGTTTCTTGTAGCCTCCCACCCTGCGGCTCCTCCTTCCCACTGGGAGGAGCTGGATGCCTAGCTCATATATATAGGAGGTCTGTGGCTTCAGTTCCTTGCTTGGTCCTCCTGCGTTCACATGCTTCTAGACTGCTGCTGCTTCTGGTTCCTGATCCTGGTTTCGTCCGACTACCCTGCTGGTTCCTGATCCTGGTTTCGTCCGACTACCCTGCTGGTTCCTGATCCTGGCTTCGTCTGACTACCCTGCTGGTTCCTGATCCTGGCTTCGTCTGACTACCCTTCTGGTTCCTGACCTCTGGCTTCGCAAAGACTCGCAAAGGCTTCGGTTTCGCCATCCGTTTGGACTTTTGCTTTACAGCTTTATTTTCAATAAAGCCTTCTTATTTTCACTTATCCCTTGTTGTACGTCTGGTTCATGGTTCCGTGACAAAAAGGAAGATTCAACCATATACCCTTTTTTGTGGTGGATGGGGTGCATGAGAATACAGTGTATTCAGGACATTATAAACAACACATTTAAAGTGCCTTCATGTTCAGCCGCTTTCCTCTGGTGGAGTCAAAGTCAGGGGCAATCCAGGCCCTGTTCATTTTTATAACAGTCAACCTGTCAGCATTTTCAGTTGACACGCGGATACGCTTGTCTGTTATAATGCCAGCATCAGCACTAAATACCCGCTCAGATAAAACGCTGGCGGCAGGGCAGGCCAGCACCTCCAAGGCATAGGAAACAGAGTAGTTGTAAGCCACTGAGGGATCATTGAGGAAGCTGTGTACTCCTTCACCATCTTCCAAAATTTTTCGGTCCTTGTGACACTAGTCCGCTCATCAGGTGAGGGTGCTGGCGGGGTGTCATGAAACTGTCCCAGGCTTTGGAGAGTGTTGCTCTGCCTCTGTTGGAACTACTGTGTGTTCCCCTTGTCTCCCCTCCTCCGTTGCCCAAGGAACTACGGACTCTGTCGCCAGCGTTGTCAGATGAAAATTTTTGGAGAAGTTTTTCAACAAGGACCTTCTGGTATTGCACTGTTTTGCTCGTCCTCTCCACCAGAGGAATGAGAGATGAGGGGTCGAGAAGGGTGAACAACCAGTAATCTGTGATGTTTATAATGCGTATAACGCGCAGGTCGCGGGAAAGGCAGCCTAACATGAAGTCACCTATGTGTGCCAGAGTACCAAGACTTCTGAACATCATCAGGAGGATCACTCTCAATCTCCTTATCCTATTCCTCCTCTTCTGCCCACCTACGCAGAACAGATGGAATAAACTTCCATGTGTACTACCCTCTGCAGCAAAGGCAACCATCTCCTGCTCCTTCTCCTCCTACTCTTCATCCTGAAATTCACGCTGAGAAGACAAACTGAGGGGGGTCTGGCTATTAGTGCTGAGCGGCAAGGGCAATATTCAATATTGCGATATTTCACGAATATTTGTACAATATTTGTCGAATATTAGTGAATTCGAATATTCTTTATATTCTACTTTTTTTTACTCGAAAATCGAATAAAAAAAGTGAATATTATGCGATTAATACAGGTGTGGGTCAAAAACTAATATATAGCACTATAGAATATAGTGCTATATATTTGTTTTTAGAATATTCGTCAATTTTTCCATCTGAACATATGATAGGCCCAAAAGTAATTTAAGCAGGGAGGAATCATGACTTCAGATGGAAAAAAATGACGAATATTCTAAAAAACAAATATATAGCACTATATTCAATATAGTGCTATATATTCGTTTTTTAGAATATTCTTAATTTTTTTTCCATCTGAAGTGAACACTGAACACTGTTCACTTCAGATGGAAAAAAAAGACGAATATTCAAAAAACGAATATATAGCACTATATTGAATATAGTGCTATATATTTGTTTTTTAGAAAATTCTTAATTTTTCCAATTTGAAGTCATGATTCCTCGCTGCATAAGTTGCTTGTGGGCCAATGACTCACTGGCCCACAAGCAAGAAGCTGGGAGGAATCATGACTTCAGATGGAAAAAAATGAAGAATATTTGAAAAACAAATTTATAGCACTATATTCAAAATATTCGCGAATTCTCAAAGTTGTGATATTCGAGATAAAAATTTGATTTTCCAATATTCGCGCTCAACACTACTGGCTATCATCCTGTGTAATGTCTTCCCCCATTTCCACCTCTTCCACAAGCAAAGCGTCGTCCTTAATAAAGAGCAGCGAGCGTTTGAGTAGACAAATAAGTGGGATGATTACGCTGATAATAGCGTTATCGTAGCTCCCCATCTGTGTTGATTCCTCAAAGTTTCTTAAAACCTCACAGAGGTCAAACATTGTTGTGCATTTTCATACGTATACAATATTATCTAATGACATTATAATCAAAATGAATGCTCATCTCATTGCCTTTAAGAATAAGACCAGCCTGAACCAAAATTATATTATGTGGCTGAGGAAGCCAAGATGAGTTCATGGCAAGTTCAGTCTATATAAAAAAAAAAAAAATTGGGAACATAAATGGACATTGTATTTAAAAAGTTAGTGCTGAAGATATGAGACCATCTGTTAAGGAGTAAGTCAACTCCCTAAAACATGGAGGGAACAAGGTTACTTGATAAGGATTCATGTCTTTATCGCACACCTGCTGTATGAGCTTCAATTTATATATACATAATTATATTATATATATATCTCTGTATGGTATATTTAGTTTACAACATATGTTAATCAATAATTCATATAATGTGTTATCTATGTGTAACAATGTATCGATTTATATATATGTTATACCATGTATTTACCATTTAGAAGAAACAACTACAGAAACAAGTAAGTTTAAGTTAATTGGATTTCAAAACAATAGTTATTCATGGGAGTACATAAGTGAAATCTACAAGTTCCGATGCCCAGCATCAAAGCCGCTACATAAAATTTTCATCAAGTCAACCCATATTTCAAAAAGATAGGAGAAGACAGTCAACTCCAACAAGTCCAGGATATAGGTAATTAAAAGTGTAAGGAAAAGACCTTCCTCAGTGATTTATGGTAGAAAGGTCATTGAGGTCCTGTGAAAGTATTATTAGATATTTAATTTTAATGCTTAAAAAGCTGTTATATTCACCTACAGTACCGCAGTGCCATCTGGAGTCAGATGGGCAACATTATATTATTTCATTATTTGCTCTATACCATTTTAGGAGTTGAGATCACGTCATGATGTTATTAGCATGCGAATACACCCACCCTACCTGATTGGGAATCCATAATCTAAAGGGGATGATTCTTAGATAAGGGGGGGAATAATTACTCGTGTGCGGAGTAGCAGAGGAGGTTAGCAAGAGAAAAAAAACCAAAGCCGCCGCCAATTACGGCCAATATCAGACACAACCATTTCTGGTAGTAGGTTGAGTGGCGAGATCCACAGCTCAGTCTGGTCTCTTATCCCCTGCCACAGGTCTGCGGCGGTGTGCTGTTTGTCCCCTAAGCATATCAGCTTCAGCACGGCCTGTTGCCGCTTCCCCACTGCAGTGCTACACTGATTCCAGCTACCGACTGATGGCTGACTGGTGCTGCACGCAGATAATTTGTAGGTGGAAGTGGTGGAGGAGGCAGAGAAGGAGAAGTGGGGGTTGGAGCCACTAACGTAGGTACTGGCGGAAACCATGATCGACGTAGGGCCCGCAATCCTTGGCATCTGTAGCACCTCTGCCATCCCAGGGTACGACTCGCTCCCAGCCTGCGCAACATTCACCCATCAGGGAAATGTAGCGTCCATGGCTGAATGCACTTGTCCATGTGTCCATATTTAAGTGGACTTTCCAAGTAACTGCGTTGGTCAGGGCATGTGTGATGTTACGTGACACATGTTGGTGTAAGTTGGCCATGACACACCTTAAAAAATAGTGGCTGCTGGCGACTGCGTAACGAGGGACGGCCGCCGACAGCAGGCTGTGAAAGGCCTCAGTGTCCACAAGTCTAAATGGCAACATTTCCAGGGCCAATAATTTGGAAAGCTGCACCTTTAGTGCTATGGCCTGTGGGTGGCTGGGTATTTGCGCTTGCATTCAAAAGCCTGGGGTAAGTACTTTTGGACGCTGCGCTGGGACATGGAAGTGGATGTGGTCGCTGATGGTGCTTGCAAAGGTCCAGGTGCAGGGCGGGAGGCATCCGGGCCTGCACCTTTGATAGGGGATTGTCCAGCACGTAACATAGGGGAAGAAGAGGCAGTGGTGTGACCCACTGACACCGATTGTGGACCCAGGCGTTTGTCCCACTTATTACGGTGCTTGGATGCCATGCGGCGGATCATGCTGGTGGTGGTGAGGTTGCTAGTGTTCACACCCTGGTTGATTTTGGTACGGCACAGGTTGAAAACTACTATTCTTTTGTTCAAAAAGCGCCATACTGCAGAACACCTACCCCTTGGCAAGGGAGATTTCCGCAAGGGGGTGCTCCATGGAACAGTTGTGGGCCTGTTTGGTGTGGCCCGCCTTCTTCCTTTTGCCACCCCACTGCCTCTTGCTGTACTGCTGTCCTAGCTCGGCTTGCAACCTTCCCAGGTTAGGTCAGTGACTTCATCGTCCACCACCTCCTCTTCTACTTCCTCACTATGCTCATCCTCCTGACTTGTTGATCTAACCACAACCTAAGTGATTGACAACTGTGTCTCATCCTCTTCCTCAACCTCTTGAGACAGTAATTTCTGTTGAGTTATTGGGAACTGTGACTCCTCATCATCCACCTCATTAAACAGTAAGAGCGGTTCCCCACCGTCATCTTCTTGTGACTGTGGATGCTCAAGATTTTGGAATCGGGCACAAGATCTATCCCTCTTCAAGCGTGCTTGGCGAGAGGGCCAAATCAAGGAATGGCGAGGAAAAGAGGTCCTCGGAATATCCGAGTGTGGGATCACTTGTTTGGCCAGACTCTTCATGGTGGGAGGAAGGAGTATCATGACTGGACTTAGTGGAAGACAGGGTGGAAGCATAATCTGCTGCAATCCAACCGACAGCCTGTTCGCACTAGTCTGACTTCAAGAGTGGTGTCCTGTGCCACCCTGCAAACTGGGACATGAAGCTAGGTATCATCGATGACTGTTTTTCTTGTGCTCTGGCAACACGCACAGTTTCAACACGCACAGGGCCACGGCCTCTGCGTGCACCATCATCATCACGGCCACTTACCTGCCCCTTACTGCTCGCCTTCTTCATTTTAAATGTGATATATGCTTGAAGGTATGTCACGCGTACAGTAGAGTAGCATTTGGAAGTGTATGCACAAAAAAATTGAAAAAGGCATTTGGGATGTGGAAACGTCACATAGGAGATATCCCGCAGATAATGTCAATGCTGTCACCAGCGGCTAATAAAAAATCACAGGGAATGTCACAGGTATTTGGGATGAAGAAACGTTATACAGGAGAGGTACCACCGGTAATGTCACTGTCCAAAACGTTTACGTAAAAAGTACACTGTATGTCACAGATAAAAATTTTAGGCGCACACGTTACACTGGAGATGTGGCACTGGTAGTGTCACTGTCAGAAGCAGTCACCGTCTATTGAAAAACTACACTGGATGTCACAGATATTTTTTGGATGCACACACTTTACACTGGAGATGTGGCGCAGCTAATCTCACTGTCCGCAGCGTACACCGTCTATTGAAAAAGTACACTGGATGTCACAGATATTTTTTGGATGTGCACACTTTACACTGGAGATGTGAAGCAGCTAATCTCACTGTCCGCAGAGGACACCGTCTATTGAAAAAGTACACTGGATGTCACAGATATTTTTTGGATGCGCACACTTTACACTGAAGATGTGGCACAGCTAATCTCACTGTCCGCAGTGGACACCGTCTATTGAAAAAGTACACTGGATGTCACAGATATTTTTTGGATGCGCACACTTTACACCGAAGATGTGGCACAGCTAATCTCACTGTCCGCAGCGTACACCGTCTATTGAAAAAGTACACTGGATGTCACAGATATTTTTTGGATGTGCACACTTTACACTGGAGATGTGAATCAGCTAATCTCACTGTCCGCAGAGGACACCGTCTATTGAAAAAGTACACTGGATGTCACAGATATTTTTTGGATGCACACACATTACACAGGAGATGTGGTGCGGATAATTTAACTTCCTCAGCGGACACCGTCTACGGAAAAAGTACACATGATGTAACTGATATTTTAGGGATGTGCACACTTTACACAGGAGATGTGGTGCGGATAATTTAACTGTCCGCAGGGGACACCGTCTATGGAAAAACTGCACTCTATGTCGCTGATATTTTAGGGAAGCGCCCACTTTAAACAGGAGATGTGTCATGGATAATTTGACTGTCCGCAGCCGACATCGTCTATGGAAAAAGTGCACTGGATGTCACTGATATTTTAGGGATGTGCACATTTTAAACAGGAAATATGGCACAGATAATTTAAATGTCTACAGCGGACAATGTCGACAGAGAAAGTGCATTGGATGTCACTGATATTTTAGGGATGCACACAATTTACACAGGAGATGTGGCGCAAATAGGCAGTTGCCTATTACACGGTATTTTGCGCAGGATGCGGTACAAATATATATTGCTGCTGTCACACACTATATTCCTTAAAAGGACTTTTGGGTCTCTGAAAAGTTTTTTGTATAAAAATGTTCCTATTACACTGTGTACACTGTCTGTCCCTTCCTATGCACAGCTCTCTCTAACACTGAGCAATTTAGCGCAGGTTGCATGGACTTTTGGGTCTCTGAAATGTTTATGTACACTTATAATATTCGATTACACTCCCTACACTCTCTGTCCCTTCCTATCCTCATCTCTCCCTGACTTAGAATGCGCTGAACACGCGTCATCGGGTGCTATATAGCACCGGATGACGTGTTCCGGCCAGCCAATCACTGTAATGCCAGTAGCCAACATGGCTACTGGCATTACAGTGAGGGCAGTACTTACCTGCACGTTTATTGGCTGCTTAGCAACCACAAAACATGCGGTGAGGAGACTCAAGCATTGCGCTCGAGCACATGCTGTACTCAGCCGATTACCGCCATGTGCTGAGCATAGCGATGCTCGAGCCGAACTGGCATGCTCGCTCAACACTAGTCTGAATATTTATCTCAATGCAATATTTTATATTTTCTTTTCAATAAATTAGCAAATATTTTGAACATTTTAAATGTTGGGTATTGAGTATAGATTGATGGGGCAGCAACATAAAATCGGAAAAAATTAAAGGTCTGAAGAATTTCCGAATGCATTGTATAATCTGAACCTTATCAATAGTGATGAGCGAAGTATTGAAAAGTTTGATTCGGCTGCTTCAAAAGTATATTTTCACAAAGCGCATGTCTTTGTAAATAGTGGGTGCAATGACAGGGAGCAGCGATTGCATTGTCCTCCATCAAGATGGTGGCGTCCGGCTCTTCGCGCTCAAACGGATGAGGTAACTATGTTTTTTTTTTATCGCCATTCAGGATAAATCGATTTTCTACCATGAAGCACAAGGAAATTTGGTTTTGTGGCGAATCAATTTTTCCCTAAAATTCTGATTGAATTCCACTTCGGGGAGTTCAGTTCGCTCAACCCTATTTATCACTTGTCTTTTCAGAGAAAGATCTTTCATATACTTGTGTATAATAGATGGGCACACAAGTTGATGCAGTGTGTTCATATTATCAAAGCAAGGGGAATATAAAATAAGTACTGACTATTGATTAATCAGCTTCAGAAAAGAGGTGGTTTCTTAAAATTCTTTTTGGATTAGATTCAAATGAATTTGTCGGCAGATTTGATTCAGGTACAAATAAATTCTTCCCAAATCGAAAGTGTATGACATTCTGAGGTTAAGAAAAGGAAGCATACAAAAGGTCCAGAAAGCAAGTCAAACATTTTTGAGAGTAGCACAATGCACAGGGTCCTGGAGACATATGCACTTACAAGCAAAGACACAAAGAAAGAAATCCCCCACCTAGCTATGTTAATGAACATCGAACCAGGGACCTCATTAGCATGGCATCCAGATTCACTGACGGGTCGACCAGATGGATCTTGGCTGGTGAGCATAATAACCCTCCTAAGACAGTCATGCACAGGAACATGTTTGGATACATTTCTGGCAGCACCCTTGTGATTACTCCAGTTTGTACAAGCAAAAACCCTAGTGTAAAACTGTTTCTCCCAGAAGAAGAAACCAGAATTGGTGAGACCTAAACTCATCTATGACCCTCAATTTTCCCAGTTTGTTGTGTTTATCAGTTTAACAGTTTGTTTTGCATTAGCTTTAAACACTGGCAATGTATCTACATATTTCTATGCATTTTTTGAAATAAATATATACATAACCTCAAGTATCTATATGGATCATTTTATTTATAGAGTTAGTAATTTGAACTTTAAAATGGTAGACAGGACTGTACTCCAAGTCTGGTATCCATATGTCTCATTCTGATCAGCAGGTCGAAGGCAGCTCAATAACTTAAAATGATGAGTTCAATTTCATACTGCTATGTGCCCAGCTGGGAATTTGGAAACATTTTAAGTGGGTTGATATTTTATAAATGAACACAATGAAATGTCAGATTTTTTTTTAGCTCTTCTAACAGCAACAATTAAAACAACTTGTTCTAAACATCTGGAATGTCACCTAAATCCCAGAAGTATAGAAAATCTCATCACAAATTAACATATAGGAGGCCATCACTTAAGCAAAACACAATTATTCAAAAAGACTTGAAGAAAAATGTTCCACAATGGAGTCTTCCACAATATTAAAGTCTCTACATCAAATTACCAACTACAGAAGGAAAGCCCCACAATCATTAGATAAACTGCAGCTTGCAAATGAGCTGAACACATTCTATTGTAGGTTTAATACAGTCAGCAATAGCCATCCACTACTAGTCAATTCAAATAATTTGCATCTCTGTTTCAACAGGCAATCCGAGCACTCCAGCCAGTCAATGTCTCCACCCCCTGCGGTGACTCAGTATCTACACAACACAGGATGTCAGCCATAATCTCCTGACCTGTCCCCAAAATGGCATCCACTATGATTATGCCAATTAGATGTATACAATCTTTTTAAAAGACAAAATATTGAGAAAAGAGCCAGCCAAGAATCTGTGTCTGCAAAATGCTTTAAATTCTGCGCTGATCAGCTAGCCTTTGTTTTCACAGACATATTTAAATCATCTCTGGAACTCTCAATGGTCACTGCCTGTTTTAAATGCTCAACCATTGTCTCAGTTCCTAAAAAATCTAAACCTACATGTCTACAGTAAATGACTATAGGCATGTTGCCCTTACATCATTGGTCATGAAAGCATTTGAAAAACTGATAATGGATTATCTGAAATCCTTCACAGATCCTCTGCTGGACTCTCTGCAATTTGCCTACAGGTCTAATAGATCTGCAAATGATGCTATAAACATGTGTATGCATTATGCACTAGAACATCTAGACTCCCCGGGAACCTATGCCAGAATTTTATTTGTGGATTTCAGCTCTGCATTTAATACCATAGCACCATCGCTGCTACACAGCAAGCTATCCCACCTACGCATACCTGAATCCATCTGCAAATGGATAACCAATTTCTTAACCGACAGGAGACAGCAGGTTAGACTTGGGAAACACACCTCAAGCTCTTTGACAGTCAGTACTGGAGCTCCCCAGGGCTGTGTGCTTTCCCCACTGCTCTACTCACTGTACACCAATGACTGCATCTCCACAGACCCATCTGTTAAGGTTCTGAAGTTTGCAGATGACACAACAGTAGTTGGTCTCATACAAAATGGGGATCAGTCTGCATATAGGCATGAAGTGGGACAGCTTTCCTCCTTGTGCAGCAACAACAACTTGGAACTTAATGCTCTTAAGACTATGGAGATGATAATAGACTTTAGGAGATCTCCCCCCCCCCCCAGCACCTCCTCCTAATTATAAGTGGATCTACAGTAACCCGAGTAAAGTCATTCAAGTTTCTTGGGACCACAATTTCCAACAACCTAACATGGAACAACAATACTGTCTCTATCATCAAGAAAGCGCAACAAAGGATGTACCACCTACGGCATCTGAAAAAGTTTGGCCTACCACAAAAATTAATGGTGCAGTTCTTCAGAATCCTTCATGACATCATCTATGACTGTATGGTTTGGCTACTGCTCAGTATTAGAAAAGGTAAGACTGCAGAGCATCATCTGAACAGCAGAAAGGATAATTGGCTGTAACTTACCTTCCCTGGTGGATCTTCACGCTAGCAGGTGCAGAAAGAGAGCGGCTAAGATTTCCTCAGACCCCTCTCACCCTGCTCACTCCATCTTCCAGCCTATGCCTTTTGGAGTGAGATACCGTTAAGTGGCTACTAAAACTTCCAGGCATAGGAGCAGCTTTTTCTCTCAGGCAGTTGCCTTGCTTAATGCAGAACCACGCTAAAGCTGCTATGACTTGAAAGCATTACAGCATAGAACTGAAAACGAACACTTCTCCCTGTTTATTGCCACTAAGGCTACTTTCACACCTGAATTTTTTATTTTTTTTGTTCATGATAATGCAAACGGATCCGTTCAGACTTTACATTGAAAGTCAATGGGGGACGGATCCGTTTGAAAATTGAGCCATACTGTGTCAACTTCAAACGGATCCGTCCCCATTGACTTACATTGTAAGTCTGGACGGATCCGTTCGCCTCCGCACGGCCAGGCGGACACCCGAACGCTGCAAGCAGCGTTCAGGTGTCCGTCTGCTGAGCGGAGCGGAGGACAAACGCTGCCAGACTGATGCATTCTGAGCGGATCCGCCTCCACTCAGAATGCATTAGGACTGGACGGATCCGTTCGGGGCCGCTTGTGAGAGCCTTCAAACGGAACTCACAAGCGGAGCCCCGAACGCTAGTGTGAAAGTAGCCTAAAACTTACATACTGTCCTTGTCCTGCACTATCCATACTGTCTGTCCTTGTACTGTTTTGTTTGTGTCTGTCAAGCAATTGCCAAGTCAAATTCCTTGTAAGTGCAAACTTATTTGGCTAAATAAATTTATTCTGATTTAGCAAATATTTAAAAAGAAGTGGCAGTAAAATAGTGATGCATGACACATTCAGTTAGAATAGTAATTGTATTTATATTTTATGGATGCAGCATTTGATACCAAATTTTACCATACATAGAAAAACTGTCTAAAATAGAAGTATAAATGTATAGTGTAACTTAGGTTAACAAAATATGGAAATAAAAGGCAAAATATGTCATCGATTGTTGTCAATCATGTATTGGTGAATGTCTAACTGAGAAAGAGTTCACTTTGAAGAATAATGAAATGAGTTATAATTGCTGTATGTATTCCATACTCCTCAAGTTATATTTTTAATGGCACTAATTTCGTTTACCGTACTTTGTACTGAAAAATGGGAAAAATTATATTTGTTGTGTAAAATATTTTTTGTTCTTGGTTTTGTTCTTATGGTGTTCGCTATACGCTAAAAATTACATGACATTCTAATTCTGTTGGTCAGTGTGATTATGACAATACCAGTTTATATAGTTTTTAATTTGTTTTAAAATAATAAAATCATTTGAAAAATAAACATTTTCTTTTCATCCCCATATTCTGACAGCCATAACTTTTTTATGTTCTTGTCTAGTGAAATGTGTGAGTGCTTCTGTAATGCGAGGTGAGCTGTCATTTTTGTTGGTAATGTTTTGGGGTACAAGCAACTTTTTAATCACTTTTTATTCAAATTTTTGGGAGAACAAGGTGAATAAATTTTAATTTATTTTTTCCTTTACAGCATTCACCATGCAGGAAAAACATTTTTATATTTTAATAGATTAGAGGTTTTTGAATCTGGCGATACCTATTATGTTTGAGGTTCTTTATGTGAAATTTGAATTTGTAGATTGTAAGCCCTCACAGATAAGGACCTCTCTCCTTCTGTGCCAGTTTGTAACTCGTCTTGTTCATGCATAGTGCAATTGTCTATATTATGTACTGTACACCCTTTTCAAATGTACAGCACCATGGACTGAATAATAATAATAATGATAATCATTTTTTATTAGAATTTTACAGTAATTTTTAGTCCCCTTAGGGGACTTTTACCTGTGATATGTTGATTGTTTGTACGATAGACTGCAAAATTAGAATACAATTGCAGTCTAGGGGATTCTGACAGGCTCCCTCTCAGGCTTTTCTTTGGGCATGGTTTTTTAGATTGCTTACTATGAGAGGACTGGGGATCTTCACAAGGCACTTGGCTGTCATAGCAACCCATCAAAGCCTTGCAATATTGTCATAGATGATCTGATCATAGGTTAGAGGGCGTCTTCTTGTATCTATCCAGTAATATGCCTCGGTAACTACTGATCATGGCATTTGAGGGTTTAAATGACCAGGATCAGAGATAATGCCAGTCATTTTGGCTGGGTGTGGGCTGTAATACACAACTGGCGCCAACTGCATATGCAGCGGGATCAGCTGATGACCCCTCTACATACAACTTTTGCCTCTGCTGATGTATTATTACATCAAGGAGTGCAAAGAGGTTAAGGTGAAGAATATCTGTATGGTGGGCAAGTTATAATCGTAAAGTTGCTATCTGTGTTGGGTAAATTAAATAAATGAAGTAATAATTCCCAAACTGTTAGGTGCATATTGAACTTTCCATTGCCTAATATATTTTAATTAAAAATTAATTAAAGATCATTAATCATTCAGTGGGACAGAGATGCAGTAGTAACAGACATCTGGAAGGATACTGCATGTCACTGTAGTCTGCATATGATGAACAGTCTATTTTTCAACACATATTTATAATTCACATAAAAAATATAGTGTTTATGAAATACTTCAAAGTGCCTATGGTTAAAGTTTTGGCATCAGAAAGTGAAAACAATAGCTCAACCATAATTAAAGCCCTGAAGCAGCTGTATAACTTGCTCCCCTCCTGTGTGAATTCATAGGCACAGTAATTCAATCGAAAAAATAGTCCAATAATTTTGTTAACAGCAAAACAATAATTTCTGGTATTGATATGTCAGTATACTTATCTCCAACCTGCATATGTTTTTAGTGTGTCTTAGATTTTTTTTTTACATTTCATTATAATTTGACATTCCATTTTATTGGTATGTTCGGTTTACATTAAAATAAATGCATGCATTTTTTATCCATACTGCCATCTAGCCTTGTTGAGAGTGTCTCAATAGGTCAGTTCTCCTGTTAGCCAAATTAACACAATAAATATTGTGTAATTAGTTAATAGGAAAAATTGAACAATTAAATAAATAAATGATATTTCTACCACAAATGAACATTATTTTAACAACATTCCTAGATTCACATTTTATTTTAAGAATTTGTTGCTGTTTCTCTTGTTTATTTTGGCAATACTGTACTATGCCTTTAAAAATGCAATTGCACATAGACATAAAACTTCTATAGAGATTTGGTAAACCATTGTTTATTTTACTGCTGCTGTCAGGAAAAGATCTGTTATCTGTTAAAATAGTATAGTGTAGAATTGGGAAGACAAAATGACAGTACTAGAGTTTTTCTGATAGGCCTTCCCTCTTTGGCAACAGTGAATGGTCTGACTGAGTCAAGTCAAGCGGAATATATGGAAAGATTTCAAGAAATGATATCCAGAAAACCAGCCACTTAAAAAAAAAAAAAAAAGATTATGTATGGATAGGTTATTAATAGAGATGAATGAATCAAAGCTGACAAAGTGGAATTCGATCCTAATTTCAGGAAAAATTCGATGCGCACCAAAGCCGAATTTCCCTGCAATTCATGGTAACAAATCACATTTCTAAAATGGCTGCTGCACGTGTGAGGACATGGCAAAAGGAACTCTGGGAAGGCGGGATCACCCGAAATGCCATGCATGCAGCCAATCAGCATCCAGCCAGCCCTGTGATGTCACAGCCCTATAAATAGCATCAGCCATCTTAGATTATGCCATTTACCAGTGTACTTAGTGCAGGAAGAGATGTCAGCAGGTGCTAGGGACAGTGTTAGAAACAATTTAATTGTGCATAAAAAATTGATTTACAAGTGCAGGGTAAGATTATTCAAGGTGTATGGAAAGGATAGGGAGGAATCACTCCACAGCATTTATGTTGAACAGTAGATATGGCCTTGCGGTTCGCCCGGCAGTCGGTTTGCGGCAAACTTTGCGTGTTCACGATTCGCCAAACATGTGAACATATGGAGATATTCGCGCCCGCCATATTCTTTTACATTGTGAAGAACTTTGACCCATGACACATCCATCAGGTGGTACAGGACAGCCAATTGAGACGTTTCAGCACATGGACATACCCCCTACCTTATAAATAAACCTGATCTGGCCGCCATTTTACATTCAGTGTTTTGCCAGTGTAGGGAGAGGTTGCTGTGTGGAGCAGGGACAGGCTGTTAGAGACACCAAACGCTAGCTAATAGGGCCACAAAAGTCTTTTTAAGGACTGGTATAGGTGTGCTATCTATATGTGTGATACACAGAGGGGTGCAATATACTTATAATATACTTTTATAATGAGTCAAAAACACATAGATCTATATAGTATTCACCTGGAAGTCAGGGGCCTAGGGGCTAGGGGCTTACTAGGGACATTTTTATCTGGGATAAGGTTCCGGACGGGGTCGCTCTTATCAGGGCCAGAATAGCACCCCCCTGTAGGGCAATATCAGAGACAGTTCTTTGCCCACCCTGTCCTTAAATACCACATCATCATCTAGCCCAGGGATAGATGTTTTTTGCTTTCCCTCCGGGATTCATGGATGTGCACTGGAACCACCTGGGTTGTGGTAGGACATATGGTTTCTGATTTGGTGCTGCCGAGCACCTGATTTAGTGCCGCCGAGCACTTGTTATTACCTACCACATCTATGCTTTTTGCTTAACTTTAATAATTTAATTTATTTTCATTTTGAGGGATATCTTTTCCATTCACACGTCCGCAAAATGGGTCCGCATCCGTTCTGCAATTTTGCGAAACGGGTGCAGACCCATTCATTTTCAATGGGGTCGGAATGTGTGTCCGCATCCGTATTTGCAGATCCACATCCGCATTTGCGGATCCGCACTTCCGCATCCGTGCTTCCGTTTCCGCCCAAAAAATAGAACATGTCCTATTTTTGTCCGCAATTGCAGACAAGATTAGGCGTTTTCTATTATAGTGCCAGAGATGTGCGGTCCGCAAATTTCAGAATGCAAATTGCAGGTGTCGGTGTTTTGTGGATCCGCAAAACACAGACGCGTGACTGGACCCTCATAGTAACATTATTAAAGGTTGCATTTGATCTTTATGTATATTCTAATGGATTGCCTGCCTTGTACAATGTTATAATATACTTTCTATTTTAGAAAGTATATTATAGTGCATTTGCATTGTGTGGCAGTTGTGTGCGGTTCTGCTGCGATACTGCAGGTATATAGAGGGACAAGCGTTATTGGAACAAATAATTTCTACTGGTGTGATATACCAGTCGTCCCCCAAAAAACTGATTGAAACGGGGTGTTATATACCAATATACTTTCTTTATAGTGCATTTGGGTACTGTATAATACATCTGTTATGTCACTGTCCATGTTGTGGGACTATTTGTGCACTTCTAGTAATTATTTCTTGGCTGCAAATATGAGCTGAAGGTTTTTCAGGTTCGCCTGCCATTAAAAAGATTGGGACCCGCCGCGAACTTGCGGTTCGCGAACATTTGATCACGATCGCGTTTCCGAACCATCCCGGCAGATGTTCGTCCATCACTATTGAACAGGGTTCAGTAGGGGAGGTTACAGCCGGGGTAATAGGAACAATCCTATTACACCTTGCTGCACTGACTGGGGATCCAAATTGCCATTTTACAAATTGCCATTTTTGAATCAAGAGGGAAAAAAAAAACAGGCTGGTGTAGTGAGCTTCATTTATATTTATATAAGCAGATATATAACGCAAGTTTGACCATGATGCGTGGTTAATTAAGTGTGTGTTTGTGTAAGTGTGTGACTTAAGATTAAGTGACTTTAGATTCAGGTACTTCAGTGGGGGAATGCAATTAGCCAGTTTCTTATTACTACATATATTGTATTTTTTCGCTTTTGTTGTGTAATCCTCATTTAGTATGTGTTGCATAATTGACACGGCAGTCCAGTGCACATCTTGCATGATGTATGCAGTCCTGGAACAGCCGTTCGAGGGTGTATATCTTTGTTCAAGATGTGAGCAAATTACCCGTTTGGAATCGCAAATCGAGTCTCTAAATGGGCAATTTGCAACACTGAGAGGCATTGACAATTTGCAAAAGAGTTTACTTCTCACCGAGCAAGCACTCTTTGGGGTAGATGAGGGGGAGGGTGACAGAGAGGAGGCTGAGGAAAGTGAAGTAGCTAGCTGGGTAACAGTTAGAAAGCGTGGTAGAGGGAAGAGTGCCAGGGAGGCTAGCCCTGATCTGACACACCCCAACAAGTTTGCACGTTTGGCAGATGAGTGGGATGCCAGTTCAGGGATGGCACTGCTGCAGCCGGAAACTTCCTCTGCCAGTCAGGGAAATGTCAGGCCTAGTAAGCAGGGGATCAGGAGAGCAGTGCAATGCAGACAGGTGCTGATAGTGGGAGACTCCATTATTAGGGGAACAGATAGGGCAATCTGTCACAAAGATAGTGATTGCCGAACAGTGTGCTGTCTTCCTGGTGCTAGAGTTCGACACATCGCGGATCGGGTTGACAGATTACTGGGAGGGGCTGGAGAAGATCCAGCGGTCATGGTCCATATCGGAACCAATGACAAAGTTAGAGGTAGGTGGAGAGTCCTTAACCACCTCAGCTCCCCTAGCTTATACCCCTTAATGACCAGACCACTTTTTACAATTCTGCACTACACTACTTTCACGGTTTATTGCTCGGTCATGCAACTTACCACCCAAATTAATTTTACCTCCTTTTCTTCTCACTAATAGAGCTTTCATTTGGTGGTATTACATTGCTGCTGACATTTTTACTTTTTTTGTTATTAATCAAAATTTATTGAATTTTTTGCAAAAAAATGACTTTTCACTTTCAGTTGTAAATTAAAAAAAAATAAAATACATTTCTATATAAATTTTTCTCTAAATTTATTGTTCTACATGTCTTTGATAAAAAAAAATGCAATAATTGTATATTTATTTGTTTGGGTAAAAGTTATAGCGTTTACAAACTATGTACAAAAATGTGAATTTCTGCATTTTGAAGCAGCTCTGACTTTCTGAGCACCTGTCATGTTTCCTGAGATTCTACAATGCCCAGACAGTAGAAAAACCCCACAAATGACCCCATTTCGGAAAGTAGACACCCTAAGGTATTGGCTGATGGGCATAGTGAGTTCATATAATGCTGGAAAATGCTGATTTTTTTTTTTTTCTTTTCTTACAAAGTCTCATATTCCACTAACTTGTGACAAAAAATAAAAACTTCCATGAACTCACTATGCCCATCACGAAATACCTTGGGGTGTCTTCTTTCCAAAATGGGGTCACTTGTGGGGTAGTTATCAGGGGCGTACATAGAAATCACTGGGCCCCATAGCAAGAATCTAAATTGGGCCCCCATTCCCCTTTTATAGCCCCTCCCACTACCCATTCCAGGCCTCTCTCTTTGTTCCATGAACTATGTTTGCTGCTGCGTTTTATAATTTATGCCATCAGGGCCGGATTGGGATTACAAAACAGGCCTGGCACACAAAAGAGGTATAATAGATGCAGATGCAGTGTGTACAGATGTATAGTGTATACAGCAGTGTACTGATATGTGAGGAACGTGGTATAATATATGCAGTGTGTACAGGTATATAGTATATACAGCAGTGTATAGATATGTGAGGTACTAGGTATAATAGATGCAGTGTGTACAGATATATTGTACAGGGAGTGCAGAATTATTAGGCAAGTTGTATTTTTGAAGATTAATTTTATTATTGAACAACAACCATGTTCTCAATGAACCCAAAAAACTCATTAATATCAAAGCTGAATATTTTTGGAAGTAGTTTTTAGTTTGTTTTTAGTTTTAGCTATTTTAGGGGGATATCTGTGTGTGCAGGTGACTATTACTGTGCATAATTATTAGGCAACTTAACAAAAAACAAATATATACCCATTTCAATTATTTATTTTTACCAGTGAAACCAATATAACATCTCAACATTCACAAATATACATTTCTGACATTCAAAAACAAAACAAAAACAAATCAGTGACCAATATAGCCACCTTTCTTTACAAGGACACTCAAAAGCCTGCCATCCATGGATTCTGTCAGTGTTTTGATCTTTTCACCATCAACATTGCGTGCAGCAGCAACCACAGCCTCCCAGACACTGTTCAGAGAGGTGTACTGTTTTCCCTCCTTGTAAATCTCACATTTGATGATGGACCACAGGTTCTCAATGGGGTTCAGATCAGGTGAACAAGGAGGCCATGTCATTAGATTTTCTTCTTTTATACCCTTTCTTGCCAGCCACGCTGTGGAGTACTTGGACGCGTGTGATGGAGCATTGTCCTGCATGAAAATCATGTTTTTCTTGAAGGATGCAGACTTCATCCTGTACCACTGCTTGAAGAAGGTGTCTTCCAGAAACTGGCAGTAGGATACTCATTTGCCTAATAATTCTGCACGCAGTGTATATATAGCAGTGTACTGATATGTGAGGTACTAGGTATAATATATGCAGTGTGTACAGGTATATAGTAAATATAGCAGTGTACTGATATGTGAGGTATGAGGTATAAATTACAGCTCGTACCTCACATATCAATCCAATACTGTATATACAATATACCTGTATACACCATCTATTATACCTCGTACCTAACATATCAGTACACTGCTGTATATACAATATATCTATACACACTGCATATATTATACCTTGTACCTCACATATCAGTACACTGCAATATATATTATATATCTGCACATATTGCATCTATAATACTGTTTAATATATGCAGTGTGTGTGTATATATATATATATATATATATATATATATATATATAAATCCAGAAAATGGACGGCACTCCAGTCAGATGAAAAAAAATGTGTGATTCCTTTATTCAACCATCCGGTGCAACGTTTCGGCTCTAAATGAGCCTTTTTCAAGCCTAAAGCCGCTTGAAAAAGGCTCATTTAGAGCCGAAATGTTGCACCGGATGGTTGAATAAAGGAATCACACATTTTTTTCATCTGACTGGAGTGCCGTCCATTTTCTGGATTTATTTGTGGGGTAAGAAGTTGATTCCCTAGGAACGTGCACCCAATTTTATCTATAGCCAGTGCCGCCATTTTTCTTATATATATATATATATATATATATATATATATATATATAGATAGATATATGTGAGGCATACAAGGTATAATACTGTAGATGCATTGTTTACAGAAATATGTGGTCAGTTATGCATTATGGTCACTGTGTGGGAGGTACATGAGGTAGTGGTCACTCACTGTACCTGTCTGAAGTATTATACATGAGCAATCAGTAAAAACAGGGCATGGGGGGGGATTAAATGACAAGAAGTGGAGGACCTCCTCTTACCACCATTCCAGTCTGTATGGATCCGCAAAACACATACGGACGTCTGAATGGAGCCTTACAGGGGGGTGATCAATGACAAGGGGTGATCAGGGAGTCTATATAGGGTGGTCACCCCCCTGTAAGGCTCCATTCAGACGTCCGTATGTGTTTTGCAGATCCGCGAATCCGTGGATCCACAAAACACATACGGACGTCTGAATGGAGCCTTACAGGGGGGTGATCAGTGACAGGGGGTGATCAGGGAGTCTATATCGGGCGATCAACTCCCTGTAAGGCTCCATTCAGACGTCCGTATGTGTTTTGCGGATCTGCGGATCCGTGGGTCCGCGGATCCGCAAAACACAAACTGACGTCTGTATGGAGCCTTACAGGGGGGTGATCAGGGAGTCAATATGGGGTGATCACCCCCCTGTAAGGCTCCATTCAGACATGTGTTTTGCGGATCCGTGGAGGGTGGCTATTAACGATACACACTCAGATTGGGTCACTGTCACTAGTGGGGTACCTCAGGGGTCAGTATTGGGCCCTATTCTCTTCAATATATTTATTAATGATCTTGTAGAAGGCTTGCATAGTAAAATGTCAATTTTCGCAGATGACACTAAACTGTGCAAAGTAATTAACACTGAAGAGGACAGTATACTACTACAGAGGGATCTGTATAGATTGGATGTTTGGGCAGAGAAGTGGCAGATGAGGTTTAACCCTGACAAATGTAAAGTTATGCCCATGAGAAGGAATAATGCAAGTCACCCAGACATACTAAATGGTAAAACACTGACATGGAAAAGGATCTTGTCACGGGGTTCCGAAGGTGCACTCGGTCCCCCATTGCCCGCAGAACTGTTGCTTAGCTTTTGGAATGAGGTTCTGTGTTTGACCTCATTCCCAGGGCGGCTTTACTAGCTGGGTGGCTCCTTGCTCCTAAGTCTGCCTTGAGCGCCGAGCTGATCACTCGGTGCTCGACTGGTTGGTCTGTTGGTCATGTGACGCTGGCCACGTCACATGACCCTCACTCCCCACTATAAATACAGGCAGCCTGCTGGCTACAGGTTGCCTGTTAATTTCTAGGTTCCTGGCTATTTGTTGGACTGCTGATTACTTACCTGATCCTGTTCCTTGACCATCCTTTTGCCTGATCCTCCTGTACTGCGCATCCGTCCTGGTATTGTGACCTCGGCTCCCACCTGACTACTCTCTTAGGACTCCTCTTGTACTTCTCTGCTCTCCTGGTATTTATGACCCCGGCTTCTCCTGACAATTCTCTGCTTGCTCCATTTGTACTTTGCAGCTTTCCTGGTATTGACTCGGTCCGTTCACGTCCTGTTGTTTGTCTGTCTGTCATCCCTGCACTTACTCCAAGTTAGGGATTGCCGTCCAGTTGTCCCCTGTCATTAGGACTCGCGAGGCAAGTAGGCAGGGCCAGGGGTAAGGGTGGAGCGCAGTGGTCACTTCCCTCCCCCCTGTGTGTGTGTGTGTACGCGACCGTTACAGATTAACAGGCCCAATAACCACTGTATTATGAATCCTCTGGTGACCCTGACTGACTATGTCTCTAATCTGATGCAGATGGTGCAGGAGTTAGGGGATAAACTCAGCTCTTTTGAGTTAGGGCAAGGCTCTTCCACTCCTCAGGCCTCCAGTCCGCATTTTGAGCCCCAGATTAAGCTCCCAGAAACCTTTTCTGGAGACCGGAAGAAGTTTCTCTCTTTTAAGGAGAGTTGCAAACTTTACTTCCGTTTGCGCCCCGTGTCCTCTGGCCCCGAGAGTCAACGCGTGGGCATTATCATTTCCCGATTACAGGGTGATCCCCAGGACTGGGCGTTCTCTTTACCTGCTGGCGCCAGTTGTTTATATTCTGTGGAGGGGTTCTTTCAGGCCCTAGGTACCCTCTATGATGAACCAGACAGGGCTCTAGTAGCCGAGACGGCTCTAAAGGCACTGGTTCAGGGCAATTTACCAGCGGAGGATTATTGCACCCAATTCAGAAGGTGGTGTGTCCCCTCAGGATGGAACGAACCAGCCCTGAAGAGTCAGTTCAGGTCAGGTCTGTCTGATAAATTAAAGGATCTTCTGGTCAGTTATCAACTTCCAGAGACCTTAGAGGAGATGATGACCCTTGTTGTCCGACTTGACCGACGGGTTAGAGAGAGACGACAGGAACAACAGTTCTCTTCCCAGATGGTGGTCCAGCCAGAGGCCTATCCCAGAGACAATGCTGAGGTCTCCACCGAGGAACCCATGCAGGTTGGCATGACCCGAGGGAATCTTCGCCGCAGACGTGGAGAATGCTTTTACTGTGGAGATTCTGACCATTGGATCAACCAGTGTCCTAAGAAGGTCCTCTCTGTCAAGTCTCCTAAGGCAAGGCAACCTAAAGACCAGGTACACCCTGAATTTTCTAAATGTAAGCTTTCGGTACCCATTACGATTTCTCTGGGAGTAGATAAATGGCCGGGTAAGACCTTTATGGATTCTGGCTCAGCGGCTAGCTTTATTGACTCTGAGTATGCTGTTAGATTGGGTATTCCTATGTTTGCCTTACCAACTCCTATCCATGTCATGGCTATTGATGCTACTCCTCTTATTGGTGGTACGGTGAGCTTATGTACCTCGGAGATTTCTCTAACCGTGGGTGTGTGCCACTCAGAGAGATGTTCGCTTCTAGTCCTGGAGAACCTACCTGCTGAGGTGGTACTAGGGTTGCCTTGGCTCCGACTACATAACCCCACTATAGATTGGTCCAATGGGGAGTTGGTGAGATGGGGGCCTAAGTGTGACTCGTGCCTGTCCGTGGTACAGGCTGGGGTCTCAGTAAAGTCTGATACTTTACCCTCTGTTGTTAGAGAATATTCTGATGTATTCTCATCACCAACCCCGGAGGTTCTACCCCCCCATAGACCTTATGATTGTACCATAGAGCTAGTAGAGGGGGCCAAGTTTCCTAAAGGACGAATTTATAATCTTTCTATGCCCGAACGCAAGGCCATGGAAGATTATATTAAGGAGAGCCTTGGTAAAGGGCATATTAGACCTTCTGTCTCTCCTATGGGGGCGGGGTTTTTCTTCGTTAAGAAAAAAGATGGTGGTCTTAGGCCATGTATCGATTACCGGAGATTAAATAAAATCACTGTCCAGAATAGATACTCCCTCCCATTGATTCCGGATTTATTTAACCAGGTCCTGGGGGCAACCTGGTTTTCCAAAATTGACCTGAAAGGGGCATACAATCTAATCCGAATCAAGGAGGGAGACGAATGGAAGACGGCGTTCAATACTCCGGTAGGACACTTTGAATATCAGGTGATGCCTTTTGGACTCAGCAATGCCCCAGCTGTGTTCCAAAACTTCATGAATGACATTCTTAGGGAGTTCTTAGGTAAATTTGTTATTGTCTATCTTGACGACATTTTGATATTCTCTCCTGACTTCGAATCCCATGTGTCTCATGTTAGACAAGTATTATAGGTGTTGAGGGAGAATCAGCTATCCGCTAAACAAGAGAAATGTGTCTTTGGTGTGCAGGAGATTCTGTTTCTAGGGCATGTTCTGACTCCTCACGCCTTCAAGATGGATCCTAGTAAGGTACTAGCAATTAAGGAATGGGTAAGACCTTCATCCTTAAAGGCCTTACAATGGTTCTTAGGTTTCGCCAATTACTATCGTAAATTTATTATGAATTTTTCCGTAATTGCTAAACCGTTGACCGACCTTACTAAGAAAGGGGCGGATTTGGAGAATTGGTCTACTGAGGCCATTTCTTCATTTGAAAAACTAAAAAAGGCATTCAGCAGCGCTCCCATTCTGATCCAGCCTGATCAGGAGAAACCTTTTATTGTGGAGGTGGATGCGTCCGAGGACGGCGCAGGAGCAGTCCTTTCACAAGGTCCTGCCAGCCTCACTAATCTGAGACCATGTGCCTTCTTCTCCAGGAAATTCTCTCCCACGGAGAGAAACTACGACATAGGGAATAGGGAGCTGCTGGCCATTAAATGGGCATTTGAGGAGTGGAGGCATTTTCTGGAGGGGGCAAGGCATTGTGTAACTGTTGTCACTGACCATAAAAACCTTATGTTTTTCGAGTCTGCTAACAGGTTGAATCCCCGTCAAGCCAGATGGGCTCTGTTTTTTACTCGTTTTGATTTTTCCATCAGGGAAGTAAAAATGTGAAGGCGGACGCATTATCTCGGAGCTTCCAGGGTTTTCAACCTACTGAGATACCACCTGAATCCATCCTACCAGCAAAAATCTTCTTAGCAGCTCTTACCCAGGATATCTCGGCTCGCATTAGGTCGGAACAACATCTGGCACCGGTATCCACCCCAACAGATAAGTTGTTTGTTCCCGTACAATTTCGTCTCCAGCTGTTGGGTGAGTGTCACGATTCTGCCTTTTGTGGACATCCGGGTGTTGAGGGCACTAAGGATCTGGTTTCTAGATCTTATTGGTGGCCCACTCTAACTAGGGATGTCAAGTCCTATGTGTCAGCCTGTGAGGTTTGTGCCAGGTCCAAGACACCTAGGACTCGCCCTGCTGGTAACCTACGACCCCTACCCATTCCCAGTAGACCCTGGTCCCATATCTCGATGGACTTTATAACTGACCTACCGCTGGCGGAGGGTAAGACTGTAGTGTGAGTAGTGGTGGATAGGTTTAGCAACATGGTCCATTTCATTCCCCTGTCTAAACTCCCGAATGCCAAAACCCTGGCGTCTATTTTTGTGAAAGAAATTGTTCGATTGCATGGTATCCCGGAAAATATTGTTTCGGACAGGGGTGTGCAGTTTGTGTCCAAATTCTGGAGGGCCTTCTGTCAAAGATGTAAAATTTCGTTGTCTTTTTCTTCCGCCTACCATCCTGAGAGTAATGGGCAGACTGAACGCCTTAATCAGTCTGTGGAACAATTCCTGAGGTTGTATGTTGCTGATGACCAGCAATTATGGGTCAAATTCCTTCCGTTGGCTGAATTTGCTCTGAATAACCGTGTCAATTCTTCTGCTGGGGTCTCCCCTTTCTTTTGTAACCATGGTTTTCATCCCCGTTTTCATTCTGGGTCGTCCGTCTCCTCCTCTAACCCTGAAGCTGATAAACTCTCCTCCGAACTGTGCACAGTTTGGGCCCGGGTTCAATCGAACGTAGAAAAGGCTCAATGTTCTTAAAAACTCAAGGCCGATAGGAGACGTTCAAGGGGGGTAAACTTTCAGGTTGGGGATAAAGTATGGTTGTCCTCCAAGAATCTATCTCTCAAGGTAACTTTTAAAAAATTTGCTCCTCGTTTTATTGGACCATATAAGATCACGGAAGTGATTAACCCGGTATCTTTTAGGTTGGAGCTGCCTGAGTCATTCCACATTCATAATGTGTTCCATAAATCTCTGCTTAAAAAATATTTTGAACCGGTAGTACCATCAAAAGCCTCGCCTCCGCCAGTTCTTGTTAATGATGCTGTCGAGTATGTGGTGTCTAAAATAGTGGATGTCAGGAAGGTGCGTAATTCCTTGCAGTACCTGATTCACTGGAAGGGGTATGGACCTGAAGAGAGATCTTGGGTACCTGCCAGGGAGGTTCATGCTCCTAGACTTGTTTGTAAATTTCATTTAGAACACCCTGAAAAGCCATCGCCTGAAGTCTTGGGTCCGGTGGCCCCTCGTAAAAGGGGGGGTACTGTCACGGGGTTCCGAAGGTGCACTCGGTCCTCCATTGCCCGCAGAACTGTTGCTTAGCTTTTGGAATGAGGTTCTGTGTTTGACCTCATTCCCAGGGCGGCTTTACTAGCTGGGTGGCTCCTTGCTCCTAAGTCTGCCTTGAACGCAGAGCTGATCACTCGGTGCTCGACTGGTTGGTCTGTCGGTCATGTGACGCTGGCCACGTCACATGACCCTCACTCCCCACTATAAATACAGGCAGCCTGCTGGCTACAGGTTGCCTGTTAATTTCTAGGTTCCTGGCTATTTGTTGGACTGCTGAATACTTACCTGATCCTGTTCCTTGACCATCCTTTTGCCTGATCCTCCTGTACTGCGCATCCGTCCTGGTATTGTGACCTCTGCTCCCACCTGACTACTCTCTTAGGACTCCTCTTGTACTTCTCTGCTCTCCTGGTATTTATGACCCCGGCTTCTCCTGACAATTCTCTGCTTGCTCCATTTGTACTTTGCAGCTTTCCTGGTATTGACTCGGTCCGTTCACGTCCTGTTGTTTGTCTGTCTGTCATCCCTGCACTTACTCCAAGTTAGGGATTGCCGTCCAGTTGTCCCCTGTCATTAGGACTCGCGAGGCAAGTAGGCAGGGCCAGGGGTAAGGGTGGAGCACAGTGGTCACTTCCCTCCCCCCTGTGTGTGTGTGTGTACGCGACCGTTACAGATCTAGGAATTTTAATAAACAGCAAACTAAGCTGAAAAAAACAGTTTTAGGCAGCTGCTGCCAAGGCCAATAAGATAATGGGTTGCATCAGAAGGGGCATAGATGCCAGTGATAAGAACATAATCCTACCACTTTACAAATAGCTAGTCAGACCACACATGGAGTACTGTGTATAGTTCTGGGCTCCTGTGACCAAGGCAGACATAGCAGAGCTTGAGAGTGTCCAGACGAGGGCAACTAAAGTAATAACTGGAATGGGGCAACTACAGTACACTGAAAGATTATCAAAATTAGGGTTATTCACTTTAGAAAAAAGACGACTGAGGGGGAGATCTAATTACTATGTATAAATATATCAGGGGTCACTACAGAGATCTATCCCATCATCCATTTATCCCCAGGACTGTGACAAGGGGACATCCTCTGCGTCTGGAGGAAAGAAGGTTTGTACGCAAACATAGAAGAGGGTTCTTTATGGTAAGAGCGGTGAGACTATGGAACTCTCTGCCTGAGAAGGTGTTGATGGTGAGTACAATAAAGGAATTCAAGAGGGGCCTGGATGTATTTCTGGAGTGTAATAATATTATAGGCTATAGCTACTAGAGAGGGGTCAAATTTTTTATTCCCCTAAAGTGGGGAAAATTGGCTTCTACCTCACTTCTTTTTTTTTTTTTTTGCCTTCCTCTGGATCAACTTGCAGGATGACAGGCCGAACTGGATGGACAAATGTCTTTTTTCGGCCTTATGTACTATGTTACTACGTTACTATGTTACAGCTCTCTAATTCCAACAAACCATTCTTATTAGGGTGCAAGTGCTGTTTGAAACAGGCATTAACAGTGTTTATTTCAACAAAATATTTCTACTGTATGTCTTATTTGCCCTTGTGCATTGCAGTTAGATGTTCTAAAGCAGTGATGCCCAACCTACGGCCCGTGGGCCACATCCGGCCTGCGAAGCTGTGTCATGCGGCCCGTGCTTGTGCACAGTTGCAGTACTATTATTAGTTTTGCAGCGCAAGTGCTTTTAACAGTTTAATGGCCAGTCGGGTCGGGCCCGGCTCTGTGCCTGGCCGGTGGCGAAGCACTGCCCAGTTAGTTACATAACCTAACCACCGCCCCCAACCATCCAGGGCTGCGCTATTCTTGCTGTGATGATCCAGACCCGTGACCTCAGCGCCGGGTTTCGCGGGATCACACGGGTTGACGGGATGACGCAGGCCCGTGGCGCACGCTGGATGACGTGATTGTGCGAGAACAAGATGGCGGGAGCAGAGAAGAGTAGGTAAGTATATATTTTTTTGTATGTGTAAATGTGCACACACTGCCGGCCTTATACTCACAGGGGGGCACTTAGCAGTGCGGCACAGTGGCATGCCGTCACTGGCAGCAAATCCTACATAGGGGCAAATATGAAATATATAGGGGCAAAACGCAAACAATGAAAAAATGAAATATATACAGAGGGGGCAAAAAATGAAATATATACAGTGGGGGCAAAAATTTAATATATACACAGGGAACAAATGGAATATATATAAACAGAAGGCAAAATGGAAATATATAGAGGGGGCAAAATAGATATATATTCAGAGGGGGCAAAATGGATTTATATATATATATATATATATATATATATACAGTACAGACCAAAAGTTTGGACACACCTTCTCATTCAAAGAGTTTTCTTTATTTTCATGACTATGAAAATTGTAGATTCACACTGAAGGCATCAAAACTATGAATTAAGGGCTCTTTCACACTTGCGTTGTCCGGATCTGTCGTGTACTCCATTTGCCGGAGGTGCCCGCCAGATCCGTAACACCGCAAGTGAACTGAAAGCATTTGAAGACTGATCCGTCTTCAAAATGCGTTCAGTGTTACTATGGCAGCCAGGACGCTATTAAAGTCCTGGCTGCCATAGTAGTAGTGGGGAGCGGGGGAGCAGTATACTTACAGTCCGTGCGGCTCCCGGGGCGCTCCAGAATGACGTCAGAGCGCCCCATGCAATCACGTCATCCATGTGCGTGGGGCGCCCTGACGTCACTCTGAAGCGCCCCGGGAGCCGCACGGACGGTAAGTATACTAATCCCCCGCTCCCCACTACACTTTACCATGGCAAACAGGACTTTAGCGTCCTGGCAGCCATGGTAACCATTCAGAAAAAGCTAAACGTCGGTAATGCGCCGAAACGACGTTTAGCTTAAGGCCGGATCCGGATTAATGCCTTTCAATGGGCATTAATTCCGGATCCGGCCTTGCGGCAAGTGTTCAGGATTTTTGGCCGAAGCAAAAAGCGCAGCATGCTGCGGTATTTTCTCCGGCCAAAAAATGTTCCGGTCCGGAACTGAAGACATCCTGATGCATCCTGAACGGATTTCTCTCCATTCAGAATGCATGGGGATAATCCTCATCAGGATTCTTCCGGCATAGAGCCCCGACGACGGAACTCTATGCTGGAACAGAACAACACAAGTGTGAAAGAGCCCTAACACATGTGGAATTATATACATAACAAACAAGTGTGAAACAACTGAAAATACAGTCAGGTCCATAAATATTGGGACATCGACACAATTCTAACATTTTTGGGTCTATACACCACCACAATGGATTTGAAATGAAAAGAACAAGATGTGCTTTAACTACAGACTGTCCGCTTTAATTTGAGGGTATTTACATCCAAATCAGTTGAACGGTGTAGGAATTACAACAGTTTGCATATGTGCCTCCCACTTGTTAGGGAACCAAAAGTAATGGGACAATTGGCTTCACAGCTGTTCCATGGCCAGGTGTGTGTTATTCCCTCATTATCCCAATTACAATGAGCAGATAAAAGGTCCAGAGTTATTTTCAAGTGTGCTATTTTCATTTGGAATCTGTTGCTGTCAAATTTCAAGATGAGATCCAAAGAGCTGTCACTATTAGTGAAGCAAGCCATCATTAGGCTGAAAAAACAAAACAAACCCATGAGAAAGATTGCAAAAACATTAGGCGTGGCCAAAACAACTGTTTGGAACATTCTTAAAAAGAAGGAACGCACCGATGAGCTCAGTAACAGCAAAAGACCTGGAAGACCACGGAAAACAACTGTGGTGGATGACCGAAGAATTCTTTCCCTGGTGAAGAAAACACCCTTCACAACAGTTCGCCAGGTCAAGAACACTCTCCAGGAGGTAGGTGTATGTGTGTCAAAGTCAACAATGAAGAGAAGACTTCACCAGAGTGAATACAGAGGGTTCACCATAAGATGTAAACCATTGGTGAGCCTTAAAAACAGGAAGGCCAGATTAGAGTTTGCCAAACGACATCTAAAAAAGCTTTCACAGTTCTGGAACAACATCATATGGACAGATGAGACCAAGATCAACTTATACCAGAGTGATGGGAAGTGAAGAGTATGGAGAAGGAAAGGAACTGCTCATGATCCTAAGCATACCACCTCATCAGTGAAGCATGGTGGTGGTAGTGTCATGGCGTGTCATGGCTGCCAATGGAACTGGATCTATTGTATTTATTGATGATGTGACTGCTGGCAAAAGCAGCAGGATGAATTCTGAAGTGTTTCGGGCAATATTATCTGCTCATATTCAGCCAAATGTTTCAGAACTTATTGGACGGCGCTTCACAGTGCAGGTGGACAATGACCCAAAGCATACTGCAAAAGCAACCAAAGAGTTTTTTAAGGGAAAGAAGTGGAATGTTAAGCAATGGCCAAGTCAATCACCTGACCTGAATCCGATTGAGCATGCATTTCACTTGCTGAAGACAAAACTCAAGGGAAAATGCCCCAAGAACAATCAGGAACTGAAGACAGTTGCAGTAGAGGCCTGGCAGAGCATCACCAGGGATGAAACCCGGCGTCTGGTTATGGCTATGCGTTCCAGACTTCAGGCTGTAATTGACTGCAAAGGATTTGCAACCAAGTATTAAAAAGTAAAAGTTTGATTTATGATTATTATTCTGTCCCATTACTTTTGGTTCCTTAACAAGTAGGAGGCACATATGCAAACTGTTGTAATTCCTACACCGTTCTACTGATTTGGATGTAAATACCCTCAAATTAAAGCTGACAGTCTGCAGTCAAAGCACATCTTGTTCGTTTTATTTCAAATCCATTGTGGTGGTGTATAAAGCCAAAAAATTTACAATTGTGTCGATGTCCCAATATTTATGGACCTGACTGTATGTCATATTCTAGGTTCTTCAAAGTAGCCACCTTTTGCTTTGATTACTGCTTTGCACACTCTTGGCATTCTCTTGATGAGCTTCAAGAGGTAGTCCCCTGAAATGGTTTTCACTTCACAGGTGTGCCCTGTCAGGTTTAATAAGTGGGATTTTTTGCCCTATAAATGGGGTTGGGACCATCAGTTACGTTGAGAAGTCAGGTGGATACACAGCTGATAGTCCTACTGAATAGACTGTTAGAATTTGTATTATGGCAAGAAAAAAGCAGCTAAGTAAAGAAAAACGAGTGGCCATCATTACTTTAAGAAATGAAGGTCAGTCAGTCAGCCGAAAAATTGGGAAAACTTTGAACGTAAGGGCTATTTGACCATGAAGGAGAGTGATGGGGTGCTGCGCCAGATGACCTGGCCTCCACAGTCACCGGACCTGAACCCAATCGAGATGGTTTGGGGTGAGCTGGACCGCAGAGTGAAGGCAAAAGGGCCAACAAGTGCTAAGCATCTCTGGGAACTCCTTCAAGACTGTTGGAAGACCATTTCAGGGGACTACCTCTTGAAGCTCATCAAGAGAATGCCAAGAGTGTGCAAAGCAGTAATCAAAGCAATAGGTGGCTACTTTGAAGAACCTAGAATATGACATATTTTCAGTTGTTTCACACTTGTTTGTTATGTATATAATTCCACATGTGTTAATTCATAGTTTTGATGCCTTCATAGTCATGAAAATAAAGAAAACTCTTTGAACGAGAAGGTGTGTCCAAACTTTTGGTCTGTACTGTATATATATATATATATATATATATATATATATACAGAGATTGCAAAAAATGAACCCACACACCCATACAGACCCCCTCCATCAGAGCACGTTGAAGGAGAAGGTGAGGACGAGTCAGATAAGAGCAGGAGGTCTATGAAGGATGTGACTGGTGAGGTGTGCTAGTGGTGGAAGTGATTGGGCCTGAGCCTATTTCTTAATATGTGATCACTATGTCTGGTGCCCATGTGGGCTGCCTGAGTTGCTCCTCAGAACGCGCTTAGCAATATTAATGAGGGAGAGAGCACTCATAATATTGCACCACAAGGCATTTCTAGAGATAGTTTCCTGCATTTCATTCCTTAGTCTTGCTATGTCCAGAGATGTGTCATCTTCACAGTAGTAATGCCCAGAAATGTGCCCCCTTTACAGTAATGCTCACATGCTCCCTTGCACAGGGGTGATGCCCAGATGTGCCCCCTTGCACAGGGGTAATGCCCAGATGTGCCCCCTGCACAGGAGTAATGACCAGATGTGCCCCCTGCACAGGGGTAATGCCCAGATGTGCCCCCTTCACAGGGGTAATTCCCAGATGTGCTCTCTTCACAGTAGTAATGCTCACATGTGCCCCCTTCACAGTAGTAATGCTCACATGTGCCCCCTTCACAGTAGTAATGCTCACATGTGCCCCTTTCACAGTAGTAATGCTCATATGTGCCCCTTTCACAGTAAAAATGCCCAGATGTGCCCCCATTACAGTAAAAATGCCCATATGTGCCCCTCGACAGAAAAAATGCCCAGATATTTGCCCCTTCACAGTAGTAATGCTCAAACGTGCACCCTCACAGTGTTTGCATTTCTTTCTGGCAAAGCTACCTGGTTCTGGCCCACAAAATTTATACCATGTCTAGTGCAGCCCTCAGACGAAAAATGGTTGGGCACCACTGTTCTAAAGCATTTTTTGGCTTGTATTAGTGGGAAAAAAAAGGCTAAAATTACAGCCCTTTTTGTTGTGCATTAGTGGAAAAAGAAAATATATATTTGATGGTCAGTGGTGCAGTTATATTTTCTAAAGCCTTTTGTGGCGTGTATTAGTGGAAAAAGAAAAATATATATTTGCCAGTCAGCGGTGCAGGTATTTGTTCTAAAACCTTTTGTGGTGTGTATTAGTGGAAAAAGAAAAATATATATTTGCCGGTCAGTGGTTTAGTTATATGTTTAAAGCCTTTTCTGCCTTGTATTAGTGGAAAAAGAAAAAAAAATATTCGCTGTTCAGCATTGCACTTATATGTTGAAAAGCCTTTTGTGTAGCGTAAAAGTGGAAAAAAATTAGGGACTAATTCAGTGGTGCAGTTATATATTCTAAAGTCCTTTTTGCCCCGTATTAGTGGCAAAAGAAAAATATATTCACCGTTCAGCGTTGCACTTATATGTTGAAAAGCCTTTTGTACAGTGTAAAATTAGGGCCTAATTGCTGTTCAGTGGTGCAGTTATATATTCTAAAGTACTGTCTGCCGTGTATTAGTGGCAAAAGAAAAATATATTCACCGTTCAGCGTTGCACTTATATGTTGAAAAGCCTTGTGTAGTGTAAAAGTGCAGTTATATGTGGTAAAGCCCTTTTTGCAGTATGGATTGAATTACGCAGTGGAGAATTTTTTTGGGTGAAACTGTTTTTTGGGAGGAAAATTGATGGGTGACTGTAGACTTTGTTCGGTAACATAGTAACATAGTATATAAGGCAGAAAAAAGACATTTGTCCATCCAGTTCAGCCTGTTATCCTGCAAGTTGATCCAGAGGAAGGCAAAAAAAAAAACTGAGGTGGAAGCCAATTTTTCCCACTTAAGGGGAAAAAAAATCCTTCCCAACTCCAATGAGGCAATCAGAATAACTCCCTGGATCAACGACCCATCTCTAGTAGCTATAGCCTATAATATTATTCCACTCTAGAAATACATCCAGGCCCCTCTTGAACTCTTTTAGTGAACTCACCATCACCACCTCCTCAGGCAGAGAGTTCCATAGTCTCAGTGCTCTTACAGTAAAGAATCATCTTCTATGTTTGTGTACAAACCTTCTTTCCTCCAGACGCAGAGGATATCCCCTTGTCACAGTCACAGTCCTGGAGATAAATAGATGATGGGGAGATCTCTGTACTGACCCCTGATATATTTATACATAGTAGTTAGATCTTCCCTCAGTCGTCTTTTTTCTAAAGTGAATAACCCTAATGTTGATAATATTTCAGGGTACTATAGTCCCCCCATTCCAGTTATTTTTAGTTGGCCTGCTCTGTACCCTCTCCAGCTCTGCTATGTCTGCCTTGTTCACATGAGCCCAGAACTGTACACAGTACTCCATGTGTGGTTTGACTAGTGATTTGTAAAGTTGTATGACGATGTTCTCATCACAGGCATCTATGCCCCTTTTGATGCAACCCATTATCTTATTGGCCTTGGCAGCAGCTGCCTGACACTGGTTTTTACTGCTTAGTTTGCTGCTTATTAAAATTCCTAGGTCCTTTTCCATGTGAGTGTTACCCAGTGTTTTACCATTTAGTATGTACGGGTAATTTGAATTATTCCTTCCCATGTGCATAACCTTACATTTGCCAGTGTTAAACCTCATCTGCCACTTCTCTGCCGAAGCCTCTAATCTATCCAGATCCATTTGTAGCTGTATAGTGTCCACTTCAGTGTTAATTTATTTACACAGTTTAGTGTCATCTGCCAAAATTAATATTTTACTGTGCAAGCCTTCTACAAGATCATTAATACATATATTGAAGAGAATAGGGCCCAATACTGATCCCTGAGGTACTCCACTAGGGACAGTGACCCAATCTGAGTTAATAACCACCCTATATTTTCTATCATTGAGCCAGTTGCTTACCCACATACAGACGTTTTCTCCTAGTTTGAGCATTCTCATTTTATATACCAACCTTTTATGTGGTACAGTGTCGAATACTTTGGAGAAGTCCAGATATACGACATCTATTGATTCGCCGCTGTTTGATAATGTCATGGCGTGGTGTGGGTAGTAAACTTCACACCAAACACAAGAGGGTAGGGAAAAGGTACCAGGCTTGGAAACTAGGGAAAGGGAAAAGGTCACCACCTAGTGAATCCCTAAACCGAGCCCTGACTAATATCAGTATAAACAGACCTTGATGGTAGGAATTTTCATACACGGGAACCTAGAGCAAAATCTGACCCTAAAGGGCCCTGGAAATAGTTTTAGAACAAAAGATGTCCTCTTCCTTTCCAGCTGAACAAACAGGAGACTCCCTTAGGCATAATACCAAATACCAGGGGAATACAACAAACAAGAAAAAGACACTTAACTCCCAAGTACTCCGAAGGAACTCAAAAGGAGAAGCAACACAGCACTTCCACAACCAGGAAGGAGCTATCAACCGCATGGCATGATGGGTGAGACCAGACTAAATAGAGGAGTTGGAATGACCACTTAAGCTACACCTGAGAGAAGAGGTGTGGTCATACCCAACAACAACACAGAAACAAGTGAAATTAAAGAGGCTGTCAGATCACATCACACGCAGCCAGTCTATTAGATCTTCTGACCTTTGTCACGGGAGAGACTGTGACATCAATTAGGATCGACCCAAACATCTGAAAGCGCATATGCTGTTTTTGGGGTTCACCAACTACTACTGTAAATTAATTTTGAACTACTCGTCTGTGGTTAAACTTTTAACAGACATGACTAGAAAAGGTTTGGATGTGTCAGTCTGGTCTGATGCAGCATTACAAGCTTTTTCTGCGGTGAAGGAATGTTTTGCTTCTGCTCCTATACTGGTGCAACTCGATGTGTCACAGCCATTCATTGTGGAAGTTGACGCATCCGAGGTAGAGGTAAAAGCATTCTTGTTGCAGGGTCCTTCACCAAGTAAATGGCGCCCATGTGCATTCTTCTCTAAGAAACTCTTGGCTTCAGAAAGGAATTATGACGTGGGTAATAAAGAGTTGCTGGCCATTAAGTTGGCTTTTGAGGAGTGGTGTCATTGGTTGGAAGGAGCAATTCATACCATTACTGTGCTTACTGATCACAAAAATCTGGCTTACCTGGAGTCGGCTAAACAACTGAACCCAAGGCAGGCCAGATGGTCATTGTGTTTTACCAGATTTAATTTCATCGTCACCTATCCCCCTGGGGTTAGGAACTTCAAGGCTGATGCTTTGTCATGCAGCTTTCCTGGGGGGGGATGGGGGATTCAGAAGATCCTGGTCCGATATTGTCTGAAGGGGTAGTTATATCAGCCCTATATCCCGACCTTGAGGCAGAGGTGTTGGAGGCCCACGGAGATGCAGCGGATTCTTGTCCTCCGGGGAAGTTGTTTGTTCCTTCTGAATTACATCACAAGGTGTTTAAGGAACATCACTGTATGGTTCTCACAGGACACCCTGGGAGCAGATCCACTGTCGATCTCATCTTTCGTAGATTCTGTTGGCCAGGGTTGCGTAAGTGTGTTGAGGACTATGTGTCTGCTTGCAGTACTTGTGCATGTGCTAAGGTGACACATACTAGGCCTTCCGGATCTTTACTTCTGTCACCTTGCCACTCTGTGGTGTCCTGATGCTGCTGCTACCTTAACAATATGTCACCTTGCCACTCTGTGTCCTCCTCATGCTGCTGCTGCCACCTCCATTCCCCCTAATCCCCCAAGAATGAATGTTAATATAGGACTGGATGATCATGTGGACTGGGGGCTGACCCCCCTTGTGCATATGGTCTATACACCAGCCATGTGATGAATGGTGGAGGATAAGCTAAACAGGCATTTAATTAACACCATGAAATTCACTCTGGTAAATGGATTATGATAAAAATTTAAAAATGGACCCTTAATGACACCAGTGATCCCTAAGTTGTAGAAACATATAATTAAAACATATGGTAATAAATGACATCTTTCTGGTATGCTGCGGACCGCCCTCATTATGTTTCTGAGGGATCCCATCCAGAGGCCACTTAAGAATGTCACATCGCCAGTGTTCAGCGTCCTGTAGCATAGCAATTTATGGTCAGGTGGCAGTGCGTCACTGAAAAAACCTGGTCATGTGATCGGGAATACCGGTGCATGACAATAGGACTAGACCTGGCGGAAGAAGAATCAGAAGGGCGGAAGTGACGATATTGGCGCAAGCACAGTTTGAATTGAGGGACGCCGGTGATGAAGTATACAGCGTGCAAGTACACTAGAGAGATGCAGGTCCGATGGAGGCTCCTACAGCATGGAGGCACGGTAGGCAAGGATCTAAGTATAAAAGTTAATGAGGGTATATGCTTGGAGAATTGTAGGATGTACACAGGGAGTTAATTGGTAGGGCCAAGCAGTAACCAATGCAAGGCCAAGGGGAAGTATTTAAATGTTCACTGTGCTATTGTTGTATTGTGCTTGATAAAGACCGTCTGGTCGAAACGGCGCTACAAAAGGTGAAATAAAGGAATTGAAATCGATCCATTGAAGTGCCGTGGCTTCTTTATCTGTTGCCACCTCCACACTGTCACCTTGCCACTCTGTGGTCTCCTGATGCTACTGCTACCTCCACAATATGTCACCTTGCCACTCTGTGGCCTCCTGATGCTGCCACCACCTCCACACTCTGTCATTGGGCCACTCTGTGGTATCCTCATGCTGCTTTCACCTCACCACTATGTAATAGGGCCATTCTTTGGACTTCTCATCCTGTTCCCACCCTTTCCACTTCATGACTGGGCCATTAGTTAGCCTTTTTGGCTTGGCTGACATCATCATTTATTTGACCCTTCTTCTGATCTGTCAGAAGGAAGGAAAAATGACACGCACAATGGATCCTGTCTGTGTAAGGCCTGTATGGTCCCATCAGAATTGGCTTATGATTTGGTACCCAAAAGCAGGAGTGGGTGCAAAACACAGAAGACATGTAAATATTCCATTCACGTGTCATCTCTGTTTTGGATCAACTCCTGTTTTTTTGGCATTAGCAATACTGATGGATTACTGACCAAATGCTGACCGAGTAAAGGCAGATCCGTTTTTTGCGGGTTATTGTTCTGATGGACCAGAGGAAGGTGAAAATAATCCACTCTGTCAGGGGGCTCTACTTGTATAAGCGTTTTAATAGAAACAGTTTCTGTAGACATCTATGTGGAACTATAAAGGCTCTTTGCAGCCAGGAAATAGACTTTTCTTTATGAAATGTGCCGCAAATCTATTCTGATCAAACCAAATTTTTTCCAAAAATTTGACGAACTGGCGAATCACATTTTTACAAAATTTGCTCATCTCTAGTTATTAACATTATGATGAAATGATGGCAATGTCCTTTAAAAAATACTCTAGACTTTATTCATAAGGAGAACTCTCCCCCTCTCTCTGTCTGTAGTAATTGACAGGATCCTGTTTATCAATGTATAGGGCTTAGGCAACAGTCTTTTTTTTTATAGAGTACTTGAGGCCCTTTCACATATGTCTAATGATCCTGCTTAGTTTCTCTCCATTGTAGTAAAAAAAAAAAACACCAGAGAGAAACTAAAGCTTGGCTTGATCCCATAGTTTTGTATAATAATTGATAATTCAGTAATATACTGTATATCCGATGCATTGCCAGATTGTATTGCCAGATGTCAAACAGCATTGAACAGAAAAATGCTACTTGCTATGGTTTTCTGGCCAGTGCTTTCAATCTTTAGACATAGTTGGATCTGTGCACTAAGTGCAAGTACACACATGTATCGGTTGTGGCACTGCAAAAACTAAGTGGGCAGACATAGCTGATGCATGTCCACCCATTTTTATCTTGATGGACAAACACTGTTTTCAAATTTACTTTACTGATGTTTTTTGTATATTCTCTTTAGAATATATTTAATGGCAAACAAAACATATTGGTATACGTAACTAGGCACATCAAGGTTTTCCACAACATTAAACTACTCCTACCGTATTTCAGCATACTATAGCACAAAAGTACTGCTTCACAGAATGCAATAAAGTGAACGTAATGTGGGTTATAATTAATTGTGAGAGTGACAGTGAGCTAAGTAACACGTTAGTGAATGGAAACATTTTATCAGAAATTGCCTTTTTAATGAAATCCTGAAGTGACATTTGAGACAAATTTCTACAAATACATTGTTCAAAAAGAGAAATACAAGGGCTTGTGGTAAGCAATTTAAGAGGCTATTACTATGTAAAGAGACATGATTCAATAATCTAACTTCTCAGTTTTTTTTTATTGCACTAAAAGGATAAATCAACAGCATAGTGCATAGGAAGTGAAAATATCAGACACCTTGTTATGTGTAGGAGCTTCTTAATAAAAACAGAACCATGTGTTTTAAGCATAATATGCATATTCCAGTCTACATTGCAATTTATCCTTAGTAAATTACTACGGTATCTCACAAAAGTGAGTACACCCTTCACATTTTTATAAATATTTTATTATATCTTTTCATGGGACAACACTGAATACAGTACATGACACTTTGATACAATATAAAGCAGTCAGTGTACAGCTTGTATAAAAGTGTAAAATTGGTGTGCCCTCAAAATAACATAACACATAGCCAATAATGTCTAAACCACTGGTGACAAAAGTGAGTACACCCCTAAGTGAAAATAGCTAAATTGTGCCCAATTAGCCATGGTCGATCAAAGAAGTTGAGTGCACTTACTCAGTGTCATAGACGTATGAGTGCTGCCAGCATTGCTGCAGAGGTTAAAGAGGTAGGGGTCAGACTGTCAGTGCTCATACCATACGCCGCACACTGCATCAAATTGGTCTGCATGGCTGTCATTCCAGAAGGAATGCTCTTCTAAAGATTGCTGAAGACAAGCAGACTAAGGCTATTGATTACTGGAACCATGTCCTGTGGTCTTATGAAACCAATATAAATTTATTTGGTTCAAATGGTGTCTAACATGTGTGGCAGAAACCAGGTGAGCATTGCAAAGGCAAGTGTGTCTTGCTTACAGTCAAGTATGGTGGTAGGAGCATCATGATTTGGAGCTGCATGAGTACTGCTGGCTGTGGGGAGCTACAGTTCATTGAGGGAACCATGAATGCCAACATGTACCATGAGATCAAACAAAAAAACATTTTTGTAATGCATTATGTGTTATTATATATGTGAATATGTTTGTATTATAATTTTATAACTGATATGGGGAATGGGGAATTTTGCTATGTTATAATCATGTGAATCGAGGTCGTGGTAATGCCCACATTAACTTGAAAAATAAGCAATCTGGATGAGTCCACAGGTGCTCCTGACGAAGCGGAGGCGAAACCCAGGTTGGGCTTTTGATGAGAGAACGTGCACATTTTATATGATTCCCTCCCTTCTGAAACTGGGTCGCAGGGGGTATTCCAAAATGATAACGACCCCAAACACACTGCTAGGGTAAAGGTGCTGGACTGGCCAAGCATGTCTCCAGACCTAAACCCTACTGAGCATCCTTGGGGCATCCTCAAACAGAAGGCAGAGGAGTACATGGTCTCTAACATCCACCAGGTCCATGATGTCGTCATGGAGGAGTGGAAGAGGATTCCTGTGACAATTTGTAAAGCCATAGTGAACTCCATGCCCAAGAGATTTAAGGCAGTGCTGGAAAATAATGGTGGCCACAAAAAATATTGACACCATGGGCACAATTTGGCCATTTTCACTTAGGGGTGTACTCACTTTTGTTGACAGCGGTTTAGACATTAATGGCTGTTTGTTATGTTATTTTGTTATTTAGACTGTTATACAAGCTGTAGATAGACTACTTTCACTGTATCAAAGTGTAATATTTTCAGTAAAATATATATCTCCATAAAAAGATATAATAAAATATTTACAAAAATGAGAGGGGTGTAGTCAATTTTGTGAGATACTGTATATTAAAAACTAAATATTCAAATGTTTAGCCTATAATTAAATGCACAACACATTGCATACAGATTGTTAGGTCCTACACCTTTATTCTAAAAATAAATAAATAACATTAGTAATGTTTCCTGTCCTGTCAACAGTAATAACATATTATCCCCAAAGTTCCAAGTGTCCCCACCTCTATGCACCAATTTAAACATACATACTTAATTTTTTTTATCCATGTGCTAGTAGTTAGGTTTGTATCGAACTTTAGGATTTTTGGACCCCGGACCTGAACCCGAACATTTCAGTAAAAGTTTGGGTTCGGTGTTTGGTGAGTTAATGGCTCTTTTTGAAAGGCTGCAGAGCCGCCAATCAACAAGCGTTTTACTATGTGCCCTTAGAAGCCATCACAGCCATGCCTACTAATGGCATGGTTGTGATGGGCCAGTGCAGCATGAGACCCAGCCTCTATATAAGCTGGAGTCAGGTAGCACTGCACGTCACTCTGCTGTTACTTGTGAAAGGAGAGGATGCTGCTGCTGCTGTGAGGGAGAGAATAGGAAAGAATCTTTAATCAGAAGTGCTTGTTAACTCAGCGATCTACCTAGATTTAGTTTTGTGTGTGCAGTGCACAATCTTTTTACCCTGCCCTGAGCCCAGTGACACAGAAAAATAACTTTTATCAGTCTGTTAGTTAGGTGGGCAGCGGCGGCCATTTTATGCAAGCTCAGTGCACCAGCACAGCATATGTGCTTTTGTGACATTAAAATCCAAGCTTGAAATACTGCAATAATAACCTGGGTTTAAAAAAATACACCCATTTTTGGCAATATCCTACATCTGGTGCCTTTGCAGCATTTGTCAGTGTGCAATTTAAGATAGAAATACAGCAATAATTTTCTGGGTTTTAAAAAACACCCTTTTTGGGCAAAATACTAAAATTTACAGCCCTTGCTGCATCTGTCAGTGTGAAATTCAAGCGTTAGATACTGCTAATTCTGCTATTCTGTTAGTAAAAAAAAACGTAAAAGTACTTAATATTGCAGACTTTGCTGCATCTGTGATTGTTAAAAACAAGCTTGAAATACTTCAATCATTTTCTGGGTTTTAAAACACACCCATTTTTGGCAATAGCCTCCATCTAGTGCCTCTGCTGCATTAGTCAGTGTGCAATTTAAGCTAGAAATAGTTATAATTTTCAGGGTTTTAAAAAAACACCTTTTTTGGGCAAAATACACAATTTTACAGCCCTTGCTGCATCTGTACGTGTGAAATTCAAGCGTTATATACTGCTGTCATATTCTGTTAGTAAAAGAAAAAACACCCCTTTTGGGGCAAAGTACTTAATATTGCAGCCTTTGCTGCATCTGTGATTGTTAAACACAAGCTTGAAATACTTCTATAATTTTCTGGGTTTTAAAAAACACAAATTTTTGGCAATACCCTCCATCTGGGGCCTCTGCCGCATTAGTCAGTGTGCAATTTAAGCTAGAAATACAGCTTTAATTTTCAGGGTTGTAAAAAACACCCTTTTTGGGCAAAATACTCAATTTTACAGCCCTTGCTGCATCTGTACGTGTGAGATACACGCTTTAGATATTGCTGGGCTATTATGGTATTAAAAAAAACACATTTTGTGCTAAATACTTAATTTGTGGCCTTGTCTGCATCTGTACGTGTGAGATACACGCTTTAGATACTGCTGTCATATTCTGTTATTCAAAAAACACAACTTTGGGGCAAAAATCTTAATTTTTTAAGATTTTTGCCCCCTGTCATTGTGAGATACACCCTTTAGATACTGTTGTGCTATTCTGCTATTAATAAAAAAAACAACACCCATTTAGGGCAAAAATCTTAATTTTTGCAGCCTTTGCTGCATCTGTCATTGTGAGATATACCCTTTAGATACTCTTGTTCTATTCTGCTCTAAAAAAAACACCCATTTTGGGCAAGATCCTAAATTTGAGAAATATAATAGCGTCAAATAAGGGATGTGGCGCCAGTCGCGGTGCTGCTGGTGGAGCTCCTGTTGCAGGGAGAGGACATGGTCGATCTGTGCCAGCTACATGCAAAAGTGAAACACCTTCCTCAGGTGCAAGTAGGCGACAGAACCTTCAGTGGTATTTGGTCAGGCCTAATGCGGCTCTACGAATGGTGAGGCCAGAACAAGTACAGGCGATAGTAGATTGGGTTGCGGACAGTGCCTCCAGTTCCTTTACATTGTCTCCCACCCAGTCTCCAGCTGAAAAATCAGAGTTGGCACCTGCAGCCGATGTCCATCAGTCTTTCACCCCCTTGCAAATCAGCCAAGCAGTCTGAGCCCCAAGTCATGCAGCAGTCTCTTCTGCTTTTGATGACTTTGCTAGCAGGGTTTCCCAGGAACATCCACCTGGCCCTACCCCAGAAGTGGAAGATATTGAGTGCACCGATGCCCAACCACTTATGTTTCAAGATGAATACATGGAAGGACCACCGCAGGACGTCTCGGATGATGACGAAACACATGTGCCAACTGCTGTGGCTTTCGAAAGTGTGCAGACCGACAAGGAAGGCAGGGGTGAAGACTGGGTGGAAGATGATGTGGAGGATGATGAGGTCCTCGACCCCACATAGAATCAAGGTCATGCGAGTGACCTGTGTAGTTCGGAGGAAGATGCGGTGGTCGCACAGAGCCACCAGCACAGCAGAAGAGGGAGCAGGGTGCAAAAGCGGAGCGGCCGTCCCCTAGACAGTACGCCTGCTACTGCCCACCGCAGCAAGGGACTGAGCACACCAAATCCAGCCCCAAGGAGTTCCCTGGCGTAGCAGTTCTTCAGACAATGTGCTGACGATAAGACACAAGTGGTTTTCAATCAGAGCCTAAAGCGAGGCATAAATGTTCTCAACCTGAGCACAACCTGCATGACCAGGCATCTAAGTGCAAAGCACGAGCTGAAGAGGAGTAGACACCTAAAAAACCAAGAAAGGTCTCTGGCTCCTCCTGCTTCCTCTTCTGCTGCAGTCTCGGCCTCTTCATCCACCTCTGGAGTGACAGTGCCACCTGCCACCCCGCAAACAGAGGATCTGCCAGCAACACCACCACCTGGGTCACCAAGATTCTCCGCAATGTCCCACGGAAGCGTTTAGCTCTCCATCTCCCAAACACTGGAGCGGAAGAGGAAGTACCCCCCTACCCACCTGCGATCCCTGGCCCTGAATGCCAGCATTTCAAAATGATTGTCCTTTAAAATGCTGTCATTCCGTCTGGTGAAGACGGAGAGTTTTAAAAGCTTATAGTGGTGGCTGTCCCACAGTACGTCGTGCCCAGCAGCCACTACTTTTCCAGGTGTTCCATCCCTTCCCTGCACAACCAAGTGGGGGACCAAATCAGTGTGCACTGCGCAACGTCATCTGTGGCAAGGTCCACCTAACTACCGATACGTGGAGTAGACACGGTCAGGGACGTTATATCTCCATAACAGCACACTGGGTAGATGCAGTGGCAGTTGGGCCTGAGGCGGATAGCAGTTTGGCGCATGTCCTTCCACCACGAGGATTGCAGGGTGCTTCAGTTTGCCTCCTGTTGCTCCCTCTTCCTACTCGACCTCCTCATCCTCTACCGGCTCCTCATCCCATCAGCGTAACACCTTCACCACCAACTTCAGCACAGCCAGGGGTAAACAACAGCAGGCAGTTTTAAAACTTATCAGTTTAGGGGACAAACCCCACACCGCACAGGAGCTGTGGACGGGCCTTGAACAACAGACCTATGAGTGGTTGGTGCCAGTGAGCCTCAAGGACTGGTGGTGTGCGATAATAGGCGAAATCTCGTAGCTGCTCTGGCACTAGCCGGTTTGACGTACATCCCTTGCTTGGCACATTTGCTGAATTTGGTGGTGAAGAGATTCCTTAAAAATTCCCCGATATGTCAGAGCTGCTGCATAAAGTGTGGGCCATCTGTGCGAGCTTTCAGCATTCTCACCCTGCTGCTTGCCTGTCAGCACTGCAGCGTAACTTCGGCCTTCCGGCTCACCGCCTCATATGCGACGTGCCCACAAGGTGGAACTCCACCTTGCACATGCTGGCCAGCAAGCAATAGTGGAGTTTCAGCTGCAGCACGCACAGGTGAGTCGCGCTGCGGAACAGCACCACTTCACCACTAAAGACTGGGCCTCCATGCAAGACCTGTGTTCCTTGTTGCGCTGTTTCGAGTACTCCACCAACATGGCCAGTGCCGATAACGCCAATCTCAGCGTTACTATCCCACTTCTGTGCCTCCTTGAAAAACGCTGCTGGCGATGATGGAAGAGGATGTGCCACAAGAGGAGGAGGAAGAGGGATCATTTCATAGGGTTTCCGGCCAGTCATTAACAAGTGGCTCCGAGGTCGGGTTCCTTCACCCACAAATGCCAGGTACACAATTGTCCAGCCAGGGCACAGTTCTGGAAGATGACAAGGTGGAGGATGAGGAGGAGGAAATGGAGGAGGAGGAACCATGTTCACAGCAGGGTGGCACCCAAACCAGCTCATGGCCATCACTGGTGCGTGGCTGGGGGGATACAGAGGACACAGATGATACACCTCCCACAGAGGACAGCTTTTCGTTGCCTCTGGGCAGCCTGGCACACATGAGCGATTACATGCTGCAGTGTCTCCGCAACGACCGCCAAGTTGCCCACATTCTAACTTGTGCTGATTACTGGGAGGCCACGCTGCTGGATCCCGATTACAAGGACAACGTACTGTCCTTAATTCCGTCACTGGAGCGTGATCGTAAGATGAGCAAGTACAAGCGCACGCTGGTAGATGCGCTGCTGGTGGCATTCCCACTTGACATTGGGGGCACAGTGGAAGCACAAGGCGAAGGCAGAGGAGGAGGAGGAAGAGGTTGCCAACACAGCTGGGGCACCACCAGGACCTCAGAAGGCAGGGTTAGCATGGCCGAAATGTGGAAAAGCTTTGTCAGCACGCCACAACAACCAGCACCACCAGCTGATATGGATCGTCTTAGCAGGAGGCAGCATTTCACCAACATGGTGGAACACTACGTGTGCACACGCCTACACGTACTGAATGACGGGTCTGCCCCCTTCAAATTCTGGGTCTCCAAATTGGGCACATGGCCTGAGCTTGCCCTTTATGCCTTGGAGGTGCTGGCCGGCCCTGCAGCCAGTGTATTGTCTGAACGTGTGTTTAGATTGGCAGGGGGCGTTATCACAGACAATTGCTGCCGCCTGTCCACAGCCAATGTGGACAAGCTCACGTTCATTAAAATGAACCAGGCATGGATCCCACAGGACTTGTCCGTACCTTGTGCAGAATAGACATGTATACCGGCCTTAACCAGCCATTGTTATACTACAGCGCAATTGCTCATTGTTGTTTTTTGGATATTTCGCACTCTTTTGAAGTGTACCCAAATAAAATAAAAAAATTAATAAATAAAACCAAAAACCAGTGTTGGCTACCTCGTCCTCATCCACCGCCGCTTCCACCTACACCGCTACGTCCACCGCCTGCTCAAACTCCTACTCCATATGGACCTCCACCTCATAAATCAAGTTTTTTATTTTTTATTTGTACGTATTTTATTTTATGTCAATTTTTGGGTGTGATATACCCCGGCTGTACCTAGTAGACAGGTAAAAACATTTCACTAATTTGTCTGTTACATTTTCTGGTGAAATTCACCAATTTTTGGGTGTGATATACCCCTGCTCTACCTAGTAGACAGGTAACATTTCGCTAATTTGTCTGTTACATATTCAGGTGTAATTCACCAATTTTTGGATGTGATCTACTCCTGCTCTACCTAGTAGACAGGTAACATTTCACTAATTTGTCTGTTACATATTCGGGTGAAATTCACCAATTTTTGGGTGTTATATACCCCGGCTGTACCTAGTAGACAGGTAAAAACATTTCACTAATTTGTCTGTTACATTTTTGGGTGTAATTCACCAATTTTTGGGTGTGATATACCACTGCTATATCTAGTAGACAGGTAAAAAAATTTCATTAATTTTTCAGTTACATTCTTGGGTGATATTTTACCATTTTTGCTGTGAATAAACCCCTGCTCTGCATAGGTGACAGAGAATTAAATTAGTAAAATTCGTCTTTAATTGGCCCTTTCTTTTTTTGATCTTTTTGCTTTAAAAATTTGTCCCACATTTCAGCTCGATCACATTGCAGCCATTGACCTCCCTTGGATGTGGTCTCCCTTTCTCATGCTCCCTCTCCAGCGTGGAACCCTGATTCGCCAATAACCGTAATCAACATGGTAGGCTCAGAAAAGAACATTGAAAGTTGAAAGAGAAGATATCCAAATGGATCGTGGACATCACGGAGACGTGCGATCAGGCGGAAGTTATCTAGGGTCAACAGAGCGTCTAACGTTTCCAAATCCCAAATACCCCAGTGACATTCCCTATAATTTTTAATTAATCATTCCAATAACAGGGCATCTTAAGAGTCCTGTATTGGTATTTATCGTCACTACCTCCCCGAGTCGGGAGTGGGTAATTGCAGCGCGCCCCCTTCTTTGCTTCAATTCTTCCGTTTTAATAGCTTCTCCCACATTTCCGCTCAATCACAATTAAATTTCATCCATTGATCTCCCTTGGATGTGGTCTCTCTTTCTCACGCTCCCTCTCCCACGTGGAACCCTGATTCACCGCTAACCTTGTAGTAATTTACTGTCTGTCCCTTTACCCTAGCAGTCACAGCAGTGCCTTTCTAATTCTCTCCCTCTTGCAATCCAGCAATGCCTACCATGCCTCCCCTCTAGTAACTTCACAATGTTTGTCACTAGAGATGAGTAAAGTATTGGAAAATTTGATTAGGCAGCTTTGCCGAATTTCGTCAAGAAATTTGATTTGCTACAAATACTGTTGAGCGAATCAAAGTATCCGAAGTGCATTCGCCACAAAGCCAAATTTCATCGTGCTTCGTGGTAATGCATCAATTTTTCCTAAAATGGTGACTAAAAGTAAAAAAATTATACTCACCTTATCCACTTGATCACAAAGATGCCATCCGCTCCTGTCTTGATTGAAGAAAATCCGCCAAAAAGTGATGACGTCACTGCACACGGCCAGTATGATCAAACTTCTGTACTGTTCCAGTGCCACCAACAAAGAGGTATCTGGCGCTTAAAAAAACCTCTTTTGTAAATGTTGAAATCATATAGTTTTGTCAAGTTTTGATGTAGTTTTGCGAGCAAAACTCGAAAGTTGTTCCAAAACAAAGGAGATTGTTTTTCCTTCATTTTGCATTTACTGTTGGCTGAAAAACTGTATATGGGATTCTAGCTGGAAATCTGCAAGTTTTGACTTTATTTGCCACTACTTTGTGGAAATGGTGATTATTAAGTTTTATAAGAGCAATGTGTGATGACAGAGATAAAGGTTTATTAGCATATTGCATGTTTTTGCAAGTAAAAATTTAATATAAATGTGAATAGGATTTTCCAAAATCCCATTCACATAGCAAAGAAAATATAAATTTGAAATTGTAATACATACCTCATCATCAAAAATGATGCAAGTTTTGCCCACACCGTTTTTTGTTTTGTATAGTGTTTTTTTTTAGGTGTAGTACAGAGCATTATATTGCCATTATGAATAAACAAAATCTGTCACCATAATTTTAGACTAGTATCAGTAATAAAACATAAGTAGTACATAAGTAGTACTGAAATAAGGAGTCCAAAAATAGAAAGTAAACCTACTCATGTACGTATTACTGCAGATAATAGTCCAAGATCCTAGTGACAGATTCAATTTATGCAAGGAATATTGATGTTTCTACTTTTATTGTAGCCTTTCTCTATTTTCTTCAAAACTATTTTTATTGAAATCTTTTTAAATTTTTTGTATAAATTATAGACTATTAAGTCATGCAAAGGTCAAGGAATATCAAATACAATCTGAAAACAAATGACAATAAAGCAAGGCTTTTCGATGAGGTCATACACACAAACAAAAATAAATACAAATGTATTCATACCTTAACTGTAATAAAGAACAAAGAGAACATGGAATCAGAAACCAAACATAGTGTTCATATCTTCAGCCATATTAATTCCTCATCTTTCAAATACACGCGAAAGAACAGCAAAGAGCAAATAATCAATAAATAAATAATATGATCAGGCAACTGACAAGAGGGAACCTTATCTAGAGAAAGTGGAGCATCCAAACAGACACAGACCTACTCTCCAAAGGGGGCCCACCAAAGTGGCCTAAGGTCTCATTTATGGCTGTAGAAATTACTCCTCCTACAATATTTCTGTGCAAAATAAAAATTGAGCACAACACAAATCTAATTTATAACACCCATTAAGTTTTTCATACAAATCTCTCTTTTAAAGATTAAATAAATAAATAAAGAGCCTTAGCAGTAAAGATACTAATAGTAGTATTTATTTATCCTCTGTTAGCGCCTTTCAGAAAATCACGTTCTTCTCCTTTAGGTTTTATCTAAACATCTCTTCATGAAGGAATATATTATCCAAACTATAATGTTTATTGCGTGTTCATATGGCTACATAAAACAGACAAATTCACGAATATATGATATTTGTGAAATATTGCAAATTTGAATATTGCCCCTGCTGTTCATCACTACAGTTCATCAGAAAACTAAAATGGGAAGAAGAATATACACAAATGAATGACAAACCATGAGGGAACTCACAGGAGTAGATTATAGTTTGTATTTCCATTAAATAACTAATGCAGAGAGGGTAATAATAGCAAAGCTTTGTATAAATCAAGCTACTGGTGATCTGCATTCATTACAGTCTGTGAACCAAATAAGTGCTCTGTTTCACTATTACGGCTGCTAGAGAGATCTATGAGAAATAGTGAAGCTCTATGTTCCCGTTGCTATCTTATCTTTACATGACCCCTGCTGCACCATTCATATTTTGTCTATTGCTTTTTTTTCTTATTACTGGTTTGAATAAAAGTTATATTTAATGTCAGACATCCCAGTGGTTTGTCACATGAATACTGTATCTGAAAAATATCTTGCAGAATATGGTTTATGTCTTCCCAGTAGCGAACCAGTTTTAGGCAGTGCCAAAGCATATGAATCATATCTGCTCCCCTATTGGCGAATCTCAGGCATTTTTCTGTGACAATATGTCTGATCATGACAGCATGTTATGAACATAGTAGATCATATGCAGTGTGTATAGCTGAGCAAATTGGTGCATATTAATACTCAGTGGGTGAGACTTATCAAAGCTAGCACAAAGGACAATTGGCTCAGTTGCCCATAACAATCATCTTGCCCCTTTCAATTTTCCAAATAAAGCATTGTAAAATGAAAGTTGGAATCTGTTTTGTTGCTAGGGGTAACTAAGCCAGTTTTCCTTGGCACTAATTTTGATAAATCTCCCCCAATGTGTTTAAAGAAAAATATCAATTTGTGCATCCCATTTCTTAAAGTAAATCAAAATCCTATGCAGTTTAGACAATGTCCCTTGATAGTCCCACACTTCACTAAGTGCTCAAATATATCAGAGCACTCCAATCCAAACCTCTTTCCTTTCAAAATCTAAATAGAAAAAAAAAACATATCACTTCTTTGTATAATCCTACACTTGCTATATCATATAGAATGTTGGATAAGATTTAAAGGGGATGATTTGTCAAAAGTGGTGTAAAGGAATACTGGCTTAGTTGCCCATGGCAAAAAATCTGATTCCTCCTTTCAATTTTCACAGTACCTCTGAAAAATAAAAGGTGGAATTTTATTGGTTCATATGGGCAGCTTATCCAGTTTTCTTTTACCTCAGTTTTGATAAATCTCCCCCAAAGTGCTCAGTAATAAGCCCTCCATCTAAAAAAGAGCAAATATTATAACAGGAGACCTGACGGAATTCCAAACAGCTACATAAACAATTTTATAAATCCCGCCCTCCACCCAGCTAGATGCTGAAACTCTGCCACCAAAAAATTCTCTCTAAAATCGCCACCCCCTCATGTTTAAAACTTGTCTTCTATCTTACCAATAAGAAATCATATAGGATACCTTCTAATGACATAGATATAAAATCTGGGATCAAAATAGGGGTATTAAGCAGAAAAAGGACCTGGGAAAGATTTATCATCTTTAGAACCATAGCTCTTTTCTTGATTAAGATCAGAAGACCCCTCCACCCTCTCAGCTTATTTCTAGCAGATTCTAAAATAGGAAGAAGATTCAGATGAATATAACCCAACAAAGGAAGGAGGGATCACCTGGTCTTGAGTCAAAAGAGGATATATTTTCCAAGGCACTTTTACCCCGAAAATCTTCCAAACATGTATACAACTACATATACCTTTATGATAGGCCTATTCTACTATAAAAAATTTGATCAGGTTTCCGCAAACTATCTAAATCAACTACTGTACATACAAAAATATACAAACCTGCCTGGTACTGTTCTCCAGCTTCTGTACAAGATTATCCCACCTCTTAGCAAAGTCGTCTAACCTTGCATCATGTTTCTGAGATACTGCTGTATTTTTCAAAGCGTAAAGGAGATCCTGACTTAGAGAGTACAGTGTTTCCATTGACTTCTTTTTAATTTCTATTTCTCCTTTCAAGATCTGTCAAAAAAGATTTCATTATTATAACATAAGTTTAATTATTTTATTACTTTATTTTTAAGCTTGAAAATATTTTATTCCAAAATAGCGGGGGGGGGGGGGGGGGATGCTAATTTCATTGATGTTAGGCAAGCAATCCTGCCTAGAATTTCATTTTTTTGTTGATTTTAGCAGCAATCAATGGCTTTGAAACAATCCAGTCGAGTTTATTAATTTTTTTTCCCCCATGGGAGTTCATTTTAATTTTTTTATAGTTAGCTTATTGTACAGTGGAGCTTTATCAATTGCAGCATCTGAAACGTATATAGACAACTGTGAAAACAACAGATCATACTTGCTAGAATAAGCGGAAATATAGGAGGATCAAGTATATCTGGTTAGACACTACTTTAAATTCAATTAATTGATTTTAAATTTAAGGGGTTGTGTCACTTCAGCAAATAACATTTATTATGTGGAGGAAGTTAATACAAGGCTTTTACCAATGTATTGGTATTATCCATATCGCCTCCTTCGCTGGCTGGATTCATTTTTCTATCACATTATACTGTGATCATTTTCATGGTTACGGAAAGTGCTGGCTTCTCTGTTAGCCGGGACCGCGGGAGCTCACATAGGCTAGTGCTTTTTCCTATAGTGTGCAAGCACAGCCACTGCTGCTGGATTGCTGGGTGGTTGTAACCATGGAAACAAACAGTGTATAATGTGATGGAAAACTGAATTCAGCTAGCAAAGGAAACAATATGGATAATAACTATATATTAGAAAGTGTCCTGCATTAACTTTCTCTACATGATAAATGCCACATTCTAAAGTGAGACAACCCTGAAGGGAACCATTTTAAGATGAATATTCAACCATTATTCAACCATTTTTTTCAAGCAATGTATTATCTTTTTCTCATTTTTTATGAAACCATACATATACAGGTTTAAAGCATAATATGCTGACTGACTCCTTCACCAGTCAGTGAACGGGGTTGAGCCATGCCCAGGCCAGTGATAATAATCGTGATGTCACTGGACCTGCAAGAAACAGCGATAAGGCTGCAGCGCTACAGAGAGCATTGCTGCCTTTTTCAAAAAGTTGATCAGCAGATGTCCCGGTTGTCGGACCCCTGCAGATCAGATGTTTATGATTTATCCTTTGGATAGATCATCAGTAATAAAAAGGTGTAGAACCCCTTTAATCTTTGTCTATCAATGGGATTTGGAGCTCTGTATGAGAAACCAAGACATATAAAAATATATTATGAAATTCATCTTCCAAGAAATCGGAAACTGCATGGTGGGAACAATTGGAGATTTACTTTGAAGATCTTCTATAGTTAGTAGTGCTGAAAAAGAATAAAATAAGACAGCTAAGGAAAACTTACTGTTTTTATTAAATTAATATTATTGTTTCTTTTGAAGAGTTTATAAAGAGTATATTTAGTGTTTTTTACATGTGCTACCTATTATTTTCAACTTGTGTAAATTGTCTCCTTAGCCTCAAACTACAGTACATAGTGTAAGGTAAACACAGTAAGTTAAATTTAATAATAAGAGTATTATAAAAGGTATAATTACTGAGGCACTGCAAGGTGGCAATTATAAATACTAGAAGCGCTATTGGGGGGCATTAAACATACTAGGGGTCATGGTGCATTATAAATACCACAGGGGGCCATTATAAATACTGGTGGCACTACAAGTGGACCATTATAAATATTGGTGACAATAGAAGTGGGCATTATAACTTAATTATCACTACTGAGGCACTGTGGGACATTATTACTATTGGGGAATTATGGGCAGTATTATTATTGGGTACAATATGGAGGCCTTTGCTACTACTAGGGAGTATTATCACTATTAAGGACATTGTAAGGGGCACTATTACTAATGAGAAAAATGACCACTATTGGTGGGACGTTTGAGAACACTTTGGGTACTATCTTTAAAGGGAACCTGTCACCGGGATTTTGGGTATAGAGCTGAGGACATGGGTTGCTAGATGGCCGCTAGCACATCCACAATACCCAGTCCCCATAGCTCTTTGTGCTTTTATTGTGTAAAAAACCGATTTGATACATATGCAAATTAACCTAAGATGAGTCAGAGATTGAAAATATGACTCTTCTCTGGTCACACAAGTAAGATATGACTCTTTTATGTTAATTTGCATATGTATCAAATAGTTTTTTTTACACAATAAAAGCACACAGAGCTATGGGGACTGGGTATTGCAGATGTGCTAACGGCGATCTAGCAACCCATGTCCTCAGCTCTATACCCAAAATCCCGATGACAGGTTCCCTTTAAGGCACTGTTATTTTATAAGTATAATATTTGGGGTATTGGGGAGTAGTGATGGACGAACATCGGCTGCGATGGTTCGCAAACGCGATTGCGCAAATGCGATCAAATGTTCGCGAACCACAAGTTCGCTGCGGGCCCCATTCACTTTAATGGCAGGCGAACCTGAAAAACCTTCAGCTCATATTTGCAGCCACCAAATGATTGCAAGAAGTGCACAAATCGCCCCACAACATGGAGAGTGACATACCAGATGTATTATTCGAATTTGCAATCTCCATTCATTATTTTTTTCAATGCAAAATATCGGCAATGTAATTTTCGCCTATGCGGATGCGCAAAATATGCGCGGCCTACTACAGCAACCATGTTTCCACCAGACCAAAGTTGGATGCGATCAGAAAAGATGGTTGGCAACAATTTTCACAACATTGAGGACGAATTTCTGATCACTGTAAGTCATTTGACATTAAAGCAATGTATTTGATTACATTTTACATGCATGTTGTAACAATCACTGTATATGCAGATCGCAGATCGAGTGTTTAAAAAAAGCACCATTGCGAAAATCGCTAATGATACGATTTATTTTTTGGCGGTACAAACAACTTCACATTTTATAAGGTCTCATGAGATATTAGTGATTGGTGTGAAAACTTGCCACTCCAGTACAGGCCCCAAAAATTTGCCAATAGACATTCACCTGACAGCACACAACTTTGTAGGATTCTGTGGCTGGAGGTACATTAGGTGGTTACAAGATAAAAATGTAACTGTCGGCCAGTACAGGCCCCAAAAATTAGCCAATAGGCATTACCTGACAGCAAAGAACTTTGGATTCTTTAGCTGGAGGTACATTAGGGGGTCACAGGATAAAAATCTAACTGTCGGCCAGTACAGACCCCAAAAATTTGCCAATAGGCATTCACCTGACAGCAAAGAATTTGGTAAACTGTGGCTGGAGGTACATTAGGCGGTCACAGGATAAAAATGTAACTGTCGGCCAGTACAGGCCCCAAAAATTAGCCAATAGGTATTAACTGACAGCAAAGAACTTTGGAATCTGTGGCTGGAGGTACATTAGGTGGTCACAGGATAAAAATGTAACTGTCGGCCAGTACAGGCCCCAAAACTTAGCCAATAGGCATTCACCTTTACAGCGAAGAATTTGGGAATCTGTGGCTGGAGGTACATTAGGCGGTCACAGGAAAAAAATGTAACTGTCGGCCAGTACAGGCCCCAAAAATTAGCCAATAGCCGTTCACCTAACAGCAAAGAACTTAGGATTCTGTAGCTGGAGGTACATTAGGCGCTCACAGGATAAATATGTCACTGTCGGCCAGTATAGGCCTCAAAAATTAGGCATTCAACGGACATAAAAGGCCTTTTATGCCGCTGTATTTATGTAAGACAGGGACCATGATTTGTTCTGGGTGGTGGCGGATATTTGTGGGCTGTCATGAGGAATGTCAATCAAACATGGTCGACTCGTCACATGTGTTGAATTCCTCCGAGATCCATGCCTCATTTATTTTGAGACTTTCGGACAGGACACTGGACGAGGGGCAAGCCAACAGTACCATGGCAAATTGTGCCAGCTCTGGCCACAGGTCAAGCCTGCACACCCAGTAGTCCAGGGGTTGATCGCTTCTCAGAGCGTCGACATTGGCCGTTAACCCAATGTAGTTGGACACCTGTCAGTCTGAGGCTGGATCTGGAGGACGGCTGTCAATGGGTTGGCCTCAAGAATGATCTCGTATCCGAAGTGACCAACACATCTTCAAACCGCCCTCTTCTTGCATGAGCTGTTGGATTGGTACCCGCAACTGTTTCTCTGTGAGTGGAAATTCCTCTGCCAGCTCCCACGAAAGCAGAATGCAGCATTTCTCGAAGCAAGGCCTGGAAGTACTGCAATCTGACAGCCCTCTGTGATGGTGGTAACATTTCTGCCATTTTATGTTTGTACCGGGGGTCTAAGTACATTGCCACCCAGTACTGGTCCTTGCCCTTTATGATTTTTTTACGGGGGTCCTTCTTAAAATACTGGCACATGAAGGCCCCTGTATAAAACACTGGCACTAAACTGGAAGCGGTGGAGTGGCCTGGATCCTGCTCATCATCCAGGATAATGTCATCCTCGTTCTCCTCCCCCCATCCACTGACAACACTAGGGATCCCAGAAACGTTTAAGGCATGCTCTTCTGGCTCCTCCTCCGTCCCGGCACCATCCTCCTCTGTCTCCTCTTCAGACTCCTGTTGTTGACTTGTCTCAGATGTAGTAGCCCCCCCTGGGAATTCATCCAGCATTGCGACTTCCTCATCTTCCAGCTCCTGCTCCTCGACGGCTTGATCAATGACACGATGCAATGCACGCTCCAGAAAGAAGGCGTAAGGTATGATGTCACTGAGGACGCCCTGGCTGCGACTGACCAGTTTGGTGATCTAAGCAAATGGTCGCAGAAGTATGAATGCATCGCGCATGAGCAGCCACTGGCATGGTGAAAAAAAAACAAGCTCCCCAGAACCTGTCCTACAGCAGAATTTGTACAGGTTGTCGTTAACTGCACGTTTCTGCTGGAGCAGCCTATCAAGCATATACAAGGTGGAGTTCCATCGTGTCGGGCAGTCACAAATCAGACATCTGATGGGCAGGTTGTGTCGCCGCCGAATGTCGGCAAGGCGAGCCAAGGCCGTGTAAGATCTTCTGAAATGGCCAGAGATTTTCCTGGCCTGCCGCAAGATGTCCTGGACCCCGGGGTATTTGGCAACGAATCGCTGCACGACTAAGTTCAGGACATGTGCCATGCACGGCACGTGTGTCATTTTGCCCTGTTTCAGTGTGCTCAGCAGATTGGCACCGATGTCGCACATCACTTTACCAACTGTCAAATTGAGTGGGGTTAGCCACTGATCTGCCTGTGACCGCAAAGCTGAAAGGAGTGCAGGACTGGTGTGGCTCTTGGCTTCCAGGCACAACAGAGGCAGCACAGCATGGCAACGTCTCACCTGGCACGTCAAATAGGTTCTGGGGAGCAGAAAAGACGGTAGTAGCAGAAAAGGAGGAGTCAGCCGAGGAGGAGAGGGAGGATGGAGTAGGAGGAGGAGAAGAAGAGGCAGGCCTGCATGCAATCCGCGGCAGTAACACCAAATCTATACGGGTGCCACGGGTTGCATGCTTGACGGCCGTCAGAAGATTTACCCAGTGGGCAGTAAAAGTTATGTACCTTACCTGCCCGTGTTTGCTAGACCACCTGTCTGTGGTCAGATGTATCTTGGCACCGACATGGTGTGCCAGAGATACATTCACTTGTCATTGAACGTGGCCATATAGCTCTGTGATGACCTACTGGGAGAAATATTTCCTTCCAGGGACCTTCCATTGCGGTGTTCCAATGGCCACAAATTTTCTAAAGGCCTCCGAGTCCACCAGTTTATATGGCAGTAGTTGGCGAGCTAGCAGTTCCGAAAAGCCAGCGGTCAGCCATTGGGCAAGAGGGTTATCCGGCGTCATCATCTTTTTACGCTCAAACATTTGGGCCACGGAAGCCTGCCTTTTTCCAGATAAACGCGAGGATGGCACGGTGGAAGATGGAGTAGAGGACAATTGGGAGGAGAGAGGAGAAGAAGAGGCAGGACGTGGAGCGCAGGGAGTGTGGCTTTGTGGGTTCTGACGACGTTGCTCCCACTGGGCTCGGTGATGGGAGGGCAGGTGCCTTCTTAACGTGGTCGTCCCAAGGTGAGTGTTTGGCTTACCGCGACTTATGTGTTGACAGCAAAGGCTGCAGATGGCAACACTATTGTCAGCAGCGGACACGTTAAAAAAAGCCCACACTGCGGAGCTATGTGCCGGCATCCTGGGAGCGCCAGATGTGACCATGCATAGTAGATGGCTCGCTCCTGATACATTTGCAGTATGCTTTTTGCCTCCTGTGCAATGTAAGTTCTGCCTGCTTCTCCTCCCTATCTGCTGCTCCATCTCTCCCTCTGAACTCCCCTTCTCTTCCTCTCTTGTGGGCACCCTCGTGACGTTCATCGACACGTCATCATCGTCACCTTCCCCACCACTAACAGAGATCTTGGAGTAGGCAGCAACAGCGGGGACTAACCTCCTTGGGATGATCTGGGTACTGTCATCAGACTACTGGGTGGTGGCCGTTGCTACCTCCTCTTCCTGATCCGATGCCAAGAATGGCTGTGCATCGGAAATGTCTTGGAATGGATCGGAAAATAATTCCTCTGACTCGAGCGGAGGGGATATGGTGTTGGTGGTGGTGTCATTGGGGGTTCACACAGCAGAGAGTGAAGAGGGTGCAGATAGAGAGGATGAGGAGGGTGCAGAAGCGGAAGGCTGAGTGAGCCACTCAACTAAGTCTGGTGCGTCCTTTGACGTAATGACACGCACCTTTGGCAACTTCCCACTTAGGCTCTGGCCTGGTGCTTCTGCCCGACCCCTACCACCCCTGCGGAAGGGCCTGCCTCTTCCTCTGCCTGTCATTTTTTAAATAACCCTGTGACAAAAGTCTCTATTGAAGAGCGGTATTTGTGGAAGAAGGTATATAACACCCCGCTTCAATCAGTTGTTTTGGGAGACTGGTATATTTTTTCCAATACCGTTTGTCACTGTGTGTAGCAGAGGGAATGCAGCAAAACAGCAAACAAATGCTGCAGTAACCAAATACACTATGAAGAAAGTATATCAGTATATACACCCCGCGTCTATCACTTGTTTTGGGGGGGACTGGTATATCACACCAGTTATAATTATTTTTTCCAATACCATTTTTCACTGTGTGTAGCAGAGGGAACGCAGCAAAACAGCAAATAAATGCTGCAGTACTCAAATACACTATAAAGAAAGTATATTGGTATATAACACCCCGCTTCAATCACTTGTTTTGGGGGGGACTGGTATATCACACCAGTTATAATAATTTTTTCCAATACCATTTGTCACTGTGTGTAGCAGAGGGAGCGCAGCAAAACAGCAAACAAATGCTGCAGTACCCAAATGCACTATATAGAAAGTATATTATTGGTATATAACACCCCGCTACCATCAGATTTTTTGGGGGGGCAACTCGTATATCCCACCAGTTATAATAATTTTTTGTATTTGCGTTTGTCACTCTGTGTAGTTGCAGTATCGCTGCATAACCGCTCACCACTGCTGCATAATACAAATCCACTATAATATGCTTTCTATGTTAGAAAGTATATTATAAGTGTATTACACCCCTCTGTACTGCACACCTATCAATAGTACACCTATACCAGTCCTTAAAAGTACTTATGTGGACATATTAGCTAGCGATTTGTGTCCCTAACAGCCTGTCTCTGCTCCACACAGCAACCTCTACCTACACTGACAAAAGACTGAATGTAAAATGGCGGCCAGATCAGGTCTATTTATAAGGTAGGGGGTATGTCCATGTGCTGAAACTTTTCAATTGGCTGTCCTGGACCACCTGATGGATGTGTCATGGGTCAAAGTTCTTTACAATGTAAAATAGTATGTCAGTCGCGAATATCGCCATATGTTCGCATGTTCGGCGAATCGCGAACGCGCAAAGTTCGCCGTGAACCGACGGCTGGGCGAACCGCAAGGCCATCTGTATTGGGGAGTACAGTGGACACAGTATTGGATATAGCAGCAGGATAATAATTTTGGGGCACTAGGGGGGTGAGGATGATAGTAAAGCAAGGAATCTACGCAAGATGTGTGGCAAACCCTGCAGATACGAGAAGTGGCGGTCCGATGTGAATGGAGAAGATGAGGAAGGAGAATTTCTAAATCAGAGGAAACTTCATTGTATGTAAGAGGTATGCAGTACTGTATGCAATGTCCAAATTCAAATATGCCTTTAGCAGTTAAAGACCAAATGGTGCTTTATTTTGGCACTTCAGTAATACAAATGATCACCCAGTTATATAGTCACGAATAGCAAATTTTTATTGCGAATATCGCCACTTTGAGAATTCGCAAATATTTAGAATATAGTGCTATGTATTCGTTATATCGAATATTTGGCCTTTTTTTTCCATCCTCTCTGCTTCTTGCTTGTGGGCCAAAGAGAAGGAAGCAATATCAAGTTCACAACAATACTTAGTGCACCAATCAGTAATCTGTAGTCAGACCTGCTAAAATGCGAAGTTGCACATAGTGCGAAAAAATATTCTAATCACTGCCAATTAGCGCAATCGAATATATTGGAGCACTTGACTCTATCTGCATATAAAGCTATTGTAATGTTCTGCCATGCCAACCATTTTCTCCAGTCTCAGGAGAAACTCATGAAACTTCTAGCAGCTTGAAAAATGTATCCAAAGTGACCCACACCTGTATTTTGCGTTACAAATTCGAATTACGCGATTTTTACATTGCTGATTTTTCACATTCAATGAAATAATCTCGAATTTCAAATTTGCGAATATATGATGAATGTTCTACAAAATATTCATGAAATATTGCGAATTCGAATATAGCCCCTGCCTCTCATCACTAAGCAAAATAAACACCTGCCTGTCTGGGCTCTACCTAATATATAGGTCTGCCTATCTCACCTCTAAACTGCCATTCACACACGGGGTATTCATCTCTGACACTCTAGGGGTGCATCAGAGAGTCTTCGAATGTGACATGGCAGCTTAAAATTATCCCAGTGAAATCTGCCTTCCAAAAACCATATGGCATTCCTTTCTTTCTGCGCCCTGCTGTGTGCCCGTACAGCAGTTTACAACTAGAGTTGAGCGAACCCGAACTGTAAAATTCGGTTTCGTACCGAACTTTAGGGTTTTCGGCACCTGGACCCGAACCCGAACATTTACGTAAAAGTTTGGGTTCGGTGTTCGGCGATTTTTATGGCGCTTTTTGAAAGGCTGCAAAGCGAGCCAGCCAATCAACAAGCGTTATACTACTTGCCCCAAAAGGCCATCACAGCCATGACTACTATTGGCATGGCTGTGATTGGCCAACTGCAGCATGTGACCCAGCCTCTATTTAAGCTGGAGTCACGTAGCGCCGCCCGTCACTCTGCTCGGATTAGTGTAGGGAGAGGCTGCAGCTGCTGTGAGGGAGAGATCAGGGAGAAATCTTATCAAGAACTGTTTTTTGTACTCAGCGATCTACAGCAAATGTGTTTTGTGGGTGCAGTGCACAATTTTTTTAAGCCTGCCCTGAGCCAACTACTACTGAAATCGAACTTTTTTTTCTTCAGTTAGTCAATATCAATACATAATCGGCAGCCATTTTATGCAACGATAGTGCACCAGCACAGGCTATCTGCATGTCTGCAAGTCCAGAAATACAGCTTTTTGCTTAATGGGGTTAAAAAATTACATCTGTTAAATATAGTGCACATCTGGGATTAGACGTGCATAAGTGACTGTCACATTTAGGCCAGAAATACGGCTTTTTGGTTACTGGGGTGAAAAAACCCTCTAATATACTGCACATCTGGGATAAGACATGCATAAGTGAGTGTCACATTTAGGCCAGAAATACGGCTTTTTGGTTACTGGGGTGAAAAAACCCTCTAATATACTGCACATCTTGGATAAGACGTGCATAAGTGAGTGTCACATTTAGGCCAGAAATACATCTTTTTCTTACTGGGGTGAAAAAACCCTCTAATATACTGCACATCTAGGATTAGACAAGCATAAGTGACTGTCACATTTAGGCCAGAAATACATCTTTTTAGTTACTGGGGTGAAAAAACCCTCTAATATACTGCACATCTGGGATAAGACGTGCATAAGTGATTGTCACATTTAGGCCAGAAATACGGCTTTGGCATACTAGGGTGAAAAAACCCTCTAATATACTGCACATCTGTAATTTGACGTGCATAAGTGACTGTCACATTTAGGCCAGAAATACGGCTTTTTGCTTACTGGGGTGAAAAAACCCTCTAATATACTGCAAATCTGGGATAAGACGTACAGTAGAGACCAAAAGTTTGGACACACCTTCTCATTCAAAGAGTTTTCTTTATTTTCATGACTATGAAATTTGTAGATTCACACTGAAGGCATCAAAACTATGAATTAACAGATATGGAATTATATACATAACAAACAAGTGTGAAACAACTGAAAATATGTCATATTCTAGGTTCTTCAAAGTAGCCACCTTTTGCTTTGATTACTGCTTTGCACACTCTTGGCATTCTCTTGATGAGCTTCAAGAGGTAGTCCCCTGAAATGGTTTTCACTTCACAGGTGTGCCCTGTCAGGTTTAATAAGTGTGATTTCTTGCCTTATAAATGGGGTTGGGACCATCAGTGGCGTTGAGTAGAAGTCAGGTGGATACACAGCTGATAGTCCTACTGAATAGACTGTTAGAATTTGTATTATGGCAAGAAAAAAGCAGCTAAGTAAAGAAAAACAAGTGGCCATCGTTACTTTAAGAAATCAAGGTCAGTCAGTCAGCTGAAAAATTGGGAAAACTTTGAAAGTAAGGGCTATTTGACCATGAAGGAGAGTGATGGGGTGCTGCGCCAGATGACCTGGCCTCCACAGTCACTGGACCTGAACCCAATCGATATTGTTTGGAGTGAGCTGGACCGCCGAGTGAAGGCAAAAGGGCCAACAAGTGCTATGCATCTCTGGGAACTCCTTCAAGACTGTTGGAAGACCATTTCAGGGGACTACCTCTTGAAGCTCATCAAGAGAATGCCAAGAGTGTGCAAAGCAGTAATCAAAGCAAAAGGTGGCTACTTTGAAGAACCTAGAATATGACATATTTTCAGTTGTTTCACACTTGTTTGTTATATATATAATTCCACATGTGTTAATTCATAGTTTTGATGCCTTCATAGTCATGAAAATAAAGAAAACTCTTTGAATGAGAAGGTGTGTCCAAACTTTTGGTCTGTACTGTACATAAGTGAGTGTCACATTTAAGCCAGAAATACGGCTTTTTGGTTACTGGGGTGAAAAAACCCTCTAATATACTGCACATCTCGGATTAGACAAGCATAAGTGACTGTCACATTTAGGCCAGAAATACATCTTTTTGGTTACTGGGGTGAAAAAACCCTCTAATATACTGCACATCTGGGATAAGACGTGCATAAGTGAGTGTCACATTTAGGCCAGAAATACATCTTTTGCTTACTGGGGTGAAAAAACCCTCTAATATACTGCACATCTGGGATTAGACAAGCATAAGTGACTGTCACATTTAGGCCAGAAATAAGGCTTTTTGGTTACTGGGGTGAAAAAAGCCTCTTATATACTGCACATCTGGGATTACACGTGCATAAGTGATTGTCACATTTAGGCCATAAATATGGCTTTGGCATACTGTGGCGAAAAAAGCCTTTGATATACTGCATATCTGGGATTAAATGTGCATAAGTGACTATCACATTTAGGCCAGAAATACGGCTTTTTGGTTACTGGGGTGAAAAAAAACTCTAATATACTGCACATCTAGGATAAGACAAGCATAAGTGACTGTCACATTTAGGCCAGAAATACATCTTTTAGGTTACTGGGGTGAAAAAACCCTCTAATGTACTGCACATCTGGGATAAGACATGCATAAGTGAGTGTCACATTTAGGCCAGAAATACGGCTTTTTAGGTACTGGGGTAAAAAAACACTCCAATATACTGCACATCTAGGATTAGACAAGCATAAGTGACTGTCACATTTAGGCCAGAAATACGGCTTTGGCATACTGTGGCGAAAAAAGCCTCTGATATACTGCACATCTAGGATTACACATGCATAAGTGATTGTCATACTTAGGCCACAATTTCCGCTGTCATATAGAGTTAAAAAAAATATATAATTTGTGCAATACCCTACATCAGGGTTTTTATTGGTGGTTAATTATTTTTAACAGACTTAACCACTTTTTACTTTGCTTTGTAAACGCTAACTATGAGACAAACATCTAAATAGGGGCGCGGTCATGGTCGTGGTGGTGGTGTTGGTGGAGCCTCTAGTGCAGGGAGAGGACGTGGCCGTTCTGCCACAGCTACACGTCCTACTGAACCTACTACCTCAGGTCCCAGTAGCCGCCAGAATCTACAGCGATATTTGGTCGGGCCTAATGCCGTTCTAAGGATGGTAAGGCATGAGCAAAGTACAGGTGCTAGTCAATTGGGTGGCCGACAGTGGATCCCAGCACGTTCACATTATCTCCCACCCAGTCTTCTGCAGAAAGCGTACAGGTGGATCCTGAAACCCATGCCCATCAGTCTGTCACATCACCCCCGTGCATATCGGGTAACCTGTCTGAGCCTCAAATCATGCAGCAGTCTCTTATGCTGTTTGAAGACTCTGCTGGCAGGGTTTCCCAAGGACATCCACCTAGCCCTTCCCCAGGGGTGGAAGACATAGAATGCACTGACGCACAACCACTTATGTTTCCTGATGAGGACATGGGAATACCTCCTTAGCACGTCTCTGATGATGATGAAACACAGGTGCCAACTGCTGCGTCTTTCTGCAGTGTACAGACCGAAAAGGAGGTCAGGGAGGAAGACTGGGTGGAAAACGATGCAGGGGACGATGAGGTCCTAGACCTCACATGGAATGAAGGTCGTGCCACTGACTTTCAGAGTTCGGAGGAAGAGGCAGTGGTGAGACCGGGCCAACAGCGTAGCAAAAGCGGGAGCAGGGTGCAAAAGCAGAGCAGCCGTCGCCAAAACAGTTCGCCTGCTACTGGCTACCGTCACCAGGGACCGAGCACACCAAATGCAGCTTCAAGGAGTTCCCTGGCATGGCATCTCTTCACACAATGTGCTGATGACAAGACCCGAGTGGTTTGCACGCTGTGCCATCAGAGCATGAAGCGAGGCATTAACGTTCTGAACCTTAGCACAACCTGCATGACCAGGCATCTACATGTGAGACACGGGCTGCAGTGGAGTAAGCACCTTCAAAACCAAGAAAGGGCTCAGGCCCCTCCTGCTCCCTCTTCTGCTGCTGCCTCCACCTCTTCCTCCGCCTCTGGAGGAATGTTGGCACCTGCCGCCCAGCAAACAGAGGATGTGCCACCAACAGCACCACCTCCATCACCAAGCATCTCCACCATGTCACACGAAAGCGTTCAGCTCTCCATCTCACAAACCTTTGAGAGAAAGCGTAAATTCCCACCTAGCCACCCTCGATCCCTGGCCCTGAATGCCAGCATTTCTAAACTAGTGGCCTGTGAAATGCTGTCATTCAGGCTGGTGGAGACGGACAGCTTCAAACAGCTCATGTTGCTTGCTGTCCCATAGTACGTTGTTCCTAGCCGCCACTACTTCTCCAGGGGAGCCGTTCCCTCCCTGCACAACCAAGTATCGGATAAAATCAAGTGTGCACTGCGCAACACCATCTGTGGCAAGGTCCACCTAACCACAGATACGTGGACCATTAAGCACAGCCAGGGACGCTATATCTCCCTAACTGCACACTGGGTAAATGTAGTGGCGGCTGGGCCCCAGGCGGAGAGCAGTTTGGCACACGTACTTCCGCCGCCAAGGATCGCAGGACATCATTCTTTGCCTCCTTTTGCCTCCTCTCAGCTTCTTCCTTCTCTTCTACCACCTCCTCATCCGGTCAGCGACAGACCTTCAGCACAGCCAGAGGTAAACGTCAGCAGGCCATTCTGAAACTAATGTGTTTGGGGGACAGGCCCCACACCGCACAGGAGTTGTGGCGGGGTATAGAACAACAGACCGACGAGTGGTTGCAGCCAGTGGGCCTCAAGCCCGGCCTGGTGGTGTGCGATAATGGGCAAAATCTCGTTGCAGCTCTGGGAAGCCGGTTTGACGCACAGCCCTTGCCTATCGCATGTGCTAAATTTGGTGGTGCAGAAATTCATTCACAACTACCCCGACATGTCTGAGCTGCTGCATAAAGTGCGGGCCGTTCTCATCCTGCCGCCGCTCGGCTGTCTGCTCTACAGCATAACTTTGGCCTTCCCGCTCACCGCCTCATATGCGACGTGCCCACCAGGTGGAACTCCACCTTGCACATGCTGGAGAGACTGTCCGAGCAGCAGCAGGCCATAGTGGAGTTTCAACTGCAGCACGTACGGGTGAGTCGCACTGCGGAATAGCACCACTTCACCACCAATGACTGGGCCTCCATGCGAGACCTGTGTGCGCTGTTTTGAGTACTCCATCAACATGGCCAGTGGCGATGACGCCGTTATCAGCGTTACAATACCACTTCTATGTCTCCTTGAGAAAACACTTAGGGCGATGATGGAAGAGGATGTGGCTCAGGACGAGGAGGAGGAAGAGGGGTCATCTCTAACACTTTCAGGCCAGTCTTTTTGAAGTGGCTCAGAAAGAGGATTTTAGCAACAGCAGAGGCCAGGTAAAAATTTGGCCAGTCAGGGCCCACTACTGGAGGACGAGGAGGATGAGGAGGAGGATGGGGATGAAGCATGTTCACAGCGGGGTGGCATCCAACGCAGCTCGGGTCCATCACTGGTGCGTGGCTAGGGGGATACAGAGGACGCAGACGATACGCCTCCCACAGAGGACAGCTTGTCCTTACCTCTGGGCAGCCTGGCACATATGAGCGACTACATGCTGCAGTGCCTGTGCAACGACTGCAGAGTTGCCCACATTTTAACATGTGCTGACTACTGGGTGGCCACCCTGCTGGATCCCCGTTACAAAGACAATGTGCCGTCCTTAATTCCCTCACTGAAGCGTGATCGAAAGATGCGCGACTACAGGCACACACTGGTAGACACGCTCCTGAGAGCATTCCCGACTGACGCCGGGGGACAAGTGGAAGCACAAGGCGAAGGCAGGGGAGGAGGAAGAGGTCGCCAACGCAGCTGTGTCAGCGCCAGCACCTCAGAAGGCAGGGTTTGCATGGCCGACATGTGGAAAAGCTTTGTCACCTCGCCGCAACAACCAGCCCCAACTGCTGATATGGAGCGTGTTAGCAGGAGGCAGCATTTGAACATCATGGTGGAACAGTACCTGTGCACACGACTACACGTACTGACTGATGGATCTGCCCCATTCAACTTCTGGGTCTCCAAATTGTCCACATGGCCAGAGCTTGCCCTGTATGCCTTGGAGGTGCTGGCCTGCCCTGTAGCCAGTGTATTCTCTGAACGTGTATTTAGCACGGCAGGAGGCGTCATTACAGACAGACGCAGCCGCCTGTCCACAGCCAACGTGGACAAGCTCACGTTCATTAAAATGAACCAGGCTTGGATCCCTCAGGACTTGTCTGTACCTTGTGCAGAATAGACAGTTCTAACAGCCTCAACCATCCATCCTTGTACTCAAGTGCACTTATTCCTTTTTTTTTTTTATATGTCCAAATATTTAGGGGGATACACCTATGTAAAAATGCAAAATAACACACATCTGTGTTGGCTACCTATTCCTCCTTCGCCACCGCTTCCAACTAGACCGCCACCTGAGCCTACACGGCCACATCCACCCATTCACCGCCTCCTCAACCTCTTCCTCCTACATCATTCAAATTTTTTTTTTTAAGTCTTTTATGTTTTTTAAATTCATTTCCCTATCCACATTTGTTTGCAGAGAATTTGACATGCTCTTAAAGGGATCCTGTCACCTGGATTTTGTGTATAGAGCTGAGGACATGGGCTGCTAGATGGCCACTAGCACATCCGCAATACCCAGTCCCCATAGCTCTGTGTGCTTTTATTGTGTAAAAAAAAAAGATTTTATACATATGCAAATTAACCTGAGATGAGTCCTGTCCCTGACTCATCTCACGTACAGGACTTATCTCAGGTTAATTTGCATATGTATCAAATCATTTTTTTTACACAATAAAAGCACACAGAGCTATGGGGACTGGGTATTGCGGATGTGCTAGCAGCCATCTAGCAACCCATGTCCTCAGCTCTATACACAAAATCCCGGTGACAGGTTCCCTTTAAGCACATTTTGCTGCCTTTCGCAGCCCTCTAGCTCTTTCCATGACATTCTTACAGCCATTTTAGTGCTCAAAAGTTCGGGTCCCCATTGACTTCAATGGGGTTCGGGTTCGGGTCAAGTTCGGGTCCCGAACCCAAATTTTTTTTTAAGTTCGGCCGAACCTGCCGAACCCGAACATCCAGGTGTCCGCTCAACTCTATTTACAACCACATATGGGGTATTTCTGTAAACGATAGAATCAGGGTAATAAATATTTAGCTTTGTTTGGCTGTTAACCCTTGCTTTGTTACTGGTAAAAATGGATTAAAATGGAAAATCTGCCAAAAAGATGAAATTCTGAAATTTAATCTCTATTTTCCATTAATTCTTGTGGAACACTTAAAGGGTTAATAAAGTTTTTTTTTTTTTGAATATCTTTATTGTTTTTCTTAATAAAACCAATGTAAAAAAGGTTATCTGGTCACAGCGGGTGGGTACATATAACAGGTACATTTAAAGCAATGCATCGCTTATGCAACAGCGTATATACATATAAAGGCATCTAAGTCCCGAAGTACCCTCAATTAATATCATTTTTCTGTCACATGTAACAAAACCAAAACCCATCCCTGCCCCTGAGTTCCAAAAAAACCCCGTGCATCCCCCCACCCAGCGTACCTGGCCTGGTACGGCCGCCACGAGGGGCGTTAGGGCGCTCATGCCCCTCTATTGGGTATTTTTCAAACCTTCATAATATCAGATCCTATGTAGTATGGAATGTTATGTTGGTATTCATTATTTAAGAATGTACGAAAATTTATTTGTTTGGTATTAGGACATAGCCACAGCGAGTGGGTGATCATCAGTTCCAGTCAGGGTATTCCATTCTCGCCATTTCCCCTATCTATACGCCATTTCTGTGGCGTAGCTCACCCCGCGCCGTTTCATGCCCTCAAAATCTGTTATTCGTGTCATTAAGCTTTGCCATTCATTTATTGATGGCGACCTGTCTATTCACCCATTGTCTCATGATTATTACCTTGGCCAATAACAATCCCTTCAGCCAATAAGCCTGTTCGTTTTTGGTAGATCTTTTTTTGTACTCAGCAGGGAGGAGTCCAAGCACCACTACTTGGATAGTTAGGGGGGGGCTATTCCCACTTTGTACCGCCATCGCCTGGAATATACTGCCCCAGAAGAGCTTAATAACTGGGCAGTCCCACAGCATATGTACTAACCCTGCGGCTACCAGGGAGCATTTCAAGCAACTGAATTCTTGTCCCTTGTTACTATACATTTTAGATAAGAGACTCGGGGTAACATATAAACGGTGTATTATTTTAAATTGTGTCATCCGGTGTTCTTTTGAAGGCGAAGCCTTTTTGATATTTTGATATATTTCCCGCCATTGTGAAGAGTTACATTCCCCTATATCCACCTTCCATTTAACTACACTTTTAAATTTAGTGACCGTACTTAGTTCCTCAATAAATCTCCTATATATTAGTGAAATCTTAACTTTATTCCCGACTATATTGTAACAAAATAATAAAAGCCTCTAAGTGGCTGCTATAGAAGGTATTTTTTTAAGCGTGCATGCTAATGCGTGTTTTACTTGAAAGTATCTGTATTGTTCTAATGCAGTTATTGGTGTCTGTTGAAACAGTTCCCCTATTAATTTAATTTTCCCTTTCGTGTATATATGTGAAAATAACGTGATACCTCTTCGAGTCCAATAATCATTTTCGTTGAGTATCAGAAATTCTGTTAACGCAGGGTTATCCCATAGCGGGGAGAAATCCAGAATTTGGGGGGCCTGGATAAGTACCTTGATTTTATTCCAGGTCTTCTGTAGCGCGGCCCCTATGGGGCCACAAATATCTGCACGCTCCAGAAGCCCGGATTCCAGTATACTGAATATATTATAGGTATGCTGTTGACATTGCCCTGAAATATGGGATAATAATACTCCATCCCCGGTATTGACGCACCACTGTAGTTGTGAGCACAAGTAGTAGATTTGAAAATGGGGCAGGCCTAGGCCGCCATCACTTGCAGCCATTCGCAAGTATTGTAGCTTAATACAGACCCTTTTTCTGCCCCATATCAAGTCATTTATCAATCGATCAATCAAATTAAAAACACTATCCTCAATCCAGGCAGGGCAGGAACTAACCGTGTACAGTATCCAAGGCAACAGAACCATTTTAATCAAAGCGATCCGATTAATCTGTGAAAGCGGAAGTTTCTTCCATACTTTAATTTTTTCCCTTATTTTCCCGACTAGAGGGGTGAAATTTAGTATATTATAGTCCCTGATGGTATTACTAATTTTTATCCCTAAATAGTCTAAGTGGTCTGTTGGAGCAATAATTCTAACCCTAAGATCATTCAAGGGAGGCACCCGATTCAGGGGGAAGAGAACAGATTTTGTCCAGTTTATCTCATATCCAGCAATTCTACCAAATTCCTCTGCTATCCGCATAACGTCTGGGACACTTCTCCATCCGTCATTCAGATAAAGCAGCACGTCGTCTGCATATAGGCAGATCTTATCATCCGTCCCTCTCCCCCCAAACCCCACTATACAAGATTCAGCCCTGCAGGCGAAGGGTTCCATGAAAATTGAAAAGAGGAGTGGAGAGAGGGGGCATCCCTGCCGTGTCCCCCGTTTTAGGGAGACGGCCGGGGTGAGCACCCCATTAACCTTAATTCTGGCTGTTGCTTCTCTATATAGCAATTTGACCCATCCAATGAATTCCTGACCCAGATTCATCTTGTACATGACGCGCCAGAGAAAGGGTTAATAAAGTTAGGAGAATTTGTTTTGAATACCTTGAGGTGTGGTTTCTAAAATGGGGCAATTTTTGGATGGTTTCTACTATGTAAGCCTCACAAAGTGACTACAGACCTGAACTGGTCCTTAAAAAGTGGGTTTGCTTCTAAACTTCTAACATCTCAAAAAAAGAAAATGTAATATAAAATGTTCCAAACTTGAAATAGACATATGGGAAAAATAAAGTAATAACTATTTTAGGAGGTATAACTATCTGTTTTAAAAGCAGAGAAATTGAAATTTTGAAAATTGCTAATTTTTCAAAATTTTTGGTAAATTTTGTATTTTTTCATAAATAAAAATGAAATATTTTGACTCAAATTTACCACTGTCATGAAGTACAATATGTGACGAGAAAAAAAATCTCAGAATGGCTTGGATAAATAAAAGCGTTTTAACGTTATCACCACATAAAGTGACAAATATTTGATTTGCAAAAAATGGCCATGTCCTTAAGGTGAAAAATGTCAAGGTCCTTAAGGGGTTAAAACAAATCTCTTTTTTCCCCCAACTGTCTGCTGCTAGATCTTAGGCTACTTTCACACTAGCGGCACAGACCTCCGGCAGGCTGGTCCGTCGAGTGAACAGCTTGTCGGATCCATCCTGCCGCTAGTGAACGTGTGCCCCCGGACTGCCGCTCCATCCCCATTGATTATAATGGGGGCGGGGCCGTGTTTCGGCGGAGGCACGGCAGCGCACGGCGAGAGTCTGCCAGAATAAATGTCGGACATGTCGTAGTTTTATTCCCGCAGCCTCTCGTCGTGCGCTGCCTTGCCTCTGCCGACACTCTTCCCCCGCCCCATTATAGTCAATTTGGACGGAGCAGCAGTCCGGGGGCACACGTTCACTAGTGGCAGGACAGATCCGACAGGCTGTTCACCTGACAGAACAGCCTGCCGGAGGTCCGTGCCGCTAGTGTGAAAGTAGCCTTAAACCCAATATCTTCTATATGTGAGACAGAAACTTTAACCATTGAACCACACCCTCAACTGTTGCTATCTGGGTGTTTTTCTCTGGCTATGTGATCTAGCTATCAAATATAGTGTATCCAAATCTCATCCTGAGTAGTGAAGAGTCAGATATGAAAATCATATATCATTTGAGTTAGTGGTGTGAAATCTGGCTAGCTAGTTCATTCAGTGTAACTATTACCCATGTACTATCTATAAATATAATTTATTATCAAAGTAGCATGTAGTAATATACTATAAGCACTGGTATGTGTGGAAACAGAAAATGAATGATATCTTATATCATGTTTTACAGTGCTGTGCAGGTTTGGTCTATATATCAATTCATAGTCTGAGTAAAAGAGTAGCATAGAAGTTTATAAACACTTATGGTGCAGAAATTGTATCCTTGAAGTGAACCCTTGACCAGAAATAGTTAACAAATGATATGCCCTGCCATTTATACAGCCTTTCTGTTCAGAGGGTAAACATACAAGATAACCGTTAGTCTGTGTTAGGACAAGGAAACCGTGACTGGCTGAACGATCTCAAAGCAACATACTATAACAACATACAATTATTGTTTACTTGATTAGATATTCAGGCAGTAATATCTAATAGGCTAACACTAAACACACATATTTAGGTATTGAGTAGTCATATATCAAAACCAGAGTCAGTTATCACGGAGAGTATTTTGTCTCTGTGAAATAAATTAAGTGGTTAATGAACATGAATGGTGTTGCCCGGCAGAGAATCCTTTAACCAACAAAGTGTCTGGGTCTTTGATTCTTAGGTCGACTGCATCCTCTGGCACATGGGGAAACCTTATTAACCAACTTGAATCCCGCAGATAAGAGATATGTATTCCCCTAGTTTGGGACTTGTCCTAAATTGCAAAATTGTAGCGACATCTCATGCTGATATTTGACTGTGTAGTTTGATGATGTCCTAAAATGAACACTGTACTTGAAATTGTCTTCGGTATAAGTGTACATTATGAGTCACAGATGAAAGGAAGTACCTCTAGATGTATTTTGTTAACAAGCAATAGAAACTCTTTAACATTGTTCAAGTACATCTTGAATGGGTGCAAAGAACACACTATGTGCAAATGTTTGTCAAGAAATTAACAATTACTTTGCAAAAATTGGTGTATGGGAATCACATTTATCAATGCAAAATATAAAAACATTTCCCTATTATTGAACAAATGAATAGATGCAATAAAACAGTTATCAATCTCCATTTAAAACTTGCTTCCATTGAGGTAGAAAGGACATACCGCTAATTTCCTAAGGTTACCAAGCATTTCATTTTGATCCTTAAGATCTGTGGTTTGGATGACGTTTACAGCTTCCTCTTTTTCTTTCAACCAAGCATCAAAACGACACTAAAATGTAATACAATATAATGCCTTAAATATAGAAAGCAGTAAGTATTTAAATATAATATGTAACAGGTTTACAAAGCTTTATTACTTCAAGAGAATCTGTTATAATACCTAATTTGTCAGTTTTTTTTGTGAATAGTTGAAATTTTATGATTCTAGAGTGTTTTTTATATAACTTTTCACTATGTGATTCCTCTGCTATTCCTCCTGAATGTTTATGAATAAATTGACAACAGGACATTAGCATTCTATTGTCAACAGGGTGTGTTCCTTCTAAAACGGTCAGCACTGAGTATACAGTTTCAAAGTATAAACACCCCTAACTGATAACAACCAATTGTCAATTTATTAATGTCTCTCTAGGAGGAATAACATAGTAACAACACAATGTAGAGTTCTAATAAAATATGTTCCAGAATTTTCATTTTGTGAGGAATACACATTCTTATCTTGAATTGTGCATGTGCTGCTGGGCTGATTTACAGCCAGGTGAGGGCACATACCGGACCAGATTGTAAATGCTGGTCTGGGTTTTGGCAGCACCTGGCTGTCCTTAAATAGGCAGCTGTGCTCAGAAGTCAGGTCTCTGTGTTGGGATCTGGGAGCCTTGTGTCTGGAGGAAGGCTTGCTACCTGTTTGGCCTGAAGACAGGTTGGTGCTGCTGTCAGCAAAGACTCTTTGAGGCAGAATTGCCGCATGGTGTGAATTACCACTAACACCGCAAGGTGACTTTTTGTTTGAATATAACTGTTTGTTTTGTCACTTGCCTAAAGTGTGAATAAAACACTGAACTGTTTGATCCAAAGAACTTGTTGTTGCCTCCATACTGTGTCCGCTAATCCTGTCTACCAAAGCAAGTCTCCATAGTACACAGAACCTAAAGAGGGACCTTGTTCCAAAATATCAACACTTTTAAAAGGAACATCTAAAATACTAAATACACAAGGTTTAATTTTGTTTTATTGCTCCGTGATAATATTGTGTAACACGGTGTCTGGTAAAGTACTGGAAGTGGTGTATATCTCACCCAGAATCCTTAGATGGGTGAGGTAAAAGAATCCAGGATAGCTGAGTTGCTTCAGTAAAGTGGGCTGGATTTTTATGGAATGGCAATTAGGTGTTGGTAGTGGGACTTTCTCTCCCCATTCTCTCCTCTCATTACTGGGGGATAAATAAATAAAGGACTGAGAGCCTCAATCAGGGTTAGTGCCTGAAAGCTACATGACCTGCTGGGTGGGTAAACTCTAATCTCCATTGTTTGCTGAGTGTTTTTATTCTAACTATGGTTGACATAAAATGAAACCTCTTTAATAAAGCCTCTTTAAACTTCTATAGTTGTGTCCTCAAACAGAGCAACTGACAATAGAGGCAAACCATGCCCTATACATGCTAGGGGAGGATTGTTGTATGGCTGTTCTGGCATATTATTTGTGCAAGCCCTGCCCACAGACATACTGCATGCTTCATTTCTAAGGTGGTCTTATATTAGCCTGAAGCATATGTCTAGGTTGTTCCATAGATTAGTGGCTTGCATTAATAGTAATAGGGCAATGAAACAAATATATATCTCTAGGATATGCCATAAATGATCAGCGGGAGCCTTGCCTATGGGACTTGCTCTGATTTCCAGAACAGGATGCCCAGAGTGAAGGAGAGCAGCCATGCATGAGTATCCACCTCTCCATTCACTGCAATGGGACTGACATAAATGGGAAGATGGCCTTAATTTATTGGATAATAAAACCAATTTTGTTTTACTGATAACATTCTGATTAGTCAAAAAAATTTTGTAATTTTTGTAATTTTTATTGGGGGGGGGGGGGATTCTGAGTTTTGCTATGGGCGCACATGATTTCTATGTACATCCCTGAGTGTAATAAATATATAAGAAAATCTGTCTACTTTTGATGGGGTGCTCAAGGAAGTGCTCCTTTGGAGAGGTTTAACTTTACAGATGTAGCCAGCATTAAAGTAAAACCTGATATGTTATCCCACTAGCTTATCTCACTAACTTAGTTTAATTATGTGCAAAGCTTCTAAAGCTTAAAGGTGGTGTTTAGTTAGGCCTTGTTCAGACATCAGTTATTTGATCAGTTATTTCCATCGGCTTTTGTGAGCTAAAACCAGGAGTGGAAGCTACACAGAGTTAAGGTATATTGAAAAGATCTACAACTGTTCTGTTTTGGCTCCCAATCACTGATGGAAATAACTGATGAAAAAACTGACAGTTGAACAAGGCGTTACACTGCTGGAATGGCACGCTATCCCACTAATTTTGGTGCTGGCTATATCTGTAGATAGAGAAGACAAACACAAACTGGCTAATCTAGTTTTCTAAATTTACTCTGAGTAGATATTCTGCAATTACACACCTGTTCTTCAGCAAACTGTTGCCATTTTAGAAGAACTTCTTGTAAAAGTATCCATCTGTCCTCTGTCCATCTGCAAATGGCAGCCCAGCGATCTCCCAATTGCTGAAAATAAGATATTATAAAAAATATATTACACATGATATTCAAGAGTCCAATATATAACTCAACCCAAAACATCACGTATGGAATAATATCATGAACTCCTATAAATATACTAAACACCACACAAAATAATCAACAAGAAACTTTATTGATGAACAGACATCAAGGACACCTTGATAAAGCGTGATAGCGAAACAGACGTTGGGCCGTTCCCTTGAACCCGGGTATGTACTATATATGTATACCATAGCTCTCAGCCATATTTGTTGGACTCTGCGGCTCCTTTGGAGGAACTGCAGACGTTCCTAGTGACATGTAGGTTATGGATGCCTGTTGGTACCATTTTACTTTCAATACTACGGGCATGTGGCATTATACCACTAAGGCTGTTGAGCTGGTTTATTGATTTGTACTTAGTCCCGTGGTTGAAGGGATCTTTTTCTTACATCCTTACACTTCTCAATATATGTTTTTATTATTTATACAATTGTCTTGATGTCTGTTCATCAATAAAGTTTCTTGTTGATTATTTTGTGTGGTGTTTAGAATATTTATAGGAGTTCATGATATTCAAGACGGCAAATTATTTCCTAGAGCTAAGACAAAGAAATATAAAAATCTACTCCTACCTTTTACTCTACATTGTGAAATTTCGTAATGTTTGTAATTAGTTCCAACCATGAAAATGTCATATACTACTGCATGGATGCTATGCATTCATGCTAAGTCATAGATGACTGAAATGGTTATGTGCATGGGTAAATGAAGCCAGATGCACAAGAATTGAGGCATGAAGATTTTAAATGGGTTATAGCACTGTTAAAACTGTTACAGATGACAAGCAACATGACCAACAATGAAAACATGCTAATGAGAAGCACAGCAGGCAGCACAGTGACTGAGTGGTTAGCACTGGTGCCTTGCAAGTGCTAGGGTCCTAGATTTTAATCCAACCAAGGACAATATGTGCACAAAGTTTGTATGTTTTGCCTGTGTTTTCATGGGTTTCCTCCCAAATCTGTAAAAATCTGTGGAATATGTCAGTGCTATATAATTAAGTAAAATACAGGCAAAAGCCATTAAAAAGCAATTGAAGGTGTTTGCTTAGATTAGATAACACAACTCAGAAATCAGGAGTGTTAACTCTACTCCATCCGTAGATTTTAAAAAATTGTGTGGATTAATTATAACAGCGAAAAAAAACTTGTTCATACACAATGTCTTAGTAAAGCAACCTTATTGAACAGAGTGCTTATATTCTTTTGCTTTAGTATAATACAGTTTGAAATGTTATAAAGTTAATATACACATGTTGCATATAATATTTAGAACCTATGGAAAACACATACTTTATTACAACGACAGGATACTACACATTATTTGTTTAGTTTAACTAATGGTTCCTTAACACAACACAAATTACTATGCAGAAGAAAACACATAAATATGCACTGTTTTTCATGGTTTTGGTGTGTTTTTATACAGATTTTTTTGCAGAATTTCTGTTTATGTTAACAAACTCTTTGAAGTCTATGGGGAAAAACCCTCTACAGAAGGTGCATAATCGCACAAACAATGATATCCTGCAGATTTTAAAATCCACACTGCAGCTAAATTTCTGCGTGGAGGTAAAAAGCTAAGTATACATGAGACTAGTCAAATCCTATTCACTTTGATGCTACTGTATTACAATCCTGCTTTTCTGCTCGGAAATCCACATGGAAAAAACACACATAATCCACATCAAGTGCAGTTACCTTTAGGAGCGGCATTGCAATGAAGGGAAACATGACCTTTTTTTGCTACATTTGGTTCTGCAACTCAGCCCCATTTAATTGAACATAATTCAAGTGCAATAGCAGAAACAGCCTATAGACAATTGTGGCACTGTTTATGGAGATTTTCAAAATGTTATATCCAGAAAAGGTCAAAAAAATCAATATCATTCTACAAAGAAACATTACTTATAGGTAACTACTTTATAAAATAAAATATATGCCTAGAATTACTTTTCTATAATACATATTCTCAGGTTGAGAATGTGCTTTATTATTCCTTATGTAAAAATGTCTGACATACTGTCATTTATTGCCATGAATTTCAAGTCATCTTCTAACATTTCCATTTTAGTTAAGCATAGCAAAGTAGTGTAATATTGAAACAACATAGCATAATAACAGTAAAAGTTTGCAATAAGAAGTTTGCACTTTATGTTGAAAAATGCTCCAGGGTAAATTAAGCTCTTGTTTTATCTGCTACTGAGTAGAATACTAGGCATTTGGGATCACCCACAAATTTATAATCACACAAGATTATTAAAATGTGTACACTATACAGGACCACAGAACAAGCTTCCCAGGGTGAGTTTATTAAAGAAACTGAACAAACAAATTAAATATCATTTCATGATCTCCTGAAATGATGGGCTATTAATAGCCATGCCTAATAAAGTTCTATTCAACTTTGATTATTTTGTTTATTATGGTAGATAGCACTTAGTTTTCCTTTTTTAAAGAGAAACAGTGCCTTTACATAAAAGGGAATACAAAAGGCTTATAGCTTGTGTAGTTCTACAAGCTTCTGAAACAAACATATCTTTTATATACCATATTTTTCGCCCTATAAGACGCACCGGCCCATAAGACGCACCTAGGTTTTTGAGGAGGAAAATAAGAAAAAAAATATTTTGAACCAATAGGTGTGCTTTTGGTGGGTTTTGAACTAATTGTGGTCTGTGGATGGCACTGTTATGGGGGATCTGTGGATGGCGCACTGTTATGGGGGATCTGTGGGTGACGCACTGTTATGGGGGATCTGTGGGTGACGCACTGTTATGGGGGATCTGTGGGTGACACTTATGGGGGATCTGTGGGTGACACTTATGGGGGATCTGTGGGTGACACATATGGGGGATCTGTGGGTGACACTTATGGGGGATCCGTGGGTGACACTTATGGGGGATCTGTGGGTGACACTTATGGGGGATCTGTGGGTGACACTTATGGGGGATCTGTGGGTGACACTTATGGGGGATCTGTGGGTGGCTCTTGTTGGGGTCTCTGGATGGCACTGTTATGAGGATCTGTGTATGACAGTTATGGGGGGGATCTGTGGATGACACATATATAGCATCTTATGCTATGTGTCATCCACAGATCCCCTCCATAAGTGTCCCTGTAGTGAATGACCCTCAATACACGCTGGGTGCCGGCATCTGCTTTTATAATGACAGCGGGGCCCGTGCAGTGACTGTATTCTACTACACGGGCCCCGCTCACGGTATAATCCTATGTCTAATAGTTAATTGTATGTAATCACATAAGGAGCGCTGTGTATTACCGGTACTTACAACTACAAGCGCTCGCCTGCTCGGTAGGTAGCAGAGAGGAGGGAGGAGGCAGGCCGGGAGGACGGGAGGACGGACGCTGGCAGTTTGAGTCATACGTCATGCGCCCACGCCGCCTGCTTCATTCAATAAGTGGGCGGCGCATGACGTATGACTCACACTGCCAGCGTCCGTCCTCCCGGCCTGCCTTCTCCCTCCTCCCTCCTCTCTGCTACCTACCGAGCAGGCGATCGCTTGTAGTTGTAAGTACCGGTAATACACAGCGCTCCTTATGTGATTACATACAATTAACTATTAGACATAGGATTATACCGTGAGCGGGGCCCGTGTAGTAGAATACAGTCACTGCACGGGCCCCGCTGTCATTATAAAAGCAGATGCCGGCCCCCAGTCCCGCCTCCCTCACAGCTGATACACCCGCCGCACGGCATCGCTGCGGGTGTATCATTGAAAACTCTGCAAAATCAGCAGCATTCGCCGTATAAGACGCACTGCTATTTCCCCCCCACTTTTGGGGGAGAAAAAGTGCGTCTTATACGGCAAAAAATACGGTACATATAAAGAGAAAGCATTACTCCAAATATCATCCATTTAAGGCATCTTTCACACAACCGTATGGCTTTTTCAGTATTTTGCGGTCCGTTTTTCACAGATCCGTTGTTCTGTTTTTTTTATATGCTGACCTATTGACTTGTATGGAGACACGGAACGTGATTTGCGTGCAATAATAGGACATGTTCTATCTTACAACGGAACGGAAAAACGGAAATACGGAAATGGAATGCATACAGAGTACATTCCGTTTTGTAGCAGAACCATTGAAATGAATGGATCCATATACGGAACGCAAAAAATGGCCCACAAACGGAAAAAAAAGATGGTCGTGTGAAAGAGGCCTTAGTGAGGACCAATTGAGGGCATTAAAGCTTAGAATAAGCTGGAAGATTTGCTGGAAAGAATAAAACTACTAAACAATGTTAAAGATTTATAATTAATGTAATTAACAATGATGAGCGGCAGGGGCAATATTCGAATTTGCAATATTTCGCGAATATTTGGGCGAATATTCATCATATATTCGTGAATTCGAGAATTGGTGATCTCCAGTCATTATTTTCTTGATTGCAAAAATCTGCAATTGAACACTACTCCTAAAGTCAAAGATATTGCAGCCTTCTCATTGGCCCATAAGCAAGAAGCAGTGAGGGATCATGGGTACTGATGAAAACAAATCTAGAATATTTGCGATTATGAAGATATAGCACTATATTCTAGATATTCGCAAATTCTCGAAGTGGCAATATTCGCGATAAAAATTTGCAATTAGAATATTCACGATCAACAATAGAAATTAATTGGGGTCCATCGTGAGCTGGTAGTGACATAAAATGATGGTTCTGTCTATAGTATGTGGCAAACCGCAATGAGAAGGAGGAGGAAGCAATATGGATGCCCTTATTATTATTATTATTATTATTATTATTTTATTTGTCTATTTGCACATTTAGAGGTACTTTGACTTTCTCTACTTTGCTTATTTCAGTACTTTAATAATTACAAAGAAAATGTATTATTAAAAATTTTAAATGTAAAGTTGAGGAATATTATTTATTTACTTCAAACAAATGTGGTGGGGTAGTTATGCTAAACCTAGCATTTACACTGCTATTTTATGTGGTTTTTTTGTTTTGTTTTTTTACCATAACTGGCAAAAATATCCCTTATTTGTGAAAATTCTTCAAAATGGGTTCAAACATAATAGAGGAATTACAGACTGGTTGTTGGAATATTTTTTTTATTTTTTTTATTTTAGCTTTAGTATTGTTAAAAATGAGAACTGGAGTGTGATTGCTTTCTATAGGCTTCTATTACAACAGTTTTGTAGGCATGTCCGAAAATATAGTTTTCAAAATTTCCAAAGGACTGTGGCCAAATCTATTCTGTGAGAAACTCAATGGACCCCTTATATTAAGCTGGCTCAATGACCTTGATGCACACAGTATCCAATAAAATTTGCAGAAGGTGTGCATGTGAACACGATACAAGGATCTGACAAGAATTGACTTTGACGCATAATCTTCTGAGATATAAGACTGTTTTCAATAAATTGATACTTTTGTAAGAGTAAGGCAATGGTCAGATTTCTGCATGCAGTTTTGGAAGCCAAAACTAGGAATTAATTCAAAAAGGAGAAGTCATATCTGTCCTTTATACTTTCTCTGTGTTTATAATCCACTCCTGATTTTAGCTTCCAAAACTACATCAAGAAACCTGACCATAAAGTTGTTGTATTCCTAAGTATCTGTATTAAAAAAAAAATCCAGAGCGCACACAATAGTTTGATAATTTTTGCAACTTATTTTGCAGCTTTATTTTGTTGCCTGGGATCAGCAAAACATCTCATTATCATAAGAAAACATTAGATTTGCATCAATATTAGATCAGTCATCTTGGGTGAACTGCTGCCTTGCTCTGTTTATAGCATTTCAGAGATATGCATTTGAGCTGTTTCAGGGACATAGGAAACTGGTGCCAATAGAGAATTCAATGTCTTCTATGGGCACATTTTCTATACATGTTCTGTGACCTATATGGAATTCACAGCTATGACCATCACCTCTTGTGAATGGTGTGATCTTGTAATACCTGTGTTACACTATATAATAGAGCTATTACCCATACTGAGAGATTTTTAAATACAAAGAGGTTTTCCCATTCTTAGGATCTTAGGATATATCATCAATATAAGATCGGTGGCAGTTCGAATCCCAACACCCAGGCAGATCAACCCACCCCATGGAAGTTTATTTTATGAAAATAATAAAGACATTGGGGTACATTCACTAACCCTGTCACACTTTGATGTGGCAGTCTTACTGTGCGGTTCACTGTGGCAGTTGTAGCCATGTAGGCTGGCTGCATGCTCTTTCGCGTACTGGCTGCAGGCTGACACCTGTGTATGCTGGCTGCTTGGGACTGCATGTGGCTGTCGTGTTGTGTGTGAACTGTTGCCTGTGTTTTTGCCTCCCCACATCCATATCTCTCTGGCTCCTGTCACCGATGCTGTGCAGGCTGGCTGCATACACTTTGTGTACTGGCTTTGGGTGTTCCCATTTATGTCCGCTCTTTGATGCATGCTGGCTATGGCATTGTGGGTGAACAGGTTCTGAGTATGGATGCTTTTCTGTTTGTATCAAAGTGTGGTTCTGTCACTTCTTGTTGCTGTGTAGGCTGACTGCCTATAACCTCGTACTGTCTACAATTAGCCTGTGTATGCTGGTTGTCGTTTGGGCATGCTGGCTGCAGCTTTCTGTGGCTGGTGTGAACTGACACTTGTGATTGTGTGTTCTGTGCTTCTGGTACTCCTGGTTATGATGGGGTTAACATTCCCTGTTCTGTTCCTGGGTGTGGCTTATCAGGTGCTCTCATTATTTCAGCTATTTCTATCTGTGAGCTTTGGGGCTTTTGGTCAGTGTATATTGTGACTTGCTGCGTGTAGCACCTTGCTGCTCACCCAGGAGGTCAGTCTATCTTGTGCCTTGCTGGGTGTAGCCCCTTCCTGCTTATCCAGGGGGTTTTGCCATCTGCCCTTCTATGTGGTGTTGGCTGGCATTGTGATGTTGTTGATGTTATTGCCTTGTCTGATCTTCTGTACATGTACTGTACTGGTGTTGTTGTATCCTTGTCCATGCCTTGTCTAATCTTCTAAACCTGTTCTGTGTCTTGATCCACTCTGTTCCATGTTTAGCCTAGCAGTGATCTAACTGCATCTGACAGCTTGGCAGTGCTCAACTGCTTCTGATCCTGGTCTGTTCCTTGTCGAGCCTGGTAGTGTCTACTGCTTATGATCCAGTCTGTTCCATGTCTTGCTTGCAATGCCTTACTGCTTCTGTTCCTGTCCTATGTATGTCCTACTTTCGTGAGAGGGCTCATGGGTACTCTGGAGGAAGGATCTCCAGTCTGTGTGCAGCTCTGCATGAGACCACCATGCTTCTTTTCTGCATGGGGTCCAGGCATCTGCTTGTGTGCTGGTTCCCATTTGTAATCTAATCCATGTCATGAGTTTGGTTGGGTTCCAGTCCTGTTCCGCTGGTGCTTGCACCAGCGTGGTTCTCTGCAGGGAGCAACCAAGTGTATCGGGACCATCCTGGAGGTGCAACCAGTGAGCCCTTGGCCAAGTTTCTCCCCAACACCAGGGCTCTGTGAAGAATGGGGTTCACTGGCTCTTCTCCCTCTAGGTTTTGCCTCTGGTCTGCCGGTGTACTTGGTTCTGTGGTACTTCTACCACTATTGCCTAACCTGCATATTATTACTGTCATATTCATTTATTATGTGTAATAAGTATTCTGTTGGTCCTTGACTGTTTTTCCCCTGCCCTGTTTGCTATATGTTCCGAAGGTCTGCTCTGGGCCCCTGGTACGTGACAGGCAGTTGGAAAATGCATAAAATTTATCACATTTTAATTGATTTGTTGCATCTTGCTAAGAGTTATACACCATTCCCTTCACTAGCTCAAGGTGACTTTACACCATTTTAAGCTTTATAAAAATGGAGAATGCCATTAATAAATTTGGCATGTTTTATGGTTCTTCAAAGGTACATTCTTTTGTAGTCACTTTTGAAAAGTGTCCAGCAGAGCTCATACAGTGACATGCAGCATTTTCACAGGTTTTTTGGCAAAGCCAAAATACTGGCATACTGGCCTTAGTAAATCTGCCTTATTATCTTCTATATACTTACACTAATTCATTTTTTGAAACTGGACTTAAATTCATGGTATTTTACCTTTAATAATTAACTAGAATGAAGAGTTGAGATCAAAATTATATCCTCAGAAAAGCCTATTAGTCCTATATAATAAATCTGATAAGTCAAGGTCAGCATTTTTGTAAGTAATGTGGCAAGAAAGCATATGATTGAAAGGCGATCAGTAAAGTCATGATGGATTTCATTTAATATTTTTTTTAAATGGCTCTCCGCTCAAAATGTTCATAATTATTCTACGCTGATGGCAGCTACACACCTGCTGTCTTCTATTTTTAGGATTATTTTAGGTGATACATCATCTTATGCCAAATGAAAAACGAAAGGTCACGAGAAATCTGAGATACCATTGTTGCTTGTATTAAAAATAAGAGAAATGAAAGAAACTTAGCATACTTAAGAAAGAAAGTCTTGTAGTCTAAAATACCGACTGACCTTATTTCCATGAGATAATGAATTGCTACAAATGACTGTATGCTTTTTTCATATGAGATAATGAAAACCTACAAATGGTAGTACATAGGTAAAATATAGAACAGCTGAAAATGAAGAACACATTGGGACAGTCACTAATACTGGTGTACCAAGAAGAGAGGGACAGTGATTGAGAAATATAATTTACCAAGCCACTGTTCTCCATCATTTTTCAGCAGAATTCATCTATCCATCTATGAAAACAATGCAAATACTCAATATGCATCTATATTTATTGCCCTCTATTTTATATCTTCATGATTCTGTATATGCACACAGACATTTTTTATACAAAATTTCTGTGCTTATCTATAAGGGGAAAAAAAGTACTTTGCATGCTGTGTTAGATATTGCATGGATTGGGCAATGACATTCTGTAACATGTCACCAGGAGGAAGAAAAATTGAATAAAAGTATGTGGTTATGTGAAAAACCTCTGTATGGATAGAATTTTTATAATCCTAAATGGTCCTGGTACAATACTTCTTTTTCATATGGAACTTAATCTGAGCAAATGGTACAAATATTCTACTAGTACTCAGCTCCAAAACAAATTATATGGGAAAATCAGTACTATGCAGATCTGCAGTTTCCACATTTATACAGAATGTTGTATGGTACTACTGTATATGGATATGTAATAAGGATGAACAAACTTTTTGAAATACGTTTTGCGTCTAATTTTTTATTTTTTTTTATTGTTTCATGTCCGAATCGATTCTGCATGAATCACATATGCTCCTATTGGTTTGCAAATTGGTATATAACACTATGAGGTCTCTCAGGACTGAATAATAAAAAAAAATAATAATCTGTTTATGTCTTATTTACAAATCTTTGCTCGTTCTTTTCCTCCCACCTCCCTTTAAGCTTTTTAATGCAATTGTCATGGGGGAACAAGTAAACCCTAAATTAACCCGCACCTCTGTCCCTGCCTACTTGAAAGATAGCCACTGCTTATTTTAATCCTGCAGATCTTGCACATGGCATTGCTTTTATCTTCTGGATCTGTGTAGGAAAGTTGCCAGATGGGAGATACTCGCACAGAGCTGGCGGCAGCCAAGCTTGGCTTAGGTCTGGCACATCTTGAGCCTGTGCCCATAGTATCAGTTCCCAAGCTGACTATAACAGAAACAGATCTAACCAACCAGGCATGGTGTTCAGCCAGTTCCCTCAGGTTCTCCAGATCCGGTTGTTAAAATTACAGCGGCAGCTGGAGATGAGCGTTTTCATTCCATAGTTTAGCTCCTTAGCATTTTTTAAAGTTGGGTTTTATGTGTGTAGTTTATATATGGTGTATTTATGTATGTGTACCATGTATATTGTGTATTTATGTGTGTTGCATATGTATGGTGTATGTATGTCCACTGTTGATTACGGAACCTGTTGTTAAAAATTTGAATCCCACCCCTGTAACCAACACTTTTATCAGCCTGAAATATGTTACTGTGGGCTCCACAACTCCTCTCCAGTAACCCTACTTCCACCACCATGTGCCACTACTACCACCTCCACCCACATAGTTATGCATGGGGGTTTCGCATCTCCCCATGAATCTCCTCCTCATGGCAGTCCAAAAAATGACTATTTTCACACAAGTCAACAGGGAGACTTTCTTCAGTATCTTCCATTGTGCATGGTGAGTTTTTTTTTTGCCTTTTCTTAGGAAAAAAGAAGACATCACACTAAGAGGGGACAGTGAAGACAGAGATAATGCAATTGAAAGGCTGAGCACATGCCATCAGTTCCCTAAAGGCAACAGAATTCACTAAGTGTCATGGCAGTGAATTCACTGACAGCTACTTGGTATGGTAGGAGTTAAGTTTGCACACTAGCAGATTACTGGGTGCGTAAAGTTGTGTCCTTGCCACACAGATCATTATAGATGACTGAGGAGGAGGAGGAATATGGTAGATTGACAGTAACTGACAATAATGATGACAAGGACACTGGAGGTTTTCACCATACGTTCCCTTTGCTCTTTATTACCTCTGTGGCCTCTACAATCCCTATCAGATGTCACCTTCTCTGATTTAGCTCCCAAGTCATTGTCATAGTCCTCCCCCTCCTTGACACTTTTATCAGACTATGATATGATTTGTCATTGTGGGCTCCCCCTCTCCACCTTTCAGATTTTCTGCTCTGTATTTGCCACTGTCACTACCACTGCCCATTCTGATACCACCATAGCTACAAGTGCTACTACTGCCACCACCAACACAGCTATGCATGGAGTCCTCCACCTCAGCCTTAACCTCTTCCTCATGGCAGTCCAAATGCTGGCAGTTTTCATGCAGTTCATCAATAGTGAGGCTCTTTTAAGTGTCTAGAGGCATTCCGTTATGCATTATGTCATAATAGAAGTCTATGGCCAGCATAACGGATCCGCCCGGTTTCCGTTATGCAGGAGAGGACTGGACGGATCCATTATGCTGGCCATAGACTTCTATTATGATGGAATTCATAATGGAATGCCTTTAAAGGTGTTCCGTTATGCATTCTGTCATGGAATTGCGTTATGGTCCGCGGTAACAGAATCCATCACGCAATGCAGCATATACCCGAACTTAGACTTTAAAACTTGAAGTTCGCTCATCCCAAGACATAATGAAATGCTAGCAAATCGGAATATGGACCCATACTGAATCTGTGTCCCCCTGTACATAGTTTGTGTACGTACATATGTTTTCCATAAGCATAGTCCTTTAGCTGAAAGAGTGTAGAAAATCTCGTGTTTTGTTTCACCCATCATAGTGCTGTATTGTTTCATAGAATAAATATTATAGCAAAGTTTCAAATATATTCTGTTAAGTAGGCCATGGCCAAATACTTTGAGGTAAATACTAATATAATATGTAATATACATTATGAGCATTAGCAAATAGCAAGCATAATATGTAACGGGCACCAATCTGCAGATCATAAACTGTGACAGTTTTTTTTTTTTTTTTTTTTCATTTTAGTCTGACAGAAACAGTAAAGCCACTGAGAGCTGCCTGTCAACGAGCCCTAATCTTAATGAGAACGGCTGAGCATAGCTCTACTGTATCAGTCAGAAGAAAATAAAAAAAAAGTGTGGCTGAAGAGAAACAATATTGTTCCACTTGCAATAGCTGCAACACCAACCGACTTTTTAATATAGATATTTTCTAAAGCTGAGCTTCTGTTCTGCTAAGATGACCCAAAACACAAAGAAATTCAAATACTACAGAAGTACAAAGGGAACAATGTTGTAGGAAGTATAAAAGATTGTTGAACACAACCCCAACCCTTTAGGTGTAATGATGGGTTCTGGCCTAATCATTGATCGCACAAAGATAATTAGAGGCTGTTAATCACCTGCGTTTTGTGCAGTGCGTCATGTTATTATTAAAATCATTAGCATACGGGTTTGTTATGGTTGGCCATATTTGAAAACAGGGACTTCATAAATTACATGATTTTGTTGCCCATTTTTATTCTGAAGGTTTTTCGTTAAGACTGCAAATTGAATAATAATCCATTTGAATGCTGTAATAATAGGATAATGTGTAAAAATGCTATAAAGGCTAAACATATATTTGTAATTGTTTTCATTTGCTCCAGAAGTGTTCATACTTTATATTTTTTGGAGCTGATTAAAAAATAATTGAATTCAAGAGGTAATGTAATGCTTACTTTATTTCAAAATAACGCAGAAAATATTACTCTTTATTTGATTAACCGGTACTTCAGGTTTACAGATTTTAGTTGACATCTGACAAACTTATTGAGTGCAACTGAAAAACACAGCAACATTCACGTAAAAAAAAAACTGCCATGGTGGTACTCTATCTTTAAGTTAAAGGGGTTCTCTGGTAATGATTTAAAATGACGAACAGTGATCGGTCCTAGTATGTGAGAAGGACTGAATGTAACCACTTGCAGACCTGCTATGATGGTGATGGACGAGGCCTAACTAAGCACTTCATTGCTCTACTATGGATGGAAATGATGTGGTCCTGTCTATGATATAGCATCATGGCTGAGCAGCCTGACTGGAACACTCACTTAGGTGCAGTATATGCAGGTTCCAGAGCGTAATGTGTAGTGAGGCCCAGTGACGTACCTACCATATAGGCAGACCACGCAGCTGCTATGGGGCCCGTGAGGAAGGGGGGCCCGCAGTGGAGGAGAGTCCCCGCCCCGTCTATCTTTCTGTCTCCCGTCTGCTAGCCCCGCCTCCTATCTCCGCCTCCCACCTGCTAGCTACGCCTCCCGCCTGTTAGCTCCATCACGCCTGATTCCTCTGGATTGCTACAACCCCACCAGTAATGAAGTAAGTGACGTGAGGACAGTGCAGAGGTGTATGTGTGGAGGGGGTCACTCAGCTTTCCCAGGCTATTCCTCTGCACATATGCCATTCAGAACAGGAGGAAAGCTGGTTGTCACTACATTATGTAATGTGACTCAGCTTTCCTGATGTCCTGCATGGCCCAAGTGCAGAGGCATGAGAAGATATGAGGGTAGGTGGGAGTTGTGTTACTTAGCTTTCTCAGACTATTCTCATGTCTCTCCACATGTGCCATGCTGGACAGCAGAAAAGCTGGGTGCTATTACATCATGTGATGTCACTTAGATTTCCTGCTATCCTGCAAGGCATAAATGCAGATAATAAGAACATGGAAAGGCAGGGGGGAGGGGTTCACTCAGCTTTCCCAGAGACTCCTGTCTCTGCACATCTGTCATGCAGGATAGCGAGTAATGTCGGTGTCTCCCAGCTGTCCTGCATGACACAGAGGATGGATGGGGGAGGGAAGGGGGGCACTCACTTCATCAAACTTTTCTCATATGCATGTGCCATGCTGGACAGCAGGAAAGTTGGGTGGTATTATATTATGTAATGCCCTAGATTCTTGTCAATATATGCTGAACACCGCCAGAACCTACCAGATCCCATTCACTATAATGGGTCTGTTGGGTTCCAGCGTGAGTACTGCCATTTAAATAATGTCATCTGTGTATTTGATTCCAGGGTCTTTAATATTGCGCATTAATAATATTGCTATGCAACTGTAATTAATTGAATTTCATGCATTGTGCCTGGTTTCCCAAAAGGTGGCAGTGTATCTGGCAGAGAGAGATATTTATTTAGAATGGAACTTACCATTTCATTCTCCCCCTTTTGGGCAGAAGTGGGCAAGTCCTGCTTTCTATTAAGGGAGGGGTTGCACAAAGCTACAGTTAGTCTAGAGTCAATAGTGGGTCTAGAGTGGAGTTGGAAAGAGTAGATACATGGCGCAGTGAGGGGAGCTCCCCCATCCTGCAGCAGGAGTCTTTCATGGGAAGCAGCTCACAGAGTACCATGACTTCTCAGTTTATGGACAGCGTATTATGAGGGGGTCAAAAGCCAAAGACACCCCACTCAAAGGTATTAGAACTGTCAGAAAGTCTACCTACCAAAGCCAGAGTTGACCACTGCAGAGAAAGAAAAAGAAAGGTATCCGAGTTTGCCTGCTAGTTTACCCAAAACCTGATAGAGCCAGAGAAAGACCAAATATTGTCTGGATGCAAGTTTATTTAAGTAAAGCCATTGAAAGTCTGGACTTGGATTATTCTCCACCAGCTATGACTCTCTCCTTTATTGCTATAGAGCCTAACCATAGGCAGCAACGTTATCCAGGTAGGAGCACCGTGACACACTATCTATTCAGCCAAAAAAAGAGATGAAAAACCTCAGCACTCCCAGTCCTGAGTCCAATCTTGTGTTTACTAACACCGAAAAAAATAGCAACGTTTCGACACCAAAGTCTTTTTCAAGCTAGGTGTTAATAAATACAAGATTGGACTCAAGACTGGGAGTGCTGCAGTTTTTCATCTCTTTTTTTTGGCTACCAAGGGGGCCCTTAGTTCGGGGCCTGACACTGCCTGCACCGCTGCCATTCTTTATTGAAATCGACTAACAGTGGTGCTGTCCTGCCTACATGTTGACACAATATCTATTCAGGCCATATCACCACTCGACATTCCTAAAAACCTGGGACGCGATAGGATAATTAAGAAATGTAAGGAATGGAAGCTCCATATTAGATTAAAATTATGTTCCAAAATGTTTTACGGTATACTAGAATAGGGTTTATCAATACAGCAGAACTGACCTTGCAGTTTAGCATAACTCATCCTCATATCATGAGTTATCTATGTTTTCCATGTACCGTAGGCAAATGACCTGTTTAATTTTGATTAATTATTATCAAATTAAATGAACAGTAAAATCAACTCGGCTACATCAGTATTCTCATACAGTATTTACTTATAAAAACACTAAGGAAGACTATAGCAGTATATTGTATGTACTTGCCTGTAATTGTTCTTCTAATGCAGCTGTAGCTTTATCTCCACTTGCTTCATCCACTACTACCACCATATGCGTAAGAGAATTCACCCTAACTTGTTCTTGCTCTAAGTCATCTTGTAAAACCTAAGAAAACACAGAAGAAATTGAAAATAATTACTTTATCCATCTGTTTTACATTGTGAAGTAAATAGTAAGTATTTTATCTACTCAGTATATGCTCTACAATCTGATTTCTAAATCTGTCATTTTCCAAGCCATAAAGTGAATGCCTGTTTTTACAAATCAATTTGCTATTTAATTAGTTTGAAAGTTCTGTACTGATTAATTTCTTACTACCGTATATTTGAAAAGGGATGGAGCTTTGTTTTTTTTACAGTTCCAGATCCCCTACATAGATATAAAATTAAATGGTAAAATGCTGGCTGCCTGCAGACACATGGGTTGGATTTGATACAAATTTCAGTTTAATTACATGTGAAACTACAATCCACATTCCATGCATATAAATTGGGTTTCCTCAACCCCATTCGCATGCATCTGAATTTTTTTTTGTGCCACTTTGGGAAAATCTGCAGCATAATAATTAGCATCCATGAATTCTGCACTGAAAAGCACTGGATGATCCCAATGGGGTGATCCTTCTTAGATTCAGTGGCAGTTCAAACTTCTACAGGCAAAATGTTATGTTACACGGCAGCCGTCTAGATTAGTGGCTGCCCTTTAAACACAAGGATGGCTCAAGATCTAGTACATGGCCTAATACAGACTGTATGGTTAATGAATGTGATACGAATTAGCTGTGTAGTCAAATAGGGTGTTTATGCATAAGGACTGGTAGAGATAAGTGGCTAACTTTGGTTTTACATGTGTTTATGATAGACTTGTAGAACACCTATGAAATATATGATTCAAGTGTGAGTATTTACTGCAAGTGTACATGTGCCAATTTGCTGAGTGACTGAGTGGTCATTTCCTGTAGGTCAAGAGGGAGCAAGAAGTAGGGCCCTATGGATTACCTAGAAGCAGGGTTGCCAACCGTTTCTTGCTGTGACTGTGATATGTACACTACACATCAGGTTGAGGAGGGCAGCACCGCAGATCTCCTCTGGGCTCCCCTTGACTACTAATGCTGATGTGATGTTAGTAGGTGTTAGCTTGCAATCTTGGAAGCTGGTGGAGAAAGGATCTAGTAGGGATGCAGATTAGAGCTTCTGATGGCAGGATCACCTTTTTTACTGTATATTTGGACAGTGCACGATACTGTGTACTAGAGGTGCATTTATTAAACTATTTATGCCACTTTTTGTGGCATAAATAGGTTGAAAATTTTGTCGCACACCATTTGTGCGGTCAAATTTGCAACATTTCCCCCTTTATAGCATTGTTCTAAAGCAGTGACAAAAGGGGGTGCAGTGTGTACAGGCTGAGAGGCCCTGCTCATTTTAAATTTTTCTCAACAGTTTTTTGCCGTGGAAAATGGCTTAAATCTTAACCATACACCGGATACCTAGAATCCTATCTCCCCCTATAGGATCCTGGAACTAATGTCAGGACTGAGTCTACCTGTTCCTCCAAAGCTAAGGAGTATCCCTCAGGCCTAAAGACAAACAACAGGGAATGGCAACACACATATATATATATATATATATATATATATATATATATATTACAAAAAGGAAAGGAAACACTTATCTACAATGAAGGTTTGGTAGCACCAGGAACTCAGCCAAGAACCAAACACAAGCTAACCACAAGTCTAACAGAAGTTATAAACTGGATAGCATAGTGGGGAAAAAAACAATAAATAGAGAAGGTTAAATGACCACAATAGCCACACCTGGGGAAAGAAGGTGTGGCAAGCACCAGAAACAACACAGACGTCATTTGATCCAAAAGGAAAACATGTGAGATCAAACCACGTGTTGCCAGTCTTACAGATCTCTTGCCACCAGTTGCGGGAACATTTGTATGTCTCGATACGTCTGTGACACTAAACTTATGTAGAGGTCTGTGCCTCCATATAACTTTGGTGCTTCCTTCAGCATAACAGATGGACTTTGCATTCTATATATACAGACATTGCAGTGTCACAGTTGTCATACTTCTGTAATTTACACACAGTCAACAACAAAAACAGATGTTTTTTGGCATTCACAGTGTCTGGGATTTTTCTTTTAAGGTTGCATTGCAAATTTGCTAATACATGACATGCACAGTACAAAGAGTGGGGGAGATTTATGTAACTGGTATAAAGTAGAACTGGCTTAGTTGCCCATAGCATCCAATCAGATTCCACCTTCTATTTGCCAAAGAAGCTATGAAAAGTGAAAGGTGAAATCTGATTAGTTGCTATGGGCAACTAAGCTAGTTCTACTTTACACTCGTTTAATAAATCACCCCCATTGTTCTCGGCCTTTACTGATACCAAACTAAAGGGGGAAAAAATACTCTCCTGCAACTCTAAGGGTACAGTAAGGCTACTTTCACACTAGCATTCGGGTGTCCGCTCGTGCGCTCCGTTTGAAGGGGCTCACGAGCAGCCCCGAACGCATCCATCTGGCCCTAATGCATTCTCAGTGGAGGCGGATCCACTGAGAATGCATCCGCCTGCCAGCGCTCAGCCTCCGCTCCGCTCAGTGAGCGGACACCTGAACGCTGCTTGCAGCGTTCGGGTGTCCTCCTGGCCGCGCGGAGGCGAGCGGATCCGTCCACACTTACAATGTAAGTCAATGGGGACGGATCCGCTTGAAGATGACACTATATGGCTCAATCTTCAAGCGGATCCGTTCCCCATTGACTTTCAATGTAAGGTCTGAACGGATCCGCTCAGGCTACTTTCAGACTTAGAAAATTTTCTAAGTAATAATGCAGACGGATCCGTTCTGAACGGATGCAAACGTCTGCATTATCGGAGCGGATCCGTCTGATGAAACATCAGACGGATTCGCTCCGAACGCTAGTGTGAAAGTAGCCTAACACGATCAGGTTTCCTGATACAGTTTTGGAAACCAAAATCAGAAGTGGTTTATAAAAGTAGAGAAAGTATAAACAGCAGATAAGACTTCTATTTTTTTTAAATACAGTATGTCCTCACTGCTGCTATGCAACCATAGCATTGGAGCGTGGCTTCTAAAAAGGGGTAAAGTTAATGTCATAAAAAATTTTGGTCTGTACTTCATTTTTGGTTCAGTTGTTCAGAAATAATTGAAGAGCAGTTGGCAACCCTTACTGGAAGATGAGAACATAAGTTATAGGGATATCATATATTATATTTTTTTCTATTCTTTTTAACCTATTCTGAGATTTAAAAATAAAATAAAAATAAAAGTGTATATATATATATATATATATATATATATATATATATATATACAGTACAGACCAAAAGTTTGGACACACCTTCTCATTCAAAGAGTTTTCTTTATTTTCATGACTATGAAGGCATCAAAACTATGAATTAACAAATGTGGAATTATATACAGTACATAACAAACAAGTGTGAAACAACTGAAAATATGTCATATTCTAGGTTCTTCAAAGTAGCCACCTTTTGCTTTGATTACTGCTTTGCACACTCTTGGCATTCTCTTGATGAGCTTCAAGAGGTAGTCCCCTGAAATGGTCTTCCAACAATCTTGAAGGAGTTCCCAGAGATGCTTAGAACTTGTTGGCCCTTTTGCCTTCACTCTGCGGTCCAGCTCACCCCAAAGCATCTCGATTGGGTTCAGATCCGGTGACTGTGGAGGCCAGGTCATCTGGCGCAGCACCCCATCACTCTCCTTCATGGTCAAATAGCCCTTACTTTCAAAGTTTTCCCAATTTTTCGGCTGACTGACTGACCTTCATTTCTTAAAGTAATGATGGCCACTCGTTTTTCTTTACTTAGCTGCTTTTTTCTTGCCATAATACAAATTCTAACAGTCTATTCAGTAGGACTATCAGCTGTGTATCCACCTGACTTCTCCTCAACGCAACTGATGGTCCCAACCCCATTTATAAGGCAAGAAATCACACTTATTAAACCTGACAGGGCACACCTGTGAAGTAAAAACCATTTCAGGGGACTACCTCTTGAAGCTCATCAAGAGAATGCCAAGAGTGTGCAAAGCAGTAATCAAAGCAAAAGGTGGCTACTTTGAAGAACCTAGAATATGACATATTTTCAGTTGTTTCACACTTGTTTGTTATGTGTATAATTCCACATGTGTTAATTCATAGTTTTGATGCCTTCAGTGTGAATATACAATTTTCATAGTCATGAAAATAAAGAAAACTCTTTGAATGAGAAGGTGTGTCCAAACTTTTGGTCTGTACTGTATATATATGTAACACCCCAGAGTTGTGTTACTAGAAGCCTCTACCCTGCTACTATCTCCTAAGAGCCTTTATATTGTCATCTGATGTCATTTACATTATGTCTTCACAAATGTGCATGTAAAACCATGTTAAATACAATTTTTCCTTGTCATTTTCCAGGTACACCAGCAGGTGGCAGCAATGCATTGGTAAGGTATTAGTTTAAGTCTAGTATGTCTAGGCTGGAATGGATTATTCCAGCTTAGCACCCCCCTCCCCTGTGGAAGTGTGGACTGTTCCCACATCCTTCAGCATGGGAGGAGAAGGAAGTTAAGCGAGTGTGCCAGCTACCCCTGTTGGGAAGGCTGTGTGATAGCCTTTAGGAGTCCCCCTGCATAGGGAAGAAAGCCAGGATCTTGTCTCCGCTGAGACATTGATCATATTCTAAGTCTGAGCCCTGCAGCCTCAGCTGGATGACAAGAAAGCAGACAACCTCCAGAGTTCCATGACAAAAGCATTCCCTGAGAGCCTATCTGTGAGTCAAGTCCAGAGACCTAGGAGAAGTCATATCCTCCTCAGCTAGTCTGTCCCCACAAAGCAGAATATATAGAGAAGCACAGAAGATAAATTCCTGCCACAGTTACAGAGCTACTAAGCAGACGTCTTATCCTGCAAGCTCCAGATTTATAGTGCAGAAGATTTATTCCTGCCAACCATTGACAAAAGCTGCTTGGACCAAAGACCAAAGCTGTATACTGCTTGGATACAAATTATCTTCAGTAAATAAACGTTTGAACTTCATCTAAAGGTCTGGACATAATTTCTGCTGCAAAATTTCTCTATTACTCCTACTATCACTACACTCAAATTTATTGCAAGTGAGCCAGGAGTCCAGCCATACCCAGGTAAGAGACACCGTTGACACAATTATCACCACCTATAGAGACATTATAGGCCATTACACCACTCTGGCATTCCTAATCTGGGATGTGCGTTATAACACCTTGGGAGGACCCTGTGATAGTACCCTGCGCACGCTGCAATTGGGTCACAAGCAAACTATAGACTATTAACCACCCATATCCTGACCCACTGCATAAGTGGCGTCAGTGTACCCGTTCCTGGTCACTGTGTATATATATATATATATATATATATATACAGTACAGACCAAAAGTTTGGACACACCTTCTCATTCAAAGAGTTTTCTTTATTTTCATGACTATGAAAATTGTAGATTCACACTGAAGGCATCAAAACTATGAATTAACACATTAAATTATATACATATATTGGAATTATATACATAACAAACAAGTGTGAAACAACTGAAAATATGTCATATTCTAGGTTCTTCAAAGTAGCCACCTTTTGCTTTGATTACTGCTTTGCACACTCTTGGCATTCTCTTGATGAGCTTCAAGAGGTAGTCCCCTGAAATGGTTTTCACTTCACAGGTGTGCCCTGTCAGGTTTAATAAGTGTGATTTCTTGCCTTATAAATGGGGTTGGGACCATCAGTTGCGTTGAGGAGAAGTCAGGTGGATACACAGCTGATAGTCCTACTGAATAGACTGTTAGAATTTGTATTATGGCAAGAAAAAAGCAGCTAAGTAAAGAAAAACGAGTGGCCATCATTACTTTAAGAAATGAAGGTCAGTCAGTCAGCCGAAAAATTGGGAAAACTTTGAAAGTAAGGGCTATTTGACCATGAAGGAGAGTGATGGGGTGCTGCGCCAGATGACCTGGCCTCCACTGTCACCGGACCTGAACCCAATCGAGATTGTTTGGGGTGAAGGCAAAAGGGCCAACAAGTGCTAAGCATCTCTGGGAACTTCTTCAAGACTGTTGGAAGACCATTTCAGGGGACTACCTCTTGAAGCTCATCAAGAGAATGCCAAGAGTGTACAAAGCAGTAATCAAAGCAAAAGGTGGCTACTTTGAAGAAACTAGAATATGACATATTTTCAGTTGTTTCACACTTGTTTGTTATGTATATAATTCCACGTGTTAATTCATAGTTTTGATGCCTTCATAGTCATGAAAATAAAGAAAACTCTTTGAATGAGAAGGTGTGTCCAAACTTTTGGTCTGTACTGTATATCCACTGGACAATGACATTGAGTACAAAAAATAGGGTTGTGCCAGATTAAAATTTAAATTAATTCCTTTCTGCCCACTGCATAAGTCAGGTCTTTAAAAATGGTATGCTTGCAAGCATAGATAGTGTCATAGCCTTTGGGGTTTTGCTGTTTTAAATAGAATACCCCCGGAGCTATTGTCTGCGATTGGTGGTAACACTGATCACAGACACTAAATCCCTCAGATGCCATGGTCAATTGTGACAAAGCCATCTGCGCTGCCAGGACCAATGCGCTCTGCCCCTTCCCTATCCCGAGCACAGAGATCTAGTAAGCTATTCATTGTCTGCAATAGCCTGGTTCTCTCTAAAAAAAAAAACAGGCTATTACAGCTATAGGCTTTATAGAGGCCTGCAGGTGGCAGAGCTCCATAAGAACATACATAATCTGTAATACATTGAAATGGTAATTCATTGTAATGTAAGTCAAAAGCAATCTGATACCCTTAAAAAAGTTTTAAAAAGATTTAAAAGATATGAAAAATAAAGAAATTATAAAAATTCTAATTACCCTTTTCCCAATGACAAAAAATTAAAATAAGCAATTAAAAAACTAAATATCATGAGTATTGTGGCATCCCAAGATTCCAAAACTATTAAAATATAAATGTATTTATCCCATATGGGAAAATAAATCAAAACGGTCGATTCACCAATTTTTTGTTGCTAAACCTTCCCCAAAGTCATACCCAATCCAAAATGATATAAATAAAACTAAACATCACCTTCCTTATATACCTCTGTAGAAATAACTGTAAAAAGTTATGGCAGTCAGAATATTGCGATGAAAAGAAAAAAGTTTTCTATTTTATTTTTTCCAATATTAAAAAACACAGGAAAGACTATATGTTCTGACCCAAAGAATGAAGGGAGCAGGCCAGTTTTTCTGCACAAGGAACACTGTAAAAACAAAACCCATAGGTGGTGGAATTTCACACCATTTGGAATTCATTTCCGGCTTCCCACTGCATCCTTTGTAAAATTAAATGGTGAAATTAGAAAGTTCAATGTGTCTTATAAAAACAAGCTTTTATATTGTTATGCGACCAGAAAAATGTAAAAGTTATGGATCCGGGAAGCTAGGAAGTGAAAAACAAAAACACAAAAACTGAAAATCGCCCAGTACTGTAAGAAGTGACTGTGCACGTCACCAACACTGTGATGTCCACACTGTGATGTGTAGTTGTACAGCACATGACAACAGCAGCCAATTTCTGTCCTCAGCATTAGACCACTGAGGACAGTGATTGGCTGCAGAGGACACATGTCATATACCAGCATTCACTGTAGCAGTTTGTAAACAAGCAGTGGAAGGAAGACTGGATCAGTGTTGCATAAAGTGGGACTAGAGAAAGGGCAGATTTTTTATTATTTGGTAAACCCTTTTGAAGGCACACTAAATCCTGAAAAACAAGAAAAATGAAGCATAGCCTGCAATAGAGTTAAAATGGTTTTCTTGTAGTCCTTTATTAAAGGGCCTCTCTGCAAGCTGCTGCAGAAAGCAGTTATACAGATATCCTGCAGTCAATAAAGGGTATAATTTCTCTCTTTATCTCCATATTTGGCTGGAAACTGACTCTGTGCAGAAGCAGAGATCATAGGCAAAGAGGAGGTTCAGCCAGAGGATGTGGCTTAATGTTAAATTCACTTTCACAGACTGCCAGACGCTGTAAAAGAGTATGGAAGCTACAAAACTTCAGCACCTTCTCACAAAAGCTCCCAGCCTTTTCATCTTCCTCACTCCTCTTCCGCCAATTTCATTTCACCCCATTTAACAAATCCAATTTTTATTGAAAGATCAGGTCAAATTTCCACATTTCGCAATCAATTCGCTATGTGGTGACAAGTTATGGCTATTGTCAGTGAAGCCATAATGGGATGTTCATATGGCAAAATTCGTTGGTGTCTGCCTCTCATTGTTTTCCATGGGAGGCAGCACTGCAGTTTTTGTAGCCCGCAGTTTAATGCTACAACCACTTCAAGAAGGGAACTGTCTATTCATAGCCTGGTGTGTGGACAGATGGCATTCATGAGTACTTGTAATTATGCTCTAATTGTAATTATTTGAAGACTACAGGTATAGCATAATAAATATGCTCTGTTTGCCTTGTATTGTTCATGTATTTTTAGGAACTAAACAAAATGCAGCTTTTTTTGTGAAATTTGTACTAATATATGGGTAGGTTGACATGTCAGAAGTCAAATTCTCAGTAGCTATAATATTTAATAAGAAAAGAGCTGCATATGTATAATAGGGTATCTACTTTAAGGTAACTGTTTAAAATTTGCTAAGTGATTGGGTGTATACCTAAGAGGTATATTTTTTGATTTTCACTATACGGTAGGATTTATGATATGAGGAACAAAGACTGAAATATACTCAAAAATTTTTGGGCTTTGCCGGTAAGAAGTGCCTACTGCTTTATTTTATTTTTTTGTAAAGATACAAAACAGGAAGATGGAAGGCAACACATCTAGAGACCCATGTTCTACCCCCCTCTCCATAACCATAGCAAATGACCGAGCTGAAATGCCATGCATCTTCAGGGCATTTTTTTCCTTTTCTTCTAGGTGGTGTTAACAGGAAGGCTGTAGAGCTAATCTTGCTGTCAAAAATAATGTGAAGCCATGTGTGAACAGAGTTTAAGTTGTACATTTGCGGAGATAGCAGCTAGTAATTGAAGAGGAAAAACATTCCTGATCATTACTCACGCATATAGTTAGGTCCAGAAATACTTAGACAGTGACACAAGTTTACCAAAACATATTCAATATGCTGTTATATAATTAATATGGGCTTAAAGTGCAGACTCTTAGCTTTAATTTGAGGGTATTCACATCCTAATAGTAGGAATTACAGTTTTTTTTAGTTTGCACTGTAGCTGCCTTTTTTTAAGGGACTAAGGCTACATGCACACGACCGTTCTGTTTTTTGCGGTCCGCAAACTGCGGATCCTCAAAAAACGGAAGCCATTGTAGAAATACCTATTCTTGTCCGCCAAACAGACAAAAATAGGACATGTTATTTTTTTTTTTGAGGGGCTACAGAACAGAGCAACGGATGCGGACAGCACAGCACAGCACAGCATGCTTTCCGCATCTTTTGAAGCCCCATTGAAGTGAATGGGTCCGCATCCAAGCCGCAAAAACTGTGGCTCGGATGCGGACCAGAACAACGGTCGTGTGCATGAGGCCTAAGGGTAATTGGACAAGTATATCAAAAGTTATTTAATGGACTGCATGGGCTATTCTCTCATTAATACATCATAAATTAAGCAGGTAAAAGGTCTGGAGTTGATTCCAGGTCTGACATTTGTATTTTGAAGCTGTTGCTGTGAACCCAAAACATGCAGTCAAAGAAGCTCTCAATGGAAGTGAAACAGACAATAATTATGCTGAAAAAAGCCAAATCAACAGTTTGGAACATTCTAGTAAAAAAAAAAAAATGCACTGGTGAGCTCGGGAACGCAAAAAAGCCTGGAGGTCCACGGAAGACAACAGTGGTGGATGACCACAAAATCCTTTCACAATATCCACACAAGTAAAGAAAAGGAAGTAGGTGTATCAGTATCTAAGATTATCTTAAAGAGAAGACTTTATGAGAGCAAATACAGAAGATTCACTACAAGATGCAAACCATTAATTCAGCCGTAAAAGGCCTGGTAAACCAACATAAAGGAGGAAACCCAGCATTTGATAATGCCTATGGGTTCCAGACTTCAAACAGTCATTAGCTGCAAAGGATTCTCTACAAAGTATTGGGCAGAGCCCAAATAATAAAGATTGATTCACTGTCCAAATATTTCTTGATCTAATTGTATTTAAATACAGCAATCACTACTGCAGGCATCCTCAAACTGCGGCCCTCCAGCTGTTGTAAAACTACAACTCCCACAATGCCCTGCTGTAGGCTGATACCTGTGGCTGTTCGGGCATGCTGGGAGTTGTAGTTTTGCAACAGCTGGAGCGCCGCAGTTTGAGGATGCCTGCACTACTGTATAGGTATGAATTATCAATACAATTTTTGTCCCCACCTCATACAGTTCCATTATTTGTCAACAGCACAACTCTGTTTATACAAAGCAATGTGATACCAACAATGAAGGATTTGTGGTGCAGCATAAAAGATGCGATCACCCAACAACTTTCTAAAGGTCAATTATTGAAAATGTGCACTGTTCATACAAACATTTGCTCCTGATAGCTGCCTGATCCTCCACCTATGTAAAAGGGACATAACTTCTATCTTGTTTACATAAATTATTGCACTCTTTACTAATTGTTACATGGTTATATAGTAGTGCTGGAAAAAGACATTAGTTTAACTCGGGGATGGGTGAGAATGGGAATTAAGGGAAGGGGAGTGAAAACCAGTGTTGTATCATTGTAATGCATGTTTACTATGGTTTGGAGTGATATATTGAATTTAGGTTGCATGTGATGCACACTAATGCTTAATTCTCATCACGCTTTCAGCCTTCTGTCAGAAGTACATATATGCAATGTCTTGCGTTGACCGAAGTATATAACTAGAGATGAGCAAATTTCAGCAACATATGCTGTACAGTATGCAGATATGAGTAAACAGATGGTAGCAAAACAGCCTATTTAAAGCACACTATACATTTGGATTTTTTAATGCTTTTTAAAATAAAAAAATGAGCCAAACAATATTTTATTGATGATCATAGTACTTCCTCTGATATCTGTCAAGGGAGCTCTTTTCATAACTGTCTGTATAGGAACTGTTACTGCAGTGGGTGGGGAACCACTGTGTCAATCAACAGGTTTTCACCCTTTAACTAAAGTACGGGGATCTGGACTTCGCTATTTAGGCACCACCAGGCCATTACCTCCTGGAGTAGTCTCTGTATGATTGACAACTGATCCACAAGGGTCAGAGACACAGATGGAGGGCACTAAGGGTTAAGGCAAAATAGTAGTCAAGGACAGGCTAAGGTCACGGCAGGCAGAGTATGTGCTGTACAGCAGATGGTCCGAAGGCAGGACAGGCAGTGGATAGTTAATACAGCTATCAGGCACAGATTAGTTAAGGCAGTGGAGAGTCAAAATCCAGTAGATGAACAGAAAGTTGGCGCACAGGAAGGCAATAGAAACAGCACTCATTGCCAGAAACTTAACAAGCTAAGGAACATATTTGCTCAGACACCCTTGTTAACCATTGGAGGGTGAAGCTGTGGGTGAGCCATTGCAGAGCCAGAGGATGTGCGCACATGACCTACAGACAAAGGGGATAGGGCTATATGGAGGGACAGAGCACTCCATGGGCCAGACCAGTGGCAGTGGGAAGAATGTGAGTAAGCATTGCAGCGGCAGCTGTGACTGCTGTAACATGAACCCCTGACAAAGCTGCATATGTAGGATCCAACATGTTTGAGGATACTCTTAAAAGAGCCATAGGTGCCATGCAAAGTTTATTTAAAGGTTGTTTATTTATCTTAGGTTTATCCTTCAAGCTCAAAGGACACTCTTATTGTCTCCATCTGACTACTAAAGCGCTATAGCAGTGATGCCTAACCTCCGGCACTCCAGCCGTGGTGAAACTACGACTCCCAGCATGCTCCATTCATTTCTGTGGAGTTCTGAGAACAGCCAAGCAAGTGTGCATCTTGGGAGTTATAGTTTTACTACAGCTGGAGTGCCGTAGCTGAGAGAGCTTTCCCAACATGGGGATAAAACATGAAGTGAACAGGCTCTTAGACATATTATACTTCATAAAACAGTTATTGAGAGCCACACTATCAAAATAATCAAACTGGCAAACTGAGAAGTATATATACATTTACTTGGAGAAAATTATATATCTAATAAAAGCATCAGAAAAGACATATAATTAAATCTTGTTGCTTCTTCCATTAGCAATATGTTATACTGGACACTTATTACCAGCATGGTTGAATTAGGTAATTTAATAGTCATCTGCTTATATTAAGCACAATTTTTCTATTTCATAATGAATGGATGTAATAAGACTAGACCAGTCTAATTATTTTCCTGTCTCAATTAAGACTTTTTACTATTTTGTTATCAAACAATTTACAATTTTTATGGCTAACAGTCTTAAGAGCAACAGACTTGTATAATATGTTCCCAGGACAGAACTGAATAGTAAATTATTTTCTTGTTTGCTGACATCATTATTTTTACTTCTTTATTTTGTTTTTCACATTCAACAGTTTGCAGCATTTACAATTATTTGTGCTTAACAGATCACTGTAAAAACCTCTAAATTCGATAGATTTAGACAAGCTTTGTTCATCCGGAACCTTCTATTTCAACCAGCAACTGCCAAATAAACTATTTCCTGGGAAGCAAAACAGCTAGGTTGACTGTTGTGTAATGCAAATAGCTGAACAGCTGCAAAATGAATTTTGCTCTTGTACTGTACATTGATACATTGCCAGCTTCCTTTTAAATGCTAATATTTTATACTACATAGACTATGAATGGAAATTTAACAGTTATTTGAGTTCTAAGTAATAAGTAATATACAGGGTATTTGGGGTTTAAAGTAGTATTCTCATCTGAAACAATGGGGGCATATTTCTAGGAGCGAGGAAAGTGGTGGCTGGAGGACCCCAGTGCAGCCACCACTAAGCGCTCTCCCCATAGAAGTTAATGGGGGAGCACCGTGCATGCGCGTCCGCCATTCCTATTCACTTCTATGGGCCACACGGAAATAGCCGAACCAGCTCTGTTTTTGGTGACCTCATAAAAATAGGGCATGTAGGGCATTGGTGCGATTACCAGAAGTGGGACCCGCACCTATCAGACAATGGGGGCATGTCCTAGAGATATGCCCCCATTGTCTGAGATGGGAAAACCCCATTAACTGCTTGGGGTTTGCCTCTGACCACTACAGTTCCTTGATTATTTATATCAGCGGTCCCCAACTGCCGGGCCACAGAGGAGAGAGGAGCGGAGACGCCAGGCGCATGTGAGACCGACTTGCACATCAGAGTGGCAAGAGTCAGTGGAGAAGGAGGGAGGGACGGAGGTAGGGAATCCTCCCTCCCATGACGCGGCCGCCATATCGCCCAATAACATGAGCGAGCTCTGACGCTTCCCACACCACTGCCACCAATGAATGTGTGGCTAATATTAAAGTAGAAGGAGGGACGGGGGAGGGTTTACCGATGTGCCATCTCAGCTAGTGTGCTCGGCGAATGGCAGCAGCAGTGGCAGCATCCTCCTCCTGAGTCTTGTGTTCTCCAGTCCCCAGCCATTAGTGCTCTGAAAAGCAGCACAGGTACCCGTCCCACACACTGCAAGATTATTAACCTGCCTCAAAATAAAGGCAGGCAAAACACATGTATCAGGCAACAAGCAAGATTTGGAGTTAATGTGACTCATTAACCGCAATGTTGCCAGTAGCCATAATTTGAGAAGATGGGGTCACCTATTATTAATCTGAGGTACATGGTGCTATTACATTAGTACCCCCATGTACCTCACATTAAAAGTAAGTGGCCCCAAGCACCTCATCAAATAATGGGTTAACCATTAATGTGAGGTACACATGATAAGGTTACTTACTATTCATGTCAGGCTCATGCAGATCCAAATTGATAAAACAATGTGCCTCATATTAACAGCAAGTTACTCCAGCATGTACCTGATGCTATTAACCCCATAGTAATATAGTGTTATATATTTTAATATGCACCTTGTGTTTTGTTATGCGCGTGAATCAGTCAGCGCCGACCAGCACCCCTCAAGCCCCGCCCCAGAACCACCCCACCCCACCCGATCCCTGGGAAAATTGTCTTCCATGGAACTGGTGCTTGGTGCAAAAAGGCTGGGGACCACTGGTTTACATAGCCACAGTACTTGCCCATACATATCCCTGAGCCTATTCTGTAGCTCAGCCCAGTTCAGCCTATGCCGAATGCCTGAGGGGAATAGGCCATCAAATATGTACTTCTGAAAATCCCACTTAAAGGGAATGTGTGATCAGAAAATGACCTAACATGTTTTTGTGATCTATAGAATTTGGGGGATTTCATTTTTTTTCCATATCATTATCCATATAGACACAATGGGGGAGATTTATCAAACTGCTGTAAAGTAGAACTGGCTTAGTTGCCCATAGCAACTAATCAGCTTCCACCTTTCATTTTTCATAGCTTCTTTCGTTGCTATGGGCAACTAAACCAGTTCTTCTTTAAACCAGTTTGATAAATTTCCTCCAATTTATAAGAGGCGACCACATTGGATTCTATCAGAGAGTTTTCTAGGCATGTTATGTTACTTATACAGAGGTCAGGACTGATATTACCTATTGTGAATGATGGATTAATAGAGGTGTTACTTGTCATTGTAAATCTGCCTATGGTGATAATATTAATAGCTACTGAAAAGTTGCCAGTGCAGAATAGGAAATCAAGACCTATTATTGGACCTAGTGGGCAGTGGGAAAATAGCAGAATTATATACATTTTTAAACAGAGATAGTAACGTGGAAAAATAAAAATATATAAATCACCAAAATTCTAAAAACAAATGTTTTACATAAAAATGTGATTTAAACAAGTGCGCCCTCCTTCACTTGCGGGGCCCCATTCCCGATATAGGTGCGGGTCTCAGCGGTGGGACCTGCACCAATCATACAATGGGCGCATATCCTAGTGATATCCCCCCCCATTGTTTGAGATGGGACAACCCCTTTAATTCAAATTTTGGTTGTATGTACATTTATTGAGCGGTTGTTTTGGTTTCCATTCACTTGGTGGCAATTGCTAGTGACCATGACAGGTTGAACTTCCATTGACACAGCATGGCAGCATATGGTTACCCATTACCATGTAGCTGGTAGCTTAAATATTGGACCCTTGGTGCTGGATAAGTCCTGTGACATTAGTGGCGGGTTCCAATTTTTCAGTCAACAGAGAGAAGCAAGTCCACTGGTCAAAACTATATTGCGTGACAGAAATGGTTACGGTGTATTCCCCAAGAATCAGACAGATTTTACTGTCTGCAGTGGAGTAATAGCAGTAATAATAAAGTCTAGTATATGTGGTTAAAGAAGGCTGACTAAGTTCCAAGGCATAATGTAGATGCTGAAGAATAGATGTGGGGGAGAGAAGAGTATCCCGGCAAAACAATGAGAAAATTACTAGAGTGCAGTGTGACAACTGTGGAGTAGGCCAAGTAAAGTTCTGGAAATTATAGTATAATGAACCATTCAACTAAGAATTATGAGTAGCCTATAATCACCAAGATTTTGCCAAAAGTGTGTAACCACCAATATTTTATCAACATCCCTCAAAGAGAAAAGAAAGAAATTAGTTATACGAATTCTTCAAGCCTACTCCTAATTGGCATCACCATGAGTGGCATCGCAAATTTTTGATTGTACATTGTATAGAGATGGCTATTCACATTGAAAGTTGTATAAGAAAATTTCTTTATAGCTTTTGAAAAAAGAAAAAAATAATAATCTTATAGGATTTAAAAAGTGATTTTAATGTAACTCTCTAATTCCTTACTTTCTTTAAACATAACCTCAGAAGCAGTAGCAATAATGGAGGACATTATACAACAGTACTGAAAGTTTAGATGTGCTATGAATATAGCAATTACAGTAAATCATTTAAAAACCAGCAACAGTCCCTGTATTAGTTTGTCTGACTCTGACAGCCTGTTGCAGCCCTTCCCTACTTCTCATCCTCCTCCTCCCTCTCCTATTTATAGACTTCTATGTAATCAGATCATTCAGTGAGCAGACAGACCATCTTCACTGAAGATGGATTTGAGTAATGCATTAAGAGTAGTGTTGATCGAGAACCAAAGTGCTCGGGTGCTCGAGTAGAACACTTTGGAATGCTCGGGTGCTCTGCACAATAGAAGTCAATGGGTGAACCCGAGCATTAAACCAGGCACCCCCTGCTCTGGTTCATAGGAAAAGGTTAGAAATTGATGGAAACACCACTGAAATGGTTCGGGAAAAGCATAAGGAGGATGTCTGGATGCATTTTGGACTCCCAGGTCGCTGCTCGGAACAATGTTGTCCAAGTAGTACGCCACTTTTACAGACTGACAATAATACGCACCAAGATAAAATCGATTTTAGAGGAAAAATTGTTAGGAAACATTCTTTCCTATATATTTACTTGTATATAAAGTGCAAGTGCTGCCAAAAATTACAAGGAAGAGACACTCTGATACAACCTGTATATCACATAAAGTAGGGCCTCATTCACATTCTGGTACAATTGTTCAGGTAGTGGGACTCCTACACTCATAAAGCCTATGCACTAACTGAAAGGGCTGCCAAAAAATACAAGGAACTGGCACTCCAATACACCCTTTATTACGCATAAAAGAAGGGCATCATACACACCCTTGAAAAATTATGATTGATGGCCTGCTGGTGACCCTCAAAAACATTAGGAGCAAGGGCCTGCTGGTGACCCTCTAAAACATTAGGGGCGAGGGCCTGCTGCTGATCTGACCTATTAAAACTTTAGGGGTGAGGGTCTGCTGCTGAGCTGACCTTCTAAAAAATTAGGGGTGAGGGCCTGCTGCTGAGCTGACCATCTAAAAAATTGGGGGTGAGGGTCTGCTGCTGAGTTGACCATCTACAAAATTAGGGGTGAGGGTCTGCTGCTGATCTGACCATCTAAAAAATTAGGGGTGAGGGTCTTCTGCTGAGTTGACAATCTAAAAAATTAGGGGTGAGGGGCTGCTACTGATCTGACCTTCTAAAACATTAGGGGTGAGGGTCTGCTGCTGATTTGACCTTCTAAAACATTAGGGGTGAGAGTTTGCTGCTGATCTGACCTTCTAAAACATTAGGGGTGAGGGTCTGCTGCTGAGCTGACCATCTAAAAAATTAGGGGCGAGGGCCTGCTGCTGATCTTACCATCTAAAAAATTTGAGGTGAGGGTCTGCTGCTGAGCTGACCATCTAAAACAATATGGGCGAGGGCAGCCTAATAAGCATGTTGATATGATGGAGGAGGAGGACGAGAAAGGAAGATTGAACCATGTACCCTTTTTTGTGGTGAAAGGGGTGCATGGGAATACAGTGTATTCAATACACCATAAAAGCCACATTTAAAGTGCCTTTATGTTCAGCCGCTTTCCTTTGGTGGAGTAGAGAAGTCAGGGTCTGCTACTGATCTGACCTTCTAAAAATTAGGTTTCAGAGTTTGCTGCTGATCTCACCTTCTAAAACATTAGGGGTGAGGGTCTGCTGCTGATCTGACCTTCTAAAACATTAGGTTTGAGAGTTTGCTGCTGATCTGACCTTCTTAAACATTAGGGGTGAGGGTCTTCTGCTGATCTGACCTTGTAAAAAAATAGGCCTGGTTCATTTTGATAAGAGTCAACCTGTCAGCATTTTCAGTTGAAAGTCGGATGCGCTTATCAGTTATTATGCCCCCAGGAGCACTAAATACCCGCTATGACAAAACACTGGCCAGCACCTCCAAGGCGTAGCGTGCCAGTTTGTGCCACGTGTTCAGCTTGGAACCCAATAGTTGTAAAGCACAGAGGGATCACTGAGGACGCTCACACGGTCTGCTATGTACTCCTTCACCATCTTCCAAAACTCTTCTCTCCTTGTGACACTAGGTCGCGCATCAGGGTGAGGGTGCTGGCGGGGTGTCATGAAACTGTCCCAGACCTTGGAGAGTGTTGCCTTGCCTCTGTTGGAACTGCTGTGTGTTCTCCTCGTCTCCCCTCCTTGGTTGCCCAATGAACTACGTACTCTGCCGCCAGTGTTGTCAGCTGGAAATTTTATTAAGCCATTTTTCCACAAGGACCTTCTGGTAATGCACCATTTTGCTAGTCCTCTCCACCACAGGAATGAGAGATGAGAAGTTCTCTTTGTAGCGGGGGTAGAGAAGGGTGAACAACCAGTAATCGGTGTTGGCTAAAATGTGTATAACGCGAGGGTCACGGGAAAGGCAGCATAACAAAGTCAGCCATGTGTGCCAGAGTCCCAACAGACAAGACTTTGCTGTCCTCATCAGGAGGATGACTCTCAATCTCCTCATCCTCTTCCTCCACTTCTGCCCATACACGCTGAACAGATTAAATAAACCTGCTATGGGTACTACCCTCTGTAGCGGAGGCAACCATCTCCTGCTCCTCCTCCTCCTCATCATCATCCAATTCGCGCTGAGAAGACGAACGGAGGGTGGTCTGGCTATCACCCTGTGCACTGTCTTTCCCCATTTCCACCTCTTCCACATGCAAAGTGTCCGCCTTCATTGTTAGCAGTGAGCGCTTAAGTAGACACAGAAGTGGGATGGTTACGCTGATAATAGCGGCATCACCGCTCACCATCTGTGTTGATTCCTCAAAGTTGCTTAAAACCTCACAGAGGTCAGACATCCATGCTCACTGGTCGCTTGTGAAGAGTGGAAGCTGACTGGAAAGGCAACGACCATGTTGCAGCTGGTATTCCACTACTGCCTTCTGCTGCTCACAAAGCCTGGCCAACATGTGGAATGTGGAGTTCCAGCACGTGCTTACGTCGCACAACAGTCGGTGAGCTGACAATTGCAAGCTCTGCTGCAGCGTTGCCATACCGGTGGCAGCTGTAGATGACTTTCGGAAATGGGCACACAAGCTGCACACCTAGACCAGTAGCTCAGGCAAATTGGGGTAGGTTTTGAGAAACCGCTGAACCAATAAGTTGAACAGGTGGGCTAGGCATGGTATTTGTGTAAGCTTTCCGAGCTCCAAAGCTGTCACCAACTTACGGCCATTATCAGACACAACCACACCTGGTTGTAGGTTGAGTGGCGAGAGCCACATCTCAACCTGGTCCCTTATACCCTGCCACAGCTCTGCGGCGGTGTGCTGTTTGTCACCTAAGCAAATAATTTTAAACACGGCCTGTTGCCTCTTCACCACTGCAGTGCTACACTGCTTCCAGCTACTGACTGATGGCTGACTGGTGCTGCAAGATGAGAATTCAGAAGTGGAAGTGGAGGAGGAGGTAGAGAAGGAGAAGAGGGTTGTAGCCACTGATGTAGGTGGTGGCAGAAATCCTGATGGAAGTAGGGCCCGCAATCCTTGGCGTCAGTAGCTCCTGTGCCATCCCAGGGTACGACTCGCTCCCAGCCTCCACAACATTCACCCAGTATGCCATCAGGGAAATGTAGAATTACTTGTCCATGTGTCAGTCGTTAATTGGACCTTCCCAATAACTGCATTGGTCAGGGCAAGGGTGATGTTACGGGACACATGCTGTACATGTGTAAGGCAGAGACTGCACATCGGGAAAAATAGTGGCGGCTGGGGACTAAGTAACGCTGGACAGCCACCGTCATCAGGCTGTGGAAAGCCTCGGTGTCCACAAGCCAAAATGGCAACATTTCCAGAGGCAGCAATTTGGAAATGTGCGCATTTAGTGCTATGGCCTGTGGGTGGGTGATTGGTTATTTGCGCTTTCATTCAAAGGCCTGGGGTATGGACATCTGAACTATGCGCTGGGACACAGAAGTGGATGGGGTAGATGATGGTGCTTGCGAATGTCCAGGTGCAGGGCGTGAGGCATCCGGGCCTGCGTCTTGGACAGGGGATTGGCCAGCACGTAACACAGGGGAAGAGGAGGAAGTGGTTTGACCCGCAGACACTGATTGTGGACCCAGGCGTTCGGACGACCCATTTGGTTGCTTTGATATGTGTCGGATCATGCTGGTGGTGGTGAGGTTCACTTCCCTGCTTATTTTGGTACGGCACAGGTTGCAAATGACAATTCTTTTATCGTCCACACTTTCCTAAAAAAAAGCGCCAGACTGCGGAACACCTACCCCTTGGCAAGGGAGATTTCCGCAAGGGGGTGCTTCGGGGAACAGTTGCGGGCCTGTTTGGTGTGCCCCACCTTTTCCATTTTGCCACCCCACTGCCTATTCCAGCCTGTTGTGTTGCTGCTGATCCCTCCCTCTCTGTACTACTGTCCTTGCTCGGCTTACCACCTTCCTAGGTTGGGTCAGTGACTTCATCATCCACCACCTCCTCTTCCACTTCCTCACTCTGCTCATCCTCCTGACTTGTTGACATAACAACAACCTCACTTATTGACAACTGTGTCTTATCCTCATCATGGATCACGGACGAATCTAAATTTCCCTCAGGAGCAGGGAAACAGAGAAAAAAAGAGCGCACAATAGGGTAGTATGTTCACACACCGGATAAGAATGTCAGAGTGAGAAATATCCAAACTCACCTTATAGGGTTGTGCTCCGGCAGGCACAACGCTACTGAAAACTTGGTAGAAACAGGACCTTTTGAACCAGGATTGCAGCCGCAGATTTTTGGGTCTCTTGGTTGGGATGTCCAGTCCCCCAAAAGAATTTGTAGGTAAGAAAAAAGAAGTTCTGCATCGGCGCAAATTCACCAGTAGAAGCGGTCTTATTAGATGGATTCTTTTTGTTTTAATAAGAAACTGGTTTCTTATTAAAACAAAAAGAATCCATCTAATAAGACCGCTTCTACTGGTGAATTTGCGCCGATGCAGAACTTCTTTTTTCTTACCTACTTATCCTCATCATGAACCTCTTGAGACACTAATTACGTTTTACTTATTGGCAACTATGTCTCATCATCATTATCCACCTCATGAAACACGAATTGCTGTTCCCCACCGTCATCTTTTTCTGACTGTGGATGCTCAAGAGTTTGGAAATCAGTGCATAAGATCTCCTCATGTCCCTCTTCAAGCGGGCTTGGCGAGAGGGCCAAATCAAGTAATGGCGATGAAAAGAGCTCCTCGGAATATCCAAGCATGGGATCACTTGTTTGGCAAGACTCTCCATGGTGGGAGGAAGGAGGATCAGGGTGAGGATTCTGTTGACCAGACTCTTAGCTACTGAGACTGGACTTTGTGGAAGACAGGGTGGTGCTTAACCGACTGGAAGCATTATCTGCTGCAATCCAATCGACCACCTGGTCACACTGGTCTGACTTTGAGAGTGGTGTCCTGCTCCGCCCTGCACATAGGTATCATGGATGAGTGTGTTTCTTGTGATCTGGCAGCAGGCACAGTTTTACCGCGCCCAGGGCCACGGCCTCTACGTGCACCATTAGCAGCACGGGCACTTCCCTGTCACTTACTGCTCGCCTTGAGCATATTAAATGGCATAAATGCTTGCAAGTATGTCAGACCTATAGAAGCGCAGGTTTTCTAAGTGTTTGTCAAATAAATTAAATTGAATGTCACAGATATTTAGGATGTACTAACGTTATACAGGAGATATAGCGCAGGTAATGTCGCTGTCACCAGCGGCAAAAAAATTTAACTGAACGTCACTGATATCTAGGATGTGCAAATGTTATACAGAAGATGTAGCGCAGGTAATGTCGCTGTCACCAGTGGCCAAACAAGTGCACTGACTTTCACAGCGCAAATGTAACACAGATGTAGCAGAGGTTGTGTCACGGTCAGCAGGGGCCAAGAAATTTCACGCAATTTAGCGCAATTTTGTGCTAATAATATATATGGCAGCCAGATAAAACAATAGTTCTTAAAAGGACTTTTGGGTCTCGAACACCTTTCACCAGTAAAACCTGCCTAACAAACAAACCAATTCCTGTCCCTACACTATCTGTCCCTTGTGCTGCAGCTCTCCCTGACTAAGACTGAGCTGAACTACGTGTCATCAGGTGCTGTATAGAGCCCGATGACGCATTTCGCCCACCCAATCACTGTAATGCCAGTAGCCAACATGGCTACGGCATTACAGGGAGTGCCAATACCTCCGTGCACGTTTATTGGCTGCTAAGCAGCCAACAAACGTGCGAGGAGGAGACTCGAGCATCGCGCTTGAGCACACGCAGTGCTCGAGTAAAAAAGTGTTTGGCCGAGCATGCTGGAAGTTGGAACTGGAGAGGATTCTAAAAGGAAAAGGAACATCTTTCCAAAGTCTCTTATATTCCCCAGAACAAGTCATTTATGAAAAAAAAAGAAAAGAAATACAGTTATTCTTAAACATGTAATAGACAAAAGCTACATATAATAAAATTATAATTGACCTTCTCTGTAACCCTTTCACCATGACACACGTACAGGACTTTCCTTGCTTTATATGTTGGTAAATCCACATTTCTATTTCATGCAAATTCTAATTAAGCAGTTAAAATGTCTAATTATTTTATATTCATATGTAGTTTTATTGATTTTGGCTCTTTTCTCTGAACCCTTATCATTACCCTAACTAATGAGAGTCCTAGCAATCTTTATCGTGTTAACACCCTTCAGAGCCCACTTTGATAAATACATTTAAAAGCATACATAGTCTTAACCTTAAAGGGAACCTGTCATCAACTTTATGCTACCCATACTAACGGCAGTATAAAGTAGAGACAGGTGAGTTGATTTCAGCTGTCTTTCATTTAAAAGTTAAAAGTAAATGGTTGCCGACAACTAACATCGCGATCATTGCAGACTGGGCCTGGAAAAGAGTCATGGTCACCTGAGAAGAGTCATGGTTACTCATGAATTCCTGCTCTCCTGCCCACCTGCTGATGACTGACAGGCTTCTACCTAGTTTTCTCCCTTTCTCTCTAGTAGAGAACTGCCAATCATCAGCAGATGGGTGAGAGAGCAGGAGATTATGGATAACCATAACTCTTCTCATGTAGATCTGACTCTTTTCAAGGCCTGGGCTGCAATGATTATGATGCTGGTTCTCAGCAACCACTTACTTTTAGCTGATGTGTGACACACCGCTGAAATCAGCACTTATGTCACTATTTTATGCTGCCCTCTGTAAGTTCAGCATAAAGTTGATGACACTTTAAATGGGTTGTCTCACTTCAGTAAGTGCCATTTATCATATAGAGAAAGTTAATACAAGGCACATACTAATGTATTGTTATTATCCATATTGCTTCCTTTGCTGGCTGGATTCATTTTACCATCACATTATACCTTGCTCATTTATATGGTTACAGACCACCCTGCAATCTATCAGTGGTGGTCGTGCCTGCACACTATAGGAAATAGCACTAGCCTACGTCCGCTCCCATGGCCCCGGCCACAAGAGAGACTGCCACTTTTTCCTATAGTGTGCAAGCATGACCACGACTGATGGATTGCAGGGTGGTTTTTAACCATAGAAACGAACAGTGTATAATGTGATGGTACAATAAATCCAGCCAGCAGAGAAAGCAATATGGACAATCACAATACATTAGTAAGTGGCTTGTATTAACTTTCTCTACATGATAAATGCCACTTGCTAAAGTGAGACAACCCCTTTAACCTGGGCTATATGGGCCATCTAGCATTCACTGCTCACCGTGCCTGCTTTAATTAGCTACAGGTTATGGATGTTTTTTGGTTAAACATATAGTATATTGTATATTTTGGGTATTTGGCAATATGTGAGTTTTATGGCAGCAGATAAAGCTCTAAGATGCATTTTGTAACAAAAAGGTAGCACTCTTAGCCAGGTCCATATTGGGGCTAAAACTCAGCCCTGGCATTTTAAAACAGACAGGCCCACTAGTGTAGAGAATGTGAAATATACAATCACCTAAAGAATTATTAGGAACACCATACTAATACGGTGTTGGACCCCCTTTTGCCTTCAGAACTGCCTTAATTCTACGTGGCATTGATTCAACAAGGTGCTGATAGCATTCTTTAGAAATGTTGGCCCATATTGATAGGATAGCATCTTGCAGTTGATGGAGATTTGAGGGATGCACATCCAGGGCACGAAGCTCCCGTTCCACCACATCCCAAAGATGCTCTATTGGGTTGAGATCTGGTGACTGTGGGGGCCATTTTAGTACAGTGAACTCATTGTCATGTTCAAGAAACCAATTTGAAATGATTCGAGCTTTGTGACATAGTGCATTATCCTGCTGGAAGTAGCCATCAGAGGATGGATACATGTTCTCATTCTGTTTACGCCAAATTCGGACTCTACCATTTGAATGTCTTAACAGAAATCGAGACTCATCAGACCAGGCAACATTTTTCCAGTCCAATTTTGGTGAGCTCGTGCAAATTGTAGCCTCTTTTTCCTATTTGTAGTGGAGATGAGTGGTACCCGGTGGGGTCTTCTGCTGTTGTAGCCCATCCACCTCAAGGTTGTGCGTGTTGTGGCTTCACAAATGCTTTGCTGCATACCTCGGTTGTAACGAGTGGTTATTTCAGTCAATGTAGCTCTTCTATCAGCTTGAATCAGTCGGCCCATTCTCCTCTGACCTCTAGCATCCACAAGGCATTTTTGCCCACAGGACTGCCGCATACTGGATGTTTTTCCCTTTTCACACCATTCTTTGTAAACCTTAGAAATGATTGTGCGTGAAAATCCCAGTAACTGAGCAGATTGTGAAATACTCAGACCAGCCCGTCTGGCACCAACAACCATGCCACGCTCAAAATTGCTTAAATCACCTTTCTTTCCCATTTTGACATTCAGTTTGGAGTTCAGGAGATTGTCTTGACCAGGACCACACCCCTAAATGCATTAAAGCAACTGCCATGTGATTGGTTGACTAGATAATTGCATTAATGAGAAATAGAACAGGTGTTCCTAATAATTCTTTAGGTGAGTGTATGTGTGTGCTGCTCTAACCCCAGTGCTTATGGCATATTTGGATGGATATTACATTCTGCACTACCAAACATACAAGACTATATAGCACTATTTAACTATAGTATGCAGTGATATGTCCTCTGATTATGCAAGCTGTCTTTCCTCATCTTCTCCATTTAGCCCAGACCAACATGACAGCATCTTTTAGCCATGTCTCATCTCTGCAGAGTTTGTCAGACAGACATCTTAGATTCTTCATTTTTCCACCATTCTCCCCCTCCTTTTGCAACAACAGAGTTATCCTGCTCTAATACTATGCCTGCTATGCTCCCCAATACCCCCAAATTCTATATTGAAGAAATGTGTCATACAGATAGTAATCCGATTCTAATAGTGCTCTCAAAATTCCCAATAATAAATCTAAGCCAGAATGTCCTCATTACTAATAGTTCCTTCTACAGTGATAATGCTCCCTGATAGGATTCTGGTTAGTAAAGTTATTAATAGTGTCTTCCATATTGTGTCCAATAATAATGCCTTCCACACTACCTCCAGCAGCAATAAAGCTCCCTAAAGTACCCCCAGTAACAATAAAGCTCCCTAAAGTGCCCCCAGTAGCAAAAAAGGCCCCTTAAAGTACCCCAAGTAGCAATATGACCACCTTAAGTGGGCACAGTGGCATTAAAGTCCCCTAAAGTGCCCCCAGTAGCAATGAGGCCCTCTAATGTTCGCCTTGCAGCAATAAGGGCCCATAAAGTGTGCCCAGTAGTAATAGGATCCCCTAAAGTGTTCCAGGTAGTAATAAGGGCCCCCTGTAGATCTTTCAGTAGTAATAAGGCCCCCTAAAATGTACCCACTAGTAAAAAAAAAAGGCCCCCTAAAGTTCTCCCAGAAATAATTATACCCCCTAAAGTTCTCCCAGTAGTAATATAACCCCTCCATAAGGCCCTCATGGAGAGCCTCCAGAAGTAATAAGACCTCTCTATAGTACCCCGGTAGTTATTATGCAGATAGTGCCCCAGTAGTTATAATTTGTCCATGTAGTGCCCTACATAGTTAAAATGTGCCTTTGTAGTGTCCCCTTGTAATGGCCCCAGTAGTTATGTCCCCCTGTAGTGGCCCCAGAACTTAAAATGTCCCCTTGTAATTTCAGTAGTTATAATGTCCTGTGTAGTGCTGCCCCAGTAGTTATAATGCCCTTTTATTGCCCCAGTACTTATAATGTCCCCATGTAGTGTCCCTGGCACCAATAAACCCACTATAGGGCTGATCTCCAGTAAAATATTCCCCCAAAATGACAGGAAAAATCCACTAACCTGAGTCCTGTTCCATGCTTCCATCTGTGAAGCAGGCCGCATTTTCTTCCATTTCGTGGCCTGAGTTTCCTTCATCCCGCCGCAGGCAGTTACAATGAAGATATTGTGCTGCCTTAGGCCTGGCATAGAAGGTCCTGGTGATGCCATCGCTTCAGGATTGCTTGCACTGCCTCATAGGCTGCAGGCTTACTGGCCTGTGACCTATGAAAGTGAATGACAAGGCCAGGATGCCCCGACATTTATAGTCTATGGGTGGTCTACAAGTAGCTAAACCAGTGATTAGCTGCAAAAATGATACAACATTACAGATAACATATATCTTCATGGTAAAATCTAGATATTTCACTTTTAACCTAAGGTGACCTAACAGCTTCATAAAACTTTTATTTAGGTAAAAAAAACACAACATATATATACACACACAAATATATCTAGTCAGATATACAGCATATATACACTCATCTAAAGAATTATTAGGAACACCATACTAATACGGTGTTGGACCCCATTTTGCCTTCAGAACTGCCTTAATTCTACGTGGCATTGATTCAACAAGGTGCTGATAGCATTCTTTAGAAATGTTGGCCCATATTGATAGGATAGCATCTTGCAGTTGATGGAGATTTGAGGGATGCACATCCAGGGCGAGAAGCTCCCGTTCCACCACATCCCAAAGATACTCTGTTGGGTTGAGATCTGGTGACTGTGGGGGCCATTTTAGTACAGTGAACTCATTGTCATGTTCAAGAAACCAATTTGAAATGATTCGAGCTTTGTGACATGGTGCATTATCCTGCTGGAAGTAGCCATCAGAGGATGGATACATCTTCTTATTCTGTTTTGAATGTCTCAACAGAAATCGAGACTCATCAGACCAGGCAACATTTTTCCAGTCTTCAACAGTCCAATTTTGGTGAGCTCGTGCAAATTGTAGCCTCTTTTTCCTATTTGTAGTGGAGATGAGTGCTACCCGGTGGGGTCTTCTGCTGTTGTAGCCCATCCGCCTCAAGGTTGTGCGTGTTGTGGCTTCACAAATGCTTTGCTGCATACCTTAGTTGTAACGAGTGGTTATTTCAGTCAACGTTGCTCTTCTATCAGCTTGAATCAGTCAGCCCATTCTCCTCTGACCTCTAGCATCCACAAGGCATTTTTGTCCACAGGACTGCGGCATACTGGATGTTTTTCCTTTTTCACACCATTCTTTGTAAACCCTAGAAATGGTTGTGCGTGAAAATCCCAGTAACTGAGCAGATTGTAAAAAACTCAGACCAGCCCGCCTGGCACCAACAACCATGCCACGCTCAAAATTGCTTAAATCACCTTTCTTTCCCATTCTGACATTCAGTTTGGAGTTCAGGAGATTGTCTTGACCAGGACCACACCCCTAAATGCATTGAAGCAACTGCCATGTGATTGGTTGACTAGATAATTGCATTAATGAGAAATAGAACAGGTGTTCCTAATAATTCTTTAGGTGAGTGTATATATATATATATATATATATATATATAAAAGAAAAAGAAAGAAAGCAGCACACAAAAAATGAACGGGTGCAAAAAAATCCTCCCAGGAGACCTGCGACCAAGATCCCAAATGTAGATAATGTAGCAAAAGAAGGCAGCACTCCAGTTTGCAGTGAAAAAGTGGACGGTTTATTCACTCATCAGCAACGTTTCAGCTCTCACATTGGAGCCTTTTTCCAGCTGAGTAACATGTGCAAAATTACATACATATATAGTGCAAGTAATTACCAAAATACAAATTAACCCATCATATAATAAAGTGCAAATGCATAGACATAATCATCACATTATAAATATAATCAGTGTATTGTCATAATTTGATATAGCAGCAATACAGACATAACCGTAAGAAAATTCATAATATAGTGGATGTGATATAAAATCACCAAACTGTCATAATGACCAATCAAATGTGAGGGTGAACAGGTGTGTTTAAACATGATATAACAATCAAAAAAGATTAAAAACCTTTGAATGAGTCACTTGCGGCTGACAGGGCATGGTAGGAACTGTTGGCGTCCGGAAAGGAGCATGGCGCATGCGCCGCTCCAACCACTATTGCGAGATCCACTGAGGTAATGTGTGGTAAAACAACCACATCAAAGATGGCCACTTTGGAACAATGTTTTAGGGCGCATGCGCGTACCAATGCTGCCGCCCATACGAGTTTGACAGACACAGATACAGTGTCCGAGCGCCGCAGTGTACAGCAGAAACAGCTGATCTATTCATCGGGGGCCGACGGGTCAACGTGGGTCACCAGTGAGATATCTGTACATGTGGGATGATGCGGTTGTCACACCGTTAGCATCCCACTGTCCAGACTGCCAGCATATCCGCTCTATGTCCCTTATAGCCATACAGTAGACGATGTCCACTTGAAATCGGCCTGAAGGACACAGATAGAACTGCATCGGGGCTCATAGTATATATAAATGTATATAGAATAGGTCAACTGTACCCGTCTGTGTAGGTGTCACCCCAGTCCCAGAGGGGGCTTGAGTCACACCATGGCACAGACCGGTACTGACCATAAATATTAATAGAACTTATTACAAGATTATAAAAAAAGGGGATCGCCAACATGTTCCTCCAGGCTTCGCCATACGTGAACATTCGAACTTTTATGCTTCAGAATAATTTCCTATAAAAAAAGAAAAAATATTTAATGTATAGCACATGTTGTTTTCCATATGAGTCATCAAATTGGGAGAGAACACACATAAATTCAATGACTAGACAACCCTAAACTCCACATTTAAACCTTGTGGCCTCAAAGTGCCAAGTGTGTAGATCCAATAAAGTTCACGCTTTTTCAATAGCTTTATCCGATCCCCACCTCGCCTTGACAGAGATATTTGCTCCAAAATTCTAAACCGTAGGTCATCTTGTGTATGTTTAGCTTCAGTGAAGTGTTTGGACACTGGGAGATCCATTTTTTGTTTTCTAATTGAATACCTGTGTTGGTTGAGACGGGTTTTGACGTCCCAAGTGGTCTCACCAATATAAAGCAGACCACACGGGCACACCAACAAATAGATGACATAAGACGAATCACATGTTAAATATTGTTTGATCTTAACCCTGTGGCCCAGGGTAGGGTGCAAAAAAGAATCCCCTCTCAACATTAGTTTACAATTGATGCAGTTATAACAAGGATAACAGCCTTTGCGTGTGGAGCCAAAGTAGCTCTCACATGTCTCCCTTGTGGATCCAATATCTGACTTCACCAGTTTATCACCTAAATTAGGGCTACGTCGGTATGAGCATAGAGGTGGCGATTTGAACTCCTGCACTTTCTCAAAATTGCTATTGAGAATTCGCCAGTGTTTTTTGATTATGGCAGCAATCTTACCACTATTGGTACTGAATTCTGATACAAAAGGGATTCTTGCCTGTGTGGACCTGTGCTCACCTAAACCTTCTCTGATGGTTTCTCTAGTAAGTGAATTGATTCTGTTCAGCTGTTCTCGAATCAATTTTTTGGGATACCCACGTGTTTGAAATTTGGACCCCATTTCTTGTAATCTATTCTCCGCTGTTTCTGGATCTTGAACAATTTTTTTGACCCTGAGAAGCTGACTGAAAGGGAGAGACCTAATCATAGGTTTGGGATGATGGCTCTCATAACGTAACAGGGTGTTTTTATCTGTGGGTTTCACATATATATCCGTCACTAACCTGTCATTTTGTATGCCAACTTGTGTGTCCAAAAATTGCAAAGATGTCTCTGAATGGGTCAATGTAAACTTTACACTGGGATCAATGGTGTTTAAAAAGCTATGGAAAGCGATGAGGTCCTCCGTGGCGCCGACCCAAATCAGGAAAATGTCATCAATGTAACGCCACCACCCCAGCACATGGCTGAAGTGGTGGCTCACATAGACGACAGACTCCTCAAGATGTGACATGTAAAGATTTGCATAGGTCGGCGCCACGTTAGACCCCATCGCGGTCCCCCGTAACTGTAAAAAGAAGTCATCCTGAAACAGGAAATAATTTCTGGTTAGGATGAACCTCAACAAAGTGCTCAAAAATCGTTGACAGTCCTGACTATAATTTGTTTTCTGTAAAACATGTTCAATAGCTTGTATGCCCAATTCGTGTTCAATCGAAGTATAGAGGCTTACTACATCGAAAGAGGCCACTAGTGCCCCCTTGGGGATGGAGAGACCACCGATCTTGGTCAAGAAGTCACTAGTGTCTCTAATGTATGATCTTGAGGATAGAGCAAACGGACGCAAAATTTTATCAAGAAAAATCGCTGCTTTACAGAACAGTGAGTCCATCCCCGAGACAATAGGACGTCCCGGGGGTGAAGTCAAAGACTTGTGTATCTTAGGCAAAGTGTATAGGATTGGCGTGGCAGGCTTATCACTATATAAAAAAGCAAAGATTTTTTCATCAATTATATCTTTCTCTTTAGCTGCAATTAATATCTCCTTGAGCTCCCTCAATAGCACAAATTTAGGATCATTATAGATTCTTTCATATACATCAGTATCTGCGAGTTGTTGTCTGATTTCGGCTACATAGGATCTGGTGTCCATGACCACAACCCCACCACCTTTGTCAGCAGACTTGATGGTGAGGTTGCGGTCCGAAGCCAGATCACTAAGTGCCTTTATCTCTGTTTTTGTCATATTAGCAAATTTAAGTGATTGTTGAGAGGTTTCTTGTTTGAGACTTTCAATATCGCGTTTGACCGCCAAACCAAAAGCCTCAATAGCAGGATGATCAATGGCTGGAGAAAAATCACTTTTAACATATAAATCCAAACTTTTCAAAGACAGCTCACTAACACTTGTATTTTCAGATGTAGGTCTGTCATGTTGTTCAGCAAACCATACTTTCAGTTTAATGTTACGCAGAAATCTCTGCAGATCAATTTCTAGGTCAAACCATTTGGTTGCATTTACAGGACAATATGACAGACCCTTATTCAATGCAGATAGTTGTGCAGTGCTCAAAGGTGTTGAAGAGATATTTACCACTATATCTTGCGTCTTAAAGTCCTGCCCTGTTGGGGCTGCACATTTTTCCCTTTTCCTTTGTTTGTGTTGTCTCCTACCCCCTCGGCGAGTTCTGCCGTTCCGGGGGTCCCCCCTAAAAAAGGTGTAGATGACGAAGCAGAATTAATGTCCAACTGTGACACTGTAGCATTTTCCCGGGTGTTATGTCCCTGCGATTTCCTGGTGGTAGAAGGGGACCTGGATCCAAACTTCTCCCCTGGCATCCTCCGATTCCTCCTTTGATCTCCTTGCCAATTATACACAAAACCCGTGGCATAATCGTCCACGTCACGTGTCCATTTGCGACGTTTTTTGCTCTGTAGTTCTCCCCGAAATTTATCAAGATGTAACACGCTGTTGGACATATACGCATCAAAATCATCTGTGGATAACACAGTTTTCAGTTTGTCTGTCAATTCAGATAATGTCCCTTGTACTATTGCTTTTTCTTTCTGTAGAAATTCTACATTTAGCAGAATAATGTCGAATGCATATTTATTTGAGATTTGAACAAATCTGGCACAAAAATCGGCGTTGTTGATAAAGAGGTCGGGTCTCAAATGAGAGCGCATCCCTCTGGGGATCCTATGTGCAATGTGATATTCACTTAAGGTGACAAGGTGTAGTTCCAGACTAATTAAACGTTTACTTTCATTTTCTAGTTTCCTTTTGATGTCAGTAGCAGAGATTGTGGATAAAAAGGTAACGTCTCTCACCGAATCATGTAATATTCTGTCTTCATCTTCAGGCGTATAGGAAAACACATCCGAGTTTGTACATCCAATAGTATGATCCATGTTATAGGTGCTTGGCTTCCTAGGGTCCAGATATATAAAAGAAAAAGAAAGAAAGCAGCACACAAAAAATGAACGGGTGCAAAAAAATCCTCCCAGGAGACCTGCGACCAAGATCCCAAATGTAGATAATGTAGCAAAAGAAGGCAGCACTCCAGTTTGCAGTGAAAAAGTGGACGGTTTATTCACTCATCAGCAACGTTTCAGCTCTCACATTGGAGCCTTTTTCCAGCTGAGTAACATGTGCAAAATTACATACATATATAGTGCAAGTAATTACCAAAATACAAATTAACCCATCATATAATAAAGTGCAAATGCATAGACATAATCATCACATTATAAATATAATCAGTGTATTGTCATAATTTGATATAGCAGCAATACAGACATAACCGTAAGAAAATTCATAATATAGTGGATGTGATATAAAATCACCAAACTGTCATAATGACCAATCAAATGTGAGGGTGAACAGGTGTGTTTAAACATGATATAACAATCAAAAAAGATTAAAAACCTTTGAATGAGTCACTTGCGGCTGACAGGGCATGGTAGGAACTGTTGGCGTCCGGAAAGGAGCATGGCGCATGCGCCGCTCCAACCACTATCGCGAGATTCACTGAGGTAATGTGTGGTAAAACAACCACATCAAAGATGGCCACTTTGGAACAATGTTTTAGGGCGCATGCGCGTACCAATGCTGCCGCCCATACGAGTTTGACAGACACAGATACAGTGTCCGAGCGCCGCAGTGTACAGCAGAAACAGCTGATCTATTCATCGGGGGCCGACGGGTCAACGTGGGTCACCAGTGAGATATCTGTACATGTGGGATGATGCGGTTGTCACACCGTTAGCATCCCACTGTCCAGACTGCCAGCATATCCGCTTCTTTTTACAGTTACGGGGGACCGCGATGGGGTCTAACGTGGCGCCGACCTATGCAAATCTTTACATGTCACATCTTGAGGAGTCTGTCGTCTATGTGAGCCACCACTTCAGCCATGTGCTGGGGTGGTGGCGTTACATTGATGACATTTTCCTGATTTGGGTCGGCGCCACGGAGGACCTCATCGCTTTCCATAGCTTTTTAAACACCATTGATCCCAGTGTAAAGTTTACATTGACCCATTCAGAGACATCTTTGCAATTTTTGGACACACAAGTTGGCATACAAAATGACAGGTTAGTGACGGATATATATGTGAAACCCACAGATAAAAACACCCTGTTACGTTATGAGAGCCATCATCCCAAACCTATGATTAGGTCTCTCCCTTTCAGTCAGCTTCTCAGGGTCAAAAAAATTGTTCAAGATCCAGAAACAGCGGAGAATAGATTACAAGAAATGGGGTCCAAATTTCAAACACGTGGGTATCCCAAAAAATTGATTCGAGAACAGCTGAACAGAATCAATTCACTTACTAGAGAAACCATCAGAGAAGGTTTAGGTGAGCACAGGTCCACACAGGCAAGAATCCCTTTTGTATCAGAATTCAGTACCAATAGTGGTAAGATTGCTGCCATAATCAAAAAACACTGGCGAATTCTCAATAGCAATTTTGAGAAAGTGCAGGAGTTCAAATCGCCACCTCTATGCTCATACCGACGTAGCCCTAATTTAGGTGATAAACTGGTGAAGTCAGATATTGGATCCACAAGGGAGACATGTGAGAGCTACTTTGGCTCCACACGCAAAGGCTGTTATCCTTGTTATAACTGCATCAATTGTAAACTAATGTTGAGAGGGGATTCTTTTTTGCACCCTACCCTGGGCCACAGGGTTAAGATCAAACAATATTTAACATGTGATTCGTCTTATGTCATCTATTTGTTGGTGTGCCCGTGTGGTCTGCTTTATATTGGTGAGACCACTTGGGACGTCAAAACCCGTCTCAACCAACACAGGTATTCAATTAGAAAACAAAAAATGGATCTCCCAGTGTCTAAACACTTCACTGAAGCTAAACATACACAAGATGACCTACGGTTTAGAATTTTGGAGCAAATATCTCTGTCAAGGCGAGGTGGGGATCGGATAAAGCTATTGAAAAAGCGTGAACTTTATTGGATCTACACACTTGGCACTTTGAGGCCACAAGGTTTAAATGTGGAGTTTAGGGTTGTCTAGTCATTGAATTTATGTGTGTTCTCTCCCAATTTGATGACTCATATGGAAAACAACATGTGCTATACATTAAATATTTTTTCTTTTTTTATAGGAAATTATTCTGAAGCATAAAAGTTCGAATGTTCACGTATGGCGAAGCCTGGAGGAACATGTTGGCGATCCCCTTTTTTTATAATCTTGTAATAAGTTCTATTAATATTTATGGTCAGTACCGGTCTGTGCCATGGTGTGACTCAAGCCCCCTCTGGGACTGGGGTGACACCTACACAGACGGGTACAGTTGACCTATTCTATATACATTTATATATACTATGAGCCCCGATGCAGTTCTATCTGTGTCCTTCAGGCCGATTTCAAGTGGACATCGTCTACTGTATGGCTATAAGGGACATAGAGCGGATATGCTGGCAGTCTGGACAGTGGGATGCTAACGGTGTGACAACCGCATCATCCCACATGTACAGATATCTCACTGGTGACCCACGTTGACCCGTCGGCCCCCGATGAATAGATCAGCTGTTTCTGCTGTACACTGCGGCGCTCGGACACTGTATCTGTGTCTGTCAAACTCGTATGGGCGGCAGCATTGGTACGCGCATGCGCCCTAAAACATTGTTCCAAAGTGGCCATCTTTGATGTGGTTGTTTTACCACACATTACCTCAGTGAATCTCGCGATAGTGGTTGGAGCGGCGCATGCGCCATGCTCCTTTCCGGACGCCAACAGTTCCTACCATGCCCTGTCAGCCGCAAGTGACTCATTCAAAGGTTTTTAATCTTTTTTGATTGTTATATCATGTTTAAACACACCTGTTCACCCTCACATTTGATTGGTCATTATGACAGTTTGGTGATTTTATATCACATCCACTATATTATGAATTTTCTTACGGTTATGTCTGTATTGCTGCTATATCAAATTATGACAATACACTGATTATATTTATAATGTGATGATTATGTCTATGCATTTGCACTTTATTATATGATGGGTTAATTTGTATTTTGGTAATTACTTGCACTATATATGTATGTAATTTTGCACATGTTACTCAGCTGGAAAAAGGCTCCAATGTGAGAGCTGAAACGTTGCTGATGAGTGAATAAACCGTCCACTTTTTCACTGCAAACTGGAGTGCTGCCTTCTTTTGCTACATTATCTACATTTGGGATCTTGGTCGCAGGTCTCCTGGGAGGATTTTTTTGCACCCGTTCATTTTTTGTGTGCTGCTTTCTTTCTTTTTCTTTTATATATCTGGACCCTAGGAAGCCAAGCACCTATAACATGGATCATACTATTGGATGTACAAACTCGGATGTGTTTTCCTATACGCCTGAAGATGAAGACAGAATATTACATGATTCGGTGAGAGACGTTACCTTTTTATCCACAATCTCTGCTACTGACATCAAAAGGAAACTAGAAAATGAAAGTAAACGTTTAATTAGTCTGGAACTACACCTTGTCACCTTAAGTGAATATCACATTGCACATAGGATCCCCAGAGGGATGCGCTCTCATTTGAGACCCGACCTCTTTATCAACAACGCCGATTTTTGTGCCAGATTTGTTCAAATCTCAAATAAATATGCATTCGACATTATTCTGCTAAATGTAGAATTTCTACAGAAAGAAAAAGCAATAGTACAAGGGACATTATCTGAATTGACAGACAAACTGAAAACTGTGTTATCCACAGATGATTTTGATGCGTATATGTCCAACAGCGTGTTACATCTTGATAAATTTCGGGGAGAACTACAGAGCAAAAAACGTCGCAAATGGACACGTGACGTGGACGATTATGCCACGGGTTTTGTGTATAATTGGCAAGGAGATCAAAGGAGGAATCGGAGGATGCCAGGGGAGAAGTTTGGATCCAGGTCCCCTTCTACCACCAGGAAATCGCAGGGACATAACACCCGGGAAAATGCTACAGTGTCACAGTTGGACATTAATTCTGCTTCGTCATCTACACCTTTTTTAGGGGGGACCCCCGGAACGGCAGAACTCGCCGAGGGGGTAGGAGACAACACAAACAAAGGAAAAGGGAAAAATGTGCAGCCCCAACAGGGCAGGACTTTAAGACGCAAGATATAGTGGTAAATATCTCTTCAACACCTTTGAGCACTGCACAACTATCTGCATTGAATAAGGGTCTGTCATATTGTCCTGTAAATGCAACCAAATGGTTTGACCTAGAAATTGATCTGCAGAGATTTCTGCGTAACATTAAACTGAAAGTATGGTTTGCTGAACAACATGACAGACCTACATCTGAAAATACAAGTGTTAGTGAGCTGTCTTTGAAAAGTTTGGATTTATATGTTAAAAGTGATTTTTCTCCAGCCATTGATCATCCTGCTATTGAGGCTTTTGGTTTGGCGGTCAAACGCGATATTGAAAGTCTCAAACAAGAAACCTCTCAACAATCACTTAAATTTGCTAATATGACAAAAACAGAGATAAAGGCACTTAGTGATCTGGCTTCGGACCGCAACCTCACCATCAAGTCTGCTGACAAAGGTGGTGGGGTTGTGGTCATGGACACCAGATCCTATGTAGCCGAAATCAGACAACAACTCGCAGATACTGATGTATATGAAAGAATCTATAATGATCCTAAATTTGTGCTATTGAGGGAGCTCAAGGAGATATTAATTGCAGCTAAAGAGAAAGATATAATTGATGAAAAAATCTTTGCTTTTTTATATAGTGATAAGCCTGCCACGCCAATCCTATACACTTTGCCTAAGATACACAAGTCTTTGACTTCACCCCCGGGACGTCCTATTGTCTCGGGGATGGACTCACTGTTCTGTAAAGCAGCGATTTTTCTTGATAAAATTTTGCGTCCGTTTGCTCTATCCTCAAGATCATACATTAGAGACACTAGTGACTTCTTGACCAAGATCGGTGGTCTCTCCATCCCCAAGGGGGCACTAGTGGCCTCTTTCGATGTAGTAAGCCTCTATACTTCGATTGAACACGAATTGGGCATACAAGCTATTGAACATGTTTTACAGAAAACAAATTATAGTCAGGACTGTCAACGATTTTTGAGCACTTTGTTGAGGTTCATCCTAACCAGAAATTATTTCCTGTTTCAGGATGACTTCTTTTTACAGTTACGGGGGACCGCGATGGGGTCTAACGTGGCGCCGACCTATGCAAATCTTTACATGTCACATCTTGAGGAGTCTGTCGTCTATGTGAGCCACCACTTCAGCCATGTGCTGGGGTGGTGGCGTTACATTGATGACATTTTCCTGATTTGGGTCGGCGCCACGGAGGACCTCATCGCTTTCCATAGCTTTTTAAACACCATTGATCCCAGTGTAAAGTTTACATTGACCCATTCAGAGACATCTTTGCAATTTTTGGACACACAAGTTGGCATACAAAATGACAGGTTAGTGACGGATATATATGTGAAACCCACAGATAAAAACACCCTGTTACGTTATGAGAGCCATCATCCCAAACCTATGATTAGGTCTCTCCCTTTCAGTCAGCTTCTCAGGGTCAAAAAAATTGTTCAAGATCCAGAAACAGCGGAGAATAGATTACAAGAAATGGGGTCCAAATTTCAAACACGTGGGTATCCCAAAAAATTGATTCGAGAACAGCTGAACAGAATCAATTCACTTACTAGAGAAACCATCAGAGAAGGTTTAGGTGAGCACAGGTCCACACAGGCAAGAATCCCTTTTGTATCAGAATTCAGTACCAATAGTGGTAAGATTGCTGCCATAATCAAAAAACACTGGCGAATTCTCAATAGCAATTTTGAGAAAGTGCAGGAGTTCAAATCGCCACCTCTATGCTCATACCGACGTAGCCCTAATTTAGGTGATAAACTGGTGAAGTCAGATATTGGATCCACAAGGGAGACATGTGAGAGCTACTTTGGCTCCACACGCAAAGGCTGTTATCCTTGTTATAACTGCATCAATTGTAAACTAATGTTGAGAGGGGATTCTTTTTTGCACCCTACCCTGGGCCACAGGGTTAAGATCAAACAATATTTAACATGTGATTCGTCTTATGTCATCTATTTGTTGGTGTGCCCGTGTGGTCTGCTTTATATTGGTGAGACCACTTGGGACGTCAAAACCCGTCTCAACCAACACAGGTATTCAATTAGAAAACAAAAAATGGATCTCCCAGTGTCCAAACACTTCACTGAAGCTAAACATACACAAGATGACCTACGGTTTAGAATTTTGGAGCAAATATCTCTGTCAAGGCGAGGTGGGGATCGGATAAAGCTATTGAAAAAGCGTGAACTTTATTGGATCTACACACTTGGCACTTTGAGGCCACAAGGTTTAAATGTGGAGTTTAGGGTTGTCTAGTCATTGAATTTATGTGTGTTCTCTCCCAATTTGATGACTCATATGGAAAACAACATGTGCTATACATTAAATATTTTTTCTTTTTTTATAGGAAATTATTCTGAAGCATAAAAGTTCGAATGTTCACGTATGGCGAAGCCTGGAGGAACATGTTGGCGATCCCCTTTTTTTATAATCTTGTAATAAGTTCTATTAATATTTATGGTCAGTACCGGTCTGTGCCATGGTGTGACTCAAGCCCCCTCTGGGACTGGGGTGACACCTACACAGACGGGTACAGTTGACCTATTCTATATACATTTATATATACTATGAGCCCCGATGCAGTTCTATCTGTGTCCTTCAGGCCGATTTCAAGTGGACATCGTCTACTGTATGGCTATAAGGGACATAGAGCGGATATGCTGGCAGTCTGGACAGTGGGATGCTAACGGTGTGACAACCGCATCATCCCACATGTACAGATATCTCACTGGTGACCCACGTTGACCCGTCGGCCCCCGATGAATAGATCAGCTGTTTCTGCTGTACACTGCGGCGCTCGGACACTGTATCTGTGTCTGTCAAACTCGTATGGGCGGCAGCATTGGTACGCGCATGCGCCCTAAAACATTGTTCCAAAGTGGCCATCTTTGATGTGGTTGTTTTACCACACATTACCTCAGTGAATCTCGCGATAGTGGTTGGAGCGGCGCATGCGCCATGCTCCTTTCCGGACGCCAACAGTTCCTACCATGCCCTGTCAGCCGCAAGTGACTCATTCAAAGGTTTTTAATCTTTTTTGATTGTTATATCATGTTTAAACACACCTGTTCACCCTCACATTTGATTGGTCATTATGACAGTTTGGTGATTTTATATCACATCCACTATATTATGAATTTTCTTACGGTTATGTCTGTATTGCTGCTATATCAAATTATGACAATACACTGATTATATTTATAATGTGATGATTATGTCTATGCATTTGCACTTTATTATATGATGGGTTAATTTGTATTTTGGTAATTACTTGCACTATATATGTATGTAATTTTGCACATGTTACTCAGCTGGAAAAAGGCTCCAATGTGAGAGCTGAAACGTTGCTGATGAGTGAATAAACCGTCCACTTTTTCACTGCAAACTGGAGTGCTGCCTTCTTTTGCTACATTATATATATATATATATATATAGTCATATATGTATATCTGACTGTAAAAGAAAAACTGCAGTACTCTCATGATTATTGTTTGCAAGTTATAGAGGTATAGTGGTAATGGACCATTTGTTGCCATGATATAAAACTAACAAAGTCAGTTCCATTCCTTCCACGATATCTCTACCGGAGAAGGTTGTCTTATAAGGGATTTTTGCTCCATACATAGTATGTTTGATTATTTGAATCCTTTTAAAATTGGTTGCATGGTTATTTAAGGATTTTTGAAATATCTAAAAATAGTTCTTTGTTGAAAATGGGCCTTTTAAGCATTAAGAGTTATAAACATGTGTAAGCCTAAAATCAACCAAAGCATAAAACTATAATTTTAACTGCAATTATTATTGATATGTGTTAATGTGGTGGGAGACGGTTATTATAGTTACAGTGGCATTTCTGGTTGGGCTAAGACTGAACTAATGCCAGTATCACCATTGAAATTGTACCACTGGCTGGTGGTATTGCAGCTCTAATTCAGTTAAAAGGTTTTTGGGGGAGTAGAATATTGATGACCTATTATCAATGGGCCACCAATATATGATTGGTGGGGTTCTGAAACCTGGCACCTACAGCAATCAACTTTTTGACAATGTTGTGGTGTTCAAGTGAGGGGTAGGTCATCAATATCTAACTCCTGGAAAATTACTTTAAATAACCAGGCTGATTTATAATACAAGGCACAGTGCATGGATAATAATGGTGCTGTTTTTGGAAAACGTAGAAAACGTGTTTTTCTACGTAGAAACGTGTTTTTCTTTGAAAGGGTTGTTTGATATCTGTGAAAAATGAGTGAATAGCTGGAAAGGGTTTAAAAAAAATTTTTTGTGCCCATCCAGTAAATTGTGCCCATCCAGTGATTTGGCTCCTATTACTGCTGTTTTTAACTAGTGACAAGTGAAGATGTTCTGTATCTGCTCAAGTAACTGTTGTGGCAAAATGTTGTGGCCTTAGTGGTAATGTGTGCATGAATGGCTCATGACCACAAAGGTTCAGTGGTCATGTACCATTTGTGCCGATATTGCTGAAGCCATGGGTGGAGCATCAGGCACTTGTAATAATGTATGACCATCAGGCAATGCTTCCTGAACTCAACTGTATTGAGGATGTCAGGATAATGACACAGTTTCATACTGTGGTGCAGACAGCAGTATATTATGCTGCACTGTGGTATTTACATACAGTACAGACCAAAAGTTTGGACACACCTTCTCATTCAAAGAGTTTTCTTTATTTTCATGACTATGAAGGCATCAAAACTATGAATTAACACATGTGGAATTATATACATAACAAACAAGTGTGAAACAACTGAAAATATGTCATATTCTAGGTTCTTCAAAGAAGCCACCTTTTGCTTTGATTACTGCTTTGCACACTCTTGGCATTCTCTTGATGAGCTTCAAGAGGTAGTCCCCTGAAATGGTCTTCCAACAGTCTTGAAGGAGTTTCCAGAGATGCTTAGCACTTGTTGGCCCTTTTGCCTTCACTCTGCGGTCCAGCTCACCCCAAACCATCTCAATTGGGTTCAGGTCCGGTGACTGTGGAGGCCAGGTCATCTGGCGCAGCACCCCATCACTCTCCTTTATGGTCAAATAGCCCTTACTTTCAAAGTTTTCCCAATTTTTCGGCTGACTGACTGACCTTCATTTCTTAAAGTAATGATGACCACTCGTTTTTCTTTACTTAGATGCTTTTTTCTTGCCATAATACAAATTCTAACAGTCTATTCAGTAGGACTATCAGCTGTATATTCACCTGACTTCTCCTCAACGCAACTGATGGTCCCAACCCCATTTATAAGGCAAGAAATCCAACTTATTAAACCTGACAGGGCACACCTGTGAAGTGAAAACCATTTCAGGGGACTACCTCTTGAAGCTCATCAAGAGAATGCCAAGAGTGTGCAAAGCAGTAATCAAAGCAAATGGTGGCTACTTTGAAGAACCTAGAATATGACATATTTTCAGTTGTTTCACAATTGTTTGTTATGTATATAATTCCACATGTGTTAATTCATAGTTTTGATGCCTTCAGTGTGAATCTACAATTTTCATAGTCATGAAAATAAAGAAAACTCTTTGAATGAGAAGGGGTGTCCAAACTTTTGGTCTGTACTGTATATGTTACGTACGTAACGTATATTTTGCCGCACTATGGGATTTGGTTTTGCGGAGGCAGTATATTGTGGTACACTATGGTATTTGGTCCTGTTGGGACAGTATATTGTGCTGCAATATGGTATTTGGTCCTGCTGGGGCAGTATAGTGTGCTGCACTGTGGTATTTGGTTCTGTTGGGACAGTATATTGTTCTACACTGTGCTATTTGGTTTTGCTGGTGTAGTAGATTGTGCTGCACTGTGGTATTTGGTTCTGCTGGGACAGTATATTGCGCTGTACTGTGGTATTTGGTTCTGTTGGGACAGTATATTGTGCTGCACTGTGGTATTTGGTTCTGCTGGGACAGTATATTGTGCTGCACTGTGGTATTTGGTCCTGCTGGGGCAGTATAGTGTGCTGCACTGTTGTGTTTGGTTCTGTTGGGGCAGTATAGTGTGCTGCACTGTGGTATTTGGTTCTCCTGGGGCAGTATATTGTGCTACACTATGTTATTTGGTTCTCCTGGGGTAGTATATTGTGCCCAGTACAAACTCGTACAATGCTGTCTCTATATAATCAAATACTTCTTTTACACCTTTACCATAGTGTAAAAATAATCATACACCCAAATCATACACCCATTCATAGAAATTGGACAGGTAAGAGATTATGGAACCGTTTTGCTTTGAATAATACTGAACATTATTGTAAAGCAAACTCCATTTAAAGCAAGTGATCATCTATATTGTGGTAGCTAGTTAGCGCTTCTGCTCTGAGCTGTGAGCCGTAGTCCTGAGCAGCTACTCAAACTCCAATTTATATGGCTAGAGAAAAACTGCAAAATGGTTTGGTTGCTCATAAATATTAGTTGATAAAATCTCTATTTGTTACATTAATAGAAAAGTAGACGCTACAAATATAAGCTGACAAGTTTTCTAAAAAAGACAACCGATTTCAAGTGTTTACCAAGAGATTAAATTCTTAGCATCTCTATAATTATAGCCAGATGTAAACTGTAAAAGACAGATCTTTTAGTAATATATAGAAAAGCGTGTTCCCTTGATTACTTCTAAAGTATCATTGAGCTTTTCTTCTGTATCAACTGCAAAAAATGTTTCTGAGTGTAAAGGCATAATGTATTCCCACTAACCCACAATCTTGCACTGCGTGCATCCACAAGTCCTGGATTTTTACCACACCATGCCTACAGGCAAAAATACTGATATTACCCTGGAACATGACCATTCTGTACTTATGTGTAGTTATCTTTCATTTGCTCAAAACTTCCTGCAGAAGCTAGTAATGTATAAAAATACAAGCAAGTATATAAAAGATGTTTCCTACTTATATCAATTTCTTAGTGTGGGATGAGAAAGTTCTGGGCCATGGTACCTAATGGAAAAGTTAGAAATGTCCAAAAACATCTGTGTACTCCAGTTTCATGGTCATTATGTATGTCACAAATAAATATAGCAAGTAAAGACCCAAATTTAACCTCTTAGCGACCACCAATAGACCTTTTTTATCACCTAATCTTTATGAGCAACCAAACCATTTTGACTTTTACTCTAGCCCTATAAATTGGAGTTTGAGTAGCTGCCTAGTTAATGACCATGTTGCTGCTGGAAAGCGGTCCTCAGGACTACAGTTCACAGCTCAGAGCAGCAGCTTTAACTACCTACCAAAATATAGATAATGCACTTGCTGTAGGTTTAGCCTATGCCCATGTGGAGCAGGTGCCTGGTTCTGCTGTAATGATCTGGACTTGAGAAACCTCTGATCCTAGCTGTTTATTATGTTGGACACAGCGATCAAAAGTGACCAAGGTATCTTAGTGGATTCAAAGAGGGCAAGCTCCCTCTTTCCCCACCACTGCCCACTTAGGGCAACACAATTGCTGGGTCCTGATTTGTGTTAGGGCAGGTAGAGGCCTAACAGTGGTTTGTTATGTACATAAACCTATTAAGGCATACTTTGCAACATTTGAGCAGCAAGTAAGTGATCAATGCAGCAAACTTTTATAGGTGTGAACAACCACTTTGTAGGGAGTCCAGACTATTTTGTGAGTCCCCCCCTTTTTTAAGCAGCCCTACCACCTTTGTATGGTGTTATGCCATTCTTTAAGTTTTTCATACCAAAAACTTACTGAAAACTGAAAGACATACAGTGCTACATACATGCATTGAAAGGCACTACATAAAGGGTGTATGTATACTATACTATAATCAGAGGAAAAAATATGAATGATGAATACCACATTATGAATAAAAATGATTGCTTCAAACGAAGACAAACCTTATGATCTTCTATCTGACGCTTTATATCTTCCAAGTCAGGGCCCAGAATTTCAGCTTCCATTCTCCTTGTCCTTGCTTCCGTTTGTGAAAGCCAATCACTTAACTGCTGCAGTTGTTGATTCTGAAGGTCCATCAAAGTTTTGTGCAAACTAAAATTAAAAAAGTTAAAAATTCTAAATAGATATCTTTATTTAATATCAAACAAATCTAGGAAGACAGATATGTAAACCAATTTTAAAATCAACCAACTATAAGATAAAAAAAAACACTAATGCAGATTAAACAGGTTCTTACATTCAAAAGTCAGACACAGCTGCTGGAAACATCTAATACATAAAGCTGAGTGCATGTATGTGTGTGTGTGTGTGTGTGTGTATGTGTGTATGTCCGCTTAAGGAATCCGCACCGTCGTATTTACAATCACAAAATTTGGCACACAGGTACATCAGGTTTAGACCAGGTCTCAGCTCTCTAGGATGTACCGTTCCTGAGATATTCCCACTCACTTTTAAGGGAGCAGGATGCTATGGAGGTCACTGTTAAAGGGTGGGCACTGTGGAGGTCTCTGTTAAGGCGACAGGATACTGTGGAGGTCACACTTAAGTGGACAGTCCGCTATGGAGGTCAGTGTTAAGGGGCAGGGTGCTGTAGAGATCACTGTTAATGGAGCGGGGGGCTGTGGAGGTCACATTTTAAGGGAACAGAGCTCTGTAGAGGTCACTGTTAAGGGGGCTGGTTATTGTGGAAATCACTGTTAACAAGACGGGGTACTGTGGAGGTCACAAATAAAGGGGTGGCCGCAGTGGTGGTCACTGTTAAAGGAGAGGGTGCTGTGAATGTTACTGTTAAGGGGGCAAGCTGCTGTGGAGGTCACTGTTAAAGGGGCGGGGTACTGCAGATGTCACTGTTTTCTTTTAACTATAACACAAACATTAAATGAAATAGATTAAATATACCCATGCGAAGTCGGGTCCTTCTGCGAGGTTATTATATGTACCGTATTAACCACATTTTTTTACCTCACTTGACAGAAAATGTGTATGACTTATCAGGGAATGGAGCATCGCTTAAAGATGTTGTTTCATTAAGACAACTTATCTCCTATTCACAGGATAGAGGATAATTGTCTGATCTGCTGGGGTCTGACTTCTGGGGCTTGTTGTCTCCTGTTTGAATGGGTGGTAACACATGCATGATGTTGCCCCATTCAGCTCAATGGGGCTGCCAGAAGTATATAAACATTTCTACTACAGTGGTCTATGTTCTTGTGATTGGCTGAGGCCCGAGCAGTCAGACACCTCACCAATCAGACACTTATCAGGAGAGGGGATAAGTTGTCTTCATGGGAGAACCCCTTTAAGATGCCTCAGCACAAACTTTTCGTGCAAAATTATGCAACCAATGCATTTATCATCTAGCATTATCCATTGTGATAAAGTTGATGCGTTTTTAGACTGTATAAATAATAGAAGGGTTTAGTAAATCTGCTGCAAAAATAAAAAGGAGCTACCCTGACAGACGCAAATACAGTAAATAGTAGGAGTACATGATGTACATTAGATTGTAGAACAGGATATGTAGTACAGATACAGTGCTGCCCATAATTATTCATACCCCAGGCAAATTTTGACTTAAAGTTACTTTTATTCAACCAGCAAGTAATTCTTTGACGGGAAATGACATAGGTGTCTCCCAAAAGAGAATAAGACGATGTACAAGAGGCATTATTGTGGGAAAAAAACATTTCTCAGCTTTTTTTTACATTTGAGCAAAAAATACAAGATGTTCCACACTGTGGAAAATCTCAGAGGACGTGGTCGGAAGCCAAAAGTGACACCTGTGCTGGCCAGGAGGATAGATAGAGAGGTGAAGAAGGATCCAAGGATCACCACCAAGGCTATCCTGGTGAATCTCGGCTCTGCTGGTGGCAATGTCAGATATGTTACTCATGCAAATAACTCCAGATTCCATCTATTAATAATTTTTTATATACTATGCCCAGTTTATGTTATGTTACATAAAGTAAATAGAGATGATCAAAATTTGATTCTGCTGCTTCGCCGAATTTCACAAAGAAATTCGCTTCATGACGAATTATGTCAAAAAACACATTTCTTTCTAGGGGTCAAATGATGAGGAACGGCGATCTGCCCCCCATCATTGAACCCCTCAGTTGCCGCATGCATTGATGATCGCTGTGTCTGAGATTAACATTGAGGGCTCTCAGGGGCTAATCTGGAAAACATAAATACCTTATCCATTTGACCACAAAGAGGCCGCCACAGCCATTTTGATTGAAGACACAGCACAAAATCTTGCGCAGTGGTGTGATTACGCGCATAAAGAAGTAGTAGAGTGCAAAAACTGTAATTGATCCCATCAAAGCAAAAATTTTGACAGTGTTCTCTCTTGTTAAATGGCTAATCTGATTTTGATATTTCTATCTAGAAGTATGCAAATAACTATCCTCTGTTATAGTGTTAGTGTTCCCAGTCTTCCAATAATAAGTATCAGATAGAGATATAGGGGGTCATTTATGAAGCAAAGTCACAGATTGGGAATTTGTAGCCAAATCTGCGACTTTTCCACACTCACACCACTTTTCTGAAGTAGCTTGGGCGGGTCCAATTCATTTATAATTTTCTATGCCTGTTTTTGGTGTAGAAGATGAATTAAAACTATGCCTGGAAGGTTGCCGGCATAGATTTAAGCAGATTGCACGGCCAGCGCCTAAGTTATTTAGAGGCCGGTGCCTCTACGTAACTTAGGCGCATCAAGTGCCAGTAAATGTACCCCATGATATGTTTTCATTTAGCACATTTTAAGAAGATATACTTTCTAGACAGAGTTAATTGTAAGAGACTATAGAGGGGTGCTAAACATAAAAAAAACACAAACGTCATAAAATATCCTAGCTATTTCTCCCTTCATTTCCTTCTTTTGTCTCATAAGACAATTAAAACTGCCCCTATCCTCCTCCTCCCTTTCCTATGTTTGACTGTTAGACAACTACAGATAACAACATCCAGAGAACAGTTACATAGCGGTAAACGTTAGCACAGGTAGGTGCATACACTATGCTAAAAAAGGTAACGATTGCATTGCAAACATCAATATTAATAACATAAATTAATTTCTGGTATAAATTTCTGCCAAATGGCAAACATTGTGCAATTTTACTAGGTAATATTTTGCTAAACCTCTCGTTATACAATACAGTATATGTACAAACATTGGTTCCTGTATCACCATAATAAGAATACCAAACACAAAAGTTTATTCCTACACATATTTCTATCTGAATGCCCACTGTTACCCTTGGTAACTTCTTGTAATATTATTGAAAGATTTGAAAAGGGCAAGGTTAAATGGATTTCCAGTGCAATGTAAATTGGTGTCAGCGGGCTCAGAGGGGCTTAAAAACATGAAAGAATGGAAACTCATCTTCACCAATCCTCCACTACTCCAATATTGCTCCATTCCCTGCTGCTCTGCACTGCCTGCCTCAGCTTGACACTCCAGAAATGCCAGGAAAAGCCTGCTCAGCCAATCACTGGCCTTAGGGTTAATCAGCTAGTAACTGCTGAGTGGTTCTTTCCTGGCATTTCCAAAATATTGAGCTGGGTCAGTAAGTGAAAAATAGGAAAGGTAGAGCAGTATCAAACCAGCAACAACAATAAAGTATCTGTTTTTTTTTTTTTATGTTTTAAGCCCCCGTGAGCACACTGCAACTAGAAATGAGCAAAGTTTTAAAAAATTAGATTTGGTAGCTTCTCCAAAGTTCCACGAGAAATTCAATTTGTTACAAATTAATTTGTCACAAATCGCTATAAATCAGGTATACCCAGTCCACTTTGCCTTAGGGTACGACCTCATGGAGAGACGGGTTGTGGCCACGCTGCAGTGAAGAACCATGCAGCAAATTAGCCCGAACCATGCAGCAAATTTCATTTAATAACGAAGACCACACTGTATAGTGCTTCTTCATGATTAATGACTGCATGGCACCTTTAAACAGGGGTTGTTGCTAGTATGGGATTTGGCTGGTTAGGTGGTGGTACAATTAGCAAATTAATTAATGCTGTTCTGGCCTGCAATTTCCTGTAGGTTATTGTCACGGTCATATTGGTGTTTGACCATGACGCTGTTGCCTTGCAGACGTGTTGTTGGCAGTTTGCATGTGCACTTCCCCTATAAGGTTTGCCTCCCTGCTGTTTGGTGAGCAAGGGGTTAGTCTTCATGCTAGTGGGGATTAAAGTGGTTCCTGGGTGTGGCCGTGGGCTTGCTATATACCTGTGGCTTGCTGTCTCGGTGAAGTTATACTACAGTCTTGCTTGGTGTTGGAGCTTTGCTCCTTGCCTGGGTGTTTCTGCCCAGTCCTTGAGGGCCACCTTATGGAACATAAATTGTCCTCCCTTATGTACCGTCCATGTACCTTTACCCTCACTTGTTGTATGTGTGGTGTGGGTTTATGTTCTGGGTGTGCGAAGCGTTTTTTTGGTTGTTACATGTCTGGGCTGTTGTTCGTGTTGGTCACTGCATGCATGCTATACGTCACCCGGTATGTTGACACCTCCAGAAGGGGGCTGGTTTCCCGGAGGGGTGAACCATAAGTCTGGATGCAGTGCTGCCTGGGGCTGCCATGCACCTTGCAGTATGGGGCCCAGGCAGTATCAGGTATGCTGGATACCTGTGTGTGTTGTTGTTTGTACGATGTCCTATTTGGTGTGTGGGCACCTGTACTTTTGCACGGGTTCCAGTCGTGGTGGCTGCAGCAGGTAAGTGTGTTTCTGGTGTTCTTACCTGCCGACTCTGTTGCTGTATTCAGTCGCACACTTTTCCTTGCAGCTAGGCCTGTGGAGACTCTGGTTCATCCGTGTCTTGGATGAACCTGGTTGTCTCTTGTCCCTGTCTCCTAACCTCAGGGATATTCAGGGATTTCAGGGTTCTGAGGTTTCCAGTGTAAGGGCCCTCCTACCTTAAGGGTCGGCTCATACAGTTAGGAGAATAGGGACAGATTTAGGGATGCTATAGGAGGTGACCAGCTCCCTTTTCTTGGTAGCCTGGTCTAGCTGCTATCCCTATCCCTTTTACAATGAACAGTGGGGGGTTTCCTCCACTCCCCACCGTGACAGTTATTTGACAGTAAACACCAGTGCTCTCCTGTCCATTAGGTGGAAGCCCTTTATCTGCCATCTGCTTTTCCACATCATCTAATATCGATGAGAATATGTCATCAGGAACATCCATCTTCTTCTCTCTATACATCTTGCTGACTTTTCTAGGACATAGAGTCCATGAAGGATTATTTGGAAGAAGTAAAACCAACAAAAGATGAAGATGGCCATCATTAACACCTGCCCCCTTCTAAAGGGAGCAGACTGGATAGTATTGGTTGGAACACTGGCACTGGAATAATAGAGGCTTCCATATTATTGGTATTGAATTGCATTTACGGCTGATGTAGGAATAAGTAAATGGAGGAATGCATAAATAAAACTTACGCAGCATGTCTCTTTGCACTTTCCCTGCATCCTCCTTCTCCAATATTCTTCTATTAATCATTTTCAGCAACACTCTCCCTAACGCATGAGCAATTGCCACATCTCTCCCTATGCTCATCTCACAGGACAATAGAGAAGACTGAGCGGGATGAGGTTTTTATAGGGCTGTGACATCAAAGGGGATGGCTATGTGCAGATAGACTGACTGCATAGCATTATGGGTGATATTGCGTTCCCGGGCTTGTCCCCTCTACACTTAGTTTCACTTTGTAATACCACCATTTTAGGAAAACATGATTCATTACCACAAAGCGCAAGACAATTCGGATTCATTGCAAATCAAAGTTTTCCTAAACTTCAGACTGAATTCCACTTCAAATGCTTTGCTTCGCTCAATACTAACTGCAATTGTTATTGTGCTGGAAAATCCCTTTAACATTCTGTTAAGTTTCATTTTTTGATTATATACCCTGTAAAATGAACTGGTGTTCTGAAAGATGAAAGCTTGAATCTGAATGGTTGCTATGGACAACTAAGCTAGTTTTCCTTTTCACCAGTTTTAATAAATATCCCCCTGCTGACGGCATGACACACCGATGGTGTAAAGTTTTAGTTTATCTTGTTGCACAATATCATAACTTTAATATGCCACAATAAAAGAATGATATTATTGGATGTTCAAGCTTTGGAACCCGTCTTCTTTGATCTTAAAACTAGAGGCATAGCTATAGAGGGTGCTGAGGCAGCAGTTGTACCCGGCCCTGATGCTTGAGAGGATTCAATGGCTCTTTTTCCACAAAGAAGACACCAGTTCTATAAATGTCACAAGGTAATTGTGCAGGCCTGCTATAGAGTTTGCATAGATTTTGTAGGACCTATAAGATTCAAGCTTAAAAGTGTCTCTTTTTGTTACTTCATGGTTTCAGTCATAGTCAGACACCAATCTATACAGGAATTGAGCTGTCACTTGCTTGCTGATCACTCACGTGATTAATACTTTATGTATCAATGAACCTTTAAAACTCATTTATACTAGTAAGTTAATGAAACCAACAAATATTAATGTTAATTAATTGTCCCCATTTTTACAAATGTAAAGAAAAATAAGCAAGGTATGAATCAGCCTTGCCTCTATTATCTATTTTCTATGCCATGGAGACTTATAGATAGTTTGCTAGTTTCTCAGTAAAGATGCCAAACTGCATAAAGAGAGCTTAGACACAAAATCATTCTGCCTCCTTAAGCTGCGGTACAGAAAAGGACTAATGCTAAACTGCCACATCCTGCTCAATCAACCAAGAGCCCATCTGACATGCCTTGTTCATCTGGGATCAGTACCCTTCAAACCAGTAAGAGAGAATATATAAACCTGCCAAATTATCCAGTGGCTGACAGATTGATATCAACAGAACTCACTGTGCATGCAGGGCAACTAGGACATCTTTCATATCCTACTGCATATGTCCTGTTTCATTTCCAATTCTTATATTTTCTATATATGTATGTATGAACATTTCCTGTATGATTTTTTTGTTATTTAACTACAGTAGTTTCATAACCTACCTATACTTTAACTATCAAGGGGAGAATTGATGTGTCAGATTGCAGAGCTAGAAACAAAATCTTAGTGCATAATGCATATGATATACTGTATACTGTTATGCTAAAATTACAGCACTCTTTGTCATGTATTAGTGGCAAAAGTGAAATATATTTGCCAATCAGCGGTGCAATTACCTGTTCTAAAGCCTTTTGTGGCGTGTATTAGTAGAAAAAGAAAAAAATATATTTGCCGTTCAGCGGTGCAGTTATCTGTTCTAAAGCCTTTTGTGGCGTGTATTAGTAGAAAAAGAAAAATATATATTTGCTGATCAGCGGTGCAGTTATCTGTTCTAAAGCCTTTAGTGGCGTGTATTAGTAGAAAAAATAATAAAAATATTTGCCGCTCAGCGGTGCAGCTATCTGTTCTACAGCCTTTTGTGGTGTGTATTAGTGGAAAAGGAAAAAATATATTTGCTGCTCAGCGGTGCAGTTATCTGTTGTAAATTAGTGGCACAAAAAAGTATTTGCCATTATGTGGTGAAGTGAAAAAATTATAGCCCTTTTTGGCAAAAAAAAAAGGGCTTATTAGCTGTTGTTTGGTTAAGTGAGAAAATGACAGACTTTTTTGGGGTGTTTTAATTTCCTTTTTATTCATTTATCTGATCTAACAGAATGTCAGACAGAGAAGTGCCAGGCCCTGCACAGGGGAGTGGCAGAGGCCTAAATGTTTCTGGCGCAGGCACAGGTCGCAGCAGAATAAGGGGGCGTGGCAGCAGGAGTCGCAGTGAGAGGCCTGAGCTCCCGATATCATCTAGCGGTCGTGTCTTGACCAGCAACCCAGCGGTTCTTGAATGGTTGACTTGGTCATCTCTGTTTTGGATCCACTCCTATTTTTTTTTGGGCATTAGCAATACTGATGGATTATTGACCAAATGCTGACCGAGTGAAGTTGGATGCTCAACAGACAGCATCCATTTTTTGGGGGTTATTGTTCTGACGGATCAGAGGAAGTGCAAAATAATCAGTGACGGCAACACAAACTTACTGCTGACACCCTCTCCACTCTCTCGGGGGGCTCTACTTGTATAAGCTTTTAATAGAACAGGTTCTGTAGACATCTATGTTGAATCAGCTGAATACGGTGTAAAAGGAGTTTGCTTCTTCTTGGCACCAACATCGACCTGTAAGGCTGAGTTCATACTTCAGTTATTTGGTCAGTTTTGGCCCCATGACTGCCCAAATAAGTGAAGTGTGCAGTGATTCTAAGAGCAATGCCTGTCATCTGCATGTCATACAAACTCGCTGTATTATTTCACTACCACAGCACACACCCTATGTGTTACTGCAAGGCACAGTGTTCGATCACCACTAGAAAGGCTCTCTGCATCCAGGAAATATCAGTTTTTTAACTAAATTTGCCGCAAATAAATTTGGATTGAATCAATTTTTTCCCAAATTGTGCAGCATTTGTGTGCGGTTCTGCTGAGATACCGCAACTATACAGAGGAACAAACGCTATTAGAACAACTAATTGCAACTGGTCTGATATACCAGTTGACACCCAAAAAAACTGATCGAGGCAGGGGTGTAATATACCTATAATATACTTCCTATATAGTGCATTTGTATTGTGCAGCATTTGTGTGCGGTTCTGCTCAGATATCGCAGCTATACAGAGGGACCAATGCTATTGGAACAACTAATTGCTACTGGTGTGATATACCAGTTGCCCCCCCAAAAAACTGATTGAGGCAGGGGTGTTATATACCTATAATATAATTTCTATATAGTGCATTTGTATTGTGCAGCTTTTGTGTGCGGTTCTGCTGATACCGCAGCTGTACAGAGGGAACAATGCTATTGGAACAACTAATTGCAAATAAAACTGATTAAGGGGTTTAATATATCTGCTTTCAGCAAATACTCATGAAGGGGTTCTATATACCTGCTTACACAAATACTGCTCTTCTATAGGGACTTTGTCACAGTGTCATTTTGAAAATGAAAGGCAGAGGAAGAGGCAGGCCATTCTGCAGGGGTAGTAGGGGTCGGGCAGGTGCACCAGGTCAGAGCCTAAGTGTGAAGTTGGAGAAGGTGCGTGCGATTATGTGAAAGGACGCACCAGAGTTGTTTGAGTGGCTCACTCAGCATTCTGCTTCTGCACCCTCCTCATCCTATGTATCATCACTCTCCTCACTCTCTGCTATGTGCACCCCCAAAGAAACCACCATAGTCCCTCCAATGAAGTCAGAGGAATTATTTTGACATCCATTTCAAGACCTTACCTATGTGCAGTCATTCTTGGGATCGGATGAGAAAGAGGAGGTAGCAACGGCCACCATCCAGTAGTCTGACGACAGTACCCAGATCAGCCTAAGGAGGGTGGTCCCCGCTGTTGCTGCCTACTCCAAGATCTCTAATGTCAGTGGTGGTGAAGGTGACGATGATGACGTGTCAATGGACGTCACATGGGTGCCCACAAGAGAAGAAGAGGAGGGGAGTTCGGAGGGAGAGACGGAGCAGCAGATAGGGAGGAGAAGTAGGCAGAACTCGCAGTGCACAGGAGGCAAAAAGCAGACTGCTAATGTATGTGGAGCGTGCCATCCACCATGCACGGTCATATCTGGCACTCCCAGGACGCCGGCACATGGCTCCGCAGTGTGGGAGTTTTTTAACGTGTCAGCTGCTGACAATAGTGTTGCTGTCAACGCATAAGTCGCGGTAGGCCCAACACTTACCTAATGACCACCGCCTTAAGGGGTCAGTACGATTATAGCAATACCAAATACATATAATTTTTCATGTTTTTCTACTTTTGTGTAATAAAACCCCTTTTTTTAAAGGAAAAAAAAATCATTTTGAATCACTGTTTTCCAAGAGCCATAACTTTTTACTTTTTCTTTCAATGGAGTTGTGTGAGGGTTTGATTTTTGCAGGATGACTTTTAGTTTTCTTTGGTATTATTTTGGGGTAAATCACTCTTTTTGAATGCTTGTTATTAAGTTTTTTCAGTGACAACTAAGAATAAATGATCAAATATTTTTTTTTTTATAGCATTCATCGTAAGGGCTCATTTACATGCTATTTACGTAGTGTAGGTCATTAACGATGCATCGATACCGAACATATGGGCTTACATGCCGCTTTACTCGCGCCAGGCACCATAAAGCGTTAAATAGCCCGGATCGACAGTCCTGCCAGTCTGGGTTATTAGAGCAGGAGCAGCGACCCAGCCTAAGGCCCCTTAGTGATCCCTGTAAAAAGGAATGTGGGTTGTCACTAAGGGGTTAAGTAAACAGAAGACAGAAAGCGTTGCTTTAGAGCTATTTTTCTAATAGAAATGTATAATTTCAGTAATTAATGTATATTATAAAAATGGTCAATATCCCTTGGTAGTCAGCCCAAAAACTGCTACAAAACATACCTTACATTCTCATATTTCACTACTGACTTTTAAGATCTTAATGCAATCTAATATATAAAGCTGAGTGTGTGTGTGTGTGTATGTATGTCCGCTAAAGGAATCCGCACCGCCACATTTACAATCACAAAATTTGGCACACAGGTACATCAGGTGTCCGGGGAGGTTTTAGAGCAGGTGTCAGCTCTCTAGGATGTACGGTTCCTGAGATATTCCCAAAAAATGCATCAGCCAATAGAAGCTCTCAGGTCCTTCAGCCTCCACATACAGTTTTACTTCAGGTTTCCATAACAACCCAGCCATTTATTTTCATTGCTGCAGATGAGTTTTAAAGGAAATCTGTCACCAGGATAATCGCTATTGAAGTAAAGCCATGGCCTAATAGCACTTAGTACCTTATTTCAAGATTTGCCTTTGTTCCAGCAATAGATGTTTTTATCACTCTTGCAGGGGCATCACTCTTGCAGGAAGGAGCCCAGACACGCCCCCTGCCACAAGGTGTCCACCCTCAAAAGACTTAAAACCCCGCCTTCAGGCCCCGCTAAGCCAGGCCCCTGACCCTCCCACTCCTGAGATGGTGGGGATTGAAAAAATTAAGGTAAAAATCAACTTCTGTCAGCTGCAGAGGTGGGAGAGAGGGTGACTTTCTCCCTGCAGCTCACACTCATTTAGGCTCCACCACACTTAGGCTCCATTCAAGCGTCCATAGTGCATTGCGGATCCGCAATACACCCGGCCGGCACCCCCATAGAAATGCCTATTCTTGTCCGCAATTGCGAACAAGAATAGGACATGCTCTATTTTTTTACGGAGCTGCAGACCGGAAGATCGGGGCCGCGCTCCGGAAATCCGGATGCGGACAGCACACTGTGTGCTGTCCGCATCTTTTCCGGCCTCATAGAGAAGGAATGGGTCCGCACCTGTTCCGTATAATACGGACATGTGAATGGACCCTTAGAGTGAGCTGTTCAAAAGGACACGCCCCCGATCCAGTTAGGCCACGACCCCTCCCACTCCTCAGTCGACTGAGATTGAAAAAAATGAAGTTAAAAATCAACTTCTAGGTCCCGCTAAGCCACGCCCATATCTGGTTAGGCCATGCCCCCTCCACTCCTTAGCCGACAGGGATTTAAAAAATGAAGGTAAAAATCAACTTCTGTAAGTTGCAGAGTTGGGAGGGATGGTGACTTTCTCCCTGCAGATCACACTCAGACAGCACAGTGCTGCTGTCTTAGAGTGAGCTGTTCAAAAGGACACATCCCCGATTCAGTAAAGGCCACTGTTAAGGGGGTGGGCCCCTGTGGAGGTCACTGTCAAGGGGGTGGTATGCTGTGAAAATCACTGTTAAAGGGGAACGCTGCTGTAAAGGTCAAAGTTAAGGGGGTGGGCTGCTGTGGAGGTCCAATTTTAAGGGACGGGGTGCTGTGTGGGGGGGTCAGTGTTAAAGGGTTTCTACCACTTCATTTTCACATAATTAGCTTTCAGACGCTAGCGATCCGCTAGTGTCTGCTCTCCCAAACAATCCTAATATAACTGTTTATTGTCCTGCCGTTTCGCTAAAAATCGAACTTATATAGATATGCTAATGAGCCTCTAGGTGCTATGGGGGCGTCATTAGCACCTAGAGGCTCGGTCTACCTTCACAAACTGCCGCCGCCCAGCGCGTACCTCCAGCCCGCCCATCTCCTCCGGAATGCGATCAAGCGGACGAATTCTCGCGCATGCGACGTGCGCGTCTGTATTCGGCGCATGAGCAGTGAATGTCTGACCGCTTCCCTGCTCAGACATCTCCACTGCGCCTGCGCCGATGACGTCATAGTGCTCCGAGGAACAGGCGCAGTGGAGATATCTGTCCATGGAAGCGGTCAGACATTCACTGCACATGCGCCGAATACAGACGCGCACGGCGCATGCGCGAGAATTCGTCCACTTGATCGCATTCCGGAGAAGATGGGCGGGCTGGAGGGATGCGCTGGGCGGCGGCAGTTTGTGAAGGTAGACCGAGCCTCTAGGTGCTAATGACGCCCCCATAGCACCTAGAGGTTCATTAGCAAATCTATATAAGTTAGATTTTTAGCGAAACGGCAGGACAATAAACAGTTATATTAGGATTGTTTGGGAGAGCAGACACTAGCGGATCGCTAGTGTCTGAAAGCTAATTATGTGAAAATGAAGTGGTAGAAACCCTTTAAGGGGTGGGGGACTGTGGAGGTCACGGTTTTGGGGGCGAGGTGCTGTAGATGTCACTGTTATAGTGGATAGTGTTGATATCTTTTAACAACACACACAAACATTAAATGAAAAAGATTAAATATACCCGAGCAAAGACAGGTCCTTCAGCTAGTGACTTTATAAAAAAACAGGCTTGATTAAATTTTTTAAGCTTATTCTACAGAATGCATATGGTATTCCCAGCTAGAACAGGAGTAAACTGTTGGAATGCATTTGCTGCATAAGGTTTTGGGATGGTGATCACTTGAAAATGCATTCTTAATTGTTCTTATTAGAAGGGTGCACTGTGGTTATGTTCTTGCAGTTGTATAGATGGAGACCCTTATACAGGTTAACATATGTAACCCATAGGGTAGGAAAATAGACATACAACTACTGTAGTCTCCTCTTGTCATGGCCCCATAGTAGCTTCATGGGTTTGATCTAATGTTATGTAGGCAGAATAGGTTGAATATGCCAACAAGTAAAAAATATCGGAATATAATGGTGAATATAGACTGGACTTCTATGGGCTTCTACAAGGCAACAGCATTAACCCTTATGTGAGACTGTTGAAATCTTTACAAATAAGTCAGGAATAAAAGTATTTGCAGGGCGGTTGTGACATTCATTTTATTTTGCCATTTAGCACATTAGTATATAAATCAGACAACATCCCACTGGCAGTAATTATCTGAGAAATAAAGTAAGAAGAAACAATTATAGCTTTTTTTAATTGTCACAACAGGTTTCAATTCATCATTGTTTTGTTTTCATAGTCACAGACCAAGCAAGACTATTAACCGGCTGCGTGATGTTCCACTATAATTATATCAACTATATTATCAGGTTGTTTGCTTTCATGGAAGAAAAATTGTACTAAGGGACTAGATGCAAAGTCACAATGAAATTATTTCAAGGTTTGTCAGGTTAAATTTCTAATGCAAGATGTGTTATGTTCTCTCTTGATAAACCTCCTCCCAGATGTTTCACTTAATGTGTGTTTTCTGTATCCACAGTTAGCATTATAATTGTGATTTACAACCTTACAGGACAATTTTGACTGTAGGATTCTAATGTATCGTTAAATTATTGATACTGTGTTGTGTGGTACATATATATATATATATATATATATATATATACAGTACAGACCAAAATTTGGACACACCTTCTCATTCAAAGAGTTTTCTTTATTTTCATGACTATGAAAATTGTAGATTCACACTGAAGGCATCAAAACTATGAATTAACACATGTGGAATTATATTCATAACAAACAAGTGTGAAACAACTGAAAATATGTCATATTTTAGGTTCTTCAAAGTAGCCACCTTTTGCTTTGATTACTGCTTTGCACACTCTTGGCATTCTCTTGATGAGCTTCAAGAGGTAGTCCCCTGAAATGGTTTTCACTTCACAGGTGTGCCCTGTCAGGTTTAATAAGTTGGATTTCTTGCCTTATAAATGGCGTTGGGACCATCAGTTGCTTTGAGGAGAAGTCAGGTGGATACACAGCTGATAGTCCTACTGAATAGACTGTTAGAATTTGTATTATGGCAAGAAAAAAGCAGCTAAGTAAAGAAAAACAAGTGGTCATCATTACTTTAAGAAATGAAGGCCAGTCAGTCAGCCGAAAAATTGGGAAAACTTTGAAAGTAAGGGCTATTTGACCATGAAGGAGAGTGATGGGGTGCTACGCCAGATAACCTGGCCTTCACAGTCACCGGACCTGAACCCAATCGAGATGGTTTGGGGTGAGCTGGACCGCAGAGTAAAGGCAAAAAGGGCCAACAAGTGCTAAGCATCTCTGGGAACTCCTTCAAGACTGTTGGAAGACCATTTCAGGGGACTACTTCTTGAAGCTCATCAAGAGAATGCCAAGAGTGTGCAAAGCAGTAATCCAAGCAAAAGGTGGCTACTTTGAAGAACCTAGAATATGACATATTTTCAGTTGTTTCACACTTGTTTGTTATGTATATAATTCCACATGTGTTAATTCATAGTTTTGATGCCTTCATAGTCATGAAAATAAAGAAAACTCTTTGAATGAGAAGGTGTGTCCAAACTTTTGGTCTGTACTGTATATATATAAATTAGCCAATGAAAAAGTATCCCGCCTCCAGTGATGGTAGATGAACGAGCAAGTGGAAGGCCCGATGAAGGACCCTGGCGGCTGTTCTCGGAACAGCCTGCTCCCGGTGACCGCATTTGATTTCAGACCGGCTCCCGACACAGGCACAGGTAAGGGCTTACCTGTGCATCGCCGGACGGGTGAGTCAAGATGACAGTCCGCATGTGTTCGCTGGCGAACACTGTGAACTGACCATCACTGCCCACGAGGCACAAAAGATGCCAAAAGCGGTTCCCATTCACATTGATGCATCTTTAGGCACGTTGGATTATGTTGGCTGATACTGCTTGCAGCTCTTCAACAGTGACGCTGAAGAAGAAAAAATTTCCTGCCTTTTCCAACAGGATGGGACAACATGCCACACCTCACAGAACTCACTGGCACGGGTTTCTGAACTGTTTGCGGGGGAGCGAACTGTGAGCAAGGTGTAATGGCCACCACATTCACCAGACTTGTCCATGTGCAATTTTTACCTGTGGGGAAATTTAAAACAGAAAGAGTCCACTAACAATCCACATCGCCTGGATGAACTCAAGGAAAACATCACAAACACAATCCGCAGCATCACTGCTGCAAGCACTATCAGCCAACATAATCTGATGTGCCCAAAGATGCAGAGATGTGAACATGGACCACTTTCAGCATCTTTTGTAACTTGTGGGTAATTAAAAAAGAAATCAATTTGCACATTCATCCATATTATCGCTGGAGGCAGGCTTCTTTTTGTGGGCCACCATATACACTCACCTAAAGAATTATTAGGAACACCTGTTCTATTTCTCATTAATACAATTATCTAGTCAACCAATCACATGGCAGTTGCTTCAATGCATTTAGGGGTGTGGTCCTGGTCAAGACAATCTCCTGAACTCCAAAATGAATGTCAGAATGGGAAAGAAAGGTGATTTAAGCAATTTTGAGTGTGGCATGGTTGTTGGTTCCAGACGGGCCAGTCTGAGTATTTCACAATCTGCTCAGTTACTGAGATTTTCACGCACAACCATTTCTAGGGTTTAAAAAGAATGGTGTGAAAAGGGAAAAACATCCAGTAGGCGGCAGTCCTGTGGGCAAAAATGCCTTGTGGATGCTAGAGGTCAGAGGAGAATGGGCCGACTGATTCAAGCTGATAGAAGAGCAACGTTGACTGAAATAACCACTCGTTACAACCGAGGTATGCAGCAAAGCATTTGTGAAGCCACAACACACACAACCTTGATGCGGATGGGCTACAACAGCAGTAAACCCCACCGGGTACCACTCATCTCCACTACAAATAGGAAAAAGAGGCTACAATTTGCACGAGCTCACCAAAATTGGACTGTTGAAGACTGGAAAAATGTTGCCTGGTCTGATGAGTCTCGATTTCTGTTGAGACATTCAAATGGTAGAGTCCGAATTTGGCATAAACAGAATGAGAACATGTATCCATCCTCTGATGGCTACTTCCAGCAGGATAATGCACCATGTCACAAAGCTCGAATCATTTTAAATTGGTTTCTTGAACATGACAATGAGTTCGCTGTACTAAAATGGCCCCCACAGTCACCAGATCTCAACACAATAGAGCATCTTTGGGATGTGGTGGAACGGGAGCTTTGTGCCCTGGATGTGCATCCCTCAAATCTCCATCAACTGCAAGATGCTATCCTATCAATATGGGCCAACATTTCTAAAGAATGCTATCAGCACCTTGTTGAATCAATGCCACGTAGAATTAAGGCAGTTCTGAAGGCAAAAAGGGGTCCAACACCGTATTAGTATGGTGTTCCTAATAATTCTTTAGGTGAGTGTATATATATATATATATATATATATAGTAATGTTCGTAAGCGGGGTAGGTGACACAGACGCAGCAGTCCCAATGCAGTAATGTAGAGATTTATTTCAACTCCACAGGGTTCAGCAAGATAACAGAAATAAACAAACCAAAAACACATTTGCCTGGTTCGGCTAAACAGAAGTAACGGCAAAACGCATTCACCTGGCTCAGCCGGTATAATGACTGAGGCCCCTGCCTCACTCTCCCAGGGTATGGTAACACTCGGTTCTGTTACCAGCCTGTAGACTGCTGGTGTATCTCAGCTGGGTTGTTTGCAGAGACACTGCTGGTTCCCTCAGACTTTTATGCACCTTTAATGAGGGACTCTTTCCTCAGCTGAGCGGGCTGAGTCTCTGTAATGGAGTGGGAGTGGTGAATCCCACCACCACATATTCCCCACTCCAAAAAAGCCCTGATTTTACCATTTACCAACAGTTCAGCAACTAGGCTGCTGAACAAAACAACATTATCCGGCTTTTAATATCTCGCCCAGCAACAAACTTTATCAGAGCAGGGAGAGAAGCTGACATCACAGGTCATGTGACCCTCAGTCAAATCTTATAAACCATGCACTGCAGATAAAGTGAGTTAATTGTAAAGTTGTTATATTTGCCTAGTTAGGAACATAGAAAGAATAAAAAAATTAACTCAGACAACCCCTTTTACAATGACCTCCACAGTGCCCTGAACCTTACCAGTAACCTCCACAGCGCCTGCCTCTTTAACAGTGACTTTCGATGGCTTTTGCCGAGCCGAGGTGAAGAGTCCCAAGCCATAATTTATTTGCGAAAAAGGCAGTACCAGCCTGCAGACATATGTAGAACAGAAGGTGGGCCAGTCCTTGAGCCTGTTGGTGTCTGCTAAAGTGCACGGCAGCACCGATGTGTGGAGCTGTAACTACGGTCAAGGACAATATATGTGGTTCCTGCCCAGCCACACCAGCAACTTGATCAGGTGACGCAGCTTCCTCCTACATGTTCTCACGCCGTTGGTCCTGAGACAATAACGGCCTCTGCCTCCTCATCCTCCACAGTGTCTTCAGCCTCCACTGCAAGGACAATCGCAGTGCTCCTCCAGCATACCATATGTGCAGGGCACGGTGGTGTCACAATGTTCTGCACCTTGTTTGCCTGTGCAAACACAGTCACACAGAGGAGGAACTGCTCTGTGTCCTTCATCAAGAAATCGAATGCTGGCTTTCTCCGCGACAACTCAAAATTGGAACCAAGTTGACCGACAATGGGAAGAACATGGTGTCGGCGCTGAGAAATCTAGTTGTAAAGCGGTTCCTGAAGTATTTACCCCATCTGTAAGACATCCTGAAAATGGCCAGAAAACTTTGCATGCACTTCAACCATTCATACACTGCAAAGCACACCTTCCTTGAGCTGCATATGCAGAACGGCATCCCCCTACATAGGCTGATATGCAACATTTCCACCCGTTAGAATTCCACCCTCCATATGTTGGACCGATTATATGAACAGAGAAAGGCCATAAACGATTTCTTGATGATACAGGCGGACGGAGGTACTCCTCTATGTAACTTAGATGTTAGCCAGTGGCAGCTCATGCGTGACACCTGCCGTTTGCTCGGGCCCTTTGAGGAGGCCACTTTATATGTCAGTCGCCAGGACTACGGGATGAACAACGTCATTCCACTGATTCATGTCCTGGAACAGATGCTGCTAAATCTGGTTGGCCAGGGGACAGGAGACGTGGCGACAATATCTCACTGCCACATGATCCCTGTGGGGGCTGAACTACAGGAGGAACAGGAGGACATTCGAGCACAAGCAATGCGTAGAGAAATAGGTAGTTTTTCTACACAGGTGACAGGAGAGGAGGAACAGGAGCAGCCGGAGGAGCTACAGGGCAATAAGGAAGATGAGGCAGATGACCCAGACACGCCATAGCAGTGTGCAGTGGAGATGGAGACAGGTAGTCCCTCCGAGTCACTTGCGCAAATAGCCCGATGCATGCTCAGTTGCTTGTGTAGTGACAGCCGAATTGTCACCATTTCGCAGAGGGAGGACTACTAGCTCTCCACCATGTTAGACCCTCACTACTGGACTAAAGTGGGGGCCTTTTTTTATACCCGCTGAAAGGGAGGACAAAATGAACTACTATCGAGACATCCTATGTAGTCAGTTGGCCGCTGTCTATGTGCACCATCTTGCATCCGTACGCAGGTTTGACCGGGGGGCCCTCTGCGCTCACGCTCCACTGCCATGGATGCTGCTCCATCAGCAGCAACTGAACTCTAGAGTGGCAGGTAAGCAGTTTTCTTCCCCCGCCTACTGAAAAAACTACTCACCAGCAGCAGCAGGTAGACATAGATCAGAACCTGAACCAGCAGTTTGTGGCATACTTGGACTATACCCTGCCCCCCCCCCCCCCCACATCACACAAGATCTCCTGGACTACTGGGCATCCAAACTCGATTTGTGGCCGCAACTGGCCAAGTTTGTTCTGGACAAGCTTTACTGTCCAGCCAGCAGTGTCGCATCAGAGCGGGTGTTTAGTTCGGAGGGAGTCATAGTTACCCCAAGGAGAACTCGCCTGTCCATCCAAAATGTAGAGAAACTGACCTTTGTGAAGTTGAATCAGATGTGGATCAGCCAGGATTTCCACACACCAGTACCTGATACATCAGACTAGATCATCCAAGGTGCCACACTTGTCAAAAGAGACCTGTTTCTTCTGGCTACCTGCCTCAGCTACTATTCTGATGCTGCCACCCACCTGATGCCACACACCTGCTGCCAGGTGCTCCTACTGCCACCCACCATCTTCAGCTGGTACTGGTATTGCCCCCTACCTCATAACTATGTCACTGGGCCCCTCTGTGGTCTCCTCATGCTGCTGCCAGCTCACCACTATGTCACTGGGCCATTTTGCGGTCTCCTCATGCTGCTGCCACCTCACCACTCTGTGGTCTCCTGATGCTTCTGCTAGCTCACCACTATGTCACTGGGCCACTCTGTGGTCTCCTCATGCTGCTGCTACCTCACCACTCTGTGGTCTTCTCATGCTACTGCCAGCTTACCACTCTGTCACAGGTGTATTGTGTGGTCTCCTCATGCTGCTGCCACCTCAACACTCTGTCACTGGGCCACTCTGTGGTCTCCTCATGCTGCTGGCAGCTCACCACTATGTCATTGGGCCACTCTGTGGTCTCCACATGCTGCTTCCAGCTCATCACTATGTCACTGGACCACTCTATGGTCTCCTTATGCTGCTGCCACCTCACCACTCTGTGGTATCCTCATGCTGCTGCCAGCTTACCACTATGTCACTGGGCCACTCTGTGGTTTCCTCATGCTGCTGCCACCTCACCACTCTGTGGTTTCCTCATGCTGCTGCCACCTCTACAGTCTGTCACTAGGCCATTCTGTAGTCTCCTCATGCTGCTGCCACCTCACCACTCTGTCACCTCATCACTCTGTGGTCTCCTCATACTGCTGCCACATCAACACTCTGTCCCTGGGCCACTCTGTGGTCTCCTCATGCTGCTGCCACCTCACCACTGTGTGGTCTCCTCATGCTTCTGCCAGCTCACCACTCTGTCACTGGGCTACTCTTTGGTCTCCTCATGCTGCTTTCACCTCCCTACTGTGTCACTGGTCCACTCTGTGGTCTCCTCATGCTACTGACAGCTCATCAGTATGTCACTGGGCCACTCTGTGGTCTCCTCATGCTGCTGCCCCCTCACCACTCTGTTGTCTCCTCATGCTGCTGCCAGCTTTCCACTCTGTCACTGGGCCACTCTGTGGTCTCCTCATCCCCTAATCCCTTATGATTTCGTAGCCAAAAGCAGGAGTGGGTACAAAACACAGAAGACATGCAAAGATTCCATTCATATGTCATCTCTGTTTTGGATCCACTCCTGTTTTTTTTTTTTTTTGGCTTCAGCAATACAGATGGATTACTGACCAAATGCTGACTGACTGAAGATGGATGCTCAACAGACAGGATCCGTTTTTTGGGGTAATTGTTCTGACAGATCAGAGGAAGGGCAAAATAATCAGTGACATCAACACAAACTTACTGCTGGCACCCTCTCAACTCGGTAAGTGGGCTTTACTTGTATAACCTTTTAATAGAAAAGGTTCTGTAGAAATCTATGTGGAATCAGCTGACAACTGTGTAAAAGGAGTGCGCTCTTTAGTAGTAAGATCTTGGGCCTCTGCACGGTTCTTTATACCTGCCGCTGTAAGGCTGAGTTCACACTTGAGTTATTTGGTCAGTTTTGGCCCCATATGTGCCCATATAAGTGAAGAAAGCAGTGATTCTAAGAGCATGCCTGTCATCTGCATGTCATAATAATTCACAGTATTTTTTCATTACCATAGCTGACTCCCTATGCATGCTTCTGCAAGGAACAGTGTTCTACACCACTATAAAGGCTCTATGCATTCAGGAAATAGACGTTTTTTAACGAGATTCACCACAAATAAATTTCGGTGATCAGACTGAATAGAATTTTTGATAAATTTGCTAATTTCTTGAAATTATATAAATATATCATATTGAGGACATCATTATGTTTGATCATATTTGGGGAATATCACTTATTACCTATGTTTGTAGGATTTACTAATTCTACTGTAGTTTGTCAATGTATATTTCTAATGACAATTCATTGGCATTGGTATGGCCTTCCCATATATAATCTCAAAAATGAACAACATTCCAGTATTAAAACCTACTAGTAGAATGACCCGGCTTTGCACGGGTATAGTTGATCTATTTCATTTAATGTTTGTGTATGTCGTTAAACGATATCAACAGTATCCATTATAAAAGTGACATCTATAGTACCCCGGCCCTTTAACAGTGGCATCCACAGCGGCCTGCTGCTTTAACAGTAACATCCACAGCTCCCTACCCTTTAACTGTGACCTTCACAGCATACTGCCCCCTTAACAGTGACCTCCATAGCAGCCCGCCCCTTTAACAGGGACCTCCACAGCAGCCGCCCCTTTATTAGTGGCCTCCACAATACCCCATCTCCTTAGCAGTGATTTCCACAACACCCCGTCCCCTTAACAGTCGCCTCTACAGCAATCTGCCCTTTAACACTGACCTCCATAGCGGACCGTCCCCTTAACTATGACCTCCACAGCAGCTTGCCCTTAGGGTGGCCAGAGGTCCGGTTTTAGACTGGACAGTCCGGCTTTCAGACTCTCTGTCTTACATCTGGAGCCTGGATGGACACAGGGATGTCCTTTTGAACAGCTCACTCTTAGACAGCAGCACTGTGCTGTCTAAGCGTGAGCTTCAGGGAATAAGTCACTCTCCCTCCCACCCCTGCAGCTGACAGAAGTTAATTTTTACCTTAATTTTTTCAATCCCCGTCGGATGTGGAGTGAGAGGGTGCGCGGTCTTAGCGGGGCAGGGGTGCGGCTGCCTTTTGAGAGTGGATTGAATGGCCACCCTACCTGCCCCCTTAACTGTGACCTCCACAGCACTCCACTCCCTTAACAGTGTCATCCATAGTGCCCTGCCCTTTTAAAGGAAATCTGTTACCAGGATAATCGCTTTTGAAGTAAAGCCATAGCATAATAACACTTAGTACCTTATTTCTAGATGTCCCTTTGTTTTAGCAATAGATGTTTTCTATCTTCTGAAAATCCAGTTTATTTGATATGCAAATAAGCCAGTAAGGTGCCCAGAGGGACGTCACTCTTGCTGGAAGGAGTCCAGGCGTGCCTCCTGCTAGTGCCCAAGCCCGCCCTGATGCTGGAAGCAGGGAAAACGGGGGCATGAATTATGGCGTGAATGTATGTGATGTAGGAGGGGTGGGGGAACACATTGTGGCAGGAGGCGTGCCAGGGCTCCTTCTTGCAAGAATAACAACCCTCTGGGCACCTTACTGGCTCATTTGCATACAAAATAAACTGGGTTTTCAGAGCATAAAAAAACATCTATTGCTGGAACAAAGGCAAATCTGGAAATAAGATAGTAGGTGCTATTAGGCCATGGCTTTACTTCAATAGCGAATATCCTGGTGACAGATTTCCTTTAAAGCTGAACTATGGCAAGTGAAGAAAAATGGCTGTGTTGTTATGGACCCTGGGTTGTATGTGGAGACTAAGTGCCTGCGAGCTTCTATTGGCTGATAAGGGTCATGTGACCAGGTTTCTATTGGCTAATGCATTTTTTTGGGGAATATCTCAGGAATGGTACGTCCTAGAGAGCTGAAGCCCTGTCTAAAACCTTCCCAGACACCTGATGTACCTGTGTGCCAAATTTTGTGATTATAAATGTGAAGGTGTGGATTCATTTAGCGGATATACATACACACACATACATAAACTCAGCTTTATATATTAGATGTTTGTAGGCTGGTGAATGACATGTCATAACAGAAACAAGACATTCCTTTGAGTGTCCATTCATTCACATACAATGCCTACAATGTCTGATAACTGCTACCTGGGAATAAAAAACAACATGCTAGGAAACAGGACAGTTGGTAACCCATTAAAATAAATATTGATATAGATTAGCTGTATAGAAATCAATCGATTCACCACTTTCTGAGAGCCATGCTCTATGTGTCAAGAATAGAAGTAATTTTATTTACCATTGAGGAACACATGGCATCTCTGTAACTCCTACATCTTTTAGCACTTTACAATAGTAAGACTTCTTTTCATCTTTTCCTCCCTTGTACATTTTTTGTCACTTTCAAAAGACATACAAGTAAACACAGTTGTCTCATATTAATACAGAGGATCCCCATGAACATGAAAAGTACAATAGAGATGAACAAAATGTTGTTTTATTTATGGATGAGGATGTCTGGTTCAGTTTTCTAATAAAATGTGAACATTGTAGATCAGTATTTTCCTGAGAAAGGTTGTATCTATTCACTACAAGAGTGGTAGCATGCTCCTTAGATTTCTGAATTTCTGCTTAGGCGCTTGCCACCAGCACAACACATTGAGCAGTAACAGTGGAATGAGAGGCCAATATACAGTACAGACCAAAAGTTTGGACACACCTTCTCATTCAAAGAGTTTTCTTTATTTTCATGACTATGAAGGCATCAAAACTATGAATTAACACATGTGGAATTATATACATAACAAACAAGTGTGAAACAACTGAAAATATGTCATATTCTAGGTTCTTCAAAGTAGCCACCTTTTGCTTTGATTACTGCTTTGCACACTCTTGGCATTCTCTTGATGAGCTTCAAGAGGTAGTCCCCTGAAATGGTCTTCCAACAGTCTTGAAGGAGTTCCCAGAGATGCTTAGCACTTGTTGGCCCTTTTGCCTTCACTCTGCGGTCCAGCTCACAACAAACCATCTCGATTGGGTTCAGGTCCGGTGACTGTGGAGGCCAGATCATCTGGCGCAGCACCCCATCACTCTCCTTCATGGTCAAATAGCCCTTACTTTCAAAGTTTTCCCAATTTTTCGGCTGACTGACTGACCGTCATTTCTTAAAGTAATGATGGCCACTCGTTTTTCTTTACTTAGCTGTTTTTTTCTTGCCATAATACAAATTCTAACAGTCTATTCAGTAGGACTATCAGCTGTGTATCCACCTGACTTCTCAACGCAACTGATGGTCCCAACCCCATTTATAAGGCAAGAAATCCCACTTATCAAACCTGACAGGGCACACCTGTGAAGTGAAAACCATTTCAGGGGACTACCTCTTGAAGCTCATCAAGAGAATGCCAGGAGTGTGCAAAGCAGTAATCAAAGCAAAAGGTGGCTACTTTGAAGAACCTAGAATATGACATATTTTCAGTTGTTTCACACTTGTTTGTTATGTATATAATTCCACATGTGTTAATTCATAGTTTTGATGCCTTCAGTGTGAATCTACAATTTTCATAGTCATGAAAATAAAGAAAACTCTTTGAATGAGAAGGTGTGTCCAAACTTTTGGTCGGTACTGTATATCTTAGAATATAGCCTAGAATTGAAGACTCTAAAAGTGGTTCTGGAGTGTAATAATATTACAGGTTATAGCTACTAGAGAGGGGTCGTTAATCCAGGGAGTTATTCTAATTTGCCTGATTGGAGTCGGGAAGGAATTTTTCCCCCCTTAAGTGGGGAAAATTGTCTGGTACCTAAAAGGATAACAGGCCGAACTGGATGGACAAATGTCTTTTTTTGGCCTTATATACTACTTATATACTACTTGTATATGTTACTATGTTACTATGTTATGAACTACTAGAAGGAATCCCAAGGTCACAATATATCCGTATCCTTAGTCTATCCTCTAATATAAAAACATCCTTGCAACCAAGATAACCAAAATTCAAATAAGTTCAGGGTCTGGCAGTAGTTCGAAACAAATGGATATCAAGGAAGACTAGTCTCTTTAGATATTGGTGAAATTGAGTGAGGAATGAGGATTGTGCAGAGAACTCTCACACATGATATCAACAAGAAACAAATGCCTTAAATGTGAGGATTACTGTAGAATCACAACACAACCTCAAAATTTCCTGATTAGATCTGCTTATATTTTCGTGACAATCAGAACATAGCCCTGGACTTTGTTTTGCAATGAGAAACATTAAGGTTGTGTGGTGGTAATGCCATCATTATACTATGAATCTTTAGCAACCAAATGTAATTGTGTAGCCCTAGCCTTAAACTTTTCACTGATAAGGACCAATGTAACAGACTTGCCAAGACTAGAATACAAGGGCAAAAAAACTGAATCTTAACGTTAATATGTCAAAATTGTACATTCAACATTCACGGTGCAGCACCTGTTTGAATGTACAGTTCCAAGAAAAAGTATGTGAACCCTTTGGAATGATATGGATTTCTGCACAAATTGGTCATAAACTTTGATCTGATCTTCATCTAAGTCACAACAATAGACAATCACAGTCTGCTTAAACTAATAACACACAAAGAATTAAATGTTACCATGTTTTTATTGAACACACCATGTAAACATTCACAGTGCAGGTGGAAAAAGTATGTGAACCCCTAGACTGATGACATCTCCAAGAGCTAATTGGAGTGAGGTGTCTGCCAACTGGTGTCCAATCAATGAGATGAGATTGGAGGTGTTGGTTACAGCTGCCCTGCCCTATAAAAAAACACACACCAGTTCTGGGTTTGCTTTTCACAAGAAGCATTGCCTGATGTGAATGATGCCTCGCACAAAAGAGCTCTCAGAAGACATACGATTAAGAATTGTTGACTTGCATAAAGCTGGAAAGGGTTATAAAAGTATATCCAAAAGCCTTGCTGTTCACCAGTCCACGGTAAGACCGTTGTGCACGTCTGATCTGCAACTACATGAAACGTTTGGATGAAGTTATTGCTGCCAAAGGAGGTTCAACCAGTTATTAAATCCAAGGGTTCACATACTTTTTCCACCTACACTGTGAATGTTTACATGGTGTGTTCAATAAAAACATGGTAACATTTAATTCTTTGTGTGTTATTAGTTTAAAGGGGTTGTCCGGGATTGGGGACATTTGTCTGTTAGTAATCTAATAACATAAACATTACAAACATGCATGTGGTACCTTTAGAACATATTGCTGAAGCCCTGTTTTCCTGCTTTCAATTCATGGCCGGAAGTGAGTCTTTTCTTATCTTCAGTGACGTACCGAGTCCCTGGCAGGCGAGCATAGCTTCCTCTTCCTCTGCTCAGGGAGCCCGGTGACGTCACTGGCAGTCTAGATAATTATGCAGAGAGGTTGGAGGGGCTGTAACTTGTCCGGCCGTCATTGGGCTAAGCCCCGCCCCCAGTCGGTGACGTCACCGGCCCATCAGCATTACAATGAATGGAGGAGGCTTGTTAGCATAGAAAACTCCTCCCATTAGAATTACTAGCTAATGGGGCAGAAGGCTTTAGAAAGGAGGAACTCCTTTCACCACAGGATTGCATGGCCATGCTAATTGCATATATTGCATTTAGACAATGGCATGTTGATTGTGTAAAAAAATAAAAATTAAAACAATGGCTCAGTTGAAAGAAAAGGTAATAATAGTGTAATCAGTCTGCTTTTTTTTTTTGTTGATTTGAAATAAACGGATAATCCTATTTATGTAATGAGGCTGCTTTTGTCTAGTTTAAAATAATTTTTCTAGCCCCGTACTTGTGTTTTGGAATGAATCTTTTTTGCACATTCTCCTTTTGGAGTTGCAGTGTGTGCATTTCACTTTCCTGTGGTTATACATCGGTTTTAACTGATTGCCAGGTCAGTATATAAGGTTTACCTTGAAATATATATATATATATATATATATACAGTACAGACCAAAAGTTTGGACACACCTTCTCATTCAAAGAGTTTTCTTTATTTTAATGCCTATGAAAATTGTAGATTCACACTGAAGGCATCAAAACTATGAAAACACATGTGGAATTATATACATAACAAACAAGTGTGAAACAACTGAAAATATGTCATATTCTAGGTTCTTCAAAGTAGCCACCTTTTGCTTTGATTACTGCTTTGCACACTCTTGGCATTCTCTTGATGAGCTGCAAGAGGTAGTCCCCTGAAATGGTTTTCACTTCACAGGTGTGCCCTGTCAGGTTTAATAAGTGGGATTTCTTGCCTTATAAATGGGGTTGGGATCATCAGTTGCGTTGAGGAGAAGTCAGGTGGATACACAGCTGATAGTCCTACTGAATAGACTGTTAGAATTTGTATTATGGCAAGAAAAAAGCAGCTAAGTAAAGAAAAACGAGTGACCATCATTACTTTAAGAAATGAAGGTCAGTCAGTCAGCCGAAAAATTGGGAAAACTTTGAAAGTAAGGGCTATTTGACCATGAAGGAGAGTGATGGGGTGCTGCGCCAGATGACCTGGCCTCCACAGTCACCGGACCTGAACCCAATCGAGATGGTTTGGGGTGAGCTGGACCGCAGAGTGAAGGCAAAAGGGCCAACAGGTGCTAAGCATCTCTGGGAACTCCTTCAAGACTGTTGGAAGACCATTTCAGGGGACTACCTCTTGAAGCTCATCAAGAGAATGCCAAGAGTGTGCAAAGCAGTAATCAAAGCAAAAGGTGGCTACTTTGAAGAACCTAGAATATGACATATTTTCAGTTGTTTCACACTTGTTTGTTATGTATATAATTCCACATGTGTTAATTCATAGTTTTGATGCCTTCATAGTCATGAAAATAAAGAAAACTCTTTGAATGAGAAGGTGTGTCCAAACTTTTGGTCTGTACTGTATATATAGATGGGAGCATGCCCCTTACAGTGTGACTGTGTCTGGTATGTTTATGGATGCATGTGGGAGCGTGCCCCTTACAGTGTGACGGTGTCTGGTATGTTTATGGATGCATGTGGGAGCATGCCCCTTACAGTGTGACAGTGTCTGGTATGTTTATGGATGCATGTGGGAGCATGCCCCTTACAGTGTGACGGTGTCTGGTATGTTTATGGATGCATGTGAAAGCGTGCCCCTTACAGTGTGACGGTGTCCGGTATGTTTATGGATGCATGTGGAAGCGTACCCCTTATAGTGTGATGTCAGGTATGTTTATGGATGCATGTGGGAGCGTGCCCCTTATAGTGTGACTGTGTCCGGTATGTTTATGGATGCATGTGGGAGCATGCCCCTTACAATGTGACGGTGTCTGGTATGTTTATGGATGCATGTGGGAGCATGGCCCTTACAGTGTGACGGTGTCTGGTATGTTTATGGATGCATGTGGGAGTATGCCCCTTACAGTGTGACAGTGTCCGGTATGTTTATGGATACATGTGGGAGTATGCCCCTTACAGTGTGACAGTGTCCGGTATGTTTATGAATGCATGTGTAAGCGTGCCCCTTACAGTGTGACTGTGTCCGGTATGTTTATGGATGCATGTGGGAGCATGCCCCTTACAGTGTGATGTCAGGTATGTTTATGGATGCATGTGGGAGCATGCCCCTTACAGTGTGACGGTGTCTGGTATGTTTATGGATGCATGTGGGAGCGTGCCCCTTACAGTGTGATGATGTCAGGTATGTTTATGGATACATGTAGGAGACTGCCCCTTACAGTGTGACTGTGTCCGATTGTCTCTAAGCTCTGCAAACACTGAGCACATGACAGATGCCAGAGATAGAGCAAGGAGAAGTTTATGGGCGTTCATATGGGGGAGGAATATAAGCCAGGAGGATGAATATGTATGAGGGGTCGGATCGAAGGAGGAGTGGAGGCTGTGAAGGATGCATGAATATGTATGAGGGGGGCGGGTGCAGGGACATGATGTTAGACAGGAGAAATCAGCAGATGCCGCCCTGCACTAGGACCCACAATGCAGTGCGGCAGGAAGTGAAGGAACATATAAACAATGTGTTCAGGGCTGTAGGAGCCATGCTCCAGTGTAAAAGATACCTCAAACCACCTTGGGAACATAGACTTGGCTACTAAAGGTGAGTAAGATGTTTTAAAAAAAATAAGTTTGATCCCGGAAAACCCCTTTAAGCAGACTGTGATTGTCTATTGTTGTGACTAAGATGAAGATCAGATCACATTTTATGACCAATTTGTGCAGAAATCCACATCATTCCAAAGGGTTCACATACTTTTTCCACCTGCACTGTGAATGTTTACATGGTGTGTTCAATAAAAACATGGTAACATTTAATTCTTTGTGTGTTATTAGTTTAAGCAGGCTGTGATTGTCTATTGTTGGGACTTAGATGAAGATCAGATCGCATTTTATGACCAATTTGTGCAGAAATCCATATCATTCCAAAGGGTTCACATACTTTTTCTTGCAACTTTATATGAACATGTATGATGTCACAGATTGTATTTAGATTTTTATTATTCATTACAAGTCATACTACTTTTATGCATAAATCAAAATTATTATGGATTTATAAAAAAAAAAAACATTATACTTTGATGCACAATTGCATAAAGGCTCCTATAAGTGTAAAGGACTATGCTGTATTTTAAATTTGTTCTAGTTAAAGTATAGTGGAATAATATATATATATATATATATATATATATATATATACAGGGAGTGCAGAATTATTAGGCAAGTTGTATTTTTGAGGATTAATTTTATTATTGAACAACAACCATGTTCTCAATGAACCCAAAAAACTCATTAATATCAAAGCTGAATATTTTTGGAAGTAGTTTTTAGTTTGTTTTTAGTTTTAGCTATTTTAGGGGGATATCTGTGTGTGCAGGTGACTATTACTGTGCATAATTATTAGGCAACTTAACAAAAAACAAATATATACCCATTTCAATTATTTATTTTTACCAGTGAAACCAATATAACATCTCAACATTCACAAATATACATTTCTGACATTCAAAAACAAAACAAAAACAAATCAGTGACCAATATAGCCACCTTTCTTTGCAAGGACACTCAAAAGCCTGCCATCCATGGATTCTGTCAGTGTTTTGATCTGTTCACCATCAACATTGCGTGCAGCAGCAACCACAGCCTCCCAGACACTGTTCAGAGAGGTGTACTGTTTTCCCTCCTTGTAAATCTCACATTTGATGATGGACCACAGGTTCTCAATGGGGTTCAGATCAGGTGAACAAGGAGGCCATGTCATTAGATTTTCTTCTTTTATACCCTTTCTTGCCAGCCACGCTGTGGAGTACTTTGACGCGTGTGATGGAGCATTGTCCTGCATGAAAATCATGTTTTTCTTGAAGGATGCAGACTTCTTCCTGTACCACTGCTTGAAGAAGGTGTCTTCCAGAAACTGGCAGTAGGACTGAGAGTTGAGCTTGACTCCATCCTCAACCCAAAAAGGCCCCACAAGCTCATCTTTGATGATACCAGCCCAAACCAGTACTCCACCTCCACCTTGCTGGCGTCTGAGTCGGACTGGAGCTCTCTGCCCTTTATCAATCCAGCCACGGGCCCATCCATCTGGCCCATCAAGACTCACTCTCATTTCATCAGTCCATAAAACCTTAGAAAAATCAGTCTTGGCCCAGTCTTGACGTTTCAGCTTGTGTGTCTTGTTCAGTGGTGGTCGTCTTTCAGCCTTTCTTACCTTGGCCATGTCTCTGAGTATTGCACACCTTGTGCTTTTGGGCACTCCAGTGATGTTGCAGCTCTGAAATATGGCCAAACTGGTGGCAAGTGGCATCTTGGCAGCTGCACGCTTGACTTTTCATGGGCAGTTATTTTGCGCCTTGGTTTTTCCACACGCTTCTTGCGACCCTGTTGACTATTTTGAATGAAACGCTTGATTGTTCGATGATCACGCTTCAGAAGCTTTGCAATTTTAAGAGTGCTGCATCCCTCTGCAAGATATCTCACTATTTTTGACTTTTCTGAGCCTGTCAAGTCCTTCTTTTGACCCATTTTGCCAAAGGAAAGGAAGTTGCCTAATAATTATGCACACCTAATATAGGGTGTTGATGTCATTAGACCACACCCCTTCTCATTACAGAGATGCACATCACCTAATATGCTTAATTGGTAGTAGGGTTTCGAGCCTATACAGCTTGGAGTAAGACAACATGCATAAAGAGGATGATGTGGTCAAAATACTCATTTGCCTAATAATTCTGCACTCCCTGTATATATACAGTACAGACCAAAAGTTTGGACACACCTTCTCATTCAGAGAGTTTTCTTTATTTTCATGACTATGAAGGCATCAAAACTATGAATTAACACATGTGGAATTATATACATAACAAACAAGTGTGAAACAACTGAAAATATGTCATATTCTAGGTTCTTCAAAGTAGCCACCTTTTGCTTTGATAACTGCTTTGCACACTCTTGGCATTCTCTTGATGAGCTTTAAGAGGTAGTCCCCTGAAATGGTCTTTCAACAGTCTTGAAGGAATTCCCAGAGATGCTTAGCACTTGTTGGCCCTTTTGCCTTCACTCTGCGGTCCAGCTCACCCCAAACCATCTCGATTGGGTTCAGGTCCGGTGACTGTGGAGGCCAGGTCATCTGGCGCAGCACCCCATCACTCTCCTTCATGGTCAAATAGCCCTTACTTTCAAAGTTTTCCCAATTTTTCGGCTGACTGACTGACCTTAATTTCTTAAAGTAATGATGGCCACTCGTTTTTCTTTACTTAGCTGCTTTTTTCTTGCCATAATACAAATTCTAACAGTCTATTCAGTAGGACTATCAGCTGTGTATTCACCTGACTTCTCCTCAACGCCACTGATGGTCCCAACCCCATTTATAAGGCAAGAAATCCCACTTATTAAACCTGACAGGGCACACCTGTGAAGGGAAAACCATTTCAGGGGACTACCTCTTGAAGCTCATCAAGAGAATGCCAAGAGTGTGCAAAGCAGTAATCAAAGCAAAAGGTGGCTACTTTGAAGAACCTAGAATATGACATATTTTCAGTTGTTTCACACTTGTTTGTTATGTATATAATTCCACATGTGCTAATTCATAGTTTTGATGCCTTCAGTGTGAATCTACAATTTTCATAGTCATGAAAATAAAGAAAACTCTTTGAATGAGAAGGTGTGTCCAAACTTTTGGTCTGTACTGTTTATATATATATATATATATATATATATATATATAACATTTTATAGTTCAGGTATAATGGAGGGGTTGTAATTCGGTGTGTCAAAAATGCTAATTTTTTATAAAAAAGAAAAAAATGGCAGTGAAAGAGTTAAAAGTGGCCCAGAGCAAATGCCAGTGGTGAATGTATTGAATAAAGAGACACCAAATTAGCTGAAGCCATATTACCATACAGCAGAAAATTTCCACCATGGAAATGGCCTAAAATGTTTCCTGTTAATTTTGAAGCATATTTTTCACCTAAGCAGTGTTTTGAACCTGAATTTGTCATTTTCCTTAACATATTATTCAAACATTAGCATTTTGAGGACAAACTGGAAAATCACAATGAAAAAGAAAGATTATAACTAGACATGTATTAAGCTTAATATACTGTACTGATATTAATGTATTAGCCACATTTAGAGTGAACCATAAAATTATGATTATTGCAGTCAAAATAACCTGATTGAGTTACCACTAACACAGACAAAAAAAACAAAACATGGAAATATCTATTTTTTATTTCATAGGCCCTGGAAAAAAGTGTCCAATAGGGGACTGCCATGATGTTATGTTTAGCAACATTATGTTATACTGTACATGCTACATTTTTTCCATAAGAAAAAATATCTGAACATATATAGGCTCATTTATGAACTTATACACACCACTTTTATGCAACTTTTTCGCACCCATGCCACTTTTCTGACAAAAGGCATTCATCATTTTCTACACAAGTTTTTTGTGTGGAAAATGGCTTAAATCTACACCAGCAAGAGAACCAGTGTAGATTTAAGTATGTCGCATGGCCTACTGGAGGAAGAGCCAAAGTTATGTAGTTGCCTGAAGCTCCACATAACTTTGGTGCTTCCTTCACCAGTACAAAGGGACTTAAGACTGTAGTAGAAAACATTGATCTTAATAAATGAGCCCCATAATTTTATTTTTGGTTACAATAGAAGCCAATGGGAACAAGATCAAGTACAATGGCAACAAGATACAGAAAAACTGCATGGCAAAACTATGGTGTTAAATTAGTCTTACACATGCACATGAGTAAATGTGGAAATACTAAAGTTCTAAGAACTGTTTAAGCAATAAGATAAGATAAGATAAGATGCCTTTATTGTCACTGTACAATACAATGTAATACAATGTACAATACAATGAAATGTTGTTTGGAGCAATCCTAGATGCCATGGACAGAGGAACAAGAACTGACATTTAAACTAAAGTGTTACACTAGAAAAAACAAACAAACATTGCACTAGAAAGCATTACTATTCACAGTTCACAGCATATATATATATATATATATATATTCAGCGAGAGCAAGGTAGGAAGTGCTTATGAGTATATATACACACTGATCAGACACCACTGCAGACAAGAGATCACCATGGGTTCATGAATGCAGCGGTCACTTTCAGTCTGTGGTAGTTTCTATCCTACGAAGGGGCAATAATCTCTGAGCATTTAGGAGACTGATTGCTTTGGGGTAAAAGCTGTTCTTCAGCCTAGTGGTGCGGGCGTGTAGGGCTCTAAGACGCCTACCAGAGGGTACGGGAATGAAAAGGCTGTTGCCGGGGTGAGTTGGATCCCCACAGATAATTTTTGCCCTGTTGCTGCAGCGAGCAGTGAAGATGTCATCCAGTGATGGTAACGGAGTACCAGTGATTCTGCCAGCCATTCTGATGATGCGCTTGAGGGTCTTCTTGTCCTCAGAAGAGCAGCCGGAGTACCACACTGTAATGCAGTATGTGATAACAGATTCTATGGTGCACCTGTAAAAATTGACTAGCAGCTGTTTTGGGAGTTGTGCTTTCTTCAGACTCCTCAGAAAATAAAGCCTCTGAAGGCCCTTTTTTGGTAATTTCTGTTGTGTTTTATAGGGACATTTCAATGTCCCTATAGCTGTGGTCTGACCATGAGTAAGGCTGCGAAGTGGTGGAAAATGGTTGGTCCAGGAGTCTTACAGGAGAAAAATCTACTTGGATTCTACTTCACACTAGATTAATTAATTTATTCCTATATACAAGTATTCCATTACACACACTGTGGCCTGAGAAAAGAGAGTGCCCTGTGGTTTTTGGCAACCATCTGTTAGTTCTGCTATGGGTACACTGTGAATGCAGAAAGAGTTTGTCCTGTTGTTATGGGTTATTGCCTGTCTGAAGTACCCTAATTTGTGCAGTGAATACATTGTCCTGTTTATGGTGGAGATGGCTCTATTGCTGTAGGAAACAACTTTCAGATATACTTAGCAATCTGCACCTAGAGATAAGTGCTAAGCCCAGTGCCTCCCATTTGTCTGTGTAACCTCCATGCACTGTCCCACAATACTGTGTTTATAGCTAACAAATGTGTGATCTCTTTGTGAGACTTTGTGAGACTGTACTCCCATACTCAATGCCTCAATCGGAGCAAACTGCTGTTTCCGTTAAAGGGAATGTCCTTTTACTCATATTAAGCCATCACTAACTGTTCGGTGGAAGTCTGACTCCCTGCATTCCCACTGATTAGATGTTTTCGGAATGGTTTTGGCATTATAAGTCGGTGCCAAAACCACACAGCTCTGGAAAGGTTGTAGTGGAGGGAGCCCATTACTTCAGCAATGCTCCCTTCACTACAAGTTTGATGGAGCTACTCGCAAAATGCTATGTAAGGTATAATACAATAAATTTGTGATTGACAATTTTCAGGACATGTCATCATTTAGTAAAATCTGGGCAACTCTTTTAACCCCTTTAACTCAAGCAGGAGTGAATTAAGCATTTTAAATGCCATATGCCATAAGTTTCTGACCCACGATATACTAAGCCTCTTTTACACAAACGCTACTGCATATTATTGGAATGACACAGTCCCTTTTGGGGTGGAACAAAATGTTTTTGTTGCTCTAACTGCTGACATAACTTTTGTTGACTGAGTCCTAGGACTATGAGATGCTCCAACACATCGAACTGACTTGGGTTATGCCTAGAGGTGAGAAAAGTTTTGAAAAATTTGATTAGGCAACTTTGCCAAATATAGCCAGGAAATTTGATTTGTTATGAATTAAATCTTCACAAATTGCTATAAATCAGGTATTCTTAGGCCACTCTGCCTTAGGGTACTGCTACACAGAATGGCCATGATACGGTGAAGAACCATGTGGCCAATGATCCCGCAGCTGCCTTTCATTTAATAATGAATACTGCACTGTATAGTGCATAGTGCTTCTTTTTGTTAATAGCCGCACCGCAGTTTATTGGACAGTAAACACTGATTATTAATCAGCTCTTCCATGCCCACTTCTCCAAACCCAGCAATCTCCTGCCTTATAGGTGAGAGCCCTGCTTTTTGCCATCTGCTTTTTCACCTTTTCCATATTATCTAATGTGGATGAGAATATGTCATCTTGAACATTCAGCTCCTTCTCTCTCTGCATCTTGCTGACTTTTCTAGGACATGAAGACTTTGAAGGATGATTTGGAAGATGTAAAGCCAGCAATAGATGATGATGGTCATTATTAAGACCTGGCCCCCCTAAGGGGTGCAGACTGGATAGTATTGGTTGGCATGCTGGCACCAGAATAATTAAGGTTTCCTTCTTATTGGTATTGAATTATATTTAAGGCTGATGTAGGAATAAGTAAATGTAGGAATAAATAAATAAAACTGATGCAGCATAAGTCTCCCTGCACTATCCCTGCACTCTCCCTCTTCAGTATTCTTCTATTAATTATTTTCAGTAACACTTTCCCTAGCTCATGAGCACTTGCCACGTTTCTCCCTATGCTCAGCTCACAGGACAATGACAGAGACCAGGCTGGATGAGGGTTTTATAGGGCTATGGCATACATAGAAAAGTAAGGGCCCCATAGCAAGGATCAAACCAGCCCTTCCCCCATACACACACACACAGGACAGAAGGGTTTCCACCTAAACCCCCTTTAGTGACCCTTGGGCCATTTTTCTACTGCCTCATTTGCTAAAAGTTGTTTCTTTAGAGGGTAGAGTCCTGACCAGGTTTTCACCCCCAATAGAAGAGGAGATGATCCCAACTGGGCCCCTCTTGCCCTGGACCCTATAGCAGTCGCATGATCTGCCACTATGGTAGTTACGCCCTTGGCTATGACATCACAGGGGATGGCTATCTGAAGATTGACTGGCTGCACTGCATTATGGGTGATCTCGCATTTCTGGGTTTCTTACTTTTACTTTGTAACACGTGCTTCGCTTCACTCAACAAATGTTGTGCCCAAAGTGACTGTCAGATTTCAACTGTATTGTACTGATGTTGTGGGTCTCTTGCAGGAGATCCCCTGTCATGGCCTGCCCCACCTAGATGTCTCCCATGGGCGTGTATCAGCCGCATTGTATAAATGCTGTAATGAGTCTCCATGGGTCCTTGTGGCTGCTATGTCACGATATTGGTGGTTTGTCCACACCTGAGGCTACAAATGTCATTAAGGCATACATTAATAATAAGTGTTAAAAGTGGGGGGGGAAACTATTTTGGTAAAGGGGGAAATATGATGGGTACTCCCTTACAATCATCTCAAAACTGATATGCCATGATAAGTTTGCTGTTGCCTTTCACTACTTCAGGATAATTAGAATTCACTTTGTCAAATATTAGCTTATCTTTTTCCCCAGGTACAATTTATTTACAGTATGTCATTGATTTATTTTAAGTCATAGTTTTAGTAAAGTGTAGTTAGCTTTCATAATGGATGATTTGATTGCAGTAGGAAATACATTGAATGGGTACCTAACACAAAATTACTCTACTATTTTTCAAGGTTTTTAAAAAAAGCTACCATTCTCCAGCAAAAGAAAATAAATAAATAATACCCCACAGAAAACAAAAACAAACAAAAAATGGGAAATACATTATGGTTCTATACCATGGGATTAACCAAACTGAGAGGACAATGTTTTTTCTTTAGGTAGTTAAGAAAAATGTCATTGTCTTTTAGTCACACTTAAGCATTCATAGGACACTTTTTGTTCTTTTGTGTTTGAAATCAATTGGTATGTGAGTAAAGGGATTACAATGTTCGGAAAGTTTATACATATATTAAAAAAATAAAATAGTGATGTTGTTCCCTTTTATAAAGTAAGTTTATTTTTTTCCCTAACAGTATATTCACATGTGATAAATTTGTTGCAGAAATGTCTGGAACTGCTCAATTTATTTGAATGGGACCCATGCACGTGTAAAACCCTCATTCAGATGTGTGCAATGATAAAGGTAGAAGACTATTTAAGATAAAATCTCATGAACCCCTTCATCTCTGTCATCAACTAATATATGTTGTCTGGTTTCAGGAGGAAACTGGATAAAGAACTGATCTACTTACCTTGCAGTTCCTGCACCTTCTCTCTGGTTCTTTCTGCTGGGCCATGCAGCAATGACGTCCCATCAATAACAAGTAACTTCTGCAGTCAATCTCTGACATCTTCAGTGCACTGCTGAGGCCAGTGATTGGCTGCAGTTGTTAAATGTATCTGAGTATGGTATTTAGAATGGAACTGGGAGAACCAGAGTGGGGATGATTAGTGTTGAGCGAATCAAAGTCAAACAAATATCTTTTATCCTTATTTCAGGGAAAATTCGATTAGCCGCAAAGGCGAATTTCCTTGCAATTTTTAACAAATCAATTGTCCTTGAGATGGCGTTAAAAAGTCTAGACTGAACTTAAAAGAAATAGGAAATATAAAGAAAGAATGTATACTTCTTTTTGTTGAATCTCTTTCTGCCTTTGACTCAAAACAAACTGCATAAAATATTGCAGTGGCAAAAAAAATAAAAAATAATCCAGAGTGGAATTATCCTACACAGCAGTATTTTGGTCAGTATTGGTATCTATATTATCCGGGACTCTCCATTATACTTTCTCCATAGGTTTCACTCCAGGTTTTCTCTTACAAATACTGCTACAAACTACAGACTAAATTTGCTTAATTTTTGCAGACAGTTGTAACAGTCTATTGTCACAGTTCAGTTCACTGTGTCACTTGTTGCCATACAGGCTGGCTGGCCCTCTTGCTGGTTGCTTGGGGCTGCGTGCTGGCCATGTTCTTCTGTGTGTCAAGTGTAGTCTGTGAATTTGTACTCCCCGTGTCTGCCTCACAGTGTAGTTCCTAACATGGTTTGCAGTGCAGGCTGGCTGCATGGGCTCTGCATACTGACTTTGAGCTGCTATCCATGTATGCTGGTTTCTTGGGTGCTATTTGCTGGCTATGGTCTTCAGTGTCTGAACATGGGCCTGTGTATGTGGATATTGGCTATGTTTGTATCACAGGACAGTTTTCTATGTTGCTGTGTTGGTTGGCTTCCTGCGATATTGTGTACCAGCAGTGGGAATTTCCCATGTAGGCTGGTTGTTTGTGGTGCTTGCTGGCTACGGTGTTCTGTGCCTAGTGTGACCTGGGTGTTTGCCATTCTACCCTGATCTGTGCGGTTGCCTGGTAATTCATTGATGTCACCCTGTTTCGATATCACCATATCTCTATGTCTTTGGCCTTGTCTGACTGGGAACGCCATGCATCCATTCCACATAGGGTCCAGGCATCTGCTTGTTTTGTGTCTGAGCAGCTCTGTCTGTGACCACCGTGCATCCATTCTGCATGGGGTCCAGGCATCTGCCTGTCGCATGTCTTAGTAGCTGTGTCTGTGACTGCCATGCATCCGTTATGCATGGGGTCAAGGAATTTTCTTTGTTTGCCTCTGTTCACCTATTGCATAATGTTTATACATTGAGATCACTCTATTATTGATTACATAGCATATGCAAATAGAAACACTGGGAATTAATGGGGGAATAGACAGTGGAGTGCAATAGAGTCTAGGCTTTGTTTAGGGGTGTTTTTGCTATCAGGAATTTACTGGAGATTGAAGGACAGTCAGACCTCTGGGAAACAATACAGTCTGTTGAGCGGAACTCTTGTGAAGTAAACAGAAACAGGAAATACGATAATTTGACAGTGGGGCAGAGTTACTCATCCTGTAAAAGATGTAAATATAGACAAGCTGTCTAGACCTGCACCAGATTTGCCACAGTGCCTCATTCTGAATAATAAATTTGGCATAGGGCTATACACTTTTGTCTAATTTCATACCAGCTATTGGTTGCCTTAGTTTGCAAAATATTTTATGTCAGAATTGTGGAACGGTTTTGGTGCATACATCACATGTAAGATCATGTCCATCTCCCGGTAAACGACTCTCCGTATTTTTTCCTTTTTTGTAATGAATGCATAATCATGCTTTCCTCTTAACAAGACATCATAGCTGTAGGCAATGTATGCCAATCTACTGTGTTTTTTACAGCTCTGCATAATATATAACTCATACAGTATTCTTGAAGTATATCTTTTTTTTTCTGTGCTCCCATCTTTGTGCATATTTTTGGAAGAAATTTGATGAATTGCTTTTTCTGTCTCTGGTGTACATATAATCATGATAGATGCTCAAACATTTTGATAACATATTTTATGTACCAAGCAAAGAGAAAACAAATTTGTGGCATAGCACCAAGTTATAACTCACTTGCTTTGCTTTTCCATGCTGGCCAACCTGAGACTTTCCCAACGGGAATTGAGGAGATTCATTTGTTCCTGGATCTCATTTTCTTCATCATCAGAAAGTTTCCCAATAGACAATAGTTGACTTCCAGCTTGCAAAACTCCTCCAACATTTCCCTGATGAGATGTTAATTCCATCATAAAGCCCTAGAAATGAAGTAAACCTTTACAGCAGGAGTTGAAAATAGTAAAATTTGATCTCAAAATAATTATATGCTAGGATATAAAGCTGATTTCCAACCTAACATAATTGCTAAAATTGTAAAAGACAAAGAGATAACAGAATGCTGAATCTTCTGCACACTTCTGATTGATTTTTTTCTTCATAGAGCATTCACATTCTAAGATCATTTTGAAATAAATTATTTTCTGCTACAACATAAGTTTGGCTGACTTCACACTTCCAAAAGAGATGCAATTTCCATATAGAAAATGGAGAATAATTAGGAATTACAGATGTATGTAGCACAAAGTATCAATACAAATTGCCATCCTTCTCAAAATGTATGTTGCTACTTAACAATATCCTATTATTAGAATGGAGCAAGAGTCTTTTAAAAGTCATATATCCTATTAGGGAACTCTTTGAATAGATGACTATCGGGAGGGTTGGTGGGGGGGATTGAAGGAGGGTTCTCCCTCATCTCTTTGGCCACAGTAGAAAGAGCATATGTCTCTCTTGAGTTCCTCTCCTGGTCTACATTGCACAAAAAAACATTGATGAATGGGCACATTGCAATAATTAGTTTCCCCTGTAGTGACACTTAAGGAAAATTTAATACTTATTGTTAAATTTCCTCACAGATATCTTAACAGCTAATTGCTGAAGGTCCCATTAGGTAGACACTGTGTGATCAGCTTACTGTCAAAGGACCTTTCTAACAAGTAGGTATTGCCAAAAGTGGAGAACCCCATTGAACTCAATTCGTAGACAAAGAATCAACTCCTGCATGTGTGCACTATTATTATTATAGGGCCCCATTTATCAGATCTGTATTTGTAGTCTAAAAACAGCCAAGCACAAATCAACTATCATTTTGGCAACTATCATTTTTAATTTGAGCTGATTACAATGTGCTCCCTGGATAAGGATCGCCAGATATCAGCTATAATATGTGGATTAGCCTAACAGCTAATGTTACATTCCATTACAGTGCCATAACAGGAAAAATAAAGCTTTGAATAGTATTAATTAATATTAGTAGACTGCATGACATATGAATGTGCCACTGTCAGGGATGTAGTAGGGGAGAACACCAAAAGACAATCAAGAAGGAAGGGGAAAGACACTAGGCCTCACCGCTAGGGAAAGAAAAGGGTCACCACCTATAAAACCCTGCTCCTGGCCCTAACTCCTATCCATATGGGCACCTCTCGATGGTAGAGATACCCATACACGGGAACCTAGAAAACCCTGGTGACCCCCAGATGCCCTAAAGATAATGACAGAGCAGAGACCACCTGTTCCTTCCCTGGTGAAGGAACTAGCGTCTCACTGAGGCATAGTAAACAACCGGGGGAGGGGAGAATGCAAAACACGACAAGCGGAACACTTAACTTCATAGGATGAAGGATGAACAGGACTTTAACAAGAACCACACTTCAGCTCTTCCAAGACCAAATGAAGCTATCCCAAGCAAGGAGTGATGGGAAAAGTCAGACTAAATAGGGCGAGGTAAAGGTCACATGATCCACACCTGAACAGGAGGTGTGGACATACCAGAAACACACAGACAAAGTGGAACCAAAAGAGGCTGTCAGATCACTAATGCGTAGATAATCTTTCAGATCTTCTGGGACCTGTCACAGATGTGAAAGTACCCCCCCTTCTACGGGTGACCTCCGGGCACCCAGGACCGACTTTATCAGGATTAACTCTGTGGAATGCTCTCACTAGACGACTAGCATTAACATCGGTCGCTGGAACCCACATCCTCTCCTCTGGTCCGTACCCTCTCCAATGAACGAGATACTGGAGGGATCTCCGGAGAACTCAGGAGTCCACAATCCTGCTGATCTGAAATTCTAAATTGCTGTCCACCATGACAGGAGTGGGAGGCAAGGAGGACGTCTCAACAGGTTCGACACATTTCTTTAGCAACGATTTATGAAATACGTTATGGATTTTCAATGCCTGAGGAAGTTCAGGGTTAACAATCGCAGTGATCTTATATGGACCAATAAATCTTGGGCATAACTTCCAAGAAGGTACCTTAAGTTTAATGTTTTTTGTAGACAACTACACAGAATAACCCACTCTCAGGTCCGGACCACTCATACGTCTCCTGTCAGCCACACGCTTATACCTGTTGCCCATCTTTTTCAGGTTATTTTGGATTTTCCGCCAAATAGAAGACAAAGAAGAGGAAAATCGTTCCTCCTCAGGAATGCCGGAATTTTGAGCACCAGAAAATGTACCAAACTGTGGATGGAACCCATATGCCCCAAAAAATGGCGACTTATCAGTGGATTCCTGTCTACGGTTATTTATAGCAAACACAACGACAAAAATGAAGACCACTCTTCCTGATTCTCTGAAACAAAACATCTCAAGTAAGTCTCCAGATTCTGATTAGTGCGCTCCGTCTGTCCGTTCGACTGAGGATGAAAAGCCGAAGAGAAGGACAATTGTACACCCAGACGAGTACAGAACACTTTCCCGAATCTGGAAACAAACTGAGTCCCTCTATCAGACACCACATCAGAGGGAATGCCATGTAGTTTCACGATGTTGTCGACAAACACCTGTGCAAGAGTTTTAGCATTGGGTAGACTAGGTAATGCAATAAAGTGTGCCATTTTACTAAAACGATCTACAACCACCAGAATCACAGTTGTTCCCGAAGAATTCAGTAAATCCGTGATAAAATCCATGGACAAATGGGTCCAAGGTCTGGACGGGATGGGCAATGGAAGCAGAGATCTGGAAGGCCGAGTATGTGTCACCTTAGCACATGCACAGGTACCACAGGCTGACACATAGTCCTCAACACACTTACGCAACCCCGGCCACCAAAATCTGTGAGAGATGAGATCGACAGTCGATCTGCTCCCAGGGTGCCCAGCAAGCACCGTACAGTGATGTTCCTCGAACACCTTGTGACGTAATTCGGAGGGAACAAACAACTTCCCCGGAGGACAAGAGTCCGGAGCATCCTCCTGTACCTCCAACACCCTGGCCTTAAGATCAGGACAAAGAGCGGATATGACTACCCCTTCAGATAAAATGGGACTAGGGTCATTAGACTCACCCCCCCAGGAAAGCTACGCGACAAAGCATCCGCCTTGACGTTCTTAACCCCAGGGTGGTAAGTGACGATGAAGTTAAATCTGGTGTTCAGTCGCTTAACCAACTCAATGTAGGCCAGATTCTTGTGATCCGTAATTACCTTAATAGGGTGAATTGCTCCTTCCAACCAATTTTGCCATTACTCAAACGCCAACTTAATGGCCAGCAATTCCCTATTCCCCACATCATAATTCCTTTCAGCAGTAGAGAGTTTTTAAGAGAAAAATGCACATGGGCGCCATTTACTAGGTGAAGGACAAGATTGCTCCTACCCCTACCTCGGACGCATCAACCTCAACAATAAATGTCACGTCCGGTTGCATCAGAATAGGGGCCAAAGCAAAACATTTTTTCACAGCAGAAAAGGCCTGTTATGCCGAATCAGACCAGACAGAAATATCCGCACCCTTCCTAGTCATGTCTGTTAAAGGTTTAACCACCGATGAATAGTTGAAGATAAATTTATGGTAGTAGTTGGTAAACCCCAAAAAACGCATAAGCGCTTTCAGATTTTCGGGTCGATCCCAGTCCAACACGGCACGGACCTTCTCGGGATCCATACGAAAACCTGAGGATGAGAGCAGGTAACCCAAAAATTGCACTTCCTGTACAGCAAATACACTCTTTTCCATCTTAGCATACAACTTATTCTCTCTTAGGCTGTAACACCTGTCTCACATGATCCTGATGAGTCTCCATATCAGGCGAATAAATTTGTATGTCATCAAGGTATATGACAAACCTCCCCACCAGATGATGAAAGATGTCATTGACAAAGTGTTGAAAAACCACAGGAGCATTGGTTAACCCAAAGGGCATGACCAGGTTTTCAAAATGACCCTCAGGGGTATTAAATGTGGTCTTCCACTCATCCTCCTCCTTGATCCTTACCAGATTATATGCCCCCCTCAGATCCAACTTAGAGAACACCTTGGCACTGACAATCTGACTAAACAAATCCAGAATCAAAGGAAGGGGGTAAGGATCACCGACGGTAATACGATTGAGCTCACGGAAGTCCAGGCATGGTCTCAGGGTACCATCTTTTTTCTTTACAAAGAAAAACCCAGCAGCCACTGGGGACTGTCTAATATGTCCCTTTGCCAAACTCTCGGTAATATACTCTCGCATGGCCTTTCTTTTGGGTTCCGAAAGATTATGCAACCGAGATTTGGGCAATTTAGCTCCAGGAATAAGATTGACGGGACAGTCATACTCCCGGTGCGGAGGCAACTCCTGATTACCACTCTCAGAGAAAACATCAGAAAATTATGAAATGAACGAGGGTACAGTTTTAGTGGTCAACATAGAGAATGATGCATTAAGACAGTTGTCCATGCAAAAATCACTCCAATCGAGAATCTGTCTCGCTTGCCAGTCGATGTTAGGGTTATGTTTGCTTAACCATGGTAAGCCCAACACCAACGGAGCAGGCAGACCCTCCAATACATAACAGGAGATAGATTCCTGATGCAAATCACCCACTCTTAAATGAATGTCATACACTACCTGCAACAGGCATTTTTGGGTGAGAGGTGCTGAGTCAATTGCAAAGACAGAAATACTTTTCTCTAATGCAATAGTAGTCAACCAATGAATGCATACAAACTCTCCATCAATCAAGTTAACTCCTGCCCCACTGTGGATAAATGCTTTGATTTTCACAGTTTTGGACTCTAGCGCCACCTCGGCAGACAGGAAAAAACGGGTACTACCAGTAAAAGACAAATGTAGGTTTTCTGGCTCCCCATCCACACAACCAATAGTAATTTGTGGATTAAAAGGTTTTTTCTTTTTGTTTACACCTTGATGCTGCAAGTACGGACAAATATTCACAAAATGTCCCTTTTTGCCACAATAAAAGCAGACTCCTTTCACATGACCCAAGCTTTTGCCAGGAGTAGCTCCTCCTAACTGCATAGGCTCATCACAAGGCGCAACTACCAGTGTCTCTCCACCATAAGTGTCAAAGGAAGCAGTACCCTTATTGGACAGTACATCCTGAAGGTGAGGACCCCTAGATCTCTCTCTTAGGCGTCTATCTAGAAGTACAGCAAGGGACATAGCTGCCTCCAATGACACAGGATTTTCATGAAAGGCCAACGCGTCCTGCAGTCTCTCACAGAGACCCTGACAGAATTGGCTGCAGAGAGCAAGATCATTCCACTCAGTATCGGTAGCCCATCTCCTAAATTCAGAGCAATAGGTGTCCGTGGAATGATCTCCCTGCCGCAAACGCCGTAACTTGGTCTCGGCCTTAGAGATCTGATCTGGGTCATCGTAGATGAGACCCAAGGCTCTGAAGAATTCATCTACCGACCGGAGTGACAGTGATCCGGTCGGCAGAGAAAAAGCCCAAGATTGGGCGTCCTCTTTAAGCAATGAAATAATAATACCCACAAGTTGCCACTCATCCCCAGAAGAGTATGGACGCAGCTTAAAGTCATGTAGACTCCCTGAACCAGATGAAATTGTCACTACCCCTGGAAAACCTGTCCGGGAGAGCCACCTTTGGTTCAGGACAGGCCTGGGACCCACCACCAGAACCAGCAGCCTGTGGACTCTGAATCTGCAGGACAGTTGCGCGGAGGTCTGCTACCTCCAAAGTCAGATTCTGCATCTGTTCGACCAGTGCAGACAAAGTATCCATAGCTGCACAGATCATAACAAAAATGGCGGTATGGGCTTGGGATAATGTCACGGATGTAGTAGGGGAGAACACCAAAAGACAATCAAGAAGGAAGGGGAAAGACACTAGACCTCACCGCTAGGGAAAGAAAAGGGTGACCACCTATAAAACCCTGCTCCTGGCCCTAACTCCTATCCATATGGGCACTTCTCGATGGTAGAGATACCGATACACGGGAACCTAGAAAACCCTGGTGACCCTCAGATGCCCTAAAGATAATGACAGAGCAGAGACCACCTGTTTCTTCCCTGGTGAAGGAACTAGCGTCTCACTGAGGCCTAGTAAACAACCGAGGGGGGGGGGGGAGGATACAAAACATGACAAGCGGAACACTTAACTTCAGAGGATGAAGGATGAACAGGACTTCAACACGAACCACACTCCAGCTCTTCCAAGACCAAATGAAGCTATCCCAAGCAAGGAGTGATGGGAAAAGTCAGACTAAATAGGGCGAGGTAAAGGTCACATGATCCACACCTGAACAGGAGGTGTGGACATACCAGCAACACACAAAGTGAAACCAAAAGAGGCTGTCAGATCACTAATGCGTAGATAATCTTTCAGACCTTCTGGGACCTGTCACAGATGTGACAGCCACTCTTTGTAACCACTCTCTGGTTTAAAACTGAGGTTATGCAGTACTCCAGAGCAGGGAATATCTACAAATGTTTTATTTTTTATTTTTTTTATTTTATGTTATGTAATGCATTGCTATATTATGTATTATTTCCAGTATATGGATTGCACAGCCAAGTATAATAATCCTGGCTTGGCTTTTGCAGGAGGCTAGGAGGTGGTGGCTGGCTCCAACCATAGCTTGAAATTATTCTAGAGAAACTGGTGTTCAAAGTGAGAGGAAACTATTGCCTCATGCTCCCTCTCTTTAGGCCCAGAGAGGTTCAGAGACTGACAGATCTCTGCAAGATTTACAGAAAGAGAAGAGAAAGAAAGGAAGACAAAGTAGAGTTTGTAATCTGCATAGCCAAGCATACGAGTCAGCAAGGTAACCTCTCCTCAGTCATTCAAACTTTGCTGCCATAGAGGACACTGTTAATCTTTCACACTTGGACAAGTTCTGGCCAGATATGCCTTAAAAACGCTGTATCCTGCAATGGACACTACAGCCATTATTTACAAGGTACTGTTGCCAGCTATAGATTCTCCTGCAAGAGACTTTAACAAGATAGTGTATAAAGAGGGTCATAACTCCCATCCTTGTCTAAATCCATACATCACTATCTGTCAGAGAATTGCAATGTGTACAGTTGGAGCTATGTCTTCTATAGATGGATATACTACTACTCCAATTTGCACTACAGTAAAAAGATACATTTATTCATCTCTGGCCTTGTTTTCTGACTCCTAAACCTTCGCTGGCCATTTCAAGCTACATGCCCTGCCTTGCACTTATACAAGCACCTAACATCATGGGCACTCCAGCTACCATCAGGCAGGAGCCTTAGATTCAGAGTGTTCCCCAATGTAAGAAAGGGTGCCCCCTCCTTTCACTGCCCGATCCTAGTGTGAGAAAAGCCACATTGATTGACTGTAACAGCCACAGCTACTGCCACTCACATCCTCCACTCCAGCTTCTCCCTATATGCTACAGATATAGAATAGGAGCGTGCCCCTCTATTAACTCAGTAATGCCTAACAGAATATTTGAGAACAGGTTTTTCCGAGGATGCTTGCACATGTGCCATATTGGATATTTTTAGGACATATTCTATTCCTCATCTTTTTTTATATTTTATTATCCATTAAGTTTTGAACTTCAAAAACTGAAACAAAATGACACATGATAAAAGATAGTAATATAGACAATAATCTTACTGATTACCAATTTGTTAGTGCATATACCAAAGCTCCCACTGTATACAAGCACTGTGTATATGGTAGAGAAAATTGTTGTAAAGAAATGAAGACACAGTTTTACTCCAGCGGTTTTATAGCAGTACTGACACAAGAGACATTTTTTAAAGGAAAGTCATACATACTATGACATATTCATAAAAGCCTTCTGACATTTGTAGGTACATAAGACTATAATACTATATGTGTGACAGATAGAATTGAGTGAAATGAGTTTGGACTACTCTGACTTGTTTAGTCTCATGCCTGGTCCATTACAGTTAGTTTCTGTGCGTACATTAATGTTTCAAAATCTGAATCCGAAGTTGGGTTTGTGGCTCATTAATGAACTCGAGTTCGGATTCCAATTTTCTAAAATTTTGTGTATAGAATTTCTTGGTTGTGTTTCCAATTAAAATATTATTATTATTATTATTATTAGTAGTAGTAGTAGTAGTAGTAGTAGTAGTAGTTGTAATGTATAAATAGGAATGGTAATAGTAGTATTTTGATCAAGTTAATAATATTTAACCCATTCCTAAAATTGGCTGAAGACTTATGGTGCAGCGGGAAGTAACTGCCATCATACATGTGTGGTGCGCTAATCGGGCAGGTGCAGAAAGTGCAATTATAGACAGCCAGACCCCTGCTGCATCTGCTGGCATTGGTGAAAACACAGATGCCAATGCTTCAACCCCTTCTATGCCATAGTCAGTGCTGACCTTGTCATGTATTGTAGAGTCGCTCCCTCTCCAACCCCATAGGGTCCCCATGCTACCATGACAGGGACCCGATGGCTGGCATGGCAGCCCAATGCCTTCCATAGGCCTGGCTGGGTCTTGTAGGTACTCTGTCAGTGTAATATACATACAGGCAATGCATTACATTACAGTTTGTTTGTTTTTTATAAAAAAAAACTCATCAAGCCATATACAATTAAGAAAACAAGACATATTAGGTATGACTGCATCTGTAATATCACATGATCTATCATGTATAATTTAAAATGGCGCCCAGAAAGCCATTTTTGATCACTTTGTCTTACAAAAAGTTTAGTAGCGAGCGATCAAAAAACATTATGTTCCCTAATATGGTACCACTGAAAACTTCACCTCATCTCGCAAAAAATGAGCCCTCTACACAAGAGGCTCTCAGAAAATGGTGACACAAAAACTATTTTTTTCAAAAAGTGTAAAAAGTGGCAAAATGTAAAAAAAACTATATAAAATTGGCATCTCTGCAATCATACTGACCAGCAGAATAAAGATACCATGTCATTTTTCCCCACACAGGGTTTGCCACAATAACAAAACCCAAAAAGCAATGGCAGAGTTGTCGCTTTTTCTTTATCCTGCTTCCCAAAAAGCCCAAATAAAAAGCTATCAAAAAGTTGTATGTATTCCAAAATAGAAACGTGTAATAGGCTGCTACGGACAGTTAAATTATCCATGCCACATCTCCTGTTTAAAGTGTGCGCATCCCTAAAATATTAGTGACATCCAGTGCAGTTCTTTCGTAGAGTGTGTCTGCTGTGGACAGTTAAATTATCCGCGCCATATCTCCTGTTTAAAGTGTGTGCATCCCTAAAATATCAGTGACATACAGTGCAGTTTTTCTGTAGACGGTGTTCGCTGCGGACTGTTAAATTTTCCGCGCCACATCTCCTGTTTAAGGTGTACCCATCCCTAAAATATCATTGACCTCCAGTGTAGTTCTTCCGTAGATGGTGTCTGCTGCAAACTGTTAAATTATCTGCGCCACATCTCCTGTTTAAAGTGTGTGCATTCCTAAAATATCAGTGACATCCAGTGCAGTTTTTCTGTAGACACTGCGAACTGTGACATTACTTGTGGTACCTGTCCTGTATAACATTTCCCCATCACAAATACTGTTGTAATTTTTTTTGCACATACACTTCCAAATCCTACGCTACTGTATGTGTGACATACTTTCAACAATATATCACATTTCAAATGAAGAAGGCGAGCAGTAGGGGATGGAGAAGTGGTCGTTATGCTGATGGTGCACGCAGAGGTCAGAGAAACTGTGCCTGCTGCCAGAGAACAAGAAAAATAATCATCCAAGACACCTAGCTTCATGTCCCAGTTTACAGGGCGGCGCAGGACACCACTTTTGAAGTTAGGCCAGTGCGAGCAGGTGGTTGGTTGGATTGCAGCAGATAATGCTTCCAGTCGGTTAAGCACCACCCTGTTTTCCACCAAGTCCAGCCTGAGTAGCCATCAGTCTGGTCCACACAATCCTCACCCTGATCCTCCTTCCTCCCACCATATACAGTGTGGTCAAATAAGTGATCCCACACTCGGGTATTCCGAGGAGCTCTTTTCAGCACCATTACTTGATTTGGTCCTCTCGCCAAGCACGCTTGTGTCCTGATTCCCAACCTCCTGAGCATCCACAGGCACAAGAACATGACGGTGGTGAATGGCAATTAAAGTTTAATGAGGTGGATGACGATGATACACAGTTGCAAATGAATTAACAGCAATTACTGTCTCGAGAGGTTGATGAAGAGGATAAGACACATGAAGAGGATAAGACACAGTTGGCAATCACTGAGGTTGTGATTAGGTCAACAAATCAGGAGGATGATCAGAGTGAGGAAGTTGAAGAGGAGGTGGTGGACGATTAGATCACTGACCCAACCTGGGGAGGTCTCAAGCCGAGCAAGGAGAGCATTACAGAGGGGGAGGGATCTGCAGCACCGCAACATGCTTGAAGAGGCAATGGGGTGGCAAAAGGGAGAAGGCGGGCCACACCAAACAGGCCCGCAACTGTTCCACGGAGCAACCCCTTGCGGAAATCTACCTTGCCAAGTGGTAGATGTTCTGCAGTCTGGTGCTTTTTTGAAGAAAGTACGGACAATAAAGGAATTGTCATTTGCAAACTGTGCCATACTAAAATGAGCAGGGGAGTGAACACTAGCCCCCTCACCACCACCAGCATGATCCGCTACATGGTATCCAAGCACCTGACGGCACACTAGATGAATGTTGTGGAGGCTAGGAGCGAGTCGTACCCTGGGATGGCACAGGTGGTACCGACGCCAAGGACTGCGGGCCCTACGTCGATCAGCTCCAACCCCCACTTCTCCTCCTCCACTTCCGCCTCCGAATTATCTACTTGCAGCACCAGTCAGTCATCAGTCGGTAGCTGGAAACAGTGTAGCACTGCAGTGGGGAAGCGGCAACAGCACACTGCCGCAGAGCTGTGGCAGGGGATAAGAGACCAGATTGAGCTGTGGCTCTCGCCACTCAACCTAGAACCAGGCATAGTTGTGTCTGATAATAGCCGTAACTTGGTGGTGGCTTTGGATCTCGGAAAGCTTAGACACATCCCATGCCTTGCCCACATCTTTAACCTTGTGGTTCAGCTGTTTCTCAAAACCTACCCCAATTTGCCAAAGCTACTGGTGAAGGTGCGCCGGATGTGTGCACATTTCCACAAGTCACCAACAGCTTCAGCCGGTCTGTCAACGCTGCAGCAGCACTTGAAACTGCCAGCTCACCGACTGTTGTGCGATGTGACCACGCGCTGGAACTCCATGTTCAAAATGTTGGCCAGGCTTTGTGAGCAGCAGAGGGCAGTAGTGGAATACCAGCTGCAACATGGTCATCGCCTTTCCAGTCAGCTTCCGCTATTCACAAGCGAGGAGTCGGCATGTATGTCTGACCTCTGTGAGGTTTTAAGAAACTTTGAGGAATCAACACAGATGGTGAGCAGCGATAACGCTATTATCAGCGTAACCATACCACTTCAATGTCTACTCAAAAAATGTGAAAGAGGTCGAAATGGGGGAAGACATTACACTGGGTGATAGCCAGACCACCCTCAGTTCGTCATCTCAGCGCAAATTGGACGATGAAAAGGAGGAGCACGAGACAGTTGCCTCTGCTACAAAGGGTAGTACCCATGGAAGTTTAATTCCATCTGTTCAGCAGGTGGGCAGAAAAGGAGGAAGAGGATGAGGAGATTGAGAGTGATCCTTCTGATAATGACAGCGAAGTCTTGCCTGTTGGTACTCTGGCACAAATGGCTGACTTCAAGTTAGGCTGCCTTTCCCTCAACCCGCGGGTTATACGCATTTTAGACAACACAGATTACTGGTTGTTCACCCTTCTCGACCCCGCTACAAAAATAACTTCTCATCTGTCATTCCTCTGGTGGAGAGGACGAGCAAAACGGTGCAATACCAGAAGATCCTTGTTGAAAAATTGATCAAAAAAATTCCATCTGACAACGCATAGTTCCTTGGCCAACCGAAAAGGGTAGACAAGAGGAACACACAGCAGTTCCAACAGAGGCAGGGCAACACTCTCCAAAGCCTGGGACAGTTTCATGACACCCTGCCAGCTGCCTCACCCTGATGCGAGGCCTAGTGTCACAAGGAGAGAAAAATTCTGGAAGATGGTGAAGGAGTACATAGCAGATCGTGTCAGCGTCCTCAATGATCCCTCAATGCCTTACAACTACTGGGTGTCCAAGTTGGACACGTGGCACGAACTGGCGCTCTGCGCTTTGGAGGTGCTGGCGTTCCCTGCCGCCAGCGTTTTGTCTGAGCGGGTATTTAGTGCTGCTATTGGCATTATAACAGATAAGCGTATCCACCTGTCAACTGAAAATGCTAACAGGTTGACTCTTATAAAAATGCCTGGATTGACCATGACTTCTCGACTCCACCAGAGGAAAGTGTCTGAACATAAAGGCACTTTAAATGTTTATAATGTACTGAATACTCTGTATTCCCATGCACCCCTTCCACTACAAACAAGGCTATGTAGTTAAATCTTCCTCCTATTCCATCATATCAACATGCCTACTCGTCACATATAATGCCCTCGCATATATGCCCTTCAAATAAATGTTTTACAGGGTCAGATCACCTACAGGCCCGCACCTAAAATCTTTTACAGGGTCAGCTGGCCTGCAGGCCCGCACCTTAAAATCTTTTACAGGGTCAGCTGACTTGCAGGCCCGCACCTAAAATCTTTTACAGGGTCATCTCACCTGCAGGCCCGCATATAATTTTTTAGAGGGTCAGCTCACCTGCAGGCCCTTGCATATAATGTTTTACAGGTTCAGCCCACCAGCAGGCCCGCACCTAAAATATTTTACAGGGTCAGCTCACTTGCAGGCCCGCACCTAGAATCTTTTACAGGGTCAGCTCACCTGCAGGCCCACACCTAAAATCTTTTACTGGGTCAGCTCACCTGCAGGCCCTCAACTAATTATACCTAATAGGTAATTTGTGCACATGCTGCCTTGCTTGGATGTGGTAGCCGTAGCCACTTCTCAGGCTCTCTCTCCGGAATCAAACACTGATTTCTCGTCTCCCGTAGTTACAATGGTTTGCCCTAACAATAACATTGAAAGTTAATAGGCCAAATATCCAAAAGGATTATTGCCATCAAAGGGACGTGCCATCGGCTCCAAGTTAACTAGAGTCGGCAGGTCTTCACCCATAATGTTTTAGATGGTCAGATCAGCAGACCCTTGTTCTAAATGTTTTTGAGGGTCAGCAGCAGGCCATCAATCATGGAGTGTAGGAGTCCCGCTACATAAACAATTGTACCACAATGTGAATGAGGCCCTCCTTTATGTGATATTCAGGTTGTATCGGAGTGCCTCTTCCTTGTAATTTTTGGCAGCACTTGCACTTTATATACAAGTAAATATACAGGAAAGAATGTTTCCTATCAATTTTTCCTCTAAAATTGATTTTTTATTCGGTTTTGTGCGTATTATTGTCAGTCCGTAAAAGTGTTGTTCCATTTGGACAACATCGTTTCCAGCAGTGACCTGCGAGTCCAAGATGCATCCAGACATCCTCCCTTTGCTGTTACAGAACTATTTCGGTGGTGTTTCCATAAATTTCTGACACTTTCCTATAAACCAGGCACAATCCCCTCTTCAGAGCAGGGGATACCTGGTTTAATATTTGGGTTCTCCCATTGACTTTCATTATACTCGGGTGCTCAGTCGATAACCTGAACATCCCGATGTGCTCGGCCCGAGCACCCAAGCACTACGTTGCTCGATCAACACTATTGGTTAGCTATGGTTGCTGCTTTTAAAAAACTAGCAAATCATTTTCAATCTTACTTCAAGAGGAGGGTGGAGTAGGAAAACTAGATTAGCTTCTCTAGACAGAAGGGTTAGGTTTAAGGACAAGCCAAATTTATCAAACAAGTACTCCAACACAGACTCAAGGAAAACTGACTTCAAATATTCTCCTCATGATAAATTCACCCATTGTTTGTAAACTTGCTGCATAGAATATCTGCTTACCTCGTGAGTATGAAATTGTTCTTTTACATCTTCTACATTGTAAGATATTGGCCCTTGACATTGTAAAACATCTTCTGCTGAAAGAAGCCAAGTAAGCACTTGTTCCAATGATGACTGATAACTTTCTAGATCCACTCTTGGTTCCATTTCTAATTTGCCAAATGGTCTGTCATCCATGCCTTCCATTCTCTGCAGGGAAAATAAGGAAAATGTATAGGTTTTTTTTCACAATAACTGTATCTACAATGTTTACATGTTAACTAAAACATATTACAACCCGCAAAAAAACAAAAACAAATTATCATAATGAAAGGTTTTGCTGGACTTTAAACGATACAATGCTACAAAGAGAAGAATGTATATTTTTGGTCTGTGTTACATTATCTGATATTACTTTTCTCTCAGGGAATTTATCTGTACAGTATTTTATGTTGGTTATGTTATAATTAGAGTTAAGTGGACACCTGGATGTTCAGGTTCGATGGGTTCGGCCGAACTTCACAAAAAAGTTCGAGTTCGGGACCCGAACTTGTCCCGAACTTGACCCCGAACCCGAACTCCATTGAAGTCAATGGGGACCCAAACTTTTGAGCACTAAAATGGCTGTAAAAAAGTTATGGAAAGGGCTAGAGGGCTGCAAATGGCAGCAAAATGTGGTTAAAAGCATGGCAAGTGCTATGCAAACAAATGTGGATAGGGAAATTACTTCAAATAACATAAAATACATAAAAATAAAAAAGAATAATCTTGATATTGAAGGATGAGGTCCATATGGAGAAGGAGGTTGAGGAGGCGGTGGATGTGGCGGTGTAGGTGGAAGAGGCGTTGGAGGATGAGGAGGTAGCTTACACTGCTTTTTGGTTTTATTTTTTTTGTTTAAATTGGGTTACACCCCAAAACATTGGGAAATATAACCTGTTACAATCCCCTCCAGCCGTGCTAAACAAATATTTAGACAATACACTGGCTGCAGGGCAGGCCAGCAACTACAAGGCGTAAAGGGCAAGCTCAGGCCATGTGCCCAATTTGTAGACCCAGAAGTTGAAGGGGGCATACCCATCAATCAATACGTGTAGGCATGTGCACTAGTGATGAGCGGCAGGGGTCATATTCGAATTCGCGATATTTCGCGAATATTTTGTAAAATATCTCTTCGAATATTCGAAAATTCGAATATTCGTTATATTCTACGATTTTTTTTACTTAAAAAATCGGCAAGGTAATGATCGTGTAATATGCAAATTTTCGTTATGCGAATTTTCGTAATACTAATTTTTTATTGCAAATTTTTCAACTTACAACTATTAGACAAAGAAGATTATAGCACTATATTAGCTAAATTGCTATAACTTCGTTTTTTCGAATATTCGTAATATTCTAAAACAAGAATATATAGCAATATAGCGAATATTCGAAAAAAAACGAATATAGAGCAATTTAGCTAATATAGTGCTATAATCTTTTTTTTTATAGTAATTTTTTTCCAATCTGGACTTCAGATGAGAAAAAAATTATAACTATTAGACAAAGAAGATTATAGCACTATATTAGCTAAATTTTCTATATTTGTTTTTTTTTCGAATTTCGTTATATTGCTATATATTCTTGTTTTAGAATATTACGAATATTCTAAAAAACTAAATTATAGCAATATAGCGAATATTCTAAAAAAATAAAACGAATATAGAGCAATTTAGCTAATATAGTGCTATAATCTTCTTTGTCTAATAGTTGTAAGTTTAAAAATTCGCAATAAAAATTTGCATTATGAAAATTAGCAAACAACACTACTCCTAAAGTCAAATATACTGCAGCCTTCTCATTGGCCCACAAGCTAGAAGCAGGGAGGGATCATGTGTACTGATTAAAAAAAAAAATGGAATATTCAAAATGACGAATATACAGGGTGGGCCATTTATATGGATACACCTTAATAAAATGTGAATTGTTGGTGATATTAACTTCCTGTTTGTGGCACATTAGTATATGAGAGGGGGGGAAACTTTTCAAGATGGGTGGTGACCATGGCGGCCATTTTGAAGTCGGCCATTTTGAATTCCAACTTTTGTTTTTTAAATAGGAAAAGGGTCATTTGACACATCAAACTTATTGGGAATTTCACAAGAAAAACAATGGTGTGCTTGGTTTTAACGTAACTTTATTCTTTCATGAGTTATTTACAAGTTTCTGACCACTTACAAAATGTGTTCAATGTGCTGCCCATTGTGTTGGATTGTCAATGCAACCCTCTTCTCCCACTCTTCACACACTGATAGCAACACCACAGGAGAAATGCTGGCACAGGCTTCCAGTATCCGTAGTTTCAGGTGCTGCACATCTCGTATCATCTGAAGGCAATCGTCTATGCTGTGAAGAGACGAGATGTGCAGCACCTGAAACTACGGATACTGGAAGTTTGTGCTAGCATTTCTCCTGCGGTGTTGCTATCAGTGTGTGAAGAGTGGGAGAAGAGGGTTGCATTGACAAATCAACACAATGGGCAGCACATTGAACACATTTTATAAGTGGTCAGAAACTTGTAAATAACTCATGAAAGAATAAAGTTACGTTAAAACCAAGCACACCATTGTTTTTCTTGTGAAATTCCCAATAAGTTTGATGTGTCACATGACCCTCTTCCTATTGAAAAAACAAAAGTTGGATTCAAAATGTCCGACTTCAAAATGGCCGCCATGGTCACCACCCATCTTGAAAAGTTTCCCCCCTCACATATACTAATGTGCCACAAACAGGAAGTTAATATCACCAACCATTCCCATTTTATTAAGGTGTATCCATATAAATGGCCCACCCTGTATATCACTATATTCAAAATATTCGTGAATTTTCGAAGTACCTATATTCGCAATAAAAATTGGAATATTCGTGACTAACACTAGTGTGCACACATACTGCTCCACCATGTCGCACGTCCCTGTGAGGTCCACGATCCAATTGGATATCTGCTCTATCAACTTTCGCACACCAGCAGGCCGGGCTTGAGGCTCACTGGCACCAACCACTCAACGGTCTGTTTTTCCATGCCCGTCCACAGCTCCTGCGCAGTGTGGGGTTTTCCCCCCAAACAAATAAGTTTTAAAACCGCCTGCTGTCGTTTACCCCTGGCTGTGCTGAAGTTGGTGGTGAAGGTGTTACGCTGATTGGATGAGGAGGCGGTAGAGGATGAGGAAGTGGAGTAGGAGGAGGAAGCAACAGGAGGCAAAGAGAAGCGCCCTGCAATCCTCGGTGGTGGAAGGACATGTGCCATACTGCTATCCGCCTCAGGCCCAGCCGCCACTGCATTTACCCAGTGTGCTGTTAGGGAGATATAATATCCCTAACCGTGCTTACTGGTCCACGTATCCGTAGTTATGTGCACCTTCCCACAGATGGTGTTGCGCATTGCACACCTGATTTTGTCCCCCACTTGGTTGTGCAGGGAAGAGATGGCACGCCTGGAAAAGTAGTAGCAGCTGGGCAAGACATACTGTGGGACAACCACCGCCATAAGGCATTTAAAACTCTCTGTCTCCACCAGATGGAATGACAGCATTTCAAAGGCCAGTAATTTTGAAATGCTGGCATTCAGAGCCAGCGATCGTAGGTGGGTAGGGGGGTACTTCCTCTCCAGTGTTTGGGAGATGAAGAGCTGAACGCTTCCATGGGACATTGTGGAGATGCTTGGTGACCTAGGTGGTGGTGTTGCTGGCAGATCCTCTCTTTGCGGGGTGGCAGGTGCCACTGTCACTCCAGAGTTGGATGAAGAGGCCGAGACTGCAGCAGAAGAGGAAGCAGGAGGAGCCAGAGACCTTTCTTTGTTTTTGAGGTGTCTACTCAACTGCAGCTCGTGCTTTGCACTTAGTTGCCTGGTCATGCAGGTTGTGCTCAGGTTGAGAACGTTTATGCCTCGCTTCAGGCTCTGATTGCACAGCGTGCAAACCACTCATGTCTTGTCATCAGCACGTTGTCTGAAGAACTGCCATGCCAGGGAACTACTTGGAGCTGGCTTTGGTGTGTTTGGTCCCTTCCTGCGTTGGGCAGGAGCAGGCGTACTGTCTAGGGGACGGCCGCTCCGCTTTTGCACTCTGCTCCCTCTTCTGCTCTGTGCGACCACCGCCTTTTCGTCCGAACTACACAGGTCAATCGCATGACCTTGATTCCATGTGGGGTCGAGGACCTCATCGTCATCCACATCATCTTCCACCCAGTCTTCACCCCTGCCCTCCTTGTCGGTCTGCACACTTTCGAAAGCCACAGCAGTTGGCACCTATGTTTCATCATCATCTGAGACGTGCTGCGGTGGTCCTCCCATGTACTCATCTTGAAACATAAGTGGTTGGGCATCGGTGTACTTAATCCCTTCCTCTTCTGTTGCAGGGCTATGTGGATGGCCCTGGGAAACCCTGCTAGCAGAGCCATCAAAAAGCAGAAGAGACTGCTGCATGACTTGGGGCTCAGACTGCTTGGCTGATTTGCAAGGAGGTGAGGTGAAAGACTGATGACATTGGCTGCAGGTGCTAACTCTGATCTTTCAGCAGGAGACTGGGTGGGAGACAATGTGAAGGAACTGGAGGCACTGTCAGCAACACAATCTACTATTGGCTGTACTTGTTCTGGCCTCACCATTCGTAGAGCCGCATTAGGCCCGACCAAATAACGCTGAAGGTTCAGTCACCTACTCGCACCTGAGGAAGGTGTTTCACTTCTGCGTGTAGCTGACACAGATCGACCAGGTCCTCTCCCTGCAACAGGAGCTCCACCAGCAACACCACGATCGGGGCCGCGTCACTTATTCAACGCTCTCCTCATTCTCTGCAAATTTTGGATCTTGCCCAAAATGGGTGTTTTTTTAATAACAGAATAGAACACCAGTATCTAACACGTGTATTTCACACTGACAGATACAGCCAAGGCCGCAAATTTAGTATTTGGCCCAAAATCTGTGTTTTTTTAAACCCAGAATATTATTGCAATATTTCTAGCTTGTATGTCACACTAACAAATGCAGCATAGGCCCCAGATGTAGGATATTGCCAAAAATGTATGTTTTTTTTAAACCCAGAATGATATTGCAGTATTTTAAGCTTGTATCTCACACTGACAGATGTAGCCAAGGCCGCAAATTTAGTATTTTGCCCAAAATGGGTTTTTTTTAATCACAGAATAGAATACCAGTATCTAACGCGTCTATTTTGCCCAAAATGGGTGTTTTTTTAAACCCAGAAAATTATTGAAGTATTTCAAGCTTGTATCTCACACTGACAGATGCAGCCAAGGCCGCAAATTTAATATTTAGCCCAAAATGTTTATTTTTTATTTTTTATATCAGAATAGAATACCAGTATGTAACGCTTGTTTTTCACACTGACAGATGCAGCAAAGGCTGCAAATTTAGTATTTTGCCCAAATTAGGTGTTTTTTTTAAACCCAGAATATTATTGAAGTATTTCAAGCTTGTCTTTCACACTGACAAATGCTTCATAGGCACCAGATGTAGGGTATTGCCAAAAATGGGTGTTTTTTTAAGCCCAGAATAATATCAAATGCAGCCATGGCCGCAAATTTAGCATTTTGCCCAAAATGGGTGTTTTTTTAAACCCAGAATATTATTGCAGTATTTCTAGCTAGTATGTCACACTATCAAATGCAGCATAGGCCCCAGATATAGGGTATTGCACAAAATGGGTGTTTCTTTAATAACAGAATATGACAGTAGTATCTAACGCTTGTATTTCACACTGACAGATGCAGCAAGGGCTGTAAAATTTAGTCTTTTGCCCAAAAAGAGTGTTTTTATTTAAACCAAGAAAATTATTGCAGTATTTTAAGCTTAAATTTCACACTGACTAATGCTTCATAGGCCCCAGATGGAGGGTATTGACAAAAAGGGGTGCGTTTTTTAAACCCAGAAAATTATTGCAGTATTTCAAGCATGTATGTAACAATGACAGATTCAGCAACCACCGCAAAATTTGGATTTTGCCCTAAATGGGTGTTTTTTTTATAACAGAATATGACAGCAGTATATATTGCTTGTATTTCACACTGACAGATGCAGCAAGGGCTGTAACATTTAGTATTTTGCCCAAAAAGGGTGTTTTTTAAAACCCAGAAAATTATTGCTGTATTTCAAGCTTAAATTGCACACTGACAAATGCGGCATAGGCCCCAGATGGAGGGTAATGCCAAAAAGGGGTGCTTTTTTAAACCCAGAAAATTATTACTGTATTTCAAGCTTGTATTTAACAATGACAGATACAGCAAATGCCGCAAAATTAGGATTTTGCCCTAAATGGGTGTTTTTTTAATAACACAATATGACAGCAGTATATAACACTCGTATTTCACACTGACAGATGCAGCAAGGGCTGTAAAATGTAATATTTTGCCCAAAATGGGTGTTTTTTTAAAACCTAGAAAATTATTGCAGTATTTCAAGCTTAAATTGCACACTGACAAATGCGGCATAGGCCCCAGATGGAGGGTATTGCCAAAAAGGGCTTTTTTAAACCCAGAAAATTATTGCAGTATTTCAAGCTTAAATTGCACACAGACAAATGCTGTAAAGGCCACAGATGTAGGGTCTTTCCAAAAATGGGTGATTTTTTTAAACCCAGAATATAATTGCAGTATTTCAAGCTTCTATTTGTTACAAATGCACATATGCTGTGCTGGTGCACAGAACTTGCATAAAATGTCTGCCGCCACCCACCTAACTAACAGATGAATAAAAGTTATTTTTCTGGGTCACTGGCCTCAGTGCAGGGTAAAAAGATTGTGCACTGCACCCACAAAACAAAATCTAGGTAGATCGCTGAATTGACAAGCACTTCAGATTAAAGAGTCTGTCCCATTCTCTCCCTCACAGCAGCAGCATCCTATCCCTACACTAATCAAAGCAGAGTGACATGCAGCGCTACGTGACTCCAGCTTATATAGAGGCTGGGTCACATGCTGCACTGGTCAATCACAACCGTGCCATTAGTAGGAATGGCTGTGATGGCTTCTGAGGGCACACAAGTTAAACGCTTGTTGATTGGCTGCTCTGCAGCCTTTCTAAAAGCATCATTAACTCGCTGAACACCGAACCCAAACCCAAACTTTTACTGAAAAGTTCGGGTTCGGGTCCGGGGTTCAAAAATCCTAAAGTTTGGTTCGAAATTCGGTTCGCTCAACCCTAGTTATAATGCATTTGAATTCAGAACTTAGAGACAAGCCAAATAAGTTGTGCTAGATAAACACTGATATACTTAAATCCATCTTTTATTTAATGTTACTTCTAAAATTGTATTCACTGATATGTTTGGTATTCATCATTGCAAGAGAAAATACCTTTTCATTGCAAAGCAAACAAACTAAAAAGGCTCAATGTGTTTAAAAGCACATTTGAATATTGTTGCAAGGTATTCTCTAAGGGTTTCAGTATAAAAAAGATCTCAATCAAATTACCTTTAACTGTATATTAGATAACACATTTCCATAGTACATTAAAATTAGCATGTGACCACAAAATCCTGTTATAAAATGGCTGGCTGAATTTCCTATTTTAGTTCCAAATATGGATTGATTTCATAATTTAAAAGGGTTGAGCAGCCTGTTTGTATTGAAGACCTATCCTCAGGATTGGTAATCAATATCTGATCGGTGGGGGCCCGACACCTGGCACCCACAACTAGAGATGGCCTTGCGGTTCGCCCGGCGGTCGTTTTGCCGCGAACTTTGATTGTTCGAGGTTCGCCGAACATGTGAACATATGGCAATATTCGCGCCCGCCATATTCTTTTACATTGTGAAGAACTTTGACCCATGACACATCCATCAGGTGGTACAGGACAGCCAATTGAGACGTTTCAGCACATGGACATACCCCCTACCTTATAAATAAACCTGATCTGGCCGCCATTTTACATTCAGTCTTTTGCCAGTGTAGGGAGAGGTTGCTGTGTGGAGCAGGGACAGGCTATTAGGGACACCAAACTATAGCTAATTGGACCACAAAAGTTATTTTAAGGATTGGTATAGGTGTGCTATCGATAGGTGTGATTCACACAGGGGTGTGATATACAGGGTGGGCCATTTATATGGATACACCTTAATAAAATGGGAATGGTTGGTGATATTAACTTTCTGTTTGTGGCACATTAGTATATGTGAGGGGGGAAACTTTTCAAGATGGGTGGTGACCATGGCGGCCATTTTGAAGTCGGCCATTTTGAATCCAACTTTTGTTTTTTCAATAGGAAGAGGGTCATTTGACACATCAAACTTATTGGGAATTTCACAAGAAAAACAATGGTGTGCTTGGTTTTAACGTAACTTTATTCTTTCATGAGTTATTTACAAGTTTCTGACCACTTACAAAATGTGTTCAATGTGCTGCCCATTGTGTTGGATTGTCAATGCAACCCTCTTCTCCCACTCTTCACACACTGATAGCAACACCGCAGGAGAAATGCTAGCCTAAACTTCCAGTATCCGTAGTTTCAGGTGCTGCACATCTCGTCTCTTCACAGCATAGACGATTGCCTTCAGATGATACGAGATGTGCAGCACCTGAAACTACGGATACTGGAAGCCTGTGCTAGCATATCTCCTGTGGTGTTGCTATCAGTGTGTGAAGAGTGGGAGAAGAGGGTTGCATTGACAATCCAACACAATGGGCAGCACATTGAACACATTTTGTAAGTGGTCAGAAACTTGTAAATAACTCATGAAAGAATAAAGTTACGTTAAAACCAAGCACACCATTGTTTTTCTTGTGAAATTCACAATAAGTTTGATGTGTCAAATGACCCTCTTCCTATTGAAAAAACAAAAGTTGGATTCAAAATGGCCGACTTCAAAATGGCCGCCATGGTCACCACCCATCTTGAAAAGTTTCCCCCCTCACATATACTAATGTGCCACAAACAGGAAGTTAATATCACCAACCATTCCCATTTTATTAAGGTGTATCCATATAAATGGCCCACCCTGTACTTATAATATACTTTTATAATGAGTCAAAAACACATAGATAGATCTATATGGTGATCACCTGGAAGTCAGGGGCTAGGGGCTTACTGGGGCCATTTTTATTATAGGGTAAGGTTTCGGATGGGGTCACTCTTATCAGGGCGGGTGTTCTGTGGTTAGGCTATCAGAGCCAGAATAGCACCCCCTGTAGGGCAATATCAGGGACACTTCTTTGCCCACCCTGTCCTTCAATTCCACATCATTATCTCGTTTTTTGCTTTCCCTCCTGGATTCATCGATGTGCACTGGAAACCCCCAGATTGTGGTAGGACATATGGTTTCTGATTTGGTGCCGCCGTGCACTTGTTATTGCCTACCACATCTATGCTTTTTGTTTAACTTTAATAATTAGATTTATTTTCATTTTGAGGGATATCTTTTAATAGTAACATTATTAAAGGTTCCGTTTTATCTTTATGTGTATTCTAATGGATTGCCTTCCTTGTACAACATAGAAAGTACATTGCTCAAAAAAATAAAGGGAACACAAAAATAACACATCCTAGATCTGAATTAATTAAATATTCTTCTGAAATACTTTGTTCTTTACATAGTTGAATGTGCTGACAACAAAATCACACTAAAATAAAAAAAATGGAAATCAAATTTTTCAACCCATGGAGGTCTGGATTTGGAGTCACACTCAAAATTAAAGTGGAAAAACACACTACAGGCTGATCCAACTTTGATGTAATGTCCTTAAAACAAGTCAAAATGAGGCTCAGTAGTGTGTGTGGCCTCCACGTGCCTGTATGACCTCCCTACAACGCCTGTGCATGTGTCACGGATGGTGTACAGGAAACAAGACAATACCATATAAACAATGTCTCTCTGGATCCACAACTAAGGAACAAAGGGAGACCCCTGCAATAGACCTGCCGCTCTCCCTCACTGCTCAGCCTATGCGAACACCCCAAAGGTGGATGGCCGCATATCCACGTTCCTCGGCTATCTATTACCTGAAGACCCTACAATAGTGAAGGGACACGACCACCGGCTCCCTACACTGACACGGAGGGAGTCAGGGTCACCTGGATCCAGAAAAGACAAAATCATAAATACATAAACAGCACTTATCTTGCAAACGAATGACGACTGACGACTGGGAACAGGGAACTGGGAACTGGGAACAGCATGCACACACACTCCAGGAAGTTGTATCAGCCGCACACTACTGCATTATAGGGAGGAACTTAAAGGGTAGCGATCAGTCTAAATGCATGACAGCTGAGATAGACTAACGAGATGAGAAACTAAACCAAAACAAAGAAATTCAAGGAGGAGGATCTGAGAAGCTCCTGTGAGCGCTTCTCAGCTGTCTGGCTGTGACAGTACCCCTCCCTCTAGGAGTGGACTCCGGACACTCAGGGCCCACCTTCTCAGGATGGGACCTATGGAAATCCCTGATGAGACGAGAGGCCTTAATGTCCGTCACTGGGACCCACATCCTCTCCTCAGGACCATAACCCTCCCAATGAACGAGGTACTGGAGGGAACCGCGGACAAGACGAGAATCCACAATCCTAGAGACCTGAAATTCAAGATTTCCATCAACCATAATCGGAGGAGGAGGCAAAGGCGAGGGTACAATAGGTTGAACATAAGGTTTCAATAAGGACTTATGAAAAACATTATGGATCTTCCAAGTCTGAGGAAGATCAAGACGGTAGGCAACAGGATTGATGACAGACAGGATCTTGTAAGGCCCAATAAACCTAGGACCCAACTTCCAGGAGGGAACCTTCAATTTGATATTCTTGGTAGACAACCACACCAGATCACCAACATTCAGGTCCGGACCAGGCACACGTCTCTTATCCGCCACACGCTTATATCTCTCACTCATGCTCTTTAGATTATCCTGAATCTTTTGCCAAATAGATGACAAAGACGAGGAGAATCTGTCCTCATCAGGCAAACCAGAAGAGCCCTCTCCCGAGAAAGTCCCAAACTGCGGATGGAACCCATATGCACCAAAAAATGGTGACTTATCAGAGGACTCCTGACGACGGTTATTTAAAGCAAACTCAGCAAGGGACAAAAAAGAACACCAATCCTCCTGATTCTCCGCCACAAAACAGCGCAGATATGTCTCCAGATTCTGATTGACGCGCTCTGTCTGGCCATTCGACTGCGGATGGAAAGCAGAAGAGAATGACAACTGAACCCCCAAGCGAGAACAGAAGGCCTTCCAGAATCTGGAAACAAACTGCGTGCCCCTATCAGAGACTATGTCGGAAGGAATCCCATGCAATTTGACAATGTGGTCAATAAATGCCTGCGCCAGCGTCTTAGCATTGGGCAAACCAGGAAAAGGGATAAAATGCACCATTTTGCTAAAACGGTCCACCACCACCAGAATCACAGACTTCCCCGAGGAACGAGGCAAGTCCGTTATGAAGTCCATGGACAGATGTGTCCAAGGACGGGAAGGAATGGGCAAAGGAAGGAGAGGACCTGATGGCCGTGAATGAGGGACCTTGGCACGAGCGCAAGTCTCGCAAGCTGCCACAAAACCCTCAACCGACTTACGAAGCGCAGGCCACCAGAATCTGCGAGCGATGAGATTCAGTGTGGCTCTTGCCCCCGGGTGCCCAGCAAGGACCGTGTCGTGGTGTTCTTTAAAAATCTTGTGTCTCAAAGCGAGAGGCACAAACAACCTCCCAGGAGGACAAAGATCAGGAGCTTCTGACTGGGCTGCCTGCACCTCTGCCTCCAATTCAGGAAAAAGAGCAGAGACCACCACACCTTCAGCCAAAATGGGACCCGGGTCTTCAAAATTCCCACCTCCCGGAAAACAACGTGAGAGGGCATCTGCCTTCACATTCTTAACCCCAGGGCGGAACGTAACAACAAAATTAAACCTTGAAAAGAACAAAGACCATCTGGCCTGTCTCGGGTTCAGACGCTTGGCTGACTCCAAGTAGGCCAGATTTTTATGGTCAGTAAACACGGTAATAGGGTGTCTGGCTCCCTCTAGCCAATGGCGCCATTCCTCAAAAGCCAACTTGATGGCCAACAATTCCCTATCTCCCACATCATAATTTCTCTCTGCGGAGGAGAGTTTCTTTGAGAAAAAGGCACACGGTTGCCATTTGGCAGGAGAGGAACCCTGAGACAAGACCGCACCCACCCCTACCTCAGAAGCATCAACCTCAACTATGAAGGGTAACGAAATATCAGGTTTTACTAGGATGGGAGCGGAAGCAGAACTCTCCTTGATATTAGAAAAGGCCTTACGCGCCTCTACCGACCAGGAAGAAAAATCTACCCCCTTTCTGGTCATATCAGTGAGTGGTTTAACAACAGAGGAATAATTCAAAATAAATTTCCTGTAATAATTGGCAAAGCCCAAAAAATGCATCAGCGCCTTCTGATTCTCAGGAAGCTCCCACTCAAGCACAGCGCGGACCTTCTCGGGGTCCATGCGAAAACCAGAAGCGGAGACAAGAAACCCCAGAAATTGGATTTCTGGAACCGCAAACACACATTTTTCCAGTTTCGCGTATAATTTATTCTTCCGCAGGATGAGCAAGACCTGACGTAAGTGTTCCTTATGAGTCTTGAAATCAGGAGAAAAAATAAAAATGTCATTCAAATACACTAATACTAATTTTCCCATTAAATGATAAAAAATGCTGTTGACGAAATGCTGAAAAACGGCTGGGGCATTCATCAAACCAAAAGGCATAACCAAATTGTCAAAATGGCCCTCAGGGGTATTGAAAGCCGTCTTCCATTCATCTCCTTCTCTGACCCTAACCAGGTTGTATGCCCCATCTTAGGTCTGATTTGGAAAAGACTTTAGCCCCAACAACCTGGTTAAACAGGTCCGGGATCAGAGGAAGCGGATAAGGATCACGAATAGTGATACTGTTCAGCTCCCTGAAATCCAGACAAGGTCTTAAAGAACCATCTTTTTTCTTAAAAAGAAAAAACCAGCGGCAACAGGTGACTTCGAGGGTCGTATGTGTCCTTTTCTCAGACTCTCAGAGATATAAGCCCGCATAGCGACCCTCTCAGGTTGGGAGAGATTGTATAAACGAGATTTAGGCAGCTTGGCGCCTGGGATGAGATTAATAGGGCAATCATACTCCCTGTGCGGAGGTAAACCCTGAACTCCACTCTCAGAGAAGACATCCAAAAATTCAGAGAGGAAAGGTGGTACAGTCTTAGTAGAAACCTCAGAAACAGATGTTATGAGGCAATTCTCTCTGCAAAAGTTACTCCAACCATTTATTTGCCTCGCTTGCCAATCAATGGTGGGGTTATGTTTAGTGAGCCAGGGTAGCCCCAACACTAGAGGAGTAGGCAAACCGCTAAGGACGAAACATGACACATCCTCAACATGAGCATCACTCACAATTAAACGGATATTGTGAACTATGCCCTTTAATGACTTCTGAGAAAGTGGAGCTGAATCAATAGCAAAAACAGGAATATCCTTTCCCAAAGTGCATACCTGGAAACCATGAGTTATTGCAAATTGATTATCAATGAGGTTGACAGCTGCTCCACTATCCACAAAAATCTCACAAAAAATGCTCTTGCTCTCTAGCGCCACCCTAGCAGGCAGGACAAAACGGGAACTACAAGCAAACGGAAAACCTTCAATTTCCGCCTCAACCCTGCCAATAGTAACAGACGGAACATTTTTAAAAGATTTTTTCCTTTTTGTCTCTTTATTACTCCCAGAAAACTGCCTGAATCTCCTAGAGGGACAAACATTTGCCAGATGATTTATACCTCCACAACAAAAACAAACCCTCCCCTGCGGGCTGAATCTTCTATTGTCAGAGGCAATCAACCCCAGCTGCATGGACTCCTGCTCAGAAGGGGCTGACAGCGACTGAGACCCCTGTGCACAGAATGAGACCGCTGCACTGTCCCGGGACTGAGTATGACAGGAAGGAGAGATCTCTCCTCTCTCTCTAAGACGCCTGTCAATACGAACAGCCTGAGACATAGCAGAATCCAAGGAGGTTGGTCTTTCATGAAAGGCAAATGCATCTTTCAATCCCTCTGAAAGACCATAGCAAAATTGACTTCGGAGTGCAGCATCATTCCAACCCGTATCTGCTGCCCATCTCCGAAATTCTGAACAGTATATCTCTGCGGATTGTTTACCCTGGCATAACAGACGTAGTCTAGACTCAGCCAGAGCAATACGATCCGGATCATCATATATCTGACCCAGGGCTAAAAATAATTCATCCACTGAACGAAGGGGCCGTGCCCCCTCCGGCAGCGAAAAGGCCCAGGACTGAGCGTTACCCCTGAGCAGCGATATAATGATCCCCACCTTCCATTCTTCATCACCAGAAGAATGGGGAAGAAGACGAAAATGGAGTTTGCAAGCCTCTCTAAAACGCACAAAATTCTCACTACCCCCGGAGAACGTATCCGGGAGCGAGATCTTAGGCTCAGCACAAACTCCATGAACGCAAGCTGAACCGGTCACTTGAAACTGAGAAAAAGTCTTACGGAGATCAGCTACCTCCAAAGAAAGACCCTGAAAGCGTTCAGCCAAAAGTGAAACCGGATCCATGCTTGAGACAGTTTTGGCAGCTGATAATGTCACGGATGGTGTACAGTAAACAAGACAATACCATATAAACAATGTCTCTCTGGATCCACAACTAAGGAACAAAGGGAGACCCCTGCAATAGACCTGCCGCTCTCCCTCACTGCTCAGCCTATGCGAACACCCCAAAGGTGGATGGCCGCATATCCACGTTCCTCGGCTATCTATTACCTGAAGACCCTACAATAGTGAAGGGACACGACCACCGGCTCCCTACACTGACACGGAGGGAGTCAGGGTCACCTGGATCCAGAAAAGACAAAATCATAAATACATAAACAGCACTTATCTTGCAAACGAATGACGACTGACGACTGGGAACAGGGAACTGGGAACTGGGAACTGGAAACAGCATGCACACACACTCCAGGAAGTTGTATCAGCCGCACACTACTGCATTATGGGGAGGAACTTAAAGGGTAGCGATCAGTCTAACTGCATGACAGCTGAGATAGACTAACGAGATGAGAAACTAAACCAAAACAAAGAAATTCAAGGAGGAGGATCTGAGAAGCTCCTGTGAGCGCTTCTCAGCTGTCTGGCTGTGACAGCATGCTCCTGATGAGGTGGCGGACGGTCTCCTGAGGGATCTCCTCCCAGACCTGGACTAAAGCATCTGCCAACTCCTGGACAGTCTGTAATGCAACGTGACGTTGGTGGATAGAGCGAGACATGATGTCCCAGATGTGCTCAATTGGATTTAGGTCTGGGGAACGGGCAGGCCAGTCCATAGCATCAATGCCTTCGTCTTGCAGGAACTGCTGACACACTCCAGCCACATGAGGTCTAGCATTGTCTTGCATTAGGAGGAACCCAGGGCCAACCGCACCAGCATATGGTCTCACAAGGGGTCTGAGGATCTCATCTCGGTACCTAATGGCAGTCAGGCTACCTCTAGCTAGCACATGGAGGGCTGTGCGGCCCTCCAAAGAAATGCCACCCCACACCATTACTGACCCAATGCCAAACCGATCATGCTGGAGGATGTTGCAGGCAGCAGAACGTTCTCCACGGCGTCTCCAGACTCTGTCACGTCTGTCACATGTGCTCAGTGTGAACCTGCTTTCATCTGTGAAGAGCACAGGGCGCCAGTGGCGAATTTGCCAATCTTGGTGTTCTCTGGCAAATGCCAAATGTCCTGCACGGTGTTGGGCTGTAAGCAAAACCCCCACCTGTGGACGTCGGGCCATCATATCACCCTCATGGAGTCTGTTTCTAACCGTTTGAGCAGACACATGCACATTTGTAGCCTGCTGGAGGTAATTTTGCAGGGCTCTGGCAGTGCTCCTCCTGTTCCTCCTTGCACAAAGGCGGAGGTAGCGGTCCTGCTGCTGGGTTGTTGCCCTCCTACGGCCTCCTCCACGTCTCCTGATGTACTGGCCTGTTCCTGGTAGCGCCTCCATGCTCTGGACACTACGCTAACAGACACAACAAACCTTCTTGCCACAGCTCGCATTGATGTGCCATCCTGGATAAGCTGCACTACCTGAGCCACTTGTGTGGGTTGTAGACTCCGTCTCATGCTACCACTAGAGTGAAAGCACCGCCAGCATTCAAAAGTGACCAAAACATCAGCCAGGAAGCATAGGAACTGAGAAGTGGTCTGTGATTACCACCTGCAAAACCACTCCTTTATTGGGGGCGTCTTGCTAATTGCCTATAATTTCCACCTGTTGTCTATCCCATTTGCTCAACAGCATGTGAAATTGATTGTCACTCAGTGTTGCTTCCTAAGTGGACAGTTTGATTTCACAGAAGTGTGATTGACTTGGAGTTACATTGTGTTGTTTAAGTGTTCCCTTTATTTTTTTGAGCAGTGTATATTATAGCGCATTTGTATTGTGCAGCAGTTGAGTCGGTTCTGCTGCGATACCGCAGGTGTATAGAGGGACAAGGGTTATTGGAACAAATCATTTCTACTAGTATGATATACCAGTTGCCCCCCCCAAAAAGTGATTGAAGCAGGGGTGGTGTATACCAATAATATACTTTCTATATAGCGCATTAAGGTAGCACAACAGGGCACATTTAAGAGAATTTCCCTTTAAGATGCATAAAAATGTCCCCTGATTAAGACACATATTTTTTGTTGGAATTTTTGTCATTGATCCCCCTCTAGTATGTCACTGTCCATGTTGTGGGACTAATTGTGCACTTCTACTAAGTATTGGTGGCTGCAAATATGAACTGAAGTTTTTTCAGGTGCGCCTGCCATTAAAGTGAATGGGGCCGGCTGCAAACTTGCAGTTCGTGAATATTTTATCGCGTTTGCGCCATCGTGTTGGCGAACCATCCCGGCCGATGTTCGTCCATCACTACCCACAACAATCAGATATTTGAAGAGGAGACGTCGCTCCATGTGAGCTCTATGTCCTCTTCATTACAATGCCTATTATCTTGGAAGTGCAGAAAGCAGCCAAATCGAATTTTGAAGAAATTCGCTCATCTCTAATTATTAACATGTCAAATATTTGGATTGCTCGTTCAGTTTGATAACGTGATAGTTGTTTTTGATTACACTAAACAAGGTTTTACTCAAAACACAATAGTATTTTAGGAACATTCCAGTGCCAGGGTCAGGGAAAAAAAAATCCCATGTGGCAATTTCCCTACAGCTTCTCCCAGTTCAACTTGGCTTGATTAACAGGTCTCCGGATTATTTATATCAAGGTGAGCCAGGTGGAGAAAACTGCCCAGTGATCATTTCTTCCCAAGGTTGGAATTTTATAAAACTAAAATAGTTCAATGTAATTAGGGCACCTGTTATGTCCATGGTTGAACCCATATAATTTTTCCATGTGTTTTACACAGTGTAATTCACAGATCATATTTTATTTCCATTTGCTCCTATTGCATATCTACTGTTTAAAATGATTTTAAAAGAGAACCTTCCACATTGAACAAGCTGAATAAAGCAACACACCAGTTCAAGAAAAAAAAATAACATTAACTTGGGATTGGGAACGATCAGATAATTTACCTGATGCTCATCTTTTCATATTTCAGCTGAAGATCCATCAATTCATGGGCTCCTTTTCTGCCTCTCAAGATGGCTGCACTGCATCTCAGACTACCTGGTGCATACTTTGTATTTCGTAGTCCAAGACACTTACTGCTACCCTCCAAATTGCCAGCACTGCTCATGTGAGTAGAGCTGGCTAATCAAACAGCAGGGCTGGACAAGCAGAACGTGTCTTGGACTACTTATGCACAGTGTGCATCAGGTAGTCTCAGAAGCAGTGTGTCCATCTTGGATGATAGAAGAGGAATCTAGGAATGAACAGATCTGCAGCTTAAAAGATATAAAGGAGGACATCACAAAAGGCTTACATTCACACAATAATGGATAAACTGTCAGTTTTTAACATATGTTTTTTACTAATGCCTTTCAGAGAAATGGATGTTGAAAATGGTCCTCTTCAATTGTATGGGGTTGTAGATCTAGTCTAGAAAGTTCTATTTTTTGACATTTGTATTCACTGGCCATAAAAAAAAAAAAACTTCCGTGTGAATAACCTTATAGACTACCATTGTTCTTAAAATGGACCTATGATGGCCGGTAAAAACTGTTTGTCACACATCCATTTTTCACTGTTGTGTGAATGTAGCATAAGTAACTTAAAAGTCTGCATTGAACTTTATATACAGTGCATTACATATGTAGCAGGTGTGCTAGCATATAACTAGGAGGTGACAATACCAGAAAACATTTTTTGGAAACTAAACTAATTATTATGTCAGCCTAGCAATTAAAAATGGAAATGTTCACAAAAAAATAGAACCATATTTTTGTTTCAAATGATTATTTTAGAAAAGACGAGCAGAGTTCTAATTAAGATCCTTAGGTCTCCTTCCAATGCAAAGGCCCTGGTTATGCTTTTCTTGACTTTTAATTAAGCCACATATCAGCTATCAAAGACTAATTCCCATTATAGAAGTTGTGAGTCTCAGGGTAAAGCTAAGAGTTTATAAAAGAAATTAGATACACTTCACAGAACATTTATAATTGTTGTGGTAGGAGGTAGGAACATTATGTATTTTTATGTATTTACCATGGTTTTCTGTGTATGTGCAATATCAGCCCCCTCTTAATAATATGATGAGAGCTATGTAACAATTAGGTTAAATAGATCAATAGATAGATAGTCAAGTGGAGTAGACAAGTGGCACCACTTTATAGAAAATTAGAGCAATATATACACTCACCTAAAGAATTATTAGGAACACCTGTTCTATTTCTCATTAATGCAATCATCTAGTCAACCAATCACATGGCAGTTGCTTCAATGAATTTAGGGGTGTGGTCCTGGTCAAGACAATCTCCTGAACTCCAAACTGAATGTCAGAATGGGAAAGAAAGGTGATTTAAGAAATTTTGAGCATGGCATGGTTGTTGGTGCCAGACGGGCCAGTCTGAGTATTTCACAATCTGCTCAGTTACTGGGATTTTCACAACCATTTCTAGGGTTTACAAAGAATGGTGTGAAAAGGGAAAAACATCCAGTATGCGGCAGTCCTGTGGGCAAAAATGCCTTGTGGATGCTAGAGGTCAGAGGAGAATGGGCCAACTGATTCAAGCTGATAGAAGAGCAACGTTGACTGAAATAACCACTCGTTACAACCGAGGTATGCAGCAAAGCATTTGTGAAGCCACAACACGCACAACCTTGAGGCAGATGGGCTACAACAGCAGAAGACCCCACCGGGTGCCACTCATCTCCACTACAAATAGGAAAAAGAGGCTACAAGTTGCACAAGCTCACCAAAATTGGACTGTTGAAGACTGGAAAAATGTTGCCTGGTCTGATGAGTCTCGATTTCTGTTGAGACATTCAAATGGTAGAGTCCGAATTTGGCGTAAACAGAATGAGAACATGTATCCATCCTCTGATTGCTACTTCCAGCAGGATAATGCACCATGTCACAAAGCTCGAATCATTTCAAATTGGTTTCTTGAACATGACAATAAGTTCACTGTACTATAATGGCCACCACAGTCACCAGATCTCAACCCAATAGAGCATCTTTGGGATGTGGTGGAACGGGAGCTTTGTGCCCTGGATGTGCATCCCTCAAATCTCCATCAACTGCAAGATGCTTTCCTATCAATATGGGCCAACATTTCTAAAGAATGCTATCAGCACCTTGTTGAATCAATGCCACGTAGAATTAGGCAGTTCTGAAGGCAAAAGGGGGTCCAACATCGTATTAGTATGGTGTTCCTAATAATTCTTTAGGTGAGTGTATATATATATATATATATATATATATCCCTCCTGGAATTTTGTTTTATGAAAATATATTATTTCATTTTTATAATGTTTGCTCTTTTTATACCCCCCAAGCTCTTAAATGCAAGGCAAGAACAGCAATGGTGAATAATGACACTGACATTCATAGCTTTGTCCGATGGTGTTAGGATGTTTAAAAACATATAGCATGTGTTAGCATGAGTTATGTATGCTTTTTCATATTAGAAAACTTCCATAAATTGTTCCTTATTGGGGCAGATAGTGTTTAAACACACATTGTGTTATAACAAAACAAAAAAAAAAAGAAAAGAAGTTGCTTGTTTGGACCAAGTATCCAAATATTATACCTCAACAGATGTAGATCTCTGCCCCTGTTTACTCACACACACATGTTAATGTCAGAAGAAAGAGTGACTTGTTCTGCAGAAGAGTCCAAAAATTATGCTTCGATGGGGGCAGAATGCCCGCCTGTCTTTATAAACACACAAGTGTTAATCATGAAAATAAACAGTGGCTTGTTCTGAACTAACCTGTAAAAAGTCTCCCTTTTAATTAGTAGAAGAACAGTACAGTGTGGATTTAGAAAGGGTAGGGCAATAGAAGCACGTGGCTTCAATAGTAGCAGCAGCAGTATCAGCACAGCATGCAGCAGACAAGGCAGTAGATGTGTGTTAGGCTGTTTAGGGGTAATAGTAGTGAAACTATGTAGTGATAATGGTAGTGGCAATAGGAATAATGAAATTTGTAAAAGGTGATTAGCAGTAATGAGTAGCAACTGTGGCAGCAACAGCAGCCAAATAGTATGGAACATGATGGTAGGCAGACACAGCGGCATGATGGCGGCAGCAACATCAGCCATACGGTTTGGAACATGATCATAGACAGGCAGACAGCAGCAGTGGCAAGATGGGGCACTGTTAGGAAAGGCTAGATCTATTCATCGGCCTCAGCCAAAGGAGTGTCAAAATCCTCTGGGATTCATGCCTCCTTTATATTGACAAAAATTATGTTTTAGACACTGGATGAGGACAACTTTGTCAGTTCTGTTTGGGTGTCGCCACTCCCCCCGGCCTTATTGAAAGCCCTCACAGAGAATGGAGGCTGAGCAAGAGGGAACAGAAAGACCCTGCTATGCCAATTCGGGCCACTGTTCCAACCTGACTGCTTAGAAGTCCATGGGGATCAGGGAACACCGGAGAAAGTCCAGAGTTCAAGTATGACTAACCCTGGGTGCTGAGTTGTTAAGTCTCCATTTGCTGATTTGTGTCAGCCTGACAAGGCACATGGAAAAATTTATCCACCAGGTTGACACTGAGCTGGCTGGTACTGATTGCCAAAAGCTGCTAAAAGCTACCTTGACAGTGTTTCCAGGTAATTAAGTAATCTTGCCTCCCTTTCAGCAGGAGGAAAACATTACACACTTAATAAACAAGTGAAGAGATAGATAAAGGATGGGCCGTGAGCGCCTGAAACTTCAAAGAAGGACGTCTCAAGACGGCCCTGCCCTCACCTAAAAATAAACAAAGGACAAACAAATTTCAGCGCCACTCTCAGCAATAAATAATATTAGTGGCCCATAGGCGAGCCTCAAGGTAAATATTAGAGATGGGACTGGGGATTCGTCGAATCCACGAATCCCTCGAATCTTGCTGGATTCGTGGGATTCGTGGACTCGAATCCCGACGTAATTTACCTCATACGAATCCGGTGGGAGGGACTGGGAGGAGGAGCTGGGGGCCGGTGCGTTCACTGTGCTCCGGCCCCTCCGCTCTAGTACAGTTATAAAATGTGTATTCTATTAATAATAATAATTCATGCTGCCCCCTCTGTCTGTAGTACATTCAATATATCCGACTTACAGGGATACTGACATCGTAATGCAGGCCGGCCGGGCAGACGAGCGGCAGAGTGACTGACTGACGTCACCTGCCTGCGCCGCCTGCTTCATTCATAAAGCAGGCGGCGCAGGCAGGTGACGTCAGTCAGTCACTCTGCCGCTTGTCTGCCCGGCCGGCCTGCATTACGATGTCAGTATCCCTGTAAGTCGGATATATTGAATGTACTACAGACAGAGGAGGCAGCATGAATCATTCATTATTAATTAAATTACACACTTTATAACTGTACTGGAGCGGCAATGGGGGGTCTGTGGATTACACTGTTAAGGGGTGGGGGGGGGTCTGTGGATGGCACTGTTATGGGGTGGGGGGGTCTGTGGATGGCACTGTTATGGGGTGTGGATGGCACTGTTATGGGGTGGGGGGGTCTGTGGATGGCACTGTTATGGGGTGGGGGGGTCTGTGGATGGCACTGTTATAGGATGGGGGGGTCTGTGGATGGCACTGTTATAGGATGGGGGATCTGTGGATGCCAGGGGGAGAGGTGAGAGGCACTATGATACTGGCACATTGGGGCCCCCATGATACTGGCACATTATGAGGGGAGATGGCACTATGATACTGGCACATTATGGGGGGAGATGGCACTATGATACTGGCACATTATGGGGGGAGATGGCACTATGATACTGGCACATTATGGAGGGAGATGGCACTATGATACTGGCACATTATGGGGGGAGATGGCACTATAATACTGGCACATTGGGGGGGAGATGGCACTATGATACCGGCACATGGGGGGGGGGGGAGAGGCACTCCGCACTTGATATTGGCACATGATTAGGGGGGCATCTATGGGGACACTTACTGGCACATTATTGGGTGGCACTGTGGGGCCACTTCTTATTGGCACATTATTGGGGGGCACTATGGGGGCATCTACTGAGGCCACAAAGAAGGGGTATATTATATGGGGGGCTCTGTGTGGTACTAGTATTATCAGGGGTATTATCTGTTTCTGCAGTATAATATTGGGGAGCACAGCGGCACTGTATTGGGGGTGTTAGGATGATTTGTCCAGAAGATGGGAGGATGATGGAAAAGTAGTAAACTAAGATTTTTTTTTGTCAAGCTGCAGAGATGAAAAATGGCTGAAAAATGGTGTCTGGTCTGAAGGTCTGAAAGGAGAAGATGAGGAAAGAGAACATCTACATCAAAGGAGACATCACTGGATGTAAGAGGTATGTGGCGCTGTATTACCCTGTATGTTCTGTAGTGATAGGAGCAGGGGTCATAGCAGGGGTCATCGCGGTCATATAGGGTGCGACCGTGACTGGGAGGTGGAGGTTCAGACAAACTGACGCGGTCTGACTTTGTTTCTTACACCGTGCGTTCACACAATTATGTACAGGATTCGTAGGATTCGAGATTCAAAAGATTCTATATATTCGAGAACCTTTTCGGATTCGGATTCGAAAAAAATTGGATTCGTCCCACCTCTAGTAAATATTAACTCCTAAGTAGATACCAATATATTAGCGTACTCTATGTACTATATATTAGCGGTATTTTAGGAGAAGACATAGCACGAGAAAGTAAAGTATACCCTGAATCACGTTTTAATTAAATTATACACTCATTAAGTGGTAAATTGAAATATAATTAAAATCAAGGTTAAGAACACCCTGATGCACTCACTTCACAGGGGGTGTGCCACCAGGATAAAGCTCACGACACCTGGAGCAGAACCCCCCAGCCAAGATCGCCTGTAGTGTGCAGAAGATATGACGTCAGCGCTCCAATCGTACCAAGATGGAAACATACGGCACGTGGGACAGCGATTCTTCATCAATCTTTTTTTATTCCAATAAAATGGCTCAACGCGTTATACTTTGCTCCTGATGTAGGGGATTGTTTGTTCTCCCCGAAACGCGTTTAGCCATTTTATTGGAATAATAAAAGATTGATGAAGAATCGCTGTCCCACGTGCCATATGTTTCCATCTTGGTACGATCTTGGCTGGGGGGTTCTGCTCCAGGTGTCTTGAGCTTTATCCTGGTGGCAGACCCCCTGTGAAGTGAGTGCATCAGGGTGTTCTTAACCTTGATTTTAATTCTATTTCAATTTACCACTTAATGAGTGTATATTTTAATTTAATACGTGATTCAGGGTATACTTTACTTTCTCGTGCTATGTCTTCTCCTAAAATACCGCTAATATATAGTACATAGAGTACGCTAATATATTGGTATCTACTTAGAAGTTAATATTTACCCTGAGGCTCGCCTATGGGCCACTAATATTATTTATTGCTGAGAGTGACGCTGAAATTTGTTTGTTTGTCCTTTGTTTATTTTTAGGTGAGGGCAGGGCCGTCTTGAGACGTCCTTCTTTGACGTTTCAGGCGCTCACGGCCCATCCTTTATCTATCTCTTCACTTGTTTATTAAGTGTGTAGCTTTGCTAACACTGATCTGAGCTGCCTTCTCTATTATTATTATTTTCTAGAAGATTACTATCATTTTTACTATTAACTTCTTTGTCCATCATCTCTGGCTCCTCTGGTTCTTTTCCGCCTGTTGTATACTTTGTACTTATGTAGTGTTTGGTAACCGCATCCCCCTTTTTTCTTTCCTTTTTATACATACCCACTGTCACGGATAAAACAACTCAGGGATTGTGGCTTAAATGCATGATAACACAGTCTGATGCAGTAATTTGTCTGCTAACACACATAATCCAATGTGGCATTTGTTTTCCCCCCTAGGCCTCAAATAGCAGTAGTTCCACTGTGAAATTATTGTACTAAAATGTATGAAACCCCTGTCTGATGCAGTGCCCACTAACATGGATAATACAACACAGTGCTTGCTGCAAATTGTTTCTTTATAGCATTATATAGCATTCTGCACCATTGTACAGAGATTTCCCTCACTCACATCAGTCCCTAGCTCCAATAGGAATTATAATCAAATTTCACTCTCACATACATATGCACTAGGGCTTTTTAACCAGCAGTTAACATGTACGTTTTTGGGAGGCTTTGAAGAAACTGGAGTATACCGAGCAAACCCATGCAAAGTATAAAAAGTATGAATCAAGATTTTATATTAACTGCTATAGTTATCAGTGGATGTGGAACCACTGTGGCAACCAACCAGTTTGACTGTGGGCTAAACCTATGTGCATTATTCTTTATATTAAAAGTATGAGCTTAAAGAAGATGTAGCATGTGATCCACTGATCCAATTTTCATCTTTCTCAATGTGGGTTATATTGGCAGTCCTGATATTTCCCCATCAACCCCTATACAGGGATCTGGACTGCAAGGAAGCCACCAAGCAACTACATACTGCACATTGCTTGAAAATTCTGTCTGAAATGTATATATAACACCTAATGCACATGTTCATCCTGTGTAAAAGGTGTAGATCTGAAAGTACACAAAGGGTACAACCACACAGCACAATCATGAAGAAGTGATGATGTGGTTAGGAACTGCAGCATTTCATTTTCCAATTGAAGTCAATTTCTGAGATAAACCTGACACTTTCAAACGATTTTGACTGTACCTGTTTTATGTGTGGTTGACTGCACAAAAACATGTCCTGCTGCTTGCGGCTGCTCACCTCATGGGGTATACAGTTGAGTAGCCACTTGCAGTGTATGATTAACATATTTTGCAACATTTGTCACTATCTGAAATTAATCAGAAAACTAAAGAACCAAGAAGAGTTCAAACAACTGTCCATCAATGATCATGGACAAAAAATACACCCTAAACGCATGATTGTGCATGCGGTCGGCCATATGCATTCCATAACAGCATAATGACTGCATCATGACCACACCGTGTATTCGCACCAAAAGGGCTTCAGAACCATACAGCTGGTACTCCATGAACACTGTATGGTGCGTCTTTGCAGCACCAATATACTCTGCTAGATGAATTGCATAGAACACCACGTGATTCACATGGAACTGAAAGCACTGCAGGGGTGCAACTTGAGGCTACTGAACCCCACTGCAAAATCTGTAACAGGGCCCCACCTCTACCATGTTCCATTTATAATAATTATATAACTAAATACCAAAATACAATATAAACACAAATATATATATATATATATATATATATATATATATATATATATAGCACAGGGTAGGCTAATAAAGGAACCATTATTCAATACAATAAAAAATTACATAATATTTAAAATTCATGATGGTAGTGTCAGGAATATCTCAAAGTAATTGATAAATGCAAGAGCAATATATATTTCCATAGATTTCCATGGGTGTCATCATATGGAACAGCAAGACAGCCGTGTACTTTACATGAGACCTAAATGTTTTGCGCCTCTATATATTGTAGGGCAACTAAGAACTTAGAGAACTATGAACCTACTGAAAATAAAATATAAAACCAGTCCAACTGCAATGTCCTATCTTTCCATGTTTAAATATTTCAATTAAAAAAATATTAATTTAAAACTGAAAATATGTAAATAAACAATGGCGACTCATTTTTGCAGTGACCTCTACTTTTCTCTATATTAATTGACATTTTAATACTCATGATTGCAGTGTCAAAAATATCTCAAAGTAATTGATAAATGCAAGAGCAATATAGATTTCCATAGATTTCAATGGGTATCATCATATGGAACAGCAAGATAGCCGTGTACTTGTACATGAGACCTAAATGTTTTGCGCCTCTATATACTGTAGGGCAACTTAGAACTTAGAGAACTATGAACCTAAATAAAATATAAAAGCAGTACAGCAATTCCATTTTATCATCAGGCTTCAGCAATCCCAACCCAGCAACTGCAATGTCCTATCTTTCCATGTTTAAATATTTCAATTAAAAATATATTAATATAAAACAGAAAATTTGTAAATAAACAATAACGACTCATTTTTGCAGTGACCTCTACTTTTCTCTATATTAATTGACATTTTACTACCAAACATTTCAAAATAAATCTGTCAAAAAATTAAATCTCAATGTATACTGAACAGATGGCATGTATATGAAGGCAGTAAGGTGTGAAAATGGATTTTATTGCACACAACATATAAAACTAAATAAAAGTCTGCTGCTGCTGCTGAAGGGCAAACATGTAGCATACGGTTAATGACAATCATATATGTTATGATTTACCACTGAAACAGAAGAAAATCTATTTAATTTTAAATATACAGTAAACTAAATAGTAATAGGGTCTCCAGGAGTAGTGATGAGCGGCAGGGGTCATATTCGAATTCGCAATATTTCGCAAATATTTCGTCGAATATTCGCAAATTCGAACATTCGTTATATTCTACGATTTTATTTTACTAAATAAATCGGCAAGGTAATGATCATGTAATATGCAAATTTTCGTATTCGAATTTTCGAATTTTTATTGCGAAATTTTCAACTTTTAGACAAAGAATATTATAGCACTATATTAGCTAAATTGCTCTACAGGGTGGGCCATTTATATGGATACACCTTAATAAAATGGGAATGGTTGGTGATATTAACTTCCTGTTTGTGGCACATTAGTATATGTGAGGGGGGAAGTTTTTCAAGATGGGTGGTGACCATGGCGGCCATTTTGAATTCAACTTTTGTTTTTTCAATAGGAAGGGGGTCATGTGACACATCAAACTTATTGGGAATTTCACACAAAAAACAATGGTGTGCTTGGTTTTAACGTAACTTTATTCTTTCATGAGTTATTTACAAGTTTCTCTTTGTTTACAGCTATTGACATGTCACCGAGGTTAAGACGTGAGGAGCGGATAGAAATTGTGTTGATGTCTGGTGTACGCAGTAACCGGGTCATTGCAGCAGATTTCAATGCAAGACACTCTACGAGACAACCCATCTCCCATGCTACAGTTAGCAAACTGCTTGCTAAGTTTTGTGAAACTGGTTCAGTGTTGGATTTGCCAAAATGTGGATGCATGAAATCTGTCTCTAATGAAGAAACATCAGTGGCTGACCTAGCTTCATTCAGCAAGAGCCCACAGCGTAGCACTCGCCGAATGTCACTGGAGAGTGGCATTAGTCGAACATCCCTTTGGCGGATATTAGCTACTTACACTTACAATGGCACCCTAACAAACTCCAGCTACTGCAGCATCTCAACGAGGATCGGCGCACTGAATTTGCAGAATGGGCAAAACAAAAATTGGAACAGGACCCTCAGTTTACGCAGAAGATTTTGTTCAGTGATGAGGCAAACTTTTATGTAAATGGTGAAGTTAACAAACAAAACCACCACTTTTTGTGGTGGTCTGACACTAACCCACATTGGATAGATCCCTCCAAGACTGTTGGAACAAAAAGATTGATGGTATGGTGTGGTATATGGGGTACAAAGATAGTGGGGCCATTCTTCATCAATGGAAACCTCAAGGCCACTGGATATGCGAAATTGATACATGATGATGTGTTTCCCTCTTTATGCACTGAAGCTGGCACATTCCCTGAGTTTTTCCAGCAAGATGGTGCACCACCACATTATGGGTGTCAGGTCCGAGCATTCCTAGATGAACAGTTTCCTGGAAAGTGGATTGGTCGTCATGGGCCAGTTGAATGGCCCCCAAGGTCTCCCGATCTGACCCCCTTAGACTTTTATCTTTGGGGTCATCTGAAGGCAATTGTCTATGCTGTGAAGATACGAGATGTGCAGCATCTGAAACTACGGATACTGGAAGCCTGTGCTAGCATTTCTCCTGCGGTGTTGCTATCAGTGTGTGAAGAGTGGGAGAAGAGGGTTGCATTGACAATCCAACACAATGGGCAGCACATTGAACACATTTTATAAGTGGTCAGAAACTTGTTAATAACTCATGAAAGAATAAAGTTACGCTAAAACCAAGCACACCATTGTTTTTTTTGTGAAATCCCCAATAAGTTTGATGTGTCACATGACCCTTCAAATTGGCCGCCATGGTCACCACCCATCTTGAAAAGTTTCCCCCCTCACATATACTAACGTGCCACAAACAGGAAGTTAATATCACCAACCATTCCCATTTTATTAAGGTGTATCCATATAAATGGCCCACCCTGTATATTCGTTTTTTTTTTTCGAATATTCGCTATATTGCTATAACTTTGTTTTTTCGAATATTCGTAATATTCTAAAACAAGAATATATAGCAATATAGCGAATATTCGAAAAAAAAAACGAATATAGAGCAATTTAGCTAATATAGTGCTATAATCTTCTTTGTCTAATAGTTGTAATTTATTTCTCATTTGAAGTTCAGATTTGAAAAAAATTACAACTATAAAAGAAAAAGATTATAGCACTATATTAGCTAAATTGCTCTATAATCTTTTTTTTTTTTTCGAATATTCGCTATATTGCTATGACTTTGTTTTTTGAATATTCGTAATATTCTAAAACAAGTATATATAGCAATATAGCGAACATTCGAAAAAAACGAATATAGAGCAATTTAGCTAATATAGTGCTATAATCTTCTTTGTCTAATAGTTGTAATTTTTTTCTCATCTGGAGTTCAGATTGGAAAAAAATGACAACTATAAAAAAAAAGATTATAGCACTATATTAGCTAAATTGCTCTATTTTCGTTTTTTCCGAATATTCGCTATATTGCTAAAACAAGAATATATAGCAATATAGCGAATATTTGAAAAAAAAAGAATATAGAGCAAAATTCGCAAACAACACTACTCCTAAAGTCAAGTATATTGCAGCCTTCTTATTGGCCCACAAGCTCGAAGCAGGGCGGGATCATGTGTACTGCTAAAAAAAAAAAAAAAATCTAATATTAAAAAAAAAATATCGAATATTCGAAATTACGAATGTATATCACTATATTCGAAATATTCGTGAATTTTCAAAGTACCTATATTCACGATAAAAATTCGAAATTCGAATATTCGTGATCAACACTATCCAGGAGTAGGTCATCAATATCTGATCAGTGGTGGTCCAAAGAGCTCCAGTGTGAGCTGTAGCCTCCACACAGCATACAAAGCACAATACTGTACATGGAATAGCAGCTATGCTTGGTAATGTATCTTAGGTCCATTTACTTGAATTTGATTGACCTGCTCACAGGCCAGGTGACTAATGCAGGGGCATAGCTAGGTAAAAATATCTGGAGTTTGGGCCCTGGATGCAGTGGCCACCTACAATACAACTACAGGTATATCTTTGTCCTCAAGACAGCAATAAGGTTGAATTACTGCAACGAGACACAAGAGCCAAAGGGTTCCTTTCCCTGCTTTTTAATCTTATAGGCTTAAGGCCTATGAGACAACAGAGTGATACAGGTGGTCATGAAATCATGACATCACCATGACAGCCTGCACTAATCTCAGGTGGCATGGTGATACCATTGGGCCCACCTGTGTCAAGGCGTAGGCAGCATGTTGATTTAATCACGGCCGCCTGAGCTGAGAAGCCAATAACTTAGGCCTTAGGTCTGAAGAGGCCTGTGGCCTGAATCAAAATCAGTGCCATGAAGCAATGAATCAGGTAAGTTTTTTGGTATGTAGTATTGGGGCACTATGTGGGGGAAGCATTATAGCTATGGGGGTACTATAAGTACTGTGGACACAATAATACTGGTGGCACTTCAGGGGTCATTATACCTACTGAGGGAACTACAGGGGAACATTATACCTACCAGAGGCACTTCAGATGTATCATATCTACTGAGGGCACTATAAAGAACACTACAGGGGTCATTTTAATTAGTAGAGACTCTACAGGGGCATTATATATATACTGGGAGCACTACAGAGGGACATCACATATATTGGGGGTACTACAGGGTGCCATTATAACTACAGTGACATTATACTTAAGGAACGCACTATAGGGAACATTTTATTTACTGGACACATTATACCTACTGGGAGCACTAGAGAGGGCTATTATAACTACTGGGGGCACTGTAGGGGGTCATTATAACTGCTCTACTTGGGATTTATATTCCATGTAACTGTTGGGTGTAATTGGACTGGTGGCACAAGGGGGAAGTACACCTACTGAATGTACTACAGGAGGCATCATAAATACTAGAGGCACTACAGTGGCCAATTATAATTACAGGGGCACTATAGAGTGTATAATATCTACTGGGGGTACTGGAGGGGATATTATAACTACTGTGAGTACTATAAGGGGTATTGTAGCCACTGGGGCACTATAGGGTTCATTATAACAACCTAGGTCACTATTAGCTGCATTACAACTATAGACTTGTAACAAGGGGCCAATAAAACTACTGGGGAATTACAAGGGGACAATATAATTATTGTAAGTATAATATATCTACTAGGGGTACTAGACGGTGCATTATAATTACTGGTGGCTCTATTAGGGGATATTATAACTTCTGAGGACTCTTGAGAGGGGCCTCATGGATGAGCCTTATTACTACTGAGGGCACTTTGGAGAGCTTTATCACCACTAGGGATACTATTGGGAATTAATACTACTGTGGGTTCTGTGGGGGCATGATTATTATTTGACACACTCTTGGAGACTATTAGTGTAGGGAGCACTATTACTAATGAGGGCACTCTGGGAGATAACTATTAGTATTGATGGGATTTTTGGGAGCACTTCAAGGACTATCTGTATGGTACTGTTATTTTGTAAGTATAGTAATTGGGGCATTGGGGCACACAGCGGACACAGTATTGGGGTTTGCAGCAGGATAACATCTTGGGGCACCAGGTACTTAAGATATCAGTGTGGCAAACTCTGATGAGTCATCGCTGAAAGAAGTTCTCATGTGCTGTCTGGGAAAAACAGAAAAGATAAGGTAAGAGAGGTGACATCACTGGATATAATAGGTATGTGTGGAAATTTTCTCTATGCGTGATAGCGCTGAATGTAATGTCCTTCCAAATATGCCTTTAGCACTGGGACATGGATTAAAAACTTAACACGTGCACTGGGGTTTGGGCCCCAAATCTTTTGGCAAAAAACCAAGGCCCCTGAACTGATGCCAGAAACCCTCTTTAAATCTTAAAATTTAAGGATACTTTCACACCTGCGTTAGGAGCGGATGATGGATCCCTCTGGTATCTGCACAGACGGATCCGCACCTATAATGCAAACGATTGTATCCTTTCAGAACGGATCCGTTTGCATTACCATGAACAAAAAAATAATTCATGATAAGGCTTCATGCACACGACCGTTGTGTGCATCCGTGGCCGTTGTTCCGTTTTCCGTGATTTTCTGCAGACCCATTGACTTTCAATGGGTCCGTTGAAAACTCGGCAAATGCACTGTTGTTCATTTGCGGCCGTGATCCGTGTTTCCTGTCCGTCAAAAAAATATGACCTGTCCTATTTCTTTGACAGACAACGGTTTACGGACCCATTCAAGTCAATGGGTCCGTGAAAAAACACGATGCACACAAGATTGACATCCACGTCCGTGGTCCGTGGTCCGTGGCCGTAGGTTACTTTCACACAGACGGATCCGCAGATCCGTCTGCATAAAAGCTTTTAGCAATGCGCCGCACAGAGCTTTCACTTACCAGTAGGAGGAGCGCCCGGCCGGCCACAGACAGCGCAGGTAAGTATAATGCTTCTAAAATTACTAAGTAACCATGGCAGCCAGGACTGCAGTAGCGTCCTGGCTGCCATGGTTACCGATCGGAGTCCCAGCGATTAAACTGGGACTCCGATCGGAACTCTCCGCTGCCACCAATGATGGGCATCTACACCTGGTGCCGGCCCAGACTTAAAGGCCATACAGAAGTCAGCGCATGCTTGCTGAGATATACAGTATGTACATATACAATGAGAAATAGCAACAGCATAAGCTTATAAACAGGTAAAATATTTTGAAGATTTGAAATGTCCAGGTCAGACGTGCACGGTGTGTAGATAGTGAGACACGGAGATATTTAAGAAGATATGATGTTGAGTCAATATTTGTTTTTGACTGTATTTTGTCTAAGGGAACAGCTTTTGCTCATGTTAGGTTTTTTCGTGTTATATTGCAAATGGAGGTATCAAACAATATACAAAGTATATACATTTATATGCAGGATAAATACAGACATTTATCCTGCGCTGTTGCAGACCGCTATTAAACTAACCAAGGGGGGGGGATTTTAATTAGGAGGGGGGGGAGGGGGGGCCGCACTGGCCACCAATGAATGTAATACAGGGGAGGGAGGGGCGTGTTCCCCCTCCTGCCTGGCAGCACCTGATCTCTTACAGGGGGCTATGATACGCACAATTAACCCCTCAGGTGCGGCACCTCAGGTGTTAATTGTGCGGATCACAGCCCCCTGTAAGAGATCGGGTACTGCCAGGCAGCAGGGGACAGTCATGTACAAAGTTCTTAGTATATTCTAACTTGAAGCGTCACCATCACTATGGGAACGGCTCTGTGTTAGAATATACTGTCGGATATAAGTTTTCACAATATAACTCAAATCCGATGGTATATTTTAACATAGAGGCGTTCCCATGGTGATGTCACGGCCAACTCCTTGGGAGCCGCATACAGTTGCCCGCGGTTTGGGTTGTTGTTTCAACCGCAGCTTGAGGCTTGATGTAGTTTGCCTCAGGTGCGGTTGCCGCGGACAACAGGTATGTGTGCGGTCCCTTTGGAGTTTGTGTGTGTGTATGTATGCACTGTCATTTGTCTGTGTGCACTCTGTGTAGTATGTGGTGTGCACGGACACCTTTCCTGCACTGTGGTTGCCCGTGGCAACGTTTGTCGTTGTGTACATGTGGTGGCAGTGTCCCGGCCTTGGGGCTGACTCCCAGGACACGGTTGCCACCCATGTCGTTGCCTGCGGCAACAACTACAGTGTGTTTGTCGTGTTGGACACTTTCCCTTTAAGTTGGTGTTTTCCCTTTCCTGTGGTGCTGGAAGGGTTAACTCCCTTCCCAGTGTGTGTGATGTCACTGGGTGTGTCTGACCGTTGGGTGTGGCCTCTTAGGCCTATAAAGCCTCTCACTTTGGCATGGCTCAGTAGGTTGCAGAGAAAACACCGATCCGATGGTATAATAGGGGCTCCTGACTTTACATTGAAAGTCAATGGGGGACGGATCCATTTGCAATTGCACCATATTGTGTCAACGTCAAACGGATCCGTCCCCATTGACTTGCATTGTAAGTCAGGACGGATCCGTTTGGCTCCGCACGGCCAGGCGGACACCAAAAAGACTTTTTCCTTCATGTCCGTGGATCCTCCAGAAATCAAGGAAGACCCACGGAAGAAAAAACTGACACGGATCGCAGACCTACGGACCCGGTTTTTGCGGACCGCAAAAAAAAACGGTCATGTGCATGAGGCCTAACGCAAACTGATCCGTTTTGACTTACACTGAAAGTCAATGGGAGGCGCATCCGTTTTCAATTGCACCATATTGTATCAGTGAAAATGGCTCCGTCCCCATTGACTTACATTGTAAGTCAGGACGGATGATCCGTTTGGCTCCGCATCATCAGGCGGATATCAAAACGCTGCAAGCAGCGTTTTGGTGTCTGCCTTCATAGCGGAATGGAGGCTGAAAAGAGGCAAACTGATGCCTTCTGAACGGATCCTTATCCATTCAGAATGCATTGGGGCTAAACTGATCCGTTTTGGGCCACTTGTGAGAGCCCTGAAACGGATCTCACAAGCGGACCCAGAAACGCCAGTGTGAAAGTAGCTTAAGACTAAACTGACAGTTGCTAATAAAAAATCTAATTATACATACAGGTGAAACTCAATTTCAGTAATGCAACTTAAAAGTTGAAACTAACATATGAGATAGACTCATTACATGCAAAGCGAGATATTTCAAGCCTTTAGTTGTTATAATTTGAATGATTATGGCTTACAGCTTATGAAAACCCCAAAATCTCAGGTACCCTTTGCTCAGGGGATATGAATTAATTAGCTGACTAGAGTGTGACACTTTGAGCCTAGAATATTAAACCTATTCACAATATTCTAATTTTAAGTTGCATTACTGAAATACATGAACTTTTGCACGGTATTCAAATTTTTGGAGTTTCAACTGTGTATATATATATATATATATATATAGACAACGAAAGTTCAGGGCAGCACACCTAGTGGTAGATGAATGGGTGCCAGCGATGAAAACACCTTACCAAGGTGTGTAATACAGAAGGAATAAAGACACCGCAGCACATCCGTTGGTGAAGAAGTGTGAACCTTGCGTCGCAAGGGTGAATAAAGGTTCACACTTCTTCACCAACGGATGTGCTGCGGTGTCTTTATTCCTTCTATATATATATATATATATATATATAGTGCAGGGTGCAGGCACCACCAATCATCGTTTGTGGGCAGCAGATTGTGCTGTCCTAACAGCGATCTGCTGGCCAGAAACAAAGATTCTGTATGGGGATGAGGGATCGCTATAACACACTGTGAAGAAGATCGCTGTATATAAATGCAGCGGTCTCCTTCACTATGCAAGCATTGCTTCCTTCCTGACAATCAGCCACTCCATGGACCGTCTAAACCTGCTTAATTTATATTGTACAAAACTTAAAGGGAACCTGTCATGAACTCTATGCTGCCCATACTGGGGGCAGTGTAAAGTAGTGACTGATGAGCTGATTTCAGTGATGTCTCATTCATGAGCTAAAAGTAAGTGGTTGCTGAGAACCAACATCCTAATAATTGCAGCCTGAACCTGGAGAAGAGTCACGGCTCCCTGAGAAGAGTCATGATTATTTACATAGAGCTGCAGCAGCCCGAACCTCAGACCTTCTTTGTCACTTTATCTGGCAAATAAACTGAAGTCTCTGATCATATTCTGACCTGATGGAACAGAAGTGAAGATCATTGATACTGAGCTACAGCCAGACAACCATACTCTAATGAAATAAGTTATAGGGGGTAATCCAGGGCTTTAAAGTTAATGGCCCATCCTATGAAACTGTGAAACTATCTAACCTGTTGCATGTGCGCTTGGCAGCTGAAGGCATCTGTGTTGGTCACATATTTATATGTGCCCACACAGGTGAGAAAAAATATTTTTTAATATATGCAAATGAGGCTTTAGGAGCAATGGGGCCTTTGCTGTTATACATAGAGGCTCTGCTCTCTCTGCAACTGCTGAACCCTCTGCATTTTGACAGGGCCAGGAATTACATTGTTTTCACTGCCTGGCCCTGTCAATCAAAGTGTAGAGGGCACGGCATTTGTAGAGAGAGCAGAGCTTCTAGGTGTAATGGCAAGGCAATGTCCCCGTTGCTCCTAGAGGCTCTTTTTCATATATTAAAGCATAATTTTTCTCAGCAATGCGGGCACATATGAACATGGAACCAACACAGATGCCTTTAGCTGCCAAGCGCACATGCAACAGGTTAGATAGTTTCATACGTACAAATCTGCTGACAAATGCCCTTTAATCCACTAAATGCCTTTCATGTAAATATTTATTTTGACTTGCAGGTAGACTAAATTATAAGGCACTTGATAGATATGTTTTTATCCCAAATTGAGGAGGCAATGTATATATACAACATCTACAAAGACAGAATGCATGGCTACGTGTTTCATGTTATGCACCTATGGCAATGGGACTGAATGGAACACCCAGTACTTTGGTCCACGTAATAGGATGCCTTCATTGTAACAAGTCAGCTTGTGAAATTTTCTCCCTCATACATATTCCATGATCATCTGTTTTTAAGTCTTAGTGAAGTTCAGGGGAAAAATTATATAAAAACACACCAAACCCAGAGCTACAGCAGAAAAAAACATCATAAAAGTGGTGTCATATCTTTTTTTATTGTTTTTTGACATTTTGGTACCTTTTTTGTTTCCCTGACAAGAAATGTCAGCTCCAGATGTTACATGAAAGTCTAAGGGAATTATTAAACTCAGCACAAACGTGTGTTTTCAGTACTGGCACTTTTTGACACTTAAGTTGCCATTTATTGGATTGAGTAACATTTTTTTCCCGTTATTTTCTAGCGTTCTTGTCCTATAGATATCCATTTTTGCCTGTCTTAAGAAAATTCAAGTGACAATGTGTGTTGCAATTTTAATGGTGTTTTGACAGGATTTTTTCTTACCAATGCATTTTTTTTCATACACAAAAAAAAAACTGTTTGGCAGCACCCATAATGAAAAAATATAAAAATAAAAAATTTGCGCTGTGTTTTTTATTTGACTATATAATTTTGTCCATTACCTGGCTGTTGCATTTTGGGTAAAGAAAAATAGATATTAAACACCAGGAAAAATGTCATAACTGAAAATACCTCTAATGACTGTAGGCAGGGACAGACAAGGACAGTGAGCCATAAGACTAGAACTCAGCCTGATTTCCCTACCTACTTTAAGTACAAGCCCTGAATAGCTAGACCAAAACTGGTTGACGATCCCTATGTTAATTAAGTGCAGAGACTAGTGTTAAGCAAATCGAAGTCCAAATTTCAGGGAAAATTTGATTCACCGTGAAGTTGAATTTCATTGTGCTTCATGGTAGCAAATCTATTTTCCCTGAATGGCGGTAATGGCACAATTGCCACTCTTCCTCATTGCACCCACTACTTACAAAGAAATGAAAAATAGATTGCCGAGTCCCTAAATCAGAATCTGATAGGTCCATGACTCAGAACTCCATTAGTATCACAGCAGAAACAAAAAATGAAACCATAAAACTTTTGATAATAGTCATAAAAATGAATCCTGGGCACGGATTGTCATACAGATCCTCACATACAACTTGCTTCCATCCTCATTCACCAAGGTGCACCATCCTATCTATGGTTCCAGGATCCCCATTATCTAGGAATCTCCATCCAACAGATGACTACCCTAACAAGTGGCCAAGATAAGTACTTAAAGGGACACTGACAGGGCCAAAAAGCATATTTAGGTATATATGTGACATTACAGGTCTTATAAAGTGTAATAGAATCATCTAAGTATCCCCCCTGTCCACCTTATAAATACAGTAAAATGAAGTTTTTTAACCTGCTTGAATCGTGTTCAATCTGCCCAAGGGGCGGCGTTTCATCTCAACTTGCGCCCAGCCAGCCTCGCCACAACTGCCGTTTGAAGCGCCGCCCAGCTCATCAATAATTACTTCGCTGGGCGGATACTAGTGTCCCCGACGCAAGATCAGGCGCATGCCCAGTACAATCCTATGGGCATCGGCCTCCGGCTCATCATCGGGGACACTAGTAGCCGCCCAGCGAAGTGAATATTGATGAGCTGGGCGGCGCTTCAAACGGCAGTTGTGGCGAGGCTGGCTGGGCGCAAGTTGAGATGAAATGCCGCCCCTTGGGCAGATTGAACACGATTCAAGCAGGTTATAAAACTTCATTTTACTGTATTTATAAGGTGGACAAGGGGGATACTTAGATGATTCTAATACACTTTATAAGACCTGTAATGTCATATATATACCTAAATATGCTTTTTGGCCCTGTCAGTGTCCCTTTAAATTCACCTGACTGCCTGTTCTGCACATCTATAGGCCTGGGAGCATAGAATACAGTGATGTATAATCATTGCACCTACTTTCACTATTTATTACACTCCTAGCAGCAGCTGCACTTAGTGATGGACGAACATCAGCCGGGACATTTCACATTTGCGATCAAATGTTCGCGGCGATCCCATTCACTTTAATGGCAGGCGAACCTGAAAAACCTTCAGGTCATATTTGCAGCAATGAAATATTTACTTGAAGTGCACAAATAGTCCCACAACATGAACAGTGACATACCAGACAGGGATCAATGGCAAAAAGTCCCACAAAAAAATATGTATTTTAATCAGGGGCCATTTTTAAGCGTCTTAAAGAGAAACTCTCAAAAATGTGCCCTGCTGAAGCCTAGAAGAATTTTATTTTAGGCCATGGGAGTATGGGCCCCAAAAATTAGGCATTCACCTGACAGAAAATACCAAGTGATGTGGCTGGAGGTATATTAGACGGTCAGTGGATAACAATTTTACTGTAGGCCAGTGGAATACAGGCCCAGAAATTATGCATTCACCTGACAGAAAAGAACAATTGATTATGTGGCTGGAGGTACATTAGATGTCAGGGGATAACAATTTTACTGTAGGCCAGTGGAGTAAAGGCCCCAAAAAGTATGCATTCACCTGACAGAAAGGAACAAGTGATTATATGGCTAGAGGTATATTAGGCGGTCAGAGGATAACAATTTTACTGTAGGCCAGTGGAGTACAGGCCCCAAACATTAGGCATTCACCAGACAGAAAAGAACAAATGATTATCTGGCCGGAGGTATATTAGGTGGTCAATGGATAACAATTTTACTGCAGGCCAGTGGAGTACAGACCCCAAACATTAGGCATTCACCGTACAGAAAACATCAAGTGAATATGTGGCTGGAGGTATATTAGACAGTCAGTGGATAACAATTTTACTGTAGGCCAGTGAAGTACAGGCCCCTAAAATTTTGCATTCACTGGACAGAAAAGAACAAGTGATTATGTGGTTGGAGGTATATTAGACGGTCAGTGGATAACAACTTTACTGTAGGCCAGTGGAGTACAGGCCCCAAAAATTATGCAATCACTGGACAGAAAAGAGCAAGTGATTATGTGGCTGGAGGTATATTAGATGGTCAGTGGATAACAATTTTAATGCAGGCCAGTGGAGTACAGGCCCAAAACATTAGGCATTCACCAGACAGAAAAGAACAAGTGATTATGTGGCTGGAGGTATATTAGGCGGTCAGTGGATAACAATTTTACTGCAGGCCAGTGAAGTACAGGCCCCAAAAATTATGCATTCACTGGACAGAAAAGAACAAGTGATTATGTGGCTGGAGGTATATTAGGCGGTCAGTGGATAACAATTTTACTGTAGGCCAGTGGAATACAGGCCCAAAAATTATGCATTCACTGGACAGAAAAGAACAATTGATTATGTGGCTGGAGGTATATTAGATGTCAGTGGATAACAATTTTACTGTAGGCCAGTGGAGTACAGGCCCCAAACATTAGGCATTCACCAGACAGAAAAGAACAAGTGATTATCTGGCTGGAGGTATATTAGGCGGTCAGTGGATAACTATTTTAATGCAGGCCAGAAAAGTACAGACCCCAAATATTAGGCATTCACTGGACAGAAAATAACAAGTGATTATGTGGTTGGAGGTATATTAGACGGTCAGTGGATAACAACTTTACTGTAGGCCACTGGAGTAGAGGCCCTAAAAATTAGGCATTCACTTGACAGAAAAGGCCTTTTATACCGCTGTATATACATAAGACAAGGACCATTCTTTGTTCTGGGTGGTGGCAGATATGTGTGAGCTGGCATGAGGAAATTCAATTACAAATGGTCATCACAGGTATTGAATTCCTCCGAGATCCATGCCTCATTAATTTTTAGAAATGTGAGGTAGTACACACTGTCGTGAGCTAAGCGAGTGCGATTATCTGTCACGATCCTCCCTGATACTCTGAACATCCTTTTGGACATGACACTTGACGAGGGGCAAGCCAAGAGTTCCATGGCAAATTGTGCCAGCTCTGGCCACAGGTTAAGCCTGCACACCCAGTAGTCCAGGTGTTCCTCGCTTCTCAGAGCGTCCACATCGGCCGTTAACCCGATGTAGTCGGACACATGTCAGTCTAGGCATTCCCTGAGGCTGGATCCGGAGGGCGGCTCTCGATAGGTGGGCTGCAAAAATGATCTCATATCCAAAGCGATCAACACATCTTCAAACCGCCCTCTTCTTGCAGGCGCGTTATGATAGGTACCCACACCTGTTTTGCTGTGGGTGGAAATTCCTCTGCCAGCACCCGCAACAGCAGAATGCAGCATCTCTCACAGCAAAGCCTGAAAATGCTGCATTCTGACAGCCCTTTGTAATGCTGGTAACATGTCTGCCATTTTGTGTTTGTACCAGGGGTCTAAGTACGTTGCCACCCAGTACTGGTCCTTGCCCTTTATGCTTTTTATACGGGGGTCCCTCTTCAAATACTGGAGCAAGAAATCCTCTGTTTGCACTAAATTGGAAGCGGTGGAGCGCCTTGGCTCCTGCTCATTGCCCAGGAGAATGTCGTCCTCGGTCTCCTTTCCCCAGCCACAGACAACACCAGGGATCCCCAAAAAGTTTAAAATCCCCCTCAAAGCCTGCTCTTCTTGCTCCTTCTCCTCCTCCTCCCCCCAGCCACCATCCTCCTCTGACTCCTCTTTAGACTCCCGCTGACTTGTGTCCGATGGAGTTGCCCCCCTAGGAATTCATTCAGCATTGCGACTTCCTCATCTTCCAGCTCCTGCTCTACGACGGTTTGATCAATGATACGACGCAATACACGATCCAGAAAGAAGGCGTAAGGTGGGATGTCACTGATGGTGCCCTGGCTGCGACTGACCAGTTTGGTGATCTCATCAAATGGCTGCAGAAGTCTGCATGCGTTGCGCATGAGCAGCCACTGGCGCAATGAAAAGAATCCAAGCTCCCTAGAACCGGTCTTGCTGCAGAGTTCGTACAGGTAGTCATTAACGGCACGTTGCTGCTGGAGCAGCCTATCAAGCATATAGAGGTGAAACTCGAAAAATTAGAAGATCGTGCAAAAGTCCATTTATTTCAGTAATGCAAATTAAAAGGAATTGCATTAATGCAGCTTAAAATTATAATTTTCTGAAAAGGTTTAATATTCTAGGCTCAAAGTATCACACTCTAGTCAGCTAATTAATTTATATCCCCTGAGCAAAGGGTACCCCAAAATTGTGACTTTGGGGTTTATAAACTATAAGCCATAATCATCCAAATTATAACAAAGGCTTAAAATACCTTGCTTTGCATGTAATGAGTCTGTCTCTTATGTTAGTTTCACCTTTTAAGTTGCATTACTGAAATAAATTAACTTTGCACGATATTCTAATTTTTAAAGTTTCACCTGTACAAGGTGGAGTTCCTGCGAGTCGGGCTGTCACAAATCAGACATCTGACGGTGGTGTCTCTGCTGAAAATCAGCAAGGCGAGCCATGGCCGTGTAAGATCTTCTAAAATGGGCAGAGATTTTCCTGGCCTGCCGCAAGACGTCCTGGACGTCGGGGTATTTGCCAACGAATCACTGCACGGCTGCAGTTCAGGACATGTGCCCTGTTTCAGCACGCCCAGCAGAATGGCACCATTGTCGCACAACACTTTACCAATTGTCAAATTGAACAGGGTTAGCCACTGATCGGCCTGTGACCGCACAGCTTCCAGGCACAACAGCCACAGCACAACATGGCAATGTCTCACCTAGCACGTCGAATAGGTTCTGGGGAGCTTGGGGGGTGCAGCGGAAGAGGCAGTAGCAGTGGAAAAGGAGGAGTCAGCCGAGGAAGAGACGGAGGATGTAGTAGGAGGAGGAGAAGTAGAGGCAGGCCTGCATGCAATCAGTGGCAGTAACCTAGTTCACCCAGTGGACAGTAAAAGTTATGTACCTTCTCTGGCCATGTTTGCTAGACAACGTGTCTGTGGTCAGATGTATCTTGTCACCGACACTGTGTGCCAGAGATATATTCACTTGCTGCTGAACTTGGCCATATAGCTCTGGGATGCCCTTCTGGGAGAAATAATTCCTTCCGGGGACTTTCCATTGTGGTGTGCCAATGGCCACCAATTTATATGGCAGTAGTTGGCGGGCTAGCAGTTCCAACAAGCCAGCGGTCAGCCGTTGGGCAAGAGGGTTATCCAGCGACATCAACTTTTTAAGCTCGAACATTTGGGCCACGGAAGGCACGGTGAAAGGTGGAGTGGAGGACAAATGGGAGGAGAGAGGAGAAGGAGAAGAGGCAGGACATGGAGTGTCGGGAGTGTGTCTTTTTGGGTTCTGACGGCGTTGCTCCCACTGGGATCAGTGATAGGAGGCTAGGTGCCTTCTTAAGGTGGTTGTCCATAGGTAAGTGTTGGGGTTACCGCGACTTATGCGTTGACAGCACAGGCTGCAGCATTATTGTCAGCAGCTGACACGTTAAAAAAAGCCCACACTGTGGAGACATGTGCCATCATCGTGGGAGCGCAAGATGTGACCGTGCATCCAGATACATTTGCTTTTTGCCTCCTGTGCACTGCGAGTTCTGCCTGCTTCTCCGCCTTCTCCTCCCTATCTGCTAATCTGTCTCTCCCTCTGAACTCCCCTCCTCTTCCTCTCTTGTGGGCAGCCATGTGACCTCCATCGACACGTCATCATCGTCACCTTTACCACCACTGACATAAGAGATCTCAGAGTAGGCAGCAACAACGGGGACCACCCTCTTGGGCTGATATAAGTACTGTCTTCAGAATGCTGGATGGCGGCCATTGCTACCTCCTCTTCCTCATCCGATGCCAAGAATGGCTGCTTACCGGTAAGGTCTGGGAATGGATGGGAAAATGATTCCTCTGACTCAAGTGGAGGAGCTATGGTGGTGGTGGTGGTGCTGGTGTCTTTGGGAGTGCACATAGCAGAGAGTGAGGAGGGTGCAGATACAGAAGATGAGGAGAATGCAGAGGCTCCGTCCTAGTGCACCTGCCCGACCCCTACCACCCCTGCGGAATGGCCTGCCTCTTCCTCTGCCTGTGATTTTCAAAATGACCCTATGCTAAAGTCCCTAGAAAAGAGCAGTATTTGTGGAAGCAGGTATATCACATGCCTCAATCAGTATTTGGTGTAGGCCGGTATATCGCACCCTTCAATCATTATGTTGTGGAAGCAGGTATATCGCACCCCTCAATCATTATTTTGTGGACGCAAGTATATCAAACCCCTCAATGTTTGGTGGAAGCAGGTATATTGCACCCCTTAATCAGTATTTTGTAGAAACAAAAGAACCCCTATATAGAGTAGGGGTATATAGAACCCCTGAATCAATATTTGGTGGAAGCAGGTATATCGCATCCCTCAATCTGTATTTTGTGGAAGCAAGTATATCAAACCCCTTAATCAGTATTTTGTGGAAGCAGGTATATCACGCCCCTCAATCAGTATTTTGTAGAAGCCGGTGTATCGCAGGCCTCAATCAATATATGGTGGAAGCAGTTATATCGCACCTCTCAAACAGCATTTTGTAGAAGGCGTTGTATCGCAGGCCTTAATCAATATTTGGTGGAAGCAGGCATATCGCACCCCTCAATCAGTCTTTTGTAAAGGCAGGTATATAGAACCCCTTAATAAGTATTTTGTAGAAGCAGTTATGTTGCACCACTCAATCAGTATTTTGTGGAAACATGTATATAGAACCCCTTAATCAGTATTTTGCAGAAACAGGTATATCACACCCTTCAATCAGTATTTTGTGGAAACAGGTATATCGCACTACTCAATCAGTATTTTGTGGAAGCAGGTATATCGCACCCCTCAATCAGTATTTTGTGGAAGCAGGTATATCAAACCCTTCAATCAGTATTTTGTGGCAGCAGGTATATCGCACCCCTCAATCAGTTTTTTGTGGAAACGGGTATATAGAAAACCTGAATCAATATTTGGTGGAAGCAGGTATATTGCACCCCTCAATCTGTATTTTGTGGAAGCAGGTATATCAAACCCCTTAATCAATATTTTGTGGAAGCCGGTGTATCGCAGGTCTCAATCAATATTTGGGGGAAGCAGGTATATCGCACCACTCAATCAGTATTTTGTGGAAGCCAGTGTATCGCAGGCCTCAATCAATATTTGGTGGAAGCAGGTATATTCCACCATTTAATCAGTATTTTGTGGAAGCAGTTATATAGAACCCCTTAATCAGTATTTTGTCGAAGCAGGTATATCGCACCCCTCAATCATTATTTTGTGGAAACAGGTGTATAAAACCCCATAATCAATATTTGGTGGAAGCAGGTATATCAAACCCCTCAATCACTATTTTGTGGAAACCGGTTTATCGCAGGCCTAAATCAATATATGGTGGAAGCAGGTATTTTGCACCCCTCAATCAGTATTTTGTAGAAGCAGGTATATCGCACCCCTCAATCAGTATTTTGTGGAAACAGGTATATAGAACCCCTGAATCAATATTTGGTGGAAGCAGGTACTGTATATCGCACCCCTCAATCAGTTTTTTTCTATGTTAGAAAATATATTATAGGTATATCACACCCCTCAATCAGTTTATTTGGGGGCAACAGGTATATCACACCAGTTGCAATTAGTTATTCCAATAGCGTTTGTCCCTCTATATAGCTGTGGTATCGCAGCAGAAACGCACACAAATGCTGCACAATACAAATGCACTATAATATACTTTCTATGTTACAAAGTATATTATAAGTATATCACACCCATCAGTATATCACACTTATCGATAACATACCTATACCAGTCCTTAAAAGGACTTTTGTGACCCTATTAGCTAGCGTTTGGTGTCTCTAAGGCCCCTTTCACACGGGCGAGTATTCCGCGCAGATGCGATGCGGGAGGTGAACGCATTGCACCCGCACTGAATACTGACCCATTCATTTCTATGGGGCTGTTCACATGAGCGGTGATTTTCACGCATTACTTGTGCGTTGCGTGAAAATCGCAGCATGCTCCTCTTTGTGCGTTTTTCACGTAACGCAGGCCCCATAGAAATGAATGGGGTTGTGTGAAAATCGCAAGCATCCGCAAGCAAGTGCGGATGCGGTGCGATTTTCAAGCACGGTTGCTAGGAGACGATCGGGATGGAGACCCGATCATTATTATTTTCCCTTATAACACGGTTATAAGGGAAAATAATAGCATTCTGAATACAGAATGCATAGTAAAACATCGCTGGAGGGGTTAAAAAAAATAAAAATTAATTTAACTCACCTTAGTCCACTTGATCGCGTAGCCCGGCATCTCCTTCTGTCGTCATCTGATCTCTGTGCAGCAATAGGACCTGTGGTGACGTCACTCCGGTCATCACATGATCCATCACATGATCTTTTACCATGGTGATGGATCATGTGATGACCGGAATGACGTCACCAAAGGTCCTATTGCTGCACAGAGATCAGATGAAGACAGAAGGAGATGCCGGGCTACGCGATCAAGTGGACTAAGGTGAGTTAAATTTTATATTTATTTTTTTAACCCCTCCAGCGATGTTTAACTATGCATTCTGTATTCAGAATGCTATTATTTTCCCTTATAACCATGTTATAAGGGAAAATAATACAATCTACAGAACACCAATCCCAAGCCTGAACTTCTGTGAAGTACCAAACACGCAAGATTTTTCTCAAGCGAGTGCAAAACGCATTACAATGTTTTGCACTTGTGTGGAAAAATCGCGGGTGTTCCGTAACGCACCCGCACATTTTCCCGCAACGCCCATGTGAAAGAGGCCTAACAGTCTGTCCCTGCTCCACAAACCAATCTCTCCCTACACTGGCAAAACACAGAATGTAAAATAGCTGCCAGATCGGGTTCTGTTATAGGGTGGGGGTGTGTCCATGTGCTGAAATGTCTCAATTGGCTGTCCTGTCCCACCTGATACATGTGTCATGGGTCAAAGTTCAGCGCAATGCAAAAGAATATGGTGCATGCGAACATTGCCATATGTTCGCATGTTTGGCAAATCGCAAACGAGCTAATTTCGCTGCAAAACGTCTACCGGGTGAACCGCAAGGCCATCTCTAGCTGCACTGTCTTCTCATTAAAGGAGGAAATTCTCGGTCTGTGTATTTTGCTTTTTGCCCTGACTATCCTACTGAGCTATAGTATATAGTTGCCTATTATATAACATCTTCACCGCTGGGGGCTAATATCATTTAATCTTTAAGTGTAATATCTAAATGATGCACCCTAGCAGCTATTGAACACTAAATACTTGACATACTGGCACTATAACTGCAGATATTGATTAGTACAGAGGGACATATCTGATCAATTTTCCTAGTAGACCTGAGATCCATTTTTGTACTTATGAGTCCTTGATGAACCCCATAGTGACAATCTGGGGGGAAACGTGTTGGACCTGATGTATCTGATGATGTCTAGACAGCATTGAATATCAGCTGTTCTGTAGACCTATGGACCTAATCTATGATGATATCTGGATAGCTATGATCCCTACTGCTGTCTAGACATTTGAGGACTGTATTCTGGACTATGTATATACCCTTTCTCTATGATGCCCTATGAATATTACAGGGAGTGCAGAATTATTAGGCAAATGAGTATTTTGACCACATCATCCTCTTTATGCATGTTGTCTTACTCCAAGCTGTATAGGCTCGAAAGCCTACTACCAATTAAGCATATTAGGTGATGTGCATCTCTGTAATGAGAAGGGGTGTGGTCTAATGACATCAACACCCTATATTAGGTGTGCATAATTATTAGACAACTTCCTTTCCTTTGGCAAAATGGGTCAAAAGAAGGACTTGACAGGCTCAGAAAAGTCAAAAATAGTGAGATATCTTGCAGAGGGATGCAGCACTCTTAAAATTGCAAAGCTTCTGAAGCGTGATCATCGAACAATCAAGCGTTTCATTCAAAATAGTCAACAGGGTCGCAAGAAGCGTGTGGAAAAACCAAGGCGCAAAATAACTGCCCATGAACTGAGAAAAGTCAAGCGTGCAGCTGCCAAGATGCCACTTGCCACCAGTTTGGCCATATTTCAGAGCTGCAACATCACTGGAGTGCCCAAAAGCACAAGGTGTGCAATACTCAGAGACATGGCCAAGGTAAGAAAGGCTGAAAGACGACCACCACTGAACAAGACACACAAGCTGAAACGTCAAGACTGGGCCAATAAATATCTCAAGACTGATTTTTCTAAGGTTTTATGGACTGATGAAATGAGAGTGAGTCTTGATGGGCCAGATGGATGGGCCCGTGGCTGGATTGGTAAAGGGCAGAGAGCTCCAGTCCGACTCAGACGCCAGCAAGGTGGAGGTGGAGTACTGGTTTGGGCTGGTATCATCAAAGATGAGCTTGTGGGGCCGTTTCGGGTTGAGGATGGAGTCAAGCTCAACTCCCAGTCCTACTGCCAGTTTCTGGAAGACACCTTCTTCAAGCAGTGGTACAGGAAGAAGTCTGCATCCTTCAAGAAAAACATGATTTGCATGCAGGACAATGCTCCATCACACGCGTCCAAGTACTCCACAGCGTGGCTGGCAAGAAAGGGTATAAAAGAAGAAAATCTAATGACATGGCCTCCTTGTTCACCTGATCTGAACCCCATTGAGAACCTGTGGTCCATCATCAAATGTGAGATTTACAAGGAGGGAAAACAGTACACCTCTCTGAACAGTGTCTGGGAGGCTGTGGTTGCTGCTGCACGCAATGTTGATGGTGAACAGATCAAAACACTGACAGAATCCATGGATGGCAGGCTTTTGAGTGTCCTTGCAAAGAAAGGTGGCTATATTGGTCACTGATTTGTTTTTGTTTTGTTTTTGAATGTCAGAAATGTATATTTGTGAATGTTGAGATGTTATATTGGTTTCACTGGTAAAAATAAATAATTGAAATGGGTATATATTTGTTTTTTGTTAAGTTGCCTAATAATTATGCACAGTAATAGTCACCTGCACACACAGATATCCCCCTAAAATAGCTAAAACTAAAAACAAACTAAAAACTACTTCCAAAAATATTCAGCTTTGATATTAATGAGTTTTTTGGGTTTATTGAGAACATGGTTGTTGTTCAATAATAAAATTAATCCTCAAAAACTACAACTTGCCTAATAATTCTGCACTCCCTGTATATACCGTCATACAATTGACTGACTAAAATACAGTACGTATATATCACTGCTACTACACGAAGGGTGGAATATTTGTGACATTTTTCTCAAACCTCTATCTGGCAACCCTTTGCCTTCTTGGACACCAGTGGTATCAGAGTAAGGCTCTTCCTTTTTTTGCTTTTACTGACAAGCTTAATGCAATTTTCTGTTACCTTCAATAGTGCCACTTTTAAGTAGTCCCATTTCTCCTGGACTCCATTGAAACTGTTCCAATCTGATAGGGACTCATATACCACTAATCTAATTTTAAAAAAGTCAGTTTTTCTAAAATCTAAAACTTTTGTTTTTGTGTAAGGATCCATTCACACGTCCGTAGTGTGTTTTGCACTAACAAAATATGCCTATTCTTGTCTGCAATTGTGGACAAGAAGAGGACATGTTCTATTTTTTTCGGGACCGGAAATGCAGACCCGGAAGTGCGGGCCCGCATTTCCGGATCCAAAACGCACATCTTGCCGCCCCATAAAATTAATGGGTCCGCAATTCAGTTCCGCAAAATGCGGAACGAAATTGCGGACATGTGAATGGGGCCTAATAGAGGGAAAGCTATTAAGACAGTTGGATCACCATTTGCAGGACGGCAGTTCCGCTCTCATGCAGGGCAAGAGTAGGGACATTGTGGGGTTTATTACTGGGGTTAATCTTTCATTTTTATGAATATTATTAAAGGTTACATTTTATGGGGTATTTTTTTGCTTCTGCTGTGATGCTACTAATTCATAAACTCCGGTTGGCATCCTAACTTTACTGACAGTTGACTGGTCAGCTCTGTGATTTCTTTCTTAGAGCTTTATTAGTCAGAAACACTAGTACATAGTAATAGAGCAGCAGAGCCAATCAGCCCACCGCTAATCTCCCCCAGCACATGCCAACTGCAGGAAGAAACAGAGCATTGCATCCTGTTACTGAGGATGCGGTCGTATTACCAGGGGGCGTGGCTCAGCGTGGTTCTTCAGACGCAGCCGTGCCTGGGCTGAGGATCATTCCACTGGAGCATGGACAAGTAAACTTATTATAGTACCCCAAATGGGTCGTAAAACAGCAAAAAAAAAGTTAGAAAGAAATTAGCTGTCTACGATCTGTTTAGCATTCGCTTATCTGAGGCATTTTTTATATAATATATGTAAAATTTTTATATAATATCTATTGTGTAGGTGTGATATATAGACCACATAGCCAAGTCAAAGAATTAGATGATCTACTAGTTGAGGAAATAGCTAAAATGACATTGAAGGGGGAAGTTATCATTATGGGAGACGTTAATCTTCCTGATGTAAACTGGAAAACCAAAATAGCTAGTTCTGCCAGGAGTACAGATATTCTAAATTCCCTACTGGGATTATCTCTACAGCAAGTAGTTGAGTAGCCAACCTGGAAGGAGGCCATTTTAGATTTAGTATTCACAAATGGGAATTTGGTATCTGATATTACTGTAGGGGAAAGCTTGGGATCTAGTGATCACCAGTCAGTGTGGTTTACTATAAGTACAGTGACTGAGTCACACCACACAAAAACAAAAGTTTTAGATTTTAGAAAAACTGACTTTTTTAAAATTAGATTAGTGGTATATGAGTCCCTATCAGATTGGAACAGTTTCAATGGAGTCCAGGAGAAATGGGACTACTTAAAAGTGGCACTATTGAAGGTAACAGAAAATTGCATTAAGCTTGTCAGTAAAAGCAAAAAAAGGAAGAGACCACTGTGGTACTCAGCAGAAGTGGCCAAAATCATTAAAAACAAAAAGATAGCATTTAGTAATTATAAAAAAATTAAAAAAAACGAGGATGACAGGCAAATTTATAAGATTAGGCAGAGAGAGGCCAAACAAGTTATAAGAGCTTCTAAAGCACAGGCAGAAGAGAAATTAGCTCAGTCAGTGAAAAAAGGCGATAAGACATTCTTCAGATACATAAATGAAAAAAGGAAACTAAAACAAGGAATTACCAAATTAAAAACAAAAGAAGGAAGGTATATGGAAGAAGATAAAGAACTAGCTGACTGCCTCAATGAATACTTCTGTTCAGTTTTTACAAAGGAAAATGAAGGAAAAGGACCTCAGTTAGGAAAGAAGACTAATGAATCTTTTGATGCATGTGTCTTTACAGAGGAAGAGGTTCTAAGTCAGCTGTCTAAAATTAATACAAATAAGTCACAGGGGGGCCTAATGGGATACACCCAAAGCTATTAAAAGAGCTCAGCGGCGAACTAGCAAAACCATTAACAGATTTATTTAACCAATCACTGGCAACAGGAGTCGTCCCAGAAGATTGGAAATTGGCAAATGTTGTGCCCATTCACAAGAAAGGTAGTAGGGAGGAATCAGGCAACTATAGGCCAGTAAGCCTGACATCAATAGTGGGGAAATTAATGGAAACCATACTTAAGGAGAGGATTGTGGAACATCTAAAATCACATGGATTGAAAGATGAAAAACAGCATGGGTTTACTTCAGGGAGATCATGTCAAACTAATCTTATTCATTTTTTTGATTGGGTGACTAAAATAATAGATGGCAGAGGTGTAGACATCGCTTATCTGGACTTTAGTAAGGCTTTTGATACTGTCCCACATGGAAGGCTTATCAATAAATTGCAGTCTTTGTGCGTGGACTCCCATATTGTTGAATGGATTAGGCAGTGGTTGAGGGACAGACAACAGAGGGTTGTAGTCAATGTTACCAGTGGGGTACCTCAGGAATCTGTTCTGGGACCCATATTGTTTAATATCTTTATCAGCGAAATTGCAGAAGGCCTCGATGGTAAGGTGTGTCTTTTTGCTGATGACACAAAGATTTGTAACAGGGTTGATGTTCCTGGAGGGATACACCAAATGGAAAAGGATTTAGGAAAACTAGAGGAATGGTCAAAAATCTGGCAACTAAAATTTAATGTTGATAAGTGCAAGATAATGCACCCGGGGCGTAAAAACCCAAGAGCAGAATATAAAATCAGCGATACAGTCCTAACCTCAGCATCTGAGGAAAGGGATTTAGGGGTGATTATTTCAGAAGACTTAAAGGTAGGCAGACAATGTCATAGAGCAGCCAGAAATGCTAGCAGAATGCTTGGGTGTATAGGGAGAGGCATTACCAGTAGAAAGAGGGAGGTGCTCATGCCGCTCTACAGAGCACTAGTGAGACCTTATTTGGAGTATTGTGAGCAGTACTTGAGACCATATCTCCAGAACGATATTGATACTTTGGAAAGAGTTCAGAGAAGAGCTACTAAACTAGTACATGGATTGCAGGATAAAACTTACCAGGAAAGATTAAAGGACCTTAACATGTATAACTTGGAAGAAAGACGAGACAGAGGGGATATGATAGAAACTTTTAAATACATAAAGGAAATCAACAAGGTAAAAGAGGAGAGAATATTTAAAAGAAGAAAAACTGCTACAAGAGGACATAGTTTTAAATTAGAGGGGCAAAGGTTTAAAAGTAATATCAGGAATTATTACTTTACTGAGAGAGTAGTGGATGCATGGAATAGCCTTCCTGCAGAAGTGGTAGCTGCAAATACAGTGAAGGAGTTTAAGCATGCATGGGGTAGGCATAAGGCCATCCTTCATATAAGATAGGGCCAGGGGCTATTCATAGTATTCAGTATATTGGGCAGACTAGATGGGCCAAATGGTTCTTATCTGCCGACACATTCTATGTTTCTATGTTTCTAACTACTCAATGCTTTTGAATGCATAGTCAATGAAATCCAAATTTTACCTTCAGCAACTAAATAGATATCAGCAAACTGAACAGAAGCATCCTGCAGAGAAAATGTCCTTTTAAACATTTTTGTTTTCTTATAGAAGAAACAAAAAACTTTATTTAAATTGCCTTACTTGTTTGCTGGCAGATAGCTTTACTGCTTTTTCCAGCATTTTGGTGAAGAATTCTGCAGTAAATCAAGCTCAGAATGATATGAAATATTTATACTCACTTATCACACCAGTAAACGTCTGAGATACATATTTCAGTTACAATACCAGCAAAATGCTTTGGTCTCTACATCAAATAATAAAACAGACATTTATTTATTTTTTTTACTTTAAAGTGCAAGTAGAAATATTATACTTAATACTGTTTCCATTGTTTGTTCACACTGGAACTCCATCTTGATTTAGGGCTTCCTATTTCTAATCTTGTCTTGCTGCATTAGTCCACTCTGCCAGTTTAAATGAAATTATGTGTTTTGCCAATCCCCCATTCCTCTCGTCAATAGGATGAATCTCTCTACTTTTAGGGTGCATTTTCATGATTCATTTTTTACTGTACTGTGATTTTTTTAAATAAAAAATTTGGTTTTATCTCATTGGGTTTTGTGACATGGCTAATCGAAATGCAGTCTAAAACATCTAATGTATATATAGCCTCATAGAAATATTCACACATCTTGATGTTTAACTAACCTTGTGCAATAATTAATAACCAATGACTGCAAACTACTATCAAAATGGTTGTGCACATTGGAAGAGTATACTGCATACTTTATTCTAGCTGGTTTGTAAAGGTTGGTGAAATTCTTGAGCAGGGGCACAACTACCATAGCGGCAGACCAGGCGACTGCTATGGGGCCCAGGGCAAGAGGGGGCCCAGTCTTAGTTGGGATTATCTCCTCTTCTACTGGAGGTGAAAACTTGGTCAGGACTCTACCCTCTAAAGGAACAGCTTTTAGCAAATGAGGCAGTGGAAAAATGGCCGAAGGATCATTGAAAAGGGTTTAGGCAGAAACCCTTTGTCCTGTGTGGGAGGCCTGGTTTGATCCTTGCTATGGTGCCCTTACTTCTCTATGTACGCCACTGTTTTTGAGAAATGACTACTGAAATCTGTTGTGCTATTTTGTATTCTTAGATATTATTTATTTAGCAACAGAAGTTAGTTAGAGCCATATGATTATTAACTATAGCAATTTTAAATGCTCCTTCACATGTCCATACATGTATATTGGGAGATGTATGTAATATTGTCATTACAGGGTACGTGCAATGAGTGTATTTTAACATATGTTTTTATTTAAATATCTGTTTAAAATGGATACTACTCTGTGAGTATATATACACTCACCTAAAGAATTATTAGGAACACCATACTAATACGGTGTTGGACCCCCTTTTGCCTTCAGAACTGCCTTAATTCTACGTGGTATTGATTCAACAAGGTGCTGATAGCATTCTTTAGAAATGTTGGCCCATATTGATAGGATAGCATCTTGCAGTTGATGGAGATTTGAGGTGATGGAGATGCACATCCAGGGCTTGAAGCTCCCGTTCCACCACATCCCAAAGATGCTCTATTGGGTTGAGATCTGGTGACTGTGGGGGCCATTTTAGTACAGTGAACTCATTGTCATGTTCAAGAAACCAATTTGAAATGATTCGAGCTTTGTGACATGGTGCATTATCCTGCTGGAAGTAGCCATCAGAGGATGGATACATGTTCTCATTCTGTTTACGCCAAATTCGGACTCTACCATTTGAATGTCTCAACAGAAATCGAGACTTATCAGCCCAGGCAACATTTTTCCAGTCTTCAACAGTCCAATTTTGGTGAGCTCGTGCAAATTGTAGCCTCTTTTTCCTATTTGTAGTGGAGATGAGTGGCACCCGGTGGGGTCTTCTGCTGTTGTAGCCCATCCGCCTCAAGGTTGTGCGTGTTGTGGCTTCACAAATGCTTTGCTGCATACCTCGGTTGTAACGAGTGGTTATTTCAGTCAACGTTGCTCTTCTATCAGCTTGAATCAGTCGGCCCATTCTCCTCTGACCTCTAGCATCCACAAGGCATTTTTGCCCACAGGACTGCCGCATACTGGATGTTTTTCCCTTTTCACACCATTCTTTGTAAACCCTAGAAATGGTTGTGCGGGAAAATCCTAGTAACTGAGCAGATTGTGAAATACTCAGACCGGCCCGTCTGGCACCAACAACCATGCCACACTCAAAATTGCTTAAATCACCTTTCTTTCCCTTTCTGACATTCAGTTTGGAGTTCAGGAGATTGTATTGACCAGGACCACACCCCTAAATGCATTGAAGCAACTGCCATGTGATTGGTTGACTAGATAATTGCATTAATGAGAAATAGAACGGGTGTTCCTAATAATTCTTTAGGTGAGTGTATATATATAGGTCCGGAATGACTCTGCATGCCCCGAAAGAATCTGATTGTGAATCTCGAGTCGGGTGTGTGAACATTGCACATAGTTTATGCTTTTATGCCTTTACCGCTTTTGATCTTGTGGGTACAATAAAATTGTGTGCGGATCCCTGTCCCTGTGGTATTTCACTATTGGTGCAGGCTTTACCTCCTTATAGAGAAGGAGTAATCAGTTGCTTATGAGAACTACCTGGAGCCCCATGCCATACACAGGCATATAGAAGGGTGACTTGACTGGCAGGAGTGAGAGTCTTTCCTGGAAGTCATAACTGGATTATATGATAAGTGCCTCCAATACACCTTTCTGCTGTTATGTATTTGAGCATTTAACTTGCTGGTTCACTTGCTATACTAATGACTAGTGCTTATTAGGGGAAAATGTCTACCCATGTAAAAGAACCCTTAGAATAACCCTTAGGGCTGTTTCATACGAGCGGATGCCGTGCGTGACATCCGCTCCGTGAATGACAGCCAAGACCCGATGCAGACTGCAGAAGCACGGAGCATTAACATGATTGATAATGCTCCGTGCCTCTCTGTGATCTCTTTACTACGAAATCACAGTGAGATAAAGTTGTCACTGTGATTTCGTAGTAAAGAGATCACAGAGAGGCACGGAGCATTATCAGTCATGTTAATGCTCCGTGCTTCTGCAGTCTGCATCGGGTCTTGGCTGTTATTCACGGAGCTGATGTCACGCATGGCATCCGCTCGTGTGAAACAGCCCTTAGGGCCAGACATATAAAAGGAGAAAATTTAATGAGGATGCATTTTTTTCCTTCTTGCATTTATAACAAATGTGCTCCTGTTTTTGGCTCCTCCTGTGTCTTGGCAGGCTTTCCCAGCTGTCACAGCATCATGTACTGGCACCTTAAAACAAGTGTAAATGTCTAAAAAAAGGGGCTGAGAAAAAAGTTTCTATGTGTTTTCTTTTTATACCAATTTTCCTTTTCATTACAGTTTTCATTATAACCATGATGGTTTAGATATCTCCAATCAAACATCCCACCAAGCAAAATATATGGAAGAAGATAACTTCTGATTTTATCTGTTATGTGTTATTTTTATGAGAAAATGGATTACTTCAGATAGCCCTGGAGGCTTTTCAAATAGTATATGTTTAGATGGAATGATTATCCTTTACTTTAACGAAAATGTAGCACCCTGTTGTACAGCAAGAAGTTACAGCAATCTATATATATAAAGGACATATGTGTGTGTGTGTGTGTGTGTGTGTGTGTGTGTATGTATGCATGTTCACTCAAAAATGCAACCATCGATTTCAATGACACTTGGTATACACATCCCTTAATACCTGGAAAGAAATCATGTGGGGGTCATACACCCCTACACAGCAGCTGCATGGTGTTTGGATGCTCCAACTGTTTTTGCTACACACATATTGCTCTGTAACTCAAAGACTCATCGATCAATTTCTACTAAACTTGGAACACATATCAATTACTATCTGGGAAAGAATACTGTGGAGGTAACATGCCGGTGCACAATGAGTTTCTGTCTGTCCTGACGTCTGTCTGTCTGTTCTTTGTGCACGACAAAATGACTGGCCTGATCTTCACCAAATCTGGAACACGTGTACATCAGGTGTCCGGGAAGGTTTTAGACCTGGTCTCAGCTCTCTAGGACGTACCATTGCTGAGATATTCCCAAAAAATTACCTGCATTATCCAATACAAGCCTGCAAGTCTTTCTCTTCATATCCCAAGTGCCATACACACGGTCACATGTCCCTTATCAGCCAATAGAAGCTCGCAGACCCTTAGTCTCCACATACACACAGTTTTACTCCATATTTCCATAACAAATCAGAAATTTTTCTTCACTGCTGTAGATCAGCTTTAGGCTAGGGCTACAATACAACATGTGTCACGCAATAATAAGTCGCATGACACATAGGGCACAACTACACTGCTACATGTGTCATGCGGCTTTGATGTTGCACCAATGTGGCGCGACAATTTTTATAATTATAGTCTGTGGTGTTGCACTGCGACATTTGACATGCTGCGACTGTGACCCAACAGTCGCAGAAATGGATGGATTGCGAAAGAGAGAAACGCTGCATACTCAGGCTGCACATCCATTTGATTAAAATCTATATTTTGTTAATAAACATTGTATACAATAACAATATAGTATATGGACAAAAAAATAAGTCAAATACACATACCCACAAACGCCTTGTACCAAATTTAAGAACATGAGAGAGACCGCCAAATACCTATGCAATTGTAAGCATGTGTATTGGACTTATCTTTTGATCCATACAATATGTTGTTATTACATAAAATGTTTAACTTCCTGGGCTTTTTTTGTTTATTAGTAAACTATCGATATTAATCAATTGGATGTGCAGCCTGAGTATGTGGTGTTTCTCTTTCTCCTATTTTTGTATAGTCATGTGTTGATGCCGTGGTTTGCACTCCTTGCTTTATGTGGTGTGTCCCCTTACTCTATAGTTTTTGACCATAGCCTATCATTATAAAAATTGTTGAGACAAAATGTTGCGCGATACATGCCATCGTGTAGCCCTAGCATTAAAGGGGCAGGGCGCTGTGGAGGTCACTGTTAAAGGGGCATTCACTGTAGATGTTACTGTTAAGGGGGAATGCCGCTGTGGAGGTCACTGCTAAAGGGGTGGACACTGTGGAGGTCACTGTTAAGGGGTTAGGGGCCACTATTAAAGGGGAAACTGCTGTGGAGGTCACTGTTAAGGCAGCACGTTACTGTGAGGTCAATGTTAAGGCAGAGGGGTACTGTGGAGGTCACTGTCAAGGGGGTGGGCCCCTGAGAAGGTCACTGTCAAGGGAGTGGGGTGATGTGAAACTCACTGTTAAAGGGGCAGGCTGCTGTGAAGGTTAAAGTTAAGGGGATGGGCTGCTGTGGAGGTACTCTTTTAAAGTGGCGCGGAACTGTGGGGGGTCAGTGTTAAGGGGTGGGGGACTGTGGAGTTCACTGTTAAAGGGGGAGGGGTGCTGTAGATGTCACTGTTATGGGGGATACTGTTGATATCTTTAAAGACACACACAAACATTAAATGAAATAGATGAACTATACCCGTGCGAAGCCGGGTCCTACTGCTAGTAAATATTTAATAATAAGCTCCTGTAAATGATAGCATTCATGCCACTTTCTAAAGTTGGTGGGGAAAGTAAAAACGAGATATATATGTAAAAACTGTTGGGTTGATATTACATATATTTGTCTAATTAGCTGTATGTACATCTAAAATAGAGAATTTAAATTACTTAGACAAACTGAAACTTGCCAATATCCACTAAACCAATTCTTAAACTCAATACTTTGTGTTCCTATGTATTCATATATATTTCATATTCAGGTATCTTCTAAACCCTAAATCATCTATTAGTGGAATATAGTTCATTATATTGTAAATATCATTTACAACTTCTATTATTTTGACATTTTGAAGTAAAAATTTGGTGGTAATTGAATTCATAGCTCACCTTGATCACACCATCATCAGTTTTGAGGGGTCATAATTGCTAACAGACTCTATGCTAAACAATAGGTCTTTTTCTGATGACACATTCTATTTAAAGGGGATCTGTCATTAACCTTATTCAGTGATTAGTGACAGACACACATACAGTATTTCAAAGAAAATGAAGCTTGATCTCATGTGCAATTAAGCTGGAACACAGCAAGTTTGTAAGGTCTTCTCACTAAACCCTGTCCTTCTTCCCTTTTTATGTTTATTGAAAGGTCCCTCACTCTGCATCACCAAGCAGTCATGCAATTAAATCTTTGAGGCATGTTCCCTGGACTGCACATGTGTAATTACGTTCCCTTCTATGGGCATCAACATTAATAACAGCACTGCACATGTATAGATTTGGATCTCACAGTGTATTTGCATGATTTAACTGTGGGGCTGTGTGATGTCGTAGAATGCAGGACCTTTGAAAAAACACCATGGCGGAGGAGTTGGACAAGGTTAAGTGTGAAGACCCTGAGCATGCGCTGTGTCAGAACAGCTCAGTGGGTATCTGAAATCAAGCTTAAAGAGGACCTGTCACTTCTCCTGACATGACTGTTTTAGTAAATAATTGTACTCTACATGAAATGGAAATTCTGGAATAGTTATTCTTATGATTCTATTGGTATTGGTCTTCTATTCTTGCTAGAAGTTTATAGATAAAGGTACAGATGGGTGTTCTCATCAGCGAGTGTTTCCTTGCACAGTCTAGCATTGACCAATCCGTGCTGCCAGTGGCAGAATGTGCAGGGACACATTCCCAAGTGGTAACACTCCACTATACCTTTATTCATAGATTTCTAGCAGGAATAAGAGACACACAGAACAATATACTCACATTCTCCAGATGGGGAATGCAAGCTAATAGCTAATCCTCTTAAAATTTCTCTTTATTGAATCTCTGTCAATTGACACAAAAACATGCATGTTTCATTTTCCATAATTGAATAACTTTTAGAGGCATAATCAAGCTGAAAAAGTCCTCTTAAGTGGTTCTTAAGAACTTGTATAATGCATTGTGAACAACATATAACCAATACAGCCTATTCTAAAAAAAAGACTGTATGAGAAGACTCATGGTTATTCATGAGCTCTTGCTCTCCCTACCCATAAAGCTTTCACCTTATTTTTTTACCTCAGAGAATAATGTCAATCATCAGCAGGGGATAAAGAAAGCAGGAGCCCATTAATAACCCTTCTTGGGTTGCAATACAGGTTCTTCTCAAAAAATTAGCATATTGTGATAAAGTTCATTATTTTCTGTAATGTACTGATAAACATTAGACTTTCATATATTTTAGATTCATTACACACAACTGAAGTAGTTCAAGCCTTTGATGTTTTAATATTGATGATTTTGGCATACAGCTCATGAAAACCCAAAATTCCTATCTCAAGAAATTAGCATATTTCATCCGACCAATAAAAGAAAAGTGTTTTTAATACAAAAAAAGTCAACCTTCAAATAAATAAGTTCAGTTATGCACTCAATACTTGGTCGGGAATCCTTTTGCAGAAATGACTGCTTCAATGCGGCGTGGCATGGAGGCAATCAGCCTGTGGCACTGCTGAGGTGTTATGGAGGCCCAGGATGCTTCGATAGCGGCCTTAAGCTCATCCAGAGAGTTGGCTCTTGCGTCTCTCAACTTTCTCTTCCCAATATCCCACAGATTCTCTATGGGGTTCAGGTCAGGAGAGTTGGCAGGCCAATTGAGCACAGTAATACCATGGTCAGTAAACCATTTGCCAGTGGTTTTGGCACTGTGAGCAGGTGCTAGGTTGTGCTGAAAAATGAAATCTTCATCTCCATAAAGCTTAGCTAGCTGCATTGACCCTGCCCTTGATAAAACACAGTGGACCAACACCAGCAGCTGACATGGCACCCCAGACCATCACTGACTGTGGGTACTTGACACTGGACTTCAGGCATTTTGGCATTTCCCTCTCCCCAGTCTTCCTCCAGACTCTGGCACCTTGATTTCCAAATGACATGCAAACTTTGCTTTCATCCGAAAAAAGTACTTTGGACCACTGAGCAACAGTCCAGTGCTGCTTCTCTGTAGCCCAGGTCAGGCGCTTCTGCCGCGGTTTCTGGTTCAAAAGTGGCTTGACCTGGGGAATGCGGCACCTGTAGCCCATTTCCTGCACACGCCTGTACACGGTGGCTCTGGATGTTTCTACTCCAGACTCAGTCCACTGCTTCCGCAGGTCCCCCAAGGTCTGGAATCGGTCCTTCTCCACAATCTTCCTCAGGGTCCGGTCACCTCTTCTCGTTGTGCAGCGTTTTCTGCCACACTTTATCCTTCCCACAGACTTCCCACTGAGGTGCCTTGATACAGCACTCTGGGAACAGCCTGTTTGTTCAGAAATTTCTTTCTGTGTCTTACCCTATGGCTTGAGGGTGTCAATGATGGCCTTCTGGACAGCAGTCAGGTCGGCAGTCTTACCCATGATTGTGGTTTTGAGTAATGAACCAGGCTGGGAGTTTTTAAAAGCCTCAGGAATCTTTTGCAGGTGTTTAGAGTTAATTAGTTGATTCAGATGATTAGGTTAATAGCTCGTTTAGAGAACCTTTTCATGATATGCTAATTTTTTGAGATAGGAATTTTGGGTTTTCATGAGCTGTATGCCAAAATCATCAATATTAAAACAAGAAAAGGCTTGAACTACTTTAGTTGTGTGTAATGAATCTAAAATATATGAAAGTCTAATGTTTATCAGTACATTACAGAAAATAATGAACTTTAACACAATATGCTAATTTTTTGAGAAGAACTTGCATTTATACAGAAGGTTTCCTCTTTAACTCCAATACAGAGATTTGGACTTTTCTGCAGGTGAGCCACTAGGCTGCTATCTTCTAGAGTAGTCTCTATGTGGTAGGCAGCTGACCCATGGGGGTCAGAGAAAACGGTATAGAACAACAAAGGGCAGGCCAAGGTCAGGACAGGCAGAGTATAGACAATCTGAAGAACAGTCCAAGGTCAGATCAGGAAACAAAGGGTCAATACGGTAATCAGGCACAGGCCACAGAGTTATGAATTGAACAAAAGTTGAAACATGCTTCAACAAATGAAACAGCATGCATTTGCAGCAACTAGAGAAACTATCAAGATAGAATAACCTATTGCTTAGGCATCTTCCCACAGAGGAAACTGCCTTAAATACCCAGAAGTGGACAGCCATAGGCTGGGGAAAGATTAGGCTGCACACGGTGGCTTTTTTAGAGCAAGAAGGAGAAGGGAGGAAGAGGCCTTTTCTGGCAACAACTAGGCCAAATCCTGTCTGAGAGAGACACATGGGCCCGGTCCACTGATGGAAGGCAAAGGGGGCCAGCAATAGAACAGTTGAATGGAGTGGTAAACAAGCATGCATGTATGCTACTCTATTCAAAAAGGGAGCCTGGACCCTCATTATCATGATTGGTAGGGAACTCAGCAGTCAGTATTCGATGATCAGACACATCCCTTATCCTGTGGATAGGGGATAAGTTGTCTTAATGGGACAACCCTTCAAATCTGTCTGTGCAGGGGGTTTGGAACTGGGTTTGCATTTAAAAAAAAAAAAACCTAAGAAACAGCTACTAGGAAGATATATTAGATGAAAAACAAAATGGCAGTGTAGGGTGAATATTCACTTTAAGGCACAAAGGCACATATTTCCCAACATTCCCCAAAAATGATATAATACGCTAACCCCAAATCTGCATTATATAGCAGTGACAGGCGAACCTAAATGCATGTTTTATTACTCACCTCTTAAAACAAAATGTAATAATACTGATGGTATTTTAAGAATAGCAGTTGCAGTACATAATGAAACACTTGTAGCAAACATAATAATCCCTAGTTCAGTGGCAGTTTATCTTTCTCTGCTACAGTCATCCGCCAGTATGAATCAATGAACCTATGACTATAATTCCTTCTTTGGCTGTTACAAACAATCACTATTTAATATCACACAGTAAATTAGTAAAAATTCAGCAGTCACAGATTTATTTACATCATTGTTTAATTTAGCAGATACTCAGATCTTTTCTATTTCAATAATGATCAATGAAAATTAATAATTGGACCAGATGGACCAGATGCTGCCCAATCTCTGTCTATCTTTGTTACTCTTGTTGTCTTGTAGCAGTGGATCCAATCTGGTGGCTATGACTCTCCAAGCAACAGCTGCCTGCTACGTTTTATAAAGGTAGCCAGACTCATTCCCCACTCGCTTCTATAATGTCCTCTTACCAACAGCTGCAGTCTTACAGCTATAGGCCACAGAAAGTTGATATAGAGATCAGTGTTCCCTAAGATATGCGTTCTGGAAAAAAAGAGCTTTAAAACAACATACTAACAAGGTTTAACAAGCCCAATAGCAGCTTTGCATGCTGCAAAGTTTGGTATTTTTAACTATTTCAATCCAGAGAACATAGAGGGAACAGTGATAGAAACCACCACCAATGTTGATACATCTGGTGGTCTATTTATAGAGGAGTCTGGCATAATGTACCTTTCCTGTGAAGTAAAATATTTTCTTGCTTATTAAACTATTCCTGACTTTGACCTTGACCTTAATTCTGCTCCTGTCATGTTCATGGATTTCATATCTGATACCTGATGCAATACCCCTGGTACATCCACAGACTATGACCTTCTCTTATCCTCTGGATGATCACATATTGACCACTCACCTGGAGATTACAATTGACCTGATTTCTGACTACACTTCGGCTTCTCTTAGTAATTTCAAATTGGTGTCTATTCTAGTGACCAAGGTAATTTAACTGATAAAGACTAAAACTTCTTTTATTTTTCTATCTGTCTATCTATCTATCTATCTATCTATCTATCTATCTATCTATCTATCTATCTATCTGTCTATCTACTCAGCTATGGCATATTTAATATTTGTGAAGAGATATTGGAATGTGAAAGTATGAATTTCCCTTTCCTTTTGACACTACAATAGTAATTCGTCTGTGAGCTTTACTAAACAAATTAAATGATCAAATTATTATTCTTGTAGATAGGGTTGAAAACAAACATATCAAATAAAATAGTAAGTAATTTGATATTCATTTGTGAAATGGAGCATGTCAGAATAATTATACAAGACTCAAAGTATACCAATGAGAAGAATTGTTAAAAAAAATATACAAAATTAAGGTATATCGGCAATCTTAATAAAATAATAATAATGATAATGCTAATAATACTAATGCTAATAATACTAATAATAACATTTACATACTACCAGTACTAGTACTACTACTGCTACTACTACTACAACTACCACTACTACTACTACTGTCACAGGACGCCGGGGCGCTCACTCTCCTCAGCGCCGCCGGTGTCCCGTTCATGTGCAGGAGCAAGGACGCGCACGGCGTCCTCATCTCCTTGGTGATAGCGGGCGGGATGGACCGGCCGCGCATGTCTCCTCCGCGCGGCCGGCGTCCCCAGTTTCCCCAGCAACCAGGCGGGGTATGAGCACCGAGCTGGGCTCTCGGTGCTCGGCTGTACTTCCTGCTGCGGGTCATGTGACGCTGGCCACGTCACATGACCCCAGCTATTCAGTATTTAACAGTCAGCCTGCTGGCCATAGGTTGCCTGTTAATTCTAGGTTCCTAGCGATTTGTTGGACTACTGAATACTCACCTGATCCTGTTCCCTGACGATTCTTTGCCTGCTCCTCCTGTACTGCGTATCCCTCCTGGTATTGTGACCTCGGCTCCCACCTGACTACTCTTTGCGGACTCCTCTGGTACTTCTCTACTCTCCTGGTATTTGACCTCGGCTTCTCCTGACCATTCTTTGCTTTATCCTCTGTACTGCGTAGCTCTCTTGGTTCTGACCCGGTCCATTCACGTTCCGTATTTTGTCTTGTCTGTCCTCCCTGCACATATCCTAAGTAAGGGACTGTTGTCCAGTTCTCCCCTGTCATCAGGACTCGTGAGGCAAGTAGGCAGGGCCAGGGGTGAGGGTGGAGTGCAGTGGTCACTATCCTTCCCCCTGTGTGTGTGTGGACGTGACCGTTACAACTACTACTAATAATAATAATAATAATAATAATAAAAATAACATTTACATACTACTACTGCTGCTACTACTACTACTACTACTACTACTACTACTAATACTAATACTAATAATAACATTTACATACTACTAGTACTAGTACTACTACTGCTACTACTACTACTACTACTACCACTACTACTACTACTACTACTATTACTACTACTACTACTACTAATAATAATAATAATAATAATAATAATAATAATAAAAATAACATTGTAATTGCCAAAGAAAGAAGAATAATGGCTGGGATATAGAGGTGGATTATATTTTGTGGGAACACTTTTTCAAGTTTCTAAAGGGAAGTTGGTTCATTCTGATTGTGTGCTTTCTGATATCAGACATTTAACCCCTTAGATATTAGATATCAGAGCCAATAACAAATGCAGAAACTAAAGGACTTATCAATGTAACTAAAGGACTTTTCACTGTAACTGAAGCCTTCATCACTCATCCCCAGAGTGAGCACAAGATGGCAATGGTTGATATGGTAGCTGTAGCCCCAACAATAGTCTGGGGGCCTACCATCTATGGAAGCCTATTAGATCCAAAGTTAGGTCTAACAGGCTCTCAGTCAATGTAATACTAACAGATATAACATTTATTGCAGTGTATTGTATGAGATATCAGTATATCAGATGTTCAACTCCCTTAGTGAGACTAAACAAAAATAATAAAAATCTGTTTAAAAACATAAAAAAAATTATATTTCTCCAGTAAAAATATTTTCTTATTTAAAAAGATAAAAAAAGTAATTGGTATTGCCAAGTCCATAATGACTCGAACGAATACATTATCTCATTATCTGCATGGCAAACACTCTAAAAAAGTAAAAAGAAAAAGAAAGGCTAGAACTGTTGTCTTGTTTATCCTGTCTAAAAAAAAAAAAAGAATAATAAGTGATAAAAAGTCATATATGCACCCAAAACAGCGCTAATGAAAATGTCAACACATTCTACAAAGAATAATCCCTCACATAAGCTCTGTTAATTGAAAAATAAACATAAAAAGTTATAGCTATCAAAATATGCAGGGCACAATTTATTTTTAACTATATTGACCCATAGAATAAAGTTAAAATATTAATTATGTCACACGGTAAAATGATGTAAAAAAATATCTGTATTACTGAACTTTATAGTTTTTTAGCAGTATTTAGTTTCTATGTCTATGGAATTATCAATAGCAATATCATTCATTTTACCAGAATAATACCTATGTCAGCTAATTTAAAAGAAATAGAGAACCGCACTCAGGGTTTTGGTGCCAACAAAAGGCTGAATTAGCCACGTTATATGCAGTATAAATTGAGGCACTCAGATCTTTTAGTTTTGCATTTAAGAGGAGAATTATTATTCATACATCATTTTCATAATCCAGTTGCCCAATTTTCACCAGAATCAAAAATAAAAATAAAGATGACCGGATGTTTTGGTCACGAAAGGACCTTCCTCAGCTTATCTGTAAGGCATGCTTGATTGTCAGGGCGCTGGATGTCAGTTAATTGAGCCGGACACCAATCGTGTAGTTTCTGGCAATGCTGGATTCAGAAAGCCCCCCTGCAGTCTCTCATGATTGCTAGTGTGAAACTAGCCTTAGTTTACAGCATAATCTTATGTTTGCTTAATGTATTACAGAGTTAGTAAAGTCTCATTTGGACAGTTAGTCTGGTTTACCACTAAAACAACACTTAGACAATGACATGCAGCATGCATAAGCACATTAAACTTTTTTACACAGGAAAATATTTTAACAGACCTGTGGAGGGTACTGCCTCCCTTTTTGGTCAGGGTACATGACATAAGCAGCTTGTGTGTAGGCATAGCTTTTGAAGCGAGGTTTGGGAGGAGGTGAAGGGGTGTGCACACGTCCCTGTGCTACATTGACAGTGATCTAAGAAGAAGAGATGAGAGGACAAAAGGCACACACAGATTGGTAAATGCACAGACCAAGAGACATATGTTTTAAAGCCAGAATCTACCAGCAAATCTCTCCTAATCCATTTTATCCATCAAAGTAATTTGACTTCTTTACTTTAAGGAAAATGAGTGTTGCATAATGTGTATACAAACAGTGATGCAAATCTCTGCTTTCTGCTGTTTATGGATCACCACCATATTCTACAGTGCTTTACAGATATTGTTATCATTCACATTTGTTCCCAGTGGACCTCACAATTTTATTTTCCTGTTGTAGACACATTGTTAGCCCAGCGGGCCGTGCCGGCGCCGCTGCCCCTATCCGTGGGCATGAGCGCCGGGCTCCCTCTTTTTCCTCCTGCCACCATGTTGACAAACGCGGGCAGCAGGTAGCTTAACTATGCTATCTGTGTTCTCCTGCCGGAGATTTGCACTGGTGTTTGAGCTTGCGTGGGTGTGTCTCTGTTCACCTATGAGGCAACTCATACACACCCTCTGTCTCACCAGCCTATGGCTAAATTGCAGCAGGTATTTAAAGGCTCGTCTTACTACAGGAAGATGCCTGAGCAACCTCATGGTTTTAGCTTGTCTATCTCCAAGTGCTAAGGTGTCTCTCTTGTCTGCTTCCCTGTGTACCGGACCTTGCTTATTGAACTCCTGGACTTTGCCTGTTTTCCGCCTGCCTCTGACCTCGGACTTAGTTTATGAACTTTGCCTGTTTGCCGCCTGCCCCTGACCTCGGATCTCGTTTATGGACTTCACTTACTGACTCTGATTTATTGCCGCCTGTCCAGACCCGGAACCTCCTGGCCACGCAAGTCCCATCAGTGCTTGCACCAAATACTCTGATCCCCTGGTCAGCTGCAACTGACTCGGGGACAGCTCTGAAGTAGCCCCTGTCAACTAGCCTAATAACCCAAGCCTATACTCACCATCAGAGACTCTATTGAAGACCAGGTAGAGTATACACAGTCAGTGGTGCAGTGGGTCCACACCCGCTTACATAACACACATACACCTTAAGGTCAATTAAAATGTAGTTTTCTTTATCCACTGGATACGGTGTAACTATTAGATTGCTGAGTGTTTAACAACTGGTACCTCTAGTGATCGCCAGGACTGGGTTTCAATATATTGCGTTTTTTATTAATCACTCCTACAGGCATAAAAAGTATGTTATTTCATCCACAAATGTTCCTCTCATTTTGTTCTGTCAGACTGGAATATCAGAATGTCCATGTATGCAAATTCTAAGCAACAGAATTAGCAAACAAATATAGGTTGTCAGATGACTTTAACCCTTTAGGACACAGCCTTATTTCACCTTAAGGACCAGGCCATTTTTTGCAAATCTCACAAGTGTCAATTTAAGTGGTGATAACTTTAAAACGCTTACACTTTATTATTGTACTTCATGACACTGGTAAAATGAAGTCAAAATTTTGTATTTTTATTTATGAAAAAATGCCAAATTTAACCAAAAAATTTCAAAAATTGCAAATTTCCAAGTTTCAATTTCTCTACTTCTATAATACATAGTAATACCTCCAAAAATAGTTATTACTTGACATTCCCCATATGTCTACTTTATGTTTGGATCATTTTGGGAATGATATTTAATTTTTTGGGGATGTTACAAGGCTTAGAAGTTGAGAAGCAAATCTTCAAATTTTTCTGAAATTTTCAAAAACCCAACTTTTAGGGACCAGTTCAGGTCTGAAGTCACTTTGCGAGGCTTACATAATATAAACCACCCAAAAAGACCCCATTCTAGAAACTACACCCCTCAAGGTATTCAAAACTGATTTTACAAACTTTGTTAACTCTTTAGGTGTTCCACAAGAATTTCACTTTTTTGGCAGATTTTACTTTTACAAAGCAAGGGTTAACAGCCAAACAAAACTCAATATTTATGGCCCTGATTCTGTAGTTTGCATAAACACCCCATATGTGGTCGTTAACTACTGTACGGGCACACGACAGGGCGCAGAAGGAAAGGAATGCCATACGGTTTTTGGAAGGCCGATTTTGCTGGACTGTTTTTTTTGACACCATGTCCCATTTGAAGCCCCCCTGATGCAACTCTATAGTAGAAACTCCATAAAAGTGACCCCATCTAAGAAACTACACCCCCTCAAGGTATTCAAAACTGATTTTACAAATGTCGTTAACCCTTTAGGTGTTCCACAAGAGTTATTGGCAAATGAAGATGAAATTTCAGAATTTAAATTTTTTGGCAAATTTTCCATTTTAATCAATTTTTTCCAGTAACAAAGCAAGGGTTAACAGCCAAACAAAACTCAATATTTATGGCCCTGATTCTGTAGTTTACAGAAACACCCCATATGTGGTTGAAAACTGCTGTACGGGCACACGGCAGGGCGCAGAAGGAAAGGAATGCCATACGGTTTTTGGAAGGCAGATTTTGCTGGACTGTTTTTTTTTGACACCATGTTCCATTTGAAGCCCCCCTGATGCACCCCTAGAGTAGAAACTCCAAAAAAGTTACCCCATTTTAGAAACTACCGGATAGGGTGGAAGTTTTGTTGGTACTAGTTTAGGGTACATAGGATTTTTGGTTGCTCTATATTACACTTTTTGTGAGGCAAGGTAACAAGAAATGATGTATAGTCTTGTGTACATGCAGTCTTACCCTTCGGGCCTCGATGCGCTTAGCTGACTAATTCAACAGGGAGGAAAAAAAGAAGGCATGACACTTTGCCATGGGCCACAAAGGCCTAGAGAATAAGGCACCTATTCCAGAGACCAATTTCCTAGCACTTATCAAATGGAGAGTCAAGAAAAAGGGGAGGAAGGTAGGGGGATCTCAAGGTTCAAAGGGTTCGGACGAGATATAGAGAATGTGAAGAAAATAATTTAATAAATGTTGGGAAAAAGTATTTTTAAAATAAAAGAACATTACCAACCGTGAATTTATAGACTAAGATTTAAGAAAACCCCCAAAATTATATAAACCAAATAAGTGTTATATAGAAAGATCAAACGCCTGTTTGAAAAGTAAAGTTTTCAGTGCACGTCTGAATGAGAGAAGACTGGGAATCATTTTCAGGGCCAGGGGTAGGTGATTCCAAAATCTGGCCCCTTGAGCCGAAAAGGATCTACCTCCACGTCTGATCTTGTTAACTTGCGGGATGTTAAAATTCGCAGAGTTACTAGACCTCAATGTCCTAAACGGGGCGTACCTGGTGAATTTACGTCGCAGGTACAAGGGCCCCACACCATGGAATACCCTATGCATGAAGCATCCAATCTTGAATATCACCCGTTGTTGGACGGGGAGCCAGTGCAAGGCATTAAGAGAGGGAGTGATATGCTCTCTGCGGGCAACACCCGTTAAGAGCCTTGCTGCGGCATTATGCACAAGTTAAAGTCTATGCAAGTTCTTCTTAGGGAGTCCCATGTACAAGGCATTACAATAGTCCATTAAGCTTTAGATAATTGGCACTCATCGATCGATCGATCGATCTCCAAGAGACATCCGGCTGACATCCGGCTGTTTTGGCACCGTTTTTATTTTTTGTTATTTACAACATTCATCTGACAGGTTAGATCATGTGGTATTTTTATAGACCAGGATGTCATGGACGCGGCGATACCTAATATGTATACTTTTTTTTATTTATGTAAGTTTTACACAATGATTTCTTTTTTGAAACAAAAAAATCATGTTTTAGTGTTTCCATAGTTTGAGAGCCATAATTTTTTCAGTTTTTGGGCGATTAACTTAAGTAGGGCATTATTTTTGCAAGATGAGATGACGGTTTTATTGGCACTATTTTGGGGTCTGTGTGACTTTTTGATCGCTTGCTATTACAGTTTTTGTGATGTAAGGTGACAAAAAATGGCTTTTTTTACACAGTTTTTAATTTAATTTTTTTACGGTATTCACCTGAGTGGTTAGGTCATGTGATATTTTTATAGAGCAAGTTATTACGGATGCTGCAATACCTAATATGTATACTTTTTTTATTTATGTAAATTTTACACAATGATTTCTTTTTTTAAACAAAAAAAATCATGTTTTAGTGTTTCCATAGTCTGAGAGCCATAATTTTTTCGGTTTTTGGGCGATTACCTTGGGTATGGTATGATTTTTGCAGGATGAGGTGACGGTTAGATTGGTACTATTTTGGTGGGCAAACGCCTTTTTGATCGCTTGCTGTTGTACTTTTTGTGTTGTAAGGTGACAAAAAAATGGTTTATTTAGCACAGTTTTAATTTTTTATTTTCTACGGTGTTCATCTGAGGGGTTAGGTCATGTGATATGTTTATAGAGCCGGTCGATACGGACGTGGCGATATCTAATATGTAAACTTTTTTTTCCCCCTATATTTTGCCAATTTTTTTTTTAACTTTATTTGGGGAAAATGACGTTTTTGTTTATTTTTACTTGAAACTATAAATTTTTTTGGGGGAAAACTAAATTTTTTTCACTTTTTTTTTCACTTTATTTTTTGTCCCACTTTGGGACTTGAACTTTTGGGGGTCTAATCCCTTTACAATGCATTCCAATACTTCTGTATTGGAATGCATTGGCTGTATGAGTAATATAGTGAGTATTACTCATACAGCTTCCGGCCTGTGAGATCCAGGGGGCTGGATCTCACAGGCTCGTCACCGGAAGGCAGCTCGATCGCGCTGCCTTCCATGCCATCAGGTCCCCCCTACAGCCGCATGGGGACACGATGGCACTGCCGCCAGCCGCCGCAACCACAGGTAAAAGTCGCAAACCACAGGTCTGAATTGACCTGCAGTTTGCGGTGATCGCCGACACTGGGGGGTCATGGGACCCCCAGTGCATTTAGCCAAGGTGCCTGCTCAATGATAAGAGCAGGCATCAGGTTCCCATCACCGCCCGCCGGGCGGCGGTGATCGGAAATACACATTACATACCGGTACGTCATGTGTCCTTAAGTACCAGGACAACAGTACTTGTATAGTTGCATACTTTAATAAAGGGGTACGTTAATCTTTAGATATGGTTTTATGAATGTATGAGGGCTATGTACATCTTCAGGGGAAATTTATGATTGCATTTTACTCATTGTGGGCTATACATCATTTTTTTAATTGGTGTTTATTAAAAATATTGAGCCGTTCTGTCTAGCTATGTGAATCATAATTTTTACTTTCACTTTGTGCCTGTCATCTAATAATCCTTATCTCTAAATTACAAAAAATGTATAAACACTTATTTAAGCCACAATCTTATCATTAATATTAGAATTGAGATATATTGAGTGTTTATAAGGGCAGAGACCAGAGATAAGGAGTCTCTCAGCTGACGGAACAGAGTGAACATTCAGATTCTGCTACTAGAGAAACTCAAGGCTTCACAAAGACAGGGGTTAAAAAAATTTATTACCAAGACCAAGACCAAATGAAGAAATTATTTTTAGCTTAAAATGAGTATAATGCAATAATTAAAAAAAAAAATCCTTTAATATATTCTTGATCTTTGAGTGTGTTTATAGGGTTTTTAGTACTAGTAAGGCTACTTTCACACCTGCGTTTAGGTAGGATCCGTCTGGTATGTGCCCAGACGGAACCGCACCTATAATGAAAACGCTTAGATCCGTTCAGAACGGATCCGTTTGCATTACCATGAACAAAAAATAAAAAAATTTACATTAAAAGTCAATGGGGGACGGATCCGTTTGAAAATTGAGCCATACTGTGTCAACTTCAAACGAATCCGTCCCCATTGACTTACATTGTAAGTCTGGACGGATCCGTTTGCCTCCGCACGGCCAGGCGGACACCTGAACGCTGCAAGCTGCGTTCAGGTGTCCGCCTGCTGAGCGGAGCGGAGGACAAACGGAGCCAGACTGATGCATTCTGAGCAGATCCGCATCCATTCAGAATGCATTAGGGCTGGACGGATCCTTCAAACGGAACTCACAAGCGGAGCCCCAAACGCTAGTGTGAAAGTAGCCTAAATAACATTGTTTGCATAGAACACTGAAAAATAATCTCAGTTTGCAATGTGCATTGAAACTTCTTCATTGTGTAAGTTGTAGGATGATATTGTGTTTGTTAATACATGATTGCCATCAAAGATATTAACCAGTTATTATATTAAGGGGCTACTTGCATTTCATATAGGTTATGTATATGTTGAATAATGTGGATCCTAAAAAATGGCAGTAGTAATTATGTATTATGTGACATGACACAAGTGAAACTACATGGGGGCGCTGTAAATACTGATTAGTTACAAGTTTTGATTTATTGAGATTCAATTTGGGAGTATTTTGTAAGAGAGAGGAGAGAGAGAGAGAGAGAGAGAGAGAGAGAGAAAGAGAGAGAGAGAGATTTTCCAGGCATATAAAGCACTTTTGATTCAGGTAGAATCATTTGTACCTGAATCAAATTTCTTGCATGATTCAGACAAATCTGACCCAAAATGAATTTTATTAAATTTGTATCTCTAGTGGCACCATATCTTTAACCCTTTTGCCTACCACAACATATATGTATGACGGTGGGACGTGGAGTGTGGAGTGGCTGTAATGTCATCCTAATAACATGTAATAGGATAACAGTAAACATTTAAAATATGCTAGGGAACGTAAAAAAAAGTAACATTATGGTTAATAAAGTTTAAAAAAAATGATATAAAAACAAATAATACAAAAGAAAAAACCCTTTCCAATGTATGATATTAAAAAAAATAAAAATAAACCTAATTGGTATTGCAATGTCCAAAATTGTGACTCCCAAACAGAAACCTAACATTAAAAAATATTATAAAATATTATCAAAAGACTATCAAAGCTACACTTCTACCTGCAAAAACAAGCCCACTCACATACATCCATTTAAACAAAAAATACAGCCGTGGCCAAAAGTTTTGAGAATGACACAAATATAAGTTTTGAGAATGACACAAATATTAGTTTTTACAAAGTTTGCTGCTAAACTGCTTTTAGATCTTTGTTTCAGTTGTTTCTGTGATGTAGTGAAATATAATTACACGCACTTCATACATTTCAAAGGCTTTTATCGACAATTACATGACATTTATGCAAAGAGTCAGTATTTGCAGTGTTGGCCCTTCTTTTTCAGGACCTCTGCAATTCGACTGGGCATGCTCTCAATCAACTTCTGGGCCAATTCCTGACTGATAGCAACCCATTCTTTCATAATCACTTATTGGAGTTTGTCAGAATTAGTGGGCTTTTGTTTGTCCATCCGCCTCTTGAGGATTGACCACAAGTTCTCAATGGGATTAAGATCTGGGGAGTTTCCAGGTCATGGACCTAAAATGTCAACGTTTTGTTCCCTGAGCCATTTAGTTATCACTTTTGCCTTATGGCACGGTGCTCCATCGTGCTGGAAAATGCATTGTTCTCCACCAAACTGTTGTTGGATTGTTGGAAGAAGTTGCTGTTGGAGGGTGTTTTAGTACCTTTCTTTATTCATGGCTGTGTTTTTGGGCAAAATTGTGAGTGAGCCCACTCCCTTGGATGAGAAGCAACCCCACACATGAATGGTCTCAGGATGCTTTACTGTTGGCATGACACAGGACTGATGGTAGCGCTCACCTTTTCTTCTCCAGACAAGCCTTTTTCCAGATGCCCCAAACAATCGGAAAGAGGCTTCATCGGAGAATATGACTTTGCCCCAGTCCTCAGCAGTCCATTCACCATACTTTCTGCAGAAGATCAATCTGTCCCTGATATTTTTTTGGGAGAGAAGTGGCTTCTTTGCTGCCCTTCTTGACACCAGGCCATCTTCCAAAAGACTTTGCCTCACTGTGCGTGCAGATACGCTCACACCTGCCTGCTGCCATTCCTGAGCAAGCTCTGCACTGGTGGCACTCCGATCCCGCAGCTACATCCTCTTTAGGAGATGATCCTGGTGCTTGCTGGACTTTCTTGGACGCCCTGAAGCCTTCTTAACAAGAATTGAACCTCTTTCCTTGAAGTTCTTGATTATCCTATAAATTGTTGATTGAGGTGAAATCTTAGTAGCCACAATATCCTTGCCTGTGAAGCCATTTTTATGCAACGCAATGCACGCGTTTCTTTGCAGGTCACCATGGTTAACAATGGAAGAACAATGATTTCAAGCATCACCCTCCTTTTAACATGTCAAGTCTGCCATTTTAACCCAATCAGCCTGACATAATGATCTCCAGCCTTGTGCTTGTCAACATTCTCACCTGAGTTAACAAGACGATTACTGAAATGATCTCAGCAGGTCCGTTAATGACAGCAATGAAATGCAGTGGAAAGTTTTTTTGGGGATTAAGTAAATTTTTATGGCAAAGAAGGACTATTCAATTCATCTGATCACTCTTCATAACATTCTGGAGTATATGCAAATTGCTATTATAAAAACTTAAGCAGCAACTTTTCCAATTTCCAATATTTATGTAATTCTCAAAACTTTTGGCCACGACTGTAGTAAAATAAAATAAAAATTGAAATTTTGTATTTCTGTACTGACCTGTACAATAAAGTTATGGTCTCGTTTTTATAGTACATTGAATACAGTGAAAATAAACCCCAAGAAAGGACAGAATTGTTTTGCTTTTAGCCCACCTATCAAATAATTTGCAAAGCAGTAACATTTGCACTCAGTGAGGTTTTCTACTGATTCTGTAGTGGAAAACAGAGAGTTTCTGCTGTGTTAGGCCTCATGCACACGGCCGTTGTTTTGGTCCGCATTCGAGACGCATTTTTGGCAGCTCGGATGGGGACCTATTTACTTCAATGGGACCGCAAAAGATGTGGACAGCACTCCGTGTGCTGTCCGCATCAATTGCATCTTTCCGTGGTCTGCAAAAAAAATATAACTTGTCCTATTCTTGTCCGCGTTTTGCGGACAAGAATAGGCAGTTATATTAATGGCTGTCCGTGCCGTTCCACAATGAGGCCTAACCCACATTCAAACATAATTAACAGCTTACCATTGACTTCTGGACAAAAATGTCAACTATGTGCATACACTGTACACATGGCAGATGATTTTTCAGCAGTTAATTTGAAGAATGTTTGAGAAGTGATATGTTACTTCTTTGAAGAATATTTGACTGTGGATTACATAGAATCAATGAGGAAGGGAAAAAAACTCAAAAACACTTGTAGAAACTCCACTAACACCACTACTAAATTATAAAATCACATATAAAACATCTGCTTTCAGCTACAGTTTCTGCTACTGATTCTGCCACAGAATTTTCTGCTGCTGATTTTGCCATGTGAACATAGCCTCAAACTGGTGCCAAGCTAAGTAGGTCATACCTCTGTGACCCCAATTGATCCTGAGAATAAAGGGGACACAGTGCTGGTATAATGATTTCTGCCACACAGCAGCCCAAGCTGTCTGTGTGTGTGCAAGCACCTTTAGCACAGACCCATTCACTTGATGGACATTAAATGCATTTTTGGAGTACCTTTAAGGCGGTGGTAAAAGATCTGGCAGGCTGTCTCAGCAGAGAACAGCCTGCTGGAGCTCTCTAGATCCAGCATTGCCAGAAGTTACTGGAATGCCTACCAGCCTCATTAACTATAATGGAGTTCTGCAGACATTTGGCCACAACCTGGCAAATGTGCAGAGAATCATCAGGACAAGAAACACTGTGTGCAGTTAATGCGACTGGAGGACATTATGGTACCTTTCAGCAAAGCTGGAACAGCCTTCCAGATCTCTTTCTACATATCTAAAACAATTATAATACATTTATAGCAATGACCAACCAAGATACAATGATATCTTGCTTTCAAATTTACATAAACAGGGGACCCATCATATAATCCAATCAAATATCAAAATCATTCACTATCGCAGCCAGTCACTTCTATTGGCCATAATACATAAATAAATTATTGATAGGCCATAAGTGATTAGACAATAGGGACAAAAAAATCATGAAAATACATAATCTCACAAAAAATTTCATGGAAGAATTAATAAATTCAATAACAGAAATAAAATATATAAAAGAGGTGCACAAAATTCATTGTCAGTAACAAGTGAAAAATCTAACTAATAAAAATATGCACAAGTAATAACACAATATAATGAGAGAACAGAAAATAAATATTAGATTGTAGGGGCCTGACTGCTGGGACCCCCACCAAGCAATCCCTGCAAGGTCCCACAAAATAAATGGAGAGACTTGGGTCAAGCATGTGCAATGATTCTCCATTTATCTCTATGGAACTGCCAGAGATTGCTGAGTACAGCACTTGGCTATTTGTGGCAGTTGCATAGAGATAAATGGAGTGTCAGCGCTCATGCTCAATCTGCTGCTTTCACTGATTTTGTGGGGCCCCACCAGGTATGGCGTTCCACTTTCATGATCAGTGAAGATCCCGGTTGTCAGACTCCCACCAATCTAATAGTTATCCCCTATCTTTTAATCAGAAGACAACTTGATATAACTGGAATTCTCCAATAATTTGAATGAATACGAAGAAGTATTACAGTTTAAAACCTTAAAAAATATATGTCCAAAATTTGGATTCCAGTCAGGAAATAACAGCTAATAACTCATTTATAACTAATATATCCATATTAGAATTTAAAAATAGAACAATATATTTTTCAGATTCAGTGAATTGACATAAATTATTTTTAATTTTTTGCAAAAAGTGCAGACAGACGGTATATATGTTTGGCATATGCACATTGACTATTTTGCAGTCTTTTAGCAATGGAGCGTCTATTGTGACATGTGCATTCGCTAGTTTCTAATCCTTTAGCAGTAGAAAGTATTTTCTGAGAATTCTATTCTATTTGCATGGAGTGTGAATAGATCATTTACGTTATTGTCAATTATATAACAATATATTTGCCCATTAAACCGCTACAACACAAACATTTTCAGATATTACTGAAAAAAGTTTCTTTATACACTGAAAAGTTTTCAAAAAAATAATTGACACTTTTCAAAAGTATCTTAGAAAGCAGGAGCACAGAACTGTCAAACGGCATTTGTATGAATGTATATAAATTTTATGTTACATGAGTCAATTATTTTATGTATTTGCACCACAAATTTGAATATGTTCTGTTTTATAATATAAAGAAAACCTTCCATACTTGCTGAGAGAAATGCCGCTGATCAAAATGTCTGATTTGCTCTTCCGAAGGGATTATTTGGCGAGGCAATGTGTCCAATTCTCGAAGAGATTCAGTGGATACTTTTTGTGGTAGACCTTGGAAGAGTGATGTTACATACATTAAAATGGACTTCTTGTCGGGATGAGCTGTTGCAATATCTGGAAATGAAAAAGACACATAGGTGTGTGTCATTCACGGTAAATTATGCACATTAAATGTACCTAAAATCAGCTTCCAACCATGTAGCCAGACTAATGAGCAGAAGCTCGGCCTTTTTAGCACCCTCCTGGGACTAATTAGAGCTCTATAATCATCAGTAAACTTTTCTGTAGATGTAGCATACCAATGAGTAAAATCTCAGGATAAAAATGGTAATGATTTCTCATTTAAGCACATTTCAAACCATTATACTCTTTATTGTACTATAGAAAGTCACAACTCAGGATTTATTAGGCCTCTGTATTCCTAGTGAACAAAGCAGTACATCAACTTTTATGTTGTATTTGGCTGTGCACATTTGATTATATGTATTACTAAAATACTACATTCCTAGAATGCATGCCTTCTTAAAAAACATTATGAGTAAATAGGCTTAATATATTTCTGTCAAAAAGTATACTCTGTGTACGACATCTTAATGTGCAGGTTCTCTAGACTGGAAGTTTAAAGCAAATTTATGCACACTAAATCATGATATTGCAATTTTTAAACTAATAATAAATAGCAAGAGGCCTCATCAATACTCACTGTCAGTTAAAAAAGATCACTAACCTCTAATTCTTTCCTTTACTGTGAGAAAAGTGAAGGTGCATTAAAGTACAGATGAGCAAATTGATTATAAACTAATTGGTATAGTTACGAATTTCACATAATTTTGTCTGTCAAACAAATCCGAAGGTTAAGCTATTCAGTTTGGACGAATCTCGCAATAGTGCCCAGTACCAGGAAAGAAGAAGATGGAGGTGTAAGGAATATGTGGAGTTATGATTTCATACCTGCCTATGTGCTGTCACCCGGCAGAGGAAACAGGTTATTTTCTGAAGGGAGGTCACGCTGTGTAACGTGTTTGGGGGGACATGGAAATCCTTCTTATGTCACCGCCTCCTATGTGACCATAGCATTCAAGAATACTGCTAAGGGTTACAGCTTTAAAGGACCACATACATATCTGGTAACTGACTTTATCTGTGAACTGTACCATTATCTGCACTTGCATATTAGACCAATAAATAATCTGTGTGTATATAGTGTTATTAGTAGAATCTAAATGTAGTATGGTGGCTCACCCAGCTGCTATAATATATAAGGTGCTCAATGTCTTTCTGAGTCACCCAATCAGTGTGTGGGAAAAGTATTGTTATTATGCAGACAGGCACTCTACACCCAATCTCACGCAGAAATAAAGAGTTATGAGTGTTAACTATTTTATTATAAGTGCAATATAAAATAAGATAAAATACGATGCAAAAATTATTTAAGGATAAAAAGTAGAGGGGTGGATAGAAAATGAAATTCAAATAAAAAGTTGAAATAAAAATGATAAAACTTTGCCCTTAGGGCAGGAGTGTCTCTTGTAAGAGCAAGATGAAGTTAAGAAAGTTGTATCTTCCTAAATACGCATAAATGAAGCGTCTGCCAACCTTGCAAACATACAGTTATTGACCGCATGTGTAATAATCTGGGTCAAAGTTAATTGTAGCCATAAGCAGTAATTGGGGTCAAAAGTTCAATATAAATGTCCACAGAAATAAATGTCCACAGATAGTTCTTTATATCAGTTGAATTTCACAAAAATAGATACAACATTTCACAAAAGTAAATATAAGTTCAAATGCTGATATCCAAGAGCAGCAGAATTTTGCATAGGCAGATGCAATATCTTATATCCACAAGACTGCAATCTCCTTTCTCAGCAGTGATTCTTTATATCAATTCCTTGTGATAAGCAGCGGAATCTCACATAAGCAGATGTGGTCACTTGTGTCAAACAGGACTTCATAGGAGCTCATGTGGCCATATGGATCATATTTGTTTTTGTTTTAAATATACTTCGATAGTCTGTTTTGTCCCCCCACAATAGTTTTTTTTTTTAATTTTTTTATTTATTTATAATTATATTTTATTTTACAAAGGATAGAAATCTACAGTCTTCCATTTCGATATCACAAAACAATAATACATCGTCTCATCCTATACTAAATTTCCCTCTTATTTTTTGGCCCCCCTTCCCTCCCTCCAACCCCCTTTTTTCCGCGGAGCTACTGTCATTACGCCTAGTATTATCATTTCCAATTGCCCCATATCCGCAACCAAGCTGCCTTTTTCCCTGCTGTTTGGGCGAGGATGTGTTCATATTGCTTAACCCTATTCATCCGCTCCATCCACTCCTGAAAATTAGGATATTCCGTGGTGCCCCAATATTTAACAATTATTATTTTGGCCAGGGCGATGCCCCGGAGCCAAAGTATCTGCTCAGTTTTATTTTTATCTGTCTCTGGAAGAGAGCCCAGGATAACATAACTAATGCATGCTTCGTATTTCATAGGGGAACTATCCCGCAATTTCCGGAATATTTTGATCCAATAATCTTTTATCCCTGGGCATTCCCACAGCAGATGTTTATAGTCTCCTCTGTCTTTACTACATTTATAACAGTTCTGTCCCCCCACAATAGTTAATACAGATGCATATACATTTATATTTAAGCAGATGGGTATTGCGCCGAACGTGGCGCCCCATGTGGCAAGGCTCTGATTACTCCAAACTACTGTTACCTCTCTCCTATGGCGTCTTCGCAGACTGCTGCCGCTCGTATAATAAATACAGTAATTCCAGTCCGTTAGCTTCGATGGAATTCACAGCGAGTCTCCAAAGTGATGTGGGTTCAATTCACACAGAGTGCTTTTAGATTAGCGAGACCGTGCATATTTCAGTTCTCCCAATCACAGGTATAACAACTCCCACTGCGGCAAAGAGAAGTCAGGTCCCACAGATGTCCTCTACTTTAGAACATCCTGTGAAGCATCAAAATGCGCCAATAGTGAAGCACAGCTACAGTATTTAGATCTCAACTAAAACTGTGCTGATATACTGACAAGCGCACGCAGGTAACAGGCACATCAAGTGAATTCAATCTTCTTTTCTCTTCAATAATCATCTCATATGGCATTATGGTCGTAGGAAAAAAAGTTCCTTCCATAGTGAAGAACTATCAATAACCGTATACAAAGGGGTTTATTGTACTCACAAGCTTCTTCAAAATCAAGTGTATAAAACACAAATCCTGCGTCCTCATACAGCCTGGGCTGTATGAGGACGCGGGAATTGTGTTTAATATGCTTTATTTTAAAGAAGCTTGTGAGTACAATAAACCCTTTTGTATACGGTTATTGATGGTACTTCACTATGAAAGGAACTTTATTCCTAGGACCTTAATACCATAGGATATGATTATTAAAGAGAAAAGATGACTAGAATTCACTTAAAGTGCCTGTTACCTGCGTGCGCTTGTGAGTATATCAGCACAGTTTTAGTTGAGATCTAAATAGCTGTGCTTCACTATTGGTGAATTTAAAAGCTCCACAGGATGTTCTAAAGTAGAGGAAGTCTGTGGGACCTGACTTCTCTTTGCCGCAGTGGGAGTGGTTATACCTGTGATTGGGAGAACTGAAATATGCGCGGTCTCGCTAATCTACAAACTGCTGCCGCTCGTATGGCGTCTTTGCGGACTGTTGCCGCTCGTGTTTGCCCGGCTTCCCTCCTGGAGTTTCCTTGTTGAGGTGTCACGTGGGTGTGATGTCACTCTTTCAGCGTCCCACGTGTTCTGATGCCAATCTTTCCCAATAGTATGCGCTGATCGCCAGGGAGATGGTAAAATTGCTGAAAGCGCTTCTGAATAAGAATAATTAGATGGTATTCACTGTCAAGCCTGTGGTATGCGGGTGTATACTCTTCACCAGACGTTTTTCGGGGTCCCAATATAATCCCTTCCTCAATGGTTACCCATATTTACCAATGAGCCTACTTTTATACCCCTGATTTGGTTACACCAAAAATCCGGGGTGGCTATTGGACTTTCTCATTCTCTGTTTATTGTTCTTTTCTTTTGTGCGGCTATTTAAGCCCTTCTGTGGCCAAATATATATTGTCATTCTGGATGAGTAAAGTTCAGAGTAGGCTGTACATAATAAATGCACAGTCTAGATCTTGGAATGTCTTATTGCGTTATTATTATGGTACTACTGCGTTTTTTCTTTTTTTGTGCGTTTTGTTGTTTGAATTGTATGGATGGTGACATGTTGATAGTTCCATCTCAAATTTGCTCTGATTGCTTACAAAGCATAGATCTTATTGAAAGAGAAGATATTAATTTAGAGTGCAACAATAATAAATGGAGGCCTTCATCTGCATTTTTATACCTTTTTTTTCCATAGGTTGTTTCTTTTTAGGTTGAAACGAAGACTTCTTGTATTTTCTAATCGGCAGCAATTCCACTTTTGAATCGGCAGCTGTTATCTATTGTTTGCATTTCCATTGTTTTCTAATTGACAGCTGTTGTCCATTTGTTTGCATATCTCACAGATTATTCATATATACAGTACATACAGTTTTTGTGGATGGGGGTTTCTTTAACCATGCTTTTAAAATATTTTCTATTTTAGTTCTTTTAATATTCATGTATTCAATATGTATTTGAGCTAATAAATGTTTATACATTTTACACGTACTCTATCTTTTCCATACCAGAAAGAGGTGTGCCTGCCCTATTTATTGTTGTTGCACTCTATATTTGCTGGATTGAGAGTGATCCAGAGAGCAGAGAACCCTCGTTATCCATCCCTTTGTAGTGTGAGCCCTTCCATACCTAGTTTTTTTTCCAAGATATTAATTTGTATCATTCAGTATTGACATAAAAAATAAAATAAAGATATATCTAAATCCAAAAATAAAAATAAAATAAAAAGTAAGGGAAGGTGTGTGTGATCCTAGTATTTCCTAGGTTCTTATATTATTCATACTTCTTATTATTCGGACTTATATACATTTGCTGATGGGAGTCCCTCCTGATGACCCAATCCATAGCATTAGTTCAACTAATCATTAAAAGAAGAATACAAATATTAAATGACACAACACAGAAAATAGATAATATGAAAGACAAGATAGAACAACTCCCCAAGTACAAGGAATATAATACATGGCAAGACAGATTATGCAAGAGTCTAGATGAACTAAAACGGGAAATTATGGATAAAAATATTTTAAAAAATTAGGAACAATGGGGAAAACATACAAACAAAAAAAGGACGAGATAAACCACTAAACACACGTGAAAACACTATGGAAATTGAAGAAATAGACCAGGACACTACACAATCAAAGTTTAATATCACTGTCACTAAAAGATATTAAACACTATCTAATCGACATTTTTTAGACAAAACACCACCACACCACAGACCACGCATTCAAAGACTTTCACGGCAATCACCGAATCGAGCACAGCACTCCTCCCTTTCTACACTACACCAATACAAGCTAAGAAACAGGAATAATCAAGATTGGGAATACAGAGAATACCATCATCACAAATCCTCAGAGACACGGAACCCACCCACACAGTTGAAACCCAATTACCCATAGGAAGTCCTACAGAAACAATACTACCGACATTACACCCAAGAAAAAGGAAGGGAAAAATTTGGAGAGGAAAACGAAAAACGAAGAACCCACAACAGGAGATAGATATGGAAAATAACAAGCATTTAATATTTAATGTTAGCACTACCAAATTAACGGAGCCTCAAATCAAACTCTTAAGCAAAGGGTTAAAATTTGCACCCACCATCAAAATTTATAAATTCCATACCTTCATAGGAATAGAAAAATGTGTTAGAAATTTTTATTTTTTTTAAATTCCACTGCTCAAATCCCAGAAAATGATGATAAATATAGACATACTGAACTAAAACAAAATTCGACAAAGTTTCCCAGACAGGAAATAAGCCAGGAAATTGCCACAATCCGTAAATGTGTAGAATCTGATATAAGACGAATACAAAATAACACCAATACGACCAACCTCTCAAACCAGGAGATCCAAGCAATAAAACAATTACAATCTCAAAATAATATTATTATCCGACCAGCAGATAAAGGGGATGCAATCGTGATCCTAGATATTGAAAAATATGACCAAGAATGCAGAAGACAACTATTAGACCAGACTACATATGAAAAATTACCTAAAGACCCTACTAAAAAATTCAGTCAATCTCTTTCAAACTTATAACAAAAATATATTCATAATAAGATCTTATTAGAACAAGAAGCAAATTTCATTTTGAACACACAACAAAGACTACCAGTCGTTTATTGTCTACCAAAAGTACATACAAATCTAGAGAACCCACCGGGTCGCCCAATAATTTCAGGGATTGGGTCTCTAACGTCTAATCTGTCACAATATATTGAAAGATTACTTAAACCGGTAGTAAAAAAACATATATAAAAGATAGCACACAAATCATAAAAATCATCGAAAACTTAGAATATGATCCCGTTTGGTTCTTAGGACCCTGGATGTACAGTCACTGTATATAGTGATAGACCATAGACAGGGTATAGAAGCAATGAAAATACAATTGGAAAAGAGTCAACTTTTTCAAATAGAACAGATTGAATACCTGGCAGAAGGTGTAGAGCACATTATTTCAATTTTGGATCAGAGTTCTCTCTTCAAATTAGAGGAACAGCCATGGGCACCAGGTTCGCCCCCAGCTATGCATATCTTTTCATGTCCCAATGGGAGGAGCAACATGTGATGCATAGACTGTGGACGGACCTGGTGCTATGGCGCAGATATATTGATGATGTTGTCTTCATATGGCAGAAAAGTGAGGCAGAACTCCAGATGTTTCTTGAGGATATAAATAACAACTTGGTCAACTTTCAATTTTCATTTAACATAAGTAAAAGTCAAATAGAATTTTTAGATCTGCAAATCAAAGTAGAGAATAATAAACTATACTGTTGCACCTACCAAAAACAAACAGCTAGACACAGTTTTTTTCTTTACTCCTGTTTACTGTCACTCCTGTTTTTTTCTTTACTCCTGTTTACTGTCACCTGCCAAGATGGCTAATAAATATTCCTGAAGGCCAATTCAGACATCTAAAACGCAACTGCACAAATAAGGAAAGATTTGAATACGAGGCAAAACTATTGAAAGAGCAGTTTGTGGCCCAAAAATATCCCACAATGAAGATAGAATCATCATTGGCAAGGGTAAGAGGTCTGGATAGAAGCTCTTTATTTGCCCAAGATGACGTCAAGAACAATGATATGATAAAAAAATGATGAGACACCACAAATTATACTCCCATTCAATGCCCAATATAAAAAAGTTGAACAGGTCATAAAGAAACACTGGCACCACATTCAAAAGGACAAACTGATTGGCCCCTCTATTTCCACCAACCTACAAATAATCTATGCTAAAGCCCCAAACCTAAGATTAAAAATTGCTCCATCGATCAAGATACACAATAAGAGACAAGAACATAAAATGAGCGGATGGCTTAAACTGAAGGGGTTCTATAGATTCAATAAATGCTGTAACTGCAAAATAACTTCCTTTAAAAAAAAGACAGAAAGAATATATTCAACGACAAATACATTCAAACATGAAATAAGAGAATTCCTCACTTGCAATAGTACGAACGTTATCTATATCATACAGTGTCCCTGTAAAAAACAATATAGAGGGAAAACGAAAAGGACACTTAAGAAACGATTATCTGAACACAATAATAATATAGAAATTGGATACGAAAAGCATTCGCTTTCAAAACATTTTAAATCACATCATAATCAGGACCCAAGGGGCTTGTCATTTGCAGAAATTGAAAAGGTGGAGGGACACTGGAGGGGGGAAACCATATCATGAAAATGTCATGCATAGAATCAAGATACATTTTTGAGTTCAACACACTGATACCAGAAGGACTTAACGCTGATTTTGAACTATTCGGCTTCTTGTAATACCTTTGGACGAGCGCCTCCTGACCGACAGGAAATCGGCGTCTTGCTGTCTATCAGCACTCCGATTTCCCTTCGGCGGAAGGCCCCCGAACCATTGTCTACCATCAGCAAATTTATACAAGTCCGAATAATAAAAAGTCTGAATAATATAAGAACCTAGGAAATACTAGGATCCCACCCACCTTCCCTTACTTTTAATTTGATTTTAATTTTTGGATTTAGATATATCTTTATTTAATTTTTGATGTCAATACTAAATGATACAAATTAATATCTTCTCTTTCAATAAGATCTATGCTTAGTAAGCAATCAGAGCAAATTTGAGATGGAACTATCAACATGTCACCACTCACCATCCATATAATTCAAACAACAAAACACACAAAAAAAGAAAAAATGCAGTGGTACCATAATAAAAAACGCAATAAGACATTCCAAGATCTAGACTGTACATTTATTATGTACAGCCTACTCTGAACTTTACTCATCCAGAATGACAATATATATTTTTCCTCAGAAGGACTTAAATAGCCGCACAAAAAAAAAAAGAACAATAAACAGAGAATGTGAAAGTCCAATATCCACCCCGGATTTTTGGTGTAACCAAATCAGGGGTATAAAAGGAGTCTCATGGGTAAATGCGGGTAACCATTGAGGAAGAGGTCAGATTGGGAACCCGAAACGCGTCTGGTGAAAAGAGTATACACCCGCATACCCAAAGCTTGACAGTGAATACCATCTAATTAATCTTATTCAGAATTACTTTCAGCAATTTTACCATCTCCCTGGTGATCAGCGCATACTATTGGGAAAGACTGGCACAAGAACACGTGGGACGCTGAAAGAGTGACGTCACACCCACGTGACACACCATCGAGGAAACTCTAGAAGGGAAGCCGGGCCCACATGAGCGACAGCAGTCCACGAAGACACCATAGGAGAGAGGTAACAGCAGTTTGGAGTATTGAGAGCCTCGCCAGGTGGGACGTCACGATCGGCGCAATACCCATCTGCTTATATATACAGTCGTGGCCAAAAGTTTTGAGAATTACATAAATATTTGAAATTGGAAAAGTTGCTGCTTAAGTTTTTATAATAGCAATTTGCATATACTCCAGAATGTTATGAAGAGTGATCAGATGAATTGCATAGTCCTTCTTTGCCATGAAAATTAACTTAATCCCAAAAAAAACTTTCCACTGCATTTCACTGCTGTCATTAAAGGACCTGCTGAGATCATTTCAGCAATCGTCTTGTTAACTCAGGTGAGAATGTTGACGAGCACAAGGCTAGAGATCATTATGTCAGTCTGATTGGGTTAAAATGGCAGACTTGACATGTTAAAAGGAGGGTGATGCTTGAAATCATTGTTCTTCCATTGTTAACCATGGTGACCTGCAAAGAAACACGTGCAGCCATCATTGCGTTGCATAAAAATGGCTTCACAGGCAAGGATATTGTGGCTACTAAGAGTGCACCTCAATCAACAATTTATAGGATCATCAAGAACTTCAAGGAAAGAGGTTCAATTCTTGTTAAGAAGGCTTCAGGGCGTCCAAGAAAGTCCAGCAAGAGCCAGGATCGTCTCCTAAAGAGGATGTAGCTGCGGGATCGGAGTGCCACCAGTGCAGAGCTTGCTCAGGAATGGCAGCAGGCAGGTGTGAGTGCATCTGCACGCACAGTGAGGCGAAGACTTTTGGAAGATGGCCTGGTGTCAAGAAGAGCAGCAAAGAAGCCACTTCTCTCCAAAAACAACATCAGGGACAGATTGATCTTCTGCAGAAAGTATGGTGAATGGACTGCTGAGGACTGGGGCAAAGTCATATTCTCCGATGAAGCCTCTTTCCGATTGTTTGGGGCATCTGGAAAAAGGCTTGTCCGGAGAAGAAAAGGTGAGCGCTACCATCAGTCCTGTGTCATGCCAACAGAAAAGCACCCTGAGACCATTCATGTGTGGGGTTGCTTCTCATCCAAGGGAGTGGGCTCACTCACAATTTTGCCCAAAAACACAGCCATGAATAAAGAATGGTACCAAAACATCCTCCAATAGCAACTTCTTCCAACAATCCAACAACAGTTTGGTGAAGAACAATGCATTTTCCAGCACGATGGAGCACCGTGCCATAAGGCAAAAGTGATAACGACTGTAAGTCAGGATGGATCCGTTTTGACTTAGACTTTTTTTAAAAAGAATAATGCAAACGGATCCGTTCTGAATGGATACAAGGGTTTGCATTATAGGTGCGGATCCGTCTGTGCAGATACAAGACGGATCCGCACTTAACGCAGGTGTGAAAGTAGCCTTAGGTAGCACATAGGAGCCAGAAAGGGGGAGGTGACATCTTAATGATAAGGAGCAAAGACAATGTACAGCCAAAACCTCCAGTGTCTTTGTCATCGTCATTATCAGTTACTACTTCTCCCACTCGGACTCCTGACTCTGCTCAGTCATTAGCCATTGATAACGAAATATGTGTAAAAGAAACCACTCTACGCAACTAGCAATCTGCTAGTGTACAAGCTTAATTTTCACCTGGCCAAGTTGCTGGTAATGAAGAGGATTTGCTGTCAATAAAACGTGCAGGTAAGTACTGCCATTCACTGTAATGCCGTAGTCATGTTGGCTACTGGCATTACAGTGATTGGCTGGCTGGAACGCGTCATCAGGTGCTATATAGCACCTGATGACACGTGTTCGGCCTGTCTTAGTCAGGGAGAGCTGTGCTATAGAAGGTACAGATAGTGTAGGGAGTAAAATATTAATATTTTATTGAAAAAACTTGTTAGAGACCCAAAAGTCCTTTTAAGGACTATTGTATCTGGCAGCAATATATATTTTTAGCGCAACCTGCGGTAAATAGCTTGCAATTGTTTGGCCGCTGCAGACAGTGACATTATCTGCACTACATCTCATGTGTAACATGTGCACAGCCTAAAAATATCTGTGACATCCAGTGTACTTTTTCCCCTTGAAAAAGCTGTACGCAAAACGTACGTTGGGGGATGGACCGGTGGTGTTGCTGTACGGTATACTATAACTGTGTGGTCAGTATTTTTCTATGTGCTGGTTATAACTCTATTTACCCTATTGCCTTAGTTAGCCATCTGTGGTGTGTATTTTCACTCCCATTCTGGTATCTGTTGTACAAATAATGCATTTAGGTAAATTTTGCAAATTTTGAGCCATAGTTTGTAGGTATAACATGCCTTCTTTGTGATGACCAATCAGGAAGGTTTTTGCACGTGCACTTTATTTATATATACCGGCAGTTCACCATCGGTCCCCTTGGTTGTTAATATGTATTGTGACCTGTATTAAATGTTTTAGTGTGATTTGTGTCAGTCATGTGTCTTTTTGTGATTTTCTAATAAAATTATGTTATTTTTTGACTATTTTTGTACCATTAGTGTTATTTGTAATATATTTGACCCACTCCTTTTGGTCGGTTTTCATACTTTTTCCGTAGACGGTGTCCGCTACGGACAGTTACATTACCTGTGCTACATCTACTGTATAACGTTTGCGTATCCAAAATATGAGTGACATTCAGTCAAATTTTTTTGCTGCTGGTGATAGCGACATTACCTGCGCTACATCTCCTGTATAACGTTTGCGTATCCGAAATATCAGTGACATTCAGTCAAATTATTTTGCTGCTGGTGGCAGAGGCATTATCTGCGCTACATCTCCAGTATAACATAAGCGATCCGAAATATCTGACATCCAGTGTACTTTTTCCGTAGACGGTGTCCCCTCGGGACGGTTCCATTACCTGCGCTACATCTCCTGTACAACATTTGCCCATCCTAAATATCAATGACATTAATTCAGTGTAATTTTTTATTATCCGCTGGTGACAGCGACATTACTTGCGCTATACCTCCAATTTGGCAACATTTCCAAGGCCAAATTGCTGGCCTTGGAAATGTTGCCATTTAGGCTTGTGGACACTGAGGCTTTCCGCAGCCTAAAGGCAGTGACCGTCCCGCGTTACTCTGTCCCCAGCTGCCAATATTTTTCACCGTGTGTAGTCCCATCCTTACACCAGCATGTGTCCCGTAACATCACCCATGCCCTGACCAATGCAGTTATTGGAAAGGTCCACTTAATGACTGCACATGGACAAGTGCTTTTGGACACGGACACTACATTTCCCATTCGGTGAACGTTGTGGAGGCTGGGAGCAAGTCGTACACTGGGATGGCACAGGTGCTACCGATGGCAAGGATTGCGGACCCTACGTTGATCAGGGTTTCCGCCACCATTTACATTAGTAGCAGCACCCCCCCCTTCTCCTCCTCCGTCTCCTCCTTCACTTCCACCTCTGAATTATCATCTTGCAGCACCAGTCAGACATCAGTCAGTAGCTGGAAACAGTTTAGCACTGCAGTGGGGAAGCGGCATCAGGCCGTGCTTAAACTGATCTGCTTAGGTGACAAACGGCACGCCGCCGCAGAGCTGTGGCAGGGGATAATGGACCAGAATGAGCTGTGGCTCTCGCCACTCAACCTAGAACTAGGCATGGTTGTGTCTGATAATGGCCGTAACTTGGTGGTGGCTTTGGAGCTCGGCAAGCTTACACACATATCATGCCTAGCCCACATGTTCAGCCTAGTGGTTCAGCAGTTTCTCAAAAACCTACCCCAATTTGCCTGAGCTACTGGTAAAGGTGTACCGCGTGTGTTCCCATTTCTGCAAGTCATCGACAGCTTCCGCCGGTGTGGCAACGCTGCAGCATAACTTACAATTGCCAGCTCACCGACTGTTGTGCGGCGTGAGCATGTGCTGGAACTCCACGTTCCATATGTTGGCCAGTCTTAGTGAGCAGCAGAGGGCAGTAGTGTAATACCAGCTGCAACATGGTTGTCGCCTTTCCAGTCAGTTTCCGCTCTTCACAAGGGACGAGTGAACATTGACGTCTGACCTCTGTGAGGTATTACACAACTTTGAGGAATCAACACAGATTGTGAGTGGCAATAACGCTATTATCAGCGTAACCATCCCACTTCTGTGTCTACTCAAATGCTCGCTGCATGTTGAAGAGGTGTAAATAGGGGAAGACGACCACCCTCAGTTCATCTTCTCAGCGCGAATTGGATGATGATGATGAGGAGCAGGAGACGGTTGCCTCCGGTTCAGAGGGTAGTACCCATGGAAGTTTAATTCCATCTGTACAGCGTGGATGGGTAAAAGAGGAGGAAGAGGATGAGGAGATTGAGAGTCATCCTTCTAATGAGGACAGCAAAGTCTTGTCTGTTGGTACACATGGCTGAATTTACGTTAGGCTGCCTTTCTCGTGATCCTCACGTTGTACGCATTTTGGCCAACACCAATTACTGGATGTTCAACTACCTAATGTTTTAGAGGGTAATCTCAGCAGCAGAACCTCACCCCTAATGTTTTAGATGGTCAGTTCAGCAGCAGACCCTCACCCCTAATGTTTTAGATGGACAGATCAGCAGCAGGCCCTTGCTCCAAAAGTTTTTGAGGGTCACCAGCAGGCCATCAATCATAATTTTTCAAGGGTGTGTACGATGCCCTCCTTTATGTGTAATAAAGGGTGTATTGTATTGCCGGTTCCTTGTAATTTTTGGCAGCCCTTTCACTTAGTGCATAGGCTTTATGAGTGTAGGAGTCCCACTACCTGAACAATTGTACCACAATGTGAATGAGGCCCTCCTTTATGTAATATACAGGTTGTATTGGACTGCCTCTTCCTTGTAATTTTTAACAGCACTTGCATTTTATATACAAGTAAATATATAGGAAAGAATGTTTCCTAACAATTTTTCCTCTAAAATCCATTTTATCTTCGGTTTTGTGCGTATTATTGTCAGTCTGTAAAAATGGCATACTACTTGGACAATATTGTTACCAGCAGCATCCTACGAGCCCAAGATGCATCCATGCATCCTCCCCATGCTGTTTCCGAACCATTTTGAGTGGTGTTTCCATCAATTTCTGACTTTTTCCTGTGAACCAGACACCCTCCCCTCTTCAGAGCAGGATGTGTCTGGTCTAATGCTCGGGTTCTCCCATTGACTTCTATTGTGCTCGGGTGATCTGTAGAGCACCCGAGCATCCCAAGGTGTTCTACTCGAGCACCTGAGCACTCGAGCACTATGGTGCTCCACCAACACTAATTTCTACTTTAAAGGGTAACTGAGTTTTGGTAAAACTTTTGATATGTCATAGAGACATATCACAAGTTTTGATCAGTGGGGTTCTGAGTGCTGAGACCTCCACTGAACACTAGAATGAGGAGAGAGAATTGTGCATATATTGCAGTTTATTTTCTAACTGCAGGGGATGGAATTAAGATGAGCCCACAGGCTTTTATTTAGCCTGTTCCCTGCATCAAAGAGAAAAAGTGTGTTATATGTCCCCACTTCTCTCCTCATTCTAGTGATTGATTGGAGTTTTAGCACTCAGACATCCACCAATTAACATTTTTGTCACCATGACTTGTCAAACATTTTACCAAAACTCAGTGAGCCCTTAACTCACTTAGGCTGTAGACACACATCCATTATATAGCTTTCTCCTCCCTTACTTTTCCTCTGAGCTCGATGAGTGGTCCAAAATAATCAGCTATAAAAATAAACATGATTTTTTGATACTCTGTTGGGAGATATATATGCCATATATGTTGGGTCTATGTGTAGTCAACCAGTGATTGTGATGTAAACTGCAGCCTTTTAATAGTTTTTCTAGCATTTCCCAATTATATATTGTGTTATGATAAATTTGAGTCCTTAACAAAATTCAGTGTAGACTCATCTGTATATAACCAATAGAATTATATAGTTTAAGAATGTAGCTTTATGGGCCACCAATTCTACACAGAAGCTCACTAAGGTATATTCTAGGAGATTAATATGAAAAAACTGTTACCAAGGTATTCTGCTCAGAAGCTCCTTGTCAATCATGTTAAATGATTTACTGTATAAGTGATACTACTGCCTCTTCCTACTGTTTCCAAGTAGGCTCAAAAAGTACAACTCCCTTGTCTCTTCCTTTGTGAGTCCATCTACAGTCCTTTTCTTTAATTCACATATTACAAACAGTGTTTTTCTGAAACAGAAGCCCAATAAAGATTTATTTGCTTGCCTTGAAAGACAAATGCTTCAGAAAGAGAGTAGTTTTAACTATAGCTAAATTGAAGGATTACAAATACATATGTTGGGGCTGAGAGTCTAATTACATACCTACCTATAGTACAGGCATTTTATTTGAATGCTATGAATTTACTGAATGTTCATAATTTTCCAGACAAGTTGATACAGTACATAATATGGTCAGACTATGAGGTCCTCCTTCTTCTCCACCTTGACAACAATCACCAGCAGTGCATCTCAATAAAATAACATGGATAATGTCTATCTAAGTAAGTCTAAGTAAGTTGTGGATAATGTGTATCCTATATGTGCTTCCATGCAAATATATTGGTTGTGTTGTGAATTATAGCCTGTCAAGGGTTTTTACTAGTATGTCACCATATTGTATTGCATTTCTGTATTTGTCCCAAGTGAAAATTATTAGGGATTTATGATTAAATGAGCCTTATTCATTTAGATTTTAAAAATCTAATGTTCCAATAACATAGTTGTCACTCTTTAGATGCTAATAAATACAGTACTTCGATATTTACTAAGCAAAATGACCACATTTCCTATAGCTGTAAATGTAATTCTAGTAAGCCAGGCACTGGTTATCAAAGGATGCTGCTTAAATTAAGCATTGTGAAATGGCTCTTGGTAATAATCACAAAATAGACATGCTGAGGCCAAATAAGCAGCTGGTGGATTGTATTATGAGAGCCGAATGATTTGATTTAGGGATGTGTCTATGATCCATGCAGCATAGCCTATTACCAGCAAAACAGTAAATTGCAAATTGGAAATGTAGCTTTCGCTTTCAAGAGAAGCTCTCAAAATGAATAATTAAAATTTTGAATGTAAAGTAGAAAAGTAGCAATATGTTAACACATGCTGTGCCATTCGGGTAGGTTTTTGAATAACAAGATGACTCCATGATAAACATCCTTTTCAGGCCTTTATGTTGGTCGTAATCTACAGAGAGGTACTAATGTAATTTTCAAAAGATTACAAATGCAGAAGAAATGCTGCCAAAGGGGCCCAGTAAGTGGTCAGGTAATTATGATTAAAGATGAGTGTATGTCAGTCAGCCACTATTCGTAAAAACTTACAAAGAAATTTCCAGTGCAGTATGTTCCTTGTTACACTAAATACATCTATGAAAACATTTATAAATCCCAACATTATTTTCTTTAAAATTCCAAATATTTTTCATCAATAACATGATTTAATTAAATATTTTTAATATTAGTATTAAAATTTTTAAGTAAATGTCCTTTTTTAAAAAAAGCTGCCCAACCCAAAATAAATGAAAGGCTGGAATATGTAAAAAAAAAAAGAAAAGAAAAAGACACTCATTTGAAAGCAGCTCCATTTCATTGCTGAAGGTTCTGTCCCTATTCTTCAAGAGGGGTGTGAACCAGACGTCCCACTGGTGGTCACATGCATAGCTGCAGTCAGTCACTGGCCTCAGTGATTATGTGTCTCCTGGTGGCACATAATCACTGAGCCTCTCAGCCACTGATTTTATAGATTATATGATAAATATGAACAATATAGAGTCACATAACTGTGCAGTACATTGTATGTTTACATATATACTCTTTATGTTATTTTGTAGATGCAGTTAGTCGTTTAAGGCATGCAAAGGCTACTTTAGAAAGGATCTATAACACAGGAGACCACAATTTTCGTTGAATTTCTGTACATCTGGCACTTTTTTTTTTTACAAATTCTTGTCTTCTGAATCCAAAACTAACCCCATCACAATAACATTTTCAGCTACAGGATACCCTTACTTTTTACTAAAAAAAAACATACAAAATATACATACTGTACACCGGAAAATAATGCCAAAATTACCTCAATGTAATGTTTATTTTAAATCATTTTTTTCATACAAAGGATACTGTAAGTCAAAATGTGTGCAAGTAGTAAAGTTAGGTAGCAGTTAAGGTAAACATTTTCGCTTATAGCTTTTTCTGGAGTGTTCAATCTGTGGAAAATTTCATCTGATGCGCCAACAATAGTTAGCCATCATATGTACCTCCCATATACCCTGATATTGTCCCTCTGTGACCTTCAAATGTTGGTGGAATCATTCACCTTGCTCATCAATGACTGCACCAAAGTTTTCCAGGAAGTTAGTAAGATGACAATGCAGAAAATGCACCTTGATGCTCATGTTGCGGCTTTTTTAGACCTTTAAATGTTGGTGGAATCATTCACCTTGCTCATCAATGACTGCACCAAAGTTTTCCAGGAAGTTAGTAAGATGACAATGCAGAAAATGCACCTTGATGCTCATGTTGCGGCTTTTTTAGCATTCCAAGAGTTTCTGGATAATTTTGATTGTAATTGTATGTTTGTGTATTTCCAAAAAATTCCTTGACAAAATCTTTGAATGATAACCAAGCATTCTTTTAGAGTTCTGACATTGTCCAGATAAAATGTTCATCTTTGATGAGCTGCCAAATCTTTGGACCATCCAACACACTGGCCTTTTTTTTTTCAAATGGCAGGCTAGAAAATGCCAAAATGAGGTACTTGAAACAGTCTCCTTCAGTTGGCAAAGCTTTAACGAGTTGCTTCATGAGACCCAGTTTCATGTGCACTGGTGAGAATATAATGTTATTTCTGTCAACAAGTGGCTCATATAGAATGTTTGTATAACCAGGTTTGAGGTCAGATCTTGGAGGCCAATTCCTCTCCACCCAATACTTCTCATAAGCTGTGCTGTTCCACTTTTAAAGAAAATAAGGATAGTTGGTATATCCATGTTACTGACCAAGAAGGAAGCATACCATTTTAAGGTCAACCTAGATGATCCAATTGTTTTGGTGATAGTTACAACTTAATGATTCTCTTTATGTCTTCATATTCATCACAAAGACAAACCGAATAGCCTAGACAAATAATAACTTGTCCGCCGTCAATGTCGTTCTCCACCCCTCCCCACTCTCGGCCAATAGGAAAGCACAAATTATTTCCTTGATCAAGCCTAGAGTAAGTGCATTAGGATAAGCTGTACAGAAAAAAACCTGACGTGATAGAAGAAAAGTACGCTAACTGCAGCTTCGAAATCAGCATGCCTATTTTAGTCTAAAGCAACTGAAAAATTGAACTCAACAAAAATTATGTTCAAATTGTTCCCCAGTGTAATATAAAAGAGTGGATTTATTCAGAGAATAATTAACCTCCACATCCAAAGTTTATTTTCTTTAATGCAATAGGATAACTCTTGCTATTTTTCCTTCTGTACAATATATAAAGATTAAACACAAGATTAAATTTGATTAGAATTGAGATGTAGTGAGTAGAATTGTGAAGTTGTTTATATATTTTCCAATATCAGCCCCCCTAACACTTCTGACAAGCCAGGAGGGCTCATATACTGTATATACACTCACCTAAAGAATAATTAGGAACACGATACTAATACGGTGTTGGACCCCCTTTTGCCTTCAGAACTGCCTTAATTCTACATGGCATTGATTCAACAAGGTGCTGATAGCATTCTTTAGAAATGTTGGCCCATATTGATAGGATAGCATCTTGCAGTTGATGGAGATTTGAGGGATGCACATCCAGGGCACGAAGCTCCCGTTCCACCACATCGCAAAGATGCTCTATTGGGTTGAGATCTGGTGACTGTGGGGGCCATTTTAGTACAGTGAACTCATTGTCATGTTCAAGAAACCAATTTGAAATGATTCGTGCTTTGTGACATGGTGCATTATCCTGCTGGAAGTAGCCATCAGAGGATGGGTTCATGGTGGTCATGAAGGGATGGACATGGTCAGAAACAATGCTCAGGTAGCCCGTGGCATTTAAACGATGCGCAATTGGCACTAAGGGGCCTAAACTGTGCCCAGAAAACATCCCCCACACCATTACACCACCACCAATAGCCGGCACAGTGGTAACAAGGCATGATGGATACATGTTCTCGTTTACGCCAAATTCGGACTCTACCATTTGAATGTCTCAACAGAAATCGAGACTCATCAGACCAGGCAACATTTTTCCAGTCTTCAACAGTCCAATTTTGGTGAGCTTGTGCAAATTGTAGCCTCTTTTTCCTATTTTTAATGGAGATGAGTGGTACCCGGTGGGGTCTTCTGCTGTTGTAGCCCATCCGCCTCAAGGTTGTGCGTGTTGTGGCTTCACAAATGCTTTGCTGCATACCTCGGTTGTAACGAGTGGTTATTTCAGTCAACGTTGCTCTTCTATCAGCTTGAATCAGTCGGCCCATTCTCCTCTGACCTCTAGCATCCACAAGGCACAGGACTGCCGCATACTGGATGTTTTTCCCTTTTCACACCATTCTTTGTAAACCCTAGAAATAGTTGTGCGTGAAAATCCCAGTAACTGAGCAGATTGTGAAATACTCAGACCGGCCCGTCTGGCACCAACAACCATGCCACGCTCAAAATTGCTTAAATCACCTTTCTTTCCCATTCTGACATTCAGTTTGGAGTTCAGGAGATTGTCTTGACCAGGACCACACCCCTAAATGCATTGAAGCAACTGCCATGTGATTGGTTGACTAGATAATTGCATTAATGAGAAATAGAACAGGTGTTCCTAATAATTCTTTAGGTGAGTGTACTTCATATACAAAAAAATAATAATTATTATGGTCTTTATAAAAAAAAGAATTGCACCACTGTCTTTGTGCAGACTTAAATTTCTCTAGTAGCAGGATCTGAATGAGATCTGAATTTTTACACTGTTCCATCAAGCAGTTCAGCTGGAGGCTTCTTACCTCTGATCTCTGACTACACATTTAAAAACATTTTTAATAAAGACAAATTGAAAACAATATTTTAGAACAAAACAAGAAGTGAAATGCAATCATAAAAAACAAACAAAAAAAACATAGCCCTCCAAGGTGTGCATAGCCTTTAACTTTTTGGTAATCAGTTTCTCCAAGCCATTATTTGCAAGATACAGAATCAACTAAAATATTTTATTCATCCTTCATGAGTTAAATTGTTAAAGAGAATAATTCTATATAAAAAGGGTCAAAAACATTCTATCTAGTTTTCTTCAGGCAAGGACATTTCAGTTGAAAGAACTGAATGACAGATGTAGCATTTTAATGGTTGCTTTAACTACTGAACTGTATACGGGAAACACTAATTCATATGTTTTAAGTTAATAAATATCTCAGAAATGGAACAAATTGTCTACCTTGGAAAAATGCTGGTAATTACATTTACAAATAATAATGTATTTTTTTAAAATATAAAATTGTATGGACTGTACATAATTTGAAAGAAAACCCCTGCATAAATACACAAATTCTAACATTTGGAAAATATAGTGCTAAGTAATGCTACTGGACATTTTTATACCATGCAATACTGATCCTCTATTCCCCACATAGTTTCTCACAAGCTTCATGGTCACTTTCTCTAATCAACATTTACATATGATCCCTATTGACCTGAATGGCATTGAATTTACAATTGTACGTACTGATACAAAATAAAAAACCTAATACAATTGAATTGAGATTGACAAAGTATAAACTGCTAGTGGTGACTGGTCAATGATTACATAACTAAGGTGGGGAATCTTTTTATTTTGGGTTCTACAGCAGCGGATATGTTTAGGCAGGGTCATATTAATACTGTGTGGTATCTACCCTTGCTGTGATAAAGGCTGCCACTCTGACTTGGTATTGGTCATATAGGTGCTGGATATCCTCTTGTTTAAGTCATTCCAAAGTCTTTCAACTTGGACCCCTAATTCAGTTATGGTGCTTGTTGGCTGCTGTGTGAGGGAGTTTTGTCCTCCCATCCAGTCCCAGGAATTCTTGATGAGGGAGAGATCTGATCACTGAGCTGGAGAATGGAGCTACTGGATACTCTAAAGAGCACATTGTGTAGCTTGGTTAGTGTGTGGGCAATCTTAGCTCCAGTGGGCAAATAGTACAGTGGTGAGTATTTGGAGCTATATTCCTTGGGCACTTGTTTTCTTGGACAAGATGTATAATCTAGTTATATAAAGTATACCCTATATAAATTGGTGTGCTTTTAACTCTGTATTCTATTTTATGGGCAGGTCTTAAACATTTTGTCATTTGTGTAATCTAAAAAGTGCAATGGTACTCATCATAATCTTCATAGACTGTTTGCTAATATGCAGGTAGTGGGCGAGGAGTCACGCTCCATCCTGTCGCTGGACGCAATGAAGGCCTTCGACAGAGTGGAATGGAACTTTTGTGGAAAACTATGGCAAGGTTGGGCTTTTGAGAACGGTTTATTGGTATGATTCGGCTTTATATGAATCCCCTGTGGCAAGACTAAATATTAATTAACGGTAGTCTAACCTCAACTTTTACACTGTCCAGGGGTACCCATCACGGATGCCCTCTTTCCCCACTCTTATTTGATATATACATTGAACCCTTGGCCGCTAGTGTGAGGCAAGACAATTTAATCAAAGGATTTGGGGTAACAGGAGTGGAGGATCGTGTCTCTCTATATGTGGATGATGTACTATTTTTTATAGCCTATACTAATAAGACTCTTCCAAGAGTTATTCAGGTAATCAATACGTTTGCAAAAGTTTCTGGATTCGATACTAACTGGGCAAAAACTACTTTGATGCTACTAGATAAATTTGATCTCTCTGCTCAGGGGTCTTTAAGTATGATTACCGTTTCTGAATCTATTGTTTATTTAGGTGTGAAGATCTCCCCTAAATTAGAAGAGCACACGCAGTTAAATATCTCGCCTGTAATTACTAAAATGAGAGCTAAGATTGCGGTCTGGAACAGACTTCCCATATCTAGAGTCAATAGAACTTGCCTAGTTAAAATGGTAATCTTGCCCCAGTTCCTATATGTCATTCGAAACTCAGATATTTGGATTGATGATAAGTTTTTTTAAATTGATGGAGAGACTTATTAATGATTTACTCTGGGGAAGGAAGCGAGTAAGTTTATAGTTGAAGTATCTTTATAAACCAATGGAGTTGGGAGGTTTAAACCTCCCATATTTCAAGGGATATTTTATCGCTGTGCAACAGTAGTTGTGGAATGAGTGGGAAAAAAATCCTCTTTGTAAGACCTTAGTAAACACCTCATTATATAATAATATATTTACCTTGTTGGAATCCAGACAGTTGACTATGGGAGATTATAACTATAGGATGATTAGAACATTTTTCTCTAAGGCCTGGGCCATGATTAGAAAATGGTTGGGGATTAAGGGATCTTTACTATGCACTCCACTTTGGTACAACTATCACCTGAAGGAACTGCTGGAAATTTCTGGGGATTACTTTTGGCAAAATAATATTTTATTTTTAGCACAAGTGGTGGAAAAGGGAGAAATTCTCCCTCTATCTCTGATAGCACAAAGAGGGAATATGGAGGGTTTAAGTTGGTTTAGGTATTTTCAATTAAGATCAGTACTGTCAAATGTTAAGGATAAATTAAGATTGATAATTGATTCATGTATACTAATTGAAGAGTGTTCATGTGGTAATATGAAGATTTCTTACTTTTATAAATTATTAAGTAAGTCGCTGTTTGGGAGCTAAGTCTCTCCTGGCCAAAAAGCCTGAGTGGCTGACTTCCTTAACAGCTCTACACTAGACTGGGAAAATTTATTTGGTAACTTAAGGTTTGCATCTCATAACTTTAATCACGTAGTAGTCCAATTTAATATTATACACAGAACAAATATCACGCCGATTTGGTTGAATAAATGTGGGTTGAAGGAAGATTCTAATTGTCCAATATGTAATTTACCTAAAACCGTTGTTCGGCATATGTTTTAGTCTTCTTCAGAGATAGGTGTTTATTGGAATTTTATTTCTGAATACATACTACAGAAATTAGGGATACGGTTCCTAATGTCTCCACAACTTTGCATATTAAATGATACCTCCATAATGAATTGCACTAAGGATACTAGGGTACTTCTTACCAGAATATTGTTTTTGGCTTGTCTCCTGATTGCAAGAGTATGGTTCTCACAAAACTCCCCAAACCTAAATGAATGGATGAGCTTGGTGAAAAAAGTTAAAAGGTATGAAAAAACCCTATACAAACAAAGAGCTATTGGGGAAAAATGGAAGAGTAAATGGTCAACCTGGAAGGACTGGGATCCACAGGTGCACTTGAGGACTCTTTGAACTCTGCTCCTCTCCAAGGCAAGTCCCGTACCCCAAGAGACACATCGCAAATAGGGTGGGTTAAGGGTGATCTAACGGTTTCAATTAATTGAAATATTTTTGATTCTCCTGTTTGAGAACTTTGTTTTCTGTGGAAATTTTGCTAATAAAGATTATATTAAAAAAAAAATAAAAAAAAGGAGTGATTGAACCTTTGCATGAACTTTTGTTATGTTGTCCCTAATGCCCTGGTGGAGCTATGTCTGGTGTACTTTATTGGTCGATTTTCTGTTTTTGCTGCACTTTTTCCTGCCTAGAGCGCACTATTCACTGAGCGCTTGGGACTCGGTTCTCCGTACGCCGCTGAGAGCTCCTGCTCCGCTTATCTGAGAGAAATGCATGACAGCTCTTGGCTTGGTGGAGCGGGACCCTGCTCCGCTTAGCTGATCCTGGCATAATACATGGGTACAGGGTGCCCATGTGGTATGCCAAGAGTTAGTAATCGTCCAGGGATCAGCAATGTGTTGGTATCTTTTTTGTGTATTTGCAATTTCCAGTTTTATGTTTCTTAATAGAAATTTGCAAGACAATGCACTAAGGTAATTTTTATGTTGACTGGCCCTAAATTACTAAATATCCCTAAATATCCTACTTTCCATGAAGTCAGGAAACAGGGATATGGGCTGCTGTATACAAATTACCAGTAAGTGGATGTTCATACAGTGACTTTTCACAATGGAAATTTGCTGTGGTTTGTGCTCCAAAAAACCACTCATGGTTTCTGCTCCAAAAAGCCATTGCTTACAGCCACGACCATGTTAAGAAAAATAATGTCCTTTTTTGGTACGATCTCTGATTTAAACCATATCCATGTTAAAGGCAAATTCCATGTGGTCATCCAGAGGATTTTTGTGACAGAATCAGCCCTAAATTATGACTGTCAAAACTGCCATATGAACATTCCTTCATAAATTATTGCTTTACTGCTATGTCAAATCCCTACGCACTAAAATGTTATTGTAAAAAAAAAAAAAATTATATATATTACAAAGTGCTAGATATTCAATATACTAACGATGCAATTTAGTATTACTATAAAATAGTAAGTTGACATAATATTTCAAGAAACAAAGATCAACATCTACCAGAATCCCCTCTGTTGTACCAAACATGCTATTGTAAGCAAAGTATAAAAAGTAGAATTGTAACTGTAAAGGGGGTATTAGACACCCCGATCACACAGGCGGTTGTTGGATGAGAAGTGCTACTTCCTGTTAATCGCGTGCTTGCTTACTGAGGAGACCATTGCTATTACTAGCAGCGATCTCTTCCGCAGCATGGGGAGGAGCGATCGCTATGCCATCGCTCGTCCACATGCTGTACTGTGGTTTGCCGGCGGCAGATCACTATTAGACAGCTCAATCTGTCACTGGAAAATCCAGTTCTTTCAGCATGCTGAAAGAACTGGATTGCACGATGAACTAGCGGCAGTATTACACTGCAAGATGATCGCTAATGAGTGTTCAGCTATATGCTACTCATTATGGTACATTTGCATTTCAAATAATGTATCCCTTCTCTATTGCTGACCTGTTTTATGTTAACAAAGCTTGAAGGGGTCCAATAGGGCTTCACTCAGATCCTCGGTTTCAGTTAATCTGTGAAATGAAAAGAATTTCAGCAGTACTTACTCTTCTCTCACGACACCAATTATGCAATGTTGGCTGTAATCATATGGCTGTGGGCTCTTCCACTGAAGTCTTGAATGGATTTGTTTGTCCCTATGTCTTCCTATTCAGCTTCATATTGTATATGTAGCTATACAGAAAGAAACAGGAGCGCATCCTGTTGAGACATCAGAAAAAGAACAGCAGCCACTCAAGTAGACATGTGATCACAGCCAAGTTTGCAGAATTGGCCTTGAGATGTAAGAGTTAGTCTACTTTCACACTCGCGTTTTGGCTTTCCGTTTGTGAGATCCGTCATGGGCTCTCACAAGCTGTCCAAAACGGATCAGTTTTGCCCTAATGCATTCTGAATGGAAAAGGATCCGCTCAGAATGCATCAGTTGGCCTCCGATCAGTCTCCATTCCGCTCTGGAGGCAGATACCAAAACGCTGCCTGCAGCGTTTTGCTGTCCGCTTGATGAAACAGAGCCAAATGGATCTGTTCTGGCACACAATGTAAGTCAATGGGGACTTATCCGTTTTCTCTGACACAATCTGGCACAATAGAAAACGGATCTCTCTCCCATTGACTTTCAATGGAGTTCATTACGGATCCATCTTGGCTATGTTATAGATAATACAAACGGATCCATTCATGACAGATGCATGCGGTTGTATTATTGTAACGGATCAGTTTTTGCAGATCCATGACGGATCCGCCCAAAACGCAAGTGTGAAAGTAGCCTAAGAACTGCTAAAACTCTCTTCCTTACGGAGATTAGCAGAAAAAGACAATTTAGATAAAACCCTAGAGAAATTCATTAACCGTTGTATATTGAAACTTTATTCCACACTGTAATATACTTATGATTCGATGACATTTCCAAAATATCTGCTTAAAAAGCATTATTGTTCATATTCAGAGGCTTAAAACCTGTACAGACCTAAATGAAGTATGGATATAATTGATTGATTATCTACTGACACCAGAATACTTGTAACTTTGAGGAACCGGAGGAATGTTCTTGAATGTATATTAGAATGGGGCTTAATTTTTATTGCAAAATTACTAAGATTTAATTACATAAACAAATGAGGAAACCCCTAGAATAGTTCTTGCCAAAAATTAAAAGCATCTTTGGAAATAGATTGTTGGTTTGTACCCGTGTTCTGCATCATAACAGTGATAACAACACGTGGCTGTTTGCTTTAATTGTACTTATTTTAGTATGCATTTCAAAGAGTTTCCATAAATACATAGCTAAAATATGCACATAAACCATTCATCAGTCTCCTCTCTAATTAAAACTCTGTTCGATAATCATTTCAATGGAAGAGAAACACTGTTTAGTAGATTTACTTATTACCTTGATATAAAATATTTTGGAAAATATGTTATAAAAGAGTATTTCTATGCACACTTCACAAATGGCTGAGCATTGAGTATTATCCAAAAACTGCACCACACAAACTTTCTTTAAAAATCCCTTTGTACTGCAATGTTCTTTATGTTTCCAGATATAATGTACATATATGCAGCTAAGACTATAAATCACCACATTTAATATTTATAGTTCATACTGAACTAAGGAAATGTGTTATCTGCACCAGAATATGTGCACAAATTTTCAAAACTGCAGCATTAAGGCTTTTGCATTAGTTATTAAAATGAATATTAAAAGTTCAGTACAGTTTTTAAAATTCTCTAGCTAAGAACAAATTGTATAGTACATTGGGTTTTTATTTTTTATTTCTATTCATTCTTTAGCTTCATGTTTTTGAAACTATGTCCCTGTTTCCCTGAGGACATTGCATATATATATTGTATTGGTTTAATTGAAAACATATGCAGATAGATGATAGATAGATAGATAGATAGATAGATAGATAGATAGATAGATAGATAGAATGGGCAAATCAATTCTAAACTAATTAGATTAATTACAAACTTCACAATCCGAACCGTTTGTAATTTACTATGGATGAATCTCGTAAAAGTTGCAGCAATCACCATTTTACTGTTAATCCTTTCTACCTCTGAGATATTTTCTTTTTTGCACTTTCGTTTTGCGCTCCCTGCCTTCTCAGAGCCATAACTTTTTTATTTTTCCGTTCACTTTTTTTTGTGGGACAAGTTGTACTTAACAACGCCACCATTTAATATTGCATATGATGTAGAGGGAGGCAGGAAAAAAAAATCCAAATTGGGCAGAATTGGAAAAAAAGCAATTACGCCACAGTTTTACAGTTTTTTTTTTCTTATTTGCGAGCTTCAATATGCAATAAAACTGACCAGTTAATTTAATTCTACAGGACAGTACAAACCCAGAGAATACCTTATATGTATTTTTTTTTGTGTTTTGATACTGATAAAATAATAAAAACCTTAATAAATAAATTTTTTCATTGTCATATTCTGACTGGAGTTGAGCGGACACCTGGATATTCGTGTCCGGCAGGTTCGGCCGAACTTGAAAAAAAAATTCGGGTTCGGGACCCGAACCCGAACCCCATTGAAGTCAATGGGGACCCGAACTTTTGAGCACTAAAATGGCTGTAAAAATGTCATGGAAAGAGCTAGAGGGCTTCAAAAGGCAGCAAAATGTGCTTAAGAGCATGGCAAATGCTCTGCAAACAAATGTGGATAGGGAAATGAATAAAAAAAAAAAAAAAAAAGACCTAAAAAAATAATTAAATTAGGAATGATGTAGGAGGAAGAGATTGAGGAGGTGGTGAATGTGTGGATGTGGCCGTGTAGGCTCACGTGGCAGTCTAGGTGGAAGCGGCGGCGAAGGAGGAATAGGTAGCCAACACAGATGTGTGTTATTTTGCATTTTTACATAGGGGTATCCCCCAAAATATTGGGACATATATATATATAAAAAAAAAAAGGAATAAGTGCACTTGAGTGGATGAATGGTTGAGGCTGTTAGAACTGTCTATTCTGCACAAGGTACAGACAAGTCTTCTGGGATCCAGGCCTGGTTTGTCCACGTTGGCTGTGGACAGGCGGCCGCTTCTGTCTGTAATGACGCCTCCTGCCGTGCTAAATACACGTTCAGAGAGTACAGTCGTGGCCAAAAGTTTTGAGAATTACATAAATATTGAAAATTAGAAAAGTTGCTGCTTAAGTTTTTATAATAGCAATTTGCATATACTCCAGAATGTTATGAAGAGTGATCAGATGAATTGCATAGTCCTTCTTTGCCATGAAAATTAACTTAATCCCAAAAAACCCTTTCCACTGCATTTCATTGCTGTCATTAAAAGACCTGCTGAGATCATTTCAGTAATCGTCTTGTTAACTCAGGAGGTGAGAATGTTGACGAGCACAAGGCTGGAGATCATTATGTCAGGCTGATTGGGTTAAAATGGCAGACTTGACATGTTAAAAGGAGGGTGATGCTTGAAATCATTGTTCTTCCATTGTTAAACATGGTGACCTGCAAAGAAACGCGTGCAGCCATCAGTGCGTTGCATAAAAATGGCTTCACAGGCAAGGATATTGTGGCTACTAAGATTGCACCTCAATCAACAATTTATAGGATCATCAAGAACTTCAAGGAAAGAGGTTCAATTCTTGTTAAGAAGGCTTCAGGGCGTCCAAGAAAGTCCAGCAAGCGCCAGGATCGTCTCCTAAAGAGGATTCAGCTGCGGGATCGGAGTGCCACCAGTGCAGAGCTTGCTCAGGAATGGCAGCAGGCAGGTGTGAGCGCATCTGCACGCACAGTGAGGCAAAGACTTTTGGAAGATGGCCTAGTGTAAAAAAGGGCAGCAAAGAAGCCACTTCTCTCCAATAAAACCCATCAGGGACAGATTGATCTTCTGCAGAAAGTTTGGTGAATGGACTGCTGAAGACTGGGGCAAAGTCATATTCTCCGATGAAGCCTCTTTCCGATTGTTTGGGGCATCTGGAAAAAGGCTTGTCCGGAGAAGAAAAGGTGAGCGCTACCATCAGTCCTGTGTCATGCCAACAGTAAAGCATCCTGAGACCATTCATGTGTGGGGTTGCTTCTCATCCAAGGGAGTGGGCTCACTCACAATTTTGCCCAAAAACACAGCTATGAATAAAGAATGGTACCAAAACACCCTCCAACAGCAACTTCTTCCAACAATCCAACAACAGTTTGGTGAAGAACATTGCATTTTCCAGCATGATGGAGCACCGTGCCATAGGGCAAAAGTGATAACTAAGTGGCTCGGGGACCAAAACATTGACATTTTGGGTCCATGGCCTGGAAACTCCCCAGATCTTAATCCCATTGAGAACTTGTGGTCAATCCTCAAGAGGCGGATGGACAAACAAAAACCCACTAATTCTGACAAACTCCAAAAAGTGCTTATGAAAGAATGGGTTTCTATCAGTCAGGAATTGGCCCAGAAGTTGATTGAGAGCATGCCCAGTCGAATTGCAGAGGGCCTGAAAAAGAAGGGCCAACACTGCAAATACTGACTCTTTGCATAAATGTCATGTAATTGTCGATAAAAGCCTTTGAAACGTATAAAGTGCGTGTAATTATATTTCACTACATCACAGAAACAACTGAAACAAAGATCTAAAAGCAGTTTAGCAGCAAACTTTGTGAAAACTAATATTTTTGTCATTCTCAAAACTTTTGGCCACGACTGTACACTGGCTGCAGGGCAGGCCAGCACCTCCAAGGCATACAGGGCAAGCTCTGGCCATGTGGACAATTTGGAGACCCAGAAGTTGAATGGGGCAGAACCATCAGTCAGTACGTGTAGTCGCGTGCACAGGTAATGTTCCAACGTGTTTTTCAAATGCTGCCTCCTGCTAACACGCTCCATATCAGCAGTTGGGGCTGGTTGTTGCGGCGAGGTGACAAAGCTTTTCCACATGTCGGCCATACAAACCCTGCCTTCTGATGTGCTGGTGCTGACACAGCTGCGTTGGTGACCTCTTCCTCCTCCCCTGCATTCGCCTTGTGCTTCCACTTGTCCCCCGGAGTCAGTCGGGAATGCTCTCATGAGCGCGTCTACCAGCGTGCGCCTGTAGTCGCGCATCTTCCGATCACGCTCCAGTGAGGGAATTAAGGACGGCACATTGTCTTTGTAACGGGGATCCAGCAGGGTGGTCACCCAGTAGTCAGCACACATTAAAATGTGGGCAACTCTGCTGTCATTGCGCAGGCACTGCAGCATGTAGTCGCTCATGTGTGCCAGGCTGCCCAGAGGTAAGGACAAGCTGTCCTCTGTGGGAGGCGTATCGTCTGCGTCCTCCGTATCCCCCCAGCCACGCACCAGTGATGGGCCCAAGCTGCGTTGGATGCCACCCCGCTGTGAACATTCTTCATCCCTAGCCTCCTCCTCATCCTCCTCCTCATCCTCCTCATCCTCGTCCTCCAGTAGTGGGCCCTGGCTGGCCAAATTTGTACCTGGCCTCTGCTGTTGCAAAAATCCTCTTTCTGAGCCGCTTCTAAAAGACTGTCCTGAAAGTGTTAGAGATGACCCCTCTTCCTCCTCCACGTCCTGGGCCACATCCTCTTCCATCATCGCTCTAAGTGTTTTCTCAAGGAGACATAGAAGTGGTATTGTAACGCTGATAACGGCGTCATCGCCACTGGCCATGTTGGTGGAGTACTCGAAACAGCGCAACAGGGCACACACACAGGTCTCGCATGGAGGCCCAGTCATTGGTGGTGAAGTGGTGCTGTTCCGCAGTGCGACTCAACCGTGCGTGCTGCAGCTGAAACTCCACTATGGCCTGCTGCTGCTCGCACTGTCTCTCCAGCATGTGCAAGGTGGAGTTCCACCTGGTGGGCACGTCGCATATGAGGCAGTGAGCGGGAAGGCCGAAGTTACGCTGTAGAGTAGACAGCCGAGCGGCGGCAGGATGAGAACGCCGGTAGCGCGCACAGATGGCCCGCACTTTACGCAGCAGCTCTGACATGTCGGGGTAGTTGTGAATGAATTTCTGCACCACCAAATTCAGCACATGCGCTAGGCAAGGGATGTGCGTCAAACCGGCTAGTCCCAGAGCTGCAACGAGATTTCGCCCATTATCGCACACTACCAGGCCGGGCTTGAGGCTCACTGGCAGCAACCACTGGTCGGTCTGTTGTTCTATACCCCGCCACAACTCCTGTGCGGTGTGGGGCCTGTCCCCCAAACACATCAATTTCAGAACGGCCTGCTGACGTTTACCCCTGGCTGTTCTGAAGTTGGTGGTGAAGGCCTGTCGCTGACCGGATGAGGAGGTGGTAGAAGAGGAGGAGGAAGCCGAGTAGTAAGAGGAGGCAACAGGAGGCAAAGAATGATGCCCTGCCATCCTTGGCGGCGGAAAGACGTGCGCCAAACAGCTCTCTGCCTGGGGCCCAGCCGCCACTACATTTACCCAGTGTGCAGTTAGGGAGATATAGCGTCCCTGGCCATGCTTACTGGTCCACGTATCTGTGGTTAGGTGGACCTTGCCACCGATGGCGTTGCGCAGTGCACACTTGATTTTATCCGATACTTGGTTGTGCAGGGAGGGCACGGCTCTCCTGGAGAAGTAGTGACGGCTGGGAACGACGTACTGTGGGACAGCAAGCAACATGAGCTGTTTGAAGCTGTCCGTCTCCACCAGCCTGAATGACAGCATTTCAAAGGCCAGTAGTTTAGAAATGCTGGCATTCATTGCCAGGGATCGAGGGTGGCTAGGTGGGAATTTATCTCAAAAGTTTGTGAGATGGAGAGCTGAACGCTTCCATGTGACATGGTGGAGATGCTTGGTGATGGAGGTGGTGTTGTTGGTGGCACATCCTCTGTTTGCTGGGCGGCAGGTGCCAACGTTCCTCCAGAGGCGGAGGAAGAGGCCGAGGCAGCAGCAGAAGAGGGAGCAGGAGGGGCACAGATGTGCAGTATATTAGAGGGTTTTTTCACCCCACTAACCAAAAAGACGTATTTCTGGCCTAAATGTAACAGTCACTTATGCACGTCTAATCCCAGATGTGCAGTATATTAGAGGGTTTTTTCACCCCAGTAACCAAAAAGCCGTATTTCTGGCCTAAATGTGACAGTCACTTATGCACGTCTAATCCCAGATGTGCAGTATATCAGAGGGTTTTTTCACCCCAGTAAGCAAAAAGATGTATTTCTGGCCTAAATTTGACACTCACTTATGCATGTCTAATCCCAGATGTGCAGTATATTAGAGGGTTTTTTCACCCCAGTAAGAAAAAAGATGTATTTCTGGCCAAAATGTGACACTCACTTATGCACGTCTTATCCCAGATGTGCATTATATCAGAGGTTTTTTTACCCCAGTAAGGGGGTGATTTTAATTTTTATATTTTTTTAATTTTTTTTATTTTTTAGAAACCTTTATATTTTTTTTACACTTTTTTTTCATATTTCCCATAGGGAACTATAACAAGCAATCATTAGATTGCTATTTTCATAGAATCCAATGTATTAGCATTGCAGTCTATGAGAAATGTACTAGTTTCCTATGGAGCCCTGATACAGACAATGACTTAATAGGAAACACTAGGCAGAAACTTCCTCTCTGACAGAGGCTGCTGCATACAAGCTCAGACTCCTCCAATCAGAGCCGGAGGGGTTAATATTGGTGGGGATAAACCATGACACTGGTAGGAAGTGGGGGTGAGGATTTTCCCTGACAGCCTGGATCAGTGAAGCAGGGGTGGAATAGGGTGCAGTAGACAGGAAATGTCTACAGATCATAATTGCCATTACAACACCCTAATAGCATTCGGCTGCATTTATAATTTTTTTCAATGTATTATACAGTATACTGTACATCAGTATTATTAAACACGTTGCATTATAGAAAAAACATTTCATAGCAATAACACAATGTTTATGCCAGTGATATTAAAGGCAGAGTTTAAAGACATTTCAACGCAAACACTCAATAATGATATTGGTGCTAACAGATGCATCGCAGTGTTTTTTATTGTACAGAAATTAAATTTTTGAACCGCGCCTTGTTCTCTCAGAGTCACACTGTAAGTATTAAACAGTAGCAGCACCAGCCATCTGGCCAGTGGTAGTAGTAGTAGAAGTAGCAGTAGTAGGTCACAGTACCCCCTGGCTTCCCAAAATTTGCAACATTATTATAGAGGACAAAAAGGACAAGATTTCAAATTGGATGGCTCACTCCTCCTTTCAGTCACAGGAGAATTATATAGAGGTCACTTCTAAGACTGACAACGTGCCTAAGAGCTAAGGGGTCACAACATTCCTTTTGCTCTTCCTTTCAACCCCAAAGAGGCATTTAAGCTTCAATTACATACTCCCTGTCTTCACTGCCCTTACTTAGTGGGGCACCTTTTTTGTAAGAAGAGGCAAAAAAAAAAAAAACTTACTTAACTCCTTAAGAGAGTCTACCTGTTAATGGATTGTGTGGCAATGGTCAATGTTTAGACTTCCATGAGGAGAAGGTTCAGGGGAGTCCAGGGAGCTGATGCATAGCTATGTTGGAGGTGGTAGGTAGTGGCACTGTAGCCACAGTAGTAGCAGCAGCGGCAGTGTTAGTGACAGTGGCACTCGGGACAAATACAGAGCAGGGAATGGAGAGGGGGCCAAGAAGCCCACAATGACATATCACAGTCTGATAAAAGTGGTGGGGAGGTTGAGGACTATGAATGAATGAATGAGTGTTAGAAAGGACCTGGGAGCCAGATCAGGCTACTGAGGAGGAGGGAACTTTAGAGGAGAAGTGTGATGGCAGAGGCAGCAATTAAGAGCAGAGGCAACATACAACCAGAAACTCTCAAAAATCTGCCAGGGCCAGATCTGCTTTTATAATAGTCTGCTTTTACACTGGTGATGCCACTGATACTTTGGGTGGAGGCTCACAAAGTTCCAGACCTTCTGTAAGCCATAGAGAGTTTTAGGCATGGCAGAGGGTGTTGTTAATCTCAAACAGATAAAGTTGGCCTTCCTTAGTGTAAAAAACATTACTTTTGTCAAAATGAACGAGGCATAGATCCGTGAGGATGACACACACTGCTCCGGCTGAGCCCAATTAATAGATCTGCAGTTACTGATGGTGTCCTAACTGCCGCTATCTGCTTGACTACAAACATACTCTGTACCGTATGGCTGCTACTGCCACCATTGCTGCCATCATGGCACTGCACTGTCTGCTTGCCTGAATAAGTTCTATATCAAAAGGTTGTGCTGCCACCATCATGCCACTGCTGCTGCCTACCTGTCAACTATCATGTTTTTTACTGTATGGCTACTGCTATAGCTGCCACCAATGTATGACTGCTGCTGTCTTCCTGCCTACCTATATGTTCTATTTCTATACCCTATGTGTGCTTCTGCCAACATAGCTGCCATCTTGCCACTGCCGCTGTTTGCCTGCCTATCATTATGTTCTTCACTGTATGGCTGCTGCCACCACCACCACCACTGTAGCTGACACTCCCTGCCGCTAATCTCCTATTACCACTTCCATTAGCCCTACTGCCACTACCATTAGCACTACATAGCTGCCACTAATACTACTACCACAGCCACACACATATCTACTGCTTTGTCTGTTCCATGTTGTACTGCTACTGCTGCCACTACTGTTGGGGCCAAATGGCACTATTACCCTATCATTTCCACATCCACCCTGTGCTGCTTCCGCTCCAAATTAAAAGCCCAGTTAAGGAGCTATTTCTTCTGACACTTTTGCAGCATCATGTCCAATTAACACATCATTTTTGGATGGTTTTGAAGAATAAGTCACTGTTTGTTATGGCACTAACATGTTTTTGTATAAACAGAGACAGGGATTCTTCCCTTATTTAGGCACAATTTTAGGATCCTTGATCCTAAGAAGCCAGTTTTTTCTCGTAACGTGTTTAAACATTGTCAGCTCCTGATAAGAGGCAATTATTAAAAGATTTCTAAGTGTGTTTTTAAACCATGACTATATATGTCAATGCCACTGATTTTATTTGCTATTTCTTTCATTTGTATGAAGTGTGTGTTGGGGGGAGGAGCAGAAATTAGTAAAAAAAAAAAATTAAAATAAGAGATATTATATTTTCATAGAAAATCTCAATCCTAGGAGACTAGAGAGTTGTATATCATTTTTCAAGCAAATTGGAGCAACTTCAGTTCTAGCTGAATTGATTCGGGTCCAAACTAAACATTTTGAAAAGTTCAGCAAATGAGGCATAAAGCGAATTTCAAGCAGTTTACTCATCTCTAATAGATAGGTAGAGCCAGGACCAGCAAGATGAGAATAGAAAAGATTTGGTGAGGATGATCAATGCTACGTTCACTACAGAGCAATGTGCAACAGACTGCTCGATGTGCATAGAGTTTCCATCAATCAGAATGTGCTGATAGATCTCAAAAGAGATCTGTGTAATCTCTGCATGGGTTGGTTTGATATAGGAACATGAAATGAATTGGAACTATAGTCTTTACTGTCATCAGTAATTTTAAATCCTCAATGCTGCCTATCCAGTTAGCATCTAGCAGCATGATAACATTTAAAGTTACCAATAAGTCTGTAAATTAGCATTAAATGTCATCTGCATGATTTGATGAAATACTATTCAAATCTAAATATCATTAGTGATTAATCAGATTGATTTTATAACCAATAGTATATTCACCAAAGAAGAGAAATCACAATTGTTGTTTTGTAGACAGAACAGAATATTGTATTGTACAATTCATTTTATATAATTTTATATATTATATACAAGTTGAAGATAATTCCATGAATCAGAAAACACAAGTTTTACAGAAAGATCAATATTTATCACTATCAAATATCAGAAAAACGTGCATCTGTCTTTCTAGATCTCCTCGATGTCTTTCTGTGGTGCTTGCTGTCAATGTGGAGTTGCTGCATATGACCGCCTCCTGGTCACTGTAGGAACATACTTGTGCTGCACCTACATCCACTACTAGTGTTGAGCGAATCGAAGCTGACAAAGTGGAATTTAATCCGAAGTTTAGGAAAATTCTATTTGCACCGAAATGGCAGCTACACGGGTTACAAAGTGAAAGTAAGAAGCCTGGGGACGCAAGATCACCCATAATGACATAAAGACAGCAAATCAGCAGCTAGTTATTCCTTGTGATGTCACATCCCTTTAAAACCCTCATCCTGCCCGGTCTTCACCATGTCACTGTGAACTGAGTAGAGGGAAACACGTGACAAGCACTAGGGACTGTGATTAAGAAGCAATTAATTGTAAAGTATTAGATAGAAAGAGTTCAGGGACAGCGCAGGGAAAATGTAGGGAGACTGTTTATACAGTATAGGGAGAGGATAGGGAGTATGCAGGGACTAATTTAACAGTGTCCCCTTTGGTTAATAGATAAGCGATTCGATTTGACACCTTGATGCACTAATTAGGGTGAAATAGTAATCTACTGCTATTGGGGTGTCCATATTGTGTTAAAGATAAGAAATTCTATAACACCTTGATCTCTAATTTGGATTGGGAATATTTTCTAGCAGTCAAGGCTCCACCACCTCAGCAGAAGGGAGATGTGTTTCCTTCCTGTCATCTACTGGTCCTGATGCTTCTCCCCCTCCTATCACTCATTTTGCCAGCAATTGATTACCAAGGCAATTGCAAAAAAATACATTATGTGTGCACTCATCCAACGGCGCAGAAGCTGAACATGCTCCTGGCCAAGTCACACCCTTTCCATGTGGTTGACTCTGCACCTTTCAGAGAACCGATGGCACGCTGTTCTGCACCTGGACTGCCTGGACGAACAAAGTCACTCCGGGGAGGAACAGCTCTGAATCCTTCAACAAGAAATTGAATCCTGGCTATCTCCTCGCCATCTTAAGATCGGAACCATGGTCACCAATAACGGGAAGAACATTGTGTCAGTGCTGCGTCAAGGAGGGCTGACCCATGCTCCCTGCATGGTACATATCAATAATATGGTTGTAAACCAGTTCCAGGAGTCTTCCACCCCACTGCAAGAAATCTTAAAAATGTCGGTGCATGCACTTTATCCACTCGTGCACTGTAAAACACACTCCTCTTGAGCTACAAAGGCAGAATAGCGTTTCCCAACATCATCTAATATGTGACGTTTCCACACGTTGGAACTCCATTCTCCACATATTGGACTGACAATATGAGCAGAAAAAGGCTGTAAATGATTTATTTATGCAGGAGGACAGGACCACTTCCCTGTGCAACTTCGACGTTAGCCAGTGGCAGCTTATGAATGACACCTGCGTTTGCTCAGGATGTTTTAGGAGTCCACCTTATTTGGCGGTCGCGCGAAACTATGGGATGAATGGATCCACCATGTTATCAGGCTTTTTTTAAAGTCTGCCGAGAGGGAGGATAAACTTAACTGCTATTGAGACATCCTATGTAGTGAGTTGGTCGCCGGCTATGTACGCCATTGCCCTTCTTTACAAAGGTGTGACTGGGGGAGCCCTCTGCACTCACTGCACTCAACTTCCCAATTTGGTAGAATCAGTGTGTAACACACCAGGTTCTATAGCAATCTGTGTGGAAACAGGAGACAGTGTAAAATGAGACCAGTCTATAGTCGACTCTTGGGCCACTGCACGGTTAAGAACATTATTTCTAATGCAGACATTGACCTGTAAGGCTGAGTTCACACTTCAGTTATTTGGTCAGTTAATTCCAGCAGTTACTGTATGGTGAGCATAAATCAGAAGCCAATCCTACTCTCAAAAAAGGTAACATGAAAAGATCTGTCCCTGTGTTTTGGACCTATAACTGACCAAATAAGTGATGCGTGAACTGAGCCTAATAGTGACACACGTCAATGCACATATCTGTATGCTATATGTAACCTGCCTGTCATACTGATGCACTATTTCACTACCAGGACTAGCGATACATGTTGCTGCAATGCACAGTAATATACACCAACATACACTCTCCCTGCAGGCCGGGATATAGCTGATTTAATGCTCTTTGCTCATATCTATCCACTAAAAGCATCTGCTCCACAAACGGATGAGAATAGATTTCTATTTAAACTTGGGTTTTACTTAACATCTTCAACTTCCCTGATAAAACCTGCTGCTGCCTGAAGACCTGTATCTGTGTTCAATAATGATCTAACTCTGCTTGACCTGACATTAGATTTGTGTGACCATGCTTCTGGTTTATGAATTTTGAAAGCCTTCTACAACCTAAAGGTATTATCTACTCTTGGCACACAACCTTTGTGATTTCCCTGTGAGCGGTATTTCAACGTGAAAACCACAAAATTCCTTAAACACTGTCCCTATGTTTAGGCCTATTCAGAAGCCTGTTGGCGACATCTATCTATCTATTTATCTATCTTTTTTTTTTTCAGTTTTGGGCATATAGATATATTTCATAAATTGCTGTCATAACAAGAAAACTCCACACTACTGTAACAGTAACAAGATTGATTTTCTAGATTGCTTATCATAACAATTTAAATATAGTAAAGTGGAAATACAACATACTTTGAAACAAAATAGAATGAAGGTGAAAAAAAACAATGTAATTATACTATATTGCGGCTTGATTATTGCTTATCATTTTGTCTGCCATTTTTTCTTGGTGTGGTATCCTGAGATGTATATCCAAAAACACTCAAACTGGTTTCCGTTTTTTGGAATAAAGGGAACATAACTTATTTAAAGAAGAAATCCAGTTTTTTTTGGTCTAATTAAATTATGGCTTACATTCCCAGTTTGCAGCATTGCTTACCATAAGAGTTTTTGCACATTTTTATCAACAGCAATTTTGTATGCATCCTTATATTCTCATACTGTACACCCTACACTGAGTCTATGAAAAGCTACAGGGGGTGGATTAGTGTTGGTCGAGCACCAAAGTGCACTTCCTAATGGAAGTCAAAAGGAGAACTCGAGCATTAAACCAGGCACGCCCTGCTCTGAAGAGGGGAGGGTGTCGGAACTCTAGTTTGGCTTGGGAGTCCCTGCTCTGACTCAATATATAGCTATGTCCAGTGTATTTAAATCAAATTTAGCCTCTATTTATGAAAAGTTTCTGTTGGGATTTGAAATCACAACCTTCTACATTACAGCCAAGAACCTTATCCACTACACTATAGAGCCGCATGGCCAACTAATAATAAAATAAAATATGAGACTTCTGCTATATAGGAATACTTACTACTAGTAAGTATTCCTATATAGCAGAAGTCTCATTTACTTATTTTTTTTAATGTAATGTAATGTACTTATTTTTTTTTGTAATGTAGAAGGTTGTGAGTTTGAATCCCATCATAAACTTTTCCGAAAGAAAGGCTAAATTTAAACATATATATAAGTTTTTATCCATAATATATTTACATATATTATTGTATATTTAGAATATATTATATATTATAATATATGTAAATATATTATGGCTAAAACATCAGTATTAGTTTCCCACATATTATGCATTCATACATATCGGAAGTATGAATATATATGTATATATATATATATATATATATATATATATAGTAATTACACATTTTTTGCAATTACCGATTTTTTTTTAAAAATATATAAATTTAATCTCTATATACTACATATATAGCTATGCCCATATATAAAGTCAGTGCTTGGGGACACCCAGTGTATTTAAATCTAATTTAGCATCTATTTATGAAAAGGTGGGATTTGAACTCACAACCTTCTACATTACAGCTAAGAATCTTATCCACTACACTATAGAGCTGCATGGCTTGCAATAAAATAAAATAAAATAAAATAAAAATAAAATAAAATAAAATGAGACTTCTGCTATATAGGAATACTTACTACTAGGAAGTATTCCTATATAGCAAAAGTCTCATTTACTTATTTTTTTAAGCAACTGGCCATGCAGCTCTATAGTGTAGTGGTTAAGATTCTTGGCTGTAATGTAGAAGGTTGTGAGTTTGAATCCCATCAGAAACTTTTCCAAAATAGAGGCTAAATATTCATACTTAGAATATATTATAATATATTTAAATATATTATGGCTAAAACATCAGTAGTAGTTTCCCACATATTATGCATTCATACATATCGGAAGTATGAATATATATATATATATATATATATAGTAATTACACTGAAAAAAAATGTAATATATAAATTTAATCTCTATATACTACATATATAGCTATGCCCATATATAAAGCCAGTGCTTGGGGACACCCAGTGTATTTAAATCGAATTTATCTAATAGGTTAGCTAGGACTGCTCTCCCTCTAGTTGGAGATGGCAAGGTGCTCCAAACAGATGTTGCACTCTCTTCACCAAAGTCAAATAATACAAAAGGGATGGATGGGCACTCTTATAAATGGACTCACGTGGACTCAGTATATAGTATATCACTGTAGTATATTTATTAGATCTGTGTAGTTTCTAGCGCTGTATAAACCGTATAGGAATGTATATATATATATCAATTTCGATATGCATAGAAAAAATTACTCAATATTAACCGCCTCCGGACCACCTAACGCAGGATCGCGTTCCGGAGGCGGCAGCCCTGCGCACAGTCACGCATATATGCGTCATCTCGCGAGAAGCGAGATTTCCTGTGAACGCGCGCACACAGGCGCGCGCATTCACAGGATCGGAAGGTAAGCGAGTGGATCTCCAGCCTGCCAGCGGCGATCGTTCGCTGGCAGGCTGGAGATGCGATTTTTTTAACCCCTAACAGGTATATTAGACGCTGTTTTGATAACAGCGTCTAATATACCTGCTACCTGGTCCTCTGGTGGTCCATTTTGTTTGGATCGACCACCAGAGGACACAGGTAGCTCAGTAATAAGTAGCACCAAGCACCACACTATACTACACCCCCCCGTCACTTATTAACCCCTTATTAACCCCTGATCATCCCTGATCACCCCATATAGACCCTCTGATCACCCCCCTGTCATTGATCACCACCTGTCATTGATCACCCCCCTGTAAGGCTCCATTCAGACGTCCTTATGATTTTTCCGGATCCACTGATACATGGATCGGATCCTCAAAACGCATACGGACGTCTGAATGGAGCCTTACAGGGGGGTGATCAATGACGGGGGTGATCACCCCATATAGACTCCCTGATCACCCCCCTGTCATTGATCACCCCCCTGTAAGGCTGCATTCAGATGTCAGTATGTTTTTTACAGATCCACGGATACATGGATCGGATCCGCAAAACACATACAGGCGTCTGAATGGAGCCTTACAGGGGGGGTGATCACCCCATATAGACTCCCTGATCACCCCCCTGTCATTGATCACCCCCCTGTCATTGATCACCCCCTTGTAAGGCTCCATTCAGACGTCCATATAATTTTTACGGATCCACTGATACATGGATCGGATCCGCAAAACACATACAGGCGTCTGAATGGAGCCTTACAGGGGGGTGATCACCCCATATAGACTCCCTTATCACCCCCCTGTCATTGATCACCCCCCTGTCATTGATCACCCCCTTGTAAAGCTCCATTTAGACGTCCGTATGATTTTTACGGATCCACTGATACATGGATCGGATCCGCAAAACACATACGGACGTCTGAATGGAGCCTTACAGGGGGGTGATCAATGACAGGGGGTGATCACCCCATATAGACTCCCTGATCACCCCCCTGTCATTGATCACCCCCCTGTCATTGATCACCCCCCTGTAAGGCTGCATTCAGATGTCCGTATGTTTTTTACGGATCCACGGATGCATGGATCGGATCCACAAAACACATACGGACATCTGAATGGAGCCTTACAAGGGGGGTGATCAATGACAGGGGGGTGATCACCCCATATAGACTCCCTGATCACCCCGCTGTCATTGATCACCCCCCTGTCATTGATCACCCCCCTGTCATTGATCACCCCCCTGTAAGGCTGCATTCAGATGTCCGTATGTTTTTTACGGATCCACGGATGCATGGATCGGATCCACAAAACACATACGGACATCTGAATGGAGCCTTACAAGGGGGTGATCAATGACAGGGGGGTGATCACCCCATATAGACTCCCTGATCACCCCGCTGTCATTGATCACCCCCCTGTCATTGATCACCCCCCTGTCATTGATCACCCCCCTGTAAGGCTGCATTCAGATGTCCGTATGTTTTTTACGGATCCACGGATGCATGGATCGGATCCAAAAAACACATACGGACATCTGAATGGAGCCTTACAAGGGGGGTGATCAATGACAGGGGGGTGATCACCCCATATAGACTCCCTGATCACCCCGCTGTCATTGATCACCCCCCTGTCATTGATCACCCCCCTGTCATTGATCACCTCCCTGTAAGGCTGCATTCAGATGTCCGTATGTTTTTTACGGATCCACGGATACATGGATCGGATCCGCAAAACACATATAGGCATCTGAATGGAGCCTTACAGGGGGGTGATCACCCCATATAGACTCCCTGATCACCCCGCTGTCATTGATCACCCCCCTGTCATTGATCACCCCCTTGTAAGGCTCCATTCAGACGTCCGTATGATTTTTTTGGATCCACTGATACATGGATCGGATCCGCAAAACACATACAGGCGTCTGAATGGAGCTTTACAGGGGGGTGATCACCCCATATAGACTCCCTTATCACCCCCCTGTCATTGATCACCCCCCTGTCATTGATCACCCCCTTGTAAGGCTCCATTCAGACGTCCGTATGATTTTTACGGATCCACTGATACATGGATCGGATCCGCAAAACACATACGGACGTCTAAATGGAGCCTTACAGGGGGGTGATCAATGACAGGGGGTGATCACCCCATATAGACTCCCTGATCACCCCCCTGTCATTGATCACCCCCCTGTAAGGCTGCATTCAGATGTCCGTATGTTTTTTACGGATCCACGGATGCATGGATCGGATCCACAAAACACATACGGGCATCTGAATGGAGCCTTACAAGGGGGGTGATCAATGACAGGGGGGTGATCACCCCATATAGACTCCCTGATCACCCCGCTGTCATTGATCACCCCCCTGTCATTGATCACCCCCCTGTCATTGATCACCCCCCTGTAAGGCTCCATTCAGACATTTTTTTGGCCCAAGTTAGCGGAAATTATTATTTTTTTCTTACAAAGTCTCATATTCCACTAAATTGTGTCAAAAAATAAAATCTCACATGAACTCACCATACGGAATCCAAATGCGTAAATTTTTTTAGACATTTATATTCCAGACTTCTTCTCACGCTTTAGGGCCCCTAGAATGCCAGGGCTGTATAAATACCCCACATGTGACCCCATTTCGGAAAGAAGACACCCCAAGGTATTCGCTGAGGGGCATATTGAGTCCATGAAAGATTGAAATTTTTGTCCCAAGTTAGCGGAAAGGGAGACTTTGTGAGAAAAAAAAATAAAAAAAAAATTTCCGCTAACTTGTGCCAAAAAAAAAAAAATTTCTATGAACTCGCCATGCCCCTCATTGAATACCTTGGGGTGTCTTCTTTCCAAAATGGTGTCACATGTGGGGTATTTATACTGCCCTGGCTTTTTAGGGGCCCTAAAGCGTGAGAAGAAGTCTGGGATCCAAATGTCTAAAAATGCCCTCATAAAAGGAATTTGGGCCCTTTTGCGCATCTAGGCTGTCAAAAAGTGTCACACATCTGGTATCGCCGTACTCATTAGAAGTTGGGCAATGTGTTTTGGGGTGTCATTTTACATATACCCATGCTGGTTGAGAGAAATATCTTGGCAAAAGACAACTTTTCCAATTTTCTTATACAAAGTTGGCATTTGACCAAGATATTTATCTCACCCAGCATGGGTATATGTAAAATGAAACCCCAAAACACATTTCCAAACTTCTCCTGAGTATGGAGATACCACATGTGTGACACTTTTTTGCAGCCTAGGTGGGCAAAGGGGCCCACATTCCAAAGAGCACCTTTCGGATTTCACCGACTATTTTTTACAGATTTTGATTTCAAACTACTTACCACACATTAGGGCCCCTAGAATCCCAGGGCAGTATAACTACCCCACAAGTGACCCCATTTTGGAAAGAAGACACCCCAAGGTATTTTCTGATGGGCATAGTGAGTTCATAGAAGTTTTTATTTTTTGTCACAAGTTAGTGGAATATGAGACTTTGTAAGAAAAAAAAAAATAATCATCATTTTCCGCTAACTTGTGACAAAAAATAAAATGTTCTATGAACTCACTATGCCCATCAGCGAATACCTTAGGGTGTCTACTTTCCGAAATGGGGTCATTTGTGGGGTGTTTGTACTGTCTGGCCATTGTAGAACCTCAGGAAACATGACAGGTGCTCAGAAAGTCAGAGCTGCTTCAAAAAGCGGAAATTCACATTTTTGTACCATAGTTTGTAAACGCTATAACTTTTACCCAAACCATTTTTTTTTTACCCAAATATTTTTTTTTTATCAAAGACATGTAGAACAATAAATTTCGAGAAAAATGTATATATGGATGTCGTTTTTTTTTGCTAAATTTTACAACTGAAAGTGAAAAATAAGTATAAAGTAATGTCGCACTTGAATGAGGCGGGGAAAAGTGAAAAATCTAATTTTTTTGCAAAAAAATCGTTAAATTTCGATTAATAACAAAAAAAGTTAAAATGTCAGCAGCAATGAAATACCACCAAATGAAATCTCTATTAGTGAGAAGAAAAGGAGGTAAAATTCATTTGGGTGGTAAGTTGCAGGACCGAGCAATAAACGGTGAAAGTACTGTAGGTCAGAAGTGTAAAAAGTGGCCTGGTCATTAAGGGTGTTTAAGCTAGGGGGGCTGAGGTGGTTAAGAATGTCCGGACCAGTACTTCCTAAAAGACAATTAGATAATGCAAAAAGTTAAAAAATTGTTAAAATAAATAAAGTGGATCAGCAACACCACAGTGCTACTTTATAAGCATCCACTGTAAGGTAGCTGTCTGGAATGCAAGCTTGAAATGCAGGATCCAAAATACAAGCAAAATTGATAATATGGAATAGAAGTAAAGTTGATGCCAATCTCAAACAGGTATAGTCTCGAGCTTGATTCTAGTCTCAGACAGATATAGTCCTATGAATCATAGGATTCATATATTCATATATCCAATGTTGCAGTCTATATCCAATGTTCATATATTCATATGCAATGTTTCAATTTCAGCTTTGGTTGGACATACTCATAATAGAAGCGGTGATATATACTGCAATTGACCAGAGATTATTTGAGTACTCACATATAGGTAGATTCTTCTCTGTGCGTGGCGTCCCACGTGTAATAGGTCAAGGGTAAGCTTACCTCTAAAACGATCATCAGTAGCAGGCTTCAATGTTAACTCAGAGCAGATGATATGATCTGTTTACGTTAGTATATGTAGCTCTGCTTTATGGTCTATTTTCTGATTCAGGGACTACTTAATCAGACCCCCAGAATGTCTCTGGCGTCCCTCGTGTCTCCGAATCGAATCTGTGCAGGTGATGAGGCTTGATTGACTTCCTGCTCTTTCCTATGATACACCGGACGCTGCCGTGTGTTCTAATCTCCTTTTGTTTGTAAGCGCTTACTTTGCCAAGGGCTGGAAGATTAAGGTTGGATATCCAAAATGACGGTATTAGTCGTCTCAGATCAGATATATCTTGTGTTCTACGCCAGACGCGTTTCGAAAACTGTCCTGTCTGCTTCCTCAGTGGCTATATCTGATCTGTTTTAACGGACCGTCTCTTAAATAGCTATCTTCTCAATGGGCTGTATAGAAAATCTGGAATGAATCCAGTAGATCAGGTTCTTGTTAAGGTGCAGTTCCATTGCGTTATGTACGCGTTTTTTTGGGAACTAATGCGTTTTTTGCAGATAGGCATCTTTAGTTCTTATGAAGAACTCTCTATGGATTCTTTTGGACCGGGCTCATTGCCTATTTATTTTAATATGAATAATTCATACAGAATCAGCAAATATACAAAGATTGTATAAAAAACATAGTATAAAAAAGCGATGTATGTATACAATACATGATTTTAGAGATAAGCTGTATAGGTAGGTAAAAATAGGTGAGAGCATATATGAAATGTATACGTGTATGGATATATACATATATTTCTTCATCAAAATGTCAGATGATGTGAAATTTATCAAGTGCATTAGATGGATATAGGGGCAATCCCCCACAGCTAATGAAGTCTCTCTCTGATTCTGTTGCAGAGCCCGAAATGTACTTATTCTTACAAAGACACACATATGATATTTCTGATGTAAGTACTCTTATGAATATAATAGTGATTTCAGCATAATTCTGTCCATAGGTGTATGAGATAATGTTATTAATTACAGATTATCTCTAAAATCATGTATTGTATACATACATCGCTTTTTTATACTATGTTTTTTTATACAATCTTTGTATACTTGCTGATTCTGTATGAATTATTCATATTAAAATAAATAGGCAATGAGCCCAGTCCAAAAGAATTCATAGAGAGTTCTTCATAAGAACTAAAGATGCCTATCTGCAAAAAACGCATTAGTTCCCAAAGAAAACACATACATAACGCAATGGAACCACACCTTAACAAGTACCTGATCTACTGGATTCATTCCAGATTTTCTATACAGCCCATTGAGAAGATAGCTATTTAAGAGACGGTCCGTTAAAACAGATCAGATATAGCCACTGAGGAAGGAGACAGGACAGTTTTTGAAACGCGTCTGGCGTAGAACACAAGATATATCTGATCTGAGACAACTAATACCGGCATTTTGGATATCCAACATTAATCTTCCAGCCCTTGGCAAAGTAAGCGATTACAAACAAAAGGAGATTAGAACACACGGCAGCGTCCGGTGTATCATAGGAAAGAGCAGGAAGTCAATCAAGCCTCATCACCTGCACAGATTCGATTCGGAGACACGAGGGATGCCAGAGACATTCTGGGGGCCTGATTATAAGTAGTCCCTGAATCAGAAAATAGACCATAAAGCAGAGCTACATATACTAACGTAAACAGATCATATCATCTGCTCTGAGGTAACATTGAAGCCTGCTACTGATGATCGTATTAGAGGTAAGCTTGCCCTTGACCTATTTCAAGTGGGATGCCACGCACAGAGAAGAATCTACCTATATGTGAGTACTCAAATAATCTCTGGTCAATTGCAGTATATATCACTGCTTCTATTTTGAGTATGTCCAACCAAGGCTGAAATTGAAACATTGCATATGAATATATGAACATTGGATATAGACTGCAACATTGCATACAATATCAAATAGCTATTATCAACCATATCCTTGAGAAAAAATATTTTCGGTACTACTCCCACGGAGAATCTCCATCTATTGGGCAATTTATCTATATTGGTATTGTGATCACTGTTTACATTTTTCTTTGGGATTTTATATTCTCCTTTGATACATCTGTTCTTTTTAGAAATTTCTTGAGCAGGTCTGCACTTTTGGAGGAATATTAGTCTTTTGCTACACATTTGCAACATTTTTTTTGGATTAACCTATAACGGGTTTCTTTGATACTTTCAATGGTATATACACTTATTTATTGATGAACTTTTGCCACATATATTGACTATCTGTCTTCGAATATTTGGATACCAATTTTTGTCATACAACTGCCACAAAAGATACTTGGACATATCGCTACCACATTAATAGCCTATGCTACCAATCCTACGATTCATTGGACTATCTCTGTCTGAGACTAGAATGAAGCTCGAGACTATACCTGTTTGAGAATGGCATCAACTTTACTTCTATTCCAGATCATCAATTTTGCTTGTATTTTGGATCCTGCATTTCAAGCTTGCATCCCAGACAGCTAGGTTACAGTGGATGCTTATAAATTAGCACTGTGGTGTTGCTGATCCACTTTATTTATTTTAACAATTTTTTTAACTTTTTGTATTATCTAATTGTCTTTTAGAAAGTACTGGTCCGGATATTCTTAATATTGAGTAAATTTTTCTATGCATATCGATATTGATATATATACAGTCGTGGCCAAAAGTTTTGAGAATTACATAAATATTGGAAATTGGAAAAGTTGCTGCTTAAGTTTTTATAATAGCAATTTACATATACTCCAGAATGTTATGAAGAGTGATCAGATGAATTGCATAGTCCTTCTTTGCCATGAAAATTAACTTAATCCCCCAAAAACTTTCCACTGCATATCATTGCTGTCATTAAAGGACCTGCTGAGATCATTTCAGTAATCGTCTTGTTAACTCAGGTGAGAATGTTGACGAGCACAAGGCTGGACATCATTATGTCAGGCTGATTGGGTAAAAATGGCAGACTTGACATGTTAAAAGGAGGATGATATTTGAAATCATTGTTCTTCCATTGTTAACCATGGTGACCTGCAAAGAAACGCGTGCAGCCATCATTGCATTGCATAAAAATGGCTTCACAGGCAAGGATATTGTGGCTACTAAGATTGCACCTCAATCAACAATTTATAGGATCATCAAGAACTCCAAGGAAAGAGGTTAAATTCTTGTTAAGAAGGCTTCAGGGCGTCCAAGAAAGTCCAGCAAGCGCCAGGATCGTCTCCTAAAGAGGATTCAGCTGCGGGATCGGAGTGCCACCAGTGCAGAGCTTGCTCAGAAATGGCAGCAGGCAGGTGTGAGCGCATCTGCACACACAGTGAGGCGAAGACTTTTGGAAGATGGCCTGGTGTCAAGAAGGGCAGCAAAGAAGCCACTTCTCTCCAAAAACAACATCAGGGACAGATTAATCTTCTGCAGAAAGTATGGTGAATGGACTGCTGAGGACTGGGGCAAAGTCATATTCTCCGATGAAGCCTCTTTCCGATTGTTTGGGGTATCTGGAAAAAGGCTTGTCCGGAGAAGAAAAGGTGAGCGCTACCATCAGTCCTGTGTCATGCCAACAGTAAAGCATCCTGAGACCATTCATGTGTGGGGTTGCTTCTCATCCAAGGGAGTGGGATCACTCACAATTTTGCCCAAAAACACAGCCATTAATAAAGAATGGTACCAAAACACCCTCCAACAGCAACTTCTTCCAACAATCCAACAACAGTTTGGTGAAGAACAATGCATTTTCCAGCACGATGGAGCACCGTGCCATAAGGCAAAAGTGATAACTAAGTGGCTCGGGGACCAAAACGTTGACATTTTGGGTCCATGACCTGGAAACTCCCCAGATCTTAATCCCATTGAGAACTTGTGGTCAATCCTCAAGAGGCGGGTGGACAAACAAAAACCCACTAATTCTGACAAACTCCAAGAAGTGATTATGAAAGAATAGGTTGCTGTCAGTCAGGAATTGGCCCAGAAGTTGATTGAGAGCATGCCCAGTCAAATTGCAGAGGTCCTGAAAAAGAAGGGCCAACACTGCAAATACTGATTCTTTGCATAAATGTCATGTAATTGTCGATAAAAGCCTTTGAAACGTATTAAGTGCGTGTAATTATATTTCACTACATCACAGAAACAACTGAAACAAAGATCTAAAAGCAGTTTAGCAGCAAACTTTGTGAAAACTAATATTTTTGTGATTCTCAAAAATTTTGGCCATGACTGTACATTCCTATACGTTTTATACAGCGCTAGAAACTACACAGATCTAATAAATATACTACATACTGAGTCCACTTATAAGAGTGCCCATCCATCCCTTTTGTATTAAATCTAATTTAGCCTCTATTTATGAAAAGTTTCTGGTGGGATTCGAACTCACAACCTTCTACAGTACAGCCAAGAATCTTATCCACTACACTATAGAGCTGCATGGCCAGTTACTTAAATTAAATAAAATTAAATTAAAATAAAATTAAATTAAAATAAAATGAAATGAAATGAAATGAGACTTCTGCTATATAGGAATACTTACTACTAGTAAGTATTCCTATATAGCAAAAGTCTAATTTACTTTTTTTTTTTAAGCAACTGGCCATGCAGCTTGATAGTGTAATGGTTAAGATTCTTGGCTGTAATGTAGAAGGTTGTGAGTTTGAATCCCATCAGAAGCTTTTCTAAAATAGAGGATACATTTAATTTAAACATAAATATAAGTTTTTAGCCATAATATATTTACATATATTTACATAAATTATTTACACATATTTACATATATTATTGTATATTTAGAATATATAATATATTATAATATATGTAAATATGTAAATATATTATGGCTAAAACATCAGTAGTAGTTTCCCACATATTATGCATTCATATATATATATATATATATATATATGTAATTACACATTTTTTACAATTACTGAAAAAAATATAAATTTAATCTCCATATATAGCTATGCCTCTATTTCTGAAATGCTTCTGGCGGAATTTGAACTCACAACCCTCTTACATTACTAACAACCATCTAAACCACTACACTATAGAACTGCATGGACAGATCCTTTAAAAAAAAAATAATAATAATATATATATATATATATATATATATATATTATATATATATATATATATATATATATATATATATATGAGACTTCTGCTATATAGGAATACTTACTACTAGCAAGTATTCCTATATAGCAGAAGTATCTTTTTTTTTATTAATTAACTGGCCATGCAACTCTATAGTGTAGTGGTTAACATTCTTGGCTATAATGTAGAAGGTTGTGAGGTCGAATTCCGCCAAAAAAAAACAGAAATAGAGGAAACACAAGCTTATCTCGCTGCTTTAATTTAACAATGTGAAAAGCTTCTAAAGCTTAAAGTTGGTATGAGTTAAACTATTGAGTTAATTAACTATTTATCCCACAGCTTGCTAGATCTGTAGTCAATAATGCACACTTGCAAGAAGTGGATAACAATATGTGATAGTGGATAGTGACCCCCTCCTGTAACACATACACCAGGAGCTCACAGGTTGTCGCCAATTTGATTATGTGACTAAACAAACCAGATGAAAACGAAAAAATATACAAAAAAATAAATGGTAACTATAGGTGTTGGCACAATAGGTGAATAAAAAAAAATGTATCCAGCTGTCTTCTCTGACAGCAGCAAATAATAGTGTCAGGCATGCTGATTTCAGCATACGGTCACTTATAGCATTTGTTAATGAGCAGTAGTTTATAAGAACTTACATCTTATGCTGGGTTACGCCGACCAATTTCAAGCTGATTATTGAGAATGACTGTGTAAAGGTAACACAAATCAACCAATGCACTAGCAAAACGCTTGTTCATTGAGTGATATACCGGTAGTTGTTTATGCAGACATCTAAATCATTGTTTCTGCTGCCCAGAAACAATGAGCTTGTCCTCATGCAATGGAGATGATCGCTGCATGTAAGTGTAGCTCCTACTGATGATCAGGCAATTATCGCTAATGAACAGTCCCTTCAGGATAATTTCCTGTTTGGATGGCGAATATAAATGCTCTTTTAGTTGCCAGCAAGGTATCCAACGTATTAATCATATACAAACTTCCCACGCCCTCCAGCTGCTCATTGAGAGTTTTTTTATTTTATTATTATGCACAGCGAGAAAGCTGTCAATCAGCGATTGAAGTGTAATCGAAGACTGCATATCTTGAATGCATCGTACTCCTCAGATTTCTTGGTAGCAGTGATGGCTACACATTGCACTGATAAAGATGTGAGTACTGAAAAACAACTGCACCTTAACACATACATGACAGATTTCTAAAAACAGTGTGTGTCACTAATTTATCCTGCCCTCAGAGTGGAAAGCCTAACAATCCGAACAGGGACCCTTTAGCCATTTAGCCACTGTTTGTGTAATGGGGAGCCAGCAAAGCACTCTCTCCCTGCAGCACTGCCGGCATCCCATTCGTGAGGAGAAGTTAGAACGCGGCCGGCGTCCTCGTCTTCATGGTAACAAGGGGCGGAGAGGACCCGGCTGCGCACGCCTCTTAAGAATGGCCGGCGTCCTTTGCTCCCTAGACAACGAGCAGGGGGGAACTGAGTGCCGATGTCAATGAGTCGGCGCTCAAGTGTATTGATGTGCTGGACATGGGTCACTTAACTCTAGCACGTCATGTGACCCATCAATTAGACCTATTAAAACAGGTAACCTGCTGGCCACAGGTTGCTTGTGATTGGTCTTGCTACCTCTCTAACTTTCTCTGCATGTATGACTACTTTTGTTTGACCTCGCTTGTATTTAACTTCGATCTTGTGTTACCCCTTGTACTGACGCGACCTCTTGGCTCCTGACCTCGGCTTGTATTGACTTTGATCTTGAATTACCCCTTTGTGCCCTTGTTACCTCCTGGGTCTTGACCTTGGGTTCCATTGGTTTCAGTTGTGGTTTTACCCACCCTGGGAAGCTTATTGCTTATGTGTTTTCTGTCCTTGTCTTTTGTTTTCTCCCCTTATTATTTCCTTCCTTTAGGCCCCTGCACCTATGTGAGCTAGGGACTGCCGCCCAGTTGTACCCCATCGATTAGGATGGACCGTGCAAGTACTTTAGGTAAGGATAGTGGAGTGGGTGTAATTTAGGGCTGCACTTAGCCCTACCTTTTTGTGACAGTTTGCTTTTATTGTGTTTCTTATTTATAAGTATTACATTTGTAGATTTAGCAGCTGAATATTACTAAGAATTCCATAGTTTAAATCAAGAATATTAATTGTGAGGATTCCATAGCAACCATTTCTTCCTTGACATTTCCTTTGCTTATTTTTTCAACATAACTTAGTTAAATTGACCACTGACATCTTCTCCTTACTGCATTATTATAGGACTGTCAGTTGTTACATAAACTAACCCTGAGAAAAGTAACAAGAAGAGCAAGTAAAAGAACTGTGCCTTAGTGGATCAAACCAGTGTGCAATAATAGGAAAGCAAAATCAAAGTGACTGTTATTTGCTTGGTACTACAGTATCTGAATAATATGCCATAATTCAAGGGAAAACCATTCATCATCCATGAACTAAATACAATCATGAATATATTTCTTAATAATAAAAAAAATTCATTATAAGGGTAGATTCACATGTGGGAGGTTTGTTCCAGAAACGTCTGCAAGTGCTCTTTTCATCTGAATATAGTTTTCCGAAATCCATACACATGTGTGAACATGTGTGATGTTATAAACTTGGCAAATATTATGTTAGGAAAAATAAACTAAAGGGAATCTTTCACCGGGAAAGTCACTGTTAAATCAAGCAAAAGGCTCAGCTGAATGTAATAATACCTATTACAATGTGTTGCTTTACTCTGGAGAAAAATAATTTTAATTATTCAAAAGGACAATTAGGTGCAATTGGGGGGGGGGGGGGGTCACTGTGCACCCTGCTCATCCTGCATATTCTGCAAGCCCATTTCCCTCCTTCTTGATTGAGAGGGCTAGGTGAGATGACATTTGTGACTATGTACTTAGCTAAACAGTGAATTTCCTGGTGAAATATTCCCTTTAACTGTTTTGCCAAGTTTGAGATTCATAGTAAATATAGGATCTCTATATTAAACACAGATCTGAGACCTCTATGTCTATTACAATATAATATCAACAGTGTACATCTTTTGTTTCTATTTTTGCCAAGTGGGCAGGGTATTCCTGCAATGATGCCAATCAGACTTCTCCCTCCATACTGCTCTACTTTCCTCTCACTGGATGAGTCTGACAGAAAGCCTTATAAATAAATACTGATGCTGTGTCCTTCTTATCTTTGTCTAGTAGTCTCTAGCAGGGCCGGATTAACGTAGGGGCTGATGGAGCTGCAGCTCCAGGCCCCTACCATAAAATAGGCCCATCCGCCAGCCAAAAGGCCGTCGGGAGCGGCCCGCGCTAAAAGTCCTCTGTTGTACACAGCGCAGCGTCACATAGCACACAGACAATACAGAGACGCTCACCTCACGCTGGCAGCAGGGAGCCTGAGGGAGGGACTCGGGGGGGAGCGTAATATGATCCTAGAGTGGAAGCTGCTTCTGCCAGCCCCTCCCCGCCGACCAACCAATCAGAGCTGAGGCAAGGCAAGCACTAGCAGCTATGAGTCGTCTGAGTAGTACAGGGAGTCTAAGAATAGAAATGAATCAAATGAGTCTCAGGTTAAAAGAATCAAAAGATCCAATTAGTAATCATTAGTTAGAGACTCATTCGATTCTTTGAGTTAAAAGAGCCGTGAGTCAGACTCTAGAGCAGGTTACACTGAGTCAGAGGCTAGAACAGGTTACACTGAGGCTGTCGGCTCTGGCTGCTTTTGTTGCAGCAGTGATAAGATTAAGGGACAGGAGCAGAGAGATAAGATAAGTGACAGGCCAGAGTTTAGATTACAGGTTGAATTAACCCTTTAGGATCAAATTGGCTTCTCAGGAGATATATTTGTTAAAGGCATCTCGTTCAGTAGCTATATAACTAAGGGTGGGTTCACATCTCCTTTATGGATTCCGTTAAGTTGGGACTGTGGGGACTATTTTATTATCAGCCAGTGACTGTGTTACTGTAATACTGTTATCAATTCAGCACATAGTTTTCCCTTTGCGTGCATTCACATTTCACTTCACTTGGTTCGTTGTACTACTGTCAGTGTCAGACTGTTGTCACTGTGGTTAACAATGCACAACAGACAACAATGCACACCACAGTGACAGCTCCTGACTCCTGTCCTGAGTCCTCCTGTCCGGCGTAAGCCTCAGCTTCCCTTCACTATCACTATAATCAATCACTCTTCCTGATCCTGACTCACTCATTAGAGAGCTGAAGAGCCGACTGAGTCAGCAGCAGCAAGTGAATCGAATGGATAGCATCTGCGCATGCGCATTGGCACCTAGAGTCTTCGGTTCACTTGCGAGTCAGCTCAGCAGTCAGTGACTCAGCAAGTGAACCGAAGATCCGATTCATGAACCGATTCATCTGATAGATCCGAACTTCCCATCACTACTGAGGTCATATCCGGCGGGCCGCGGCATTACAGGAACAGCACCAGCTGCTCTGACGTCCTGCCGCCGGATATACGTCACAGGATATCCGGCGGCAGGACATCAGAGCAGCTGGTGCTGTTCCTGTAATGCCGCAGCCCGCCGGATATGACCTCAGTGCGCCCGCTGTTATCCCTCCTGCACGCTGAGCTGTGTACAACCTGCTCAGCAGTTTCGACCAGCACACGGCCCACAGCGCTCAGCCACACCAGCCCGCGAGACAGCAGAAGCTTCTGAAGCAGGGCAGGTATCAGATAAACTCATCCAGTTGGAAGGGAGGGCAATCATAGTGCTGTTATGATTTATGGACACAGCTCTCAGCATGCTTAGCCAGCCTTCTATCTGGCTTTGTATCTTGAGAGTCACAGTCCACAGGCTGTTTCTGAGCCTGTGGACTGTGACTCTCAAGAAGCACAGCCAGATAGAAGGCTGGCTAAGCATGCTGAGAGCTGTGTCCATAAATCATAACAGCACTATGAAAATTACTGACTGGCTAAGCATGCTGAGAGCTCAGTCTAAATAACATAACACATTAAAAAAATTACTGTTTCTAGCTGCTAGTCCACAGCAGCTAGAAACAGTAATTTCTTTAAAGGGATTCTGTCACCAGGTTTCACCCCTGTCAGCTAAAAATATGCTGATGTTCAGGGCGTCTTCACGATTCCTAATGTGGGCTTATAAATGTCATCTGTGGGCTTATTTAGCTAAAAAACAGCTATTACTAACCTGTCAGTCAAACAAATAAGGTGCCCAAGGGGGTGTTAATGGATGCAAGGTGCCGGCCGCACACGCCGCCGTTCGTGCCCAGCACCGCCTTTCCGGACTTCTGCGTCGCCTCCTAATCCTCTGTGCCGCCTCTCGCTCTCCCTCCCTCCCCCCTCCTTCTGCTGTAAGATCTCACGCTTGCGCACAGGGCTCTGCCTGATGCGCCCGTGGGGACTTCTCCATTTGGCTTCTTACAGCGAAGTGCGCATGCGCCGGCACTTCTCTCAACCCCTGTATGCGCGAGATCTTACAGCAGGAGGAGGGGGGAGGGAGAGAGAGCGAGAGGCCACAGAGGATTAGGAGGCGGCGCAGAAGTCTGGAAAGGTGGCGCTGGGCACGAACGGCGGCGGGTGCGGCCGGCACCTTGCATCCATTAACATCCCCTTGGGCACCTTATTTGTTTGACTGACAGGTTAGTAAAAGCTGTTTTTTAGCTAAATAAGCCCACAGATGACATTCATAAGCCCACATTAGGAATCGTGAAGACACCCTGAACATCAGCATATTTTTAGCTGACAGGGGTGAAACCTGGTGACAGAATCCCTTTAATGTGTTATGTTATTTAGACACAGCTCTCAGCATGCTTAGCCAGCCTTCTATCTGACTGGCTAAGCATGCTGAGTGCTGTGTCCATAAATCATAACACAGCTTTCTGAAAATTACTGTTTCTAGCTGCTGTTGTCCACAGTCCACAGCAGCTAGAAAACAGTAATCTTCATAGTAATGTTAAATGATCACTATAGTGTCACGAAAACAAAGCGGTTTTCTTGACACTATAGTGCCCTGAGGGTGCCCCCACCCTCAGGGTCCCCCTCCCGTGGTCCCCCTCCATGTTGCCAAGATAGACGCCAAATGAAGGGGTAGTTGCAGGAACAAAATACTTTAATGGTATCGATAAAAAATATATGTGTAATTAAGACACTGAGTGCAGTTCCATAAAAAGGCCCAACAAAATCCTCAGCACCAGGCCCATGATGCTCTTAATCCGGCCCTGGTCTCTAGGTCTCGGAACATTTACAAATAGTGTGCAAGTATAGAAAGATCAGATTCAGGCTGTTTGAAAGTGAGTAGAATGCCACTTTCCCCTAATAAAATATATTGCTCATGGTTGATATACATTTGCGCGCATTAACAGCAGTGGCAGTAACAGCATAAAATGGTGGCAGATCACAGTAGCAGTAGATAGCAATAGAGACAGCAGCAGTGTGCCAACAGGCAGGTGGCAACATCAGAATAGTTGCAACTGCACATACGCAGAAGTAATGGGCCATTTGTCACAATTTTCCAGCGTGGCAGCATACTAAAGTCAGATAATTACTGCCAGAATTATCTAGTCTGTTGCTTCAAGCATCAGTGTATGGAAATCCTGGTTGCTCCAGGCTTGATTCATCTTCATAAAAGTTAGTATCTCAACATTTTGAGTTGAAAGGCGAGCTCTCTTTGGGTTAACCCACTGCACTATGCACCCGCCAAACACCGGCTCTGATGCCACACTATTGGCCAGACAGAAAAGCACTCCTAGGGCAAAGTTGGCCAGCAATTTTAGTTTCCCAGTAGTTCAGAGAATCTTGGATTTCGGGTGACAGAGTGCAGTCCAAGTATGCTACTACCTGTTGGTCTGTCCTAATGATGCTGTAGCTGGGTGGTTTCTTCAGTAGGCATCTGAAGAAAACGGCTCCTCAGAGACACATGACTTAAGTTACTGCTGATGGAGCTGATGATTCTCCTGCCCCTACCCCTTTCAGCAGTAATGGCAGTGGAGCACGAGCTCAGAGGGTCCACCTGGTTAGACCTTCGTGAGGAGGCACACATACCAGAGATCAACCAACTACATAGGATGTCTTGATAGTAGTTGATTTTTTTATCCCTTTTTAGAAGGTGTAAAAAAGGCAACCATTTTGGACAGAATGTGAGGGTTTAACATTGTGGACAGCCAGTAGTCATCCCTCTACCAAATGATGATAATGTAGCTGTCACTACGCAAGCAACTCAGCATTCATCTGGCCATTTGTGCAAGGGACTCGGAGGGACTTCCTTCCTCCATCTCCTCTGTATACTGCCACAGTCTGTCAGGGTCATTTGTGCTGCCTTCGTCGTCGCCCTCTATCTCCCATACTCCTTCTGTTCCTCTCCTGTCACTTGGGACCACCTAGTCCTGTATAGAATTCTTGGGCATTCTGTTCCCTCCTCAGTCAGATTTATCAGCATCCCCTCTAGGATGTGAAGGAGTGGAATGACATCATTCAACCCATAGTCCTGACGACTGACAAATAAAGTGGCCTCCTCAAAAGATCTTAGAAAATGGCAGGTGTCACCCATGAGCGCCACTGGCTAATATCAAAGTTACACAGAGGAGTAGTGCTGTCCTCCTGCATCATCATGAAATCGGTCACTGGTTTCCTCTACTCATTCAAGTCAGTCCAACATATGTAGCGTGGAGTTATAACTTGGGAAAATGTCATATATGAGGCGATGTAGGGGAACACCATTCTGCCTTTGCAGCTCAAGACGGGTGTGTTGTATACAGTGGCTGAAGTGCATGCACAGTTTCCTTGACATTTTCAAGACGTCTTGTAGTTGGATGGAAGACTTCAGGAACCGGATGACAATCAGATTGAAGACGTGCGCCATGCAGGGCATAGGTCAGCACTCCTTGATGCAGTGCGGACAGAATATTCTTCTTGTTGTCGTTGATTATGGTTCTTACAGGTAAGATGTCTATTTTTACTGTTATTGGTGTGCCCACCTTGTTTCGTAGATAAGCAATCCAATTAGTGTCACGGCGGGCGTGCACTCAGAATAACAGAAAACCTACCAACCAGGCTCTGGGCGAGAGACAGGGGAAGGGTCACCTCCTAGCTAATCCGTAACCTCTTTCCCTGCACTGCTCAGCCCACCTGCAGACCTTAAAGGTAGGTATGAGGTGTCCCCGTGCCTGGGCTGACAAAACCCTAACTTCCCTGAGATGGTGAAGAGGGGAAATAGGAGCAGCCTGCTCGCACAGAACCTGGATGGAAAAGATGACACAAAATAACTAAACCAGAAATCACACTTATCTCTCTGAGCTGGAACAGTCAGAGAACCTTCCTTCCTAGCTTCCAAGACCACAATGATTTGTATAATCCGCTCAGAGCACTGGGCTGGTGAGCCCTTTAAACTAATGACCCCACCCAGTGCACCTGATGAGAGGCGGATCCAGCACGGCTCCAAAACAAACACTAAACTCGTGCTGCAATCCTGGCCGACCTCCGCACATCGTCAGAGTGGGGCATGACAATTAGGCCTTGATTCTCAAATTGGGGTGAATAAGCTTTCTAATACTACTGTTATTGAGGTGTTTACATTGACATTAAATAATTTATTTTACATATACATTTACTGTTACTGTACAGTATGTAGTATTGCATTATTATCTGTTTTCTGTGATTTGTTTCATAAAGGTAGCCATGCACATCTGCATATTTATTTATCAAATCATGTAGGATGTTTTTATCTTTAGTTTTTTTTATCTTTCTTCTGTGATTTTTGCTTAGTTTGTAGTTTACACTTGAGGCAGTGGTACCTTCAAGTGTTAATGCGCTTATATTTTATCCTGGGAGTAGCATTCGTGTGCACTTTTGCTCTTCCTATGAAACAGATCGCCTTGATTAAGTGGTACATATAGATGTGTTTTCTCCTCCTCTAATCGGTTTCTGGATGCACATACTGGTGACTAGGAGCAGCACACTATATGTGCAGGGTCTGCACTCCTGAACATAGATGCCCAACGGCATAGGAAGGTTTAGAGTAGGACCTGTCTGACTGAGACCACCTTGGCGGGGGTAGGTGGGGACAGATGTGTTTTGTAAAAAATATACTGGCTAAGAGTCTCAGATTTTATTATGTCAGAATGAGGGCTTAGTCCATATATAATGCTTGCATCTATTGTGTTAGTGCATTATTATCTGTTTTCTGTGATTTTCTTTTATTGTACAGTATGTACAACAGACAGCAACCAGGGCCCTCTGAAGGAACGGGCAGTGGCAAAAATGTTGCTGGAGCCGGAAGAAGTAGCTGCGTAAGAAGGGGATGGTGGCAGCAGCTGCAGTAACAGGCCACAGCTGCCACTGTCATCCAGCAGTCGTGTTTTTAACAGCAATCCACCTGTCCTTAAATGGTTGGCTCGGTCATCAACATCATCTAAACAGAGATCAGAGACCCAAAGCCATGAGTTGGTGGAATCCTCTGATACAACACTTAGTTGGCAAGGCCCAGGAACAAGCTCTGTGCCCTCACCTGTCCTGAACCTGCCTCTTTCTTTTTCTGCTTCTGCTCATCAAGTATTGCATGCTGCTGGCCCTGCTCTGCTTTTCAGCGAGGATGAGCTTATTAAGGACAGTCAGAAGCTACTGCCCAGCATGGATTTGGAGGAGATGTCTGCTGTTTCCTTCTGTAGGGGTGCAAGTAGTAACAATAAGAGTCATGAGGAGGTAGGTGTTGCAAGTGGTCAGGGAAGTGCCATGAAACTGGTGAGGGTGACATAAATGAGGATCAGACAGTAGTAGATGATGATGAAACCACATATGGGAGCCGGGTGAAGTGGTGGCTTCATCATCATCATCATCATCATCAGAGGATAAGGGTACCAGCTTGTGCGTGAGACAGCGGCAGAGTAGAGGCTGAGCAAGTCGGGTTCAAGTGTGGCCATGAGTAAGCCACACTTATTCAATTTTGGCACCCTCGGTCCCGGGTCAACACGTGGAGCGTCAACAAAAGTGGTCTGGGAAAAATGTTGCACTAATGTAGTGGTACAGCCTGATGCAGCAACCACTGCATCTCCCAGTAGCCCATACCCCTTCTCCAACAGTCAAGGCTCCACCATCTCAGGAGAAGGGAGCTATGTTTCTTTTCTATTGTTTAGTGGTCTGGATACTCCTATGCTCGTCACGCATTTCACCACCAATCAATCAATAAGGTGATTGCAAAAAAAAACAACACTAGGAGTGCACTCATCTAATGGCGCAGAAGCTGAACGTGCTCCTGGCCAAATTGCTGGTACTACAATCCCTCCTTTTTCATGAGGTTGAGTTTGCACCTTTCAGAGAACTGAAGGCTTGGGCCAAGCCAAGTTGGAGAGTCCCAAGCTGCACCAGCCCTGAACATATATGTTGGGGAAAAATTAGGCCAGTCCTTGAGCCTGTTGGTGTCTGGTACATTTAACGTCAGTGCTGATTTTTTTGAGCCGTAACTATGGTCAAGGACAATATATGTCTTTTATGGCCTACTGGGTAAATGTGTTTCCAGCCCAGGCACACCAGCAACTTGGCCAGGTGATGGAGAAGCCATCTCTGCGTTCTCATGCTGTGATTGAGGCACCAATGTCCTCCTTTGCCTCTTCATCTTCCACTTTGTCCTCAGCCTCCACTGTAGGCACAGTTCTGAGTGGTCATCCAGCATACCACCTATGCAGAGCACAGAATTAAAGTCACACTGTTTAGCATCAAGCCAGTCTGGGCGAACGGTATCATACCGAGGAGGAACTTCTCTGCGTCATCAACCAAGAAATTGAGTGCTGACTGTCTCCTAACCAACTGAAAATCGGAACCATGGTCTCTGATAGTGGGAAGAACATTCTATCGATGCTGTGTCAAGGAGGGCTGACCTGTGCCTCTTTAATCTGGGTGTAACCCGATTCCTGAATTCTTCTGTCCAACTGCAAGACATCTTGAAAATGGCCAGGAAACTGTGCATGGACTTCAGTCACTCTTACAATGCAAAACACGCCCTCCTTGAGCTACAAAGGCAGAAAAATGTTGCCCAACATCGACTTGTATGTGATGTTTCCACATGTTGGAACTCCATCTTCCTCATCTTGGACTTACTATCACCACTATCACTGGTCACCAGTCCTTCATGTCCTTGAGCAGATGCTGATAAATCTGTCTGGCCAGGGGATAGGAGGCATGACACCTACAATTCCTGGTTACCTGAGTCCTATGGGGGCTGAAGGAGGAGGAGGAGGACAATAGAGCCCAGGAAATGTATACAGAAATAAGTAGTTTATCTACACAAGTGACAGGAGAGGAGCAGGAGGAGCTTGAGGGTGATGAGGAAGACAAGGCAGATGACCCTGACAGACCATGGCAGTATACAGGGGAGATGGAGGCAGGGAGTCCCTCCGAGTTCCGTGCACAAATGGGCAGATGCATGCTGAGTTGGTTGCATAGTGACAGTCGCATTATTACCAATCGGCAGAGGCATGAATACTGGATCTCCACGATATTAGACCCTCACTACTGGGCCAAAATTATGGCCTATTTTACATCTGCTAAGAGGGATGATAAACTCAACCACTAAAGAGACTGTGGCCACCCTCTGTGCTCATGCTCCACTGCGACGACTGCTGGAGGAGCATGTGGGGGCAGGAGCAGCTCCAGTTCTGTCAACAGTAATTTTAGTATTCAGTCTCTGATAAGCACATTTCTTCACCCACCTACTGAAGAAACCAGCCAGCAGCAGCAGGACATGGGGCAGAACCTGAACCAGCAGGTGGTGGCATACTTGGACTATACCCTGTCACCCCAGATCCAAGATCCCCTGGACTACTGGGCAGCCAAACAGCTGAATTGTGGTAGCAACTGGCCGAGTTCCCGGGTCAAGCTTTCCTGCCTGACCAGTAGTGTGGCATCATAGTGGGTGTTTAGTTTGGCAGGGGGGAATAGTTACCCCAAAGAGAACTCTCCTTTCAACATAAAATGTTGAGAGATTAGCCTTTCTTAACAAGAATCAGGTGTGGATTAGTCAAGATTTACACACACTGGTGCCTGATACATCAGACTAGATCATTCTAGCAGTAATGTTCTGACTGCTTTAGTCACTATTCTCATGCTGCCACATACCTGAATTCACACTCCTGCTGCATCTGCTGCCATCTTCTCCTACTGCCATTATCTTGTGCTGTTACTGCCACTGCTGTTGCCCCCACTGCCCCACTTTGTGACTGGGCTACTATGTTGACTCCTCATGCTGTTGCCACCCTCACCACTCTGTGACTGGATCACTGTATTGACTCCTCATGCTGTTTATACCCCCACCACTCTTTGACTGGGCCACTTGGTTAACTCCTCATGCTATAGCCAGCCTCATTAGTCTGTTCTGAAGACACTAGTGTCCCTGTTTGGTGTTGTTGACATCACAGTTTATTTTACTGTTCCCCTGATCTGTCAGAAGAACCAAAAAAATAAAAAGCACAATATATACTGTCTTGGACCTACTCCTGGTTTTGCCTTACTAATACTGATCAATTGCTGACCAAATACTGACCATGTGAAGGCAGATACTCAAAAGACAGGATCTGTTTCTTTTTGTTGTGTTGTTCTTCTGATGGATCAGAAGAAGGGAAAAATAAACATTGACGTCAACACAAATATAAGTCTGACACACAGTAAGTCTATGTAAAACAGAACAGATTAAGTATTAATAGCGCAGCAACTGTACTAGATAAACATACATAAATATATATTAGACCGCCTGTTTACGAGTCTAATGCAAAGTAAGCCTATGTATAATAGATCAGATTAAGTATGAATGGCTCAATAGGTGAACTAGATAACCATGCCTATATATTAGACTGTCTGTTGACAATGAGCTTGATGCACAGTAAGTCTATGTATAACAGAACAGATTAAGAATGAAATGTGCATCAGTTGAACAAGATGCATAAAGTGATTACATTGAGCCTGCACTCTCCCTGTACTGTCCCCTGCAGTCTCCCTATGCTCTACCTACAGTGTTTAAAACTCTCCCTATGATCTCCCTACACTATCCATGCACTGTCCCTATACTCTCCCTATACAATATTCAACAATTAAAAGCTTTCTGAAACACTGTCCCTAGAACTTAGCACATTTCTTCCTATGCTCAGTTCACAGTGAAATTGAGCGACTGTGCGGGGATAGGGCAGTGAAATGACAGAGGGTGGCTATCTGATGATAGACTGGCTGCACAGCATTATGGGTCATATTTTGTTCCTAGCTTTTTACTTTCACTTTGCAACATATATAGCCCCCATTTTAGGAAAATATCAATTTATTACCATGAAGCACGAGGAAATTCGGATTCATGGTGAATTGAATTTTTCCTCAAATTTGTATCGAACTCCACTTTGTTAACTTCGATTCGCTCAACACTAGTTATAGCCTTTGTGTGTACTTTGAAAAAGTCAATGTATATTTTTTAGAGCTACCACAGAAATTGGATAGTTCCAGTTGAGTTAATTTTACCAGGTTATTGTTGTATATAAACCCTATAAATGCACATTAATTTACAGTATGTGAAGTGTGTTATTTTACCTATGACACATTCAATAATATTGCAAATTCTGTCTGGCACATTCATAAGAAGGGTCAACGTAAAGCCAATTTCTGTTTATCTAGGCATAAAGATTAATTTCAATGCTTCACTGGGTGCCAGTCAGTCATTTACTGCCAACATTTTTATGAGCCATAACTTATTATCCTTTCATCAGAGTGGCTTTTTCCCTAACAAGGAATTAAGGGCTTTCCTAGCAATTGTATGCATGTAACACATTTCAATTGCACTTTAAATGGCAAAAATATATCATAGAATAATTGGTTTCTACAAAGTAAAAAAATAAATAAATAATATTTCACACAGAAAATACAGCTTTATCTATCTGTATGATACATTTATTATTATAAATTTTCTGTACTGGAGTTCACTGTCAATCACTAACTGAAGTTTGTTAAACAGGTTGAGAGAACTCAGCACCCCGAGCAGAAGCCAAAATGGACTTGAGCTGTCCTTGTATTACTGGAACATTTGGCTGAATACTGCAGTGGAAACTCCTAGCTGTCTGTAAGATTCCCTAACAAATTGAATTTGTCAAAGGTTTCAGATGTAAGACACATTGCCATCAACTTTACATTCTGAAGAACAATATCTGGAAAAAGACTCGATAACAGAATAAAATGAAGCTTTAAATTTATAAGATATAATATCAAATTTACCAGTAAAGATTATTGGACCTACAGTGAATATAAAAAGTCTACACACCCCTGTTAAAATGTCAGGTTTCTGTGATGTAAAAAATGAGAATCTTTTAGGTAGAGGTAAGAAAAAATATAAAAATATTATAGTTGCATAAGTGTGCACACCCTTAAACTAATACTTTGTTGAAGCACCTTTTGATTTTATTAGAGCACTTAGTCTTTTTGGGTATGAGTCAGCATGGCACATTTTGACTTGACAAGATTTGCCCACTCTTCTTTGTAAAAACACTCCAAATCTGTCAGATTGCAAGGGCATCTCCTGTGCACAGCCCTCTTCAGATCACCCCCACAGATTTTCAATCTGATTCAGGTCTGGGTTCTGGCTGGGCCATTCCAAAACTTTAATCTTCTTCTGGTGAAGCCATTCCTTTGTTGATTTGGATGTATGCTTTGGGTTGTTGTCATGCTGAAAGATGAAGTTCCTCTTCATGTTCAGCTTTCTAGCAGAAACCTGAAGGTTTTGTGCCAATATTGACTGGTATTTAGAACTGTTCATAATTCCCTCTAGCTTAACTCAGGCCCCAGTTCCAGCTGAAGAAAAACAGTCCCAACGCATGATGCTGCCACCACCATGCTTCACTGTGGGTATGTTGTTTATTTGGTGATGTGCAGTGTTGTTTTTGCACCAAACATATCTTTTGGAATTATGGCCAAAAAGTTCAACCTTGGTTTTATCAGACCATAACACCTTTTCCCACATGCTTTTGGGAGACTTCAGATGTGTTTTTGCAAAATGTAGCCTGGCTTAGATGTTTTTCTTTCATAAGAAAAGGCTTTCGTCTTGCCACTCTACCCCATAGCCCAGACATATGAAGAATTCGGGAGATTGTTGTCGCATGTACCACACAGCCAGTAGTTGCCAGATATTCCTGCAGCTCCTTTAATGTTGCTGTAGGCCTCTTGGTAGCCTCCCAGACCAGTTTTCTTCTCGTTTTTCATCAATTTTGGAGGGACGTCCAGTTCTTGGTAATGTCACTGTTGTGCCATATTTTCTCCACTTGATGAAGACTGTCTTCACTGTGTTCCATGGTATATCTAATGCCTTGGAAATTCTTTTGTACCCTTCTCCTGATTAATACCTTTTAACAATGAGATCCCTCTGATGCTTTGGAAGCTCTCTGTGGACCATGGCTTTTGCTGTGGGATGCGACTAAGAAAATTTCAGGAACAAACTAGAGCAGCTGAACTTTATTTAGGGTAAATTAGAGGCACTTTACATGATGGCAGGTGTATGCTGACTTCTATTTAACATGATTTTGAATGTGATTGCTTAATTCTGAACACAGCTACATCCCCAGTTATAAGAGGACGTGCACACTTATGCAACCACATTATTATTATTATTATTTTATTTTTTCTCTTCCCTCCACCTAAAAGATTTCAGTTTGTTTTTCAAATGAGTGGTACAGTTTATAGGTCACATTAAAGGTGGAAAAAGTTCTGAAATGATTTATCTTTGTCTCATTTTTTTTACATCACAGAAACCTGACATTTTAACAAGGGTGTGTAGACTTTTTATATCCACTGTATTTCAATTAAAAAAGGAAGTGTAAGTACACTTTATCCTGGGTAGGAAACTAGAATATTTCTTCAATAATTATATCAAAATAAAGGTGATCCTTGACTAAAATTTGCAATGTAAAACACTGAAATTCTTTTTTCTTTGTAATAGAAATCAATCCTCTTGGTCACAGATACTGATGCTAGAGAGAAAATTAAGACATTCTTTGATTGTGGCAAATAGACATTAAATCAGATTAACAAGTGTTGACAATGAAAGTGTCTAACATTAATTGGTTGCTATTTATCTTTCTTTTACAGCCTTCAAGAAACTCATTTATCAGTTTGGTGAGAATGTAAAGTCTAAACAGCCCAACTTTCTTCTGGAACTTCTTTATAGCTATCATCTTTTTTATTACCTTGGAAATGTATATGCAGACAAAATTAAAGGTCTCAGTTGTCCATGAAGATTAAAACAACACTTTATTTAGCCTATCATTAAAAGCAGAGGTATGTCCATCCATAAAGGCGATTTTATGCTTACACCTTTCAAACCACTTCCTAGTGCTAAAGAACATTGACTTCTGCTTCTGGCATACCACAAGGGTGGTACGCTGATACAATGACTATTCTTTGTTAGCTTATGCATATATTATCAGTAAAAAGCAGTATAGAGCCTCTTTATAGCAAGTAGTGTGAAAGAAAGGTAAATGTGTTGCTTATAGTACCCAGTCATTTTCTAACCTGCACTGCATAATAACAATGTTCAATTTTCATTGATATGCTACAACTTCAGCTTTCTATTTATTTTTATGTATAAGGACAGATTATATTTACTCACTTACATAGCGCAGGCATATTCCACAGTACTTTATATACATTATCATCACTTACTGTCCCCAGTAGGGTTAAAAATCTAGATTATCTACCAGTATGTCTTTGGAGTAGAAGGAAACTCACATAAACACAAGGAGAACATATAAACTCTATGACGATATTGTCCTTGGTTGCATTTGAAGCTAGGGCCCCAGCGCTGCAAGGCACTAGTGCTAACCACTGAGCCACCATGGACCAATGTATTAAAGTACTAGAAAATATATTCTTAAATTATGATGTGCATTTAAATTTCTGCGTCTGCATTTTCTGCTAAAGTGGAAGTTGCAGAAAGCAGGCTAGTATGCCAAGTTGGGAATGATTTGATAGTTATGTAAGTCTCAATCCCAAGGCAACTGTATAATGCCTAAAACAAACTTATGCAGCTTGTTTGCAAAAAAATTGAAAGAAAAAAAAACCTATTCTTGAACAATTATGAATTCAAGCTTTGGTAGGTCTTCTGACCGGACAGATTGAGGGAAGTTAAAGGGGTTCGCCAGGATTTTAATATTTATGGCTTATCCTCAGGACTGCTTGAAGAGACTGTTGGGCTCCATGAGTGTTTAGGCCGATTTCTAGGCCATGTCACATCATATTTTATTTTACTATTAAAAAAATAAAATAAAAATGCTTTGTGTCACCATATTCTGACAAGATTTAAGGTAGTGTGAATGCTAGACTTTAATGACTATACCATTACTTTCTTGCTATGTAGCATCACATTTAGCTTTAAGTGCTTGTGATCAGTCATCTTTAGACATGGAATCTGTATTATTAAAATTTTACAGCTTTGCAGCCATGTTTACAAGGAGTCAATTTATTTGTAATGATTTTGTTTAGTTTTGCAGAAACTTGCTTCCCTACTAATGAGGGTTTCAAGACAATACACAAATCTCTATGGAGCCATTGCCAGCGACCCCACAGTTAGTGTAACAGAATAACTAAGTGAAATCTTTATTTACAGCACAGTATAAAACATTGCAGAGCTATACACATAGAATAACATCTTGCTTATCATTAAAAAATATATCACTGATAAAATGATTCAAGATGTAACGGTATTATGGCCTGATTGGATAAACACACTGTGCAATAAGCGGTTGACTAATGTAATTATAAAACACTTCTTACTATTTGTTTGAAGTTTTACTTTGAGCAAAAATGTCTTTGATACAACATTAATAGTATGAAGAATGTTAGGTTCAGTAAATTCAGTCTTTTTGCCTGGTATTATCAGGTAACATTTAGAGAATAATCAGAGAAACCAAACACGAATACGGTTCCTATCACACAAAGGGTAAAAATCTTGAAATAATGCAAACAAACAAAAATAAATATCGGGTTTAACCTGCTTTTAGAAAACTCATATGCACATTTTATGGACATAAATACAAGACACTTGCTAATGGATTGTGATTGCTTCCTTTGCTAACTTCATTCATTTTTCCATTGCATTATACATTTCCAGGGGTTACGGCCACCACTACAGTACAGATACAAGGTGAGAAAAAGCGGAGTGAAACGTGCGTTGGGGTGCCCTCCCAGCTGATTAGAGGTCCGATCTGTTTTTTGGTTGACCACCAAGGTAATTCATTGTTTTCTTTACCTTTAGCCGCTTGCTATTAGTATATCCACAGTTGGCCACTTTGATTGGGTCCTATGGTGGATGATTATATACATAGCAGTCGATATATTAGTTGGAGTTACCTTGGGAAATACGCTCACCATTGCTCTTTTATTCACCTATGTATAGAGCATTATTATTAGTGGGGATCTGGTACATTGTGGGTCAGCATTGGAGCTGCTTGTTGCAGCACTTGCCTGCACTGCTGCTATATTTTATAATTTATTTTGGATTAAATGAGTTGTTGTAATTATTGATTACTAAATAAAGATTTGATATTATATGTGTGTCCCTTATGGTTTTTTCAGTGCTCTATTTGTCGTCATGCATTTCTACCATCTGTTAGATGGTTAAGTAGGTTGTACAGATACAAGCTGTTGCTCATGTGTGCTTATGCACACTCCTGCCATCCCTACCACCAGAGAGGCTGGCATTTTTTCCTATAGTATGCAAGCATAGCCACCACTGCTGGATTGCAGAGTGGTCCTAACTCCTGGATGCAAGCAGTGTATACTGCGATGCAAAAATGAATCAGGCCAACAAAGGAGGCAATATGGACAATCACAATTCATTAGTAAGTGCTTTGTATTAACTTTGTATAAATGATAAATGCCATTTGCTGAAGTGACATCACCCCTTTAAGAAGACTTTTAATATACTTTGCATTTTTGAAAGAAAGTAAAAGACTCACTGCAGTCATCATTATCCCCACTCTCTTCCCTCTCCTATCTTGGTCGGACAGTGGTTACAGTGATATACGCAGAAGCACTCTGGATGATCTTGCACCCCCTATACTTAGAAGCTCCCAACATAGACAAAAACAACCCTGGCACACATCTCAAGCTCACTTTCTGCAATGATACTCCAGTAGTGCTGAGTGTCTATGAAGAAAATCTCATGTAGCAGTAATTATCTCCATTATAAGTTTATACTAAGAGCCCATAACTCTGCCCTCCACCTTGCCAAACAGATCTATTTCACCTTTCGCATCTCTTCACTATCCAGTAATATTAATAATAAAAAAACTCCAAAAAAAAACCTCCAACACTTTTCACTCCTTTAAAAGTCTTAAACTGCAAGTGTTTATCACTGACCTTTGTGCTGAAGATCTGGCCATTTACTTCAAAGAGAAAACATCCAGCATGAAATTAAATCCCAGGCTTCAAGTATCATCCATCCTTTACCTCCTCTTAATTTTCTTCTTCTCTTTGGCCACTCTTTCAGAGTATAATTGGCTGACTCTACTTTCTCTCTACCCAACCCCTATTGGACAGACTATGAGTAGATTTATCAATTGATCTTCACCTCACTAAAGTCTTCCTTTGCAAATATATCCTGAATGCAGCAGTCTGGCTCATCTATCTGCCTAAGCACTTCTCCGATGCTTCTGCCCTGTGCCAATCATTCCAATGGTTGGTCATACAGTATTGGATTAAATTTAAACATTTTATTTTCACCCATAAAGCTCTCCACTGTGCTGCACCCCCTATATCTCTTTACTAGTCAGTAAAGATAAGCAGAGCTCGATTTGGCCATAAATTCGATTTGGCCAATTCTCTGAAGTTCACCAACAAATTTGATTTGTTCCGAATTAATTTGTCACAAATTGCTATAAATCAGGTATACCCAGGCAACTCTGCCTAATCATATTCTTCCCACTTGGTGGCTCAATCTCAGTGTGAAGGCTTGGAAGTTAACTCTTTCCTGACCATCAACAGTAAATTTCCTTTAGCAGTTAAAGTATAACTGTCGTATATTTTTTTTTTTTTGGGGAGTATTGGATTGTGGTGATTAATATCTCCTTGGTGGCCCTATTTCAATTTTTCACTGTGTATTCAATTACCCCTTAATTCCACAGTTTAGTTCCCTTTACTCCCTACTTTTACTTGTGCTTAAAATAAGGTTGCTAGGCATGGTCCGTCTATGTGTTGAAGGACGGAGAATTTTGTTGACCCATATTATTTGAAGTCCCCTGATGAACCATCCGCCTATCTGGAGGGGAAAACGCGTTGGGATCTATGACATGGGATCTGTGATGTATGGAATCTATGTTATACAATAGGGTCTGCTTAAGGACAAAATAGTCCTAGGTACGTGGACAGAGTACACCTACCATCCAGATGTATCTCTGGGCTGAGCAGTTTGTGGAGGGTGAAAATAGGGATAGATTTCCCCCCAACCCAGTGTCCCACTGTCTCAGTCTTGCTCTACGGAGTATTATTTGTTGATAGCTTCTTCACACTAAGTCGGATGCATAGATCCGTTTTTTTGAGTATGTTTTTATAAAACAGTATGATAAAAGTTATGTTTTAGGTCCTTGCTCTCAGTGATATTTGTCTTTATACTAGCAAAGGTCCTCTCTGATATCAGTATATTTAGTGATTCGTCATTATAATCCACACAGTAATCCAGTTCCCCCCCTTGCCCCCCCCTCCCCCACAGTCACTCTGAGAGGCTTCCCTTCCCCTTTCACACTGGAAGCGTTCCCCATCACCAAGGCAACCTCCAGTGTGTAGAGTATATTGTCGGCTCTGAGGGATGGGAAATTTGTAGTTACGATCTCCTCAGGGCTCTTCCTGGCCTCACAGAGTCCCTTACATTGAGATTAGACTACACTCCACCCTGATAAGCATTCCCATCTCCATGGGAACCTACCATGGTTAGAGTGTAGCATTGGTAGGTGCATAGATGTGGGCGGTGCGGGGGGGGGTAGAGCGCTGTGTGCTGACAGGTCCCCGCGCAGCGCATTCCTAGTGTAAAAATCGGCACACACGCAGGGAAACAGCGCAGGCACACAGGGCTTTTATTAGGTAGGATATGAAATGACCAGGATGCATTACTGAGAGCAACGTTACTGTATTCATGTTTATTCTGCTTATTTTTCAATGAATAGAACTGACATTATTGCAACTATATAGCAATTTTCAAGAAAATATAAATCGAATTCTGTTCTTTGTTGTTCATAAGGGATTTGTGTCACATGTAGACCACTAACTGATAAATGGCTGACAACCATTACATTTGCATAGTAATTACAGCTGTAACAATTTACACGCCTTTCCCGCTGTCTGCCATCATTAGAGAGTTATAATCCATCTACAGTTAAATAGTCAGTCATAAATGACACAGTACAATTTATGTGCCATGTGAAAAGTATTATTTAATAGCTACATTATCCTTATTTATAAGTTTATGCTTTGCCAATGAGTAATAAGTAAGTACACATACAATTATGCAAACTGAGCAAATCAACCACATAGATACAATTGAGCTGCCCGTACACAATGCAAACCTAGCAGCAGGATCCATGTGAGCCTCGCCGCTAATTGTCCTGTAATTGTTGGTAAGTTGGTTGGGACATCGACACAATTGTAACATTTTTGGCTCTATAACCACCACAATGGAGTTGAAATGAAATGAACAAGATGTGCTTTAACTACAGACTGTCAGCTTTAATTTCAGGGTATTTACATCCAAATCAGCTGAATGGTGTAGGAATTACAACAGTTTGCATATGTTCCTCCCACTTGTTAAGGAACCAAAAGTAATGGGATAATTGGCTTCTCAGCTGTTTCATCGTCAGGTGTGTGTTATTCCCTCATTATCCCAATTACAATGAGCAGATAAAGGTCCAGAGTTCATTTTAAGTGTGCTATTTGCATTTTGGAATCTGTTGCTGTCAACTCTCAAGATGAGATCCAAAGAGCTGTCACTATCAGTGAAGCAAGCCATCATTAGGCTGAAAAAAACAAAACAAACCCATCAGAGAGATAGCAAAAACATTAGGCGTGGCCAAAACAACTGTTTGGAACATTCTTAAAAAGAAGGAATGCACCGGTAAGCTCAGCAACACAAAAAGACCCGGAAGACCGTGGAAAACAACTGTGGTGGATGACCAAAAAATTATTTTCCTTGTGAAGAAAACACCCTTCACAACAGTTGGCCAGATCAAGAACACTCTCCAGGAGGTAGGTGTATGTGTGTCAAAGTCAACATCAAGAGAAGACTTCACCAGAGTGAATACAAAGGGTTCACCACAAGATGTAAACCATTGGTGAGCCTCAAAAACAGGAAGGCCAGATTAGAGTTTGCCAAACGACATCTTAAAAAGCCTTAACATTTCTGAACAACATCCTATGGACAGATGAGACCAAGATCAACTTGTACCAGAGTGATAGGAAGAGAAGAGTATGGAGAAGGAAAGGAACTGCTCATGATCCTAAGCATACCACCTCATCAGTGAAGCATGGTGGTGGTAGTGTCATGGCATGGGCATGTATGGCTGCCAATGGAACTGGTTCTCTTGTATTTATTAATGATGTGACTGCTGACAAAAGCAGCAGGATGAATTCTGAAGTGTTTCGGGCAATATTATCTGCTCATATTCAGCCAAATGCTTCAGAACTCATTGGACAGCGCTTCACAGTGCAGATGGACAATGCCTCAAAGCATACTGCAAAAGCAACCAAAGAGTTTTTAAGGGAAAGAAGTGGAATGTTATGCAATGGCCAAGTCAATCACCTGACCTGAATCCGATTGAGCATGCATTTCACTTGCTGAAGACAAAACTGAAAGGAAAATGCCCAAAGAACAAGCAGGAACTGAAGACAGTTGCAGTAGAGGCCTAGCAGAGCATTACCAGGGATGAAACCCAGTGTCTGGTGATGTCTATGCGTTCCAGACTTCAGGCTGTAACTGACTGCAAAAGATTTGCAACCAAGTATTAAAAAGGGAAAGTTTGATGTATAGTTATTATTCCGTCCCATTACTTTTAGTTCCTTAACAAGTGGAATGCACATATGCAAACTGTCATTTCTACACCGTTCACCTGATTTGGGTGTAAATACCCTCACATTAAAGTTGACAGTCTGCAGTTAAAGCACATCTTGTTCGTTTCATTTCAAGTCCATTGTGGTGGTGTATAGAGCCAAAAATTTTAGAATTGTGTCGATGTCCCAATATTTATGGACCTGACTGTATATGTTTCAAAAGGATTGTACAAGTGTGTGCCAGCTAATAAAGGTTTGTCTCATCAATCCATGGTTATTGGAAAGTAGATCGCTCTTTCGGGGATGCATTGGGCAGCCTTGCAAAAAGAAAGCAGCGCAGAAAATCAGATAATAGGGCAAATAAGGAAGAAAACTATTAACAGACTTCTAAAAATCAGATGAAAATGAACCTGATTTATTCACCCATGCTAGTAAGTGGCATTGGTTATAACTGTATTGTACATGTTGCTTAAATACGTGTAACAAGGTAGTATCACTGACAAGCAACAACAGGCTGTGGCACGGTATCATTTAGTAAATTTAGTTCTGTTTTGCTCTCTGTTTATGGGCTCATACAGCAAGAGTTGTAAGACAATTTAGAAGGTGTACCTTACCTTCCATGCCTGGCAGCGTTATGGAGTCCAGATGTAATTTAGATTTTAGCTGCTGAGCTGTAGGAAGGGGAAACTGTGCAGCAATCACCATGGTAAAAAATATCTGTCTGAATTTGAACCTAAATCACAAGAAATGACTACAGAGGGACAGATTTGATTCAAGTAAATCTGTATCCAGGGGCTCATACTAAGAGATAAATGTCCCTCAACCAAACTATAGAGTGAGAAGAGAAGAAAAGACTATGTTACAGATTACCAAAACAAGAGGAACAGTACATAGATGACCTGTTCTTGCCTTTTCAGATTCAGGATTGATCAAAAATTACACTGTAAAAATAAGCTCCTGAGACATACACAGTATTCATGAAGCTGTCATAGTAGTGCCAAATATACTGTATATACATGGACTGTGTCTGGGATTGCCACTTAAATGAATGGCCAGTTAAATCCATACAGCGATACATAACCTTTTTTTTCTTTTTCTCATTGTTGATTATTTTTAGTTCTACTGCCTAAAAAGCAGTAGTTTTTGTCTAGTGAAATACCGACAGTAATGCCAGAAACAGGCCGTAGTTCCATAATAGTCAATGGGATCCAGCAGGGAAAGGTAGTATCTGGGTATGCCAGATATGATGAATGAAAATTTTAACACCAGTGTAAAACTAGCCTAACAGAAAACCTGATTTAAATAATATGATGCATTGCCTTTAATACCAATCTCAGCCTTAGCTCACAAGTGACAATGTTTCTGAAAAAAAAGCAGATCCTTTTTTCTAATTTCACACAACCTCTTTAAATCTTAAAAATGTGTCTAATTTCTTTTGCTTCAATATGCTTTCAGATTAACCCCTTAAGGACCCATGACGTACATGTAAGTCATTTCTTTCCGGGACTTAAAGACCCGTAACATACATGTACTTCCTGGGGATCGGGTGGGTGCACGAGCTGCGCCCACCCAATCCGCAGCAGGGGTCCAGCAGTCACTGATAGCCGGACCCCTGCTGCATGCATCGGCATCGGTAAAATTACCGATACCAACGCATTAATCCTTCATGTTCCGCGGTAGCTACCGCGGCACGTGCGATGACGGGCGGGGATTGGAGCTGCCATCAAGTCCCCGTGCTGCTGTGACGGGGACCCGATGGCATGGAACGCAGCGCATTGCCTTCCTTAGGCATCGTGGCTGCCTTCTGGTGGAGAGCCTGTGAGATCCAGCCCCCTGTATCTCACAGGCAGGAAGCTGTATGAGTAATACACACTGTATTACACAAACAGACAATGCATTTCAATACAGAAGTATTGAAATGCATTGTAATGGGGATCAGACCCCCAAAAGCTGAAGTCCCAAAGTGGGAAAAAAAAAATAAAGTGAAAAAAAAAGTTTAAAAAATAAAGTTTTCCCCCCAAAAATTTTTAAGATTCAAGTAAAAAAAACAACATAATTTTCCCCAAATAAAGTTAAAAAAAATAGGGAAAAAATAGGTAAAAAAATAAAAGTAGACATTTTAGGTATTGCCGCATCCGTATCAACCGGCTCTATAAAAATATCACCTAACCCCTCAGATGAACACTGTAAAGAAAAAAAAAACTGTGCTAAATAAACAATTTTTTTGTCACCTTACATCACTAAAAGTACAACACCAAGCGATCAAAAAGGCGTATGCCCACCAAAATAGTACCAATCTAACCGTCACCTCATCCTGCAAAAAATGAGCCCATACCTAAGACAATCGCCCCAAAAAAAAAAAAACTATGGCTCATAATATTGAGACACTAAAACAGTTTTTTTTTTGTTTTAAAAATGCTGTAATTGTGTAAAACTTAAGTAAATAAAAAAAGTATACATATTAGGTATCACTGCATCCAGAAGAACCTGTTCTATAAAAATATTACATGACCTAACCCCTCAGATGAACGACATAAAAAAAAATGTAAAAAAAGCAATTTTTTGTCACCTTACATCATAAAAAGTGTAATAGCAAGCGATCAAAAAGTCATATGCACCCAAAATAGTGCCAATAAAACCGTCATCTCATCCCGCAAAAATGGTACCCTAACTAAGATAATCTCCCAAAAACTGAAAAAACTATGGCTCTCAGAATATGGAGACACTAAAACATGATTTATTTATTTTTGTTTCAAAAATGATATTATTGTGTAAAACTTAAATAAATAAAAAAGTATACATATTAGGTATTGCCACGTCTGTAATGATCTAACCTGTCAGATGAATGTTGTAAATAACAAAAAATAAAAACAGTGCCAAAACAGCTATTTCTTGTTACCTTGCCTCACAAAAAGTGTAATATTGAGCAACCAAAAATCATATGCACCCTAAAATAGTACCAACAAAACGACAACCTTATCCTGTAGTTTCCACTCTAGGCGTGCATCAGGGGGGCTTCAAAAGGGACATGGTGTAAAAAAAAACAGTCCAGGAAAATCTGCCTTCCAAAAACCATATGGCGTTCCTTTCCTTCTGCGCAATGCCATGTGCCCGTACAGCAGTTTACGACCACATATGGGGTGTTTCTGTAAACTACAGAATCAGGGCCATAAATATTGAGTTTAGTTTGCCTGTTAACCCTTGATTTGCAACTGGAGAAAAAATGGATTAAAATGGAAAATCTGCCCAAAAAGTGAAATTCTGAAATGTTATCTTTATTTTCCATTAATTCTTGTGGAACACCTAAAAGGTTAGCAAAGTTTGCAAAATCTGTTTTATATACCTTAAGGGGTTTAGTTTCTAAAATGGGGTCATTTTTGGGTGGTTTCTATTATGTAAACCTCACAAAGTGGCTTCAGACCTGATCTGGTCCTGAAAAAGTGGGTTTTAGAAATTTTCTGAAAAATTTCAAGATTTGCTTCTAAACTTCTAAGCCTTCTAACGTCCCCAAAAAATAAAATGGCATTCACAAAATGATCCAAACATTAAGTAGATATATGGGGAATGTAAAGTAATAACTATTTTGGGAGGCATAACTATCTATTCTAAAAGTAGAGAAATTGAAATTTGGAAATTTACAAATTTTTCAAAATTTTTGGTAGATTTTGATTTTTTTTATAAATAAAAATTATTATTTTTTACTTAATTTTACCACTGTCATGAAGTACAATCCATGACGAAAAAACTATCTCAGAATAGCCTGGATAAGTAAAATAATTTTAAAGTTATCACCACAAACTGACACAGTGTCAGATTTGCAAAAAATGGCCTGGTCCTGAAGGTGAAAAATGGCAGGGTCCTGAAGGGGTTAATGCTGTTTTTAAGTAAATATTAGGGTTGATACAGTGTTTACAATAATTGTATATATGTATTAAACCTGAATTATAAGGAATAAATGTAGTCACTAAAATGAGAAGAATGAAGCCATAGTGGTATCTTATATTTATTATAGAATGTCCATGGTCTATTATGTTTGCAACAAAATACCTTATTTTAACCAATAATATACAAATGCTCATATGTATATGAGGGTCATTTATGAAAATTATTGCTCAAAACAAAACTGCATTTGTCTATAGCATCGAATCAGGTCAGCTGACTTACAAAATGTACATTAAGATGGTCTGATTAGTTTCTATGTTGGACTGCACCTTTTTTTGCCTGCACTTATTCTCTCCTCATTTGAGGTCTTTCACCAGCTTCCACCTTTACTGTACTGACTGTCCGAACAGCTTCCAAGTGGTATCAATGGCTTTCAACATCAGCTATGAAACTTTGTGTATGTTGAAAAATAACAAGAATAGTGAGTTATACAGTGCTTTTAATTTGATAAAGAAATGCACTTCACATCTAGCACAAATGCTAGCATACATGTAATCTGAATGGTCCCAACAACCATTCTTCTTCTGCCCTTAACTTCATGCTGTTTTCTTGTAGTACGTTAGTGCTGTCAACTCAAATAACCCAGAAAGCAATATGCGTGCAAGAACTTAAGCATATGTTTGAAATGTCAAGGGAACTCTAGGTTAAAGAAAAAAAAAAAAAAGAAAGATAAAAATTATATCTATAGACATTCTTATTTCTAAGAAAGGAGAATATGTATGTGGAAAAATGTAAGGATTATTGCTTCAGGAGAAAATGGTTGTCTATTGTAAAGTGAAAAGATACATTTTATTGTATAGGTTCCATGTCAATTCTTTATGGTTTTCAAAGATCTCTGCTTACAATCATATATTTCCAGGGGTTAAAACTGTCTTGCTCTTGTGATAGACAATATTCAGTGACTTCATAATACCTCTTTAAGATTAATTTGCCAGTTACATTGCTGACATAACAATGTGCCCACATTAAAGGCATAAAACAGCACAAAAAAGTAATATTTGTATAAATATCAATTTTAGTGATTAATGGGCTATTTTAATTTCATACATTTATGGCACATTCAGAGGATATGCCATGCAGGTTCCACTTCGATGGCAGTTATGGAAACAGCATGAGTTTGTTTACCTTTTTCATAATTCCTATCACCTCTTGCAGCCTGGATGTGGCCACCAATTAGATGGGTTAACACACAGGTGTCTCTGTTCTAATATAGGTGTGGATCTGAGGCAATGTACCAGGCAAGACAATGGAAATGAAATATAATTACTTCTTATGTAAGGCTTCTTTCACAATGGCGTTAAGATTGAACGGCAGGCTGGTCCAGCATGGGAACAGCCTGCCAGATCCATACTAAGGTTTGCACACTATAATGGGGGCGGGTGGGAGATGCGGCCACTGCATGGCAAACATGCCGAGAGGAGGCTGGGCAAAAACTGCAGAATGCAGAAAAATGTGTTTAAACCTCTTTAAACATGTTTTAACCCCTTCACGACTGCCATACAGCTATATATGTGCTATCTGCACACGTCCCGTGCAGATTGCACATACAATTTTTAGAAAAAGCAATGGAAAAGTAATATGTACCCAAAAGTAGTACCATTAAAAACTATAGCCCATCCCTCCACTCAGTTCAGTCAACAACAAAATAAATTAAAAAATATGGCCCTTAAAATCTATTTCAGCAAATTCCATGTTAGAAAATGCAGATGCCGCTCCTTTCGTTTTGAATTCTGCTGCCTGCCCATACAGCAGTTTACGACCATATATGGGGTGTTGCCATATTTAGGAGAAAATGGGTAACAAATTATGGGGTGCATTTTTTCCTGTTATATTTTTCATTTTCACAGTCAAGTGTTTCTAAATATTATGAAACACTTGTGAGGTCAAAGTGGTCAGTAAACCCCTCAATGAGTTATTTGAGAGATGTAGTTTATGAAAGAAGTGATTATGAAAGAATGGGTTGCTATCAGTCAGGAATTGGCCCAGAAGTTGATTGAGAGCATGCTCAGTCGAATTGCAGAGGTCCTGAAAAAGAAGGGCCAACACTGCAAATACTGACTCTTTGCATAAATGTCATGTGATTGTTGATAAAAGCCTTTGAAACGTATGAAGTGCGTGTAATTATATTTCACTACATCACAGAAACAACTGAAAAAAAAGATCTAAAAGCAGTTTAGCAGCAAACTTTGTGAAAACTAATATTTTTGTCATTCTCAAAACTTTTGGCCGCGACTGTAGAGCAGTGGTATATCACACCCAAAAGTTGGTGAATTTCACCCAAAATTTTAACAGACAAATTAGTAAAATGACATAAAATAAAATACGTACAAAAAACAAACAAAAAAAAAATAGATTTATGAGGTGGAGGTCCATATGAAGTAGAAGTTTAAGGAGGCGGTGGAAATAGCGGTGTAGGTGGAAGCAGAGGTGGAGGAGGACGAGGTAGCCAACACTGTTTATTTATTTTTGTTTGTTTTTTTATTTATTTATTTTTTTAATTAGTGTAAATTCCAAAAGACTGAAAAATATCAAAAATACAACAATGAGCAATTGCGCTGTAGTATAACAATGGCTGGGTAAGGCCGGTATACATGTCTATTCTGCACAAGGTACGGACAAGTCCTGTAGGATCCATGCCTGGTTCATTTTAATGATTGTGGACAGGCAGCTGAGCTTGTCTGTGATAACGCCCTCTGCCGTGCTAAACACACGTTCAGATAATACACTTGCTGCAGGGCAGGCCAGCACCTCCAGGCAAGCTCAGGCCATGTGACCCAATTTGGAGACCCGGAAGTTGAAGGGGGCAGACCCGTCATTCTTTACGTGTAGGCTGTGCACACATACTGCTCCACCATTTTGCTAAAATGCTGCCTCCTGCTAAGATGTTCCATATCAGCTGGTGGTGCTGGTTGTTGTGGCGTGCTGACAAAATTTTCCACATTTCGGCCTTGCTAACCCTGCCTTCTGAGGTGCTGGCGGTGCCCCAGCTGCGTTGGCGACCTCTTCCTCCTCTTCTGCCTTCACCTTGTGCTTCCACTGTGCCACTGCTGTCAGGTGGGAATGACACCAGCAGCGCAACTCCCAGCGTGTGCTTGTACTTGCACATCTTACGATCACGCTCGAGGAGGCACAGGGGGCCTCCAGGAGGCCCCGTTCTTGTAATGGGGATCCAGCAACGTGGCCACCCAGTAATCAGCACAAGTTAGAATGTGGGCAACTCGGCGGTCGTTGCGGAGACACTGCAGCATGTAATTGCTCACGTGTGCCAGGCTGCCCAGAGGCAACGAAAAGCTGTCCTCTGTGGGAGGTGTATCGTCTGTGTCCTCTGTATTTCCCCAGCCACGCACCAGTGATGGCCATGAGCTTGTCTGGGTGCCACCCTGCTGTGAACATGGTTCCTCCTCCTCCATCTCCTCCTCTTCATCCTCCACCTCATCATCCTCTAGAACTGTGCCCTGGCTTGACAATTGTGTACCTGGCGTTTGTGGGTGCAGGAACCCTCCCTCGGAGCCACTTTTGAATGACTGGCCAGAAACCCTATGAAATGATCCCTCTTCCTCTTCCTCCTCCTGTGCCACATCATCGCCAGCTCCTTTTTTTCAAGGATAGTAACGCTGAGTACGGCGTTATCGGCACTGGCCATGTTGGTGGAGTACTCGAAACAGTGCAACAAGGAACACAGGTCTTGCATGGAGGCCCAGTCATTGGTGGTGAAGTGGTGCTGTTCCGCAGAGCGACTCACCCGTGCGTTCTGCAGCTGAAACTCCACTATCGCCTGCTGCTGCTCGCACAGTCTGGCCAGCATGTGCAAGGTGGAGTTCCACCTTGTGGGCACATCGCATATGAGGCGGTGAGCGGGTAGGCTGAAGTTACACTGCAGCGCTGACAGGCGAGCAGCAGCAGGATGAGAATGCCGAAAGCGTGCACACACGGCCTGCACTTTATGCAGCAGCTCTGACATATCAGGGTAATTTTTTATGAATCTCTGCACCACCAAATTCAGCACATGCGCCAGGCAAGGGATGTGCATCAAACCGGCTAGTCCCAGAGCTGTTACAAGATTTCACCCTTTATCGCACACCACCAGGCTGGGCATGAAGCTCACTAGCACCAACCACTCATCGGTCTGTTGTTCAAGGCCCATCTACAGCTCCTGCCCGGTGTGGGGTTTGTCCCCCAAACAGATACGTTTTAAAACTGCCTGCTGTCGTTTACCACTGGCTGTGCTGAAGTTGGTGGTGAAGGTGTTACGCTGACTGGATGAGGAGCCGGTAGAGGATAAGGAAGCAAAGTAGGCAGAGGAAGCAACAGGAGGAAAACTGAAGTGCCCTGCAATCCTCGGTGGTGGAAGGACATGCAGCAAACTGCTATCCGCCTCAGGCCCAACTGCCACTGCATTTACCCAGTGTGCTGTTATGGAGATATAACGTCCCTGACCGTGCTTACTGGTCCACATATCCGTAGTGAGGTGCACCTTTCCACAGATGGCGTTGCGCAGTGCACACCTGATTTTGTCCCCCACTTGGTTGTGCAGTGAAGAGATGGCACGCCTGGAAAAGTAGTGGCAGCTGGGCACGACGTACTGTGGGAAAGCCACCGCCATAAGGCTTTTAAAACTCTGTCTCCACCAGACGGAATGGCAGCATTTCAAAGGCCAGTCATTTTGAAATGCTGGCCTCCAGGGCCAGGGATCGCGGGTGGGTAGGGGTGTACTTCCTCTTCTGCTCCAGTGTTTGGGAGATGGAGAGCTCAATGCTTTTGTGGGACATTGTGGAGATGTTCGGTGACCCAGATGGTGGTGTTGCTGGCAGATCCACTGTTTGCGGGGTGCAGGTGGCACTGCACCTCCAGAGGTGGATGAAGAGGCTGAGACTGCCACAGAAGAAGCAGGAGGAGCAATAGACCTTTCTTGGTTTTTTAGGTGTCTACTCCACTGCAGCTCGTGCTTTGCACTCAGATGCCTGGTCATGCAGGTTGTGCTCAGGTTTAGAACGTTTATGCCTCGCTTCAGGCTCTGATTGCACAGTGCACAAACCACTCGTGTCTTGTCGTCAGCACATTTTCTGAAGAACTGCCACACCAGGGAACTCCTTGGAGCTGGCTTTGGTGTGCTTGTTCCTTTGCTGCGGTGGGCAGTAACAGGCGTACTGTCTAGGGGACGGCTGCTCCGCTTTTGCACCCTGCTCTCTCTTCTGCTGTGCTGGTTGCTCTGTGCGACCACCGTCTTTTCCTCCGAACTACACAGGTCACTCACATGACCTTGATTCCATGTGGGGTCGAGGACCTCATCGTCCTCCACATCATCTTCCACCCAGTCTTCACCCCTGCCCTCCTTGTCGGTTTGCACACTTTCGAAAGCCCCAGCAGTTGCACCTATGTTTCGTCATCATCCGAGACGTGCTGCGATGATCCCCCCATGTACTCATCTTGAAACATAAGTGGTTGGGCATCGGTGCACTCAATCTCTTCCACTTCTGGGGCAGGGCTAGGTGGATAGACCTGGGAAACCCTGCTAACAGAGTCATCAAAAATCAGAAGAGACTGCTGCATGCCTTGGGGCTCAGACTGCTTGGCTGATTTGCAAGGGGGTGAGGTGAAAGACTGTTGGACATCGGCTGCAGGTGCCAACTCTGATCTTTCAGCAGGAGACTGGGTGGGAACTGGAGGCCCTGTCAGCAACCCAATCTTCTATCGCCTGTACTTGTTCTGGCCTCACCATTCGTAGAGCCACATTAGGCCCGACCAAATTCCGCTGAAAGTTCTGTCGCCTACTCGCACCTGAGGAAGGTGTTTCACTTGTAGCTGGCACAGATTGACCACGTCCTCTCCCTGCAACAGGAGCTCCACCAGCAGCTCCACGACCGGGGCCACGTCCCTTATTTGACGCTCTCTTCAGATTTCTCAATTTTAGGATCTTGCCCAAAATGGGTGTTTTTTTTATAACAGAATAGAACAACAGTATCCAACGCGTGCATCTCACAATGACAGATGCAGCAAAGGCTGCAAAACTACGTTTTTTGCCCTAAATAGGTGTTTTTTTAATAGAAGAATAGAACAACAGTTTCTAAAGGGTGTATCTCACAATGACATATGCAGCAAAGGCTGCAAAATTTTGTCTTATTTGTTAATTCGTGCGTTGCATTTATGTTCTAAAGCATTTTTGGGTTTGTATTAATAAGAAAAAAAAGCTTATTAGCCGTTGTGTGGTGAAGTGCAAAAATGACAGCCCTTTTTGTTGTGTATTAGTGGCAAAAGTAATATATATTTGCCGTTCAGCAATGCAGTTATATGTTCTAAAGCCTTCTGTGGCTTGTATAAGTGGAAAAAATAAGGGCCTATTTGCTGTGTATTAGTGGCAAAAGTAAAATATACCGCATTTGCTTTTTAGCGGTGCAGTTATATGTTCTAAAGCCCTTTTGTGGAGTGTATAAGTGGAAAAAAGTAATATAGATTTGCCGTTCAGCGGTGCAGTTATATGTTCTCAAGCAGGCATCCTCAAACTGCGGCCCTCCAGCTGTTGCAAAACTACAACTCCCAGCATGCCCGAACAGCCTACAGGTATCAGCCTACAGCAGGGCATTGTGGGAGTTGTAGTTTTACAACAGCTGGAGGGCCACAGTTTGAGGATGCCTGTTCTAAAGTCCTCTGTGGCGAGTTGAAGAAAATGAGGCCCTATTTGCTGTTCAGCGGTGCTGTTATATGTTCTAAAGCCCTTTTTGGTGTGTAATAGTGGCAAAATAAAAATATATTTGCCGTTCAGTGGTGCAGTTATATGTTCTAAAGTCTTTTGTGGAGTGTATAATTAGATAAATGAAAAATATATTTGCCGTTCAGCGGTGCAGTTATATGTTCTAAAGCCCTTTTTTGCGTGTATTAGTGGCACAAAAAAGTATTTGCCTTTGTGTGGTGAAGTGAGAAAATTACAGCCCTTTTTGTCATGTATTAGTGGGAAAAAATGGCTTATAATCTGTTGTGTGGTGAAGTGAGAAAATTGCAGACTTTTTTGTGGTGTTTTCATTTCCTTTTTAATTATTTATCTGATCTAACAGTATGTCAGACAGAGAAGTGCCAGGCCCTGCACAAGGGAGTGGCAGAGGCCTAAATGTTTATGGCGCAGGTACATATCGCAGCAGAGTAAGGGAGCGTGGCAGCAGGAGTCGCAGCGAGAGGCCTGAGCTCCCAGTGTCATCTAGCAGTTGTGTCTTGACCAGCAACCCAGCGGTTCTTGAATGGTTGACTTTGTCATCTCTGTTTTTGATCTACTCCTGTTTTTTTTGGCATTAGCAATACTGATGGATTACTAATCAAATGAAAATCAATTTTTTGGGGTTATTGTTCTGACGGATCAGAAGAAGGGCAAAATAATCAGTGACGTCAACACAAACTTACTGCTGACACCCTCTCTCCACTCTGTCGGGGGGCTCTACCTGTATAAGAATTTAATAGAACAGGTTCTGTAGACATCTATGCCGACTCAGCTGACGACTGTGTAAAAGGAGTGCGCTTCTTGTTGTTGCTAACATTGACCTCTAAGGCTGAGTTGAAACATGAGTTAATTGGTCAGTTTTGGCCCCGTAACTGCCCAAATTATTAAAGTGTGACGCCTGTCATCTGCATGTCATACTGACTCACAGTATTATTTCACTACCACAGCAGACTCCCTATGCATGTTACTGCAAGTCGTAGTGTTCTACACCACTATAAAGGCTCTCTTCAGCCAGGAAATAGATGTTTTTTAACATGAATTGCCACAAATAAATTAATAGCAAACCACATTTTTTCCAAAAATTTGGCGAACGGCCAGATCGTATTTTCAATAAATTCGCTCATCTCTAATTACCACAAAGTGTGCGGAGATTCTGTGTCGTGGCAAATCAAATTTTTCCAGAAATTTGGATTGAAGTCAATTTGTTTTACTTTGATTCACTCAACACTATCCATTATGACTGCCTTAATTTACCTCACAAGAGTTTGCAAAAGCTGGAATGCAAAAGTGGTCCGGGGCAGATAACTATGAAACCACTGAAATAATAATCATTTTCACAGAACTGATAATTGTGCAGCTGATTTGTCATGCGCTAGATAACACCCCCGCCCCCCAACAAAACAAAAAGAATATTAAACCACACAGATTTAGAAAAAATAAATAAATAGAAAGAATTATCATTTTAAAACCCACTAGATTCTAGATTACAGGTACTGTGTCATTTAGTTCTGAAAGAATACGAAAAAGATTTAGTCTCTCTATATAAGTATTAAACTGGGATTTAGAGCATTGTCTGTTTCAACCCAGTTTCAGTACAGTAGCTGAGATACATCTGCTGTACAGTTGTTAAAGATTAAATGAATTGCATGACATGGGGTCAATCATTTTAATAATTCTGCTGTGAAATAATGGAAAGAGAAGACAGAGCAGAAAGAAAAACAAGTTAGCTCCTCTCTGCTTTTCTATGATATAATACCATGTTTCTACATGTAGAATGCAGAATAAGGTGTAAAACGCAAAAAGCTACACACTTTGTAAACCAAGGATGAAAGGTTTCTTAATATCTCATGCCAATGAATAAAATCTCTGTAACAAGATGAAAGGGATAATATGTCACTCTTGAGATCATTCTGGGGTCAATCATACATTTATGTAAAGTCTGGATAATGAAATGATACTCTAAAATAGAATGGGACAAATCATAAGATTGGTGTATGGCCTATATAAGTTTGTGCATGCATGAGCTGGATATGTCAGTAGAAGAAGAATTAAAGTGAAATCCCTACATTTAAATCATTTACATGGGCGGTTATATAGATTGATAGTAACAAGAAGGTTACAATGTCAATGGATATTCACCATCCTTTTAAATCATCAATTCTGTTGGTTATGTGATATGTAATGTATTTAAAATATTTCAAGCATTGTGTGTATGCATGCCTTGGTTATGTTTGTGCTGATTGAAAATAAGCACATACAGTATGCACCTATACAAGCAAATTCCAATAACTGCTGTAAGAAGGTAGAAGAAATCTTTGTGGATGATAGGTATGTGTCACCGAGGTTCCTGGCATCGGTGGAGTAAGAGCCGGTTTTTAAGTGTCAGCTGCAGTTGCTGTTTGACACCTTGGTACTTAGCATGGCTGTAATAGCTAATCCGGGATGGCTCTTACTGAGAGTAGTCAAAGTGCTGGGTGGGTGACTACTCCCCACGTTCCAAACCGGGTTTTTCAATGCATAAAACCCTCCAGCACTGCCAGGTGGGGAGGATTACCTCCGTCTGACAGTGGAGCTCAGGAGGTCTGTGTGCTGGGATATGAGGCCTGTGCTGGGCTGTAGAGCGGAGACCCGTGTGTCAGGGGAACAGCAACTGCTGCTGACACATAAAAACTGGCTCTTACTCCACCGAGGCCAGGAACCTCGGTGACACATACCTATCTTCCACGATGATTCCTTGTACCTTCTTACACTGCCCTTGCAGAGCATAGCTCATGCTCAGTTTATTGACAATGGGTTACGTTATTAACAACTTCCAGACCAGGGCATTTATCCCTGGTCCTGACCAAGCCTAAGGGCTTGTTCACACGACCATTGCCCCTCCGTTGCCGTATTGCGGCCACTTGAATGGGTCCGCAAATCCAGAGATGTGGTGCAGAATGGAACAGAACTACGGAATGAAAGCCTACGGAAGCACTACAAAGTGCTTCCGTGGGTTCCATTCTGTGCTTCCACACGGCAAAAAGATAGAACTTGCTCTATCTTTTTGCGGAACGGACGGATTGCGGACCCCATTCAAGTGAATGGGGTTGCGAGCTGCATGCAGCAGCCTTATGGCCGATGCTCGTACATTGCAAACCACAATTTGCAGTCCACAGCACGGGCACGGAGGGGCAACGGTTGTGTGAACAAGCCCTCATTTTGTGAATCTGACATGTGGCATTTTATTTGGTAATAACTTTGGATAGCTTTTACTTATCCAAGCCATATTCTCATGACGCATTGTACTTCATGTTAGTGGTGAATTTGAGTCAATGTGTTTCACCTTTATTCATTAAACAATCAATCCAAAATTTACCGAATGTTTGTAAGAGTTTACTATTTTCCAAATTTTCCCTCTGCTATTAAGACAGATAGTGATACCTCATAAAACAATTATTAAAATTAATCATATCTCTACTTTATGTATGGCATCATTTTGGTAATGTCATTTTAATTTTTAGGTCATTAGAAGGCTTAAAATTTTAGAAGCAATTTTAAAAAAATTTAAGAAAATTTCCAAAATCTACATTTTTTTAAAGGAACCCTTAGGTGTTCTGCAAGAATTAAAGCAAATTTTAAAATTTTCCATTTTAATCCATTTTCTTCCTGTAACACAACAAGGGTTAACAGCAAAGCATATCAATATTTATTATCCTGATTCTGCAGTTTACAAAAATACCCAATATGTAGTCTTAAACTGCTGTTTGGCACACAACAGAGATCATAAGGCAAGGAGCTCCAAGCAAGACGGCCACAGAGGCTTCTTCGCACTCAAATAGATAAAGTAAATACAATTTTATATTAATCTCAGATGCCGTGATCAGTGATGAACACAGCATCTGAGAGGTTCAATGATGGGGGGGGGGGGAGGTTTGGCTTAATAGCCATTCCCCATAATTGCGCCCGCTACATACAAAGAAATGTGGCCATAACAAAGTAATTCGTCACCAAGCTAATTTTTTTTGTAAAATGTGTTTAAGCAGCAAAATCCAATTTTTAAGAACTTCACTCATCTATACTGATAATGATGTAATTAAATGATTTTTCTAGGACTGGCCTTTTTTCATTTATTCCCTCCTCCCCCCCAAAGGACCACTTAAGGGAAACATAGTTAACAACTCTCCATCGCTCGGTTCCCACTCTGTTGGTTCCCGAGTCATCTTCATTGCATATTTACTTTCAGCATGGACAAGGTTATATGCACCACTGCAGCCTATGACTGGCATCATCAGTGATTTTTCCCTACATGGGGTCACATCACTGCCGAGGTTAGTCTTTGACTATAGCAGTGCACGTGACCTTATCCATGCTGGAATTTTACATGCAGAGATTGAAGCACAATAGGGGGAAGGTAAATATAGTTCTCTTTTTAGGTCCAGTGGAAAGGGGGGTTATTTAAAAAAATAAATGAAAACTGAAATAACCCTTTAAAGGCAAGGACCCTGTTGATCTTTATAAATAAAAGTTAGTCCATGTACACAAAATATGTTAACATGAAAAACCAAACTGATGGGAGTTTAGACAAATATAACAGATACAAATATGGTGTCAAAATATAAATGTGACTGAAGTAAAACATATAAAAATGGGAATGACAAGTTTTAAATGGGAAATTAAATGAAAACATAAAACAAATACCAAGTAAATGACTAGGGACAAACGACCCACACATTTTGCTGATGAGTCCAACTTTAAAAAGGACATCATTCCAATAATTTGATACATACTGTAGGTGTTAACTGAACTATCATTTCTAAGTATAAAATGTGCAAAAATGTAATATCTTCTTACATTTGGAAACCAACAGCAAACAGGAGCTGTGTTTACTACAGCGATGTTTTATGACCATTCATTTGCATGTGATGAATCATTGATGAATTTCTCATACTTTGAAGTGGTTGTAAAACCCTCCAGTAGGCTGTCTGTTGTAATGAATTGGCTGTGTTGATCGTTTGCATATTTGGTCTGTAGTGACAAAGACAACGGCCTGCAATCTCTTTTTTATTATACTAAGAATAGTAAATTGTCAAGGGATCAACTCATTATAATACACTAAAAAGTCTTCTAAATAAGGCATTGTCATTCCATTTTTCTTTAAAGAAAAAAATTTATGCAGATATGGGAGAGGATTTATTACCACTAGCACTGTGACTTCAAGCATTAAAATTATATATGAACTAACCTAAAAAATGGTAGTTCTCCTGATATAACATAAATAATATAAGACTTCAAGTGTGCTGCATTATTAAGAAGGAGTCTCAGTATGCTGAGCATGAAGCCTGCCATTTGAGAAGTGAATGATTAAAGTATTACTGTTTCTAAAAACATTTAGTGAATGTTTGTATTGAGAACTTCAGATTTAATATCATAGGCTCGACATGGTGAACATGTTTCTACTAATGTTTAAAGGCCATGTACACCTTAGGGGACAACTTTTTTATTATTATTATTGCATTGTTCTCATTTTTAGCCTAAAATCCTTTTTTATTGGTCTTTATTAAAAATGTGTTCAGCCTTCAGTTTCTCTAATAGCAGGATCTGATTTTTCACTTGCTCTCTAACCTTATAAACAATCATTATAGCTCAAGTCTTATTTTATCTGATAAGAATGTGGCTTGAATAAGTGTTTATGACCTGTAATTTAGAGGCAAGGTTTATTACATGACAAAGTGAAAGTAAAAAGTATGATTCACAAAGGAAGACAAAGTTAACCCATTGTGACAGAAAGGCTCAATATTTTTCTTCAACACTAATTGAAGCAATTATTTTAGCCCAAGATGAGTAAAATGCCATCACAACAAAAATATGCCACCATAGGTGTATATAGCCTTTAAGTACTAAAACACAAAGCATTTGGTGCCCAGTTACAATATAACAGCTGCAATTACAAAACTTATACTACTATTTCTCCTGCTACTGCTACAATGGTTACTGAGAAGAAGAAGAAGATTAAGAAGAAAACAAAATAAAAAATAAAAACATTTATGTCCAAAATAAGTGCTCATATACAACACTAGGGCCATATGTATGAAATATGTATTGTAGTGGTCAGAGGTTGTATAACTCCCTAGCTACAAGCCTTTCGTCCTCCATGCACTGTCATACAGGCAGTGTCAGGAGCAATATTTTAAGGCACAATACCATAGTATATATTGGGACAGATTTACTATTGCAGATTTACAGTCTCAGCTTGAGCCACAATTCTGGCACCCATACCTTTACACCATAATTAATATGATTTTTTTTTTCAGACTCTTTTTCCTACAGTGCTTGACAAGGAGGCATGGATTATATGTAACAATTTGGGAATACATTGTTCTACGATTCTGGTGCAAAATTCTGGCATAAAGTAAGCCAACTGATAGTACAGACATAGGTGGTAATGTAAAATAGGCTTTATTCCAGAAAAATGTAGTGATTTTAGCTGATTTGTCAAAAGGATTTGCAACCAATTTATAAAGTGTTAATTTTATTTGTGGGTTGCATCATGCTCAACAGCTTTTATTTACTATAGGGTGCACAGCAGTTTTTTGGCAAAATTTTTTGCCAGATTTATCATTTGAGGGTTTTTTAAAAAGTCACAAGTATACCCCAGTCCCATGGTGAAGTAAAAACTGACAGCACTTTTATAATAAATAATATTATACTGTAGACTGAAAAATTCAAGGTAATTTGCATCACAAATTGAATAATTGCAGTACATCATTTGGTAAATTTGTCACAAAAAATATATATACATTTTGGGTCATTTATTAAGACTGCATATGCCAGTTTTTGGTGCGACTTTTTTTTAATGTCTGAGCAACAAAATATTGCCACACAGACTTTGACACTGGGGAGTGGAGGGGCAGTATGGAAGGGCAGCGGTGGTACATTTACTATCTGTCACGGATGGTGTACAGGAAACAAGACAAAACCATATTAACAATGTCTCTCTGGATCCACAACTAAGGAACAAAGGGAGACCCCTGCAATAGACCTGCCGCTCTCCCTCACTGCTCAGCCTATGCGAACACCCCAAAGGTGGATGGGTGCATATCCACGTTCCTCGGCTATCTATTACCTGAAGACCCTACAATAGTGAGGGGACACGACCACCGGCTCCCTACACTGACACGGAGGGAGTCAGGGTCACCTGGATCCAGAAAAGAGATAATCATAAATACATAAACAGCACTTAACTTGCAGACGACTGAGGACTGGGAACTGGGAACTGGGAACAGCATGCGCACACACTCCAGGAAGTTGTATCAGCCGCACACTACTGCATTATGGGGAGGAATTTAAAGGGCAGCAATCAGTCCGACTGCATGACAGCTGAGATAGACTAACGAGATGAGAAACTAAACCAAAACAAAGAAATTCAAGGAGGAGGATCTGAAAAGCTCCTATGAGCGCTTCTCAGCTGTCTGGCTGTGACACTATCATTTATTCCAGGAAACTGGCATGAATGATGACTAAAATCTAATCCAGTCAGGAACTGGAGTAAATTTGAAAGTAGGCACACAAACTGTCAGCGGATATGCCTAATTTTTGACGAGGTGCATCCTCCATAAAAGCAAAGGGGATGAAAAATGGGTGTTGATAAATAACCCCCATTACCTTTTTAGAATAGACATTCTACTGTTGTGGTACATTTATCATCTAGCATCAGTCACTATGATAAATCTGGCACATCTTTAGACTTTCTAGTCTTAAGTGGTAATAATAGCTGGTTTAAAATTAGGAATCCGAAGTCAGGTTTGGTACCAAGGTACCAGCTAGTAGCAAACCTGACTTCAGATTCCTTATTTGAAGATTCCTAATTTTAAATATTTTTAAAGATGCAGAAATTAAAACCAAATTAATTCACCAAAGTCTTGCGCAACTTCAGGTGAAACAAAGTTTGGCTCCACAGAGCCAATACATTTTAAAGCTGTATGGGGACAGCATTTAAATTAAAGTTTTTGCATAAATCGACTTTGGATTGATGATCCGAAGCTCCATTCGCTCAAGACTACCTGCTAAATTTACACTGCCTAAATATTAAACAGGATTAGTTATTCTTCCCATTTGTGTCAAAATAATCATGTCACTATCATTTTTTTGGTTGGATTCATACACATGAAATGGAAGGCATATAGGGTACAGTAATGGAATACAGTTATAGGAGCACCATATTTTGGATCAGTAAATTTTATGTACTGTAGGTTATACAAAGCTATGGTAAATGCATGTGCGTGATTCCTTATACAATGGAAGAGATGTTTTGGTTCATATGAAACCACATGAAGAAAACACAAGCTGCAATTTCCTAAAAAAAATACATAAAATTGTGCTTCTTCTCTGATAAAAGTCAGATAACTAGGACAGTGCTAACTAAACTGTTGAAACAAAATCTGTGGATAAAGATTGTCATTTTCCTTAATCCTCAGCAGTGGCGTCATCACTCTGTGCCCCCCATGTCCCCCCCCCCCCAACTGAAATGTGCCCCCATTCATTTTAATTCCTGGTGGTCTGCAGGGCCGGACTGGACCGTTCACAGGAGTGTACATTTCTTCTAAACTGTAATCCGTATCCTGACCTGCAGTAACTTTAACTTTAAATCAGCGCTCGGTAACAACTAACAGGCAGTGCGAGCGGCGCGCCTGCTCCTCCCACTAGGCAGCGCAGGCGCGTGACGTCACTGTGAGCGCCGCCCGCACTGCCTGTAGGCTGTAGAATGTTACCAAAGCTAGCTGAGTGTAAGGTACTAGTAGTTAAGCGGCCGCTGATTTAAAGTTAAAGTTACTGCAGGATATGGATTACAGTTTAGAAATGTCAAATGTACACTCCTGTGAGAGGCGGGGAGGGGGATCTGTGGATGACACTGTTATGGATGGGGATCTGTGGATGACACTGTTATAGGGAGGGGGATCTGTGGATGACACTGTCATGGGGTGGATCTGTGGATGACGCATATACCATAGGATGCTATATACGTTATGTGTCATCCACAGATCCCCCCCATAGCAGTGTCATCCTCAGATCCCCTCCATAACATTGTCATTCACAGATCCCCCTCCATAACAGTGTCATCCACCGATCCCCCCATAGCAGTGTCATCCACAGATCCCCCTCCATAACAGTGTCATCCACAGATCCCCCTCCATAACAGTGTAATCCACAGATCCCCCTCCATAACAGTGTCATCCATAGATCCCCCATAACAGTGCCATCCACAGATGCTCCCCATAACAGTGTCATCCACAGATCCCCCATAACAGTGTCATCCACAGATCCAAATAACAGTGTCATTCACAGATCCCCATAACAGTGCCATCCACAGATCCCCCCATATGTGTCATCCACAGATCCCCCCATAGCAGTGTCATCCACAGATCCCCCTCCATAACAGTGTCATCCACAGATCCCCATGAAAGTGTCATCCACAGAACCCCTATAACGGTGCCATTCACAGATCATAATGATCTGATGCTCTCAGCATTACTTAATGCTAGGAGCTTCAGGTACTTATGCACTTGGCCAGCAGCTGCGGGTGCTTTCCTGAATTCAGCTGTATCACTGCCCTCAGTATGGGGAAAGGGCAGTATTTTGTGCTGCACTGTGATATTTGGTTTTGCTAGGGAGGTATTTTGTGCTGCACCATGCTATTGCTGGCCCCACCTACTTCTGTTGGTCCTGCCTACTTGTAATGCCCCGCCTCCTGTCACTTCACCCACCTCCAACTTGGGGCCACTTTTAGGTTTCTTTTCCAGGGCCACTTAAAGTTCCCAGTCCGTGTGTGTGGACACATAATCGTTGCCCGTCCCGCCTGCCCGCCCCCGGCCGCAATGGCTGTGTAGCGGACGCAGGGCAGGGAAACTCACCAGCTGAGCCCTGTGACGTCGGACTGTGCAAAATGTGGTGCGCAGCGTCGGGGTGCCTCCTCCTCAGTCAGTGCCGAGTCGGCCCCCGGAGTCAGCGCCGCCACCGCAAGGCAGTGTGGGAGAAAGAAGTGAAGGCGGGACCGGCTGTCGCACTGCCGATGAGGGGAATAGAAGGAGGCCTAGGCGGGGCTAAGAACTAGAGAGGGAGGGAGAGAAGTGTGAAAGAGCCAGCTACCTGGTAGCCAGAGGCCTATAAGGAGAGGACAGCCAGTGAGTGAGCCAGCCTGCCTCAGTGAGTAATTAACCGCTTGCCGCCACTGTAACGCCGATAGACGTCCGGGCGGCAGCGCTCTCAGGTCTCAGCGACGCCTATTGGCGTCATCTCGTGAGACCCGAGATTTTGCGTGAATGCGCGCACGCATGCGCTCGTGTTCACAGCGGCGCGCAGCTCGGAAGTTAAACTACAGCCTGCCAGCGCTGATCACTGGCAGGCTGTAGATGTTTAAAAAAATTGCATCAAAAAGGTATATTAGACACTGTTTTGTTAACAGCGTCTGATATACCTGCTACCTGGTCCTCTGGTGGTCCCTTTTGCTTGGATCAACCACCAGAGGACACAGGCAGCTCTGTAAGTAGCACCAAGCACCACACTACACTACACCCCCCCTGTCACTTATTAACCCCTTATTAATCCCTGATCACCCCATATAGACTCCCTGATCACCCCCCTGTCACCCCCCTGTCATTGATCACCCCCCTGTAAGGCTCCATTCAGACATCCGTATGTGTTTTGCGGATTTGCGGATCCGCAAAACACGGACACCGGCAATGTGCTTTCCGCATTTTGCGGATCCGCACATTGCCAGAACTATATAGAAAATGCCTTTTCTTGTCCGCAATTGCGGACAAGAATAGGACATGTCCTATTTTTTTGCGGACCGGAAGTGCGGACCTGGAAGTGCAGATCCGCAATTCCGGATCTGAGTGGGACAAAGTCTGTCCCCATAGAAATGAATGGGTCCGCATTTTGCGGAACAGAATTGCGGACGTGTGAATGGGGCCTAAGGGTCCCTTATCACCGCCAGTTAGTTAACTACTTGTTAGGTAGTTAGCACCCACCGCACCGCAGTCACTGATTAGTCGCTGATTAGCGACATCGCTGTCGCTAATCAGCACTAGTACTATATAGTATCTGTAAGTGATCAAGACTGATCGCAATCAGATCTATATCAGTACATTAGGGTCACCTTAGGCTCTTCAAAAAATGCAGTGTTCACCCAATCAGGCCTGATCTTGTGCGCACACTTGCGTTCAGTCCGCCCCACCGCAGCGACAGAATTTTTTTTTCTTGATCACTGCAAAAACACTGTAAAATCGCTGCGGCGCAATAAAGATCACTTTTGAGCTTTTTGGATCTTTATTAGCGATCGCAGCTTTACTTCGCAAGCACTCCTTTTTACTAGGCAGGTGTGCTCTTTTTCCTGGGTAGTCTCAGAGGAATACCCCCTAAATTTAGTTAGCCCAAAATGTCAAAAAAGGGGTATTCCGCTGAAGAGTACTTTTAGGATTTCACAGGGCATTTTTACGCATTTGGATTCCAAACTACTTCTCATGCTTTAGGGCCCCTAAAATGCCAGGGCAGAATAAATACCCCACAAGTGACCCCATTTTGGAAAGAAGACACCCCAAGGTATTCCGTGAGGGGCATGGCGAGTTCATAGAAGATTTTTTTTTTGTCACAAGTTAGCGGAAATTGATTATTTATATTTTTTTTTACAAAGTCTCATATTCCACTAACTCACGGAATACCTTGGGGTGTCTTCTTTCTAAAATGGGGTCACTTGTGGGGTATTTATACTGCCCATTTAGACTTCCCTGGCATTTTAGGGGCCCTAAAGCATGAGAAGTGCCCTGTGAAATCCTAAAAGTACTCATTGGAATTTGGGCCCCTTTGTGCACCTAGGCTGCAAAAAAGTGTCACACATGTGATATCGTTGTACTCAGAAGAAGTAGGGCAATGTGTTTTTGGGTGTATTTTTACATATACCCATACTGTGTGTGAGAAATATCTCTGTAAATGACAACTTTTTCAATTTTTTTTATACAAAGTTGTCATTTACAGAGATATTTCTCACACACAGTATGGGTATATGTAAAAATACACCCCAAAACACATTGCCCTACTTATCCTGAGTACGATGATACCACATGTATGACACTTTTTTGCAGCCTAGGTGCGCAAAGGGGCCCAAATTCCAATGAGTACTTTTAGGATTTCACAGGGCATTTTTACGCATTTGGATTTCAAACTACTTCTCACGCTTTAGGGCCCCTAAAATGGCAGGCAGTATAAATACCCCACAAGTGACCCCATTTTAGAAAGAAGACACCCCAAGGTATTCCGTGAGGGGTATGGTGAGTTCATGTAAAATTGTTTTTTTTGTCACAAGTTAGTGGAATATGAGACTTTGTAATAAAAAAATAATAATAATCAATTTCCGCTAACTTGTGCCAAAAAAAAATCTTCTATGAACTCGCCATGCCCCTCACGGAATACCTTGGGGTGTCTTCTTTCCAAAATGGGTTCACTTGTGGGGTATTTATACTGCCCTGGCATTTTAGGGGCCCTAAAGCGTGAGAAGTAGTTTGGAATCCAAATGCGTAAAAATGCCCAGTGAAATCCTAAAGGTACTCATTGGAATTTGGGCCCCTTTGTGCACCTAGGCTGCAAAAAAGTGTCACACATGTGGTATCGCCGTACTTTGGGGTGTCTACTTTCCGAAATGGTGTCATTTGTGGGGTGTTTACTGTTGGCATTTTGGGCGGGGCTAAATTGTGAGCAACCCTGTAAAGCCTAAAGGTACTCATTGGACTTTCGGCCCCTTTACGCACCTAGACTGCAAAAAAGTGTCATACATGCGGTATCGCCGTACTCAGAAGAAGTAGGGCAATGTGTTTTGGGGTGCATTTTTACATATACCCATACTGTGTGTGAGAAATATCTCTGTAAATGACAACTTTTTTATTTTTTTTATACAAAGTTGTCATTTTACAGAGATATTTCTCTCGCCCAGCATGGGTATATGTAAAAAAAAAACACCCCAAAACACATTGCCCTACTTCTTCTGAGTACGGCGATACCACATGTGTGACACTTTTTTGCAGCCTATTTGCGTAAAGGGGCCGAAAGTCCAATGAGTACCTTTAGGCAAAATGCCAACAGTAAACACACCCCACAAATGACACCATTTCGGAAAGTAGACACCCCAAGGTATTCACTGAGGGGCATAGTGAGTCCGTGGGAGATTATTTTTTTTTTGCCAGAAGTTAGCAGAAATGGAAACTTTATTTTTATTTTTTTTCTCAGAAAGTGTCATTTTCCGCTAGCTTGTGAAAAAAAAATTAAATCATACATAAACTCACCATGCCCCTCCGCGAATACTTTGGGGTGTCTTCTTTCTAAAATTGTGTCATTTGGGGGGTATTTATACTATCCTGGCATTCTAGCACCTCAAGAAACATGACAGGTGCTCAGAAAGTCAGAGCTGCTTCAAAATGCGGAAATTCACATTTTTGTACCATAGTTTGTAAATGCTATAACTTTTGCGCAAACCAATAAATATACACTTATTGGATTTTTTTTGATCAAAGACATGTAGCACAACAAATTCTGACACAAACTTGTATAGAAATGTAATTATATTTGAACAATTTTACCAGAAAAAGTTAAAAATACACTTTTCTTTTGAAAATTGCGGTCTATTTTGATTAATATCAGAAAAACAAAAAATCTCAGCAGCAATCAAATACCACAAAAAGAAATTTGTATTTGTGAGAAGAAAAGGAGGTAAAATTAATTTGGGTGCCAAGTTGCATGACCGAGCAATTAACCGTTAAAGTTGTGAAGTGCCGATTTGTAAAAAAGGGCCTGATTACTAGGGGGGTATAAACCTGTGGTCCTTAAGTGGTTAAGCAGGCAGACAGAGCAGCAGGATCCAGCAGCAGTGAGAGTAAGAAGATCCAGTTAAATGACTTACTATGTCATCAAAACTGTTGCTGGCTCTTGCAGTGCATAGTGCAGCTGGTGGACTGTCATAGTGTGTGGGGAACAGGGTTTAGAGACACTAAAGCTGCTGCCTTTTTCTTTATAGCAGTGGTTCCCAAACTGTGGACTTGTGGAGCTCCAGATATTGCAAAACTACAACTTCCGTTGGCTGTTCAGGCATGCTGGGAGTTGTATTTTTGCAATATCTGGAGCTCCACAGTTTGGAGACCACTGCTCTATAGGCTAAAGCAGCAGATGGGGGTCTGACCACTGGGGCCCCCAACAATCCTGAGAATGGAGACATAATTGTGCCTGGAGTGAATGGTGCGGACTGCACCTGCATGTCCACCACTCCATCCATTCCCTATGCATGTCTACATTCTCAGGGTCGCAGGGGTTCCAGCAGTCAGACTCCCACCTATCTGCTTGTTATCCCCTATACTGTGGATATGTAGAACTTAATGAGATGGGAAAAACCATTTAACCCCTTCCCGCTTCAGGACTTATGCATATGTCCTTGCAGCTGCAATGTTCACACAACTGGATGTATGCATACGTCCTGCATTCTCACTGCACCTCGAGATCGGTGGCAGAACCTGGCTGGTTGCCATGGCAACAGGAAGCCAGTGGATCTCACAGGCGAACTGTCATAATATACTGACAGTTATACTATGCTGCAGTACAGATGGCCACAGGCCCAGCTAAAGTTGGCACACTGTTTGCACCTAGAATAACATTAAAGTGCAGAAACTCCTATCATTTTGACAGGATCCCCTGCTCTATTACTGTAAACAGGGATACGCTATTCAAATGTATATATATATATATTTTTTTATTAACTTTTTAAAAAAATCATTGCTGAAGGTCCAAAGCACACAAGATAAAACCCTGTGACACAAACTCTTGTATCGTTAAAGGGCAGTGGGTGAGGCTCAGCTTCAGTGTGGTGAGCCCATAAGAGCTTGATGCCCCCCCTGCAGAAAAGAAGGGAAAACTGCAAAGGTATGTATAAAGCTGAAGATATTTTTTACACAGTAGTTATTTAGGAGTAATATTTGCATACAATTTTCCACCATTTCCTTTGTGCCTCTATTTTTGTTACAGATATTGTCTTTGTACAAGTACTTCAGGTGCTCACCGATAGCAATACCTCTGACTCAGCCGGTAGATGCCCCAGGCAGCTAGGACATGTTGAAATCTGAATGATTGTTTTTTTTATTAAAAACTACAGACAGCAGGACTTTTCTTCCCTGTTGCGGTTTTAGGTATTGGGTAAAGTATTGCAGCATTTCTAAGCATACTTGTGTAAATGTATCATTGTTATAGCTGCCCCCCTACTTTTGTCCTGGCCCCCAGTGTGCCCCCCCAAAATTTGAAAGCTAGAGCCACTGATCCTCAGAAAATCCTCAATTGTTTCAATGAATCTCTGTTTAAACATCGTCTGCTACTCAAATTTCTAACAAAGATGGGCATGACAGATCCACAAGAATTAGCCTCATTGTCATTCAAAGGGACTAATCTTCAGCTTTTCCGTGCAAAATAATGTACGTAGAATACTTCTTATTTTCATGTCAGTTTTTTTTTCCTGTAGCGGTGCCAATAATTTACCTGAATATTTTTTATTGCATGTGAACGTTTTTTGCAGAAACCCTATTCACAAGAAATGGAGTTAACATTGGATTTAACAAAGATTTTGGCGCAGAATCCCTGATAAAATCCAAGTCAAATTTGACACATGAACAGACCCTTAGTCTTATCTCTGTACTTCATACTTTAGAGTAGTAGGTTTATCTCACAGAGTGTGAGAATTTAAACTTTCTTATTATATTTCTTATCAGAAGAAGAGACTTGAATGAAAAAGAGTTGATTTCCCTGTCATTTTATATTGTAGTCTTGAAATCTGGGCATTCATCAAGAGGGAGAAGCAGGCAATGAGGCTGAGGTCTGACATAGCTGTTTCCTGTTAACTCTAGTTGTTAAAAGAAAATCTGCCATGAGAGCTAGAAAAAGGAGGTTTCTACTGATCAGTTAAATTGGTTCTCCAGGATATTCATACTGATGGCCTATTCTCAAGATAGGTCATCAATATACGATTGCCGGGGAATGACTCACGGCATCCCCACTGATCTGTTGTAGGAAGAGGCCTTCTGTGAGCACTTAAACCTCTTTCTAGGGTGCGTAATGTCTGGTTCAACAGTCACATTGCCTAGAGCAGTGGTCGGCAAAGTGCGGCTCGCGAGCCACAAGCGGCTCTTTAGACCCTTCAATGCGGCTCTTTCCCACGGCGACCCATCCTGCACTACAGAGGAATTGAATCTTGCCTGTGGGACGCATTTGCGTTCCACAAAGCAAGCGCACGCGCATCACAGTAGGGCAGTACGCACCTCCTAATAGACGTCGGAACGAGGAGGAAGTGACGAGGGGTATTGGAAACTTCCCGGGCAGTGAAATCTGCCAGAGACAGAACACCGCTGCAGGCTACAAGTCAGAGTCAGTGTACCTCCTTCTACCTCCTTTCAGAGTCAGTGTACCTCCTTCTACCTCCTTCTACAGGTGACTCAATTATTTGGCATCAGCATTTACTTGGCATAGTTTAAACAGCAAAAGTAATGTCTGCAGACAAGTTTAATAAAAGTAAAAAATTATAAAGATAAAATGAAATAATAATCAAGATACAAATAAAAGAAAGTACATATAAAAGTATGTAAAAACACACTCTGGGCTCATGCCCACGAATGTAAGGGCGCCGTGCCTGTGCTGTGGACCGCAAATAGCGGTCCGCAATGCACGGACACAGACCATGGGGCAGCTGCATGAGGATCACGGACCCATTCACTTGAATGGGGTTCGCGATCCGCATCCGACTGCCCGCACCGCAAAAAAGTAGCGCATGCTGAAGTGAATGGGTCCATGATGCGGGCTGCACACGGCCGTGTGCAGCCCGCATCATGGACCCATTCACTTCAATGGGTCCAGGATCCGGGATATGAGTGCTACAGAGCGCTTCCGTGGTGCTTCTGGCTGTGCCTCAGCACCTTAAAAAAGTAGCGCATGCACTACTTTTTTGCAATGCGGAGGCACAGCCAGAAGTACCACGTAAGCACTCTGTAGCACTCATATCCCGGATCCTGGACCCATTCACTTCAGCATGCGCTTCCTTCCTATATATTTTAGGTTTTAAAAATATGTCTCTCAAAAGAAATTTCAATCGTGGTTTTGGCGATATTTGGCGCAGTTGACAAAAAAGTTTGCCCACCACTGGCCTAGAGGCAGCTCAGCTCCATTCAAGCGAGTGGGGCTAAACTGCGATACCAAGCACTTCCGCTATACAATATACGGCGCTGTGCTTGATGAGCTGAGAGGAGGCAGCAGCATCCCTAGGTGGGCTTTTATTGGGGTAGGTGCTATCACATTGCACGTATGTGCCATGTTTTATAAATTTGGCACAGGAGCATATAGCAATTCCTGTCTAAACACTAACCTCAAATAAACCTACAATGATAATTTCCCCCTCCAATATGTTTTTGAATCTACTCAAAGTAGACCACAAACTTGTTCCTGCTGATATAAAACTCTGTGAATTTTGAAATAACTTCCACACACCTTGTATAATGAAGACTCATATTTGTAATATGCATTTATTCTTTTCTTCTTTCTTCTCAATTCTAAGTGACAGATTACATACTGTAAAGAATAGAAAGTTGACTGGTAGTCTGTCCCTGCGGCCAAATTACTTTTGCCCACTTCGGAAAATATGTAATTTCCAAGGTTGTTAAACTTCATGCTCCCTCTGTGTTCAACCCTTAGCAATTTAGAAAATAAAAAATGTAGCATTGTTCTTGCTACTTGCAGAGAGTGGCTTAGAGAAGCTGGGTTCAGAAAGGGTTCTCTTGTGTTGCTTATGTGAATGACTACAAACTACTTTCAAATTACTCATGTAAAAGAAATACCTATATACTCGAGTATAAGCCGACCCGAATATAAGCCGAGGCCCCTAATTATACCCCCAAAAAATGGGAAAAATTATTGACTCGAGTATAAGACTAGGGTACATATAGCATCTTATGCTGGTCCCCCTCATGGCCCTATGTGTCCCCTCATGTGTCTTAAACTGCGCACTTAACTGGCTTTGTGTGTAAAGTATTTTACTAGTGTGTAAAACAAGCTCTCTCCTATTGATAACATGGCCGCCTCTGTACTCACTGTCACTATGAATGCACTACAGCGAGCGGGAGTGTTACTAAGTGACGTCACTTAGTAACACTCCCGCTCGCTGTAGTGCATTCATAGTGACAGTGAGTACAGAGGCTGGCCATGTTATCAATAGGAGAGAGATTGTTTCACACACTAGTAAAATACTTTACACACAAAGCCAGTTATGTGAGCGGGGCCCCTTCATATATAATCGCGCCCATATAATTTTCGGGTCGGCCAAATCGCTCCTACTGGGAGCTTAACAGAGGTGCCGCGCGGACGTGCTGGGAGCTGACCGGAGCAGCTGTAAAGGTAAGTAACAGCTTCTCCGGCCCCCAACATGTCATGGTCTGTATTATGGCAATGTAAGTTGCCATAATACAGACCTAGACTCGAGTATAAGACGAGGGGGCTTTTTGAGCACAAAAATATGTGCCAAAAAACTCATCTTATACTCGAGTATATACGGTAATGCACATTAACTAAGAGTAGAGCTCCTGAAAGCATGTATGAGAATTATGACTAACAAAAGCAAACAACGAGTGCCCCTTCTTCGAGTATTTCCCCCAAGACCTTGTATAACACTTATTTTGCATACAAAGTATATCCAGCATAAGTCATCATTTCCACAGGGAAGGTTTGCAATGAAAGTTAAAAGCTCAAGTTTGTTTACCTACCATCAGGATCAAGAAGATTTGCAATTCCCAAGTGTTGCTGGGCAGTGTTGAATGCATGATCCAGTCGTTGAACAGCAGATTGTTGGCTGAGCACACTATTCCACTCAAAAAGATCCGGTCTGCAAAATAAATATGCATCTTTTTAGTTTACAAAAAGAAACCCAAAGCACTGCAATACTTGCCAACTTTTCAAAATTGGCTTCACAGAGGTCTATAAATGTAGAAAATATCTTTATGCTTTATTTTCATGGTGTGGGACTGCTAATTTTGAGTCTTCTAACACAACATTCTAGTATCACACATATTCAAGGCGGCCTGCCAGGAGGTATCAGTAAGCTTCTGTGATATCTGGGAGATTCGCTAACCCTTACAAATGTCTGGGAGGCCTCCCCTTTTTCAGGAGCATCCTGAACATTCTGGGAAAGTATGCTACAATAGTCCAAAATAAAAATAGCTTGTTCCATCCAGCATGTGATCCCACATGTATATGTCCTTGTCACATATTAACATTCACGTATAGTACAAACCTTTGTTATCACTGCTGTCCCTACAAGAATAGATGACTAAGTAAGGGTAAAACCACACTGTGAAGTTTCTGCATGCAGTTCTGGAAGCCAAAATCATAAGTGGATCATAAAAGTAAAGAAACAATGAAAAAGAAATACATTTTCTCTTTTTTTAATTCACCACTTGTTTTGGCTTTCAAAACTGCATGTAGAAAATTGTCTGTGTGGCCATATCCTAATTCTGAATGCCCCACCAACTTTACAGAATCATGGCAACAAGAACATGGCTACTTTCACCACCAGAGTTTTTTTTTGTTTTTGTTTTTCACTCCCTGTCTTTCTGGGGCCATAACTTTTTACGTTTCGCATAGCAGTATGAAGACTTGTTTTTTTGCGGGACGATTTGCACTTTCTAACTCCACCATTTAATATTGGATACAATATAGTAGAGAAATGGAAAAGGACTCCAAATGGGGTGAAATTGGAAAAAATAAATAAATTCTGCAGCAGTTTAAATAGGTTTAGTTTTTATAGCATTCCCTATGTGGTAAAACTGACTTATTAATTTAATTCTCCAGCTTAGTACAATTAAATAAATACCACATAAAAACCTTGAAAATTGTATTATTTTTTTTCGGTGTCATATTTTGACGCCTATAACTTTTTTGTAGTTATGTGCACTGAGCTCTGTGTGAGCTAATTTGTTGCTGGACGATACGTAATTCTAATTGATACAATTTTTGGTTGTGTATGACTTTTTGATCACCTTTTATTTAATATTTTTTGGCAGGTGAAGCAAACAAAAAAACATAGATTTAACTTTTTTTTTTTGTTTCCCTGTTTGCCATTTGGGATATACTGTGTATATATATATATATATATATATATATATATATATTTATATATATATATATTTTTTTATAGGTTATTTTATATGTGGCAATGCCCGTGATGTGTGTTTTTTATTGTATGTATTTGTATTTTTATTTTGGGAAAGGGGGTGATTTGAATTTTTATATTTTTTTTTTTTTTTTTTTTAACACTTTTTATAGTTCCCGTAAGAAACTATAACAAGCAATTATCTGATTGCTTCTCTCATAGACTCTAATGCATTATCATTGAAATATATGAGAAATACACTATGGGGGAGATTTTTCACAGCTTCTTTGGAAAATGAAAGGTGGAATATGATTGGTTGTTGTGGATAACTAAGACAGTTCTACTTTACACCAGTTTGATAAATATCCCTCTATTTTCCTAGGGAGCCCTGCCAGAGGCAGGAGCTCCATATTAATTAATGTGCGGTAGCCTTGTATCATTAATGAATACAGAAGCTGCCAAACACACATTCCGGCCCTCCCAAATCCTCACCGGCGGGAGCCGGAACCCACCGAGGAGAACGCGGTTCTGGGTTTTTGTGCTTCCATATGCTGTGGTCACATTTGACGACAACATCTGAGAGGTTAAAAGTAGTGTTGAGTGAATCGAAGCCCACAAAGTGGACTTCCCTCCAAAGTTTTGAAAAACTTTAATTCGCACCAAATCCAAATTTCCTTGCGTTAACTAATTTTTTTATTTCTTTTTTTAAAGCGGTCTAATACTACTATTATTGGGGTGTCCACATTGTTTTAAACATAAGTAATTCCATTAGGTCTTGATTTTGTAATTGGGGTGAAAAAGCGGGCTAATACTACTATTATTGGGATGCACACATTGTTTTATACATAAGTAATTCAATAACACCTTGATTCTGCAATTGGGGTGAAATAGTGCTCTATTTTTACAGCTCTGTGCCCCCCACCTGTCCGGAACCTGCCTCTTTCTTTTTTGCTCTTTCTGTTTGAGAAGTATTGTATGCTGCCGGTTCTGCCCTGCTTTTCAATGAGGACATCCTTATTGAGGACAATCAGCAGCTACTGCCCAGCCCAGATTAGAAGGAGATATCCACTGCTTCCTCCTGTAGGTGGGCAAGTAGTGTTGATGTCCTGCATAGGAGCAGTATTGCAAGTGGTCAGGGATGTGGCCATGAGACTGGTGAGGGTGACATGCAGACAGTAGTGGATGATGATGTAGCTGATGACTCGTGGGAGCCGGGTGAAGAGAGGGGCTTCATTATCATCAGGGGGTGGCAGCTTGCCCTTGAAACAGCAGCAGGGTGGCACAATGTGGCTCAGCCAGCAGGGTGTAAGCGTGGCAGTGAGCCAGCAGGGTGGCAGCAGTTTGAGGTCTATAGCCAAACATGTCCGGGGTACACCATCTGCCACTCAGGAAACAACTAGCAGGACACGGCTTTATAAATGCAGCGGCAGGCAGTCAACATGGAGTGGTGGGGGTAAAATGCTATTTTTGCCTTTCTGGAAATCTTTCATCAAGATGCCGGAGGATGTCAGTGTAGCTATGTGTAGAATCTGTGGGCAGAATGTGAAGTGTGGCCAAGGTGCAATGTTGGAACCTCGACCCTGTGTCAACGCATGCAGTGTCACCATAAAATGGCCTGGGAAAACCATGACACTAATGATGTAGCAAAGCCTGAGGCATCGCCTAGCGGCCCGCAACCCTTTTCCAGTAATCAAGGCTATACCACCTTAGCAGAACGGAGTCGTGTTTCCTTCCCATCATCTACTGGTCCTGATGCTCCTCCTCCTACTCCTTGCCACTCATTTCACTAGCTATTGATCACTGATGGCTTAGCCCCAGGCAAGATGGAGAGTCCCAAGCCATCATTAATTCTCCAAAAAGTATGTACCAGCCTTGCACACATATGGTGAGCAGAATTCCTTGAGCCTGTCGATATTTGGTACAGTTCATAGCAGCACTAACGTGTTGTGTTATAACTATGGTCAAGGACAATATATGTCCTTTACAGCCCACTGGGTAAATGTGGTTCTTGCCCAGGCACACCAGCAACTCTGCATTCTGTAGCTGTGATTCCTGCGCCAATATCCTATTCCTCCTCATCCTCCACCTTGTCCTCAGTCTTCACTGTAAGCACAGTTTAGAGTTGTCCTCCATACCACCTATGTGTGCAATTCTTCACTTGGCCTACCATAGCGAACTGAGTCACACCGGTGTTAAACTGCTCTGAGTCCTTCAACAAGAAATCAAATCCTGATTATCTCCCTGCCAACTGAAGATCAGAACCATGGTCACCGATAACGGGAAGAACACTGTGTCAGCACTGCGTCAAGGAAAGCTGACCCATGCGCCCTGCCAGGCGCATGTCTTTAATCTGGTTGTAAAGCGGTTCCTAAAGTCTTCCACCCAACTGCTAGACATCTTAAAAATGGCCAGGAAACTGTGCATGTCATTTAACTACTCATACCCTGCAAAACACACCATCCTTGAGCTGCAAAGGCAAAATAGCGTTCCCCAATATCACCTTATATGCGAGGTCTCCACAGGTTGGAACTCCACCCTCCATATGTTGGACCAACTATATGAGTAAAGGAAGGATATGAACAATTTCTTGATTAAGCAGGCGGACAGGAGCACTCCCCTGTGCGTCTTCGACGTTAGCCAGTGGCAGCTCATGTATGGGACCTGCCATTTGGTTAGTCCTTTTAAGGAGGCCACTTTAATTGTTAGTTTCCAGGATTACGGAATGAATGGTGTCATTCCACTCTTTCACGTCCTGAAGCAGATGATAATAAATACATTGTGCCTATATCTCATGGCCACCTAAGCTCTGTAAGGGTTGAACTGGTGGAGGTGGACGAGGAAGAGGACATTCACGTACAAGCAATGTATACAAAAGTAGGTGTTTTTTCTGCACAAGTGACAGGATAGGAGCAGGAGGAGCTGGAGGAGCTGGAAGGCGATGTGGAGGACCAGGCAGATGACCCCGAAAGACCGTGGCAGTATGCAGTGGAGATGGAGGGAGGGAGTCCCACTGATTCCCTTGTTGAAAAGGCTAGATGCATGCTGAGTTTCTTGCATAGTGACAACCGTATTATCACCATTCAGCAGAGTGATGATTACTGGCTCTCCAACATGTTAGACCCTCGCTACCGGTCCAAAATGGGGACCTTTTTTCCACCTGCTGAAAGGAAGATTAAACTCAACTAATATTAAGGCATCCAGGGGTGCAAATATTGGAATCGCAGAGGGAGCGACCGCGGCTGGGCCCAGCGGGGGGAGGGGGCCCTCTGCACTCATGTGTAATAGGTAATGAGTGTTGGAGGGTCAGGGAAGAGGGTAAATATTTTATTTTCATAAAGCTGCAAACAGGGGGCAACAACTGAGTGAGGGGGCACATAAGAGGATAACCACTCTGAGGGGCACATAACTGGCATAACTGCTATGAGGGGGAACATATCTGGCATAACCACTGTGAGAGGGCACATATCTGGCATAACCACTGTGAGGGGCACATATCTGGTATAACTACTGTGAGGGGCACATATATGGCATAACTACTGTGAGGGGCACATATCTGGGCATAATGACTGTGAGGGTGCACATATCTGGGCATAACTACTGTGAGGGGCACATATCTGGCATAACTACTGTGAGGGGACACATAGAAACATAGAAACATAGAATGTGTCGGCAGATAAGAACCATTTGGCCCATCTAGTCTGCCCAATATACTAAATACTATGGATAGCCCCTGGCCCTATCTTATATGAAGGATGGCCTTATGCCTATCCCATGCATGCTTAAACTCCTCCACTGTATTTGCAGTTGCCACTTCTGCAGGAAGGCTATTCCATGCATCCACTACTCTCTCAGTAAAGTAATACTTCCTGATATTACTTTTAAACCTTTGCCCCTCTAATTTAAAACTATGTCCTCTTGTAGCAGTTTTTCTTCTTTTAAATATTCTTTCCTCTTTTACCTTGTTGATTCCCTTTATGTATTTAAAAGTTTCTATCATATCCCCTCTGTCTCGTCTTTCTTCCAAGCTATAACATAATCTGGCATAACTGCTGTCAGGGGCACATATCTGGCATAATTACTGTGAGGGGCACATAACCGGCTATAAACACTGTGGGGGGCACATATCTGGCATACCTAATGTAAGGGGCACATATCTGGCATAACTACTGTGAGGTTCACATATCTGGTTATAACTACTGTGAGGGAGGCACATATCTGGGCATAATGACTGTGAGGGTGCACATATCTGGGCATAACTACTGTGAGGGGGCACATATCTGGGCATAACAACAGTGAGGGGACACAAAAGTAGGCATAACTACTGTGACAGGAACAAAGGTGGGCATAACTGCTGTGAGGGGTCACAAGGAGGAGATAACTATTTTGGAGGGACCTTAAGGTGGGCTTAATTACTGTGAGGGGCCACAAGGTGGGCATTAGTACTGTGTAGCAGCCCTAGATTACCCTGCTATTCATTGGTATGGTTCAGTCTTACAGGCCGGTACAGCGCCCCCTGCTGGTGATTTCACAGGGGCAGTCACCATTTCTTCCTTATGTGATTATTAGTGTTAAGCGAGCATGCTTGGCTGAACAGCAGTTCGGCTCGAACATCGCTATGCTCGGCACATCGCAGTGTTCAGCCGAATACTGTGTATGCTCGAGCACAATTGATCATAATAAAAATCAATGGGAGAACTGAGCATTAAACCAGGCACCCCCTGCTCTGAAGAAGAGAGGGTGTCTGGTGCACAGAAAAAGGTTAGCAATTGATGGAAACACCACCAAAATGGTTTGAAAACAGCATGGGAAGGACATCTGGATGCATCTTGGACTCCCATCTATGACATACAATAGACAACCACACAAAGGCTATATGCCAAAAGCTGGGTATGTGCAAGCCAACAATCTATCCATGAGACAGATACAGTTAGCATACCTTACAATGGCAGCATTGTGCACTATGAGACATTCAAAACCAGCTCTCATCTGACTGAGAGCCAGTAAGCCTCAAAGTTGCTTCATATCTGTTGGATGCCTTGCGTGGACCTGCACACCTAGATCATTATCATTATGGTGACAAAAAGTTAATTGTCCTAACATAATATTCAATAACCTTTCTATACAGTTTTGTCATGTAAACTCATTTGCAAATTAGCTGAATCTGCTTGTTTTTGAGCTGAAACACCATTTTGCATGGAAAATTTGTGATAAAAATTTGCGATTAGAATATTCGTGATCAGCACTACTCATGAACAGCGCCATTTATTGGATTCATAGTCTTATGACAAAACTATGAATCCAATAGATGGCACTGTTCATGACTCATAAACAGAGCCATCTATTGGTTTCATAGTCTTTTTTTAAATACATTTTATTAGGTTTTGATATAATTTGCACATTTACATTAAAAGGTACATATTGGATCAAATTATAGTTCACATTCCTTTTTAACAGATATGTGCAGTGAAAACAAAGATAAAACACATATAAGCAGTGCAATAATCCTTTCCCTAAACATTTCCCTTCCCCCCTAACCCTCTCCCTTTCTATACAGGTGATGTGGTTTAAAGTTTTATTTTTATTATAGGTATGTGTAGGAGGTGTACAGTGTCTCATTTAAGAGTTCATGTGGATTTATTGTCGTGTAGTCTCATGGTAGTGCGTCTTTATGCAAGGATTGATGATGCTTTATATGTTATTGGTTTCATAGTCTTATGACAAGACTATGAATCCAATATATGGCGCTGTTCATGAGTAGTGTAGATCGCAAATATAATCACAAATTTTTGTCGCAAATTCTCCATACAAATGGTTTTTCAGCTGAATAACAAGGCAGATTCTGGTCATTTGCATGTCTTTCCCATATCTTTTACATGACAAAACTGTATAGAATATTCGTGATCAGCACTACTCATGAACAGCGCCATTTATTGGATTCATAGTCTTATGACAAAACTATGAATCCAATAGATGGCACTGTTCATGACTCATAAACAGAGCCATCTATTGGTTTCATAGTCTTTTTTTAAATACATTTTATTAGGTTTTGATATAATTTGCACATTTACATTAAAAGGTACATATTGGATCAAATTATAGTTCACATTCCTTTTTAACAGATATGTGCAGTGAAAACAAAGATAAAACACATATAAGCAGTGCAATAATCCTTTCCCTAAACATTTCCCTTCCCCCCTAACCCTCTCCCTTTCTATACAGGTGATGTGGTTTAAAGTTTTATTTTTATTATAGGTATGTGTAGGAGGTGTACAGTGTCTCATTTAAGAGTTCATGTGGATTTATTGTCGTGTAGTCTCATGGTAGTGCGTCTTTATGCAAGGATTGATGATGCTTTATATGTTATTGGTTTCATAGTCTTATGACAAGACTATGAATCCAATATATGGCGCTGTTCATGAGTAGTGTAGATCGCAAATATAATCACAAATTTTTGTCGCAAATTCTCCATACAAATGGTTTTTCAGCTGAATAACAAGGCAGATTCTGGTCATTTGCATGTCTTTCCCATATCTTTTACATGACAAAACTGTATAGAAAGGTTATTGAATATTGTTAGGACAATCAGAAAACTTTTTGTCACCTTAATGATAATGATCTAGGTGCGCAGGTCCACCCAAGCCATCCAACAGATATGAAGCAACTTTGAGGCTTACTGGTTCTTAGTCAGATGAGACCTGGTTTTGAATTTCTCATAGTGCACAAGGCTGCCATTGTAAGGTATGCTAACTGTATCTGTCTCATGGACAGATTGTTGCCTTGCACATATCTGGCTTTTGACATATAGCCTTTGTGTGGTTGTCTATTGTATGTCGTAGATCATAAGAGTCTAAGATGCATCCAGACATCCTCACCATGCTGTTTCCAAACCATTTTGTGATGTTTCTATTAATTTCTAACCTTTTCCACAGGGACTTTGTTCTGGATCCAGTGGACATCACCCCAACACCAGCTACACCCTGGATGAGTTAGGACCAGAATTTATTAGGACTGGGTGAGTGTAGCCATGCATTGGGCTTAGGGCTCTTTAACACAAAAGTATTATCTGCAGGTAATCCACTGCGTGAAAGCGAGCCAAGTCCCATTCCAGTGTCACGGATGGTGTTGCAGAAAACAAGAAGTAACAAATAAAGATCCGACTGACTTGATCCCAAACTAAGGAACAAAAGGGTGAGCCCTATTAAAGCCCTAGAGCTCTCCCTGGCTGCTCAGCCCATGCAAAGATCTCAATGATCGAAAGTTGCATGTCCACGTACCTCGACTGTGTGACACCTGAACACGCTATAATAGTGAGGGGACACGACCACCGGCTCCCTACACTTAATACGGAAGGAGTCAGGGTCACCTAGGATCAAGCCAACAGGAAAACACAAATAAAGAAATAGACTTATCTGAGGAACCAGCAATAACAACTTCAAGCAGTGAACAGAATCCAGGAAGTAGTATAAACCGCAAAGTAAAGCAGTATGGGAGGAGATATATAGGGAGGCAATCACTGCTAATAGATGACAGCTGGGAGAGGGAGAAGAGATGTCAAGGCGAAACCAAAACAAAAGAACATCATGCAGGAGGTACTGAAGAACGTCTATCAGAACTTCTCAGAGATCTGGCGGTGACAGTACCCCTCCCTCTACGAGTGGACTCCGGACACTCAGAGCCCACCTTCTCAGGATGGGACCTATGGAATGCCCTGAGAAGACGAGTGGCCTTAATGTCCGCCACTGGAACCCACATCCTCTCCTCAGGACCATAACCCTCCCAATGAACAAGGTACTGAAGAGAACCGTGGACAATACGAGAGTCCACAATCCTAGAGACCTGAAATTCAAGATTACCATCAACCACAATCGGAGGAGGAGGCAAAGAGGAGGGTACAGTGGGTTGGACATAAGGTTTTAATAGGGACTTGTGAAAAACATTACGGATCTTCCAAGTTTGAGGAAGATCAAGACGGTAGGCAACGGGATTGATGACGGACAAGATTTTGTAAGGCCCGATAAACTTAAGACCCAACTTCCAGGAGGGAACCTTCAATTTGATATTCTTAGTAGACAACCACACCAGATCACCAACATTCAGGTTCGGACCAGGCACATGTCTCTTATCCGCCACACGCTTATATCTCTCACTCATGCTCTTTATATTATCCTGAATCTTTTGCCAAATAGATGACAAAGACGAGGAGAATCTCTCCTCATCAGGTAAACCAGAAGCCCCCTCTCCAGAGAATGTCCCAAACTGCGGATGAAACCCATATGCACCAAAAAATAGTGACTTATCAGAGGACTCTTGATGACGGTTATTTAAAGCAAACTCAGCAAGGGAGAGAAAAGAACACCAATCCTCCTGATTCTCCGCCCCAAAACAGCGCAGATATGTCTCCAGATTCTGATTGACGCGCTCTGTCTGGCCATTCGACTGCGGGTGGAAAGCAGAAGAGAATGACAACCGAACCCCCAAGCGAGAACAGAAAGCCTTCCAGAATCTGGAAACAAACTGCGTGCACCTATCAGAGACTATGTCTGAAGGAATACCATGCAATTTGACAATGTGATCAATAAATGCCTGCGCCAGCGTTTTAGCATTGGGCAACCCAGGAAAAGGAATAAATCGCGCCATTTTGCTAAAACGGTCCACCACCACCAGAATCACAGTCTTACCTGAGGAACGAGGCAGGTCCGTAATGAAATCCATGGACAGATGTGTCCAAGGAAGGGAAGGAATGGGTAACAGAAGGAGAGAACCTGATGGCCGTGAATGAGGGACTTTGGCACGAGCGCAGGTCTCGCAGGCTGCCACAAAACCCTCAACTGACTTACGAAGATCCGGCCACCAGAATCTCCGAGCAATAGAGATACACTGTGGCTCTACCCCCCGGGTGCCCAGCAAGGACAGTATCATGGTGCTCCTTAAAAACCTTGTGTCATAAAGCGAGAGGCACGAATAACCTCCCAGGGGGACAAAGATCCAGAGCCTCTGCCTGGGCTGCCTGAACCTCTGCCTCCAATTCAGGATAAAGAGCAGAGACCACCACACCTTCAGCCAAAATGGGACCCGGGTCTCCAAAGTTCCCCCCTCCACATTCTTAACCCCAGGGCGGAACGTGACAACAAAATTAAACCTTGAAAAGAACAAAGACCATCTGGCCTGTCTCGGGTTCAGACGCTTGGCTGTCTCCAAGTAGGCCAGATTCTTATGGTCGGTAAACACGGTAATAGGGTGTCTGGCTCCCTCTAGCCAATGGCGCCATTCCTCAAGAGCTAACTTGATGGCCAACAACTCCCTATCTCCCACATCGTAATTTCTCTCTGCGGAGGAGAGTTTCTTCGAGAAAAAGGCACACGGTCGCCATTTGGCAGGAGAGGGACCCTGAGACAAGACCGCACCCACACCCACCTCAGAAGCGTCCACCTCAACAATGAAGGGCAGAGAGATATCAGGTTGTACCAAGATGGGAGCGGAAGCAAAACTCTCTTTGATACTAGAAAAGGCCTTACGCGCCTCTACCGACCAGGAGGAAAAATCTACCCCCTTTCTAGTCATATCAGTCAGTGGCTTAACAATAGAGGAATAATTCAAAATGAACTTCCTGTAATAATTGGCAAAACCTAAAAAGCGCATCAGCGCCTTCTGATTCTAAGGAAGCTCCCAATCAAGCACAGCGCGGACCTTCTCGGGGTCCATGCGAAAACCAGAAGCGGAGAGAAGAAAACCCAGAAATTGAACTTCTGAAACTGCAAACACACATTTCTCCAGTTTAGCGTACAATTTATTCTCCCGCAGAATGAGCAAGACTTGACGTAGGTGGTCCCTATGAGTTTTGAAATCAGGAGAAAAAAATCAAAATGTCATCTAGATACACTAGTACAAATCTCCCCATTAAATGATAAAAAAAAATGCTGTTCACAAAATGTTGGAAGACAGCTGGAGCATTCATCAAACCAAAAGGCATAACCAAATTCTCAAAATGGCCCTCAGGGGTATTGAAGGCCGTCTTCCATTCGTCCCCTTCTCTGACCCTGACCAGGTTGAATGCCCCTCTTAAATCCAACTTGGAAAAAACTTTAGCCCCAAAAATCTGGTTAAACAGGTTTGGGATCAGAGGAAGCGGATAAGGGTCACGAATTGTGATACTGTTCAGCTCCCTGAAATCCAGACATGGTCTTAAAGAACCATCTTTTTTCTTAACAAAAAAGAAACCAGCGGCAACAGGTGACTTCGAGGGTCGTATGTGTCCCTTTCTCAGGCTCTCAGAGATATAAGAACGCATAGCGACCCTTTCAGGTTGGGAGAGATTGTATAAACGAGATTTAGGCAGCTTGGCGCCTGGGATGAGATTAATAGGGCAATCGTACTCCCTGTGAGGGGGGAGCTACTGAACACCACTCTCAGAAAACCCATCCTAAAATTCTGAAAGAAAAGATGGTACAGTCTTAGTAGAAACCTCTGAAAGAGACGTCGAGAGGCAATTCTCTCTGCAAAAGTCACTCCAACCATTTATTTGCCTCGCTTGCCAATCAATGGTGGGGTTATGTTTAGTGAGCCAGGGTAGCCCCAACACTAGAGGAGTAGGTAACCCGCCTAGGACGAAACATGACACGTCCTAAACATGAGCATCACCCACAGTCAAACGGATATTGTGAATTATGCCCTTTAATGATTTTTGAGAAAGTGGAGCCGAATCAATAGCAAAAACAGGTACGTCCTTTCCCAAAGTGCATACCTGGAAGCCATGTGTTATAGAATATTGATTATCAATGAGATTGACAGCTGCTCCACTTTCTACAAAAATCTCACAAACAATGTTCTTGCTCTCTAGCGCCACCCTGGCAGGTAGGACAAAATGGGAATTACAAGCAAACGGAAAACCTTCAATTTCCGCATCAACCTTGCCAATAGTAACAGATGGAACATTTTTAGAGGACTTTTTTCTTTTTGTTTCTTTATTATTCTCTAAAAACTCCCTGAATCTCCTAGAGGGACAAACATTTGCCAAATGATTTATACCTCCACAACAGAAACAAACCGTCCTCTGAGAGCTGAATCCTCTATTGTTAGAGGCAAGCAAACCCAGCTGCATGGGCTCCGGCTCAGAGAGGATTGAGAGAGACTGAGGCTCCTGCGCACTGAATGAGACCACCCCACTGTCCTTGGACTGAGTATGACAGGAAGGTGGGATCTCTCCTCTCTCTCTAAGACTCCTGTCAATACGAACAGCCCGAGACATGGCAGACTCCAAAGAGGTAGGTCTCTCATAAAAGGCAAATGCATCTTTCAATCCCTCTGAAAGACCATGGCAAAATTGACTTTGGAGTGCAGCATCATTCCAACCAGTATCAGCTGCCCATCTCCGAAATTCTGAGCAGTATATCTCTGCGGACTGTTTACCCTGGCACAAAAGACGCAGTTTAGACTTAGCCAGAGCAATACGATCCGGATCATCATATATCTGACCCAGGGCTATAAAAAATTCATCCACTGAATGGAGGGGCCGTGCCCCCACCGGCAGCGAAAAGGCTCAGGACTGAGCGTTATCCCTGAGCAGCGAGATGATGATCCCCACCCTCCGCTCCTCATCACCAGAGGAATGGGGAAGTAGGCGAAAATGGAGTTTGCAAGCCTCTCTAAAACAAACAAAATTCTCACCACCCCCAGAGAACGTATCCGGAAGGGAGATTTTAGGCTCAGAACAAATTCCATGAACACAAGCAGAAACTGTCACCTGAAACTGAGAGACAGTTTTATGGAGATCTGCTACCTCCAGTGAAAGACCCTGCATGTGGTCAATCAAGGCTGAAACCGGATTCATGCTTAAGACGGTTTTGGCGGTTTATAATGTCACGGATGGTGTTGCAGAAAACAAGAAGTAACAAATAAAGATCCGACTGACTTGATCCCAAACTAAGGAACAAAAGGGTGAGCCCTATTAAAGCCCTAGAGCTCTCCCTGGCTGCTCAGCCCATGCAAAGATCTCAATGATAGAAAGTTGCATGTCCACGTACCTCGACTGTGTGACACCTGAACACCCTATAATAGTGAGGGGACACGACCACCGGCTCCCTACACTTAATACGGAGGGAGTCAGGGTCACCTAGGATCAAGTCAACAGGAAAACACAAATAAAGAAATAGACTTATCTGAGGAACCAGAAATAGCAACTTCAAGCAGTGAACAGAATCCAGGAAGTAGTATAAACCGCAAAGTGAAGCAGTATGGGAGGAGATATATAGGGAGGCAATCACTGCTAATAGATGACAGCTGGGAGAGGGAGAAGAGATGTCAAAGCGAAACCAAAACAAAAGAACATCATGCAGGAGGTACTGAAGAACGTCTATCAGAACTTCTCAGAGATCTGGCGGTGACATCCAGACAGCAGAGACACAGAACATTAACATGATTGATAATGCTCCGTGCCTCTCTGTGATATTTTTACTACAAAATCACGGTGACAACTTTATCTCACTGTGATTTTGTAGTAAAAAGATCATAGAGAGGCACGGAGCATTATAAATCATGCTAATGCTCCGTGTCTCTGCTGTCCAGAACGGGGCTTGGCTCTCCTTCACGTAGCGGATTACCTGCACGGCATCCGTTCGCGTGAAAGTTCCCTTAGTGTAAAGAAAATCTGCTGCCTCTCTGTAAAAATGGGGGGGCCCGATCCAAAGTTTGCACTGGGGCCTATAACACTCTAGTTATGCCACTAAAGACATCCTATGTAGTTAGTTGGTCGCTGCCATTGTGGGCTATCGCCCATCCTCACAAAGGTCTGACCAGATGTGCCCTCTGTACTCACACTCTATTGCCATGACTGCTGGATGGGGGCTGAGGGGACAGGAGCAGCACCCGCTCCATCAGCAGCAACTTAAGCCTTGAGTCTCTAATGAGCACTTTTCTTCACCTGCCTACTGAAGAAACCACCCAGGAGCAGCAACAGAACATGGAGCAGAACCTGAAATAGCAGGTGGCGGCATACTTGGACTGCACCCTGCCACCCCAGATCCAAGATCCCCTAGACTACTGGGAACCCAAACTTGATTTATGACCACAACTGGCCGAGTTTGCCCTGGACAAGCTTTTTTGCTAAGCCAGTAGTCTGGCATCATAGTAGGTGTTTATTGTGGCAAGGGTATAGTTACCCCAAAGAGAACTCACCTTTCAACACAAAATGTTGAGAGACTAACGTTTGTAAAGATGAATCAGGTGTGGACCGGCCAGGATTTCCACACATCAGTGCCTCGTACATCAGACTAATTTGGCAAATCTAATTTTTGAACCTCGCTTATCTCTATTGATGATCTATCCTGAGGATAGGTCATCAATATAAACAATCTGCACAACCCCTTTAAGTATTATACTACATATTTTGAAACCCAATGATCGGGTCTATTTTTCCATTCCATAACTTTTGCATGAGTCTTAGGCCGATTTCCTACTGCCATGTTTAAATGTGAAAAGTGTTAAATATGTTCTTGATACCCAATACAAATGGTAATCAGCCCAACTAAGTCTGTGCCTGTCCTTTTTGAATGCCCAATAGCAGCTGCATAACCTGTCTGCATGCTATTTATGCCCTTGAAAAGAAGATTGCTCCTATTTCATGGAGTTGCACTATAACAAACAAAAAAAAAAAACACTAGTACTTCCAGAAATAACTATTTGTCCTTTTGTTAGACTATTGTTCCCATACTGACTGCTAATGCTCTTTAATTGTCATGCTGGTATAGATGTAGTGATGACTGTGACCACTGATTCCTTGTTTTAAGAAAAAGAAGAAGCAATTACCTTTCATGAAATAACCTCTGTGAAAAATCTTTAACAGCTCTTAAGAAAAAAAGTAAGTGACAAGAAGGATCTTATAAACAACATTAAAAAATCAATTAAGAACTGTGACAAAAAAAGCGTTATCGGGAAGGAGAGTCCTGAGATCTTTTATATTGTGTAAATCATGCAGGTATCTTATCTGGTGTGGATGTATATGCTATTCTGAGCATCTAATTTTTCCTTTTTCAGCTGTATGTCAATTGCGCTCAATTGTGTTTACTTCGAGAGAGCTGTTTGCGAACTGACGAATAACCATGTCGTGATGCAGGTGCTCCAACTAATTAAAAATTTCAAAGTTATTAAAACTCCAATTTCCCACCTGTCTCACCCCTGTGCTTTAATGCGGTAATTATGAGTGTAACTGGAGTAATTAAACTTAGAAGTTGCTGCTTTTCATTTGTTTATCCCAAATACTTAAAGGGATGGTCCATTACCAACATGTATCCTATTCTGTGGATGGAGGAGAAGTGTTATAATGGGACAAGCCCTTTAAATCAGAAGTATTATTATAAGGCATTCTAAAAAATTGTTCTCTGGTTAATTGTTCCCATTGTAAGCCCCATAGTTTAATGAATATGAAGTATTTTCACTTTTCCTGACAAACAGTGCAAACAGTAATCACAAAGAAGTATGCAATTGTATTCAGCAGTAAGCAGTAAAAGAGTAACTCAAGGGGAACCTTTCAAAAATATATTAAAAGGGCATTTTTGTGCCCCACTACGGTTTTTTTGCAGCAGCCCTTTTGTTTTGTTTTTCTACTTTTTAATCCATGTTTTGACCTCAACAGTCAGAACATGGTAATGCATGTCCCTCGGTATTGATAATAGACCGTGGAAACATTTGAAAGGCTGCATATAATAATTTTTGTCTAAGCGTTCTCCTTAGCTATGTCTCCCCAACACCTTATCTCACCATGTTCATACCCTTCAGTACATGTGCCATATAAGTACGAAGCAGCTTGAAGGGAATTGAAGACAAGCACCATATTGTTATAGCACTGGGATCGGGCAGGCATGGAAACTTTGTCTGCTTGATATGGCCAGGGGACTAGCTGTATCTACAGGCATCACTGAAAACTCTGAGGCCAGCAGATTAATACCTGAGAGGCCACAAGCAATGCTGACAGCCTCATATAAGGGGTTCACAGAGGGAGGGGCTTCCACTCTCACCCCATCGGCTCCCCCCAATGCAATCAAGGATTGCTGATGGTTACCATTATGCTTCAGCGAATCAGTTTCAGATTGGTGTATTTGAACCCGATTCGGTTGAAAACTTTTAAATGTATTTGCTCCACTGAGTCCTTCTTCTTCTCACCGCAAGTAATGCGAGACTTGCTTAGTCTCGAACCTGTGACATCACAGTCCAGTTCTGCGCATAAAGTACTGTTTCAGAATCTGAAGCCAAACTCGGGTTTGTGTCTTAGTTCGGCTTTGGATTTTAAAGCTGCAATTTAAGCACAGAACTGAACTGTAACGTGACGTCACAGCATAAGACTAGGCAAGTCTCGCATTACTTGTGGCGAGAAGAACAAGGCCTCAGCAGAGCTAATGCATTTTTATTTATTTTTTTCCAAATCTTATTTTATTGTTATGACAGACATGTTACAACAACAAAAGAGAACAACATAGCACTCCATATTCAAACATTGGTCGATAAGCAAGATTACATTAAAAGATAATAAATTGGGTGTAATATGCAGAGTGACAACTTAGCATCATACATGTGGAAACAGCTTCGATGTATTTAGTCATGATATCGCACACCTAGTTCCACAACTTTGGCTAACCATACGATTTAACATTAAAGTAATTCCTCTTGTTCCTTAAAGTAACTCCTCCTGTTCCTTACCCCTAATGTAACTTCCCTTATTTATTGCGTTCCTTATGCCAATCCACCCATTTCACCCAAGTCAGCAAAAACTTGTCATGAGACAATGACTCCCAGCTTGTCAATTCCTCTAGTTGACATATCTCCTGAACCTTATTGACCCATTCTTGAAGACTAGGGGTTTCTTTGGATAGCCAATATTTAGGTATGAGCAGTTTCGCTGCAGCTATGAGGTGCGCCGACAATGAGTGTCTGGCAAGTGGATAATTGCAATCTGGCAGGTTCAAGAGTGCTACGGTCGGGGATATAGGTGAGCCCACCCGGCAAATCTCCTGCACTGCTTTACTAATCCTATCCCAATATTCTGATATAATAGGGCAAGACCACCAGATGTGATACATAGTTCCACTATCTCCGCCACACCTCCAGCAATCAGCTGAGTATGTAGGGGAAATAGAATGCATTTTCACTGGGGTCTTATACCATCTGGTTATTATCTTATAGGAATTTTCTTGTAATTTAATACATCTTGAGTGGCCATGTGAGTGTGATAATATTCGGCTTGTGATCTCTTCAGTCAATGACTGCCCTATCTCCTTCTCCCACTGCTCGATAAACCAGGGTCTGGTGTCCGTACTTGACTCCAAAATTTTTCTATATAAAAGTGATATCATGCCTTTCTTACCTACAGATTGGTTCCACACTGCATCATACCAAGTGGGAGTATAGCTACTTGGAGAAGTGGATAAATATAACTTACAGTACCAATTAAGCTGGGAATATTGTGGAGTCGTCCAAGGGATATGCTCAAATCTAGCCTTCAAATCCGATACTTCTGGTACTTGACGCCCTATAAGGAAGTCTCCGACTGCTACATCGCCTAGCGCAGCCCATAGACCTAAAGCATCTTGAAAATCAGCATTTAACAAGTAGGGTAAATGCCGAACAGGTGTGAGAGGGGACACTGAGGTAGAGGCGCATAAATGACTTGATAGTTTGTGCCAACAATCTGCCACTCCCTTCAATGATGCCGGTAATCTAGAGAAGTGTCGGGAAGGCCCACCCGGATCCCATAACAAGGCCAGAGCTTTTGATCCCAATACTCTCCTAGCAATTAAGCATCCTAACTTATTAACTTTGGGATTTATTATCTCTGAGTGTAACCTCAACTGTATAGCCTTATAATAGCTGCTGATGTCCGGCAAACTAATGCCCCCCTTAGATCTAGAAAGGGTCAACCTCCGGTAAGCTAGTCTAGGACGGGTCTGGTTCCATACAAACGCTGATAAGATTTTTCTAACTTCAGTCAAAAAGTGGTGGGGTAGTTGCACCGGTAACGCCTGCATTAAATAAAGTAGTTTGGGGAGGATATAGGTCTTTAAAATATTTTTTCTCCCCAGCCAGGACAGGAACAGTATTTTCAACTCTTTCAATTGAAGTTTAATGTCAGCTAAAAGTTTAGGATAATTCCGGGAGAAAAGTTGTTCCGGATCCCTAGTAATTTGAACCCCTAAGTATTTAATGTGATCTTTTTCCCATTGGAAGGGGTAATTCTTCTCTAATTGGGCTATAATCGCCGGAGGGGTATTAACTCCTAGTGCCACACACTTGGCCAGATTTATTTTAAAATTGGAGATATAACCAAAGACATCTAATTGTCTCAGCAAAGCGGGAAACGCAACCTTGGGGTCAGATAGTAGGAGAAGCATATCATCCGCAAATGCCGCTATAGTATGCGTCTGGGACCCTATACGTAAGCCTTGTATCTCCTTGTCTTGCCTAATAGCTTGCAGGAAAGTTTCCAAACAAAGAATGAAAAGTGTGGGGGAGAGTGGGCAACCCTGTCGGGTCCCATTCCTTATCTCGAAGTGAGGATGCCATTTATGCGGATTTTAGCCGTGGGGCAGGAGTACAAGGACAGCACAGCAGTCACAAATTGAGAGGGAAAACCAAATTTGTGTAAGGTAGCTTCCATGTAGCATCAATCTACTCTATCAAATGCCTTTTCTGCATCTGTACTCAATAGGGCAAGTCTCTTACCATGAGTCAAGGCATATTGTTGTGCTTGCATTACCCTAAATGTGCTGTCCCTGCACTCTCTACCGCTCACAAACCCAGACTGCTCTGGGGAAACCAGGCCCCCCAACCAGGCTGCTATACGGTGAGCCAGGATCTTCGCCCAAAGCTTGATATCAGCATTAAGCAATGAAATTGGGCGATAGCTAGATGGGAGGTTCAAGTCCTTCCCAGGCTTAGGCAAGACCGTGATGTGGGCCTCTAATGACTGTTTGGGGAGTGTCGTTCCATTCATCAGGGAATTGAACAGTGACACTAGTTGTGGGCCTAATATGCTGAAAAATTTCTTATAATATGCAACGGTTAGGCCGTCTGGTCCTGGACTCTTACCTGTAGGGGTCGATTTTAGGACTTTCTTAACCTCATCTAAAGTCACTGGAGCCACAAGCGCCTCTCTGCCGGCGTCTGATAAGACTGGCAGGTTAAGAGACTGCAAGTATGCGGTCGTTTTTTCCCGACGGTCGTTCTGCACTTCTTCAGTATCATTTTTCTGTATATTATACAAATCATGATAGTACGTGGTAAACACTTGTGACACGACACTACCATCTTGAGTCATCATCTGCTTAATATACGACTGCTCTGTCCTCTTTTTAATCATTGCAGTCATTACCTTACCACCTCTATTTCCATGTATATAGTGTTTGTGTTTGACCCGCATGTAAGCCTTAGCCACCTTAACATTTAGTACCGACTTCAATTCCTGCCGTAGTGACACAAGTTGTTCTAATTCCCGCTCTGCTAGGGACTTTTTGTGTATTCTTTCTTGTTGGGATATGCGGGTCAGGAGTTCAGAGATGCGTTTTGCCCTTTCTTTCTTGATATAAGAGCCCAATGCAATGAATTCCCCTCGAATCACCGCCTTATGCGCCTCCCAAGAGATAGCTGGGGAAGTAACAGAATTCACATTAAGTTCAAAGTAAGTTTGTAATTTCTTCGTAATGGTCTCTGTATGCGCTTGCGTATCCAGTATTGTGTGATTCAGTTTCCAGGTCCACTCTCTCCCGACTAAGTCAGGAATCTGAATGACACAAGACACCATGGCGTGGTCTGACACAGTTATATTATCTATGTTGGCAGATTTCACTAGAGGTAAGCTATTTTCTGGTAACATGAGATAATCCAGCCTCTGGTACGACCTATGTGGGTTGGAATAAAAGGTGTAATCTCTTCTGCTCCCATGTACAGACCTCCAGATATCGGCTAATCGTAGTGCCTGTAATCTGACTTGTATGGATTTCAGGGCCCTAAAAGAGATAGCTGAACGCTGAGTCGAGGAATCTAACAAGGGGTTCAAGGTTAAATTGAAGTCGCCTCCTAGTAGTATTTCACCAAATGCAAAGGCTGAGATTTTGTCTAGCATCTCCAGTAGCCACTGGACTGTTCTAACATTAGGGGCATATAAATTACATAGCGTAAATTTTTTATGACCTATTTCGCAGTTTACTAGTAAGTAACGCCCCTCCAGGTCAATCAGCTGGGAGTGCAAAGTAAAGGGGACATGTTTCCGTAGCCCAATACTAACTCCTTTGGACGCACTCCTATCGGAACAGGAATGGAGCCAATAATGAAAGTTGGAATTACCTAAATTGGGAATATGATTAACCGAGAAATGTGTCTCTTGCAGCATAATAATGTCCACCGATGATGTCTTGATAGATCTGAAAATCCTACCCCGTTTCACCGGGCCCTTGCAACCGTGGACATTAAATGTCGCAATGTTAAAAACTAATGGTGCCATTCCGGTTCCTTATAGAAGAAGTCACTCTGCCTTTGCCTATTAGGACCAGAATTAGAGTACATAACATAAAACATTTCAAAATAACAGTTAAACGTACAATATAAGATACAAGCAAAAATACTCTTGGGCCAGGCTTTTAGGCATGACCCTGTACCTTGGGGGGTGATCGTCTGTATGAACAAACCCTGATCGGCCTAGATCCTTTTTAGAATACCCGATAGGCTAAATCAACTCCATCAGGAGTAATATATTATTTTGCTTACAAACCCAAAACCCCATATTTCGGTAACATATTATATAATAGAGTGGAATTATATGGTGCTATAGCACGTCCTGCGGTTCACGGACGCACAGACTGATACTAGTGGGTAATGGGAATAAGATATAAACAATATGTGCAATACTTTCTTGATGAACAGTCAGAAATAAAGGGGAAAAAAATGAATACTGTCCTTCAACAGGCACATACTCTGATTAAGGCTGATTCTATTGGCATCAAATCTCCATATTATTCCTGGCCGCTTTCCTATATCTCCCGCTCCTTTGCTGCTTAGGCTTCAGCCATGGAGATGTCTCTGGTAGAGGCGGCAGTTCTTCTTCTGCAGGAACCGGCAACCAGGAGGCGATCTCTACAGGTGCTGTATCCGTCATATTCCAGAAGGGTACCAAATCTGCTGGAGATCTTACTGTAAAACGGCGATTTCCAGCTGTAATCAGGATTCCAAATGGGAATAACCACCGATACGGAAACTTCAAGGTACGCAGCAAATCCGTTAATGGTTTCAATATTCTCCTTTTTTGTAAGGTAGATGCTGCCAGGTCTTGAAATAACTGGATGCTCCTGCCCTGCAGTGTCACTTCTTTTAGCTCTCTGGCCTTTTGCAATATTTCCTCAGTGTCCCTGTAGCTCAATATGCCACATATAATGTCCCTGGGGTTCTCTGAGGTATTTGGCTTGGGTCTCAGTGCACGATGCACCCTTTCTATAATTACACTCTGGGCTGTCTCTGGGCCTAACAGAGTGGCGAACAATGAGACCATTACTTGTGTTAGGTCCTCTTTATCTGCTGCCTCAGGAAGGCCCCGTATTCTGATGTTGCAACGGCGGCTCCTATTTTCCTGGTCTTCCATTTGTAATAGCAGGCTGTTCATTGCTCTAGAATGAGAGCTTAGTGAGTCCTTGACCGCTGTGTTAAAAGTGAGCAAGGAATCTTGTACCTGCTCTAAAGACTCCACTCTGTCCCCAATATGCCGGACATCCGTCTTTATGGCGGCTAAATCTGCAGCGATAGGTGCCAGGGCTCTTTGTAATGCCTGTTCAATAAAATCCCTAGTGAGCGCCGCTCTCCCCGGCTCTGCCTGCTCCCCGCTCACCTCGCTCGCATCGTCACACTGGGCTCCAGGGCTTGAGGGCTCGCAGGCGTCTCCTTCACCCTGCCGCTTCGGCGCCATCTTAGAAGTGCGTGCTGGAACCTGGGAAGCCGGTTTCTGAAGGTATTTCTCCATATCCGACTGGTGCGGTGAGTCCCTCCTTTGCTCTGAGGTAATTCTAGACTGTTCCTTGGACTGGATCTTCATTTCTGTGGTTCGGGTATCGCTGTTACAAGGCGTACTTAGGATCTAGTGGCGGGAGCTCCGCTCTCAAGCAGCCACCATCAAGCTCGGTCAGGCCACGCCCCCAGAGCTAATGCATTTTATTGCGGTATGGAGCACATTCTAAACAAAATTTTCAAATGATTAAGGTTCGGATAGAGCAGTCCGAACCCGATTCTCTCAAGCCAAATTACCATGGTATCTGCCAGCTATGGAGGCCTATGAGGCCCAGCCTCCAGACTGGGTCTCATAGGCAACTGTCCGCTTGAAACTGACAATTTAAATGCTGCACAATGCAGCGTGTATTTATTGTATTGCACTGTTGCAGTGACTGCAGCTAACATTTACTACATTATCTGTACTCAGGTGAATTTTCACTTTGTTATCTGGGTTGTTATATAGAACTACAGGTAAGACATGTCTGACATATCTACTGGAATCCAAAAAATACAGGACCCGCCATGGATCCTATTCTCACATAGAAGTAAATGGATAGAGCCACGAATGTGGAAACACATTTCCATACACTGCAGCAGGCAAATGAAGCCCTGTTCTTGAGATAAAGTTTGGGTGCAGTTTCCAAAATGTAGTAAAATTTGTTTTACTCTAACACTTGGGATCTCGCCAGCTGTTCTGGCTAAAGATGTCCCGAACTATTCGCTGGCGAACAGTTTTCGGCGAACATCGCTTGTTCGCGTTCGCCGCGGCGGGCGAACATATGCGATGTACGATCCGCCCCCTATACGTCATCATTGAGCAAACTTTGACCCTGTACCTCACAGTCAGCAGACACATTCCAGGCAATCAGCATACCCTCCCTCCCAGACCGTCCCACCTCCTATCAAAAAGCAAGGACAGCATCCATCATAGATTCATTCTGAAGCTGCAGTGTTAGTTAGAGCAGGGAGAGTGCTACTGCTGCTGAATTAATAGGGAAATCGTTAGCTAGGCCAGTGTTCTGTGTCCACTCCAGTCCTCAAAGACTCATCTGCTGTAAGTACAGCGTCCTGACAGCACCCCAAAAAGCCCTTTTTAGGGCTGGTACATCAGTCTGCTTTTATTTTATTTTTTCTATATATATATTGCAGTTGCCTGCCCGTGTGTGAGAGGCCACAGGCCCACAGACTGTACTGTGTGCACACCACTCATATAGGGTGGCACAGCACCTTGCAGATAAAAAAGTCATTAAATTTTTACCCTTTAATATAATTGCAGTTGCCTGCCAGTGTGTGTCAGGCCCACAGACTGTACTGTGCCCACTGCCCACCACTCATATAGGGTGGCACAGCACCTTGCAGATAAAAAAAGTCATTTAATTTTTCCTCTGTAATATAATTGCAGTTGCCTGCCAGTGAGTGTCAGGCCCACAGACTGTACTGTGTCCACTGCCCACCACTCATATAGGGTGGCACAGCACCTTGCAGATAAAAAAGTAATTATATTTTTTCTCTGTAATATAATTGCAGTTGCCTGCCAGTGTGTGTCAGGCCCACAGACTGTACTGTGCCCACTGCCCACCACTCATAAAGGGTGGCACAGCACCTTGCACGCATATTACCACTAATCTAAAAAAAAATGACAGGCAGAGGCAGGCCACCCCGCAGGGGCCGTCGTGGTCATGGTGATATAATTTCCTTTGGCCCTAGATTAATGCACGTACCCTGAACTCGAAAAATTCAGAGGACATAGTTGACTGGCTTACACAGGACACCCAATTTTCTACAGCTTCTGCTCGGAACCTTGAGGCACCATCCTCCTCCAGCTCAGCTTCGGGTACCTCTCAAGTTACCACTCGCCCGCCCGTCGCCACCACCAGCACTAGCACCACAGCCGCTTCACTTGATCTGTCAGAGGAGTTATTTACACATCAGTTGGAAGAAATGAGTGATGCGCAACCATTATTGCCAGAGGAGGTAAATAACAGGGATATGTCTCAGTCAGGCAGCATTACACACATGGACGTACGGTGTGATGATGATGATGTTGTACCCGCTGCTGCTTCCTTTGCTGAGTTGTCAGATACAAGTGAAGTGGTTGATGATGACGATGTGTCCGTGGATGTCAGATGGGTGCCCGCTAGAAGAGAAGAAGAACAGGGGGAAAGTTCAGATGGGGAGACAAAGAGGAAGAGGAGACCAGTTGGAAGCAGGGGGAGGTCATCGCAAGGAGCTAGTGGTACAGTCAGACAGCATGTATCGGCACCTGGGGTCAGCCAGACAGCACGCCAATCAACGCATGCTGTTGCCACCACCAGAATGCCGTCATTGCAAAGCTCAGCAGTGTGGCATCTTTTTTGTGTGTCTGCCTCTGATAACAGCGATGCCATTTGCAACCTGTGCCAAAAGAAACTGAGTCGTGGGAAGTCCAACACCCACCTAGGTACAACTGCTTTGCGAAGGCACATGAACTCACATCACAAACGCCTATGGGATCAACACATGAGTACAAGCAGCACATAAACTCAAAGCCACCATCCTCCTCCTGGTCGAGCATCTTCAGCCACGTCAACCACTGCTGTCCTCCTTGCCCCCTTTCAACCACCCGCCACTCCGCCTCTCACCTTCAGCAGTTCCTGCTCATCTGTCCACAGTCAGGTGTCTGTCAAGGAAATGTTTGAGAGCAAGAAGCCAATGTCACAGAGTCACCCCCTTGCCCGGCGTCTGACAGCTGGCTTGTCGGAACTCTTAGCCCGCCAGCTTTTACCATACAAGCTGGTGGAGTCTGAGGCCTTCAAAAAATTTGTAGCTATTGGGACACCGCAGTGAAAGGTACCCGGCCGAATTTTTTTTTTCACAAAAGGCAATCCCCAACCTGTACTCTATTGTGGAAAAGGAAGTCATGGCATGTCTGGCACACAGTGTTGGGGCAAGGGTCTATCTGACCACTGATACCTGGTCTGCAAAGCACGGTCAGGGCAGGTATATCACGTACACTGTGCATTGGGTAAACCTGCTGACGGCTGCCAAGCATGGAATGCGTGGCTCTGCAGCGGAGTTGGTGACACCGCCACAACTTGCAGGCAGGCCTGCTGCCACCTCCTCTACTCTTCCTACTCCATCCTCTTCGCTAACCTCCTCGGCTGAGTCCTCTTCTGCTGCTGCGTCTTGCTCCACATCAACTGCACCCCCCCAGCTCCCCAGGGGCTATTCCACATCCCGGATACGACAGTGTCACGCTGTCTTGGGGTTGACTTGCCTGAAATCAGAGAGTCACACCGGACCAGCACTCCTGTCCGCCCTGAACACACAGGTGAATCAGTGGCTGACCCCGCACCAACTGGAGATCGGCAAAGTGGTGTGTGACAACTGAAGCAATCTGTTGGCGGCATTGAATTTGGGCAAGTTGACACATGTGCCGTGCATGGCACATGTGTTGAATCTGATCGTACAACGCTTTGTTTATAAGTAACCAGGCTTACAGGACGTCCTCAAGCAGGCCAGGAAGGTGTGTGGCCATTTCAGGCATTCCTACACGGCCATGGCGCACTTTTCCAATATTCAGCGGCGCAACAACATGCCAGTGAGGCGCTTGATTTGCAACAGCCTGACACGTTGGAATTCAACACTCCTAATGATCGACTGCTTGCTCCAACAAGAAAAAGCCGTCAACGAGTATTTGTATGACCGGGGTGCTAGGACAGCCTCTGCGGAGCTGGGTATTTTTTTGCCACATTACTGGACGCTCATGCGCAATGCCTGTAGGCTCATGCGTCCTTTTGAGGAGGTGACAAACTTAGTCAGTCGCACCGAAGGCACCATCAGCAACCTCATCCCATTTGTTTTCTTCCTGGAGCGTGCCCTGTGAAGAGTGCTGGATCAGGCCGTAGATGAGTGTGGAGAGGAAGAGTTGTGGTCACCATCGCCACCAGAAACAGCCTTATCATCATCGCTTGCTGGACCTGTGGCAACGCTGGAAGAGGAGTCTGAGGAAGAGGAGTCAGAGGAGGAATGTGCTTTTGAGGAGGAGAAAGAGCAACCACAGCAGGCATCCCAGGGTGCTCGTTGTCACCTATCTGGGACCCGTGGTGTTGTACGTGGCTGGGAAGAAGAACAGACCTTCAATGAGATCAGTGAGGACGAGGAACGGGACATGAGTAGCTCGGCATCCAAACTTGTGCAAATGGGGTCTTTCATGCTGTCATGCCTGTTGAGGGACCCTCGTATAAAAAGGCTGAAGGAGAACGACCTGAACTGGGTGGCCACGCTACTAGACCCCCGGTATAAGCAGAGAGTGTCTGAAATGTTACCGAATTACCGGAAGTCGGAAAGGATGCAGCAGTTCCAAAACAAGTTAAAAAGTATGCTTTACACAGCGTATAAGGGTGATGTCCCAGCACAACGGGAATCTAACAGGGGAAGAGGTGAAAGTAATCCTCCTCTTACCACGACCACGCCGGCAAGGACAGGACGCTTTGCAGACGTGTTGTTGATGGAGGACATGCAGAGCTTTTTGAGTCCTATGCATCGCCACAGCCCTTCGGGGTCCACCCTCAGAGAACGACTCGACCGACAGGTAGCAGACTACCTTGCCTTAACTGCAGATATCGACACTCTGAGGAGCGATGAACCCCTTGACTACTGGGTGTGCAGGCTTGACCTGTGGCCTGAGCTATCCCAATTTGCGATAGAACTTATGGCCTGCCCCACTTCAAGTGTCCTGCCAGAAAGGACCTTCAGCGCAGCAGGAGGTATTGTCACTGACAAGAGAAGTCGCCTAGGTCAAAAAAGTCTAGATTACCTCACCTTTATTAAGATGAATGAGGCGTGGATACCTAAGGGACTGACAGTGGGGGATGCATTTGACTAAAAAAGGCCTGATGAGATGTCTTGGGCTAAAAATGGTCCCCACGCTGCTGTATTTAATCTCTGCATGCCGGATGACTTGCGTGACTTCTCCGCCACCAACTAGGGTTCAAGCCGCAATGTTTTAGTACACTTTCTGCCTGGAAAACATCAATACCTGCAACAATGCCTAATTTTTCTGGCCTATGGTGCTGCACTGTGGCTGCAAAAACAAAACCCAAAAAAAAGGCACATACATGTATCAATTCCCCTTCGTGATCGTTACCTTGTTGTGGTGAAGGGGCTTGCGTATCACAATGAAGCGATCACCTCTATGAGTGTGTTGGCAATGTTGGCCCACCACAGATGATAAAGTCATTGCTTCATTGTGAACAGACCAAAAGCGATCGGCTGGACCAAAAGCGAAGAGTGCTGGATCAGGCCGTAGATGAGCATGAAGAGGAAGAGTTGTGGTCACCATCAACACCAGAAGCAGCCTTGTCGTCGTCGATTGCTGGACCTGCGGCAACGCAGAGAGATGAGTCTGAAGAAGAGGAGTCAGAGGAGGAAGGTGGCTTTGAGGAGGTGGAAGACAAACCACAGCAGGCGTCCCAGGGGGCTTGTTGTCACCTTTCGGGGACCCTTGGTGTTGTACGTGGCTGGGTGGAGAAAGAGACCTTCAATGATGTCCGTGAGGACAAGGAACGGGACATGGCTAGCTTGGTATCCAACCTTGTGCAAATGGGGAGTTTGTGGTTGTGCAAATGGACTGTTTGCGGTTGTTTGCGGTGCGTTAAACGGGGAGTTTGGTATTTCAGAGTTTGGTCTGTCACTGTGAAGCGGGCGTAACCCTTACACTACCTGATCGATACAACATCATACCTGATGGTATACACACACTGAATGTTTTAAAGCACGTTATTCCAAACAATTTAGGAATGTTAGGTGATTTATGCCCTTTATGGATTAAAACCCGACTCTGCGTCAACTACGTAATTTTCCATGGGAGTTTTGCCATGGATACCCCTCAGGCATGCCACAGTCCAGGTGTTAGTCCCATTGAAACAACTTTTCCATCACTATTGTGGCCAGAAAGAGTCCCTGTGGGTTTTAAAATTCGCCTGCCTATTGAAGTCTATGGCGGTTCGCCCGTTCGCAAACATTTGCGGAAATTCGCGTTTGCCGTTCGCAAACGGAAAATTTTATGTTCGAAACATCTCTAGTTCTGGCAGGGAACAGCCAGTCGGATCTCAAGAGATAGTGTGAAACTACAGTAGCCTAACTTCATTGGTATTCCATTTATTATTTCACCCCAAAGCCCACATACATAGTGCTCTTTTACTCCTAAGCCCTGTTTTATGTTCAGGCAAATGTTTTGGGCCATATGTAGGGTGTTTCTAAAACCAGGAAACACAGCATAATAATAAGAGGGCTTTTTTCATGTAGGCACATAATTGACATGACATATTGGACACTGAAATGCCTTATATGTGAAAAAATTGCAAATTTTCACTTTGCACCATCTGCTATGCATTAATTTTAGCAAAATAGCTGTTCTTACTATATGCTTATTATACCCCATTTGTGAGGGGAATGGATTATAACATGGGTTCATTTCTTGGAAGTTTATTGTGCTTTAATTCTAACCTAAAGGGTTAACAAAGTTTTTAAAATTAGCTTTGGATACTCCAAGGCAGGGGTTTCATGCCTGCACAATTATTACACAGTTAGGGGTGTGCCCCTGCACAGGCTGAAACAGATAGCACCGATTGGATAATGTCAAACTGTGCAGAGACACACCCTAACTGGTAACACCCAAATAGACCTTTAATGTAGACTGCTGGCAATTAATTCATAAATAGAGATGGCCTTGCGGTTCGCCCTGCGGTCGGTTTGCGGCAAACTTTGCACGTTCGCTAACATATGGTGATATTCGCTCCCGCCATATTTTTTTACATTGTGAAGAACTTTGACCCATGACACATCCATCAGACGTTTCAGCCCATGGACATACCCCCTACCTTATAAATAGACCCGATCTGGCCGCCATTTTACATTCAGTCTTTTGTCATTGTAGGGAGAGGTTGCTGTGTAGAGCAGGGACAGATTGTTAGGGACAAAAACACTATCAAATAGGTCCAGAAAAGTCCTTTTAAAGACTGGTATAGGTGTGCTATCTATATATGTGATACACAGAGGGGTGTTATTTACTTATAATATACTTTCTAACATAGAAAGTATATTATAGTGCATTTGTATTGTGCAGCAGTGGTGAGCGACAAACGCAATTAGAAAAAATAATTATAACTGGTGTGATTTACCAGTCGCCTCCCAAAAAACTGATAGAAGCGGGGTGTTATATACCAATAATATACTTTCTATATAGTGTATTTGGGTACAGCAGCATTTGTTTGCTGTTTTGCTGCGTTCCCTCTGCTACACACAGTGACAAACGGTATTGGAAAAAATAATTATAACTGGTTTGATATACCAGTCGCCCCCCCAAAAAACTGATTGAGGGGTGTGATATACCACTTATATACTTTCTATATAGTGCATTTGGGTACTGTATAGTGCATTTGCGCATGCACGTACGCGAAAATTATATTGGCGATATTTCGCATTGAAAAAAATAATGAATGGAGACCGCAAATTCGAATAATACATCTGGTATGTCACTGTCCATGTTGTGGGACTATTTGTGCACTTCTAGTAATTATTTCTTGGCTGCAAATATGAGCTGAAGGTTTTTCAGGTTCGCCTGCCATTAAAATAAATGAGACCCACCGCGAACTTGCGGTTCGCGAACATTTGATCTCGTTCAAGCGATCGCGTTCGCGAATCGTCCAGGCAGATGTTCGTCCATCACTATTCATAAATGCCTAGCTGGGACAATAGAGAAATGGCATGATTTCAAGTCAAAAGAATAGACACAGCATGACTGTTATTACATGGGAAAAGCAAGTAGTTATTTGATATATCTACCTCAAAAAGCAGGGGGAAAAAATTAATGTTTATGGCTTTAATTGGACTGGATCCCATGAAACGAAAGTAGGGAAATATTTCCTACCATAGTAAGCAGAGTTTCTATTACTACTTCATGATTAGATATATTATTTTCATTAAAGCAATTTCTAAAACTAAACATTATCTACATTTAATATATAAATAAAAAAATGATTAGCCATTTTCAAAGTGCATAATTCTTAGGTATGATTAAACATCCTGCTGTTAGTAATCAAACGCCAAATTAAATGCATTGAACTGGGACCCATAGGTTGCCTGTATCTGACTACCTTTGATTCACAGGTCTCCCCTAATCAATTTACTTGTTAATTAACATCACTTTTTTTCAGTCAGTCGCTGCTCAATGAAGTGAGTTTCAGGTAATAAGGAGAAGACCTTCACTAAGAAATGCTGAAAATATTAATACAGGATGCATATTTGATAGATTTAATCAACCAGACTCAGTAGAAAATGGCTTGAGTGCATTATCATCCTTTAATCTAGGTTCTGTCTGTGCTTTTTCAGATTTTTACATACTTATCCTTTTCTCTACAATTTAATCTACAAGGATAATAATATTTAACATGCTCAGAGGGGAAGATGACATATTTTGAAATCATTTTGGATGATATTATTTTTTATTTTCCATCTCACTTTTTATATTTAAGCTAATACCAACAATCCTGCAGTTTTCGCACTGGCCACTTTGTCTATTAATTGACGTCACTTCGTGGTTTGTACAGATCACTTTACTGCAGTTAACTAATTCTAATCCTGCCTGTAATTATATCACTTCTATATACAGATGACACAGGATCCACCATTCACAATAGGTAATTCTCAGAGCTTATCTATTCTTTCCTTGTACAATGACCTCTGCACAGGGCACAAAGCATGGCTAGAAAACTCTCCCATAGAAGTCAATGAGGTTCCCTCCTGACCAATGTTTTTGGACCATGGGGCTGCCATAAAGCAATTTTTTAATGCTTTGTAAATGCTGTTAAGAACAGCTTAGGCAATATGGCCGCCCCCATAATCATGTTCAGGAAATAAAAAAGTCTACAATCAGAAAATAAAAACAGATTAGAAAAAAAAGGAAGACATGTTACTATATGGTTTTAACTGGCGGATAACATTTTTGGTGACACACTTGCTTTAAGTGTCTTAGACACTTTTAGCACCTTAAAAAAGTACATGGCTTAGAATGAAAGGGTCATGGCTTACTGGAAAATGGGGGTGAGTAGATAAAGATTCATCAATGTGCACCAAAGTTCTAGATAAAAAAACAATTCATGCATGATATAAGTTACACTAGACAGTCTAAAAGTGTGCCACAGTTAACATCATCAGCCACTATGAAAAATGTGGTGTACGTATCCGTCGTGAACACCATTGAAAGTTAATGGGGGACGGATGCGTTTTCTGTTGTGTCAGAGAAAACGCATCCGTCCCCATTGACTTACATTGCATGCCAGGACGGATATGTCTTGCTCCGCACCACGTTGCGGACAGAAAAACGCTGCTTGCAGCATTATTCTGTCCCCGATGGGAGCGCAACCAAATGCAACGGAATGCATTTTGGTGCATTTTGTTTCGTTCAGTTCAGTTTTTTCCCCATTGACAATGAATGGGAACAAAACTGATGAGTTTTCTTCCGCTATTGAGATCCTATGATGGATCTTAATAGCGGAATTGAAAACGCTAATGTGAAAGTAGCCTTCATTTTATCCTAGTCAACAGAGAACTAAATAAGAAAATACAGTACTCATATTTCCCGCACCATAAGACACTCTTCCCCCCAAAAAAAGTAAGTGAAAAATGGCCATGAGTCTTATGAAGCAAATACTAGTGAGCTCTTACATTATGGACACACTCACTAGTACACAGTAGGATTGGGGAGTGATGAATGCAGAGTATTCACCACTCCTTGGTCTTCTTCTGCTTTCTTCACAATGTAAGTGCACACTATGACCTGACTCTGTGTGACTTCAGGTCATAGTGCAGCAATGCAGCAACAGAAGAAGACAAGGGAGTGATGAGTGCAGGAAGAGTGGGCTGGGTCTGGAGCAGGCTAGGTAGGTTCATTTATTTATTTTGTTTAATCTGAGATCTGATAGGGGTCTGATGAAGAATGAGAGCCTGATGGGGGTCTAATTTGAGGTCTGATGGGAGTCTGCTATGAGGTCTGACGAGCAATGGTGGTCTGATCTGAGGTCTGATGAAAAATATTGTTTATTTTCCTCCTCCAAAACCTAGGTGTGCTTTATGGTCAGGTGCATCTTATGGTGTGGAAAGTAGAGTATATCAGATTTGAGAGTAAGTATGCTATGGTTTTGGAAAATCTTTTAAAAATTATATTTGCCATATTTAACCACTTAAGGACCACAGGTTTATACCCCCCTAAAGACCAGGCCCTTTTTTACAAATCGGCACTACACTACTTTCACCGTTTATTGCTCGGTCATGCAACTTACCACCCAAATGAATTTTACCTCCTTTTCTTCTCACTAATAGAGCTTTCATTTGGCATATTTCATTGCTGCTGACATTTTTACTTTTTTAGTTATTAATCGAAATTTAACGATTTTTTTTGCAAAAAAATGACATTTTTCACTTTCAGTTGTAAAATTTTGCAAAAAAAACGAGCTCCATATAGAAATTTTGCTCTAAATTTATAGTTCTACATGTCTTTGATAAAAAAAAAATGTTTCGGTAAAAAAAAAATGGTTTGGGTAAAAGTTATAGCGTTTACAAACTATGGTACAAAAATGTGAATTTCCGCTTTTTGAAGCAGCTCTGACTTTCTGAGCACCTGTCATGTTTCCTGAGGTTCTACAATGCCCAGACAGTACAAACACCCCACAAATGACCCCATTTCGGAAAGTACACACCCTAAGGTATTCGCTGATGGGCATAGTGAGTTCATAGAACTTTTTATTTTTTGTCGCAAGTTAGCGGAAAATGATGATTTTTTTATTTTTATTTTTTTTTCCTACAAAGTCTCATATTCCACTAACTTGTGACAAAAAATAAAAACTTCTATGAACTCACTATGCCCATCACGAAATACTTTGGGGTCTCTTCTTTCCAAAATGGGGTCACTTGTGGGGTAGTTATACTGCCCTGGCATTCTAGGGGCCCAAATGTGTGGTAAGGAGTTTGAAATAAAATTCTGTAAAAAATGACCAGTGAAATCCGAAAGGTGCTCTTTGGAATGTGGGCCCCTTTGCCCACCTAGGCTGCAAAAAAGTGTCACACATCTGGTATCTCCGTACTCAGGAGAAGTTGAGGAATGTGTTTTGGGGTGTCATTTTACATATACCCATGCTGGGTGAGATAAATATCTTGGTCAAATGCCAACTTTGTATAAAAAAAATGGGAAAAGTTGTCTTTTGCCAAGATATTTCTCTCACCCAGCATGGGTATATGTAAAATGACACCCCAAAACACATTCCCCACCTTCTCCTGAGTACGGCAATACCAGATGTGTGACACTTTTTTGCAGCCTAGGTGGGCAAAGGGGCCCATATTCCAAAGAGCACCTTTCGGATTTCACAGGTCATTTTTTACAGAATTTGATTTCAAACTCCTTACCACACATTTGGGCCCCTAGAATGCCAGGGCAGTATAACTACCCCACAAGTGACCCCATTTTGGAAAGAAGAGACCCCAAGGTATTCGCTGATGGGCATAGTGAGTTCATGGAAGTTTTTATTTTTTGTCACAAGTTAGTGGAATATGAGACTTTGTATGAAAAAAAAAAAAAAAAAAAAATCAGCATTTTCCACTAACTTGTGACAAAAAATAAAAAATTCTAGGAACTTGCCATGCCCCTCACGGAATACCTTGGGGTGTCTTCTTTCCAAAATGGGGTCACTTGTGGGGTAGTTATACTTCCCTCGCATTTTCCAGGGGCCCTAATGTGTGGTAAGTAGGTAAATGACCTGTGAAATCCTAAAGGTGCTCTTTGGAATATGGGCCCCTTTGCCCACCTAGGCTGCAAAAAAAGTGTCACACATGTGGTATCGCCGTATTCAGGAGAAGTTGGGGAATGTGTTTTGGGGTGTCATTTTACATATACCCTTGCTGGGTGAGAGAAATATCTTGGCAAAAGACAACTTTTCCCATTTTTTTATACAAAGTTTGCATTTGACCAAGATATTTCTCTCACCCAGCATGGGTATATGTAAAATGACACCCCAAAACACATTCCCCAACTTCTCCTGAGTACGGCGATACCAGATGTGTGACACTTTATTGCAGCCTAGATGCGCAAAGGTGCCCAAATTCCTTTTAGGAGGGCATTTTTAGACATTTGGATACCAGACTTCTTCTCACGCTTTGGGGCCCCTAGAATGCCAGGGCAGTATAAATACCCCACATGTGACCCCATTTTGGAAAGAAGACACACCAAGGTATTCAATGAGGGGCATGGCGAGTTCATAGAAATTTTTTTTTTTTGGCACAAGTTAGCGGAAATTGATATTTTTAATTTTTTTCTCACAAAGTATCCCGTTCCGCTAACTTCGGTCTTCTTTCCGAAATGGGGTCACATGTGGGGTATTTATACTGCCCTGGCATTCTAGGGGCCCTAAAGCGTGAGAAGAAGTCTGGAATATAAATGTCTAAAAATTTCTACGCATTTGGTTTCCGTGAGGGGTATGGTGAGTTCATGTGAGATTTTATTTTTTGACACAAGTTAGTGGAATATGAGACTTTGTAAGAAAAAAAAAATAATAATTCCGCTAACTTGGGCCAAAAAAATGTCTGAATGGAGCCTTACAGAGGGGTGATCAATGACGGGGGGGTGATCAATGACAGGGGGGGTGATCAATGACAGGGGGGTGATCAGGGAGTCTATATGGGGTGATAACCACAGTCATTGATCACGCCCGTGTAAGGCTTCATTCAGACGTCCGTATGCGTTTTGCGGATCCGATCCATCTATCAGTGCATCCGTAAAAATCATGCGGACATCTGAATGGAGCTTTACAGGGGGGTAATCAATGACAGGGGAGTGATCAGGGAGTCTATATGGGGTGATCACCACAGTCATTGATCATGCCCCTGTAAGGCTTCATTCAGACATCCGGATGCGTTTTGCGGATCCGATCCATCTATCAGTGGATCCGTAAAAATCATGCGGACGTCTGAATGGAGCTTTACAGGGGGGTAATCAATGACAGGGGGGTGATCAGGGAGTCTATATGGGGTGATCACCACAGTCATTGATCACGCCCCTGTAAGGCTTCATTCAGACGTCCGGATGCGTTTTGCGGATCCGATCCATCTATCAGTGGATCCGTAAAAATCATGCGGACATCTGAATGGAGCTTTACAGGGGGGTGATCAATGACAGGGGTGTAATCAATGACAGGGGGGTGATCAGGGAGTCTATATGGGGTGATAACCACAGTCATTGATCACGCCCCTGTAAGGCTTCATTCAGACGTCCGGATGCGTTTTGCGGATCCGATCCATCTATCAGTGCATCCGTAAAAATCATGCGGACATCTGAATGGAGCTTTACAGGGGGGTAATCAATGACAGGGGGGTGATCACCACAGTCATTGATCATGCCCCTGTAAGGCTTCATTCAGACGTCCGTATGCGTTTTGCGGATCCGATCCATCTATCAGTGCATTCGTAAAAATCATGCGGACATCTGAATGGAGCTTTACAGGGGGGTGATCAATGACAGGGGTGTAATCAATGACAGGGGGGTGATCAGGGAGTCTATATGGGGTGATCACCACAATCATTGATCATGCCCCTGTAAGGCTTCATTCAGACGTCCGGATGCGTTTTGCGGATCCGATCCATCTATCAGTGCATCCGTAAAAATCATGCGGACATCTGAATGGAGCTTTACAGGGGGGTGATCAGGGAGTCTATATGGGGTGATCACCACAGTCATTGATCATGCCCCTGTAAGGCTTCATTCAGACGTCCGGATGCGTTTTGCGGATCCGATCCATCTATCAGTGGATCCGTAAAAATCATGCGGACGTCTGAATGGAGCTTTACAGGGGGGTAATCAATGACAGGGGGGTAATCAATGACAGGGGGGTGATCAGGGAGTCTATATGGGGTGATCACCACAGTCATTGATCACGCCCCTGTAAGGCTTCATTCAGACGTCCGGATGCGTTTTGCGGATCCGATCCATCTATCAGTGGATCCGTAAAAATCATGCGGACGTCTGAATGGAGCTTTACAGGGGGGTGATCAATGACAGGGGGGTGATCAATGACAGGGGGGTGATCAGGGAGTCTATATGGGGTGATCAGGGGTGATCAGGGGCTAATAAGGGGTTAATAAGTGACGGGGGGGGGGTGTAGTGTAGTGTAGTGGTGCTTGGTGCTACTTTACTGAGCTACCTGTGTCCTCTGGTGGTCGATCCAAACAAAGGGGACCACCAGAGGACCAGGTAGCAGGTATATTAGACGCTGTTATCAAAACAGCGTCTAATATACCTGTTAGGGGTTAAAAAAAACACATCTCCAGCCTGCCAGCGAACGATCGCCGCTGGCAGGCTGGAGATCAACTCTCTTACCTTCCGTTCCTGTGAGCGCGCGCGCCTGTGTGCGCGCGTTCACAGGAAATCTCGGCTCACGCGAGATGACGCCTATTGGCGTTAGCGTAGCCTGGGGGAGCCGCCGCAATGACGCCTTTCGGCGTTACAGTTGCGGGAAGTGGTTAAGAAATAAGCACAATATTTGCCATGTCTATGAATAAAATTATGATTGAGAGATAGGGTAGGGGAATAATATTTGCACAACAGATTGAACTTGGAGACAAAAATCCCTGTGGTATCATAAAGGTTAGGGTAAAAAAAAAAAAAAGATATGTGACCATAATACCCTGTACAAGGTTAATGTGTTTCGACTGCACAGTATGTGTCTGCTGCAATCTAGGGAAAAGCATCATCATAAAATTATGTACAACTTTAGAATGCAGAAACATATGGGGACATTTTATAATGTCAGCAAATAATCTGGAATTTAGAGAGCAATAAATGTCATACTCCCGAACAGAATCTGATTTAACCGATTAAAATACTCCAGTTTCTCATCTAACAGGATGGCAATTCAGAATAGGAAATACATAGGTAAGAAGTGAATCACAAAATTGTAATTTAGGTACAGCTCATGCAAAGTTTATGTAAATTGCTTTCATTTGCTGTACACAGCCTCCCCACACATTTCTGTGACAAGACTTTCTTTTGTCATTAGTGTTACAATTCTATATTTCTCAGAACTGGATACTGGAATTGAATTTCAATGTTAGAACAAAAGTAGATGGTTTTGTTCAAATCTGTGCTGTGTTTTAAGTTTTAAACTGAAGTCATAACTCATTGTTGTATCCGTTATCTGATTTAGGCCTCATGCACAAAGTGTGCGTCAGTCAAAAAAAAGGATGCGGCATCCGTTTTTTTGGGAGGATCGGTTTTTTTCCACAGATCCCTTGAAATAAATGCCTATCCGTGTCTGCAAATGTGAAAAAAGTAGGACATGCACTATTATTTTTGCTGAAGGGAAAGACGGACAACAGACGCGGAACGCAAATGGATGAACTATCAGCATTTTTTTGCTGACCCATTGAAATAAATGGGTCCCCATCCTGTCCGCAAAAAAAACGGAACGGAGGCCGAGAAAAACAACTGTCGTGTGCATGAGGCCTTAGGCTACTTTCACACTCGCGTTTGGTGCGGATCCGTCATGGATCTGCACAGACGGATCCATTCAGATAATACAACCATCTGCATCCGTTCAGAACGGATCCGTTTGTATTATCTTTAACATAGCCAAGACGTCTTGAACACCATTGGAAGTCAATGGAGGATGGATCCATTTTATATTGTGCCAGATTGTGTCATAGAAAATCCCCCGTCCCCATTGACTTACATTGTGTGTCAGAACGGATCCGTTTGGCTCAGTTTTGTCAGACGGACACCAAAACGCTGCAGGCAGCGTTTTGGTGTCCGCCTCCAGAGCGGAATGGTGATTGATCGGAGGCAAACTGATACATTCTGAGCGGATCCTTTTCCATTCAGAATGCATTGGGGCAAAACTGATCCGTTTTGGACCGCTTGTGAGAGCCCTGAAACGGATCTCAAAAACGGAAAGCCAAAACGCTAGTGTGAAAAGTAGCCAGATGCAACTGATGGACTGCATGACATAATGACATCTGTCATGTTCTGCTGGGGTCTCCATAATTTTCCCTCCAAAAATAGTATTTTTCCTTCTAGATTGAAAGGAAAGTAAGATGGAAGCTCCTAATGGAGCCTCCACTGCAATTAACACTCCAGGGCATATTTTACTGTAACCTTTTAACAAATAGAAACCCTTTCACTCAGTTTTACTCAATTATTATCTGCCACTCTAGCAATCTATACAGAATACCAGGTTTACCTATATAAAATTGTGATTGTCTCACTTCAGCAAATAACATTTATCAAGTAGAGAAAGTTAATACAAGGCACTTGTATTGTGGTTGTCCATATTGCTTCCTTTGCTGGCTTGATTAATTTTTCCATCACATTATACGCTGCTTGTTTCCATGGTTATGACTAGTGTTGAGCGCAAATATTCGAATAGCGAATTTTAATTGCAAATATTGTCACTTCGAGAATTCGCAAATATTTAGAATATAGCGCTATATATTTGTAAAATCGAATATTCATGTTTTGTTTTTTAGTTTTTTTTTAGCACAGTACACATCAGGTGATCATCCCTCCCTTCTTCTAGCTTGTGGGCCAATGAGAAGGCTTTGTCACAGCTTAGCAACATCTGTAGAAACCAATAGAAAAGTTGCCTACCCCTTACTATTGCCGAAAATTCGCAAGCGCAAATATATTGGAGCACTCTATCTGCATATAAAGCTATTGTAATGTTCTGCCGTGCCAACCATTTTCTCCAGTCTCAGGAAACTTATTGCAGCTTGAAAAATGTAGCATAAGTGACCCACGCCTGTATTTTGCACGCATTACGCAAATATTACATTGCCGATTTTCGCAATCAAGAATATAATCTTGAATTTTAGAATTTGCTAATATATGACAAATATTCTACAAAATATTCGCGAAATATCGCAAATTCGAATATTGCCCCTGACGCTCATCACTAGTTATGAACACCCTGCAATCCAGCAGCAATGGCCATGCCTGCACACTATAGGAAAAAGCACTAGCCTATGTGCACTCCCGCAATCCCGGTCACCAGAGAGGCACATTTTCCTATAGTGTGCAAGCACGACCACCACTCCTGGATTGCAGGATCGTCGCAACCATGGGAATGAGCAGCATATAATATGATGGAATAATAAATCCAGCCACTAAAGGAAGCAATACGAACAATCACAATACATTAATTGGTGCCTTGTATTAACTTTCTCTACATGATAAATGCCACTTGCTGAAGTGAGAGAATCCCTTTAATAAAAAACACTTTTCTTTTGCAGCAGTGACATTCTGATTTCAAATCTGACCGAGAGCAATATGTGCACAAAGCTATGTATTTTCACTCTCAGACTGGTTGGTTTCCTCCAGGTAATCTAATTTCTTCTTACACTGAAAAAGGTCAAACATATTGACAGGTGAATTGGCTCGGGCCAAACACATTGGGATGTTCGGGTGCTCGACCGAGCACCCAAGTATAATGGGAAGTCAATGGGAGAACCCAAGCTTTAAACGAGGTACCACCTGCTCTGAAGAGGGGAGGGTGCCTAGTTCATAGGAAAATGTCAGGAATTGATGGAAACACCAACAAAATGGTTCTGGAACAACATGGGGAGGATGTCTGGATGCATCTTGGACTGCTGGGAACGATGTTGTTCGAATAGTACGCCACTTTTATAGACTGACAATAAAACGCACAAAACAGAAGAAAAAAAAAGATTTTAGAGGAAAAATGGATAGAAATCATTTTTTCCTTTATATTTACTTGTATATAAAGTGCAATTGCTGCCAAAAATTACAATGAAGAGGCACTCAGATACAACCTGTATATCACATAAAGGAGGGCCTCATTGAAATTGTGGAACAATTGTTCATGTAGTGGGACTCCTACACTCATAAAGCCTATGCACTAAGTGAAAGGGCTGCCAAAAATTTCAAGGTAACGGCCAAAGGGTGAGAAAGGCGCTCAAAGGGTAAGTAAATCGAGGTACAACAGCTTCCTTCAAAGAGCTGGTGGATGCGATAGACTCACCTGTTATGGTTGCACCGAAGTTGAGTGCAACCGTATTGCAGGTGAGCTGTGAAGTATAAAAGGTGCAGGTCGGTGCTGCCAGATGCGTCAAGAAGCCCCTTGGGACGAAGGCCAAGTCGCCACTTGGGTATATATTGGAAAACGTATCTTAGCTTGTCACTGTGGAGTGATCAAGCTGGTAGACGATCATAAGGCGCATTACCACGACCGGGTACAGGATGCAATTAAGTTTATTTTGAGATAACGCGTTTCGGGGTCTCGATGGCCCCTTTATCAAGTCTGTGTCACCCTAGTTTTTTGTGCAGCTGGGTGTGTACTGCCTGGTTTCTTCTAAAAAAGGCGCATGTCCGTACCTTAGTTTTGTTCTTGTTATACTTTGAGTGAGTGTAGCGGTTCACCGCTACAGTCCTATGTGCCGCACATAGGACTGTAGCGGTGAACCGCTACACTCACTCAAAGTGTAACAAGAACAAAACTAAGGTACGGACATGCGCCTTTTTTAGAAGAAACCAGGCAGTACACACCCAGCTGCACAAAAAACTAGGGTGACACAGACTTGATAAAGGGGCCGTCGAGAGCCCGAAACGCGTTGTCTCAAAATAAACTTAGTTGCATCCTGTACCGGGTTGTGGTAATGCGCCTTATGATCGTCTACCAGCTTGATCACTCCACAGTGACAAGCTAAGATACGTTTTCAAAAATTTCAAGGAACCGGCACTCCAATACAACCGTTGCTAAGCATAAAGGAGGGTATCAGACACAGCCTTAAAAAATTATGATTGATGACCTGCTGGTGACCCTCAAAAACATTTGGAGCAAGGACCTGCTGATCTGACCATCTAAAACATTATGGGCGAGGGCCTGCTGCCGCTTTGGTGACTCTAGATAACCTGGGGATGATTGCACGTCCCTGTGACAGCGACGATCCATTCGGATGTCTGCCCTATCAACTTTTGATGTTATTTTCAACCCAAACCATGTAGACCATGGGTAACAGGGGAATCATGGTTCGATTTTGAAGAGGGAGCCTGAGAAACAGCTATGGCTACCACAGCCAAGCAAGACAGCATGCACGCAAATTACCTATCAGGTATAATTAGGTGAGTGCCTGTAGGTGAGCTGATCCTATAAAAGATTTTAGGTGCGGGACTGCAGGTGAGCTGACCCTTTAAAAGATTTTTGGTGCGGACCTGCTGGTGAGCTGACCCTGCAAAAGATTTTAGGTGTGGGTCTGCTGGTGAGCTGACCCTTTAAAACACTATATGTGAGGGCCTTCAGGTGATCTTACCCTGTTAAACATTATATGCAAGAGCATGCAGGTGAGCTGACTCTCTAAAAAATTTAATGTGAGAGCCTTCAGGTGAGATGTCTCTGTAAAAGATTTGAGGTGCGGGTCTGCTGGTAAGCTTACCCTATAAAAGATTTGAGGTGAGGGCCTGTTGGTGTGCTGACCCTCTAAAAAATTATATCCGAAGGCCTGCAGCTGAGATGACCCTCTAAAAAATTATATACGAGGGCCTACAGCTAAGCTAACCTTCTAAAAAATTATATACGAGGGCCTGCATGTGAGCTGACTGTGGAACAGTTTCTGGCCTGTGTGGTGTGGCCCGCCTTCTCCCTTTTGCCACCCCACTGCCTCTTCCAGCCTGTTGAGGTGCTGCCGATCCCTCCCCCTGTGTACTGCTGTCCTTGCTCGGCTTTCCACCTTCCCATGTTGGGTCAGTGACCTGATCGTCCACCACCTCCTCTTCCACTTCCTCACTCTAATCATCCTCCTGATTTGTTGACCTAACCACAACCTCAGTGATTGACAACTGTGTCTCATCCTCTTCATCAACCTCTTGAGACAGTAATTGCGGTTGGCTCATTGGAAACTGTGTCTCATCATCATCCACCTCATTAAACACTAATTGCCGTTGCCCACCGTCATGTTCTTGTGACTGTGGATGTTCAAGAGGTTGGGAATCAGTGCACATTATCTCATGTTCCTCTTCAAGCGTGCTTGGCGAGAGGGCCAAATCAAATTCCTCATCCCTTACTTGCCTTTTTAAATGTGATATATGCTTGAAAGTATGTCACACGCACAGCAGCGTAGGATTTGGAAGTGTATGTGCAAAAAAATTTACAAAGGTATTTGTGATTTAACTGTCCGCAGAGGACACTGTTTACGGAAAAAGTGCACTGGATGTCACTGATATTTTAGGGATGCACACACTTTAAACAGGAGATGTGGCACAGATAATTTTACTGTCCGCAGGGGACGCCATCTACGGAAAAAGTGTACTGGATGTCACTGATATTTTAGGGATGCGCAGACCTTAAACAGGATATGTGGCACGGATAATTTAACTGTCCGCAGCGGACACCGTCTACGGAAAAAGTGTACTGGATGTCACTGATATTTTAGGGATGCGCGCACTTTAAACAGGAGATGTGACGCAAATAATTTAACTGTCCTCAGCGGCCTATTACACGGTATTTTGCACAGGATGCGCTAAATATATATATATATTGATGCTTTTACACACAATAGTCCTTAAAAGGACTTTTGTGTCTCTGAAAAGTTTTTTGTATAAAAATCTTCCTATTACACTCCCTACGCTGTCTGTCCCTTCCTATGCACAGTTCTCCCTAACACTGAGCAATTTAGCGCAGGTTGCGCTACAAACATATATTGCTGCTGTCGCACACAATAGTCCCTACAAGGACTTTTGGGTCTATTGAACGATTTTGTGGAAAAATTAAATTCAATTACGCTCCCTACACTCTGTGTCCCTTCTTATGCTCAGCTCTCCCTCACTTAGAATGAGCCGAACACGCGTCATCGCGTGCTATATAGCACCTGATGATGTGTTTTGGCCAGCCGATCACTATAATTCCAGTAGCCAACATGGCTACTGGCATTACAGTGAGGGCAGTACTTAGCTGCACATTTATTGGCTGCTTAGCAGCCTCAAAACATGCGGGGAGGAGACTCGATCATTGAGCTCAAGCACATGCGGTACTCGGCCGAGTACCGCCATGTGCCGAGCATAGTGATGCTAGAGCCGAACTGGTATTCGTCCAAGCATGCTCGCTCAACACTAGTGAACACCTTCAATATTTGATTTTTAAACAGAAAAACAATTTTAAAACTTGGATCCGAAACTCGGCTTCGGTTCCCACTGGTACATTCGAACTGAAGCTGTGTTCGGATCCATCCCTAGATATAATCTCTGTATAGAATGTAAGGTGCAATTAAATAAATAGATAAATATATGAAATTCTTATGATCAGCGTATTGATTACAATTTTACCGGGCCAGATCCGTTATGAGGCACAAGACAAACATGGCTGTGGGCACACGGGTGCACCTAGCCCTTTTGCTGCCTGAGGCAAAAACTGAAATAGTCCCCCCCCCCCATGCCAATTTCTCAACCTAACCCCTTTGCCACAATGAAAGCGCTCAGTGCCCATGGCCCTACCGCTGCCCTCCTCTTGCCCCTACCTGGTGCTGCCTGAGGTGATCACCTCACCTGGCCTCATTGGTGGTGCACCCTTGTGTGGGCATCCCTGTTTGGTAGTCACCTATAGCTCAAGTAGATAAGCATTAAAGGGAGTTTAGAAAAATATGTTGACTTTATTTACAGAAACATCCTCATCCTTCATGGACAGCATCTATTATTACAGATCATCCTCATTTCAGAGACTGGGGCTCCAAAAGCTACAATACAAAACATAACTTATGGACATTGGGAGCTGGTGTCAAAGCCTATATACAGTACTTATATACTTGTAGTGTAGATCTGTTTTACATAATTACATATTGTAGATGATGACATATTAAGTTTCAAGGTTAAGAATATTAGGTGTCGATTTTGAGGCTTTCTGGTTATATGAATAGTATTAGAGATGCCCACTCATGTTCTACCATGCCGTCTGCATTTAAATAAGGCACAGTGCTTCACTACCCATAATCTATGATTTTGCCTCACTGATATTGTGGGCCTAATAGCAGACACTTCAAAGACAATAATACTCTTAAAATGTTTGTCACAACTTCCCTTGATAATACCTTATACTCTACTGTGTTATATGCTATAGCAACCATATATGACTACAAAAAATCCCACTAAATCCACATGAACAAAAAAATCTAAATAAATAATTTTCCCATACTAGAACCAAAATTACATCTGTGTGAATCCCATAAAGCAGGGATGCCCAACCTGCAGCCCTCCAGTTGTTGCAAAACTACAACTCCCATCATGCCTGGACAGCCTACAGATATCAGCCTATAGCAGGGCATGTTGGTAGTTGTAGTTTTACAACAGCTGGAGGGATGCATGTTGAGCATCCCTGCCATAAAGCAAGTACCTTTAAGTGTTTATACAGGTATATATAAATATATATATATATATATATATATATATATATATATATTATTTGCATGATAAGACAAAATGTAATTGGTGCCAGTTTCCATTAAAAATCAACTTTTACAAAGGTCAGCATTTTGGCAACACCAGTTTCCACCTTCAAAAGAATAACCTTTTCAAAACTTACATTGTGCTTAGAGCATGCTGGTATTAACAATATTATTTGTCCTTTTACTTTTTTATTTATTTTTGCATAACAAAGAGAAACTAGATAACAGCATAAAAATATATTAAATTGTACATATATAACCACTATGACAGAGATGGATTTACTTACTTGTTAGGACCGGTATAGGATTAAGTAAGGAGGGTTGAAATATCAGGATGCAGCTTAGTAGTAAAAAAAATTGTCCCACAAATAATGCTGTTTTCAAATCAGCACCCGGATCTGAATGCTTTTGTAAGTGTGCGTGATTAAAAATATGGCATAGACACTGAATTATTCAAAAAAATATATCTGTATAGCGCCACCTGCTGTTTTTTCCCCCCTTATTTTTTTATCTGGCTCACTAAAATTGTTGCACATGCTCAGTTTCATCCTTCAATTGCCTCCTGAGCTGTGATAGGGAGAGAGCAGCAGCAGAATGTACATTCCCCCTGAAATGAGTCAGAACAGACACTCCTCTTGAGCTGTCAGCTTGATATAAATCGACCTCAACAATGAATATAGAGATCTCTGGATCCATGTGAGGTGCAAGGCTGGTTCTAGCTTTGTTACAAAGAAATTATGTCTGATTTTCATATTTTACATTAGTGATTGGATAACCCCTTTAATTCTTAGAGGATCTTGCGATTTTCCATTTTTGGATTTTCATTTTTCACTTCCCACCTTCCCAGATCCCTAACTTTTTTTATTGTTCTGTTTACATAGCCTTATGGGGGCTTGTTTTTTGCGTGACAAGTGATTTCTAATGGCACTATTGAATATTGCATATGATGTAGTGGAGAGCTGGACAAAAAAGTCAAAATGGGGTGGAATTGGAATGTTTACAGCATTCCCTTGAGGTAATATTGACCAGTTACCTTCATTCTCCAGGTCAGTACGATTACAATACCACACATATAGTTTTTCTTGCGTTTCAATACAAAAAAAATAAAAAATCTTGGAAATTTTTTTTTTCTTTTCATTGCCATATTCTGAACCCTGAAACTTTTTTTGTGTTGTGTGTACGGAGCTGTATAAGGGCTTATTTTATGTAGGCAATCTTTACCTTTCAATGATCCTATATTGAAGTGCGTATAGCTTTTTGATTACTTTCTATTACATTTTTTTTATAGGATGTGAAGTGACAAAAAAAATTGCCAATTGGCTATTTAGATTTTTTTTTCCATTGCGCCATTCGCCGTATGGGATAAATATTTTTATATCTTAAACGGAACAGACATTTTCTTTAAAAAGATATAGAGAAAGTTTGGGTATTAAAGGGAATTTGTCCCCATATTCATGAGCTCACGGGTCTCCCTGGTCATTTGCCAATGATTGAAAGTTTTCTTTTTCCATATGAATCAGTAGCAGCTGAGCGGAGAAAGCCAGGAGCTCATAAATATGGGGACTTATAAGCACGTGAAGGAGCTATTCAATAGGTAGTCAACAGGCATTTTGCTTAGGGGATCTGTCTCTTGCTTATGATACCCTTAGTTAGGAGACCATAAAACTGATGACAGATTCCCTTTTAAAAAATGGCCCCATTGTGAAAAAATAGACTCCTATTTATGCTACATATAACATATCTGTGTTATACAGATCAGGAATGCAACACCCATAGCCTGCCATGGCTCCATACTGAACCTCTGTGAAATTTGGATTTTATACGTATGCAGAGGTTTTTCATACAGTGCAACACAGTGGGCATAGAGGTCTCCAGTATGAACTGAACTGGACTCTAGGAGACATGTATCATTTCCAGTTGTATTTGTGTCATTTATTTAAGTTTGTCTTTCCTTTATATGGCTGCGCCAAATTTTTGAAATTATTTACCTTAAAGGGTTTTTGTCACCAGAAATTTCTAAATTAAACTGGCTGAAATTAGCGAAGTGCTAATGTCAGCTGAACCTAACTCGCCTATTCCTAGTTTTATCCATGCCCCGTTACCCCATAAATGTAACTTTTATAATATACAAATTAGCATCTAGGAACGGGGGGGGGGGGGTCTTGGCTCCTGCTCCTAGAGGCTCCGTTCTCCCACCTCTGTCACCTCCCTCCAAGTCTTGATTGACAGGGCCAGGCAGCGTTCGCATCCTCCCGCCGGCCCTGAGATGGAGTAACGGGGGCATGGATAAAATAGGTTACTTAGGTTCAGCTGACATTAGCACATCGCTAATGTCAGCCAGTTTCATTTAGGTATTTCTGGTGACAGAAACCCTTTAAAAATATATTTGAACATTTAAAATTGTCCCAAATAATAAATGTAGTCTAAAACAAGACACATTCACTTGTCATAAACCTAGAACACTGTAAAAGTGGCATCAAGTGGCATAAAGAGGCAAATGTCGCAAAATGTAGCACAAAAATGGTGTACAACATTTTATACGACAAATACAGGGAGTGCAGAATTATTAGGCAAATTAGTATTTTGACCACATCATCCTCTTTATGCATGTTGTCTTACTCCAAGCTGTATAGGCTCGAAAGCCTACTACCAATTAAGCATATTAGGTGATGTGCATCTCTGTAATGAGAAGGGGTGTGGTCTAATGACATCAACACCATATATTAGGTGTGCATAATTATTAGGCAACTTCCTTTCCTTTGGCAAAATGGGTCAAAAGAAGGACTTGACAGGCTCAGAAAAGTCAAAAATAGTGAGATATCTTGCAGAGGGATGCAGCACTCTTAAAATTGCAAAGCTTCTGAAGCGTGATCATCGAACAATCAAGCGTTTCATTCAAAATAGTCAACAGGGTCGCAAGAAGCGTGTGGAAAAACCAAGGCGCAAAATAACTGCCCATGAACTGAGAAAAGTCAAGCGTGCAGCTGCCAAGATGCCACTTGCCACCAGTTTGGCCATATTTCAGAGCTGCAACATCACTGGAGTGCCCAAAAGCACAAGGTGTGCAATACTCAGAGACATGGCCAAGGTAAGAAAGGCTGAAAGACGACCACCACTGAACAAGACACACAAGCTGAAACGTCAAGACTGGGCCAAGAAATATCTCAAGACTGATTTTTCTAAGGTTTTATGGACTGATGAAATGAGAGTGAGTCTTGATGGGCCAGATGGATGGGCCCGTGGCTGGATTGGTAAAGGGCAGAGAGCTCCAGTCCGACTCATACGCCAGCAAGGTGGAGGTGGAGTACTGGTTTGGGCTAGTATCATCAAAGATGAGCCTGTGGGGCCTTTTCGGGTTGAGGATGGAGTCAAGCTCAACTCCCAGTCCTACTGCCAGTTTCTGGAAGACACCTTCTTCAAGCAGTGGTACAGGAAGAAGTCTGCATCCTTCAAGAAAAACATGATTTTCATGCAGGACAATGCTCCATCACACGCGTCCAAGTACTCCACAGCGTGGCTGGCAAGAAAGGGTATAAAAGAAGAAAATCTAATGACATGGCCTCCTTGTTCACCTGATCTGAACCCCATTGAGAACCTGTGGTCCATCATCAAATGTGAGATTTACAAGGAGGGAAAACAGTACACCTCTCTGAACAGTGTCTGGGAGGCTGTGGTTGCTGCTGCACGCAATGTTGATGGTGAACAGATCAAAACACTGACAGAATCCATGGATGGCAGGCTTTTGAGTGTCCTTGCAAAGAAAGGTGGCTATATTGGTCACTGATTTGTTTTTGTTTTGTTTTTGAATGTCAGAAATGTATATTTGTGAATGTTGAGATGTTATATTGGTTTCACTGGTAAAAATAAATAATTGAAATGGGTATATATTTGTTTTTTGTTAAGTTGCCTAATAATAATGCACAGTAATAGTCACCTGCACACACAGATATCCCCCTAAAATAGCTAAAACTAAAAACAAACTAAAAACTACTTCCAAAAATATTCAGCTTTGATATTAATGAGTTTTTTGGGTTCATTGAGAACATGGTTGTTGTTCAATAATAAAATTAATCCTCAAAAATACAACTTGCCTAATAATTCTGCACTCCCTGTATAGACCAAAAAAAGCTGTGAATCTAAACGGTCCCCTCTGCTTTCTAAATGCAGGTTCCATGCACACAGCTAAGGTTATGCTAGGGTCTGATACTGAGGATAAAAAAAGTAAATTTAACCATATGTTTGTTTCACATTCACATGTATTTATACGATATTTGTATGATTTAATACATCAGTTAGACATAAAGTTTGAACTACTTAAAATCCCTGCTATCCAAAGCAATTAACAAAAGCAATACTAAGACAAAGGTGAGTGATACATTTAAGAACATGGAATATATTTCGTACCTGTGACTGTGGATGAGTGCATTAAAAGCCAATCCATCGGACCAACTGCTGGTGAAATTGATAACGTTGACCTGCGGGTAATTGCGAGTTGATTGGCGGACCCAGCTTAGTAAGATCTTTTCAGTATTTGTCTGCTGCAAGTCAGCCATAATCCCTTTCATTACATCCTTCACCTGAATAAGATATACAACCATCAATGTTTGAAACTGTACAGCCAGATAAACTGTTTATCTTAAAGCACAGCCCTAGCAAATATATAAGTGGCATGTTCCTGCACTAAATTGTTTTCTGCATCACCCAGATTATCAGAATTCAAGGGAAAGTAATGAAAAATAAAATGGTTTGACATATATTAAAACAGTAATCTTGCAGACATGCATTAATCTGTTGTCAGCAGATGAAACTTACAGGAGTGCCCTACAACTATATCCAGTGTCAGACTGGGGTTTGCTTTGCCCCAGTCTGAGGAAATTACTCTTGAGGACCAACCCCTATATCATCAATACATTTCAATAGGCTTTAAATTAAAGAAATGTAACCAAGTGATTGTCAAAGGCAGCTAAATGTTGTATTTTATTTTGCTTTTTAAAAAAAATCTTACTGCCGCTAATTATATCTTTTGGGCCCATCACGGTATCAGATCCTGTGCCCACCAAAGGATACTCTAGTACTCTGGTGGGCCAGTCCAACCCTGACTGAATCCTACAGAGAAAATTATAAATTCTGAAACTGTGGCCAATTGTACACTGATTCCAGGGGACAAACATTTTATTCTAGAAAACATCTTATTCTTAGGAACATAAAACCATTATAAACTAGTAATATAGATTCCTCCCGACATGCCTCCAAACATATTGTAATATTAAATAATGGTATCTATGATTTATTTTATATAGGGAAGGCTATCTTCTTTAGTTTCATATACTAATTAGGCGAAGTTCACACTTCAGTTATTTGGTCGTGTTTGTGGCAAAATAATGTATTAATGTAATAGCTACTGAGTTATTCAATTTTTCAATTTCTCTGTCCTGCTCTTTGAGACGGAAGCACATGCACAGTTCCATCCATAAACTGCCACCAGCTGCAGCAGACACACCCCTTGATGAAGGACAACCCCATAATCTACTAGCTTAGGATAAATTAATGGTGAGATCTTTGGATCCATGAGAGGTACAAGGACGGTTTTAGGTTTGTTAGGAAGAGGTTGCTATTTACTAGATTATGTATGATTTTCATTGTTTATATTATTCATGGGATAACCCCTTTAAATATAGAGACATCTCCCTGAACCTAAAGGCCATCATCTGACCATGGTGAAAGTACCTGGGGCCCATTTCCATTTTTTTTTGTAGGAAAAATTCACACCAAAAAGAACACATCCATGTCATGTGCAGTAGAAGCCAGATAAGAAACATATACCAAAAAGTTGCTAAACTTATTTTTTCCTTTTACTTCTCCACTGAAATTTTGTTAATAGTTTGAATTTCACTTCAAGTTGATTGCTATACACAAACATTAAAATATGTTCATTATGTCTATGATTTGTAGTCAGCCTAATTTTCTCACACTTTTCTTACAGCATACACTAACTGGGAGTAAAACAAGATGTAATTGTCTATCTAAGAAAATATAAAATTGATGCAGGAGGCGGCGGGATGACGTGAGTGTACGTCGCGTCTCGATCTCCCCCACTGCTGGCCTTCCCCTTCCAGGCCGATGTCGAACAGCTGATGCTGATGCCGAAACAGCCGAGATGGAACAGCTGATGCCCTGAGTTGTGAGCCGCGACGCGCCACTATACTCCACCTGGTCTTGTCGCTGGATCGTCTCTGCTGATTGTGGGGAGTTGTCTGGCTGCTGCCGTTGCTGGATACCGCTCCGGCACTGCTCCTGTCCCTCGACTGGGCTCCATCGCTGCCCCGCTTCTGGTTCCTCCATTTGCCGTCCTCGCTCGCTGCCACTCTGCCTGCTCTGTCTGCGTGCTGTCGGTCGGCTCTGTCTCCCCGGCTCCGATCGATTGGTCTTGCCTGGCTGCTGGCTCCATCTGCTGCCTCCTGCTCTTCTTGCCACTGGACCGCCTGATTCCACCTTGCCGCTCCTGCTCCTGCCTGCTACCGGACTGCCGCCCTGTTGGATATCTCAACTGTTGGATACCTCGGCTGTCTCCCCTTTACTTCGCCACTGCACCGCCACAGTCACGGCGTGCTTCGGGATTAGGCCTCCGGACACGTGAGAATAGCAATTCCATTCAGTTATTCTATACCTGCCGTACTGTTGATTTTTCTGCTATATTGTTGCAAGAGGGATAGCAGTGTATATTGCTGTGAAGAGGGCATAGTTTTGTTTATGTTGAAATCTTGTGCCGTCTGGGGAAAAGGGGATAAGGAGGAGACAGGGTGAGAAAGGAAAAGTGGGAAAAGAGGGCACAAAGGGAAAAAAAAAAAAAAAAAAAAGGGGGGAAAAAAAAGGGAAAGAAGAGACAGAAAAAAGGGTTAATAGGTGAAAGAAAATATATATAAAAATAAAATAAAAATGAAAACCTGGTAGGGGGAGAAGGGAAAGGAAGACTAAAGCAGAAACTTAAGCAGAAGGTTAGGGGGGGGGGGGAATTGGGGAGAATGCCCCCAAAGCGACGCTCAGTTGATTCCTCTTCAATTAAGTCTGGGACTAAGACCCCAGAGAACAAAATCGACAAGTTTCTGAAATCGCCCTTTTCAAATGAAAAGAACCTAGCCAAAACTAAACCCCCTGCCAAACTGAAAAAATTCGCTAAAACTTCCCAAAATGATGAACTTTCTGAGGATGGACTGGAGGGGGCAGACCAGGAGGCAGGCGAGGACTGTCTCTCTGCACAAATGCGAACTGAATACGACCCATCTGTCTTGGACAAAATCCTATGCGCTGTGGAAAATAATGGCACTTTAGTGCAAGAAATGTCAACCCAATTGGGGTCAGTGCAGAGCGATATTTCATTAATAAGAGAAGACCTAGTAAAGATCCGGGACCGAGTTCTTAGTGTGGAAAAAACTGTCGACTTTTTGCAAACGGACATGGATACGTTAAAGTCTAAAACTCTGCTTCTAGCCTCAGAAAATCAAGCACTTCAAAACAAACTAGAGGACTTAGAAAATAGGTCAAGGCGCAACAATGTCCGCATAATTGGTTTCCCAGAAGGAGTGGAAGGCCGACAGCTGGAGGAACAACTTAAAGATGTGATTATGCATAGTTTCGGCAGCGATAATTTCTCTTCTATGTTTCAAATAGAAAGAGCCCACCGAATTCCAGGAGGGAAATTGATTCCGGGGAGACCGCCGCGTGCAGTGTTAATCAAATTACTACTATCCGCGGACAGAGATATGATCCTGAAAAGAGCAAGAGAATGTACACCTATTGAATACCAGGGCACTAATCTGCTCTTCTTTCCTGACTTTGCGCGGCAGACCCAGGAAAAAAGGAAAAGCTTTATAGAGATAAAGAAACGCTTGGCGGCTAAGGAGATTAAATATTCCCTACAGTATCCTGTGAAATTAAGAGTAATTCACAATGGGACTTCTCTTTTTTTTGAGACACCACAACAGGCATCAGACTGGATGGATCAAATAGGCATTTGAAATTGTGTATTACTATGATCGGAGGGATGGAAGGGGGGGGGCCAGGCTGGGGGAGAACGGCCGGTGGTTAGAGGTTCGCTGAGTAGTTCGGGCGGATCAATGGATAGGGGGGGGAGGGGTACCCACCTTGCAGGAATGTTTTTTTTTCCTTTTTTTTTTTTTTTTTTTTTTTTTTTCTTTTTTTCGGTGAGCGATGTCCACTAGAATAGTAGCTTGGAATGTCAGAGGACTTGGGGAAAGAGTTAAAAGGCAAGCGATCATGGATGCATTAAAAAGATATCTTCCAGCAATTATTTGTATAGTAGAAACCCATTTAACTAAAGAAACCTTGTTCCGTCTGACAACGGGATGGCAGTCCCAATCGTATCACTCCACCTTTACTGGCTCCTCTAGGGGTATTTCGGTTCTTATTCATAACTCCATAGATTTCACCCTTATAAAATCCTACATAGATGCTCAGGGTAGATTTATCTTCTTGCATGGTAAGCTGCATGGCGACAGCTATATTCTTGCCTTTTTTTATATACCTCCGCCATTCTCAATGTACCCACTGCTTCAACTAATGTTATTTTTTGAAAAAAGACCAGAATGCCGCTTAATCCTGATGGGGGATTTTAATGCGGTCCTTGACCCTAATAAAGATAGATTTTCAATAGATGCAGGAAGGGGGAGGAATTTCTGTAATTCCCCGCTGTCTCAATTTTGTTTAGAGGTTGGAGTGGTGGATATATGGGAATATCTTGGCGGTGGAAAGAGAGTATATTCTTGTGTCAGCAGGGGGGGTAGAGCAATGTCTAGGATCGATTTAGCACTCACCAATGAGAGCAACTTGAGTAATATCTGCAAGATGCGATACGGAATAAGAACAGTTTCGGACCACTCACCCGTACTGATTGAGGTTTCCAGCGGGGAGAATAAGGATATTAGGGGGCTAGGATTTAAGTTGAATCCATACTGGCTCACTATTATGGACAACCTGCAGTCGATTAAACTATTGATGTCCTCCTTTTGGGAGGTCAATCTTCCCTCCGCCAGTATCAATACAGTATGGGATGCCTCGAAAGCATATTTGAGGGGGGTTTTTATAAGTGAGATTGTCGCAGCAAAGAGAATATTTAGGAAGAAAGAGGAGGAATTGGTTCAGATTGCTGTACTTACAACTGAGAGATATACTAGCCATCCAACTGAACACAACAGGGAAGAGATGCAGAAGGCTAGCTGCTCTCTGGAGAAATATGTAACAGAGAAAGCAAACCACAGGGTATTTTTTAAGGGGCTTAATTACTTCATCGAGTCTGGACGCCCGGGGAAACTTTTAGCTAGAATTATTTCACAACAAGATAAGAAAAAACTATCCATTACTTCGATCCGTAATGCAGAGGGCAAAACCATAACAGATTTAGAGGGAATTGAGAATACTTTTTTACAATACTTTGCCCAGACATATAGATCCTCCCCTGGTCTGTCAGCTGAACTGGCGATGCGTTTCCTGGAGAAAATTTCATTTTCTACTTTAAATGAAGTTCAGAGGGAATATCTCGAGGAGGAGATGTCTCTTATGGAGCTGCAGGAGGCCCTTGGGTCTGTCTCGGGGAACTCCTCGCCAGGAGTGGATGGCCTTCCATATGAGGTCTATCGCAAGTATAGTGATGTCATCCTCCCTCAGTTGCTAGAGGTTTTCTCCCAGGCAACACAGGGAGGGAGACTACCACACTCTATGATGGAGGCTCTTATTGTTTTAATTCTAAAAAAGGACAAAGACCCGGCAGAATTGAGCTCCTACAGACCAATATCATTATTAAATACCGATGTTAAGTTACTATCAAAAGTTCTGGCTAGGAGGCTTTCGCGGGTTATGCCCACGATTATTCACCCAGATCAAAATGGCTTTATGCCAAATAGGGGTACTCATCATAATCTGCATAGGCTATTTATGAATATTCAGTCCCCAGGGCGTGGTGCCCGCTCCATCCTGTCGTTGGACGCTACTAAAGCCTTCGACAGGGTGGAGTGGATTTTTCTCTGGGAGGTAATGAAAAGAATGGGCTTTGGCCCAAGATTTATGGCGATGGTCCAGCTACTTTACAATTCCCCAGTTGCCAGGATCAGGATCAATGATTCGACGACAGAGAGTTTCACTTTGGGAAGAGGTACCCGTCAAGGCTGTCCCCTTTCCCCCTTTTTATTTAATATTTATATTGAACCTTTAGCGGCTTTGATAAGACAGGACTCGGAGGTGGTTGGTTTTGGCATAATGGGGCAGCATGACCGCGTATCTCTTTACGCAGATGATATCCTGGTTTTCATCCATCAAACAGATACGACTCTTCCTCGTATAATGGACTTGGTTGGCCACTTCTCCGAGTTATCTGGACTTGAGATCAACTGGGATAAGACCGTCCTTCTTCCTATAGATGAGTTGCGAGGCGAACTTAATAATCAGGTAATGATCTCTGATTCAATAAAGTACCTGGGGATAACAGTTTCTGCTAAACCTCAAGAATATTTACAACTTAACCTAATTCCTTTGTTAGTAAAGTTAAGAGCAAAAATTAAGATATGGCAAAAAATTCTTCTAGCAAGAGCGGATAGAATTTCAATAATAAAAATGGTAGTGCTTCCCCAGGTTCTTTATGTCTTGCGCAACTCGCCTATATGGATTACAGATAAACACTTTAGATTGATAGAGCGGGTGCTCAATGATTTATTATGGGGGAGGAAGCGCGTGAGATTGAAGGCACTCTATTTTTCTATGCCCTACAATCGGGGAGGTCTTAACCTCCCCTATTTTAGGGGCTACTTTGTGGCCTCCCAACTCTGCCTTTTTAATGATTGGGAAAATAGCCCCTTCTGCAGTAAAGTGGTGAAAGATGCAGGTTTTTCCGATTTTTTTACCGTACTGGAATCTGATTATTTGTCAAATTCTATAAGAGGGTTTACACTGTTCTGCAGAATGGCTATAAAGACTTGGTCGGCCATAAGGAGCTGGTGTGGAGTTAAGGCATCGCTTATTTGCACCCCATTATGGCATAACCAAAAACTTCTTAATTTAAAAGACTTAAGTTGCCGCCAGTACTGGAGGACCAAAAATGTGCAATACTTACATCAAGTAGTTAGTGGAGGACAAATTTTGCCCCTTATGGAACTAAGGGCAAATTTAGGCGAGGTGGCTTGGTATGCATATTTCCAACTGAGGTCAGCACTTTCTAATACTTTGAATAGTCACCTTTTTATTATAGATACTTCTGTATTTTTACAGGACTTAATTTGTAAGAAAATTGTCACGAGAATTAAACTATCTCACTGTTACAGACACTTAATGGATAATTTTTTTTTGGATGTTTTCTCTCCGGGACAGAGAGCCTGGTCTTCTCTTCTTTCAGAGGCAGGCCCTCCTAACTGGGAGAATATAGGGGAAAGTTTAAAATTGGTTTCACATAATTTTAACCACACTGTTGTACAATTTAATATTTTGCACAAAATTTATGTAACACCCATATGGTTATATAGAAGAGGACTCAGGGCTTCCTCTGACTGCCCCCGTTGTGGCGAGCCCGAGGCAGATCATCTACATCTGTTCTGGGACTGCCCAATGGTGAGTAGTTATTGGAGCATGGTCCAAAAGAACCTGGCGAGTAAACTTAGAATTGTGGTTCCCTTGTCTCCCAGGATATGGGTCCTGGGAGATTTATCTGAGGTTAATTATCAACCCATAAAAAGCCATTTGTTGACTAAGGTGATGTTCTTAGCTAGGCTCCTGATTTCTAGATCCTGGTTTTGTTCTTCCGCCCCAGACTGTAATAACTGGCTGGGCTTGGTAGAGAAAGTGAAAAGTTACGAGAAGATCCTGTACAAAAAAAGAGGATCCTACTTAAAGTGGAATAGCTTATGGAAAGATTGGGATACGACTAATTAATTATGATCCCTTTTTCTTTTTTTTTTTTTTTTTTTTTTTTTTTTTTTTTTTTTTTTTCTTTTTTTTCCCTGCAAGGTGGGGGGGGGGGTGGGTTTATGGGGTGAGTTGGGGAAAATTCTAGCTGTCCGGCTTTTCTGTATGTATTATATTGATTAAGAATGTGGAGGTATATTGGAAGCATGGGAGGGTCTCCAGGACTGAAAGAGGGGGGACTTCCCGGTATTAAATAATGGTAAAAAAATTTTTATCCAGGTATAATATCGAGCGGTACATGGGTAGGGGACCGTGGCTCGAGGTCTGGAGGTGCCCGGATATCGGGCGCGGCTCGGGATACGGCTCTTCCCGTCAGACATGGGGCTCGATTGCGGGCAGGGAGGTGACACACGCGGTGGGCGCGCTACTATGTGCTCATTTTAAGAGACAGAGCAGGTATCTGGCTTTGTTTTTTGCTTATATCCTTTTTAATTGCTGAGTGACACTCGGTTCGAGTTCTCTGTCGCATGAAATATCAATGCGAATAAACGCAAAGTATGGTGAACCATGCAACCGATAGCTGACTTAATCATATGGGGATGAGGCAGTAAAATATACGAGTGGGTTTCTACCACTGTGGTAAAAGACTGCTGGACTCCCCTCTCTGGTTTTTGCTTTATCAAATGCCTGCGATTAAAGATCGCTGCAAGCTCGCCTTTAGGCAGCATGTGAGCATAAAGCGATCGGCCACATGAGTGCCAGTCCTTCCGCTCGTACTTGCCCGTGTCTGGGGGAGGGCGTGCGCGAGCGGCGCTCGCTGCCGGGCGGCTGTCTGGATTTCGGGCCCCTATCCCTGTAGCGAATGGAGAACCTGGGCTAAGTGGGTTGCTTTTTCCACTTGCATTATCAAGCCTAGGATGTCGGGTGAGCCCTGTCACCCTCCCCAGTAGGAGACCTCCCTTTGATTTTCAAATACTGACATATTATGGATATCTGCATGAAATTATTGTCAATTATGTTTACAGATCAGAATTGGCGGATCTATGGAATTTATAATATCAAGTATGTAATATGGATTTAAATTTTTGTATTATAACAATAAAATATTTATAAAAAAAAAAAAAAAAAAAAAAAGAAAATATAAAATTGAGTTTTCACCTGATTTGAAAAAATAAAAAGGTATGTTTCAGTATTCAGTTGTAAGCTGCCGTATACAATAAAACGTTTCTGATGTATTAAAAGGAACCTCCTTCAAATACCAATGTTGTAACACTTCTGTCTTCAATACTTTCACCGGCACAGTGCTGAATGATGCTGCCTCCAGTGGTAATGTGACCACATGATTGACACAATGCCAGTAATTAGAGATAAGTGAATTATTTAAAAATTTGATTTGGCTGCTTCTCCGAATTTTACAAAAAAAAATTGCTTTATGATGAATTACTTTACATTTATTTGTATTGGGTGCAATGACAGGATGCGGCGATCGCATTACTCTCCATCATTGTACCCCTTAGAGGCTGTGTTTATACATGATTGCGGCATCTGATATAAATAAGAGTGTAAAATAAAAAACTAACTATTTACCACCGCCATCTTGCTTGAAGATTTGGTGCAAAATCTCGTGTAGCCCGTGATGACGTCATCACACTGGCCGTTTTGGTGGTATCATACGTCACTGCGCATGCATTTCGTGCGAGATATTCAACCAAGATGGCAGCCGCAGCCCGTTTACGAGCAAATGGATCAAGTAAATATGATTTATTTTGTTTTCTTACACTATTTCAGGTAAAATCGATTCACCACCACGAAGCACAAGGAAATCTGGCTTTCCGGTGAATCAAATTTATCCTGAAATTCAGATAGAAGTTCACTACCAGAAATATGAGGGAGTTTCTTGGTCTAAAGAACTATAATATCCATAATAGTCACAATGCTATCTGTAAGAATAACTGGAGTGTTTTTAATCATGTGTGGCATGTGCCTTGATTTCATTGCTGGTTTATGTATTGTTGTTTTACACACTATTGCAGGACATAACATAAGCAATAAGGTAAACTCACCTGCCAATGGAGGATGATACTCCAGATCAATCCAAGGGTAAGCTTGTGATTTCCATCCACTATGTCTGAGCTGCCAATGTTAACCAAATCAACCTGTAAACAGAAACATATAAGAGCAGAATGAACAGCAACCCGTTACAGTGTAACTATTGTTCTTTCATTCTATCTACCTTTTCCATTCAATGGTATAATGGAGATATATCAAGACTGTCAGATCCATCCACCAGTCTTTAACTCCCTGCACTGGTGTGAGATGCAGCTGATTTGTGAAGAGGCATGCAGTACTTTTATTTCTGTCTAAAAAAACTGATCTCAGATGGAAATGCAACAGGATCCGTTTTTTTACAGGATCTTTTTTTTTCTCTCTCTCTCTCTTCTGATGGATCAGAAGAACAGAAAGCTAAACGGTGATGTGAATGCCCCCTTAGGGTACTTTCACACTTGCAGCAGAGTGATCTGGCAAGCAGTTCCGTCGCCGGCAATCTGCATGCAAACGGACATCATTTATAGACGATCCAGATGCGCATCCGTCTTACAAATGCATTGCAAGAACGGATCCATCTGTCCGTTCGTCATACGGACAAACGGATCAGTTAAAAAAAAAAAATCACATTTCTAAAGGTCTGCGCATGCGCAGAGTGGAAGGACGGATCCAGCATTGCAGTATTTTTTATGCCGGATCCGGCTCTAATACATTTCAATGTAAATGAATGCCGGATCCAGCATTCCGGCAAGTGTTCCGGAATTTTGGACGGAGATAAAACTGCAGCATGCTGCGGTATTATCTCCATCCTGAAAAGTCAAAAAGACTGAACTGAAGACATCCTGATGCATCCTGAATGCATTGCTCTCCATTCAGAATGCATTAGGATAAAACTGATCAGTTCTTTTCCGGTAAAGAGCCCCTAGGGCGGAACTCTATGCCGGAAAAGAAAAACGCTAGTGTGAAAGTACCCATAGCTTTACATTCTTCTGATCCATCAAAAAACAGAATCCAATAAAAAAAAAATTAAAAAAGGATACTGTTGCATTAGTTGTTATCCGTTTGGGCCATTTCCTTCTGAGATCCGTTTTTTTAGACAGGAAAAAAGTCTTGCATGCATTACTTTTATTTCTGTCTAAAAAAACGGATCTCAGATGGAAATGGCTCAAACGGATAACAACTGATGCAACAGGATCCATTGTTTTACTGGATCATGTAAAAAAACGGATCCGTTGCAATCCTATGCATAAGGACTTGTTCACATCACTGTTATGGATTCCATTATTGCTTTTCGTTATAACATGGTTATAATGGAAAATAACGGAATCCATAAGATGGACGTCAAAACGGAAACCTTTAAAAGGCATTCCGTTTAGATCCGTCATAATAGAGGTCTATGGGCAATCATAACGGAACTGTCTGGTTTCCGTTATGCAAGACGGAAAACAAAGTCCTGTTGAAGCCTTTTAAAGGCTTCCATTTTTACTTCCGCCATAATAGAAGTCTATGGGCAGCATAATAGATCCGTCCTGGTTTCCGTTATGCAGGACTAGACTCCATAATGGAAACCAGAACAGATCTGTTATGCTGCCCATAGACTTGTATTATGAAGGATCAAAACAGAATGCCTCTTATAGGCTTCCGTTTTGACTTCCATCTTATGGATTCCGTTATTTTCCGTTATAACCATGTTATAATAGAAAACAATTACGGCATCCATAACGGTGATGTGAAGCCACCCTAACTGATGCAACATGATCTGTTTTTTTACAGGATCCTGTTTTCACTCTCTCTCTCTCTTCTTCTGATGGATCAGAAGAACGGAAAGCTAAATGGTGATGGGAACTCTGCCTTAATGTGTGACTTTTTTACGCCACAATTGTGGCATAGAGGGCTTGATAAATGTCCCCCAATGTCTTTTGATAAACATTTACTGCATGAAGAAACAAAAAGGTCATTTCTAAATGGTTGGATCTTTGCTAAAACTTCATTAGAGAGCCCAAAAGCTTGTTATAAGAGACATGGCCTATGATCAGTGATGGCTAGTTCGCCGTGTTCGCCCGCGAACACATGCGAGGTGCCATCTTAAATCACAAGTCTGGCGATGCACAGGTAAGTCCTTACCTGTGCCTGCGCCGCGAGCCGGTCTGAAACAAATGCGGTCACCGGGAGCAGGCAGTTCCGAGAACAGCCCGATGAAGGCCCCCGGCGGCTGTTCTCGGAACTGCCTGCTCCTGGTCACCGCATTTGTTTCAGACCGGCTCGTGGCACAGGTAAGGACTTACCTGTGCATCGCCAGACTTGTGATTTAAGATGGCAGCTCACATGTGTTCGCGGGCGAACACAGCGAACTGGCCATCACTGCCTATGATTACTATCTTACTATTAAATGGAATCTAATTTTGTTCATTTCATATTTATGGGCCCTTTACACAGGCAAACAATTGAAACGATCATCGTTGACCAGATTTACTAGTAACGCATGTTAGCAATGATATTGTGGTATAAATGCACCGCAGAGCAAAACGTTCATTCATTGGATAATTGTACCTTTTGTGCATCATTTCCCAGTGGCAGATTGTGCTGTGTAAACACTATCTGCTGCCAGGAAATAACGAGACGATATGGGGAAGAGCGATGGCATTAGCGATCACTCTGGAGGAGCTTGCTGCATGTAAATGCACCGGTCTTCTCTGCTAGCGGTCAACACATTGTCGTGAAGGATCGCTTTGTTCCTGACAATCTGCTAGATTGTTGTCCCCTGTAAAGGGACCATTAAAGGTGTTTTCCCATGAATTTTTCCCTTTGGGATACAACCGATCATGAGAATTGGGGTGAATACAGCAGTGATCAAACTTCTGCTGCTGCTCTATTTAACATATCTGTTAATCTATGGCCAGATGATCTTTAAATTAATGTTGTAATATCTATAAACACATCTTTACCAGAAGGCACTGTTAGCAATGAGAGGTGACCCCTTCTGATGCTGCATTTCACACCGCCAACTGCACATTTCAATAGAGGAGGCAGTAGTGAAAATAATATTAAAATAGTGGTTAATTCCATAACAAAGTTCCATATGTTTGTTTCTTATAACATACCTACATTATATTCATCACTGTATCTTTTATATGTTGTTGTTCTAAATATTTCAAAACAGTTCAGGAAGCAAATATTTATGTTACAGTCATAAATACATTATTTCTGCTAGAGATGAGCAAATTGATTTTAAATTAATCAGATTCATTTTGTAAATTTCATTTTTAGTGAAATTCACTTATTAAATTTTGGGGATTCTGTAAAGAATTGAATTGAATCCAAATCCGAATATTTGGTAATTTGATTCTAGTGAATTTTGGAGAGAGAAAGAGAGAAGAAAAAAACATGAAAAATAAAAAAGTGAGATACTAGAGAGAAAAATATGAGTCTTAGGAGACCGTAAAGTGTTATACACAAATTTTCAGGCCAATTGGAGAACTTTTGATTTGAGTAGAATGCCATTTACTGTCATTACTCCAAACATACCCTTTAGGGCTTGTTTACATGACCGTGTGAAGCTCATGCCCGTTCTGTGGACCACAAATTGCGGTCCGCTAAGCACGAGCATCTGCCGTGTGGCAGCCGCATAGGAATCGTGGCCCCATTCACTTGAATGGGTCCGCGATCCCTCCGTTCCGAAAAAAGATAGAGCAAACTCTATCTTTTTGCGGTGCAGAACCTGAGAAAGCACTCAGTAGTGCTTCCGTTGTTTTCCGTTCCGTGGTTCTGTTTCGCACCGTTCCGCATCTCTGGATTTGCGGACCCATTGGATTGAATGGGTCCGGATCCGTGATGCGGAATGACCACGGAACGGGACCCGTGTATTGCGGATCCGCAAATGCTGTCTGCAATACGGGCACGGGCTTCACACGGTCGAGTGAAGGAGCCCTTATAAAGGAGTAAAGATTGTATAACCATTTCAGTCTCTGCATCTAAAGTTGACAGGATGATTATAAAACAGTAGTTTGTTTTTTGTATAGGAATAAATAGGAAGCCAGAAATGCATATGTTCTTTATACACACTAATGGCCATGTAAAAATAAATTGAAATCCTAACTTTATTCTAATTCACGTTAAAAGTAGTGCATGTCCACAGGCACAAGGCATCTGAGCTCCCTATTTTACTGGGCTCTTAGTGATGGCTAAAATACTGTACATGCCACAAATTAGCAGTTTAAATGTGTACAGAGGCCCTAAGGAGCTAGGCATACCCTCTCCTTAGCTCAACACACATCAAAGACATGTTATCTACAACATAACTTGGATTCATGGGGGGGGGGGTCATTTATAAAATCTGATACCCCAGTTTTGTTGCCCCATTAGGAGGATCTAGCTAGCTCCTCACAGTCCTATACATATTTATACTGCTAGCTGATGCCTTGTATAAAAACTGATGTGGTAGCTGAGTGGTATTGCAGTCTGTGAGGGATATTCACCAATTTAGAGCTTACCTGTAGTAGAATAGTCCCCACTAGAACACAAGGTCACATGGCATAGATCCCAAAAATGTCTTAGAAAATCATGTAAATCAGTCATCATTAATGATCATCAAAACGCTACACCCACTTTTGATGACATAAAAACATATTTGTTTCAAAATAAATTATGGGGAGTCTGTACCATATTTTTAAACACTAGATATCTGGCTTAATTGTATTAACCTGCATAAGACCATGGTGCTTGGGTTTAAACTAATACCACTGAAAATATATGGCATGACTTTAAAGTTTTTGCACCTGCAATTTAGCAGGACCAGATTAAATTCTAAATATGAGAAAAGACAGAAGCGGTTTATAACCAATGCTGTCTTCTTTTTTGAAGACTATATAGCCTAAAGTAGTGAGTAACGACAGCAGCACTAGTGGACCCACCCCTGATATGATTACCAGGTGCCTCCCAGCATGGCAAAGTTGCTATGTCTTAGCAGACCCATATTAGCTCTCTCAGCTATTAAAGTCATTACAAAGGACTGTCTCCCATGACGTCATGGAGGAATATTTTGTAAAAAAAAGAAAACATTTTTTTTTTGGCCATGTACATATATATATATATATATATATATATATATATATATATATAAAAAAGGGAAAGTAGCGGCGGCACTGGAAACAAGCAATATGGGTGCTATGTCCAGGGATATTGCAGCTTACCCCAGATGTACAGGAACGAAGAAAGGACAGCACTCCAAGTAAAAATATATACTGGTCTTTAATCACCCATGCAGATGGCAACGTTTCAGCTCCAAACAAGAGCCTTTTTTCAAGCTTGAAAAAGGCTCTTGTTTGGAGCTGAAACGTTGCCATCTGCATGGGTGATTAAAGACCAGTATATATTTTTACTTGGAGTGCTGTCCTTTCTTCGTTCCTATATATATATATATATATATATATATATATATACACTGCTCAAAAAAATAAAGGGAACACAAAAATATCACATCCTAGATCTGAATTAATTAAATATTCTTCTGAAATACTTTGTTCTTTACATAGTTGAATGTGCTGACAACCAAATCACACAAAAATTAAAATATGGAAATCAAATTTTTTAACCCATGGAGGTCTGGATTTGGAGTCACACTTAAAATTAAAGTGGAAAAACACACTACAGGCTGATCCAACTTTGATGTAATGTCCTTAAAACAAGTCAAAATGAGGTTCAGTAGTGTGTGTGGCCTCCACGTGGCTGTATGACCTCCCTACAACGCCTGTGCATGCCCCTGATGAGGTGGCGGACTGTCTCCTGAGGGATCTCCTCCCAGACCTGGACTAAAGCATCTGCCAACTCCTGGACAGTCTGTGGTGCAACGTGACGTTGGTGGATATTGCGAGACATGATGTCCCAGATGTGCTCAATTGGATTCAGGTCTGGGGAACGGGCGGGCCAGTCCATAGCATCAATGCCTTCGTCTTGCAGGAACCGCTGACACACTCCAGCCACATGAGGTCTAGCATTGTCTTGCATTAGGAGGAACCCAGGGCCAACCGCACCAGCATATGGTCTCACAAGGGGTCTGAGGATCTCATCTCGGTACCTAATGGCAGTCAGGCTACCTCTGGCGAACACATTGAGGGCTGTGCGGCCCTGCAAAGAAATGCCACCCCACACCATTACTGACCCAATGCCAAACCGGTCATGCTGGAGGATGTTGCAGGCAGCAGAACGTTCTCCACGGCGTCTCCAGACTCTGTCACATCTGTCACATGTGCTCAGTGTGAGCCTGCTTTCATCTGTGAAGAGCACAGGGCGCCAGTGGCGAATTTGCCAATCTTAGTGTTCTCTGGCAAATGCCAAACGTCCTGCACGGTGTTGGGCTGTAAGCACAACCCCCACCTGTGGACGTCGGGCCCTCATATCACCCTCATGGAGTCTGTTTCTGACCGTTTGAGCAGACACATGCACATTTGTGGCCTGCTGGAGGTCATTTTGCAGGGCTCTGGCAGTGCTCCTCCTGTTCCTCCTTGCGCAAAGGTGGAGGTAGCGGTCCTGCTGCTGGGTTGTTGCCCTCCTACGGCCTCCTCCACGTCTCCTAAAGTACTGGCCTGTCTCCTGGTAGCGCCTCCATGCTCTGGACACTACGCTGACAGACACAGCAAACCTTCTTGCCACAGCTCGCATTAATGTGCCATCCTGGATAAGCTGCACTACCTGAGCCACTTGTGTGGGTTGTAGACTCCGTCTCATGCTACCACTAGAGTGAAAGCACCGCCAGCATTCAAAAGTGACTAAAACATCAGCCAGGAAGCATAGGAATTGAGAAGTGGTCCGTGGTTACCACATGCAGAACCACTCCTTTATTGGGGGTGTCTTGCTAATTGCCTATAATTTCCACCTGTTGTCTATCCCATTTGCACAACAGCATGTGAAATTGATTGTCACTCAGTGTTGCTTCCTAAGTGGACAGTTTGATTTCACAGAAGTGTGATTGACTTGGAGTTACATTGTGTTGTTTAAGTGTTCCCTTTATTTTTTTGAGCAGTGTATATATATTGTAGGAAGGCGCAAGGGTCCGTCATTGACGGAAGGTATGTGTCACCGAGGTTCCTGTCCTCGGTGAGGTAAAAGCCGGTAGTTTCGAGTTTCAGCGGCAGCTAGTGCTGACTGACACTATTTGCTGTTAGTATGGCTGTAAGCTGAGCCGGGCCGGCTCTTACTGGGAGTAGCCAAAGTGCTGGGTGGGTGGCTACTCCCCACACTCCAGGCCGGGTCTTTACTGGCCTATATTAAACCCACCCAACAGTCTAAGCTGTGTGTAGATCTGAAAACTTCTGCCGTGCAAAATGGCTAGGAGCTGCATGCTGCGAAAAAGGCCCCTAAAGCCTGCTGTGGACCACAGATGGAGAAACTGCAAACCAGGTGAAGGTTTTTGTTCTGTGGACTTTTCATGGTGGGAACAAACACCTAGACTGCAAAATGCCACTTTTTTTTTTCACAGTTTGCATATGTGCCTCCCACTTGTTACGGGACCAAAAGTAATGGGACAATTGGCTTCTCAGCAGTTCCATGTCCAGGTGTGTGTTATTCCCTCATTTTCCCAACTACAATGAGCAGATAAAAGGTCCAGAGATCATTTCAAGTGTGCTATTTGCATTTGGAATCTGTTGCTGTCAACTCTCAAGATGAGATCCAAAGAGCTGTCACTATCAGTGAAGCAAGCCATCGTTAGGCTGAAAAAACACAACATACCCATCAGAGAGATAGCAAAAACATTAGGCGTGGCCAAAACAACTGTTTGGAACATTCTTAAAAAGAAGAAATGCAGCGGTGAGCTCAGCAACACCAAAAGACCACAAGATGTAAACCATTGGTGAGCCTCAAAAACAGGAAGGCCAGATTAGAGTTGGCCAAACAACATCTAAAAAAGCCTTCACAATTCTGAAACAACATCCTATGGACAGATGAGACCAAGATCAACTTGTACCAGAGTGATGGGAAGAGAAAAGTATGGAGAAGGAAAGGAACTGCTCATGATCCTAAGCATACCACCTCATCAGTGAAGCATGGTGGTGGTAGTGTCATGGTGTGGGCATGAATGGCTGCCAATGGAACTGGTTCTATTGTATTTATTGATGATGTGACTGCTGACAAAAGCAGCAGGATGAATTCTGAAGTGTTTCGGGCAATATTATCTGCTCATATTCAGCCAAATGCTTCAGAACTCAATTGATGGTGCTTCACAGTGCAGATGGACAATGACCCGAAGCATACTGCAAAAGCAACCAAAGAGTTTTTGAAGGGTAAGAAGTGGAATGTTATGCAATGGCTAAGTCAATCACCTGACCTGAATCCGATTCAACATGCATTTCACTTGCTGAAGACAAAACTGAAGGGAAAATGCCCCAAGAACAAGCAGGAACTGAAGACAGTTGCCGTAGAGGCCTGGCAGAGCATCACCAGGGATGAAACCCAGCGTCTGGTGATGTCTATGTGTTCCAGACTTCAGGCTGTAATTGACTGCAAAGGATTTGCAACCAAGTATTAAAAAGTGAAAGTTTGATTTATGATTATTATTCTGTCCCATTACTTTTGGTTCCTTAACAAGTGGGAGGCACATATGCAAACTGTTGTCATTCCTACACCGTTCACCTGATTTGGATGTAAATACCCTCAAATTAAAGCTGACAGTCTGCAGTTAAATGACATCTTGTTCATTTAATTTCAAATCCATTGAGGTGGTGTATAGAGCCAAAAATGCTAGAATTGTGTCGATGTCCCAATATTTATGGACCTGACTGTATATACCGTATATACTCGAGTATAAGCCGAACCGAGTATAAGCCGAGCCCCTAATTTTACCCCCAAAAAATGGGAAAAATTATTGACTCGAGTATAAGACTAGGGTGGGAAATGCAGCTATAATGCAGAGTGTATGTGTATATAATGCACACACTCTACAATATATACACACACACTCTGCATTAAATACAGGAAGCCATCCACAGATCTCCCCCTAAACAGTGCCATCCACAGATCTCCCCCTAAACAGTGCCATCCACAGATCTCCCCCCTAAACAGTGCCATCCACAGATCCCCCCTAAACAGTGCCATCAACAGATCCCACCCTCCCCTAAACAGTGCCATGATGGCACTGTTTAGGGGAGGGGGTATCTGTGGATGGCACTGTAGGAGGATCTGTGGATGGCACTGCCATCCAAAGATCCCCCTACAGTGCCATCCACAGATCCCCCTACAGTGCCATCCACAGATCTCCCTACAGTGCCATCCACAGATCCCCCTACAGTGCCATCCACAGATCCCCCTACAGTGCCATCCACAGATCTCCCTACAGTGCCATTCACAGATCCCCCTACAGTGGCATCCACAGATCCCCCTACAGTGCCATCCACAGATCCCCCTACAGTGCCATCCACAGATCCCCCTACAGTGCCATCCACAGATCTCCCTACAGTGCCATCCACAGATCCCCCTACAGTGCCATCCACAGATCTCCCTACAGTGCCATCCACAGATCCCCCTACAGTGCCATCCACAGATCCCCCTACAGTGCCATCCACAGATCTCCCTACAGTGCCATCCACAGATCCCCCTACAGTGCCATCCACAGATCTCCCTACAGTGCCATCCACAGATCTCCCTACAGTGCCATCCACAGATCCCCCTACAGTGCCATCCACAGATCCCCCTACAGTGCCATCCACAGATCCCCCTACAGTGCCATCCACAGATCCCCCTCCCCGACGCTCACAGCAGTATATATAAGTAACCTTTAACTGTGGATATCTTACTTTGTACTTTGTCTTTGCTCCGGTAATACAGGCAGTGCGGGGGGCGGCGCTCACTCACTGACGTCACGCGCCTTCTCCCACTAGGCGGCGCTGGTGCGTGACGTCAGTGAGTGAGCGCCGCCCCCCGCACTGCCTGTATTACCGGAGCTAAGACCTAGACTCGAGTATAAGACGAGGAGGCTTTTTGAGCACAAAAATATGTGCCAAAAAACTCGTCTTATACTCGAGTATATACGGTATATATAGTGGTGATGTGAACTGTAAAATGCATGGGAAAGTCACGGAAGGGGGTATATCTCTCCCAGGTTCCTCAACTGGCTGATGTGGGTCAAATCCAGAATGATGCTGGAATCACTAAATATAGATGGTGCAGCTATTTTCTTTATTTATTCCGGGCTGGATTTTACTTGGATTGGGATGGTAGGTTTTGGCAGTTTGACCTCCCAATCCACCCCCCAGTCCAGGGCAGGTGTTTCCCTAGCAGGAAGGTGATTCTAGGTGAAGACTACCCTAATCAGGCCGGCATAAAGCACCTCCCAGGGTGTCAGTTTGGGGGAGTGTCTGTAATACTGGAGCAGAGGCTCTGTGTGTGGTCTCAGTCAGGAGGACTGAGGGGCCACAAGGCTATGTGAAGCCTGATCTCTCCCCTGTGTGGACTGACGCTTGATGAGTGGAACCTGCTAAGGCTTGGAGCCTGAGACCCTGACCCTAAGCGGTACTTAGAGGTGATTCAGGGAAACCTATGTGTTTAGGTAGAGCCCAGATGGGCAAGGTGTTTTATTTTGGCTTTGTATGCTTTTCTTTATGCTGTGTGCCACAATAAAGCACAGTTTGGCCCCTAAATCCTGGTGTCGTGAAGAAGTGTGTGGTTGCGACCCCTGAAAAGAGACGATCCCTTACTATACATTCAGGTCCATAAATATTGGGACATCAACACAATAGTAAGATTTTTGGCTCTATACACCACCACAATGGATTTGAAATTAAACAAACAATATGTGCTTTAACTGCAGACTGTCAGCTTTAATTTGAGGGTATTTACATCCAAATCAGGTGAAAGATGTAGGAATTACAACAGTTTTCATATGTGCCTCCCACTTGTTATGGGACCAAAAGTAATGGGACAATTGGCTTCTCAGCAGTTCCATGGCCAGGTGTGTGTTATTCCCTCATTTTCCCAACTACAATGCGCAGATAAAAGGTCCAGAGTTTATTTCAAGTGTGCTATTTGCATTTGGAATCTGTTGCTGTCAACTTTCAAGATGAGATCCAAAGAGCTGTCACTATCAGTGAAGCAAGCCATCGTTAGGCTGAAAAAACACAACATACCCATCAGAGAGATAGCAAAAACATTAGGCGTGGCCAAAACAACTGTTTGGAACATTTTTAAAAAGAAGAAATGCACCGGTGAGCTCAGCAACACCAAAAAACCCGGAAGACCATGGAAAACAACTGTGGTGGATGACCGAAGAATTCTTTCCCTGGTGAGGAAAACACCCTTCACAACAGTTGGCCAGATCAAGAGCACTCTCCAGGAGGTAGGTGTATGTGTGTCAAAGTCAACAATCAAGAGAAGACTTCACCAGAGTGAATACAGAGGGTTCACCACAAGATGTAAACCATTGGTGAGCCTCAAAAACAGGAAGGCCAGATTAGAGTTTGCCAAACAACATCTAAAAAAGCCTTCACAATTCTGGAACAACATCCTATGGACAGATGAGACCAAGATCAACTTGTACCAGAGTGATGGGAAGAGAAAAGTATGGAGAAGGAAAGGAACTGATCATGATCCTAAGCATACCACCTCATCAGTGAAGCATGGTGGTGGTAGTGTCATGGCGTGGGCATGTATGGCTGCCAATGGAACTGGTTCTATTGTATTTATTGATGATGTGACTGCTGACAAAAGCAGCAGGATGAATTCTGAAGTGTTTCGGGCAATATTATCTGCTCATATTCAGCCAAATGCTTCAGAACTCATTGGATGGAGCTTCACAGTGCAGATGGACAATGACCCAAAGCATACTGCAAAAGCAACCAAAGAGTTTTTGAAGGGTGAGAAGTGGAATGTTATGCAATGGCTAAGTCAATCACCTGACCTGAATCCGATTGAACATGCATTTCACTTGCTGAAGACAAAACTGAAGGGAAAATGCCCCAAGAACAAGCAGGAACTGAAGACAGTTGCCGTAGAGGCCTGGCAGAGCATCACCAGGGATGAAACCCAGCGTCTGGTGATGTCTATGTGTTCCAGACTTCAGGCTGTAATTGACTGCAAAGGATTTGCAACCAAGTATTAAAAAGTGAAAGTTTGATTTATGATTATTATTCTGTCCCATTACTTTTGGTTCCTTAACAAGTGGGAGGCACATATGCAAACTGTTGTCATTCCTACACCGTTCACCTGATTTGGATGTAAATACCCTCAAATTAAAGCTGACAGTCTGCAGTTAAATGACATCTTGTTCATTTAATTTCAAATCCATTGAGGTGGTGTATAAAGCCAAAAATGTTAGAATTGTGTCGATGTCCCAATATTTATGGACCTGACTATATATATATATATATATATATATATATACAGTGGATATAAAAAGTCTCACACCCCTGTTAAAATGTCAGGTCTCTGCTGTAAAAAAATGAGACAAAGATAAATCATTTCAGAACTTTTTCCACCTTTAATATGACCTATAAACTGTACCACTCAATTGAAAAACAAACTGAAATATTTTAGGTGGAGGGAAGAAAACAAAAAAAATAATAATAATATGGTTGCATAAGTGTGCACACCCTCGTATAACTGGGGATGTACTGTAGCTGTGTTCAGAATTAAGCAACCACATTTAAAATCATGTTAAATAGGAGTCAGCATACACCTGCCATCATTTAAAGTGCCTCTGATTAACCATAAATAAAGTTCAGCTGCTCTAGTTGGTGTTTCCTGAAATATTCAAAGTCGCATCCCACAGCAAAAGCCATGGTCCACAAAGAGCTTCCAAAGCATCAGAGGGATCTCATAGTAAAAAGGTGTCAGTCAGGAGAAGGGTACAAAAGAATTTCCAAGGCATTAGATATACCATGGAACAGTCATCATCAAGTGGAGAAAATATGGCACAACAGTGACATTACCAAGAACTGGACGTCCCTCCAAAATTGATGAAAAGACGAGAAGAAAACTAGTCTGGGAGGCTACCAAGAGACCTACAGCAACATTAAAGGAGCTGCAGGAATATCTGGCAAGTACTGGCTGTGTGGTTCATGTGACAACAATCTCCCGTATTCTTCTGGGCTGTGGGGTAGAGTGGCAAGACGAAAGCCTTTTCTTACAAAGAAAAACATCCAAGCCAGGCTACATTTTGCAAAAACACATCTGAAGTCTCCCAAAAGCATGTGGGAAAAGGTCTGATGAAAAAACTTTTTGCCCATAATTCCAAAAGATATGTTTGGCGCAAAAACACTGCACATCACCAAAAGAACACAATACCCACAGTGAAGCATGGTGGTGGCTGCATCCTGCTTTGGGGCTGTTTTTCTTCAGCTGGAACTGGGGCCTTAGTTCAGCTAGAGGGAATTATGAACAGTTCCAAATACCAGTCAATATTGGCACAAAACCTTCAGGCTTCTGCTAGATAGCTGACCATGAAGAGGAACTTCATCTTTCAGCATGACAACGACCCAAAGCATACATCCAAATAAACAAAGGAATGGCTTCACCAGAAGAAGATTACAGTTTTGGAATGGCCCGGCCAGAGCCCAGACCTGAATCCGATTGAAAATCTGTGGGGTGATCTGTGCACAGGAGATGCCCTCGCAATCTGACAGATTTGGAGTGTTTTTGCAAAGAGTGTTTTTGTCAAGTCAAAGACTGAGTGCTGTAGTAAAATCAAAAGGAGCTTCAACAAAGTATTAGTTTAAGGGTGTGCACACTTATGCAACCATATTATTTTAGTTTTATATTTTTTCTTCCCACTACCTAAAAGATTTCAGTTTGTTTTTCAATTGAGTTGTACAGTTGATAGGTCACATTAAAGGTGGAAAAAGTTCTGAAATGATTTATCTTTGTCAATTTTTTTTTACATCACAGAAACCTGACATTTTAACAGGGGTGTGTAGACTTTTTATATCCACTGTATATGTATATATATATATATATATATATATATATATACTGTGTGTGTATATATATATATATATATATATATATATATATATGTATATATACACATATATTGATTTTGGTAGCAGAAAACCCATAGAACCAAAACATTCCCTTCCCCAACAGTAATGATATTGTAATGTGACTTTAAAACATTAGTCTCACATTAATAAGTACTTTTAGTTAAACTATACTTAACCCACCCGACTTCATACAAAATAAAAACAGTAAGAAGTAAAACCGAATGTTTTGTAAATGATAATGCTACTTTATGCAGCCAGTGTAATTACAGCTAATTAAGCAAAGTTTTTATACTTTATCTGCAAATAATCTGCTATTACTGTACTTTATATACTGTATGTTAAAAAAGGAAACCGGTAATTATACTGCATGTTTGTATCTGTATGTCTGTTATTAATCTTTGAAAACATATTGTCCTACAGGGCTAAATTAGTTTTTTTCCTAAATAGAAAAAATGCTTATAAAAGACTTCACACTTCCATTCTGAATTACTCAGCAGGGAAATTGAAAGTTGTAATGAGCTATACTGATTTAGCAAAAGTCACTTGTATCCCTGAATCACTGTTGTAAGAGCTGTGATTGCAGAATCCATTCAAAGGCACACAAAACATCAAATAGGTTCAGTATGGAATGTGGGGTACTAGCGTTTTAGTATTAATTCATTAAATTTTAAAAATATGTTCTACTGCAATGTTGTTGAAACCATTGGTTATGAATAGTGTTGAGCGCACCTGAACTGTAAAGTTTGGGTCTGTACCAAACTTTGCGAGTTCGGATTCCCAGACCCGAACACAAACTTTGCCGGAAAAGTTCGGGTTTGAGTTCGGTGTTCAGACATTTAATAAAACTTTTGAAAGGCTGCAGGGCAGCCAATCAACAAGCTTTTAAGCTGTGGCCACTTAGAAACCATCACAACCATGCCAAGTAATGGCATGGCTGTGATTGGCAATGTGCATCATGTGACCTAGCCTCTATACAAGCTGGATTACGTGTTGCACAGCCCATCTGCTCTGTGTAGTGCAGGGACAGGTCACAGGAAGCAGGCAGCTGAAGCTACGGAGAGTGTTAGGAATCTGGCTATTTGTTTTGTGGGTGACGTATAATGATTTTTTTTGGGAACCATACACCAGCTTTGCACCCCTGACACAGAAATATAATAATAAATCTAGCTGTTAATTCTGTGGGTGACCTATAGCAATTTTTTGTGGGTGCAATGCGCCAAATTAATTTGGCTGTTAATTCTGTGGATGACCTATAGTTAATTTTTGTTGGTGCAATGTACCATTTTTGTACCCCTGACACAAAAATATTATAGTTTATCTGAATTGCGATTTCAACTTAGCACTGCTATAATCCATATTCGTTAATTCTAGCCTAATATGGAATATAGCAGTGCTAAGTTGAAATCGAAATTCGATTATTATAACTTGAATTAATCAAATTGCTATTTCAACTTGGACCTGGTTTACTATGGTTGGCTTGGTAGAATTAGTGAATATGACGAATGTATTCGTCATATTCCTAAAAACGAAGATAACGAAGTATTCTACATCTTCGTTTTAGCTACCTATTCGTCAACTTCGCTAATTCTAGCAATCAAATAGGAAGGTTGACTATAGAGACAGCTGTGTTTAATTCGCTATGCGATTATATTACTTTGCTTTTTTTTATTTTTTATAAATAGAATCATTATAATAATCAAGTATTTAACTATTCAATTTTTTAAAAAAAAGCAAAGTAATATAATCGCATAGCGAATTAAACACAGCTGTCTCTATAGTCAACCTTCCTATTTGATTGCTAGAATTAGCGAAGTTGACGAATAGGTAGCTAAAACGAAGATGTAGAATACTTCGTTATCTTCGTTTTGAGGAATATGACGAATACATTTGTCATATTCGCTAATTCTAGATATCAAACCAATAGGAAAGTAGCCTTAAGTTAAAATCGCAATACGTGATTATTTAAATCGCATAATAATCACGATAACTAGAATAATGACGAATATTCAATTTCGACGAATATGAAACGAATATTCTATCGAATATTCGCGAATTTCGTCGAAATCAAATATGGCACCTGCCGCTCATCACTAACTGTTAGTTCGGCCGGTGACATATTCCCATTTTTGGTGTGAGATACACGTGCACTTTATACGTGACAGGGAAATTAATAAAGTTAAAGGGGTTGTCTGGGTTCAGAGCTGAACCCGGACATATCCCCATTTTCACCCAAGCAGCCCCCCTCACTTGAGCATCGGAGCCCTTTTCCTTTGCGATCCAGCGCAGGGCAAGAGAGCGCATTGGAGCCTAATATGAGGGAAGCTGCTGGGTGAAATGATGGGAATGTCCGGACAACCCATTTAATCTGTCTGTTAGTTGAGTGGGTGACAGATGCCCATTTTTGGTGTGAGGTACACCTGCACTGCATACGTGGCAGGGAAATTAATATAGTTAATCCGTCTGTTAGTTCAGTGGGTGACATATACCCATTTTTGGTGGGAGATACACATGCACTTTATACGTGACAGGGAAATTTATATATTTAATCTGACTGTTAGTTCGGCCGGTGACATATACCCATTTTTGGTGTGAGAAACATGTGCACTGCATATGTTACAGGGAAATTAATTTAGTTACTACGTCTGTTAGTTCAGTGGGAGACATATTTCCATTTTTGTTGTGCAGTACACCTGCACTGCATGTGCAATGAGCCGCCGCCCAGGGCCCTCTATTATGACCCAGGTTTAGTAGAAATTCTGAGTGGTATAGTGTGGCCTAAAAATGTCTCTCTATGTGTGTCACAGTGCTCCTACCTGGATACCGCTGGACCCCTGGCTTTGTCTCCGAAGTAATAAATAGGTGGAATAATTACGGGATTTGAAAGAAAGATTGAGTTCAGACCTTGTATGTAGCTGAATAGCAGCCTTACTTGAATAAACGTTCATCAGAATCAGTCTTCAAGGTTTGTATTGGTCCCAGCAGGTTTTAGCATGAAACTGGCACGCAAACTCCACTCTTCTATATATGTTTCTCTCAGACTCTGCTGTACTGACAGGCTTAAATATGATCTTTGCTTTCTTCTTGATGCTGCACTTTCTCTCTGTGTTCTGACTCTAGGTGATACCAGGGAACTTTTCTCCTGGCTCCTGAGGCTTCAAGCTTTGGTCTTCATGGCCAGCAGAGCTTAAGGTGCTTTGGCTGGCCATGGGCATGTCCAGCAGAGACATGCCCCTTGCACACTTGTCCCCTAGCTGTGGGCAAGCTAGACCAGAAGTGGTCAACCTGAGGCTCTCCAGCTGTTGTAAAACTACAACTCCCAGCATGCACAGACTGCCTACAGCTATGAGGCTACAGCAGGGCATGGTGGGAGTTGTAGTTTTACAACAGCTGGAGAGCCACAGGTTGGCCATCCCTGAGCTAGACTAACTGGACTTCAGCCCCACCCTTCCTGCAGGAAGTAGGACTCACCCACTTCCCTCCAGAGAGGGTCAGAATGGAATGGTAAGTTCCATTCTATCCACATACAGCTCTGCCGTGTTTGCTGCCTCCTGCTGGTGAACCAGGCACATTACATGTTAACATAACAGTTACATATCAAAATAGGAATGCACATTGTGGAGGACCTGGAATAAATACACAAGATGATATGAGGTTAGACCAATAAAGACAGTAGCAGGGTGAAGAAGTGGTAACACCTCTCTGGGGTTACACATACGTGACAGGGAAATTAATATAGTTAATCTGTCTGTTAGTTTGGTGGGTGACATATACCCATTTTTGGTGTGAGACACACGTGCACTGCATATGTGACAGGAAAATTAATATAGTTAATCTGTCTGTTAGTTCGGTGGGTGACCTAAAAAAGTGAGGAGAACATTAAATAAGGGACGTGGCCCGGGTCGTGGTGCTGCTGGTGCTGGTAGAGCTCCTTTTGCAGGGAGAGGACATGTTCGATCTCTGCCAGCTACATGCCCAAATGTAACACCTTCCTCAGGTGCACATAGGTAACAGGACGTTCAAAGTCATTTTGTAGGCCCGAATACCGGTGTACTAATGGTGAGGCCAGAACAAGTAAAGTTGGTAGTAGATTGGATGGCTGACAGTGCCTCCAGTTCCTTCACATTGTCTCCCACCTGGTCCCCTGCTGAAACCGCAGAGTTAGCATCTGCAGCCCATGGACATCTGTCTTTTACCTCACCCCCTTGCAAATCAGCCAAGCAGTCTGAGCCCCAAGTCATGCAGCAGTCTCTTATGCTTTTTGATGACTCTGTTAGTGGGGTTCCCATGGGCCATCTACCTCGCCGTACCCCAGAGGTGGAAGAGATTGAGTGAACTGATGCACAACCACTTATGTTTCAGGATGTGGACATGGGAGGACCATCGCAGCACGTCTCTGATGATGATGACGAAACACAGGTGCCAACTGCTTTGGCTTTCTGCCGTGTACAGACCGGCATGGAGGGCAAGGTTGAAGAGTGGCTGGAAGATGATGTGGATGATGATGAGGTCCTAGAACCCACATGGAATCAAGGTCATTTGAGTGAAGTGTGCAGTTCAGAGGAAAAGGTGGTGGTCACACAGCACCAGCTGCACAGCAAAAGAGGGAGCAGGGTGCAAAAGCAGAGTGGCCGTCCCCTAGCCAGTATGCCTGCTACAGCCCACCGCAACAAGGGACTGAGCAGACCAAAGCCAGCTCCAAGGAGTTCCCTGGCATGGCACTTCTTCAGACAATGTGCTGACGACAAGACGTGAGTGCTTTGCACACTGTGCAATCAGAGCCTGAAGCGAGGCAAAAATGTTATAAACCTGAGCACCACCTGCATTACCAGGCATCTAAATGCAAAGCACAAGCTGCAGTGGAGTACACACCTGAAAAAACACAAAAGATCTCAGGCTCCTCTTGCTCCCTCTTCTATGGCGGTCTCGGCCTCTCCCCCCCCCTCTAGAGTGACAGTGGCACCTTGCACCACACAGAGGATGTGACAGCAACACCATCACCTCCACCACCGTCACTCAGCATGTCCACACTTGTCCCATGGAAGCGTTCAGCTGTCCATCCCCCAAAAACTGGAGAGAAAGATGAAGTACCCCCCTACCCACTTGCGATCCCTGGCCCTGAATGCCAGCATTTCAAAATGCCTAGATTTTAAAATGCTGTAATTCCGTCTGGTGGAGACGGAGACTGAGACTTTTAAAAACCTTATGGCGGTGGTTGTCCACAGTACTTGGTTCCCAGCCGCAACAACTTTTCCAGGTGAGCCATCCCTGCCCTGCACAACCAAGTGGCGGACAAAATCAGGTGTGCACTGCGCAACGCCATCTGTGGTAAGGTCCACATAACTACCAATACGTGGACCAGTAAGCACAGGCAGGGATGTTATATCTCCCTAACTGCATAGTCATTCATAAGTTGCTGGGAGGGTGGGTTTCTGCACTAACAGAGGCCAGATACACAACTGTCTAGCCAGGGCATAGTTCTGCATGATGAGGAGGAGGAGGATGATGAGGAGGAGGAACCATAGCAGGGTGGCACCCAAAGCAGCTTATGGGCATCAATGGAGCGTGGCTGGGTTGATACAGAGGAGACAGATCATACACACCTCCCACAGACAGCTTGTTTTTGCCTCTGTGCAGCCTGGCACACATGAGCGCCTATATGCTGCAGTGCCTGCACAACGACTGCACATTCTAATCAGTGTGGATTGCTGGGTGGCCACCCTGATGGATCCTCGCTACAAGAACAACTTGCTGTCCTTAATTCTGAACGCTGCTAGACACGCTGCTAATGGCATTCACACCTGACAGTGGGGGCTCCGTGGAAGGACAAGGCGAAGGCCGAGGAGGAGGAGGAATAAGTCGCCAACGCAACTGGGGCACCGCCAGCACCTCAGAAGGGAGGGTTAGCATGGCCGAAATGTGGAAAAGCTTTGTCAGCACGCCACAACAACCAGCACCACTAGCTGATATGGAAGTTATAGCAGAAGGTAGCATTTCAGCAACATGGTGGAACAGTACGTGTGCACACGCCTACATGTACTGACTGATGGTTCTGCCATATTCAACTTCTGGGTCTCCAAATTAAGCACATGACCTGAGCTTGCCATTTACGTCTTGGAGATGCTGGCCTGCCCTGTGGCCAGTGTATTATCTAAATATGTGTTTAGCACGGCAGGGGGCGTCATCACAGACAAGCGCAGCCGCCTGTCCACAGCCAATGTGGACAAGCTCACATTCATTAAAATAAACCAGGCATAGATCCCACAGGACTTGTCAGTACCTTGTGCGGAGAAGACAAGTATACTGGCTGCACCCAGCCATTGTTATACTCCAGCACACTTTCTCTTTGCATTCTCTCTTTTATTTTCCAATGTTTTGGAGTCTTCCCAAATTTATAAAAAAAATTATAATAATAATAATAATAATAATAATAATAAATAAAGCAAAAAAATTTAAATAAAAACACAACAAAAACAGTGTTGGCTACCTCCTCCTCCTCCACCACCGCTTCCACCTACACCGCCATGTCCACCACCTCCTTAACCTCCTACTCCAATTTGACCTCTGCCTCCTAGTTCAAGATTATTATTTTTAGTTTTTTCTAGTCTATGTTATTTTAAGTAATTTCCCTATCCACATTTGTTTACAGGGCAACTGTCCTGCCCTTACCCCCATTTTGCTTCCTTTTGCAGCCCTCTAGCCCTTACTACAACTATTTTACAGCCATTTTAGTGCCCCAAAGTTCAGGTCTCCATTGACTTCAATGGGGTTCTGGTTCAAGTACGGGGCAAGTTCGGGTTCCCATCCCGAACTTTGACAGGAAGTTCGGCCAAACCCGGCAAACCCGAACATCCACGGATCGGCTCATCCCTAGTTATGAATGACAATATATTGTGCACCACTATATTGGTGGATACTTTGCTATGATAGCTTTATATCCCATGTTCAACTAGTACATATTGATAATGGTATACACATGTTTAACAATACATGAAACATTACTGTATTCCGGACGTGCCGCCAGCAGGTACTGTGTTTCTGCCAATTGGACTGCACTAAAAACTAATCAAAAGCTTCCCCAACATGTTTTGCCATCATGCAGTGTTTTCATTGAATTGATGTTCCTGACTTCCTAATCCTCTTCCTAACATAACATTTTAAGTCATGGTTGGAAGCTTGCACTCACAGCCAATCACATTTGCGATTGCAAGCCTAAGCCTTCCCCTACAAGCAAGGTGCTTGCACATTTTGTCATTTAGATCAGATTTTGCAAGCTGTTTTATTAGTCAGCCTTGTTAGCTCTGCTTTTCAAGGCACATGTAAGCGCGTGTATATCCAATACATTTTTTTATCAAAGGAAAACTTTTTTCCCTTACATTTGGAAGTCTCTATGTAGAATGAAAGAATAAACCATGCCAACGTGAATTTAACACATACCCTCAGTCTTCAGACTGTCATGAGTTAATAGAAAGTAAATTAATATTATATGTTATAAGGAGTAATATTTGGCATACATTAACATATGTTTAACCACCTCAGCCCCCAGTGCTTAAACACCCTGAAAGACCAGGCCACTTTTTACACTTCTGACCTACACTACTTTCACCGTTTATTGCTCGGTCATGCAACTTACCACCCAAATGAATTTTACCTCCTTTTCTTCTCACTAATAGAGCTTTCATTTGGTGGTATTTCATTGCTGCTGACATTTTTACTTTTTTTGTTATTAATCGAAATTTAACGATTTTTTTGCAAAAAAATGACATTTTTCACTTTCAGTTGTAAAATTTTGCAAAAAAAACGAGATCCATATATAAATTTTGCTCTAAATTTATTGTTCTACATGTCTTTGATAAAAAAAAAATGTTTGGGTAAAAAAAAAATGGTTTGGGTAAAAGTTATAGCGTTTACAAACTATGGTACAAAAATGTGAATTTCCGCTTTTTGAAGCAGCTCTGACTTTCTGAGCACCTGTCATGTTTCCTGAGGTTCTACAATGGCCAGACAGTACAAACACCCCACAAATGACCCCATTTTGGAAAGTACACACCCTAAGGTATTCGCTGATGGGCATAGTGAGTTCATAGAACTTTTTATTTTTTGTCACAAGTTAGCGGAAAATGATGATTTTTTTTTTTTTTTTCTTACAAAGTCTCATTTTCCACTAACTTGTGACAAAAAATAAAAAGTTCTATGAACTCACTATGCCCATCACGAAATACCTTGAGGTCTCTTCTTTCCAAAATGGGGTCACTTGTGGGGTAGTTATACTGCCCTGGCATTCTAGGGGCCCAAATGTGTGGTAAGGAGTTTGAAATCAAATTCTGTAAAAACTGACCAGTGAAATCCGAAAGGTGCTCTTTGGAATATGGGCCCCTTTGTCCACCTAGGCTGCAAAAAAGTGTCACACATGTGGTATCGCCGTATTCAGGAGAAGTTGGGGAATGTGTTTTGTGGTGTCATTTTACATATACCCATGCTGGGTGAGAGAAAAATCTTGGCAAAAGACAACTTTTACCATTTTTTTATACAAAGTTGGCATTTGACCAAGATATTTATCTCACCCAGCATGGGTATATGTAAAATGACACCCCAAAACACATTCCCCAACTTCTCCTGAATACGGAGATACCACATGTGTGACACTTTTTTGCAGCCTAGGTGGGCAAAGGTGCCCAAATTCCTTTTAGGAGGGCATTTTTAGACATTTGGATACCAGACTTCTTCTCACGCTTTGGGGCCCCTAAAATGCCAGGGCAGTATAAATACCCTACATGTGACCCCATTTTGGAAAGAAGACACCCCAAGGTATTCCGTGAGGGGCATGGCAAGTTCCTAGAATTTTTTATTTTTTGTCACAAGTTAGTGGAAAATGATGATTTTTTTTTTTTTCATGCAAAGTCTCATATTCCACTAACTTGTGACAAAAAATAAAAACTTCCATGAACTCACTATGCCCATCAGCGAATACCTTGGGGTGTCTTCTTTCCAAAATGGTGTTATTTGTGGGGTGTTTGTACTGCCCTGGCATTTGAGGGTCTCCGCAATCATTACATGTATGCCCAGCATTAGGAGTTTCTGCTATTCTCCTTATATTGAGCATACAGGTAATGAGATTTTTTTTTTCCGTTCAGCCTCTGGGCTGAAAGAAAAAAATGAACGGCACAGATTTCTTCATTCGCATCGATCAATGTGGATGAAAAAATCTCTGCCAAAAAAAGAAAAAGGAGGGGAAAGGCGTCTGCCAGGACATAGGAGCTCCGCCCAACATCCATACCCACTTAGCTCGTATGCCCTGGCAAACCCGATTTCTCCATTCACATCAATCGATGTGGATGAATAAATCATTGCCGGGATTTTTTTTTTTTTATATATATACAAAGTGTTTGCCAAAGTATATGAACACCGCCACCTCCTCAGCTCATATGCCTCGGCAAACGTATCTTTTACTGCAGAGGAGAAATCTCGTCTTGCAGCGCCGCATACACCGACTTGCGTGTAATCTGACAGCAGCGCAATGCTTCTGTCCGAATGCACATCAGTGCTGCAGCTAGTCGATCGGTTGGTCCACCTGGAAGGTAAAAAAAACAAAACAAAAAAGAAAAAACCAGGCCGCAAAGCAATAACTTTATTAACTTTAGAACAGAACATATTAACTTTTTTTAACTTTTTTAACTTTTTTACTTACCGGTAATTTTTTTTTTGTTTCGTTTTTTTTACCTTTATAGAACAAACCTCTCCTTCCCCATGGGACAATGTGCAAAGCGCAAATCGCCCAAAGATGTGGGAAAGTACGTTATGCACTTTATCCCAGGTGAAAGGAGAGGTTTGCAGCAGCTGTGAGTAAAAGGGCCCTAATAGCCCTGTGTGCCTGTCCTGTGAGATGCAATCCCTATGCTAAGTGTACCTGTGTGTGGTACTTCCGGAAACACTCTCCATAGCATAGGGCAGGGTGGTCAGCACAGTCAGGACAGAAATAGCGGGTGTCACGCCTTATTCCACTCCTGCTACAGACACGACATCTTTTTCGGGGTGACGGTTGGGTTGAGGTACCAGGAACGACACTGGGGAAATGTCGCTCGTGTAGACGGCTAACTACACTGGTGGATGGAGCCACGGAACCTCCTGGGTAAAGGAGGTTCTCGATGATCTCTTCCTGGAATTTGAGGAAAGATCGTGCTCTCCCAGCCTTACTGTAGAGAACAAAACTATTATACAGCGCCAATTGAATTAAATATACAGACACCTTCTTATACCAGCGTCTGGTTCTGCGGGAAACTAAATACGGAGACAACATCTGGTCATTGAAGTCCACCCCTCCCATGAGCGCATTATAGTCGGGGACACAGAGGGGCTTTTCAATGACACGGGTTGCTCGCTCAATTTGGATTGTCGTGTCTGTGTGAATGGAGGAGAGCATGTAAACGTCACGCTTGTCTCTCCATTTCACCGCGAGCAGTTCTTCGTTACACAAGGCAGCCCTCTCCCCCCTTGCAAGACGGGTGGTTACAAGCCGTTGGGGGAAGCCCACGCGACTAGTTCGCGCGGTGCCACAGGCGCAAATCCGTTCTAGAAACAAATGCCTAAAGAGGGCCACACTTGTGTAGAAATTGTCCACATAAAGATGGTACCCCTTGCCGAATAAGGGTGACACCAAGTCCCAGACTGTCTTCCCACTGCTCCACAGGTAGTCAGGGCAACCGACCGGCTCCAGGGTCTGATCTTTTCCCTCATAGATCCGAAATTTGTGGGTATAGCCTGTGGCCCTTTCACAGAGCTTATACAATTTGACCCCATACCGGGCACGCTTGCTTGGGATGTATTGTTTGAAGCCAAGGCGCCCGGTAAAATGTATTAAGGACTCGTCTACGCAGATGTTTTGCTCAGGGGTATACAAATCTGCAAATTTCTGGTTGAAATGGTCTATGAGGGGCCGAATTTTGTGGAGCCGGTCAAAAGCAGGGTGGCCTCTGGGACGGGAGGTGGTGTTGTCGCTAAAATGCAGGATGGTCTCAAATCGTGTCCTGGACATAGCAGCAGAGAACATGGGCATGTGATGAATCGGGTGCGTGGACCAATATGACCGCAATTCATGCTTTTTTGTCAGGCCCATGTTGAGGAGAAGGCCCAGAAAAATTTTAAGTTCGGAAACTTGGACTGGTTTCCACCGGAAAGGCTGGGCATAATAGCTTCCCAGGTTTGCGGTTATAAATTGTGTGGCATACCGGTTTGTCTCTGCCACGACTAAGTCCAAGAGCTCCGCAGTCAAGAACAGCTCAAAAAATCCCAGGGCCGAACCGATTTGAGCCGTCTCAACCCGAACTCCAGACTGGGCGGTGAAAGGGGGAACTACTGGTGCGGCTGAAGTTGGTGACTGCCAATCAGGGTTTGCCAGCACCTCAGGGATTCTAGGGGCTCTACGGGCCTGTCTGTGCGGTGGCTGCGACGGGGTAACTACTGCACGTGCCACCGTACCAGCTTCAACTGCCCTTCTGGTGCTCGCTACTTCACCATGTTGTACGGCAGTGCTGGTACTAGGTCCAGGAAGGGCTGCGCTGCTGGTGTATGCCTCACCACGTGATCCGGCAGCGACAGCCCCACTCTGCTGCTCTTTAAGCGGATCCTGCGCAACCTGTGGTCTAGCAACATGGGGCCGGGTACGCCTGGTGCTGCCAGGGACCTCAACCTCCTCGTCCGAACTTTGGGTCAGAGAGCCACTGCTTTCTACAGGTTCATATTCTGACCCGCTAGATTCGTCAGATGAGGGTTCCCATTCCTCATCCGACTGGGTCAGAATCCTGTAGGCCTCTTCAGAAGAATACCCCCTGTTTGACATTTTGGACTACTAAATTTAGGGGTATTCCCTGAGACTACCCAAGAAAAAAAGCAAGCCTGTCTTACAAAGGGGAGGCTAGCGAAGTACCGGAGGCCGCTGCGGTTGATAAAAAATATCAAAACAGATTTTTTTATCGCCGCAGTGCGTGTAAAGTGAATGTGCAGTGATCAAAAAAAAAAATTTTTTGGTCACTGCGGTGGGGCGGGCGTGGGTGAACGCACGTGTGGGCGACCGATCAGGCCTGATCAGGCAAACACTGCGTTTTGAGTGGAGGGCGAACTAAAGTGACACTAATACTATTCTAGATCTGACCGTGATCAGTTTTGATCACTTACAGATACTATAAAAGTACAAATGCTGATTAGCGATACGCTAATCAGCGAATAAAAGTGACTGCGGTGCGGTGGGGTGGGCGCTAACTGACGCTAACTACCTAACCAAGGGGCCTAAACTATCCCTAAAACCTAACAGTCAATACCAGTGAAAAAAAAAGTGACAGTTTACACTGATCACTTTTTGTCTTTCACTAGTGATTGACAGGGGCGATCAAAGGGGTGATCAAAGGGTTAATTGGGGTGCAGGGGGGTGATCAGGGGCTACAGTGAAGTGTTTGGTGCTACTCACAGTTCAGTCTGCTTCTCTGCTGGATCCAACCGACGAAAAGGACCAGCAGAGAAGCAGAGAAGCCATATAACAGATCATATTTACTAATATGATCTGTTATATGGCTTGTGATTGGATTTTTTAAAAATCGCCAGCCTGCCAGCCAATGATCGTTGCTGGCAGGCTGGTGACGAACTTCTTCTTTAACTTTTACCGGCCCGCGATGCGCACGCGCGGGCCGGCTTTGAGCGAAATCTCGCGTCTCGCGCAGCGCTGCCACCTCCGGAACGCGATCCTGCATTAGGCGGTCCGGAGGTGGTTAAAATACTACTAGTTATAAACCAGCTTGAAATGCTCTATTACTTACACAAGTTCAAACTTGTAAGGCTACTTGTAACATTTGCATTAAAGATATCTGGCAGGCTTTTTCAACAAAGGAAATGCCTGCTGGAGTTCACTGTATCTAGCAAAGATAAATACTGTTGTTCACCGCCAAAACACATTGACTAGAAAAGGATCCAGCGGGGATCCGGACGGTTTCCGGCATGATTGCCAGGATTCGACTGGACAAAAACTAGTGCAAGGTCTAATTTATCGTTTTGTACAAAAGTGTGCACTGCAGTGCACCAATATTCCTAGCTAATTTGTTCAGTTAGTGATACAGTTGTTATACACTATGGGCCCTCCAAAGGAACGGGCAGTGGCAAAAACTCCTTTAGGCATGCAACTACTGATGATGACAGTCGGGTGGGAGCACATGTGTGAGGTCAAGGACGTGCACAAGAGACAGGTGAGGGTGACACAAGTGACTCGCAAACAAATGTAGATAATTATAAAGCCGGGTGAATATGGGGCATTGTCATCATTAGTGGACGAGGGTGGCACTGTGCCTGTGAGACAGCAGGGTGGAATCAGTAGGGGGGAAAATGCAGTACTCGGCAGTGTGGGAATATTTCACACAGTCACTAATGGACAGCGGAAGGTGAGGCGCTGCCAAGTTGCTAATGTTGGCATAACGGCCCTGTGTTTAAACATGGAGCGTCACAATAAAGTAGTGTGGGGAAAACTGACAGTCATTGAATGCTATAGCCTGATACAGCAAATGCTGCATCTCCCACCAGCCTGCTCCCCCTCTCCAGCAGTCAGGGCTTGTCAATGTCAGCAGAAGGAAGCTGTTGTTCCTTCTCACTGACTTCAATATCGTCTATTGCTCCTGATGCTCCTCCTCCTTGTAACCTGTTTCGACAGCAATCGATCAACAAAGCGATTGCAAAATGACAACAGTATGCATGTGCTTATCCAGTGGCAGAGAAGCTCAATGTGCACCTGTCCAAAATGCTGGAACTGCAGTCCCTCTCTTTCCGTGTTGTTGACTCTGCACATTTCAGAGAACCATTTCAGCACCAGCTTTATAAGAGGCAAATTAAGTCTGGTGATTCTGATAACCAGTTTTCTTCAGCTGTCCACCCAACTACCCAAAAGCAGCAGCAGTGGGACATTAAGCAGAAAGTCAACCAGCAAGTGGTGGTATACTTGGACAGCACCCTGTCAACCATGATCTAAGATCTCCTGGATTACTGGGCATGCAAACTTGAAGTGTGGCCGCAACTGGCCGAGTTTGCCATGGGCAGGCTTTCCTGCCTAGCCAGTAGTGTGGCATTAGAGCGAGTGTTCAGTGCATTGAGGCATAGTTACCCCTAAGAAAACTTGCCTTTCCTCCGAAAATGTTGAGAGACTAACCTTAATAAAGATGAATCCGGCATGGATCAACCGGGATTTTCAGACATCAGTGCTACTGCCACCATTCTGATCCTGCCACCCGCCAGATGTATCCCTCCTGTCAGGGCCGGCTCCAGGTTCATGTGGGCCCTTGGGCGATAAATCCCAGTGGGCCCCCATGAGGCATTTTTTTACATTGACATGTCCCCCTGTGGCTCCTACACGGTATAATGACCCCCAGCGGCCCCTATACAGTATAATGACTACTAGTGGCCCTTCACACAATATAATGACTACTAGTGGCCCTTCACACAGTATAATGAACCCCCAATCCCCCCCCCCCACTGTATAATGACCACCTGTGGCCCTGCATTCAGAATAATAACCCCCAGTCGCCCCCATTTAGAATAATGACCCCCAGTAGCCCCCACACTGGGGGAATACTGTATGGAGGGGGCTCTGGGGGTGATTATACTGAATGTAGGGTCATTGGTGATCATTATACTAAATGGGGGACACTGGGGGTCATTATACTATGTAAAGGGCCCTCACAGTATAATGACCCCACAGTGACCCTCCATTCAGAATAATGACCCCCAGTCGCCCCCACACTGGGGGTTATACTGTATGGAGGGGGCACAAGGGGTTATTATATTTAATGGGGGCTCTGGTGGTCATTATGCTAAATGGAGGGTCAATGGGGATCATTATACTAAATGGGGGGCACTGGGAGTCATTATACTGAGTAAGGGGCCCTCACAGTGTGATGAATGACCCCCCAGTGGCCCCCTCACATACCTATCATTGCAGGGGAGCTGGTGGTCCTGTCATTCACTAACCGCAGCTCCCTGCGCTCCTTCTCTACGGCGGCCCGCTGCAGCAGTGAGACAGGCCTGGAGGAGAGAAGGAGATGTGCAGTGATGTAGCTAGAACTGACTGGGCCCCACAGCGAAATTTAGTACGTTTTTCCTATCGGTTTGATGTATACAAATGGACGCCACTGTACGGCATCAGTCTGAGGCATCTGTTAACGCAGACATTTTTGGTATACATTAAATGGATGGAAAAAATAGGATGTGAACCCAGCCCTAGTGTCAGAATAAGGCTACTTTCACACTTGCGGCAGAGAGATCCGGCAAGCAGTTTCGGATCAGGCAAAATGTATGCTAACTGATGGCATTAGTAAGATGATCAGGATCCTGATCAGTCTTAAAAATGCCTGATCAGTCTAAAAAATGCATTGAAATGCCGGATCCGTCTTTCCGGTGTCATCCGGCAAAAATGGATCTGGCATTTATTTTTTCACCTTTTTTTTCAGTCTGCGCATGCGCATACCGGAAGGACGGATCCGGCATTCTGAATTCCGGATCCGGCACTAATACATTCCTATGGGAAAAAATGCCGGATCCGGCATTCAGGCAAGTCTTCAGTTTTTTTAGCCGGAGATAAAACCGTAGCATGCTACGGTTTTCTCTTTTGCCTGATCAGTCAAAACGACTGAACTGAAGACATCCTGATGCAAACTGAACGGATTAATCTCCATTCAGAATGCATGGGGGCATACCTGATCAGTTCTTTTCCGGTATAGAGCCCGTGTGACGGAACTCTATGCCGGAAAAGAAAAACGCAAGTGTGAAAGTACCCTAAGCACCAGTACACAGCGGAGCAGTGTGGCGGAGAGGGGAGGCCGCCATGTACTGACAGAGCGCTGCCTGGTCCTGGTGGTCAGGGGTGAGGACTGTGCTTCCCAAGGATCATTTTCTACTGGGAAATACAGGGCACAGTATAATACACTAGAATCTATAAAATATAAAGATATTAGCCCTACCCCCGAATAATAATACAATTAGGGGGTCATTTATTATATAGAAATACGTCTATATTAGGCGTATTTCTGACACAGATGTGGCGCAAAGGTCCTTAACACCGCAATCTGTATCTTTTCCCGCTCATGCCAGGTCTAACAAAAGTGGTGTGGGCAGGGAAGGGGATACAGTTATGGCCATGCAGTTATTGGATACCACCGCCATATAGTGATAACACCGCCATATAGTGATAACACCGCCATATAGTGATAACACCGCCATATAGTGACCAGATAAAAGGGTATAAGAGGGCACAGTACAGGGTGGGGGGCACAGTCACGTGACCCTGTGACATTAGAAGGTCCTTTATGGTGAATGCGGTTCAGATGCCACCATAATGAGAGGCAGAGTGAGACAAGGGCCCTGGATGGACAGGAGGGGTGGACACAGCAAGTAGGTGGAAGGGGCTCTGAGGGGGATTCATACAACAAGTAGTGGCAGGAAGTCTGTGCAGGGCAGCAATAGGAGACAGGAGCTCTGGATACATGAGGGAGGAAAGGAGACAGCAGGGGCTCCATGAGGATGATATAGGACAGGATATGGGGGGGGCAGGTGTCATGGAGACAAACTGCTTAATAAAACAGTAAAACCACTAAATAGAATGAAGCAACAGATGGAAGAGTCCCCCCCTTTCCGTCTGTCCCACAGACAAGAGACAGTCACAGTGCAGACTCACTCACAGACTGTCTCCACACTTCTCTACTCCAGCTCCAGTCCTGCGGTCTCTCTCCTCAGGCAGTGTGTGTCCTGTGTAGAGGGGGCGTGTCCTGAGTCTCTGCAGCTCAGAGGGCCCACCAGAGGGGTACTGCGTATGTGAATTGACAGCAGCGAGAGCTCCCATCTGTATTGATGGAAGTGCTCATAGCAGCTCAGTGGGCCCCCCCAGGAGCATTGGGCCCCGGCACTTGCCCGGGGATGCCGGGTTATGACGCCGGCCCTGCCTCCTGTTGCCTATACTATGATTCCTACAATGGGGCTTCTTGGCCTACTGATATGTATATGTAAATTTTTTAAAAGGATATGCATTCCACTGGGCCTTGCTATCACTCTGCTGTTGTTGGGTTTAGCTACTACTGTGATCTGCTACCATCTTGTGCTCTATGCCACTGCTGCTGCCAACCTCCCCTCTCTGTTATAGGGCCACTTCGGTCCCTGTTAGGCCTCTTTCACACGGGCGAGATTTCCGCACGGGTGCAATGTGTGTGAGGTGAACGCATTGCACCCGCACTGAATCCGGACCCATTCATTTCTATGGGGCTGTGCACATGAGCGGTGATTTTCACGCATCACTTGTGCGTTGCGTGAAAATTGCAGCATGCTCTATTTTGTGCGTTTTTCACACAACGCAGGCCCCATAGAAGTGAATGGGGCTGCGTGAAAGTCGCAAGCATCCTCAAGCAAGTGCGGATGCGGTGCGATTTTCACGCATGGTAACTAGGTGACGATCGGGATAGGGATCCCGTCCATTATTATTTTCCCTTATAACATTGTTATAAGGGAAAATAATAGCATTCTCAATACAGAATGCTTAGTAAAATGTGGATTGAGGGATTAAAAATAAAAAATTAAATTAACTCATCTCCTCCTCTTGATCGCGTAGTTGCCGATCTCTTCTTTCTTCTTTTATCATGAGCTGCAGGCTAAAGGACCTGTGGTGATGTCACATCACATGGTCCATCACCGTGGTGATGGACCATGTGATTGGACCATGTGATGAGCTCAGTGACGTCACCACAGGTCCTGAAGAAAGAGCAGAGACCGGCAGCTATGGAGGAGGTGAGTTAATTTTAATTTATTTTTTTAACCCTCAATTGACCTTCTACTAAGCATTCTGCATTAAAGAATGCTATTATTTTCCCTTATAATCATGTTATAAGGGAAAATAATAAAATCTACACTACAACTAACCCAAACCCGGGTACCACATTCAGTTTTTTCTCACGCGCGTGCAAAACGCATTGCACTCACGTGGAAAAAACTGAACCACGCAACGCATTCGCAGTCAAAACTGACTGAAATTGTGTGCTCACTCGCACGATATCCCCGCCACGCACCCGCATCCTATCCGGCCCCAATCCGTAACACCCGTGTGAAAGAGGCCTTACTGCCACTGCTGCTACCCTCTCAACTCTGTCATGTGGCCACTATTGTCACTGTTACTGCCACTGCTTCTGCTGTTGCTGCTACCCTTGCCATTTTGTCATGAGGCCACTATTGTCACTGTTACTGCCACTGTTGCTGCCACCCTTCGTCATGGGGCCAATACTTTATACTACTTTTTATGAAATGTATTATCCAGCACACAGGGATCGAGACCCCAAGTTGGTTAAAAATACTGCGCTATCCAGCTGTAACATCCAAGTCTTCACACTGTGATTGGGCAACCAAGGGGGAAGAATATGTCTTAGGGTGGGCTCACACCGGCGTTTTTCTTGTTTTCAGCCATCTGTCTGACAGATCCGCATATCTTTTCTTTAAAACAGAAACAAACATTTACGTTTTATTAAAACTACACTTCAGTGGAAGTTGGATGTTAGTGTATTAACATCAGTTTGCTCCAATTCCATCTGAAATTCGTTTTTATCAAATTAGCATCTGCCTGCTAACAAACTCGTGGTAACAAGGTTTCCTGGACGTGACATATAAAAAGTGTCCCTTTGCAAGTGGTAATGACGATGTTTCCTGGAGCCCTTTGGAAATGCCTACACCTAGACTACATGGCACCTCCCACAGCAGGGGTCTAGGTACTTTTCAACCTAAATACCAGGAGATATAGAGAACATATCATAAACCATAACTCATCTCTTTATCACAGTAATTAGGTTTAGCACTTTGGATCATAGATCTGAATTAGCTTTGTTCAAACCTTGTTTGAATGGTATAATTTTAGAACAAAGCGACTTTGGATCTATGATCTGAACCACATATTGCTCAATTCTAACAGTATTAATTGTGTTTCGTATAATGTGGGCATCACAGGGAGTCCAAAAATCCCACTACTGACAGCTGGCATTACCACATAACGAGTATCTCACCTTCAGGGACTTCTACACTGGTCATATTTGTTAGAATGATCAGCCTGATGAAATACGCGTTATAAAAACATGTTGGGCCCCAGATATCCATAAGTGTTGACAAGAAAAGATGTTTAATGGATGTTTCATGTTTGCCAGCTGGTGAGAAAGGTGGAGCCTGCACAGGTAATGAAGGCCTTCCCAGAAGGCTGCGCTGAGAATGGGAGGGAGAACACTCATCTCCACTCTGACAAAAAGGGATAATTATGAGGCATTTTGAACCTTTCATTGACACAATTTGGGTATACGATCAACATTGGGTTGTGTTCCACGTTCTCCTGTCCATTAAGTAGTAAGAACCTTTCTGTTTTTATCCTTTTATTTTTATAACTGTGTTGTGTATGTTAATAAATGTCTCTTATTTATTTAAATTTTTGTGAAGTACTGTACCATTTTTAGTACATTAAAGCACATCTTTAATGGTTTTGCCTTGTGCCCTGAACAAGCCTAATAATCTCAATTTTTAAGTGTATGAGTGTGGATTACATTACTGTGTATTTGCAATTAGTGTGGCTAGTGCTACTGTGAGACTGCTTGTGAGTGGGGCGCTGTGGAGTTTTCTATGAGCCCCTAATTTATTGGTATATTAATTTAAATGTCATTGATGGTGGTAGCGTGTTGGAGTGCATAAAAGGTTGTGTCGGGGCATGATCTATGTTCAATCTGAAGCCTGTGGTAAGGGAGTGAGAGATTGAATGCATGAAATAAAGTAGTCTGACCCTTGACAGTCTTACCCAGGTCACGTGAAGGGGCAGTTCCCTTACATGACTGTGAATAATCAATACAATTTGATATTTTGTGGCATTGAGTGGCTCCGGTTTTTGCAGGTTCAATATTTTTGTTTAAAATAATAATAATAAAAAAGCTAATTTTTTTAAACTTTTTTTATATCTATTCTTTTGTATTGATGCATTTCTTTTAAAAATCTATTCTACAAAGTAAATAAGTAAATTTATTGAGTTCAATAAAATAATTCATCAGCTATATAATATGGACTAAACTAGCATTTGGTAAACAGAATATAAATATATAGTATCCCCATATCTTTAATAATCTCTCCAATGAATTTAACAACCTTTTTTGGTGCATAGAAATATGGGCATGTTTGAAAGGAGCATAAAATAAAGGTATAGCCTGTCTTATTTATAGGTATCTCTTGGTTCAATTTTTCTATTTTAACTTTTGATTCAGTCACACGTTATGACTCTTCCTAATTTCAACATCAAGTCTTGTGCATACCTATACTCCCATATTATTCCCTATCTGGAAAAATGCTGATTGACCTTGAAAAATGGCAAAAACATTTCAACTGTGCTTGAAATTTGGCCATAGGTGAAATTTCTTCCTATAGAGAACTACACAGCCCAGCTTCCTTTAAGTGAATGGGCTACAGTTCAATGCAAGCCACAGTCCAATGGAAAGCAAGCAAGGATTAGTTTCAATACCAGACAAAGCTGTTATATATGAAGTATTTGCTTGATATATATCAAGTATTTTTGCCATTTTGGCCTTCATATGTAACCAGTGAGCAATTATTTTTCCAAATCAAAATTTTTGACATGATAATCCAAGTAAGTTTAGCATTTCCATAAGGTCACAAGGATTTATGAATACGTTTTATGCAATGCTAGCGGGAAATAAGTTCTTCAGAAACTGATAAATCAATGTAGGATATTACTTAGATAACTAAAGCAGTATCCCAGTAAGGTTCCCAAGTAGTGCGATACATCAACACACTGAACATTCATCTTTCATGTGTTATCCTAGGAAATAGCAACTTTTCTTAGCAAATAATCGTATTCATTTGAATTTATCCTTGAGGTGGAAGATGATAGAAGTATAAAAACTGACTGAATGTTCTACATGGTTATTTATCACTTGACAATATCTAAAGTTTACAGGACAATAAAAGTGATGACTTATTTACTTACACCATTGACTTTAGCTGCCTGTTGAAACATATTGCAGTGAGCTTTCTACCGTGCATCTCAATGTTCAGATACAAAGTCAGCCAAGGTGTTTGCCTCCAGGTTCAGTTAGGTATTTTTTGTATCTCATATTGTGCCAAGACACAAGAAAGTTTTGACAGTTATGTGCACCTTTATCTTAAAACACCTTCCATGAACTTACATTTACAAGCTTTTGAGAATACTGATACTCCGAACACTGGGGGTCATTTATCAAACATCAGCATTTTGTGCTGGTCTTTGATTTCCCCTGGGCTGCAGAAGAATGCACTTAAATTATGGCAACGTGCAGACCTCATAATAAATTAGGTGCATCCTCCAGCAGTCTGTGCACTTAGACAACAATCTTCCCTTAGCTCATGGCTAGAGTAGATTTCAATCATAATTCACACCAATAAACTAGCATTAATGAAAGAGAATCTACTGTGGCTGATTTATCAAGAACGGCACTTTTTGTGCTGGTTTTGAAATCTTCTGCAATGCCAAAGGATGCGCCTAATTTATGATGAAGTGCAGGAAATTAGGCGCATCCTTTGGCAGTTTGTGCACCTAAACAGATATATATGATGACGCCCCTTCCCACCTTTGCTACAACCCCTTTAGAAATAGTGGCGAGGGTAGCCTAAACCCCAGGGAAATGTGAATAGTATTTAAAAAGTCACAGTTGAAAAGTCACAAACACATAGGAGGTAATTTACTAACAGATATAAACCAATTTTTCTGCATAAATCTGTTGCAGATTGTGGCTCAAAGGTTAAGTGCCCTGCTAACTGTGACTTTTCCCTGTGCACACCAGGTCTAAAAAAAAGGGGGGGGGGTGGCGTGGAAAGTGAGGGGGGAGGGGACAGCAGGCCTGTGTGATTTATCATTTTCTATACCTGTTTTAGGTATAGAAAATGGTCTAATAAAGCAAGGGAGCTGGTGTAGATTTACACTGGTGGCGGCGAATACACCGAAGTTATGTAGAGACAAGCGCCTCTACATAAATTCGGCACATCCACCTTAAGCTAAAGGAGTATTAAGAACAGTGTCTAAAACGCCGCTCTTAGTAAATGACCCCAATAGTTTGCCATTTTTTAACACCACTTTTCAGGTGCAAGGGAGATAAAAAATCTCCCTCTATGAAACTATTTACCATGCTTCATTTATAATATTTATATATCATTGTGGCCCCAGGGGTCAGGTAGAAAAAGAGGGTCATGTGAGCCTACAGTCTCAGCATCCATTGGAGCTTTTGTACTAACCTGACATTTTAGTGATAATAAACATATGGGGTCATTTATCAAACTGCTGCAAAGTAGAACTGGCTTAGTTGCCCATAGAAACCAATCAGATTCCACATTTCATTTTGGGCAACTAAGCCAGTTCTACTTTACACCAGTTTGATAAATGACCCCAAAAATTGTCAAACCCAGGGAGTTGTTCAGTTCCAAATACTACTTTGCTGTAAGCTTTAGAGGGGAATAATATTGGCAGGTGGGGCACATATGAATGACCGCTAACCTGGTATAAAACAAAGGATAGAATACCAGCTTTTTGAAAAAAATAATTGGTTTTAAATCTATTTTCTACAACTTTTATCTGACAAAATAGTGTCATATTGTCATGCAGCTAATGGGTGGAAACAGAAATACAGTACGAGGACAGTACAGCACAGGGACAAAAACTTAAGCCCTGATTTATCAAGATTTGCATGAATTACGCTGATCTTGATATCCTCTGCAGCGCGGGAGGATGTATTTAATTTATGATGACGTGCACACCTTGTCATAAATTAAATTCATGCTCTGTCAGTCTATGCACCTGGCTAAAATCTATGCCGGATCGCAGCTAACCTGGATTACAGTCATTGTTTATGCCAGAAAACTGGAGTAAATGATGATAAATATACCAAAACCTACACCCCACTCATGTTACACTTTCACCACTCTCTCTTTTCAGAAACTGGCTAGGGCAGTAGAAAAACACCAATCGCAACTAAATTTAGTTACAATAGTGTATAAAACTTTGTTTTTGCCAAAAAAAAGGCATAGGGGAAGACTAATCTCCCCCTTAATTTACAGATTATGACCCTTTTTAACCAAGTCTGTTGTGATACAGTTTTTGCAAGGATTATTTGCAATACGTAACAGATTGGGGGGGGGGGGGGGGGGGGGAATCAGAGACTGATGTTTTACACCACTCGGTGATATTCCCTGTGCTGCCTGGAGAATGCACCTAATTTATGATGAGATGCACTCATCATAAATTTCTGGCTGTCCATGCATAAATTTCCGGCTGTCCATGCACCTAAATTGAAATCTATGCCAGCTCCTAGCTCAGTCTTATTTTATGCTAGAAAACAGTTGCAAAATTTAGATGCATTGGCATTTAACAAGTGACAAACCAGAGGGTTGCAATTGCGAGAAAATTGGCTTAGGGCTACGATAAATTCTAACTATTGTATGGTAAGGAGTGGTACACATCACCCTTCTGTTTCTAATCCTTGAAAACACAAGTTATTACTTACTTTATTTTTTTGCAAGATTTGAAGTGCTTTGTTGACATTGTTTAAAGCATGAACCCTTGTAGTGCCCTTTTCTTTCACCTATAAGAAACATAAAATACTGTTAATCTAAAATACTGTTAAGCATAAAATCTGTTAATCTTAAATCATCTTCTCTAACTTTACTATATATATATATATATTTATTATTAAGGTCTTAAGTGCAAGGTCTCTAACATCCACCAGCTCCGTGATGTCATCATGGAGGAGTGGAAGAGGATTCCAGTGGCAACCTGTGAAGCTCTAGTGAACTCCATGCCCAAGAGATTTAAGGCAGTGCTAAAAATTAATGATGGCCACACAAAATATTGCCACTTTGGGCACAATTTGGCCATTTTCACTTAGGGGTGTACTCACTTTTGTTGCCAGGAGTTTAGACATTAATGGCTGAGTGTTGAGTTATTTTGAGGGCACACCAAATTAACACTGTTATACAAGCTGTACACTGACTACTTTAAATTGTGTTAATAAAGATAGATAGATAGATAGATAGATAGATAGATAGATAGATAGATAGATAGATAGATAGATAGATAGTTTCTCATTATAAAGGACAAGTGCTGTATCCTCTTTACTGTTTACTAGTACAACACAATGTACATTTGATAGCAACAATGTCTGTAATTATAGCTTGAATAGAAGAGCTACAGAGAACCACAGTATCAAGCACATGCTGTTTCTGGTAACCAAAGAAGAGGACATGCTTCTGCTTATTTAGGCAAGTGATTGGTGGAGATCATCAATATTCTGGAAAATCTGTTTGAAGTATAACATGAGCTAATAGTGTTATTTGGCATTTTTATTATATGTTCTTATATAAACAGTATTACTCTAAATGCAAATAAATTATTATAGTATTAAAATATCTCTTCTAATATATAAAGCTGAGTGTATGTATGTGTGTATGTCCACTAAAGGAATCTGCACAGTCGCATTTACAATCGCAAAATTTGGCACACAGGTACATCAGGTGTCCGGGAAGGTTTTAGAACAGGTCTCAGCTCTCTAGGACGTACCGTTCCTAAGATATTCCCAAAAAATGCATTAGTCATTTAAAGCTTGGTCACATGACCCATATCAGCCAATAGAAGCTTCTCCAGCCTCCACATACAATTTTACTCCAGGTTTTCATAACAACCCAGCCATTTATCTTCACTGCTATAGGTCAGTTTTAAAGGAAATCTGTCACCAGGATAATTGCTATTGAAGTAAAGCCATGGCCTAATAGCACTTAGTATTTCCAGATGTGCTTTTGTTCCAGCAATAGATGTTTTTATCCTCTGAAAATCTAGTTTATTTAGTATGCAAATGAGCCAGTAAGGTGCCCAGAGAGGTGTCACTCTTGCTGGAAGGAGCCCAGACACGCCCCCTGCCTCAATGTGTTCACCCTCAAAAGACTCTTAAAAACCCCGCCCACAGGTCCCACTAAGCCACTCCCTTAATCCGGTTATGCCACACCGCCCACTCCTTAGCCAACAGGGAATAAAAAATGAAGTTAAAAATAAACTTCTAGGTCCTTCTAAGCCACACCCCCGATTCAGTTAGGCCATGCCCCTCCCACTCCTCAGCCGACAGGGATTGAAAAAATGAAGTTAAAAATCAACTTCTGTCAGCTGCAGGGGGGGGGGCTGACTTTCTTCCTGCAACTCACGCTCAGACAGCACAGTGCTGCTTTATGAGAGTGAGCTGTTCAAAAGGACATCCTTGTATCCCTCCAGGCCCTATGCCAGACGGAGGACAGGGAGTCTGAAAACTGGACCTCTGTCCACCCAAGGGGCAGACTGCTGTGGAGGTCACAGTTAAGGGGATGGTCCGCTATGGAGGTCAGTGTTAAGGGGCAGATTGCTGTAAAGGCCACTGTTAAGGGGGCGGGCCCCTGTGGAGATCACTGTCAAGGAGGTGGTATGCTGTGAAAGTCACTGTTAAAGGGGAAAGCTGCTGTAAATGTCAAAGTTAAAGGGGTGGGCTGCTGTGGAGGTCCAATTTTAACCCCTCAGGGACTTAGGACGTACCGGTACGCCACGTTTGCCGAGTCCTTAAGGACTCAGGACGTACCGGTATGTCCTAACTTTAAAACGCGATTGCGGTGCGGCGGGAGTTAATCGGAACAGTGGGCATCCTGTCACAATGCCAGGGGGGATCATGTGACCCCCCCCCCCCGCATCGGCGATCGCAGCAAACCGCAGGTCAATTCAGACCTGCGGTTTGCTGCGTTTTTGGTCCATTCGGGTCTCCGGTGACCCGATGAATCGGAAAAGGACGGTGATCAGTGGTGTGATTACACACCACCAATCACAGTCCGAGCATTTAGGGGAGGCGGTGCTGGCCGTGGTGCTGATGGCTGCTGTCCATGGTGCTGATTGGTCCTGGAGAGAGGCGGGAGATTAACTCCTCTTCCTGCTGCTGCACCTGCACCATCCAGCACCGTCCTCACCAGCTCCTGCGATCCCCCCATCGGCACCCATCACCCTCCTGCACCCATCACCCTCCAGGTAGGTTAGGGTCAGAGAGGGAGAGGCACCATTAGGCAGGGATAGAAGGGAAAAGTTAGTTAGGGAAAAAAACAAAAAAAAACACTTTATCTGATTTATTGTTTCTGGTGGTTGGGGTCCACAGCACTTAACTATGAGACCCTAGACCCACCCCTGCCCTGCCTACCGTCCTCTACCAGACCCCACTCTACAGTATGGCCATGACACGCCCCCGGTTTGAGGCCATCCGGAAATGTCTGCATTATTCATATAATGCAGCATGTCGTCGCCCCCCCCCCGAGGTGATCCTGCCCATGACCGTCTGCATAAGATATACCCGGTCATCGATTACTTCGGGGCCAAATTTGCGCAGGCCTACGTACCTGGAATGGAGGTCACGGTTGATGAGTATCTCGTTGCATTCAAGGGGAGACTCCGTTTCCGCCAATACATTCCGACTAAGCGGGAGAGGTATGGCCTGAAAATTTACAAAATTTGTGAGAGTACCTCAGGGTACACTTACAAATTTCGTGTGTACGAGGGGCGAGATTCCCGTATTGAACCCCCAGAATGTCCCCCCACTCTGGGTGTTAGTGGGAAACTCATGTGGGACCTTATGCACCCACTGCTAGATAAGGGTTACCACCTATACGTGGATAACTTTTATACTAGTATCCCCTTGTTCAGGTCCATTGCCGCCAGATCCACGTCCGCTTGTGGGACCGCGTGGAAAAATCAACGCGGCCTCCCTACCTACCCCCTCCAGGTACCTATCCCCAGGGGTGAGACCCGTGCCCTTACCAGTGGAAACCTGTTGCTGGTCAGGTATAAGGACAAGAGGGATGTCCTTATACTGTCCACAATCCACGGTAACAGCATCACCCCTCTCCCTGTGGGAGGTACCGCGGCAACGGTCCTCAATCCCGATTGTATAGTCGACTACAATCGGTATATGGGAGGAGTTGATCTCTCTGATCAAGTCCTCAAGCCATATAATGCCATGCGCAAAACCCGGTCATGGTACAAAAAAGTTGCGGTCTACTTGGTACAGATTGCCTTGTACAATGCTTTTGTACTATCCCGAAGCGCTGGCAGCACAGGGACATTCCTCCAATTCTATGAGGCAGTCCTCAAAGACCTGATATTTTCAGACCGGGAAAGAGCAGGCCGGAGTACCTCGGGAATTGGCGGCGCCCGGGTCATCCCAGGCCAACATTTTCCAGGTGTGGTCCCCCATACTGGAAAGAAGGGACGAACCCCAAAAAAGTGCAGAGTATGTCACAGGAGGGGGATACGGAAGGACACCACCACTCAATGTGACACTTGCCCCGATCATCCGGGCCTCTGCGTTATCAATTGCTTCAGGGAGTATCACACTTCCATGGAGTACTACATTTTTATAATCCCCAACAGTCCCCTAGAGAACATAAAAAACTATGGCTCTCAGACTTCGGATACACGGAAACAATTATTTTTTCCAAAAATATTTGTTTTAGTGCAGGCATCCTCAAACTGCGGCCCTCCAGATGTTGTAAAACTATAACTCCCAGCATGCCCAGACAACCTACAGCTATCAGCAGGGCATGGTGGGAATTGTAGTTTTACATCTGGAGGGCCACAGTTTGAGGATGCCTGCTTAGTGTCTCCAAAGTCTGAGAGCCATACATATTGGGCATCGCCGCGTTCGTAAAAATCTTCTCTATAAAAATAACATTTAACCCAACCCCCCCCCCCCCCCCGGATGAACAGTGTTAAAAAATAAAATAAAAAAATGTGTAAAAAAAAGCCATTATTTGTCACCTAAAATCACAAAAAGTGTAATAGCGAGCGATCAAAATGTCATATGCACCCCCAATTAGTGCCAATAAAACCGCCATCTCATCCCGCAAAAAAAAAGCCCCTACATTAGATAGTCGCCCAACAAAAAAAAAAAAAAATGTAGCTCCCAGGCTATGGAGATACTAAAATAATTTTTTTTTGTTCCTAAAAGGATAATATAGTGTAAAATCAAAATAAATTTTAAAATGTAGACATATTAGGTATCGCCGTGTCCGTAATAATCTGCCCTATAAAAATTACATTTGACCAAACCCCTCGGATGAACAGCGTTAAAAATATAAAATAAAAACGGTGCCAAAACACCCACTTTTTGGCAAAATTTCCATTTGAATCCTTTTTTTCCAGTAATAAAGCAAGATTTAACAGCCAAACAAAACTAAATATTTATTGCCCTGATTCTGTAGTTTGCAGAAACACCCCATATGTGGTCGCAAATGGCTATATAGCCACACGGCAGGGCATAGAACGAAGGGAACGCCATATGGTTTCTGGAAGGCAGATTTTGATGGACTGGTTTATTTACACCATGTCCCATTAGAAGCCCCCCTGATGTAACCTAGACTAGAAACTCCAAAAAAGTGACCCCATCTAAGAAACTACACCCCTCAAGGTATTCAAAAGTTACTTTACAAACTTTGTTAACCCTTTAGGTGTTCCACAAAACTTAATAGCGAATGTAGAAACAATTTTAGAATTTAAATTTTTTGTTACCTTGCCTCAAAAAAGTGTAATATAGAGCAACCAAAAATCATATTTACCCTAAAATAGTCCCAAAACAACAACCACCTTATCCCGTAGTTTCCTAGATGGGGTCACTTTTATGGAGTTTCTACTCTAGGGGTGCATTAGGGGGCTTGAAAGGGTACATGGTGTAAATAAACCAGTCCAGCAAAATCTGCCTTCCAAAAACCATATGGCGTTCCCCTTCTTTTATGTCCTGCCGTTTAGCCAAATAGTAGTTTACGACCACATATGGGGTGTTTCTGCAAATTACAAAATCAGGGCAACCCATATTGAGTTTTGTTTGGCTGTTAACCCATTTTTTCCAGTAATAAAGTAAGGGTTAAAATGGAAAACTTTCCAAAAAATAGAAATTCCAAAATTGTTTCTCCATTTGCCATTAACTCTTGTGGAACACCTAAAGGGTTAACAAAGTTTGTAAACCCAGTTTTGAATACCTTGAGGGGTGTACTTTCTTAGATAGAGTGACTTTTTTGGAATTTATATTCTAGGGGTGCAATGGGGGGCTTGAAATGGGACATGGTATAAACAAAACCAGTCCTGCAAAATCTGCCTTCCAAAACCCATATGGCGTTCCCCTCCTTCCATGTCCTCCCGTTTGGCCAAACAGTAATTTAGGACCACATATGGAGTGTTTTTGCAAACTACAGAATCAGGGCAACCCATATTGAGTTTTGTTTGGCAGTTAACCCTTACTTCATTACTGGAAAAAATGGGTTAAAATAGAAATTTTTCCAAAAAATCGAAATACCTAAATTGTTTCTCCATCTGCCATTAACTCTTGTGGAACACCTAAAGGGTTAACAAAGTTTGTAAACCCAGTTTTGAATACTTTGAGGGGTGTACTTTCTTAAATGGAGTCACTTTTTTGGAATTTCTATTCTAGAGGTGCCACGGGGGGCTTGAAATGGGACATGGTATAAACAAAACCAGTCCTGCAAAATCTGCCTTGCAAAAACCATATGGCGTTCCCCTCCTTCTATGTCTTCCCGTTTGGACAAACAGTAGTTTAGGACCACATATGGGGTGTTTCTGCAAACTACAGAATCAATGCAACCCATATTGAGTTTTGTTTGGCAGTTAACCCTTGCATTGTTCCTGGAAAAAATGGATTATATTGGAAAATCTTCCAAAAAATCGAAATTCTTAAATTTTATGTCCATTTGCCATGAAGTCTTGTGGAAGACCTAAAGGGTTAACAAAGTTAGTAAAACCAGTTTTGAATACCTTGAGGGGTGTAGTTTCTAAAATGGGGTCATTTTTGGGTGGTTTCTATTACGTAAGCCTCACAAAGTGACTTCAGACCTGGATTGGTCCATAAAAATTTCAGAAAAATTTCAAAATTTCTTCTAAACTTTCAAGCTGTGTAACATCCCCAAAAAATAAAATGGCATTCCCAAAATGATACAAACATGAAGTAGACATATGGGGAATGTAAAGTCATCACAATTTTTGGGGGTATTACTATGTATTACAGAAGTAGAGAAACTGAAATTTTGAAATTTGCAAATTTTTCCCAATTTTTGGTAAATTTGGTAATTTGTTATGCAAAAAAATAAACTTTTTGGACCCAATTTTAACAGTGTCATGAAGTACAATATGTGACGAAAAAACAGTGTTAAGGGGTGGGGTGCTGTAGATGTCACTGTTATAGTGGATAATAATAATTCTCTTTATATCTCATAAAACCTTTAACATGCATCAAGCATGTTTCTTACTTACACTAAACATCTACACTGCCTGACAATTTGTTGTAAATATTCTGTTTATTTCTTGCATTTTTGTAAATACAAATGAATTTTGTTTCATTAAATTAAACAGATTGTAAGAAATTTATACATTTGAGCCAATTCAGTAGTTTTACCTTTTGCTCATTCAAAAAAAATGTAGTTTGGTTGCCATGACAGCTGATCAGACAAACACTTTGGCATATGCCGTTTCTTTTCTTGCACATTTCTCATTGCTTACATTTTTCATTTCAAAATCTTTTCAATTAATTCAGAACCCAAGGACAATTTTATTATTTACCTAATCAAGTAAAATTATTTCTACAGTAATAGACATACCTAAAATATTTTGAGCATGTAACTGACATTGACATTTTACATTACTGATAGTCATCAACATGATCAGCAATATCTAATCATTATGAAATAGGTACACTAGTAACTCATGGAAAGAGGTATAGTTCTTTAATAAAAACATTTTACCCACAAATAGTTAAAACTAGTGTTGATCGAGCATGCTCGGCCGAACACAGGACGTGCTTGAGCGCGTTGCTCGAATCAGTGTATTTAAATCTAATTTAGCCTCTATTTCTGAAAAGTTTCTGCCGGGATTTGAACTCACAACCTTCTACATTAGAGGCAACAATCTTAACCACTCATCTATAAAGCTGAAGGATAAACTGTGTCAGAAAAACCTCATAGTAGTTTCTCATGTAGAAAGTATTCCTATACAGCAGAAGTATAATTTTATATTTAACTGCAGATTAACATGCAACTCTATAGCGAAGTGGTTAGGGTTCTTGGTTCTAATGTAGAAGGTTATGAGTTCAAAGAAACATTTCCGAAATAGAGGCTAAATTAGATTTAAATACATTGGGTGTCCCCAAGCACTGACTCCATGTATGGACATAGCTACAGTCAGGTCCATAAATATTGGGACATCAACACAATTCTGAATTTTTTAGCTCTATACACCACCACAATGGATTTGAAATGAAACGAACAGGATGTGCTTTAACTACAGACTGTCAGCTTTAATTTGAGGGTATTTACATCCAAATCAGGTGAACAGTGCTGTCAACTCTCAAGATGAGATCCAAAGAGCTGTCACTATCAGTGATGCAAGCCATCATTAGGCTGAAAAAACAAAACAAACCCATCAGAGAGATAGCAAAAACATTAGGCGTGGCCAAAACAACTGTTTGGAACATTCTTAAAAAGAAGGAACGCACCGGTGAGCTCAGCAACACCAAAAGACCCGGAAGACCACGGAGAACAACTGTGGTGGATGACCGAAGAATTCCTTTCCTGGTGAATAAAACACCCTTCACAACAGTTGGCCAGATCAAGAACACTCTCCAGGAGGTAGGTGTATGTGTGTCAAAGTCAACAATCAAGAGAAGACTTCACCAAAGTGAATACAGAGGGTTCACCACAAGATGTAAACCATTGGTGAGCCTCATAAACAGGAAGGCCAGATTCGAGTTTGCCAAATGACATCTAAAATTGCCTTCACAGTTCTTGAACAACATCTTTGGACAGATGAGACCAAAATAAACTTGTACCAGAGTGATGGGAAGAGAAGAATATGGAGAAGGAAAAAAACTGCTCATGATCCTAAGCATACCACCTCACCAGTGAAGCATGGTGGTGGTAGTGTCATGGCGTGGTCATGTATGGCTGCCAATGGAACTGGTTCTCTTGTATTTATTGATGATGTGACTGCTGACAAAAGCAGCAGGATGAATTCTGATGTGTTTCGGGCAATATTATCTGCTCATATTCAGCCAAATGTTTCAGAACTCATTGGACGACGCTTCACAGTGCAGATGGACAATGACTGAAAGCATACTGCAAAAGCAACCAAAGAGTTTTTGAAAGGAAAGAAGTGGAATGTTATGCAATGGCCAAGTCAATCACCTGACCTCAATCCGATTGAGCATGCATTTCACTTGCTGAAGACAAAACAGAAGGGAAAATGCCCCAAGAACAAGCAGGAACTGAAGACAGTTGCAGTAGAGGCCTGGCAGAGCATCACCAGCGATGAAACCCAGCGTCTGGTGATGTCTATGCGTTCCAGACTTCAGGCTGCAATTGACTGCAAAGGATTTGCAACCAAGTATTAAAAAGTGAAAGTTTGATTTATGATTATTATTCTGTCCCATTACTTTTGGTCCCTGAACAAGTGGGAGGCACATATGCAAAATTTAGTAATTCCTACACTGTTCACCTGATTTAGATGTAAATACCCTCAAATTTAAGCTGACAGTCTGCAGTTAAAGCACATCTTGTTTGTTTCATTTCAAATCCATTGTGGTGGTGTATGGAGCCAAAAATGTTAGAATTGTGTCGATGTCACAATATTTATGGACCTGACTGTATATATGGAGTCAAAGCAGGAACTCCTAAGCGCGGACTCACACTGGGGGATTCCCCCACTGTACAGGGATTTTCTGCATAGACCTGGGGGGTGCCTGGTTTAATGCTTGGGTACTCCCATTCACTTCCCATTGTGCTCTGTAGAGCACCCTAGCATCCCAAAGTGTTCTACTCGAGCACCAGAGTACCCGAGCACTTTGGTGCTCGATCAACACTAGATAAAACTCATTGTACACTATCAAAACAAATAAACAGTGTTTTGCAAAGGCAAAAATATGTAACTTAGTAGGTTGTTGGCACAAATTCCTAAATGCAGTCTTCTAAAAGTAGCTGGAAATAAAGGTATATCCAGATGATCATACCCAATCAATATGATTGCCACAGAACCTTATAGCAATTAATTGCAAAGTTAAAGCCCCATAATATGATGTCTAGAGATGAGTGAATCGAAGCCGACAAAGTGGAATTCATTCCGAATTTCAGGAATAATGTGATTTGCACCGAATGCGAATTTTCTCGCGCTTTGTAGTAACAAATCACATTTTTTCCTAAAATGTGAGGACTTGGAGAAAGGAACTCTGGGAATGCAGGATCACCCATAATGCCATGCATGCAGCCAATCAGCAGCCAACAAGCCTTGTGATGTCACAGCTCTATAAATAGCGGCAGCTATCTTAGATTCTGCCATTTACCAGTGTACTTAGTACAGGGAGAGATGTCTGCAGGCCCTAGAGACAGTGATAGAAAAAAATGTCATTGTGCTAAAAAAACAAACGATTTACAAGTGCAGGGAAAGATTATTCAAGGTGTAGGGAAAGGATCAAGGTGTAGGGAAAGGATAGGGAGGAATCATTCCACAGCATTTCTGTTGAACAGGGTTCAGTCGGGGAGGTGACAGCCTGGGCAATAAAAAACATCTTACACCTTGCAGCACTGATTGAGGATCTAAATTGCCATTATACAGCTCTGTAATTCCATCAAACCGTTCTTATTAGTGTGCAAGTGCTGTTTGTCACAATGTATGAAGAGTGAGTCCAGACTAAAAAGAGGAGCAGTAATGACAACAATCTACACCTGAGACAAGAGGTGTGGTCATTACCAACAAAAACACTGCAACAAGTGAAAACCGAGAGGCTGTCAGATAACCTCACGTGCAGCCAGTCTCTCAGATCTTCTAACCTCTGTCACAGGAGGGATTGTGACACTGGATTGTTTGATGCAGGCATTAACAGGGGTTATTACAAGGAAATATTTCTACGTTTTATTTGCCCTAGTGCATTGCAGTTATATGTTCTAAAGCATTTTTTGCCTTGTATTAGTGGGTAAAAAAGTCAAATATATTTGCTGCTCAGCGGTGCAGTTATCTGTTTTAAAGCACTTTTTTGCGTGTATTAGTGGAAAAAGGAAAAATATATTTGCCGGTCAGCACTGCAGTGATATATTCTAAAGCCCAGTTTGCCATGTATTAGTGGCAAAATAAAAATATATTCGCCGTTCAGCATTGCACTTATCTGTTGAAAAGCCTTTTGTGTTGTGTAAAAGTAATAATAATTAGGTGTACTTTACAGTGAATGGGTAGCTTATTGAGTTTAAAACATAGCATTTATTAATGTATAAAGATAAAATAATGGGCCCTTCTATACTAGACACTTCATTTTTGTAACCACTAGTTACACTAATCTCCTATAAAAAATGGGCGGAGATGGGAAAGGACCATGTATAGGGATAGCAATAATTATTAAGAGACAGGGTGAAAGGTAGCCAGGTACCAAGGCAGAAAGACACAGTGCTGGGTCAAAACCCTACGTAGCCCTGCCCCTACCTATCCTCCCTCCTATCTAATACAAAATCCCTATTGTCACCCGCCCTAATTGTGGACTGGCCAGCTTTGCCCGATAGACAGAAATTGGTCCTGTAGATAATATCACTTACAAAGAGGGCATAAGAACTGGCAATGAAGATGTGGTGGATAAGGTCAGGTGTAGTCCCAGCATGGCTGTAAATCACCTGCGAATCCTGATCTAATTCACACACACAGAAAGGATGTATATTATCAGATGATCATGATGTCCCAAGGATGTACAGTACAGACCAAAAGTTTGGACACACCTTCTCATTCAAAGAGTTTTCTTTATTTTCATGACTATGAAGGCATCAAAACTATGAATTAACACATGTAGAATTATATACATAACAAACAAGTGTGAAACAACTGAAAATATGTCATATTCTAGGTTCTTCAAAGTAGCCATCTTTTGCTTTGATTACTGCTTTGCACACTCTTGGCATTCTCTTGATGAGCTTCAAGAGGTAGTCCGCTGAAATGGTCTTCCAACAGTCTTGAAGGAGTTCCCAGAGATGCTTAGCACTTCATGGCCCTTTTGCCTTCACTCTGCGGTCCAGCTCACCCCAAACCATCTCGATTGGGTTCAGGTCCGGTGACTGTGGAGGCCAGGTCATTTGGCGCAGCACCCAATCACTCTCCTTCATGGTCAAATAGCCCTTACTTTCAAAGTTTTCCCAATTTTTCGGCTGACTGACTGACCTTCATTTCTTAAAGTAATGATGGCCACTCGTTTTTCTTTACTTAGCTGCTTTTTTCTTGCCATAATACAAATTCTAACAGTCTATTCAGTAGGACTATCAGCTGTGTATCCACCTGACTTCTCCTCAACGCAACTGATGGTCCCAACCCCATTTATAAGGCAAGAAATCCCACTTATTAAACCTGACAGGGCACACCTGTGAAGTGAAAACCATTTCAGGGGACTACCTCTTGAAGCTCATCAAGAGAATGCCAAGAGTGTGCAAAGCGGTAATCAAAGCAAAAGGTGGCTACTTTGAAGAACCTAGAATATGACATATTTTCAGTTGTTTCACACTTGTTTGTTATGTATATAATTCCACATGTGTTAATTCATAGTTTTGATGCCTTCAGTGTGAATCTACAATTTTCATAGTCATGAAAATAAGGAAAACTCTTTGAATGAGAAGGTGTGTCCAAACTTTTGGTCTGTACTGTATATTTATCAGATGATCATGATGTTCCGACGCGTTTCCTCAGTAATACCTGATTCGTCAGGGGACAAAGTTATATCCAGAAGGCCCCTAGACTGGGGTCACTTCTCCAGCCAAAAAGAGGGATCACAGAGAACACATTAATATGCCATACCTGATAAGCTAACACAGTCCATCTTGTGATAGACAACTGTGCAACAGTTAAAATTCACAGGTGGGTTTTAATGTGGGCTCAAGCCAAACAAACGTTGTAGTAATAAAGGTATATGGCCGAGTTACCCTCTAATTCACGTGGCCTGTGGTAATTCCTGGTATTTAGTCTCTAATCATATAGAGAACATAATACTGTAGTCAGTATTTGATATACACTATTAACAAGGTATGGGTGTCAAAACCTGGGGAATAAACCAAGAATAACCGGAGGTCACCAGTCTCAGCTGCACAAGAAGTGTACTTGTCAGTGAGGCTCTATTCCAAATGTAGTGAACCAATAGTGGTCAGATCATAAATGCATCACATTAGTTGAAAGTATCTATTTGGTACACATTTTAACCGACCTCCCACTAGTAATATCACTAGCAGACGTTAGAGACCAGTTCAATGCTCTGTGCTTATCAAATGCTGTAACAATATGATATGAAAGCATGTAAGCATTAACGACTTATCTGTCCAGTTGTCGATGGTAACTGTTCCCAGATAGGAATGGGTGGAGGGCGCTCCTCGGCGTCCTTACTCTGGCGCAGGCAGAGGTCGCAGCAGAGTAAGGGACTGTGGCAGCAGGGGTCACTTTAAGAGGCCGGAGCTGCCAGTGTCAGCTAGCGGTCGTGTCGTGAATGGTTGACTCGATCTTCGACTTCATCGCAAGTGACATCAGACAACCCCAGCCAAGAGTCGGTGGGTTCGTCAGACACAACCCTTAGTTGGCATGGCCCGGGAGCAGGCCCTGTGCCCTCACCTGTCCTCAACCTGCCTCTGTCCTTTTCTGTTTCCTCACCACCAGAAATATTATATGCTGTATTCTCGGCTCCACTTTTCAACGAGGAAGAGCTACTAGAGGAGAGTCAGCAGCTACTGCCCAGCCAAGATGTGGAGGAGAAATCCGTCACTTCCTCCGCTGGGCAGGCAAGTAGTGATGAGGAGAGTGGCGTGGGAGCTGGTGTTGAGAGCAGACAGGCTCCTGACCCAGAGATGGTTGATGAGGACATCAGTGAAGTGCAGACAGTACTCGATGATGATGATGATGATGATGTAACTGATCGCACTTGGAAGCTGGGTGATGAAGGGGCTTCATCATCATCGGGAGAAGAGGGTGGCAGCTTGCCCGTGAGCCAGAAGCAGAGCCAGCAAGTCGCAAGCGTGGGCAAGAGTCAGCAGCGTGGCAGCAGTGGAAGGTCGGTAGCCAAACATTTTTTTTAAGCCTCCAGAGGAGTAGAACGTGGCCATATGTAGAATCTGTGGGCAGAGGGTGAAGCGTGGCCAGGGTGCCAATGCTGGCACTACGGCCCTGAGTCAACATATGCAGCATTGCCATAAAGTGGCCTGGGAGAACCGTGGCTCCAATGTGGTGGTTCAGCCTGCCGCAGCAACCACTGTATGACCCACTGGTGAGCACCCGGTTTCTGGCAGTCAAGGCTCCACCTCAGCCGAAGGGAGCTGTCTGTCCTTCCCATCATCTGGTGGTCCTGATGCTCCTGCTCCTCCTCATCGTGAAGAGACAACAGCATGCGTGCACTCATCCAATGGCGCAGAAGTTGAACGTGCTCCTGGCCAAGTTGCTGGTGCTGCAGTCCCTCCCTTTCCAAGTGGTGGACTCTGCACCTTTCAGAGAACTGACAAGCGACAAGTGGCACTGTACAGAGGCAAAATACAAGTTCTTAACTCAGTGTTTGTTCCCACTTGAGGCAGATGCACAAAACAGCATATAACTTTGCAGTCTTGGTGCTAATTTACACACAATGGAAAGTTCATATAACATAAGTCACTTTGCTGGCAGTTCTGCCTCCAGTAGTCCACAGCAGGCTTTAGGGGGCCTGTTTCCCCAGCGTGCGTCTCTCAGCCCTCCAGCATGGCATAAAGCCTTAGATTCCAAAAGCAGAGACATCTCTGCTGAGCCCAGCTGCCTATTTACGGACAGCCAGGTGCTGCCAAAACAGGGACCGACACTTAAACTTCGGTCCGCTATTTGACCTCACCTGGCTGGAAACCAGCCCACTCGCACATGCTGGGAGGAAAATACCTGCCTTGCCAGATACAACCCCTCACTGTGATAAAAACAAATCCAGCCATAGTAGCTGCTAAAGGTCAGTGTTGCTGCGGGGAGGAGTGGAGCTCCACGAGAACAAAAGTGAAAGTAAATTACAGTCTAGCAACCTCATAATCATGGTTTAAACCTTTTGGATGCAATGTATCCAATGTATGTATCCAATAGGCTTCGCAGCGTTTTTTTGATATCCCCTCATCAAAAAACTCCTCCTCCGCCGCGAAGCCTATTGGATACATACGTTGGATACATTGCATTCAAAAGGTTTAAAGGGACACTGACAGGTATATATATGACAGTACAGGTCTTATAAAGTGTATTAGCATCATCTAAGTATCCCCCCCTGTCCACCTTATAAATACAGTAAAATGAAGTTTTATAACCTGCTTGAATCGTGTTCAATCTGCCCAAAGGGCAGTGTTTCATCTCAACTTGCGCCCAGCCAGCCTCCCCAAACTACCGTTTGAAGCGCCGCCCAGCTCATCAATATTCACTTCGCTGGGCGGCGCAATAATCCGCACTAATCATATCGCGCCTGCGCACTAATTACCCCCTTTTGAGATGTAACAGAGCAGCGCTCTGAAGCGCTGCTATGAACTGTGCCCGGCACATGCGCATAAAGCAGAGGCTGCGTCGGCCTCTGAGAATCAGACTGTGTGCAAGACCGATGCGAACCCGGCCAGTGAGGGTGCCGGGCGCATGCGCTGAAGATGAGCCGGAGGCCGATGCCCATAGTATTGTATTGGGCATGCGCCGGATCTTGCGTCGGGGACACTAGTAGCCGCCCAGCGAAGTGAATATTGATGAGCTGGGCAGCGCTTCAAAACGGCAGTTGGGGCAAGGCTGGCTGGGCGCAAGTTGAGATGAAACACCGCCCCTTGGGCAGATTGAACACGATTCAAGCAGGTTATAAAACTTCATTTTAGTGTATTTATAAGGTGGACAGGGAGGATACTTAGATGATTCTAATACACTTTATAAGACCTGTACTGTCATATATATACCTAAATATGCTTTTTGGGCCTGTCAGTGTCCCTTTAAACCGTGAATATGAGGTTGCTAGACTGTAATTTATGGTATTACTAATGATATGTGTTTCTCTCTCTCTTTTTCTTTCTCTATTTAGACACAGCAGACTCGCTGATCTTTATTCTCTGGCACTGGGTATCCTTTACTCTCTGGTGCTCTTCTTGATGAATAGAAACTAGGTGATTGCTTGGTGGGTAGTGAATACCTGCCTATTAGTGGGTGGATGACGTCACGTGTACCTGTAATTGATTTGTCTATATATATCTAAATGTAACACATGTTAAATGTACCTGTTGAAAAAGGCAGTGTGCCGAAACGCGTTGTTGTTACCTCTTTGTATAAATAAAATAAAAAGAAGAAGATTCAGCATATCCAAGCAGTTGCCGGGATTTACTTTCACAACCCCTCACTGTGTCACAACAGCCACACCAGAAACTTGGCCATGTGAAGCTGCTTCCACCTCCAGGTTGCCACGCCGTTGGTCCTGCGACAATTTCCACCTCTGCCTCCTCATCCTCCACCGTGTCCTCAGCCTCCACTGCAGGGACAATTCACAGTACCCCTCCAGCATACCACATGTGCAGGGCACGGCAATGTCACATTGTTCTGCACCTTGTTTGCTCCACAGACAGGATCGTTTTTTGGGGGTTATTGTTCTGTCGGAACAGAGGAAGGGCAAATTAATCTGTGACGTCAACACAAACTTACTGCTGACACCCTCTCCACTTTGTCGGGGGGCTCTACTTTTATAAGCATTTAATAGAACAGGTTCTGTAGACATCTATGTGGAATCAGCTGATGAAGGTGTAAAAGGAGTGTGCTTCTTCTTGACGCTAACATTGACCTGTAAGGCTGAGTTCATACTTGAGTTATTTGGTCAGTTTTGGCCCCGTGACTACCCAAATAAGTGAAGTGTGCAGTGATTCTATGAGTGACACCTGTCATCTGCATGTCATACTGACTCACAGTATAATTTCACTACCACAGCAGACTCCCTATGCATGTTACTGCAAGGCACAGTGTTCTACACTACTAGAAAGGCTCTCTGCAACCAGGAAATTTGGATCAAACCCAATTTATCCTCAAAAAATTGGCGAACCCGCGATTCAAATTTTAAAAAATTTGCTAATCTCTAATGATTTACTAATTATCATATGGACACAGTTGTGCCCACATGATCAGCACCTCATCTCAGCTATTGAACTCCTCAAATATCTCAGTCAATAGTATAAGAAGGATCTAATAAGTATTAACAAATAAAGGGGGGCTGAGGGTTATAGATACAGTATTATAGCTATTAAAAATGTCAACTTTAAAGCCCTCTACACAAGCATTCAACATCCATCTCTCCACAGGTCCATTAACAGGACTACTATGCTGATTTCTAAATTTTGCCCTGCTAGCTACAGCATGACTGAATTGCTACTCTAGACCACACGGAGAAGAGAGCAATTGGATAACAGAACTTATTCAACAGATAGATGTGGGGAGCCACTACACAGTGGCCACGTTAGTGCTTGAAAGTTTTCCAGAAAGTACAGTTTCTGACACAATAATAAATGCAAAACAAAAAGCAAGCTTATGGTATTCAGAGCACATCACTTTTTGGTAGACAAAGGTGTCAGATTGTAATGGCAACTTACTAGTGTTGATCAAGCACCAAAGTGCTCGAATGCTCGAGTAGAACACCTTGGGATGCTTGGGTGCTCTACCGAGCACCCGAACCCAATGGAAATCAATGGAAAAACCCGAGCATTAAACCAGGCACCCCCTGCTCTAAAGAGGGGAGGGTGCCTGGTTCACATGAAAAGGTCAGAAATTGATAGAGACACCACTGAAATGGTTCGGGAACAGCATGGGGAGGAGGTCTGGATGCATCTTGGACTCCCAGGTCGCTGCTGGGAATGATGTTGTCCGAGTAGTATGGCAATTTTACATGCTGACAATAATACGCACAAAACCGAAGATTAAATCGATTTTAGATGAAAAATTGTTAGGAAACATTCTTTCCTGCATATTTACTTGTATATAAAGTGCAAGTGCTGCCAAAAATTACAAGGAAGAGGCAACCTGTATATCACATTGTGGTACAATTTTTCATATAGTGGGACTCCTACACTCAGAAAGCCTATGCACTAAGTGAAAGGGCTGCCAAAAATTACAAGGAACTAGCACTCCAATACACATAATTATTAAACATAAAGGAGGGCATCATACACAACCTTGAAAAATTATAATTGCTGGCCTGCTGGTGACCCTCTAAAACATTAGAGGCCAGGGCCTGCTGCTTTTCTGACCATCTAAAAAATTAGGGGTGAGGGTCTTCTGCAGAGCTAACCATCTAAAACTTTAGGGATGAGGGATAGTGTTGTGAACGAATATTCAAAAAGCAAATTTTTATCGCGAATATCAGCACTTCGAGAATTCACGAATATTTAGAATATAGTGCTATATATTCGCAATGACGAATATTCGTTTTTTTGTTTTTTTTTAACACAGTAAACATCAGGTGATCATCCCTCCCTTCTTCTAGCTTATGGGCCAATGAGAAAGCTTTGTCACAGCTTAGCAACATCCCTAGCAACCAATAGAAAATTTTTCCTACCCCCCGCCGGTATTCCGCAAATAATACATTGCCTATTTTCACAAACAAGAATATAATCTCGAATTTGCAAATTTGCGAATAAATGACGAATAATCTACAAAATATTAGCAAAATATTGCAAATTTGAATATTGCCCCTGCCGCTCATTACTAGTAAGTAAAATTATGGTTGAGGGTCTGCTGGTGAGCTGACTATCTAAAACATTAGGGGGAGGTCCTGCTGCTGATCTGACCATGGAAAAAAATTATGGGCGAGGGCCTGCTGCTGAGCTGACCATCAAAAAAATTTATGGTTGAGTGTCTGCTGCTGAGCTGACTCTCTGAAATATTAGAGGCGAGGGCCTGCTACTGATCTGACCATGGAAAAAATTATGATTGAGGGCCTGCTGCTGAGGTGACTATAGAAAGAATTATGGTTGAGGGCCTGCTGCTGAGCTGACCATCAAAAAAATTATGGTTGAGGGCCTGCTTCTGAGCTGACCATCTAAAACATTAGGAGCGAGGGCAGCTTAATAAGCATGTTCATATGATGGAGGAGGAGGATGAGAAAAGGCATATTGGACCATATACCCTTTTATGTGGTGGAAGGGGTACATGGGAATACAGTGTATTCAATAGAGATGGCCTTGCTGCGGTAATATCGCGGCAAGCTTTGCTTGTTCGAGGTTTGCTGAATAGGCGAACATATGGCGACGTCCGCCGGCGCCCTATTCTTTGCGTTGTGCAGAACTTTGACCCATGACACATCCATCAGGTGGGACAGGACAGCCAATTGAGAAGTTTCAGCACATGGACACACCCCTTTCCCTATAAATAAACATGATCTGGCAGCCATTTTATATTCAGTTTTTTGCCAGTGTAGGGAGAGGTTGCTGTGTGGAGCAGGGACAGACTGTTAGTGACCCCAAACGCTAGCTAATAGGTGTGACATACAAAGGGGTGTGATATACTTATAATATACACTGCGTGCAGAATTATTAGGCAAATGAGTATTTTGACCACATCATCCTCTTTATGCATGTTGTCTTACTCCAAGCTGTATAGGCTCAAAAGCCTACTACCAATTAAGCATATTAAGTGATGTGCATCTCTGTAATGAGAAGGGGTGTGGTCTAATGACATCAACACCCTATATCAGGTGTGCATAATTATTAGGCAACTTCCTTTCCTTTGGCAAAATGGGTCAAAAGAAGGACTTGACAGGCTCAGAAAAGTCAAAAATAGTGAGATATCTTGCAGAGGGATGCAGCACTCTTAAAATTGCAAAGCTTCTGAAGCGTGATCATCGAACAATCAAGCGTTTCATTCAAAATAGTCAACAGGGTCGCAAGAAGCGTGTGGAAAAACCAAGGCGCAAAATAACTGCCCATGAACTGAGAAAAGTCAAGCGTGCAGCTGCCAAGATGCCACTTGCCACCAGTTTGGCCATATTTCAGAGCTGCAACATCACTGGAGTGCCCAAAAGCACAAGGTGTGCAATACTCAGAGACATGGCCAAGGTAAGAAAGGCTGAAAGACGACCACCACTGAACAAGACACACAAGCTGAAACGTCAAGACTGGGCCAAGAAATATCTCAAGACTGATTTTTCTAAGGTTTTATGGACTGATGAAATGAGAGTGAGTCTTGATGGGCCAGATGGATGGGCCCGTGGCTGGATTGGTAAAGGGCAGAGAGCTCCAGTCCGACTCAGAAGCCAGCAAGGTGGAGGTGGAGTACTGGTTTGGGCTGGTATCATCAAAGATGAGCTTGTGGGGCCTTTTCGGGTTGAGGATGGAGTCAAGCTCAACTCCCAGTCCTACTGCCAGTTTCTGGAAGACACCTTCTTCAAGCAGTGGTACAGGAAGAAGTCTGCATCCTTCAAGAAAAACATGATTTTCATGCAGGACAATGCTCCATCACACGCGTCCAAGTACTCCACAGCGTGGCTGGCAAGAAAGGGTATAAAAGAAGAAAATCTAATGACATGGCCTCCTTGTTCACCTGATCTGAACCTCATTGAGAACCTGTGGTCCATTATCAAATGTGAGATTTACAAGGAGGGAAAACAGTACACCTCTCTGAACAGTGTCTGGGAGGCTGTGGTTGCTGCTGCACGCAATGTTGATGGTGAACAGATCAAAACACTGACAGAATTCATGGATGGCAGGCTTTTGAGTGTCCTTGCAAAGAAAGGTGGCTATATTGGTCACTGATTTGTTTTTGTTTTGTTTTTAAATGTCAGAAATGTAGATTTGTGAATGTTGAGATGTTATATTGGTTTCACTGGTAAAAATAAATAATTGAAATGGGTATATATTTGTTTTTTGTTAAGTTGCCTAATAATTATGCACAGTAATAGTCACCTGCACACACAGATATCCCCCTAAAATAGCTAAAACTAAAAACAAACTAAAAACTACTTCCAAAAATATTCAGCTTTGATATTAATGAGTTTTTTGGGTTCATTGAGAACATGGTTGTTGTTCAATAATAAAATTAATCCTCAAAAATACAACTTGCCTAATAATTCTGCACTCCCTGTACTTTCTAACATACTTTCTAACATACAGTGCACACATGTTTAGATAATACACTGGCCGCAGGGCAGGCCAGCACCTCCAAGGCGTAAAGAGCAAGCTCAGGCCATGTGCCCAATTTGGAGACCCAAAAGTTGAAGGGGGCAGACCCGTCATTCAGTACGTGAAGGCGTGTGCACATATACTGCTCCACCATGTTGGTGAAATGCTGCCTCCTGCTAAGATGTTCCATATCAGCTTGTGGTGCTGGTTGTTGTGGCGTGCTGACAAAGCTTTTCCACAATTCGGCCATGCTAACCCTGCCTTCTGAGGTGCTGGCGGTGCCCCAGCTGCGTTGGCGCCCTCTTCCTCGTCCTCTGCCTTGTGCTTCCACTGTGCCCCCGCTGTCAGGTGGGAATGTCACCAGCAGAGCATCTACCAGCATGCGCTTGTACTCGTGCATCTTACGATTACGCTCCAGTGACGGAATTAAGGACAATTCGTTGTCTTTGTAACGGGGACCCAGTAATCAGCACAAGTTAGAATGTGGGCAATTCGGCGGCCGTTGCGGAGACACTGCAGCATATAATCGCTCATGTGTGCCAGGCTGCCCAGAGGCAACGAAAAGCTGTCCTCTGTGGGAGGTGTATCGTCTGTGTCCTCTGTATCCCCCCAGCCACGCACCAGTGCCACATCCTCTTCTATCATCGCCAGCAGCGTTTTTTCAAGGAGGCATAGAAGTGGGATAGTTACGCTGAGAAAGGCGTTATCGGCACTGGCCATGTTGGAGGAGTACTCGAAACAGCGCAACAAGGAACACAGGTCTTGTATGGAGGCCCAGTCATTGGTGGTGAAGTGGTGCTGTTCCACCGAGCGACTCAACCGTGCGTGCTGCAGCTGAAACTCCACTATCGCCTGCTGCTGCTCGCACAGTCTGGCCAGTATGTGCAAGGTGTACTTCCACCTTGTGGGCACGTCGCATATGAGGCGGTAAGCGGGAAGGCCAAAGTTACGCTGCAGCGCTGACAGGCAAGCAGCAGCAGGGTGAGAACGCCGAAAGCGCGCACAGATGGCCCGCACTTTATGCAGCAGCTCTGGCATATCAGGGTAATTTTTAAGGAATCTCTGCACCACCAATCTCAGCACATGCGCCAGGCAAGGGATGTGCGTCAAACCGGCTAGTACCAGAGCTGCTACGAGATATCGCCCATTATCGCACACTACCAGGCCGGGCTTGAGGCTCACTGGTACCAAACACTCATCGGTCTGTTCTTCAAGGCCCGTCCACAGCTCCTGCGCGGTGTGGGGTTTGTCTCCCCAAACAGATAAAACTGCCTGCTGTCATTTACCCCTGGCTGTGCTGAAGTTGGTGGTGAAGGTGTTACGCTGACCGGATGAGGAGCTGGTAGAGGATGAGGAAGCAGAGGAGGAGGAGGAAGCAACAGGAGGCAAACTGAACCGCCCTGCAATCCTCGTGGTGGAAGGACATGCACCAAAACTGCTATCCGCCTCAGGCTCAGCCACCACTGCATTTACCCAGTGTGCTTTTATTGAGATATAACGTCCTTGACCGTGTTTACTGGTCCACGTATACGTAGTGAGGTACACCTTGCCACAGATGGCGTTGCGCAGTGCACACTTGATTTTGTCCCCTACTTGGTTGTGCAGGGAAGGGATGGCTCGCCTGGAAAAGTAGTGTCGGCTGGGCACGACGTACTGTGGGACAGCCACCGCCATAAGGCCTTTAAAACTATCCATCTCCACCAGACGGAATGACAGCATTTTAAAGGCCAGTAATTTAGAAATGCTGGCATTAAGGGCTAGTGATCGCGGGTGGGTAGGTGAGTACTTCCTCTTCCTCTCCAGCGTTTGGGAGATGGAGAGCTGAACGCTTCCGTGGGACATTGTGGAGATGCTTGGTGACCCAGGTGGTGGTGTTGCTGAAAGATCCTCTGTTTGCGGGGTGGCAGGTGGCACTGTCACTCCAGAGGTGGATGACGAGGCCGAGACTGCAGCAGAAGAAGAAGCAGGAGGAGCCAGAGACCTTTCTTGGTTTTTGAGGTGTCTGCTCCACTGCAGCTCATGCTTTGCACTTAGATGCCTGGTCATGCAGGTTGTGCTCAGGTTGAGAATGTTTATGCCTCGCTTTAGGATCTGATTGCACAGCGTCCAAACCACTTGTTTCTTGTCGTCAGCAAATTGTCTGAAGAACTGCCATGCCAGGGAACTCCTTGGAGCTGGCTTTGGTGTGCTCGGTCCCTTGCTGCGGTGGGCAGTAGCAGGCATACTGTCTAGAGGACGGCCGCTCCGCTTTTGCACCCTACTCCCTCTTCTGCTGTGCTGGTGACTCTGTGCGACCACCGCCTCTTCCTCCGAACTACATAGGTCAATCGCATGACCTTGATTCCATGTGTGGTCGAGGACCTCATTGTCCTCCAAATCATCGTCCACCCAGTCTCCACCTCTGCCCTCCTTGTCAGTCTGCACACTTTCGAAAGCCCCAGCAGTTGGCACCTGTGTTTCGTCATCATCCGAGACGTGCTGCGATGTTCCTCCCATGTACTTATCTTGGAAGATAAGTGGTTGGGCATCGGTGCACTCAATATCTTCCACTTCTGGGGCAGGGCTAGATGGATGGCCCTGGGAAACCATGCTAACAGAGTCATCAAAAAGCAGAAGAGACTGCTGCATCATTTGGGGCTCAGACTGCTTGGCTGATTTGCAAGGTGAGGTGAAAGACTGATGGACATCGACTGCAGGTGCCAACTGTGGTCTTTCAGCAGGAGACTGGGTGGGAGACAATGTGAAGTAACTGGATCCACTGTCAGCAACATAAATCTACTATCGGCTATACTTGTTCAGGCCTCACCATTCATAGAGCCGCATTAGGCCCGACCACATACCGTTGCAGGTTCTGTCGCCTACTTGCACCTGAGGAAGGGGTTTCACTTGTGCGTGTAGCTGGCACAGATCGACCACATCCTCTCCGTGCAACAGGAGCTCCACCAGCAGCACCACGACCTGGACAACGTCCCTTATTTGACGCTCTCCTCATATTTCTCAAATTTAGGATCTTTCCCTAAATGGGTGTTTAATTAATAGTAGAATAGAACAACAGTATGTACAGGGTGTATCTCACGCGCCCTGAACCATACTAGGCCTCAATTAAATTTGTTTGCCCAAAATGTCTGTATTTCAAATACCTGAATAGAAGCCCTGTATTTAAATGGTGTATCTCACACACCCTGAACCAGACTAGGCCTCAATTAAATTTGTTTGCCAAAAATGGCTGTATTTCAAATACCTGAATAAAACCCCTGTATTTAAAGGGAATTTCAAACATCTTGATGATGTAAGGGCGCAACAATTGTGTATTCTGCCCCCAAAAATTTGTTTTATTAATAGAAGAATATAAGCCCTGTATATACAGGGTGTATCTCACATGGCCTGACCCACACTAGGCCTCAATTAAAGATTTGTGCACCAAATAGCGGTATTTCAAATATCTGAATAGAACAACACTATGTAAAAGCTGTATCTCACAATGACATATGCAGCAAAGGCTGCCAATTTTTTTTTTTTTGCCCAAATGGGTGTTAGTTTAATAACTGAATATGACAGCAGTATATAACCCTGGAATTTCAAACGTTTTGATGCTGCAACGGCGCAACAATTGTGTATTTTGCCCCAAAAAGGGTGTTTTATTAATAGAAGAATATAAGCCCTGTATATACAGGGTGTTTCTCACATGGCCTGACCCACACTAGGCCTCAATTAAAGATTTGTGCACCAAATGGCGGTATTTCAAATACATGCATTTGCATTGTGCAGCAGTTGTGTGCGGTTCTGCTGAGATACGGCAGCTAGATAGAGGGACAAATGCTATTGGAATAAATAATTGCAACAGGTGTGATATACCTGTTACCCCAAACAAAACTGATAGAGGGGCGTGATATACCTATAATATACCTTCTAACATTGAAAGTATATTATAGTGCATTTGTATTGTGTAGCAGTTGTGTGCAGTTCTGCTGAGATAATGCAACTATATAGAGGGACAAACCCTATTGGAATGACTAATTGCAACAGGTGTGATATACCTGTTGCCCCCAAAAAAAACTGATCAAGGGGTGCGTTATAACTGAATCCACAAAATACTGATTGAGGGGTGTGATACACTGGCTTCCACCACATATAGATTGAGGTCTGCAATACACAGCTTCCACCAAATATCTATTAAGGGGTTTGATAAACCAGATTCAAGCAAATACTCATTATTGAGTTCTATATACCTGTTTCCACAAGATACTGATACAGGATATTGATATACCGGCTTCCACAAAATATTGATTGAGGCCTGTGATACACCGTCTTCCACCAAACTTAAGGGGTTTGATATACTGGCTTCCAGCAAATACTCATTATTGGGTTTTATATACCTATTTCCACAAAATACTGATAGAGGGGATTGATATACCGGCTTTAACCAAATATTGATTAAGGCCTCCGATACACCAGCTTCCAACAAATTTTGATTAAGGGGTTTGATACACCGGCTTCCAGCAAATACTCATTATTGGGTTCTATATACCTGTTTCCACAATATACTGATACAGGGTATTGATATACCGGCTTCAACAAAATATTGATTGAGGCTTGCGATACACCAGCTTCCACCAAATATTGATTAAGGGGTTTGATTTACCAGCTTCCATCAAATACTCATTATTGGGTTCTATATACCTGTTTCCACAAAATACTGATACAGGGTATTGATATACCGACTTCCACCAAATATTGAGTGAGGCCTGCGATACACCAGCTTCCACCAAATATTGATTAAGGGGTTTGATTTACCAGCTTCCATCAAATACTCATTATTGGGTTCTATATACCTGTTTCCACAAAATACTGATACAGGGTATTGATATACCGACTTCCACCAAATATTGAGTGAGGCCTGCGATACACCAGCTTCCACCAAATATTGATTAAGGGGTTTGATTTACCAGCTTCCATCAAATTACTCATTTTTGGGTTCTATATACCAGTTTCCACAAATTACTGATAGAGGGGATTGATATACCAGCTTCCACCAAATATTGATTGAGGCCTGCGGTACACTAGCTTCCACCATATATTGATTAAGGGGTTTGATTTACCAGCTTCCATCAAATACTCAATATTGGGTTCTATATACCTGTTTCCAAAATATACTGATACAGGGTATTGATATACCGGCTTCCACAAAATATTGATTGAGGCCTGCGATATACCTCCTTCCACAAATACTGCTCTTCTATAGGGACTTTGTCACAGGGTCATTTTGAAAATGACAGGCAGTGGAAGAGGCAGGCCATTCAGCAAGGGTGGTAGCAGTCGGGCAGATGCACCAGGCCAGAGCATAAGTGGGAAGTTGGAGAAGGTGGGTGCGATTACGTCAAAGGAAGCACCAGAGTTGGTTGAGTGACTCACTCAGCCTTCCACTTCTGCACCCTCCTCATCCTCTGTATCAGCACCCTCCTCACTCTCTGATGTTTGCAACCCCAAAGACACCACCACCACCACCACCACTATAGCCCCCCCACTCAAGTCAGAGGAATTATTTTCCTATCCATTCCCAGACCTTACTGATGCGCATCCATTCTTGGCATCGGATAAGGAAGAGGAAGTAGCAATGGCTACCACCCTGCGGTCTGACGACAGTATCCAGATCAGCCCAAGGAGGGTGGTCCACGCTGTTGCTGCCTACTATGAGATCTCTAATGTCAGTGGTGGTGAAGGTGACGATGATGACGTGTCTATGGACGTCACGTGGGTGCCCACAAAAGAGGAAGAGGAGTGTTCAGAGGGAGAAACAGAGCAGCAGATAGGGAGGAGAAGGAGCAGAAGCAGGCAGAACTCACAGTGCACAAAGCAGACTGCAAATGTATCTGGAGTGAGCCATCCACCATGCACGGTCACATCTGGCGCTCCCAGGACCCCGGCACATGGCTCCGCAGTGTGGGCTATTTTTTACGTGTCAGCTGCTGACAATAGTGTTGCCATCTGCAGCCTATGCTCTCAACACATAAGTTGTGGTAAGCCCAACACTTACCTAGGGACGACCCCCTGAAGAAGTCACCTGACCTCCCATCACCGAGCCCAGTGGAAGCAACAACATCAGAACCCACAAAGCCACACTCCCGGCGCCCCTCGTCCTGCCTCTTCTCCTTCTCCTTCTCCTCTCTCCTCCCATTTGTCCTCCAATCCACCTATCACTGTGCCGTCGTTGCGTTCATCTGGCAAGTTGATGACGCCAGATAACCCTCTTGCTCAACGGCTGACCACCAGCTTGTCGGAACTTCTAGCCAGCCAACTACTACCATATACTGGTGGACTCGGAGTCCTTTAAAAAAAATTGTGGCCATTGGCACACTGCAATGGAAGGTCCCGAAAGGAAATATTTCCCCTAGAAGGGCATCCCAGAGCTATATGGCCATGTTCAGCAGCAAGTGAATGTATCTCTGGCACACAGTGTCGGTGGCAAGATACATCTGACCACAGACACATCTAGCAAACACGGGCAGGGAAGGTACATAACTTTTACTGCCCACTGGGTCAATCTTCTGACAGCAGTCAAGCATGCAACCCGTGGCACCCGTGTGGTTTTGGTGGTACCGCCACGGGTTGCATGCAGACCTGGCTCTTCTTCTCCTCCTACTCCATCCTCCGTCTCCTCCTCGGCTGACTACTCCTTTTCCACTGCTACCTCCTCTTCCACTGCACCACCTTCAGGCTCCCCAGAACCTATTCGACATGCCAGGTGAGACGTTGTCATGCTGTGCTGTGGCTGTTGTGCCTGGAAGCCAAGAGCCATACCGGTCCTACTTAGTCGTGCAGCGATTCTTTGCCAAATACCCTGTGGTCCAGGACGTCTTGCAGCAGGCCAGGAAAATATCTGGCCATTTTATAAGGTCTTACAAGGCCATGGCTCTCCTTGCTGACGTTCAGCGGCGACACCACTTGCCCGTCAGACGTCTGATTTGTGACTGCCAAACGCACTGGAACTCCACCTTGTATATGCTTGATGAGCTGCTCCAGCAGAAACGTGCCGTTAACGACAACCTATACTCTTCTGCAGCAGGACAGGTTCTGGGGAGCTTGTTTTATTTTCACCACGCCAGTGGCTGCTTATGCGCGACGCATGCAGACTTCTGCGGCCATTTGATGAGATCACCAAACTGGTCAGTTGCATCAAGGGCGCCATCAGTGACATCGTACCTTACTCCTTCTTTCTAGAGCGTGCATTGCGTCGTGTCATTGATCAAGCCGTTGAGGAGCAGGAGGATGAGGAAGTCGCAATGCTGAATGAATTCCCAGGGGGGCTAATCCATCTGAGACAAGTCAGCAGGAGTCTTAAGAGGAGTCAGAGGAGGATGGTGCCTGGGGGGAGGAGGAGGAGCAAGAAGAGTAGGCTTTAAACTTTCCTGGGATCCCTCGTGTTGTCCGTCGCTGGTGGGAGGAGACCGAGGATGACATTCTCCTGGGCGATAAGCGGCCGCTTTGAATTTAGTGCAAATGGGGTACTTCATGCTCCAGTGTTTAAAGAGGGACCCCGTATAAAAAGCATAAAGGGCAAGGACCAGTACTAGGTGGAAACGTACTTGGACCCCCTGTACAAACACAAAATGGTGGACATGTTACCAGCATCACAGAGGGCTGTCAGAATGCAGCAGTTCCAGGTCTTGCTTTGAGAGATTCTACATTCTGTTGTTGCGGGCGCTGGCAGAGGAATTTCCACCCACAGAGGAACAGTTGCGGGTACCAATCCTACAGCGCATGCAAGAAGAGGGCGGTTTGAAGATGTGTTGGTTACTTTGGATATGAGATCATTCTTGCAACCAACCCATCCACAGCCGCCCTCCGGATCCAGCCTCAGGGAACGCCTAGACCGTCTGGTGTCTGACAACATTAGGTTAACGGCCAATGTGGATGCTCTGAGAAGCGAGGAACCCCTTGACTACTGGGTGTGCAGGCTTGACCTGTGGCCAAAGCTGGCACAATTTGCCATGGAACTCTTGGCTTGCCCCTCATCGAGTGTCCTGTCCGAAAGGACGTTCAGCTCAGCAGGGGGGATCGTAACCAATAAGTGCACTCGCCTAGCTCACGACAGTGTGGACTACCTCACATTTCTAAAAATGAATGAGGCATGAAGCTCGGAGGAATTCAACACCTGTGACAACCACGTGTAATTGAATTTCCTCATGCCAGCCCACACATATCTGCCACCACCCAGAACAAATAATGGTCCCTGTCTTATGTAAATACAGTCCTGTGAATGCCTAATGTTTGGGGCCATGGAAGAATTCAACACCTGTGACGACCACGTGTTATCGGATTTCAACTATTATCATTTGGGTGTTTTTCAAGAGGCGAAAAGAAGAAAAAGTTTTGTATCTCTGCATCCCAAGACCCATAGCTTTTTTTTTATTGTTTTTTTTTCCTGACTTTTTGAGGGCTTGATTTTTGTGGAATGACTTGTAGTTTTCATTTGTATCATTTTGTGGTACATGACACTTTTTGATTGATTTTTATTCTGGTTTATTTGTGGCAAATAAGCAAAAAGCAGCAAATGAATGAATGAATGAATGAATAAATTGTATAGCGCAACAATTGCGAACTAAATCGCCTCAAGGCGCTTTTTTGCAGCCATTGACCGCCTGTGCCTTCAGAAGAGGTGGGTCTTGAGCTTCTTCCTGAAGGCCAGATGGTTTTCTTCTAAGCGGATCTCCGCGGGTAGAGTGTTCCATAGCCGGGGTCCTAGGACTGCGAACCTTCGTTCGCCTTTTGATTTGTAGCGTGTCTTGGGGATAAGGAGGAGATTCTGGTTAGCTGACCGGAGGAGACGACCTGGGGGTGTAGTGCTTTATTTTGTCACAGAGGTATTGGGGTGCTTTCCCTTGTGTGCATTTGTGTGTGAGGCAGAGGGTCTTGAATGTGATCCGATCCTTCACGGGTAGCCAATGGAGGGTCCTCAGGGACGGGTGATAGATTCCCATTTTTTTTTTTTCAGTTATCAGTCTGGCGGCTGTATTCTGGACAACTTGTAAACGTGAAATTTGGTTTTTGGGAAGTCCTAGATAGAGGGAGTTTGCGTAGTCAAGTTGGGAATTGATGGTTGTTCCAACTACTGCTGCTGCGTCTCCTTCAGGGATGAAGGGGATGAGTCTACGCAGCAGGCGAAGGAGATGGTGGGATCCGCTGACTACTGATCCTATTTGTCCATCCATTGTCATGTCTGAGTCAAAGATGACTCCGAGGCTTTTGGCTTTGGTGCTGGGGGTGATGGTTTGTCCAAGGATGGTGAGTGACGTGCATGTCGTGCTAGGGTTTTTGTTTCTGTTTGCATGGAGGAAAAGGAGTTCTGTTTTGGAACCATTGAGTTTAAGAGAGCTCTCAGTCATCCAGTCGTCGATCAATGAGAGGCAGATTTCCAGGGCATGGTATTGGTCTTTTTTGTTGGTAATGCGTAGGTAAAGTTGGGTGTCATCAGCGTAAGAATGATAGAGCAGGTCCTGGTTGCTGATGATTTTGAGGAGTGGTCGGAGGTAGATGTTGAAGAGCACGGGCAACAGTGGTGATCCTTGAGGGACTCCGCATGTGATTTTACGTGCTTCTGAGTTGAAGGCTCCTAGTTTCACTTTCTGGGTTCGATTCTCCAGAAAGGATGCAAACCAGGGTAGGTCAGAATCTGCGACTCCGGCTATTTCTGTGAGACGAGTGAGCAGGGTTTGATGGTCCACTGTGTCGAAAGCTGCGCTGAGGTCTAGCAGCACCAGGAGACATGATTCTCCTTCATCTGCTGCTTCGAGGGCATCATCCCAGATTTTGAGGAGCGCCGTTTCTGTCCCGTGGCCAGGGCAAAAACCAGATTGAAGTGGGTCCAAGAGTTTATGGGTATCCAGATGGGATTGTAGCTGTTGTACTACTGCTTTCTCGATAATCTTGGAGATGGTGTTAAGGCTTGTGACCGGTCTGCGGTAATTTGGGTCTTTGGGGTTGTGATTGGGCTTTTTTAGGAGGGGTTTGATTATGCCTTGCTTGAGGGAGATCGGGACCAGTCCTTCTTTGGACTGGTTTATGAGGTGTGTTATGGTGGGTGCCAGAATGTCAGTGCATTCTTTCAAAAGTTTTGTGGGAATAATGTCATTTGGGGATGTGCTGTCTCGGAGGCTTCTGATAATGGTTTTGGTGTTGTCAATGGTGATTGGGACCAGAGTAAATCTCGGTGATTGTAGAGCATTTATGAGGTTTTTGTCTTCTTGCTTTGGCCGGTTAAGGTTGCTTGCTATGTTCTGTTGGATTATTTCTCGAATGTTTTTGATTTTGTATATAAAAAAGTCAGATAGCTCATTGCAGAATTCTTGTGTTTTCGTTTGCTGGAGGCTCTAGACAGTTAGGGTTCATAGTCTGAGCGACTAGTTTGAAGAGTTTGCGGGGACGGTCTATGGCTTTTGAAATGGTGTTGGAGAAGTGTTCTTTTTTTGCTGTAAAGATGGCTTTGTGGTATTTTTTGGTAAGTGATTTGTAGTTTGTGTGGTGTTCCATTGTTGGGTTCCTTCTCCAGGCTCCTTCAGCTCTTCTGCGTTCTTGTTTCAATGAAGTAAGGGAGTCGTTGAACCAACCTGAATTGTTTATGTGGGTGAGTGTTCTGCGTATTGGTGCGAATGTGTCTGCTGTCTGTAATAGTGCTGTATTAAGAGTTGTGCAATTTTGTGTTAGCGCAGCTATTTTGTTAAATAGTGTGGTTTTGAAAAGTTGTGAGTATAATTTCTTTTGTGATCTTGTCCAGTGAGTAGTTTTTAAGTGCATTGGTTTTTGCCAAATGGTGTGAGTGATTATTTTGAATTTGATGGCGTGGTGATCCGTCCATGGCAGTGGCATGTTGTCCAGTGTGTTGATGTCGATGTTTTGTTTAAAGATGAGGTCGAGAGTGTGGCCCAAAACGTGTGTAGGGGCCCTTATCAGTTGTTGCAGACCTAGTGTTTTCAGTTGGCTAATGCAGGCGGTGGCGATGGGGTCCTGGGAGGAGTTGGCCCAGATGTTGAAGTCCCCGAGTAGCAGGAGGGTTTTGGTTTTCAAAGTGAGTGAAGAAATGAATTCCGTGAGGGGTGTGAGGAGGTGTATCTTCGATCCCGGTGGTCTATAACATAGTAATATGTGAATGGTGTCCTGGGGTGTTATTTGGAGTTGGAGTGTGAGTGTTTTCATAAATGGCAATGTGCTCTGTAGAGTTGGTCTGGTGAGGATAAGATGAGATTTGTAAATCACCACTAGGCCGCCTCCTCTTTGACCGACTCTGTGCTCAGTTACGATGGAATAGTTCTTCGGCACTAGTTCTTCTAAGATGGTGCTACAGTCCGGCGTTAGCCAGCTTTCTGTGATAAAGAGCCAGTCCGTGTTGCGTTGAGTGATGAAGTCGTGGATTTCATGTTTGTGTTTCACTGCTGATCTAGTGTTGATTAGGGTGCATGATAGGTGTTGTGCTGGAAGTGGTATGGTCCTGTTTTGGGTCGGTAGTTGCAAGTTAGTTCTTTAAGGCATTCACTGTATGGGATAATTCACATGATATTTGCATGTTGCAGGTCATTACGGACGTGGCAATACCAAAGATATTGAAGAGATTTTATTTTTCCAATAAAAAATGTATTGGAATTTTTTTATTTTTAACTTTTTTAAATAATTTATTAGTCCCAAAAGGTGATCTCTTGATCGCTTCTAAAACACATTGCACTACTCCTATAATGCAATGCATTTTAATGTCAGCACTGTACTGCCATTCACCAACAGGCTGCTAGGAAAGGCTGGAGGCAGGCCTGAGGCCTATACTAGACCCTGGCCAGCCTGTACAGGCATAGGCACCCCACAATTCCTCTTGTAGTGTGTCGATGGGATAAATGCCTGAGACATTTAAGGGGTTAAACAGCCTGGATCGGTGTTGTTGCTAGTCTAAGCTATTAGAGCAGGAGCATCACTCTCATGTGAGTGCTAAGCCCCCCGCTCTTTGCTGCAAGAGAGTCTCATGCAGGACTTAGACTGGGCCTCAATGAAAAGGTGGCTTAAGTGGCTCTCACACAATATGATACCCTCTTAAGTGGACCCCACAAAGTAAAATGCCCCATTAAGTGACCCCCAGGCAGTGTTTCCCCCCTTGTGTGCCCAGAGTGAGACCTCCTTAAGTCACCCCTCTCCTAGCGTTATGCCCCCTTAGGTGGCTTCCACTTGCAGTGATGCCCCCTCATAGATCTGCCTATTTAGATAGCCCTCACATACAATTATGCCCCTTCATAGATTATTCCCCATTTAATGCTCCCCACACAGTGATGCCCCCTCATAGTTATACCTCTTTAGTGTCCCCCATCACAGAGTTATGCCCTCTTAGATGTCCCTCACAAAATTATGCCCCCTAGATGCTCCCCTCAGAGTTAAGCCCCCTTAAGTGCTTCTAGTTTGAATACTTACCTACCCCACATTCCCTTAATGAACAGGGCAGAGCATATTTGCTCTGCTCTATGCTATGTTGTCTGTGGTTCAGCATAGCAAGTGTGATGATGTCACTACATTAAACTGAACTTCAGAAAGCAGGGGAATTGTGAAGTAGGGTGCTGAATGCTCCCTGCTTCAACATTGTATTCAAATGTATCAGTATCCCTATGGCCAATTGGGCATCTTAGTGTTTTTCTTAGTCTATTTTTTCAAATACTTTGAATTTTTTTTTCTTTCAAAATTTGCAAATTTCAGATGACATGCACTTTTCGATGTGTGATATCACTGTCCCTTCACACTATACTAGCAAAACCCAACTCAAAAGATTGATGGTATTAGCCTTCTTCATATAACTGAATTATAGTATTGATTTTTCACAAACCAGTTCCTGTTAAAATGTATGTTTTTTAACAAAAAAATATTTTGGCTGGGAAGTTAGCTATGCTAATATTTTTATGGCCGATTTGGTGTCTTACTTTATGTCTCCTTAAATGCAAAAAAAATGGGAAATTCGAGTTTAATTTATTGGAAAGATATAAAGAGTTTGGCTATTTGATTGGAAAGGATTTAGAATAGCATTACAAGATTTTAGAATATTTATTAGTGCCAATTACTATTAGAATATAATTCTTACCAAGTGTATTTATCAGAATAAGGTTATTTTTTTAATTTTGAAATTTTCATACAAGGCAGCAATATAATAACTACAATGTTTTTAAACTCATAGATGCCAACTCCTACATAGAAACTAATAGATGTCATTATCTTCCTTGAATGTATATAAATGATCATTTTAATCCCTTCCTGCCCAGTGCTGTACATGTCTTGGTAACCACGGGCGAGTCTAGAGTACCCCTCGGTCAGGAGGGGAACATGGAGACAAAAGAAAGGGTATGGGGGGCGCACAATAGGGTAGTATGTTCAGTACAAACTTAATTGTTTAAAAAGTTAGGATGCTCACCTTTTTAGGTTGTGCAATAATAGACACAACTCTATTGTAGGTATGTAAGTAAAAGAGAGACTTTCCGGATCCGTGAATGCAGCCGCAGAAGAGGTATCTTTGGGATCGGAGGCCCAATCCCCCAAAGGATGCTTGTAGAGAAAAAGGTTTCTGATCAGGCGCAAACACACAGGCTCCAATCCGTCTCTTATAGGTGAATCTTCTTTATTAGCATAAGATGTATAGAACTTAGTTCTATACATCTTATGCTAATAAAGAAGATTCACCTATAAGAGACGGATTGGAGCCTGTGTGTTTGCGCCTGATCAGAAACCTTTTTCTCTACAGTGCTGTACATGTACAGGGCAAGGTAGGTTTTAAAGATGGCGCCCGCTGTGCTCACACTTATTTTAAACAGCTGACACCTGAGGCTAATGTATGCAATCAACAACAACATTAATCGCACATATATTTAATCCCTCAGATTCAGTGGTAAAAAAACCCAGAAAGAGCGAGCTCCCAGGCATGCACCGGCTCCCCTAGAGCCGTTTGAGGGAGCTGGATAGTGAGGCAGCCTTGATCCTCTTGATGGCTCATTGGTTAGCATGGTTGCCTTGTAGCGCTGGGATACTGGGTTCAAATCTGAACAAGGATACCATCTGCATGAAGTTTGTATGTTCTCCCACACTCCAAATAAATACTAACAGGTAACTTAGATTGTGAGCCCTATTGAGGACAGGTTGATGCTAGTGTCTGTAAAGCGCTGCAGAATATGTCAGCGCTATATAAGTGCATAAAATAAAAAAATAAATGAACAGGGACTGCCGCAGAGAGGTTCCTATTAAGAAACTGCCTTTCTCATAGACACCAATGCTAATACTTTGGGATCTATGAAAGAAGCAATCTAACAATTGACTGTTGAAGTTCCCTAAAGGAACTTTTGAAAAGTGTAAATATTATTTTTTAAATGTAAAAATATAAAAATATAAATCATCCTACTTTCCCTAAAATCAAAATAAAATTAGATAAACAATAAAAAAATAAACATCATGGGCATTGTCATATGTGTAAACACCAATAATATTATAATATGAAAATATATATTTTTTTTATAGCAAATGGGGAAACGGAAAAAAATCTTAATGGGCAATTTGCCACATATACCTTCAAATGGAGCTTAAATTGTAGTTCTATTGAACTACAGTGTAAGCTAAAAAGCGGTCAGAAGATTGCATATTCTAGCATCCTAAGGGGCTTAAAAAAGTTCAAAAAGTTTTTAAAAATAAATAAAAATATAAATCACACCCCTTTCTCCAGAATTAAAAAAAAATGTCTTCTATGAGAACTTTTGAAAAGTGTAAAAATTTACTTTTTTTAAAAAAATATAAAATAAATTAAAAATATATAAAAATAGAAGTTATCCCACTTTCCCTAAAATCAAAATCAAATTAGATAAACAATAAAAAAATAAACATCATGGGCATTGTCACATGCGAAAACACCAGTACTGTTAAAATATTAAAATATTCTATATAGAAAAAGGGGAAGCGAAAAAAGTCATAATGAAGTCATAATAATCACAATTATTAAAGCAATCGTTACAATTGAAACTGTAACATTAGCATCTTGTTTCATAGTTCAGCTCTGTGTTACTGTTTATCTGGATAGTTAAATGTTTAAAACTCGAGTTACCAACCATACATTTTGTTTTGACAGCCACTAACCAGCACATATGCCTTTTTATGGTGGTGCAGGTTTAACCTAACATGGATACCCTACGCAGGGTGGATCAGATGTCTGGCACTGTTTTATTCCATTAATACCTTAGATGCTTTGGTCAATAACAACTGCAGCGTCTAAGTAATTTCAGTGGATGTAGGATGCCAATGGTTTTAGTGAAAGTCCCCATCTCTGCTTTCTGAGTATGCCTATTAGGCTTTACCAGAAGCATACCCTAATTAATTTTCAGTGAATTTCCTGTTGACAGCATTATATATTGTACTACATTGTGGGGCTAATAAATAGTTATAATAAGAATTAAATATGGTTTTAAAAAAATATTTTAAAAAATATACCCATTTTCCACCTCTTTTGAATGGAAAAAATAAATAAAACATATTTGCTTTTGCCACATTCATAACAAACTGAAGTATACAATCATCCCATTATTTATCCCAAATAGTGAGTTATGAAAAAAAATAAGCATTGCCAGAATTGTTGATTTTTTCTTACACATACAACAGAATAAAAAGCAATCAAAATGTATATGTACGGTACCTGAAAATGTTACCAATTAAAACTGCAAGTTGTCCTGAAAAAATAATTCTTGGGACATTTATGTTTTTTTTTTAAATAATGTTAGTATATCAGAAAATTAGAATATTATATAAAAATGATTAAACAACATTTAGTCAGGGCTCATTTTGCATGAGTTACTGCACTGATGCAATGTGGTATGGAGGCGATCAGCCTATGCAGTGGCCAGGCTTGGGGTGGCCCCATAGCTACGCTGGGTCCTCCGGACACTGTCGAGGTGTCACCACATGTTGCTGATCTCCGGAAGGGATGGTAAGGCGTGGTGCACCCCAATAAGAAATAAGTCCAGAGAGTCAGAGTCTGCAGTAAACCAGGGTGCTTCTTTACTGGAGGAATTCTGGTACAAAACAATATAGGGCTGGTTTCTTCAGTCTGCTTCCTGGCAGAAGAAGTGATTGATGCTGAGGAAAGGCCTGAACTAGCTATCCCTATTTCTCTTCAGAAGATTGGTACCCTGGTCCAAGGCTGGTGATCCAGGGTCTGTGGCAGCGCATCCGCGTCTCTGCGTCTTCTTCTGGTCGCTCAGTAGTCTGGCAGAGTCTCCTCTTCCAAACACTGTTCCCTAACTGCAGCACACTAGGGGCTCTGACTGCTCTCCTTATATATAGTTTTTGCTAGACTAGAACCTTCTAGTGGGAGGGGTGGAGTGGAGAAACTCAGCACAAACAGATACATTGTTTTAGCTCCCGTCTGGTATAGACTTATATTAAAGCGTCAATGATACTTAATGGCAATAACACAGCAGGTTTTAGAGACAAAAACAAGCTTTCAGACATAACAACATAGCTAAAACCAGACATTTAAATGGTCAGGTTGTCTGCTTTTTGGTGGTAAACAAGTCTGTTTTTTTTCCCCTCCAAAACATGGTCTTCTTTAAACCCTATGACAGATGTGGAAAATGTCCAGCTTCTCAATTAAAGCCCTAACAGTCTCTCAGTATTCATTAACCCTTTCCACAGAGCCATATAAATACAGTGATAATGAACAGGATGTATATCACAACATATAAAATGCAGATACACAGTATTAAGCAATATAACCCTTTTAAGAGAAATAAAGTAAGCAGTTTTTACTTTGCATAGGGGATATAGGCAAATGTCCAAATGTCAAAGTACTCCCTTTTCTAGGGCACTAAATCTATGGCACTGCTGAGGTGTTTTGGAAGCCCAGGTTGCATAAACTCAACTACATTGTTGGGTCTAATGTCTCATCTTCCTTGACAATGCCCAATAGATTCTTTATGGGGTTTAGGTCAGGTGCATTTGCTGGCCAATCAAGCACCTGTTTATTAAACCAGATATTGGTACTTTTGGCAGTGGGAGCAGATGCCAAGTACTGCTGGAAAATGAAATCAGCATCTCCATAAATATTGTCAGCAGAGGGAAGCAAGAAGTCCTCTAAAATTTCCAGGTAAATGGCTGCGCTGACTTTGGATTCGATATAACACAGTGGACCAACACCAGCAGATGACATGGCTTCCCAAACCATCACTGACTGTGGGAACTACACACTGGACCTCAAGAAACTTGGATTATGTGTCTCTACACTCTTCCTCCAGAAACTGGGACCTTGATTTCCAAAGGACTGTTGCTCTGAACCTCTGAGCAACAGTCCTTTTATTCTTAGCCCAGGTAAGACACTTCTGATATGTCTCTGGGTCATGAGTGGCTTGACACAAGGAATGTGACAGTTGTTGTCCATGTCCTGGATATGTCTGTGTGAGGTGGCTCTTGAAGCACTGACTCTAGCCATAGTCCACTCCTTCTGAATCTCCCCCAAATTCTTGAATGGTCTTTTCTTGACAACCCTTTCAAGGCTGCGGTTATTCCTTTTGCTTATGCACCTTTTTTCAACCACACTTTTCCCTTCCATTCAACTTTCCATTAATATGCTTGTATACAGCACTCTGTGAACAGCCAGCTTCTTTATCAAGGACCTTTTGTGGCTTACCTTTCTCGTGGAGGGTTGTCTTCTACACAACTGTCAAGTTAGCAGTTTTACCATTTACCATTATTGTGTAGCCTACTGAATCAGTCAGTGGGACCGTTTAAAGATTTAAGGGTGTATTAGACACCCTGATGACTCAGATGATTGTCGGGAGGGAAGTGTTCCCTCCCTGCAATCATCAGATAGCTAGAGGAGGACACTGCTGCTATTACATGCAGTGATGTCCTCCGTGGTATGGGGAGGAGTGAATGCTATGCAATCACATATCCCCATACAGGGCAGTGGTGTTCTGGTGGCAGATCGGTATTACAAAGCACATCCTGCCACCAGCACCATTGTGACTTTTAAGCATGCTTGAACATCACAATTGCTCGATTAACGTTTACTCGTTCATCAGACATTTGGAGGCAATATTAGACTGCCAGATAATCACTAACGAGCGCTGATAGGATATCATCTCCTAGAAAATCTGGCAGTCTAATACACCCTTTATGAAACCTTTTCAGATGTTTTGTGCTGATTAGCTGATTAGAGTGTGATATCATGGCCCTGATTTATCATGCCTTCACTCCAGAATTTTGGCTTCAAAAGTTTGCAAAATAGGGCTTTTCTTACTTTTTGCATTTTTATACCACTCAATCCAGTTTTGAAATGTGGGTGGCACAGTTGGTGTGGTTAGCTATGGTAAGGAGTTTCACTCTTGATTTATCATTGAGATTTATTTTTTTAAAGTCAAAATCTCACTCCAGTAGGAGGGTAGAGTAGGGAAACTGGAGTAGTTTTTCCTAGACAAAAGTGCTAGGTTTAAGGATAAGACACATTTATCAAACAATATATGATATTTGATAAATGTGGCATAAAGTACTCCAACACAACCTCAAGCAAAACGTACATAAAATATTTCTCTCATAATAAATTCTCCCCCGTAAGTCTACAATATTGAACCTTTTCACGATATTCTAATTCTCTGAGATACAGACTTTTTGGTTTTCTTTAGCTATAAGTAATAATCGTCAACATTAAAACAAATAAATGCCTGAAATAGATCACTTTGTGTGTAATGAATCTACATAAATGTAATTGTACTGACCCAAAGTAAAAACGAATAAAAAACAATACCAGAATTGCAGATTTGTTTTTCTTATCCACATCCCCAAATATGGAATATAAAGGAATCAAAATATCTTACAGTATATGCCCACCTATAGTAACAAAACACATATACAAGGCCTTGCGAAACTGCAAAAGTGCAAAAGTCAAGCCCTCATATAGATCTGTTGAAAAAAAAAGAAAGTTATCACAATGCAAAAATATTTTCTTTTTTTTATCTTTATTTTGCCAAAGTATATTTGGTATTGCTATAATCATACTGAGAATCAAGTGAACCTGTATTTTATGCCATAAAGTGAATGTTGCAAAATTTCAAATGTAAAAGTTGATTTTTGGTTTTGCTGTTTTCATATCCATTTTCTGAAAAAGTTTATAAAAGTTAACTAATAATTTATGTATACCCCAAAATTGTATACTCCAAAACTAGAACATGTCCCACAAAAACAAGCCCCAAATGGCTACAAAGCCAAAGAGAACATTCAAAAAATATCTAGCTCTTGTATGTAACAATGTAAAAATAATAATTATCTTTATTTATATAGAGCCGACACATTCTGCAGTGCTTTACAATCAGGGAAAAAAAAAAAAAAAGATGCAAAACAGGCTGATCACTGAGAGGTTAAAAATCAAAAGAGAGCAACATAAAATATATTCAAGGCAATGTAATTCAAAATTATGCTTTTATTGACATCTTTATTTGTGTGTTTGTTTTTCAGGATTCAAAAACCACTCTGTGTCTTGAATTTCAATGTACAAATCTGAAATTATTCAGGGACACTTTGCCCTTAGACCAAAACTGACATTGTGCTTCTGAGCAAGTGTTTTTCAATGATAGGACTGATGAAAGTTAGGACAATGGCAGCCTGATTGCATAATGCTTAAGGCATTCACAAGGAACATTTGTTCTCAAAATAGCATTAAAATGAGACAACAATATGCATGCTGAATAAAATACAAATTTACATGGTCCTCTTATGGGCAAAGGATTATTTTAGTATGCTATTTAAATGTGAAATTTGGATAAAATGTCTGCAATTTCTGGAATCTAATTTTTCTTTGCAAAATAGTTGATCAGACATTTGAAGTTAATTTAAATCTGGATTTGCATTTGGTCCACCTATGTTCTCTAACGTTCATTATTCATCCTCTTTAATAAGTTCACACCATTCGAAAGACAATAGCCTTTGACGGCAAACTATGAATATATGTACATTTGAACAAATCTAAAAATACAAGTTATGGGGTCATTTATTATTAGATATATGCCAATTTTCGGCTTATATCTAGTGCAGATTCGATTGCAAATGGGCGGATGAATCTGTGACTTTTCCCCGCTCATGCCGGATATACTGGGGGGTAAGGGGGGTTTGGGGGGGTGTTCCGGCCACTCCATCTCATTTATCATTTTCTATTCATGTTTTAGGCGTAGAAAATGATCTAAATCTAGGCCAGCAGTGGATGCGCCTAAGTTATGTAGAGGCCGACGCCTCTACTTAACCTAGGCGCATTGTGCCAGTGCAAGGGGTATTAAGACCGGGGTCTAAAATGCCGGTTTTAATAAAAGAACCCATATGTTTATAAGAAACCTATATATTTCCTTAAGTGAAATAACTTTGTCAATTAGCTCGGGAAGACATCATTAACACAGAGGTTCTCCCTACACTGTGGATGTTTACTAATAGAAATTAATAGTATAGTTTGTGGGTAATTAGTTTAATTATCCCCTTCGAGACCAGATGATTTTCCATTTTTTTTTTTTTACTCCCTGCCTTTTCAAAGCCACAACTTTTTTTTATTTTTTCATTCACATAGCCGTATGAGGGCTTGTTTTCGCTATACAAGTTGTACTTTGCATACAATGTAGTGGGAAGTGTGAGGTGGAATTATAAAAAAAAACTGAATTCCGCAAAAATTTAGTTTTTATGGCATTCCCTATGAGGTAAAACTGACCTTTTTGTTACATTCCCTGGGTCAGTATAGTTACAATTATACCACATATGTATAGCTTTTCTTCATTTTAAAACTGAAAAAAAAAAAATAACTTTTTTTTATTTTTATGTGTACAGAGCTATGTGTGGGCTCATTCTTTGCAGGGCAATTTATACTTTCTATTGATACAATTCTTTGGTGTGTGTAACTTTTTAGTCACTTTTCATTAAATTTTTATGTAGCAGGTGAAGTGACCAGAAAAGGCAAATAGGCCATTTTGACTTTTTTTTTCCATTTCACTGTTTCCGTTATAGGATAAATAGTTTTATACTTTAATCGTATGATTGTGTTTTTGCATGTGGCAATGTCCATGACATAAAATTTTCTGAATTTAATTGGTTATGTATTTTTATTTTGATTCTGAAGAAAGGGGGCTGATTTAAATTTGTATTTTTTATATTTTTAATTTAATTTATTTTTCTTTTAATGGTTCCCATAGGGAACTATAACAAGCAATCATTAGATTGCTTTTCTCATAGACTCCAATGCATCAGCATTGGAGTCTATTAGAATTACACAAAATTTCTATGGAGCCCTGCCACAGGTAGGCTCTCCACAGGAACTAATGTGTGACAGCCTCTTGCCACACACTTTATCTGGCTCCTTCGATCCTCTGTGGGTGAGCTGGTGTACAGCTGGGAGCACACGCTCCAGGTCTTTAACTTACCAGATGCTATGGTTATATGATTTAATACATTAGTCCAGGCTGCCTGCTGGTTAAAATAGCAGGCACCCAGTGGCTATGGCATGGGTGCTATATTTAAAGTTCCAACCTCTGCCACAAATTTAAATGAGGTGGTCAGGAAGTTGCTACGGCCATTTAACATGCTACAATGTAGCAAGTGATTGTTGGGAAGGAAGGGTTCCTTTCTGAAATTCACCTGCTTGTCAGTAGAAGAGATATATGCAGCAATCTCCTCCACAGTATGAGAAGGAGTTATCACTAATTGTTTATTACTGTTTCCCAGTAGCCGAGTGCAGTTTGGACAAAATAATCTTTTGCCAGCAAACAATGATTTAAGTTACCACACCAATGATCCAAGTACCCGATTAATGAGCGTTTTGCTTATTTAAGTGGTAATTGGGGGCACCTTTACATAGGCAGATCATCACTAATGAGCATACTTATGAACAATCATTATCAATAATATGCCTGAATATTGCGTAAAGGGGCCTTTAGATTTTCTTTGTATCTGTCTATATGTGTCACTTAAATGACAATCAGATAAAAAAATTTACTGCTAGTCAATACAGAAATCTTTGTACTTCCAAATAGTTTACTTAAATATTTATTGCAATTGTACATTTAGAGGATTTCCAAATGTCTACTTCTGACAGATGTCCATAGAATCCCATGTTAAAGAACATAAACTCAGAAAAGTACTTTTCTTACTGGATGCCTTAATATAAACTAGAACAGCAGATTTCTCTGTTCCATACAGTAAAACATTTTTTAAAAAAGCTATAGTGATAGACATCTGCCTGACATACATTAAAAGGGCGCTTATTTTGGCTTCTGTCGAGTGAATGGGAGAGACATTTGATATACTGAATGTACTGCTTGCTTTGCCAGTATTTATGTCCAATGGACATTGAAAGAGAAGTGTTGATTCTGCCTTACATATCCTAAAGGTTTAGAACTTATGGGTGCAACTGTAAGCTTTTAAACTCCAAAAAAAAATCCAGACGCTAAAATAAAATAAGAGGATAAATGCATGATGCAGAGCCATCACAAGCTCCAAGCCTTACCACTTTGTCACCAGTGAGGCCTTCAAGAAGATCCAAAAGTCTTCTTCCATCTTGAAGTTCACTGAACAGATCTTCAATTGGATGTTTCCCAAACTGCAAAATAAAGGAATATTTATTATATGTTTATTTTATAAAACTAAAGTGAAAAGAACTTTAAAGGCTTATTACATTTTTCTGGTGTATGCAAATTATCTATAAAAAAAACTAAATAGAAAGCTGAACATCTGATGCCACTAGTTGCAAAGTAGCTATCCTATAAGCCAATGCATGACCATTTAAATGAGCCTTGAGGCATAAATTGGATAATAGCTGAGCCAGTACCTTGTCTGCAGACAGCTGTTTTGGGGTTATTGCCCCTCATCAGTGCAGAAATAACTGACTTAACTGGGTGAAAGGCACTCGCCAGGAAATGGAAACACCTGAATACATGTTTATAATATACTCTTAACTACCATGGAAATTAGTATTAATAAAATAAGCTCTTTTTAGCTAATAGGATATAAACAAATAGAGGCATTTATTAATATTTTTACACCAATATTTTGACATTAAAAATTCACAATTGATGCCACATGACATATTTGCCCCATAATTTGTGACTTTTCTGAGCTACTTGTCACTTTTCTAAAGTGACAAGAAAAGGATTGGGCTTAGAAAAAGTGGGTGGGACATAACATGGCCTGTCGGATTTACAGACATGCCAGACATGTGCATAATTTATTAAGTGGCATCTACCTCTTAATCAATTAAGCACACCTTACCCAGCGCACAGGGGATCAAGATTGGCCTATGAGAATGTCAGATTTAATAAATCTCCCCTATAATGTATCTAACAGATTAAATACATTTTATAATACACTCTCAACCCCATGGAAACATCAAATTACTAAGGCTACTTTCACACTAGCGTCGGGGCTCCGCTTGTGAGCTCCGTTTGAAGGGTCTCACAAGCGGCCCTGAACACATCCGTCCAGCTACCAATGCATTCTGAGTGGACGTGGATCCGCTCAGAATGCATCAGTCTGGCAGCTTTCAGCCTCCGCTCCGCTCAGCAGGCGGACACCCGAACGCTGCTTGCAGCGTTCGGGTGTCCGCCTGGCCATGCGGAGGCAAACGGATCCATCCAGACTTACAATGTAAGTCAATGGGGACGGATCCGTTTGAAGTTGACACCATATGGCTCAATTTTCAAACGGATCCGTCCCCCATTGACTTTCAATGTAAAGTCTGGACGGATCCGTCTGAACCACTTTTAGATTTTTTTCTAAACTATAATGCAGACGGATCCGTTCTGAACGGATCCAAACGTCTGCATTATAGGAGAGGATCCGTCTGTGCAGACGCCAGACGGATCCTCTCTGAACGCTAGTCTGAAAGTAGCCTAAGACTTATGCATATAAAATTAATTTAAATTTTAAGATTTAAATATATTATTTATTTTCACCTCATAACCCTTTAAATTTATATTGTGACTAAAGAAATAAAGTTCTAAAAATATTGATCATAATTTTCCTGCATGATACCAATTCAGTTTTACTGCTTTATTTTCTTCTTGAAGCATAAAAATAGCAATAAATGATGGCTGTTGTTATTTACAAAGTGATATTGTATTTTCATCCACATTATGCAAAACTCTTTGCATTTGCATTTAATGATAGTCATAAATCGCATATTTCACCTTTATTTATGAAAAATCACAAATTTACCAAGAATTTAAAAAAATTCACAATTTTTTAAATTTCAATTTCTCTTCTTTTAAAACAGAAAGTAATACCTTATAAAATATTCATTACTTTAGATTCCCCATATGTCTACTTTATGTTGGCATCACTTTGTTAATGCCATTTTATTGTTTTAGGATGTTAGAAGGCTTAGAATTTTAGGAGCAATTCTTAAAATGTTTAAGAAAATTTCCAAAACTCTAAGACACTCTCCTGTTCCGTGGTCCACTGGGGCCTCCAGGGGTCCTCGTGGGGTTTGGCCTGTGGGGAGAGGTCAGAGGGGGCTTAGTGGGTCTGCTGGCACTCCATCCCCTGCCTCGACCACGGGGGGTCCCATTGGAGTAGCAGGACAGGTCACACATGCATCTGCGGAGCCTGAAGCTCTGATTCCTTTGAGGATGGATGCAGTGGTGCATCCGCTTATGTGCCAGAAGGGAAGACCGCCGGGCTGGTGGCAAAACGCCACGGCTGGTCCTGTCTCCTGCATCACCTCCGGTTTCCGTTCTGGCGTCCATGAAGGCACGGTCCTGTATCCGTGCTATGCCAATCAAGCATCTGCACACAAGCTCAAAAGGTGGTCGCAAAGGGATACGCGTCTGAGCGTGCACACATCTTATTTGCTACGCCGGCCGCTGGCAGGAAAAGCACCTGTGCACAAATTCAAAGTAGATTAGGGGATAGGCCGCACAAGTGTTAGGGATTAGGATCATCATGTGACCTATGAGGAATCGACACCTGGCACTCTGTGATTGGCTAGCAGGTACTTAAAAGGAGATCTCCCTTGCTGGTCAGTGCCCACTGTTGCTCTAACAATCCGGGTGTATGCTGGTGATCGTTTCTCTCCAGCTTACCTTAACCTCTAGTGACCTCCCTCTTGATACTTTATCTTGGCTGAACAGTCTATCTAGTGTATGACCTCGGATCAGACTCTGGATATTCTCTGATGTCTCATCCCTCGGTACCACGCTTCTTGGACTGATATAACGTATATAAACTTTGTACTGGTCACAGACTGCTTCCCTGGTGTCAACCTGCAAAGGTTCTTATTCGGCTTGATTACCTGTGTGTGATCACTGGCTTTTGACTGAATTATCGTCGACTCAATAAATCCACTATCGTTTAAAACATCTGTCTGGTTGCTTGGCATTCTGCACCAATACACACACTTTTTAAGGACCAGTTCAGGTCTGAAGTCACTTTGTGGGGCTTACATAGTGGAAACTACCCATAAATTACCCCATTGTAGAAACTACACAACTCAAGCTACTCAAAACTGATTTTGCAAACTTTGTTAACCCTTTAGGTGTTCTACAAGAATTAAAGAATTTTTCTTTAACACATCAAGGGTTAATATTTATTACCCTAATTCTACGGTTACAGAAATACCCCACATGTGGTCGTAAACTGATGCAAGGCCACACGGTAGGGCACAGAAGGAAAGGAACGCCATATGGTTTTTGGAAGGCAGATTTTGCTGGACTGGTTTTTAGATGCCAAGACCCATTACAATCCCCCCTGATCCACCCTTACAGTAGAAACTTCCAAAAAAGTGACCCTATTTTGGAAACTAGGGGATATGGTGCCTGTTTTATTGGTACTATTTTGCGGTAAATATGATTTTTAATTCCTCTATATTACGTTTTTTGTGAAGCAAGGTAACCAAAAAATGTCAGTTTTGGCACAGTTTCAATTTTTTATAACATTCATCTGACATGATAGATCATGTGCTATTTTTATAGAGCAGGCTGTTACGGACGCAATGATATCAAATATGTATACTTTCTTTGTTTGTTTGTTTGTTTCAGCTTTACATAATAAAGTATTTTTGAAAATAAAATTATGTTTTTGAACGCCATATTTTTTTTTATGCAGATCGTCTTGGAAAGGGGCTTGTTTTTTGCAGGAAGAGTTGACATTTTTATTGGTACCATTTTTGAGTACATATGATTTTTTGATCATTCATTATTACACTTAATGGGGCAAGGTGACCAAAAAATTTGTAATTTTGGCATAGTTTTTATTTATTTATTTTTCCAGCATTCACCTGACGGGATAGATCATGTGATATTTTTATAGAGCAGATCGTTACAGACGTCAGAATACCTAATATGTATACTTTTTCTTATTTATTAAAGTTTTACACAATAATAGCATTTTTGAAAGAAAAGAAAATGATGTTTAGTGTCTCCATAGTCTGAGAGCCATAGCATTTAAATTTTTTAACCGATTGTCTTAGGTAGGGTCTCCTTTTTTGCGGGATGAGGTGACGGGTTTGATTGGTACTATTTTGGGGGGCATACACCTTTTTGATCGCTTGGTGTTGCAATTTTTGTGATGTAAGATGACATGAAAATTGCTTTTTTGGCACTGTTTTTATTTTTTATTTTTTTACGGTGTTCATCTGAGTGGTTAGGTAATGTAGTATTTTTATAGAGCAGGTTGTTATGGACGTGGCAATAGCCAATATGTCTACTTTATTTATTTCACTTCAGCACAATAATAGCATATTTGAAACAATAAAAAATATGTTTTAGTGTCTCATGTTCTGAGAGCTATAGCTTTTTTTTATTTTTTGAGAGATTTGATTTGATGGTTTTATTGGTATCATTTTGTGGGACATATGCCTTTTTGATCGCTTGGTGTTGCACTTTTTGTGATGTAAGCTGACAAAAATGGCTTTTTTTTACACAGTTTTTATTTTTTTTATGGTGTTTATTGGACGAGGTGAATCATGTGATATATTTATAAAGCCAGTCGTTATGGATGCGGCGATACCTAATATGTGTGTTTTTTTTTCTTTTTATTATAAAATCTGGGGAAAAGGGGTATTTTTCCTTTTTTCTACTTGAAATTTTATATATTTTTTAATTAAAAACACAGTTTTTTCTGTATTTCTGACTTTAACTTTTGGCGGTCTAATCCCCTCTGCAATGCATTACAATACATCTGTATTGTAATGCATTGCCTCTTAGTGTATTACACAGAGTAATACACTAACAGGTTGCCTAGGAGACCCAGCCTGGGGCTCCATCTCCTGGGCACCCGTAGAAGGAAGGTCCCTATGCCATGCAAAGCATTGGCCAGCCTCTGCATGGCATTGGGCTGCCTCCTCACCCATTGCGTCCCAGCCACAGCATCAGCAAAACCCCTTCTATGTTGCGTTCAGTGCTGATCGCGGCATAGAAGGGGTTAATGCGCCGACATCTGTGTTTTACCTGATGCATAAAGAGGGGGTCTGGCTAACGGGAACAGTAATGGTAGTTACGGTAATAGAACGGTGATGGGCAGCAAATCACCTCCCGCTGCGTCGTACTATTACAGCTCTGGTCGGGAAAGATTTAACAAATTTGACAATGCTCCAAGTACTCAAGGTCACATTCTTTGTATACAATACATGGGAAACTTTGATTCTATTTTTAAAGATGGTTGTTCCTTTATCTATATTATAAGGTATCTTCTAATCCTGAATTGTCTCCTAAAGGGATTCAAGTCAGAATCAAACCCCACAGTTGTCGGGGAAATTATTGTGAACGAATGTTACTACAAACACTTGTTCCCAATAATTTGTATGTGTAAATGTGCTGCCGATCACCCGATGAGAATGCAAAACAATCATACATTAGGTGAAATGATCTTTCCTACAGCACATTATTCATAATTCTGGGCAGCAGATTGTGCTATGTGAACAGAGCCCTTCTGCCCAGAAACAATAAATCTGTATTAGGACGAGTGATGGCAGTAGCCCTAAAAAATGTGGAGGAGATTGCTGCATATAAATTCAGCTCTTTCTTCCAATGACGAGCAGGCAGTTATCAGGAAGGAACGGTCTCTTCCTGATAATTGCCTGCTCAGTTGACAAATGTAAATGCACCTTAAACCTATTTTTCTTATTACTATCTAGAATGCTGTTTCTTCCTTTTTGTTTATTTGTCAGATCAGGTTTCACAGTACATGTTATCTATTTATATGATTTGGCAAGTTGCACAGAACTTTTAATCTGTAACTGGTCAATAATGTATAATCAAAACACCAATATGATGACAAAAACACTATGGGCCAGATTTCTCAAGTCAGAATAAAGGAGTGAAAAAATTGCAAATTTTTGCCCAATCGCTAAAACCTGCCCAAAAATGTGCGACTTTTTTCTGCTCTGCACTATGCTCGCCAGTTTTCTGAAAGTGGGCATGTTTTCTTATGTAAATGAATCTCTAGACATATTTACTCTTGTGACGATTTAAAAAGTTGCTAAAAAGTCGCTAAAAAATGCACAACTTCACTCCAGTGAGGATCATGCTTATCTTATGAGACTTTTTAATAGAACATACGACTTTTTCGTAAAGACGTGCGACTTTTGTAAAGCTGCTTACTGACGGATAAACTGCTACCGTCAAACCACCTTTATTACAGTCTTAAAGGGCCGATCATAAATCTGACTTGGGTAAAACTGACTTTAGCCATATGTGAAAGTGGAGTGAGCTGTCAGAGTAATGATAAATCTGGCCCTATGAGAGCTTCTATGATATCGCAGTTTGCTCTAAACTTCAACTCATTTTTTTTTTTAACCAACTAAAAGAGCTACATAAAAATGCTATCCTCTAAATATCTGAACCAATTCTGTAAACCAGGATTAAGGCTATATAAGGCTCAGACTGCAGCAATTTAACCCTTTAAGGACCCTGAGATTTTCCTTTTTTTGTGTTTTCGTTTTTCACTCCGCCCCTTCCCGTAGTCCTAACTTTTTTATTTTTCCATTCACATAGCCTTATGAGAGCTTATTTTTTGTGGGACAAGTTGTACTTTCTAATGGCACCACTTACAGTTGCAAAGAAAGGGGAGATAGTCAGCACCTCCCAATGCGCAGGTGCACGCTGCCATGGCTGAAAACAGAAAAAAAGAGGGAATGCAGCAGCATCCTGCAAACCAGATAAAGTACAATAATGCCATAGTCACAAACAATTATAGTGCTATAACTGCTTATTTATAAAGTGAGATGCTTGGCAAATGCATTTTGTACAAAACCATCTGAGCCCGTCTGCCGGACGTCAAGGCGATCTCTGTAAGCCGGGAACCAAACACTAAATACTACCTGTTATGCGCCATTAAGTTAGAAACATATAAACATAGAAACATAGAATGTGTCGGCAGATAAGAACCATTTGGCCCATCTAGTCTGCCCAATATACTGAATACTATGGATAGCCCTTGGCCCTATCTTATATGAAGGATGGCCTTATGCCTACCCCATGCATGCTTAAACTCCTTTACTGTATTTGCAGCTACCACTTCTGCAGGAAGGCTATTCCATGCATCCACTACTCTCTCAATAAAGTAATACTTCCTGATATTACTTTTAAACCTTTGCCCCTCTAATTTAAAACTATGTCCTCTTGTAGAAGTTTTTCTTCTTTTAAATATTCTCTCCTCTTTTACCTTGTTGATTCCCTTTATGTATTTAAAAGTTTCTATCATATCCCCTCTGTCTCGTCTTTCTTCCAAGCTATACATGTTAAAGGGGTTGTCCGAGTTATGAAAAAAAAATATATATAGCACTGAAAATCTGATGGGCAGCAATATATAACTAAGCTAAGCAAGTTTTATGCAATTTTTTTTTATCTATTTCCTCATTTCCCTGGTTCTTTTCTAGCCCTTTGATTACATGCAATAAAAACTATCTCTGCCCCTCCCCCTGCTCTGCTAAGGGAGTGGCTACAAGAGCTGCCCTAAGTGACATGTCTGCCTGCTGGGAGACTCTGCAGAATGTTGTATGTGTAGAACTACAAGTCCCAGCTGTATAATGTGACCCTCAGTGAAATCTGAGAAACCAGCCACTGCAGATAAAGTGAGTTAATTAGAAAGTTGTTACATTTGCCTAGTTAGGAACATAGAAAGAACAAACAATAACTCGGACAACCCCTTTAAGGTCCTTTAATCTTTCCTGGTAAGTTTTATCCTGCAATCCATGTACTAGTTTAGTAGCTCTTCTCTGTTCAGGAAGTGTTGGACCCAGCATGCATGTGGATCCAACACTTCCTGATGCCCATGATGTTTATTTTTTATATTGGTTAAATATTTTTATTTTTATTTTAAGGAAAGGGGGGTGATTTGAACTTTTATAATTTTTTTTATTTGTTTTTATATTTGTAAAAACTTTTTTTCCCTTTTTTTCACTTTCTTTAAAGTCACCTTGGGTGACAATAACTGCCAATCATTAGATTGCCCATTGGGTTCATTGAAGGCTATATATAGCCATCATTGAACACTTAATTTCCAATATAACATTACAATGCTGCCACCTAGTGGCCTGCATTGGAATATTCCTGAAATAGACTCCGAAGCCTGCTTGAGGGTTCGGGCTATTTCAGCAAAAAACAGATCACAAATGGAAACCAAACGGAAAAACGGAACAGAAAAACGGAACAGAAGCGGAACGGAAATGGAAACACTACTGAAACAAAAAATGGAAAAACAGATCTGTTTAAAACGGACTGCAAAACCATATGATCATGTGCAGGAGGCCGGGGAACGCTGTTACCAGAGTGGAAGCGCGGCTTCCACTTCTGGACTGCTTAAATGCCGTTGTCACATTTTACCACGGCATCTGAAGGGAAAATTTATGCGATCAATGTGTCGCGGGTCTCTGCTATTTAAAATAGCAGAAACTTGGCGGCTATGGCGCCCACTGCACGTGCGAGAGGGCTCCATGTTTAAAGACCGGACTTCCGCCGTAAATGACCAGCGGATGTCCTCAAGGGGTTAAAGAGGAGCTGTCATCTCTCCTGACATGTCTGTATTAGTAAATAATTGTATTACACTTATAATAATAATTCTGGTTGGGTTTTTCCCTATAACTTTATGCTATGCCATTGCTCTAAAAAGAACTTCATGAATAAATATATAATTTGGTGTGACCAGACACTGGAAGCACTGATTGAACAGTTTGAGATTGTGCAGGGATATATCTCCAAATGGTAACATTCAGTTGTAAATTTATACATAAACTTCTAGTATGAATAATATGGGAATTGCATAGCCATAGGAATAGATGCATCAGAATGATCATTTCAATTATTTACCAAAAATATACATGCCAGGAGAGGTGGTAGGTTCTTTTAGACACTATTTAACCCTTTCAGGATCTTGAAATATTTGGTTTTTGTATTCTCAACATTTACCTCTTACCTTCCTGAAGCCAAAACTTTTTTACTTTTCCTTTCACATAGCTATATGCGGTTTGCTTTTTGCAGAACAAGTTTCACTTTCTAATGGCACCATTTATGATTGCATACAATAGTTACATAGTTAATACAGTTGAAAAAAAAGACATAAGCCCATCGAGTTCAACCAGTGGATAGGTGGGGACGCGAATCCCAGAAGGAAATGAGACTTACATTTCTACATGTTTTCATAATCATTAATGTTGTTTACTTTTAAGAATTCATCTAAACTAGTGTTGAGCGAGCATGTTCGAGTCTCCTCCCTGAACATTTGTTGGCTGCTACGCAGCCAATAAACGTGCGGGGAAGTGCTGGCACTCACGGTAATGCTGTAGCCATGTTGGTTACTGACATTAAAGTGATTGGCTGGCCGCAACGCGTCATCGGGTGCTATAAGACACGTGGTTAGGCTCAGTCTTAGTCAAGCAGAGCTGCAGGAGAAGGGACAGATAGTGTAGGAACAGGAATATTTTTTAAAAATTTTTTTTTTAGACAGGGTTTACTGTTGAAAGGTGTTAGATACCCAAAAGTCCTTTTAAGGACAATTGTTTTATCTGGCTGCAATATATATTATTAGTACAACCTACGCTAAACAGTGTGCAATTGTTTGGTCGCTGCTGACAGTGACACAACCTCTGCTACAGCTGTTGTGTTACATTTGTGCATTCTAAATATCTGTGACATTCAGCTCAATTGTTTGGCCGCTTCTGACAGCGACATTACCTGCGCTACATCTCCAGTATAGCGTTTGCACATCCTAAATATCTGTGACATTCGGTCTAATTTTGTATTTGCCGCTGGTGACAGCGACATTACCTACTCTACATCTTCTGCATAACATTTGCGCATCCTAAGTATCTGTGACATTCAGTGTAATTTTTTCGCCGCTGGTGGCAATGACATTACCTGCGCTACATCTCCTGTATAACGTTTGCGAGATACTTGCAAGTAGTTATTTTTTATATTTTTTCTTTTTTACTTAGCTAGGGGTTTGCTAGGAATTTTTGTGGCCTATATAATGATGTGCTTGGCCATATTAGTGACTTGCCTGTCAGTCAGACCCACAGTAATTTTTTCTCTACCAGAAAGGAATAGCTATGCATGTTTCTGCACCGCACAGTGATGCACACCAGGATACAGTCTCTCTAAAGTTTATCCGAAGGCCAGTATAGACCTGATTTAACGCGCTTCGTGACAAATTAATTTCTAACGAAGCAAGTTTTTGGGAAAAATTCTGCAAAATGTCCAAATAAAATTTTTGGAAACTTTGCTCATATCTAGTGGGGGCGTAAGGACAGTTGCCAATCAGTTATTGATGGGCTATCTGAAAAATAGCCCGTCAGTTTTAAAATCGGTGAAAACTCCTTTGAGGGATCAACAGACAACTTCAGCTCTACTAAATCTGCATGCTGTATAAAAGCTCTTTGTTTTCTTTGTGCTGTTTTGATGTCCTTTTATAATCCACCAGCATGTCAAAGATTTTCAAATATCAAAGGCACTTAACTAATTAAAAATTACATATAATACTTTATGTGTCACTAAACACAATCATTATACAGTATATTATAACACCACATAGAAATGAAGAATTAATCTTGATATTTATGCAAGAATTCTTTAAGCATGAGTCTATATCAACTACCAGTAAGAAGCAGCACATTCATTCTAAGCTTCATTCTAAGCTTTAAGTAATTTGGCTAAAAGAGGCGTTTGTGTCACAAATAATGTAGCTTTCACAAACACAGAATAAAATGAAATCGAAATAAGACATTTCAAAAAAGAAATATCAAAACAAAAGAAAATGATCTTCTAAAATGGGGAACTCCATGGCTATTATTTTGCTACATATTTTCAACATGTAGTATTTGAACATATTATTAAATACTTAACAATACTGCAGTGTGTCTCAGCAGGGAAGCTATGAAATGGTTGTTATTCTGCCTAAGTAAAAAAATCACTTTCTTGAAGAGTCATTGCTACTGAGCACAAAATTTGCTGTCAATCAAGTAGATTATAATTACAATAATGAATGCCTTATAGAGAATTTCTAAAAATACTCAAGCATCTGAAGAGCTCAAAGGAAAACCGAGTAAGCATTGCAAAAGTAGTTCAGAATGTTATTAGCTAGGAATCCGAAACTTCTGCTGGAAAAATCTAATATTTGCCAGCCACCACATTTATCAGTTTAGAAGTTTATATACACTCACCTAAAGAATTATTAGGAACATCTGTTCTATTTCTCATTAATGCAATTATCTAGTCAACCAATCACATGGCAGTTGCTTCAATGCATTTAGGGGTGTGGTCCTGGTCAAGACAATCTCCTGAACTCCAAACTGAATGTCAGAATGGGAAAGAAAGGTGATTTAAGAAATTTTGAGCGTGGCATGGTTGTTGGTGCCAGATGGGCCGGTCTGAGTATTTCACAATCTGCTCAGTTACTGGGATTTTCACGCACAACCATTTCTAGGGTTTACAAAGAATGGTGTGAAAAGGGAAAAACATCCAGTATGCGGCAGTCCTGTGGGCAAAAATGCCTTGTGGATGCTAGAGGTCAGAGGAGAATGGGCCGACTGATTCAAGCTGATAGAAGAGCAACGTTGACTGAAATAACCACTCGTTACAACCGAGGTATGCAGCAAAGCATTTGTGAAGCCACACACGCACAACCTTGAGGCGGATGGGCTACAACAGCAGAAGACCCCACCGGGTACCACTCATCTCCACTACAAATAGGAAAAAGAGGCTACAATTTGCACGAGCTCACCAAAATTGGACTGTTGAAGACTGGAAAAATGTTGCCTGGTCTGATGAGTCTCGATTTCTGTTGAGACATTCAAATGGTAGAGTCCAAATTTGGCGTAAACAGAATGAGAACATGTATCCATCCTCTGATGGCTACTTCCAGCAGGAAAATGCACCATGTCACAAAGCTCAAATCATTTCAAATTGGTTTCTTGAACATGACAATGAGTTCACTGTACTAAAATGGCCCCCACAGTCACCAGATCTCAACCCAATAGAGCATCTTTGGGATGTGGTGGAACGGGAGCTTCGTGCCCTGGATGTGCATCCCTCAAATCTCCATCAACAGCAAGATGCTATACTATCAATATGGGCCAACATTTCTAAAGAATGCTATCAGCACCTTGTTGAATCAATGCCACGTAGAATTTAGGCAGTTCTGAAGGCAAAAGGGGGTCCAACACCGTATTAGTATGGTGTTCCTAATAATTCTTTAGGTGAGTGTATATATAAAATTTGTGTGTTGGATTCCCTTTTCATGGGAAATTCAGTTAGGGGAAGTTCATACATGGAAGATTTGTTGCATATAATTCTGTGACTTAAAAAGGCTTTCAGAGTGCCTAATACTGATGATCTATCCTCAGGATAGGTCATCAGTATGTGATTGTGGGGGGTCCAACACCCGACACTCCCTCCGATTAGCTATAAAAGAAAGGCTGTGGTCCTCTGGTGAGCTCTGGGACCTTCTCACAGCTTATCAAGCACAACTGTCAACTAGTACCTTGACAAAGTATTCATAACACTAACCACAAACTTAAATGTATTTTGTTGGGATTTTATATGATAGACCAACACAAAGAAGCAAGTATGTGTAAATAAAAATCTGGTTTAGATCAAACCATATTTATGTGTTAGAATGGCCCTGTCAAAGTTCATGCCAAAATCCCACTGAGAATCTGTGTCAAGGCTTGAAAATTTCTGTTCACTGACGTTCTCCATCCAATCTGACTAAGCTTGAGCAATTTTGCAAAGAAGAATTGTTAAAAATTTCAGCCTCTAGATGTGCAAAGCTGGTAGAGACATTCCCAAAAAGACTTGCAGGTACACACCACACTTTCCAGATTTTTATTTATTAAACCATGTATCATTTTCTTTTCACTTCACAGATACTTGATTCTTTGTGCTGGTCTATCCCAGTAGAATACATTTAAAGGGAGTCTGTCACCAGCATTTCACTTTTTTAACCCTTCCCACAGCTCCCTAGCATGCCTACAGTTAATAAAAACGTTACCTCTGGCATCAATCCTGGACTTATAGAACCCTCAAAAACGATCTTTATAAAATATGCAAATGAGGGCTCGCAAGTGCCCACGGGCGGCGTTACTCTCTTAGGTGTCCTGCTTGCTCAGCCTTTTCATTGCGTCCCCCCGCTCCTTCCTACCCTCCGCCCATCCTTTCCCTCTGACCGCCTTTGTACTAACTTGTTATTCTGCAGATATCCCGCGCCTGCGCACTCATTCCTTTGGCCGGCGCATGCGCACTGCGATGCCCATTCCTTGTACGGCATCACAGTAACTATTGCGCATGAGCCGGCTAACGACACCAATGGACGGCCTCCTTTGTTGTGTTTTCGCGTCGTTAGCCGGCGCATGCGCAATAGTTACTGTGATGCCGTACAAGGAATGGGCATCGCAGTGCGCATGCGCCAGCCAAAGGAATGAGTGCGCAGGCGTGGGATATCGGCAGAATAACAAGTTATTACAAAGGCGGTCAGAGGGAAAGGATGGGCGGGCGGAGGGTAAGAAGGGGCGGGGGGACGCAATGAAAAGGCTGAGCAAGCAGGGCACCTAAGAGAGTAACGCCGCCCCTGGGCACTTGCGAGCCCTCATTTGCATATCTTTTAAAGATCGTTTTTGAGGGTTCTATAAGTCCAGGATTGATGCCAGAGGTAACATTTTTATTAACTGTAAGCATTCTAGGGAGCTGTGGGAAGGGTTAAAAAAGTGAAATGCTGGTGACAGACTCCCTTTAATGGCACATTCACATGACCGTAGGTGTCCCGTTGCCGTATTGCGGACCGCATATGCAGGTCAGCAATACACGGGCTCCCTTCCGTGTGCATTCCGCATCACGGATGCAGACCCATTGACTTGAATGGGTCTGCAAATCCGGAGATGCGGAATGGTGCGGAATGGAAGTACGGAACGGAACCCCACAGAAGCACTTCGGAGTGCTTCTGTGGTATTCAATTCTGTGCTTCCGCACCGCAAAAAGATGGAATTTGCTCTATCTTTTTGCGGAACGGATGGATCGTTGAACCATTCAAGTGAATGAGTCTGCAATGCTCTTGCGGCTGCCCCACGGTCGTGTGAACAAGCCCTAAGTTTGTGGGTGTAACGTGAAAAAAATGTGGAAAAGATCAGGGGGTATGAATACTTTTTCAAGACACTGTATACATATGTCGCTACCTCTTAGTGCAGCTCCTTTAGGAATTTACCTCTGGCTAATCTGTACTAGAATGCAGAAATACATGTAAGGTTCCATCCTACAGTCGTGGCCAAAAGTTTTGAGAATTACATAAATATTGGAAATTGGAAAAGTTGCTGCTTAAGTTTTTATAATAGCAATTTTCATATACGGCAGAATGTTATGAAGAGTGATCAGATGAATTGCATAGTCCTTCTTTGCCATGAAAATTAACTTAATCCCAAAAAAACCTTTCCACTGCATTTCATTGCTGTCATTAAAGGACCTGCTGAGATCATTTCAGCAATCGTCTTGTTAACTCAGGTGAGAATGTTGACGAGCACAAGGCTGGAGATCATTATGTCAGGCTGATTGGGTTAAAATGGCAGACTTGACATGTTAAAAGGAGGGTAATGCTTTAAATCATTGTTCTTCCATTGTTAACCATGGTGACCTGCAAAGAAACGCATGCAGCCATCATTGCGTTGCATAAAAATGGCTTCACAGGCAAGGATATTGTGGCTACTAAGATTGCACCTCAATCAACAATTTATAGGATCATCAAGAACTTCAAGGAAAGAGGTTCAATTCTTGTTAAGAAGGCTTCAGGGCATCCAAGAAAGTCCAGCAAGTGCCAGGATCGTCTCCTAAAGAGGATTCAGCTGCAGTATCGGAGTGCCACCAGTGCAGAGCTTGCTCATGAATGGCAGCAGGCAGGTGTGAGCACATCTGCACGCACAGTGAGGCGAAGACTTTTGGAAGATGGCCTGGTGTCAAGAAGGGCAGCAAAGAAGCCACTTCTCTCCAAAAAAAACACCAGGGACAGATTGATCTTCTAAAGAAAGTATGGTGAATGGACTGCTGAGGACTGGGGAAAAGTCATATTCTCCGATGAAGCCTCTTTCCGATTGTTTGGGGCATCTGGAAAAAGGCTTGTCCGGAGAAGAAAAGGTGAGCGCTACCATCAGTCCTGTGTCATGCCAACAGTAAAGCATCCTGAGACCATTCATGTGTGGGGTTGCTTCTCATCCAAGGGAGTGGGCTCACTCACAATTTTGACCAAAAACACAGCCATGAATAAAGAATGGTACCAAAACACCCTCCAACAGCAACTTCTTCCAACAATCCAACAACAGTTTGGTGAAGAACAATGCATTTTCCAGCACGATGGAGCACCGTGCCATAAGGCAAAAGTGATAACTAAGTGGCTCGGGGACCAAAACGTTGACATTTTGGGTCCATGGCCTGGAAACTCCCCAGATCTTAATCCCATTGAGAAGTTGTGGTCAATCCTCAAGAGGCGGGTGGACAAACAAAAACCCACTAATTCTGACAAACTCCAAGAAGTGATTATGAAAGAATGGGTTGCTATCAGTCAGGAATTGGCCCAGAAGTTGATTGAGAGCATGCCCAGTCGAATTGCAGAGGTCCTGAAAAAGAAGGGCCAACACTGCAAATATTGACTCTTTGCATAAATGTATGGATGGGAGCATATGTTGTTCTAGAACCTGAATATATTTTTCTACATTGATGGTGCCTTTCCAGACATGCAAGCTGCCCATGCCACACGCACTCATGCAACCCCATACCATCAGAGATGCAGGCTTCTGAACTGAGCGTTGATAACAACTTGGGTTGTCCTTGTCCTCTTTGGTTCGGATGACATGGCGTCCCAGATTTCCAAAAAGAACTTTGAATCGTGACTCGTCTGACCACAGAACAGTCTTCCATTTTGCCACACTCCATTTTAAATGATCCCTGGCCCAGTGAAAACGCCTGAGCTTGTGGATCTTGCTTAGAAATGGCTTCTTCTTTGCACTGTAGAGTTTCAGCTGGCAACGGCGGATGGCACGGTGGATTGTGTTCACTGACAATGGTTTCTGGAAGTATTCCTGAGCCCATTCTGTGATTTCCTTTACAGTAGCATTCCTGTTTGTGGTGCAGTGTCGTTTAAGGGCCCGGAGATCACGGGCATCCAGTATGGTTTTACGGCCTTGACCCTTACGCAAAGAGATTGTTCCAGATTCTCTGAATCTTCGGATGATGTTATGTAAAGTTGATGATGATAGATGCAAAGTCTTTGCAATTTTTCGCTGGGTAACACCTTTCTGATATTGCTCCACTATCTTTCTGCGCAACATTGTGGGAATTGGTGATCCTCTACCCATCTTGGCTTCTGAGAGACACTGCCACTCTGAGAAGCTCTTTTTATACCCAAGCATGTTGCCAATTGACCTAATTAGTGTTAATTGGTCTTCCAGCTCTTCCTTATGCTCAAATTTACTTTTTCCAGCCTCTTATTGCTACTTGTCCCAACTTTTTGGGATTTGTTGACACCGTGAAAATTGGAATCAACGTATTTTTCCTTTAAAATGATACATTTACTCGGATTAAATGTTTGATCTGTCATCTACGTTCTATTACAAATAAAATATTGACATTTGCCATCTCCACATCATTGCATTCAGTTTTTATTCACAATTTGTTTAGTGTCCCAACTTTTTTGGAATCCGGTTTGTATTTTTGTCATTCTCAAAACTTTTGGCCACGACTGTACAGGTTTAGTAGTAGGTTTGTTTTTCCAGTATATCTGATTTCACATTATGTTTTATGCATTTTAGCTTTTTCTTCCTTTTTCAAAAAGATTTAATCAAGATTTCAAGTGCACTTGCACATATATTAAATGTTTGTCATTTAATTAATATGTGACTGACACCTCTTTCGCTTTATTATATGCAAGTTCTGCAGGTGTGCCATCCTGATTCATGATGTCATGGTTTTAACTGTTTTTAATCTTGTTTTTTTTAATGATTTTATAATAAAGAATGAATATTTTCCTTGATTCTCTGAGTGTGCAGTTTATTTTGGTGTTTTTACAAATCTGCCATGTATGAATACATACTTATATTATGGCAAAACAAATCTTTACTATGAAATAAAATATATCAAACATCTATCACTATAAAAGTCACTCTAAAAAAGAGCATCTTTAAAATAAACTCAAAATAGAAAAGAAATATGTGCATACTGCTCAAAGTAAATAGCAGTCATAATTTACATTCGAGGTTGAGGGTAGTAGATTTTCCATTTAAAACTTCATACTGTATAACTTAATGACTTGAGTTTAGGGTGCCCTTAAAGGATAAGTGATTTAATCAAGCTGCAGGAGGAGTAAAACACCAGGCTCCTTGACTTGAAAGGAATCATTTCCATACAGGGGGAAGCTTAAAAGTGCATTTTCAGCACATTTAGTAGTTTAGAATACCACAAGTGGAACTGCTTCCAGAGCCCCATAAGCGCAGGTATAAGATACTGTCAGCAACTAAAATTACATATTTGAGATATCAGGTTCCTTTTAAGCGCTCATGCACACGAAAATATTTTCTTTCTGTGTCAGTTCCATTATATTTTTTTTTTGCAGACTGTATGCGGAACCATTCATTTTAATGGGTCTGCAAAATAAAACGGAAGTTAGTCAGTGTGCATTCCGTTTCCGTATGTCCGTCCTGCTAAAAAATAGAAGATGTCCTATTATTGTCCGCATTACGGACAAGGATTATACTATTATATTAAGGGCCCGCTGTTTCGTTCCGCAAAATACGGAATGCACAGGGATGTCATCTGTATTTTTTGTGGATCCGGTTTTTTTTTGAACCGCAAAATACATACAATCATGTGCATGAGCTCTGAGACAGGTCTTTATGGTTTAGAAGCTGTCTCAGTTAGACATATTAATTCTATATTGATATTTAAAGAGTCTTAAATATTGATGACCCATTTTAAAGCTCTCCTTTATCAGATGAGAAATTAACCTGTTAAGTACATTTCTACATAATGTACAGAGCTTTGATAGAGTAAACCATGGCATACCTGAACTATCAGTTGACTTTTGGGGATGCTGGGAGTTGGACCCTTAAGGATAGGTCATCATCACTAAGTCCAGAAGACCCCTTTAATTACTTAGATTACAAAATAATTGGCATGTATTGTAAGCAGATATCTTTAAACCCTCCTAGTGCGGCTCATTTGACAAGATACAGTATGTCTGTATTCAAGATTCACTTCAATTCACTAATTCACTTTACCAACAACTTTTATGAAGAATTTATGACAGGTTTAAAGATTTCTTTACCCACCTAAAACTGGTCATACATATGGGATACCTAATGCGTATACGTCCCTATTCAATAAAGAGAGAATACAGTGGCAGTTTTTATAATGTTCACCACTGGCTGCAGGATACCAAAGAATATGATGTCTGTATTCTCATGGTCAAATGTTCAACATTAACAGATCCACACAGCAGGAACAAGCATAATAGTCCTGATCATATAAGATTAAAGTGGGTCATTTATGAAGAGATATACACAAATTTTGGCATATAACTGTCACAGATTCAGTCGCAAAGGAGATTTGTGGTAGAATCTGTGACTTCTACCCCATCGACACCACGTACGCTAGTTCTAAAAAAAGTGGTGTGGTATGGGCAGGGAAAGGGGTGGGCCTGCTGGCCTATCTCATTTATCATTTTCTACCCCCGTTTTAGGTGTAGAAAATTATCTAAATCTATGCCAGCAAGGGAGCTGGCGTAGATTTAGGCCACCGGCGGATACACCTAAGTTATGTAGAGGCCAACGACCCTACATAACTTAGCCGCATCAAGTGCCAGCACAGGGAACAACCAACAAAACGCTGGTCTTAATAAATGACCCCAAAAGTTCTTCCAAATAGGAAGAAACAGCTGCTATCCCAAAACTTGCCCGCAAATATTAATGTATATGCTGTTTAACATGTTGTTATCCTGTAAGTGAATAAAATTGTCTTTATGTAACTTGTGCATGTGGTATGTCACTATGTGGTATTGTTCTTGAACAAGGTTACTGCTGGAGAAACATGCACAAGAAAAACCAATGCCAACAATTCTTTGCAGTACACAGGAGTGGTGGTGATTAGTGTTGGTCGAGCACCAAAGTGCTTGGATGCTCGAGTAGAACACCTTGGGATGCTCGGGTGCTCTACCGAGCACACGAGCACAATTGAAGTCAATGGGAGAACCCGAGCACTAAACTAGGCACACCCTGCTCAGGGTGTCTGGTTCACAGGAAAAGGTCAGAAAGTGATGGAAACACCACTAAAATGATTCAGGAACAGCATGGGGAGGATGTCTGGATGCATCTTGAACTCCCAGGTCACTGCTGGGAACAATGTTGTCCGAGTAGTACGCCACTTTTACAGACTGAAAATAATACGCACAAAACCGAAGATAAAATCGATTTTAGATGGAGGAAAAATTGTTAGGAAGCATTCTTTCCTATATATTTACTTTTATATAAAGTGCAAGTGCCTCCAAAAATTACAAGGAAGAGGCACTCCGATACAACCTGTATATAACATAAAGGAGGGCCTCATTCACATTGTGGTACAATTGTTCAGGTAGTGGGACTCCTACACTAATAAAGCCTAAGCACTAACTGAAAGGGCTGCCAAAAATTACAAGGAACCGGCACTCCAATACACCCTTTATTACACATAAAGGAGGGCATCACATACACCCTTGAAAAATTATGATTGATGGCCTGAGAAAAGGGAGATTGAACCATATACCTACCCTTTTTAGTGGTAGAAGGGGTGCATGGGAATACAGTCTATTCAATACACCATAAAAGCCACATTTAGAGTGCCTTTATGTACAGCTGCTTTCCTCTGGTGGAGTAGAGAAGTCAGGGGCAATTCATGCCCTGTTCATTTTGATAAGAGTCAACCGGTCAGCATTTTCAGTTGACAGTCGGATGTGCTTATCAGTTATTATGATAACTACTTGTCACCTAAGCAGATCAGTTTAAGCACAGCCTTCCCCACTGCAATGCTACACTGCTTCCAGCTACTAAATGATGTTTGACTGTTGCTGCAAGATGATAATTCAGAGGTGGCAGTGGAGGAGGAGGCAGAGTTGGAGAACGGGGGTTGCAGCCACTAACCTAGGTGGTGGCGGAAAACCTGATGGAAGTAGGGCCCGCATTCCTTGGTGTCGGTAGCACCTGTGCCATCCCAGTGTACGAATCGCTCCCAGCCTCCACAACATTTACCCAGTGTGCCTTCAGGGAAATGTAGCAACCCTGGCCAAAATCACTTGTCCATATGTCAGTCGTTAATTGGACCTTCCCAATAACTGCGTTGGTCATGGCACAGGTGATGTTACGGGACACATGCTGGTGTAAGGCTGGGACTGCACACCATGAAAAATATTGGCGGCTGGGGACAGAGTACCGCGAAACAGCCGCCACCATCAGGCTGCGGAAACCCTCAGTGTCCACAAGCCTAAGTGGCAACTTTCCAGGGCCAGCAATTTGGAAAGGTGCGTATTTAGTTCTATGGCCTGTGGGTGGGTGGGTGGCTGGGTATTTGCACTTTTGTTCAAAAGTCTCGGGTATAGACATCTGTACACTGCTCTGGGACACAGAAGTGGATGTGCTAGCTGATGGTGCCTGTGAAGGTCCATGTGCATGGCTGGAGGCATCCAGGCTTGCATCTTGGAAAGGGGATTGGCCAGCACGTAACACAGGGAAGAGGAGGCATTGGTGTGACCCGCAAACACTGATTATGGACCCAGGCTTTGGGCCCACCTATTAGGGAGCTTTGATGCCATGTGACGGATCATGCTGGTGGTGGTGAGGTTGCTAGTGTTTATGCCCCTGCTTATATTGGTACAGCACAGGTTGCAAATGATTCTTTTATCGTCTGCCCTTTCCTCATAAAAGCACCAGATTGCGGAACACCTACCCCTTGGCAAGGGAGATTTCCACAAGGGTGTGCTCCGGGGAACAGTTATGTACCTGTTCAGTGTGGCCTGCCTCCTACCTTTTGCTACTCAACTGCCTCTTACAGCCTGTTGCGGTGCTGTGGATCCCTCCCCATCTGTACTGCTGTCCTCGCTCAGCTTGCCACCTTCCCAGGTTGGGTCAGTGACTTCATAGTCCAGCACCTCCTCTTCCACTTCCTCACTCTGGTCATCCTTCTGACTTGTTGACCTAACAACAACCTCAGTTATTGATAACAGTGTCTCATCCTCATCATCAACCTCTTGAGACACTAATTGCCGTTGACTTATTGGCAACTGTGTCTCATCATCCTCATCCCCCTTGTGAAACACTAATTTCCGTTCCCCACCGTCATCTTCTTGTGACTGTAGATGCTCAAGAGTTTGGAAATTAGGGCACAAGATCTCCTCATGTCACTCTTCAAGCGGGTTTGTCGAGAGGCCCAAATCAAGGAATGGCAATGAAAAGAGCTCCTCGGAATATCTGAGTGTGGGATCATTTGTTTGCCAAGACTTTCCATAGTGGGAGGAAGGAGTATCAGGGTGAGGATTCTGTTGACCAGACTCTTGGCTACTAAGAATGGACTTTGTGGAAGACAGGGTGGTGCTTATCCCACTGAAAGCATTATCTTCTGCAATCCAACCGACCACCTGGTCGCACTGGTCTGACTTTGAGAGTGGTGTCCTGTGCCGCCCTGCAAACTGGGACATGAAGCTAGGTATCGTGGATGAGTGTGTTTCTTGTGCTCTGGCAGCAGGCCCAGTTTCATCGCACCCAGGGCAACGGCCTCTGCATGCACCATCAGCAGCACGGCCACTTCCCTGTCCCTTACTGCTTGCCTTGCACATATTAAATGGTATATATGCTTGCATGTGTGTTACATGTGCAGTAGAGCATGTTTTGTAAGTGTATGCTCAAATAAAGTACACAGAATGTCCCAGATATTTTTAGGATGCGCACACGTTAAACAGGAGATGTAGCACAGATAATGTCGCTGTCTGCAGCGTCTATGAAAAAAGTACACTGTCACAGATAATTTTAGGATGCGCAAACATTATACAGGAGTTATAGCGCAAGTAATGTTGCTGTCACCAGCGGCTAATAAAAAATTACACTGAATTAATGTCACTGATATTTAGGATGCCTAAACGTTATACAGGAGATGTCGAGCAGGTAATGTAACTGTACGCAGCGGACACCGTTTACAGAAAAAGTACGCTGGATGTCACAGATATTTTTAGGCTGCACACATGTTACACAGAAGATGTAGCGCAGATAATGTCGCTTTCAGCAGTGAAAAAAATTACACTGAATGTCACTGATATTTCAGATGTGCTAACGTTATACTGGAGATGTAGCGCAGGTAATGCCACCAGCAGCAAAAAAATTTGACTGAATGTCACTGATATTTTGAATACGAGAATGTTATATAGGAGATGTATCACTGGTAATGTTACTGTCCTCAGCAGACACCGTCTAAGTACACTGGATGTCACAGATATCTTTAGGCTGCGCACACGTTACGCAGGAGATATAGCACAGTTAATGTCGCTGTCTGCAGCGGCCAAACAATTGCAAGCCATTTAGCGCAGGTTGCGCAAAATAAAATTTTTGCTGCCAGATACAACAATTGTCCTTAAAAGCACTTTTGGATCTCTAACAAGTCTTTTCAATAAAATATTACTATTTCACTCCCTACACTATCTATCCCTTCTTCAGCACAGCTCTCCCTGACTAAGACTGAACCGAACATGTGTCATCAGGTGCTATATAGCACCGGATGACACGTTCCGGCCAGCATGGCTACGACATTTCAGTGAACGGCAGCACATACCTGCATGCTTAAAACGTGCGGGGAGGAGACTCGAGCATCGCGCTCGAGCACCCGCGATGTGCCGAGCATAGCAATGCTCAAGCCGAACTGGTATTCTGCCGAGCATGCTCGCCCCAACACTAGCGGTGATTGAAGATAGTGAACAAGCTGGTGGAAAGATCCTGGGATAGCAGCTGTTCTCTGTTTGGAAGAGTTTCATTCTTATATCTTCAAGACTATTTTGGTTGTTCCTGTGGCGCGGATCTTGAAACGTTGAGCATCTTGAGCAGTGGTTTATCTCCCAGCAGAAAAAAAAATAATATAGGGGCATATGGGACAATTTCCTAGCATTGTCAAAAAGCTTCCAAAGGGGCACATTAGAATGTCGAAGGATCTTGAATTTAAAGGGACTGTCCAGTATTATGTTTTAATATCCCCCTCCCAGTGGGATGTGTGAAGCAAGCTATGCCCTCTGCTACTCTGTTTTGATTTTGTGGCTCCCAGGATGCCTTCACTGTACTTCCCTGCATGTAATTTTTCTGCACAGTGTCATGTGTGCCACTGCAGCAAATTGATTTGCTTCAGTAGTGACTTGTCCCTAAATGGAATATAACCCAGCAGTGATGTGCCACTTAGGGAAACATCGCCACTGAGGCCAGTCATTGAATGCAGAGGCACATGTGACCCGCTCTTTGCAGGAAGCTTAAATTTCAGGAGCAGAAGTCTGCTGGAGACAACCCAGGAGCCATGGAGCCCAAACGGCGTGGCAGGGAGCAGTTAAGCATAAAAATTCTCACAGGTTCCTCTGGAGGCTGGGAGCATTTAAAAAAGAAAAAAATCCTAGACAAATACTTTAATCTAAGGTGTATTGGAGGTTCTTGTGTTAAAATTGAGAAGACTTGTAGAGATAAATTGAAGACATTTGGCTATTTTTTATTTGAGTGGTTTCTTTACTAGGAAGAAATGAAGAATAAAAATAATTATTTCTTCTCACTTTTTTTTTTCCAATATGTAAAACAGCATACATTTTTCAAGTTTAACTGGTTTTGAATTCTTCTCCATTTTCTTTTTTAAAGAGGTTGTGCAGGGGTTTTATATTGATGACCTATTCTTAGGTGTCGGTTATCAAACCCCTGCTTATCAACTGTTTGACAAAGAGGCTGAACTCCATGCGAGCACAGTTTTTTCTTCAATACACTGGCAGCATAGTGAACGGGGCAAGTATTTTTTTTATTACACTGGACTTCTGAGACAAAGAGCAATGTAATGAAGAGGAAGTAGCACTCACATGGAGCACCGCCTCCTCTTCAAACAGCTGATTGACAGGGTGCCAGGTGACAGACTCCGCCGATTTGATATAGAGGAAAGGTCACCAATATAAAACCAATGCACGACCATGTTAAAGATTGGATCAATAAATATATTTCCCAGTATTTCTCAATGTTCCTTCATGTACCATCTAGATCAGGGGTGCGCAACCTGCGGCCCGCAGGCCGCATGCGACCCCCAGAACGATGGTTTGCAACCCCTGTCCTGCTGGGCAGAAACACAGCTAATCGTAAAAGAAGGCAGGAGCAGTGTATCAGCTCTTCTGCGTTCTTCTCACACAGGTGAGCGGCACGTATGCAGTTTAGACCCGGCAATAACGTGATCGTCGGGTGTCGGGGCAGAGGACTGCAGAGTCTCACCAGCTCTATCTTGTACAAAGCCTTGCCAGGAGGCTTTTTTTTCACTGTAACTATGGCTCCTTTGGATGCTCCAGTAACAGTGGAAATAGTGCAAACAAAAGTCTGTGTCCCCAAAGGTTTTTTATGGAGCTTTTGGGCACAAATTATATGCGAAATATATATATTAAAGTAAAAAAAAAAAATTGAAAACACAATTAAAAAATACAAATAAAAGGGAAAAAAAAGACCTCTTGGGGGACATACAGTGCCACAAAAATATATATAAAAAAAAATTAAAAAATTTTTTTTGCAAAAAGATGTAAAATAAATAAATTAATAAAATACAAGTAAAAGCAAACTATAAACCGGAAAAAGTGCAAAATATCATTGTTTACTGTCATATTACGTGGCAAAAATATATTTTAAAAATAAATAATAAAGTAATGTTAAAAAATAAAGAATACAAAATAAATAAAATACAAATAAAATAAAAAAGGACAATATGCAATAAAAAAGGAAAAATAAAATAAAAGAAAAGATTGTAAAGTACATAAAAGAAAAAAACGCCCACACCACCAAAACCATTACAATTATCACTCCATTCATGTAAAACTATACATATTGTATAATAAAACGATCTAACCCATAAAGGGAACTAATTATAATAATCAGCGTTATTAAATAATCAGCTATAGTTTGAATAAAAATGATTTAAAAAACAAATTTGTACAGTTTCCCCCTAATAAAACGAAAAAATATATTAAAAAAACCCTGTGTTATGTAATAAAAAGTTATTATAAAAAAGTTATAGTTTGAACCACGTGCGCTAAATCACAAAAAATTGACAGCTCATTAAGGCCATTTCAGGCTTGGTAATTAAAGGGTTAACCAGTAAGTGCTTTCCCTGCTAGTAAGGCCTCATACACATGACCACCAGCCATGTGAGTTCGGCATTTTGCAGAACGGAGTAATGGATCAAGACAGCACATGGAGTGCAGTCTGCATCTTTTGCAGCCCATTGAAGTGAATGGGTCCGCATCCAAGCCACATAAAAAAATGCAATTCAGATGTGGACTAAAACAATGGTAGTGTGGGGGGCGGAGCCTGCACCGGAGCTAGATGGCAGCCTGAAGCACAGCTCTGCTGTATAAGAATCCCTCACAGCCTTATATAATCGGCAATTTGGATCAAAATAGGTGGCCCCAGATCCGTGGATGCACAAGGACACACTAAAGAGTCGATACCAAACGAATCTATGGAGAAGTTTATAAAGAAAGCCGCTCAAGTACATGTGGCTAAAGATTCCAAGATGGTGCCCGGAACGCCGAGAGCGGCGGGAAGCGCTTTGAAAGCAGCGGCTGCCTCTGAGAAGGTAAGGGAGGTCTCCCCTGGGGCCGATACCCTACCCATCTCCAGATCGTTCCAGAAGGATGCTCTGATTGAAGCCCTTGAACCCTTCAGAACAGATCTTGCCTCCATTAAGGAGGACATGCGTCACATTGGGAGGAGGGTGGAAGTTTTAGAAGACACGCAGTCGGCGATAATCTCGCATCAGAACGCGACATCCTCCACTCTGTCCCAGCATCAGAAACATCTAAACTCCCTGTATACACTCCTGGAAGACCAGGAGAACAGGGGAAGACGCAATAACTTGCGATTTAGGGGCATCCATGAAACCGTAGGCACAGACGACATACATGAAGCTGTGATGAACATCTGCCTGCAGCTACTAGGCCCAGATTCATCCCATGAAATTATCATAGAGAGGGCACACAGGGCATTACGTCCCGAACCTCAACCTACAGAGCCACCAACAGAAGTGATCTGTAATTTTCTTCACTATCCTGTTAAGGACGCGAAACTAAACAAGGCTTGGAATACCCCGCAATTGAGCGTGGATGATAGCCCTATTTCAATCTTTCAAGATTTAGCCCAAACCACTTTAAAGAAAAGGAGGGCTTTGAAACCACTAACTGAATGGCTTCGCAACAATAAAGTTATGTATAAGTGGCTATTTCCTTTTGGATTATCCTTTCTCTTTAACGGTCAGAGAGTTTCCATCTCCTCATTTCAAGACCTAACTAAAGCATTTAATGTCTTGCAAATTAACCATCTCAACATTGAAAATTGGGACATTATCCAAGGAAATTTATCATCATCCAACCTTCCTTCAATTGTCCCATGGGAGACGCCTCGTCCTGCCAAGACTCAAAGATCAATTCCTCCACGCCAAGACGCCTTCCTCTTACAGAATATTGAGAGACTCCTTGCTTAAAGTGTTTGGGATCATCTTTATCCTATATATTAGTGCCATCAGTGCACATTTCCACTAAGTTTTCCTATTAGGGACGTCTCTGGTTTAATGTTTAATCTTTGTTTTATTAACAATATGCTTTACCTTCCACCTATTCTTGTACCTAGCAGAGATCCAATCTCTATATTCCTATGAGGGTGATACACTATGTCACAACATGTTGTGTACTACATCCCCCCCTTTCCTACCATTGGAGCGTAATTGCTCTACTTTTCAAGGTTTATGCAACCGTCCATTGCTATGTTTCTTATTTTTTGTTCTATTTTCTCTGTTAATATGACAAGTATTCCCAATTACCTAGGATACACTCCCGAAGAAGAGGGGGGCGTCTCTGGAACCCTGATGCTCCGCCAAGGGAGGCTAAGTACCTTTATCTTACACTCACACAGGAATTTCAAAGCCTAGCACGGTTAGACATCCCATTGATAGATGGCTGAGTTGTGTATAGCTTCTTTTAATGTTAAGGGATTCCACGCCCCAACCAAACGTGGCCAAATATTTACACATATGAAAAAAGAAAAATGTTCAGTTCTGATGCTTCAGGAGACACATTTTAAATTTAACTAATATCCTAACCTCTCCCGGTCTCTATTCCCACATTGGCATCATTGTGGCTCCAATTCGGCAGCATCTAGAGGCGTGAGCATCGGGTTCCGGAGAGGCATTCCTTTCACATATGTTTCACACATTCAAGATGTGGAGGGTAGATATATCCTACTAAAGGGAACTATTGCCAACCAATTATACACCTTTGCTAATATATACGCTCCCAATGTTAATCAGGTGTCATGGTTGGTGGAAGTGCTCTCTCTATTGGAGACATACAAGGAGGGTATGGTAGTGTGTGGAGGAGATCTAAATACTACATTGGATCCCTTACTAGATTCAACATCCAAGAAGTCCGCAATTTCTTCTAAGGCCCTTAATCATCTTAAGAGAAAACTACATCACAGTGCCATGTTGATGTCTGGCACCTTGTCAATCCCTCCGCACAGGACTATACCTTCTTTTCATCTCCCCACCAATCATACCATAGATTGGATTATATATTTGTGTCCAAAAAACATTTAGGCCTATGTACCCAAGCATACATAGGCAATATGACCCTCTCGGACCATGCGCCTGTGTTTATTACTATTCTTGCTCCTTCACTAGAACCCTGGGCATTTAGATGGAGACTAAATGAACAACTTATATCCACTGAAGAAAACGTAAAAGGTGCATGAACATTATTAGAAGAATTTTTTTCCCTTAATTCCCTTCCTGAAACCTCTCCACATATATTGTGGGATGCCCATACCATAAGGCATACATGAGGGGCCAATTTATTAGCATGGGGGCCAGAATTAAAAAAAGAGAGGAAAAAACGTGTAGACGACCTTTTATCCCAGATCCAGCGTTTAGAAACCTTACATAAAAAATCCTTATTGAAGTCACATCTTGCAGAGCTTACTGAACTTACTGAGATCAAAGTTGAAAAACATCCTCAACATGACCTCAGCGAAGTATTATCTCCATGCGCAATTCAAATATTATGCACATGGAGATAAGGCTTCTAAATTCATGATGCAACGCATGAAACAAAGTAAAACCCACAATTATATACATAAGATCAAAACTCCCGACAAAGGAGATGTATTTACCACCCCTGAAATAGCTAAACAGTTTCAAAACTTGTATTACTCTCTATACAATATAAAAGATGCTGAGAAAGAGGCTAATGACCCCTCTCCTCCACCTCAAGAAAAATTAGTTGCAGCCTTTCTTAACTCACTATCTTTACCAACATTATCTGACACTCAAGCTCAGATTCTCCAAGCCCCCTTCACATTAGATGAGGTCATGACAGCAATTAAACAACTACCAAATGGGAAAAGCCAGGGACCAGACGGCTATCCTGCTATATATTACCGAACCTTTCGAAATACACTGGGTCCATTTTTACTTTCAATTTATAACAGCTCCCTATCTGGTGTCCCACTTTCCACGTATATGACTAGTGCACATATCACGCTTATCCCAAAAAAGGGGAAGGATAGTTCCATGTGTGCTAATTACCGCCCTATATCCTTATTAAATTTGGATTTAAAAATACTAGCCAAAATGTTAGCTTTCTCCCATCCCTAATCAAAGGAGACCAAGTAGGCTTTGTCCGTGGTAGGGAGGGCAGAGATAACACTGCCAAGGTCTTGAACGCAATATACTATGCCAAGAGGTCTAGTCGCCCTCTGGTCCTCCTTAGCACAGACGCAGAAAAAGCTTTTGATAGGGTTAGCTGGGGGTATATGAGAAAGGTTTTTCTGGCCTTTAATTTTCCCGACCCGTATATTAAAGCCATTCTGTCATTATGTACCCATGCATCAGCCTCTATTATCATAAATGACACCTTATCCCCGTCCCTTATTATCCGTAATGGCACCAGGCAGGGATGCCCCCTATCCCCACAAATTTTTGTGTTAGTTATGGAAACACTGCTACAGTCACTCAGGAGAGAGAAAGGGATTGAGGGCATTAAAATTGGTCAACATGAACATAAAGTAGCTGCATTCGCTGATGACCTCCTTATATTGAATACTAACCCAGTTAATGCCCTTCCCCTGATATACAAAATACTAGAACAGTTTAGTCTCCATTCTAACTTTAATATTAACATGAGCAAGTCTCATATCCTTAGCATAGATCTCCCATCTCCACTTAGGAATCTATTGAAGGCCAGTTCTCCCTTTAATTGGGATACTCCCTACATCACCTATCTTGGAGTTAAGATTGGACCAGACCCTACTTCACTCTTGAAGTCAATAACGGACCAATTATTGGTATTAAAAAACCCCTCACTTTCGTGGTTTGGCAGAAAAAATATGGTCACCTCCCTTGTCCTACCCAGACTGACTTACCTGCAACAGGTTTTACCTATTCCAATCCCAAAGACATACTATGTCAAAATTAAACGTGAAATCAGCACATTTGTCTGGGATGGGAAGAGGGCTCGACTGGCCCGCTCTGTTCTTTGTAGACCAAAGGTTAAAGGAGGGATAGGATTACTGGATCCTGAGCTTTATGGGAAAGCTGTCTTATTATCAAGGTTAGTTGTCTGGCTCACAAGCCCTACAAAGAAACCTTGGGTCTTCATGGAGCAGAGTGATCTTGGCTCGAGCTCCTCAGGTCTCTTGGTGGGAATGAAAAAGTTCCCTGCCCAAGATAAACCTCTTAATCCAATTGTAAAGTCGACACTGTCGGCATGGAAGTGGCTCCAGTCATCACAATATGCTGTACCCCTTCCGTCACCTCTAATTCAGATAAGAGACATCATGGCACATGCCTCTTCTGATTTAAGGGATTGCTTACCTTATTCAATTAAGAACTCTACAGTCCCGGTTCTCTCCCTATATGGCGAAGAGGGTACAGTGTTAAGCAACAGAGAAATCTTTTCACAGACTGTAAACCCCCTCCTCCCCTGCTATCCTTTTTACGCTCCTTTATTACTAAAAATATCCCTATGGAAGCTCTCTTACGTCCCCTAACGTGGTTTGAAAGCCTATTAGTGGACCATTCCAGACATGCCAAACAAATTTCCCAACTCTATAAAAAACTAAATACACCGATGACTTTGGTCAAACCGGCTTTTATAGGTCTATGGGAGAAAGATCTGGGTACTGCTTTTTCTCAAGACGAGATCTCACAATTCTTATTGCTACCTCATAGGTCATCCGGATGTGTCCGAACCCAGGAAAACGGTTATAAGATCTTAACTCGTTGGTATAGGTCCCCTGATATCACCTGTAGGTACAGTTTGAATGGGTCGGACACATGCTGGAGATGTAAGGAACAAAGAGGATTCTTTTACCATATCTGGTGGTTATGTCCTCTTATACAGCAGTGGTGGGTCCAGATCTTCAACATGGCCAACAAAATATGTAAATTAATAATTCCAGTATCCTCCCAACTGGCCTTATTGGGATCCAATCCTTCCACCTCTAAAGGGACTCCCACTCGGCTTTTCCATTGTATGTTGAGTGCAGCCCGCCTTCTTATCCCAAAATTCTGGCTATCTTCTGATGTCCCTTCCATATCTCAATGGATAGAGAAATTGGATCAGATATACAGATTTGAGGAGATCTCGGCTTGGGAGAATCGTAGGTCTAACTCCTTCAGATCTAGCTGGAGTGCCTGGATTACATATAGAAACTTTACCTAAATACCCTATCATAAAGGCCTCGGCCCTTTAAGGTTATAAGGCAAAAAATCAACCTTAATATGGTAACTGTGTGAAAAATGAATAAAGGATAACTATCAAGTGTAAGGATTATTATCTTTAAGTATCCAATCATTGTAAAGAAATATTACTGTCTAATACCTGTCATACCAACTGTTTATTATTACAACATATACTTCATATGTATGTTTTACATTTTCTCAATTAAAAAAAAACCAATGGTAGTGTGAGTGAGCCTTCAGGGAAAATGCTTACTGGTTATTGCAGGGCACCTACAGTATATCTGGGGGTGCAGAAGGTGGTAATAACCAATGAGCGCCGTCCTCTGCAGTGAAGTAAAGCACTCATTTGTGAATAGGAGGCAGGAGGAAAACGTTGCCACTTAGAGGAGTTTCCTAATAGGTTGCATCGGGTATCAAAATTTCGAAACCCAATCGATACTTTTGTGCCAATATCGATTCGGTACCAGGATTTGTGTTATTGTGGTACTAGGCTGTGCTGCTGCACAGCCTAGTATCTCCTCTTATAAGAGAACATGGCATGTGCCGCGCTCGGCGCGTGCTATGTTTTTTTTGGCCAGACAGTGGAGAAGGAGGGAGGGAGTCCCTCCCTCCTATGATGCGGCCGCCACTGAAACCAGTGAAAAAAGCGGGCTCTGAAGCTGCCTGCACCACTGCCACCAATGAATTGCTGCACTGTCTGAGCTAGTGAGCTCGGTGAACAGCGGCAGCAGCAGCCGTCTCCTGAGTGTCCTGTCCTGTGCTCCTCAGCATCAGCCTGGGCCCCAGAGTCAGTGTGCATTAGTGCACTGAATAGCCAGCATAGCAGGTACCCCACCCCCACACAGTGATTAGCCTGTCTAAAAATAAAGGCAGGCAGGCAAAAAAAAACCAACATATGTATTAATCAGCCAGTAAGATTGGGGTTAATGTGACTCATTAACCCCAATCTTGCTACTGCCATGTTTTAAACATGATTGGGGTCACTTATTTTTCATTTCAGTCTGGGTCATGCTTTTGGACTGGACCCCATGTGCCTAACATTAATAGTAAGTTACCTCCAAAGTATAATCTCACATAATGGGCAACATGGGGTTAATTTGAGTTACAGAATACAGGCCACTTATTAATTAGGGTGAATAGGACAAGGGTTCTAGCCCTAAAGGGGGCTAATGGTTATTAAATAAAAAGTAAAAAAATAAAATAAAAATGAAAAATGTTAAAATCACCCCCTTTCCCAATTTTATATACAAACAATAAAACATTTAACATATTAGGTATCACCATGCCTGAAAAAGTCCAAACTATTAAAATATTAAAAAAATATCTCCTATGCTGTGAACGCCGTAACAGAAAAAAATAAAAACCAAGCAATTCGGCTTTTTTTAGTCACCTTGTCCCCCCCCAAAAATAGGATACGGCGATTCCATTATGGGCCGAATGTTCCATAAAATGTGGAATCCACGCTGCTTTTTTGGTGGATTTTTTTTCCGCATGGTATTGAATGGTATTGAGTTTTGCAATACTTTTTCATGGTATCAAAATTGAATCAAAATTTTGGAATCGTGACAACCCTAGTTTCCTAGTTAAAATAATTTTTAACAAGTTCCTGCAGCATGGCCCCTGACACAGAAGATTCCTACTTTCCTGCTCCATGCTGCTCTCGCCGTCTCCATCTTCCTGTCTCAGAGCGCCTCTCCAGCAAATGACTGACTTTAGCGGTGAAACCCTGCTTGTGGCCACATCGCCAATAAAGCCAGTCATTGGCTGGAGAGATACAAGTGACTATGCCAATAGCCAGCCAGATGTAAACAGCTCTGGAACCAGAAGATGGAGACAGTGGGAACAGCAAGGAGCAGGAAAGTATGAATCTTCTGTTTCAGGGCTATGCTGCAGGAACGTGTTAAAAATATTTTTTTACCAGGAAATCTCTAAGCCACTGTAACACGGCATTATATTCAGGACAATTACTGGGAACAAGTGTTCATAGGAACGCTCATTCCTGATAATCGTGCCGCTGATCAGCTGATAAACAAGGAATCACTCGTTTGTCAGCTGATTTGCATATTTTATCAGGATGAAAGACATATAATTATCGTCAGCACATCTCACTGTGTAGTCAGGAATGCTGCCGATAATCGATAGTAGTGAATGAGGGAGGAATGACTGTGGTAGTGATCATTCCTCCCAAGTCACTTTGCATTAGCGTGTAATAGACTGATGCAAACAAGTGCTGATTAACTTTTATTTTTGCGCCCCCTTGAAATACTGCGATGTGACAATTTGGCCCCCAGACCAAAAAAGGTTGTTCACCCTGATCTAGATTTTAAAGAATATCCCACCCAAGACATTTTGCTTTGTGAATGTATTTTATATTATTAAAGGGCTTTGCTTTATAAATGTATTTTATATTATTAAATGGCAATTGAAATGCATCTTTATTTCTCTATGATGTTAGTCCTCATGAAACATGCCCCCTTTTTGGCAAATGTGGCAGTAATCATGCAAGTTTCATCACTATAAGGCCTCTTTCACGCGACTGTATGGCTTTTTCAGTGTTTTGCGGTCCGTTTTTTACGGATCCGTTGTTCCGTTTTTTGTTTCAGTAGTGTTTCCGGTTCCGTTCCGTTTTTCCGCTCCGTTTTTTCCGTATGGCATATACAGTAATTACATAGAAAAAATTGGGCTGGGCATAAAATTTTCAATAGATGGTTCCGCAAAAACGGAACGGATACGGAAGACATATGGATGCATTTCCGTATGTGTTCTGTTTATTTTTGCGGACCCATTGACTTAAATGGAGCCACGGAACGTGATTTGTGGACAAGAATAGGACAAGACTCAAAATGTAGCGGAACGGAAATGCGGACATATGGAAACGGAATGCTCACGGAGTACATTCCGTTTTGATTGCAGACCCATTGAAATGAATGGTTCCGTATACGGACCATATACGGAACGCAATAAACGGCCCGTATACGGTACGCAAAAAACGTTAGTGTGAACGAGCCCTAAGCCAGAGACAGCTCTTTAATAAGCCCACATTGAAAAGTAAATGCACCAGCTTGTAAACGTGTTTTATCTGTGGCTATTTAAACTCATATTGCACATGAATATTGGTTGAGTTTGCATATTATTCTAAGTATGCTTTTCACTTTTTTAATAAACAAATGTACACACTTCAGTGCTCTTGACTGCTATAATAGTCCTCTCAATTTCTTTATACAGTAGCTTGAATGATTGCAACTTATACTGTCTTCCAGTTAACGCCTATGAATTTGTTTGAAAATGGGGAATTTGAACACTGAAGCTTTTACAGATACTGCATAAAAGTACTTGATATGACAATATTCTAATATTTTAAGAATTGAATAATATCAGCAGCATAGAAAAGCATATTTATAACAACCATCAATTGGTGTGTTTTTTTAAATATTTTTTTGCATTGATTTCAGTTCATATATGTTCTAAAGATCTCGCTGTTACAGATGCTGTTATCAAAATTAGTGATGAGCGACACTTTGAAAAATTTGATTTGCTGAAATTTGACAAGAAATTTGATACTTTAAGAATTCATTTGTCATGAATATGGTATACCCCAGGCCACTCTGCCTAATCATATTCATTCCACTTGGCTTCCCAATCTCAGTGTGAAGGTTTGGAACTTAAACTGCAGGAAGAGCGTAGGGAAATCTGTAAGGAGAGTGCAGGGGGGAGTAAAGTGCTGTGTGAATTATGTTCAAGTGCACCCACATTCATATGTATTCTGTTCTGTAGGTATGTGCTGTCAATATTACAGGCAGTTGCAAGTTATCATCGTCTACATCACTGTGCAGGGCAACTGAATTCATAGCTAATCCCTTCTGTTAAAGAAAAATAAAAGCATAAAGCACCCTTCTGTAAAAAAACTAAACAAAACAAAAAAACATGTAAACATGTGAGTCCCTTCAGAAACTGCAACAACAACAAAATAAATAAAACAAACTACAATAAAATGAATTTAAAAAAGCTCTTTTAATGCATGTTGTGGCAGTCCAAACATATGCTTTTTAATCTATTCTGTTATTCTGTTAGCTGTTGAATCACTGTGCGTTAGCATCAGGTCTAATTTATCGCCCATGACAGAGTGGGGAGGGTGGCAGCAGCAGTGGCAGTAACCATTAGTGATAAACGGCAGGGGCAATATTTGAATTTACGAAATTTTTTGCAAATATTTTGTAGAATATTTGTATATATGCTAAATTTTTCACGATGGTATAATTTTCCTGAGACTGGAGAAAATGGTTGGCGCGGCAGAACATTAGAATAGCTTTATATGCAGATAGAGTGCTCCAATATATTTGCGCTTGCGAATTTTCAGCAATTAATGAGGCGCATATTTTTTTGCAATACGTGCAACTTATATAGAAAGGGGCAGGCAACTTTTCTATTGGTTGCTAGGGGTATTTCTAAGCTGTGACAAAGCCTTCTCATTGGCCCACAAACTAGAAGAAGGGAGGGATGATCACCTGATGTGTACTGTGTTAAAAACAAAAAACGAATATTCGTCATTACGAATATATAGCACTTTATTCTAAATATTAGCGAATTCTCGAACTGCCGATATTCACGCTAAAAATTAGTGTTTTGAATATTTGCACTCAACACTAGTAACCATGATAATAGTGGCCTCATAACTGAGTGGGGACAGTGGCTGAAGCAATAACAGTAACTGTGACAATAGTAGCCCCATGACAGAGTGGGGACAGTGGCAACATCAGTATTTGATGAGTTTTGCATCGATATTTGATCAGTATTTTTAACCTGTTCCGGACATAGGGCGTACCGGTACGCCCTGATGTCCGAGTCCTTAAGGACACAGGGCGTACCGGTACGTCCTATGTATTTCCGATCACCGCCGCTCGGCCGGCGGTGATCTGAACCCGGTGCCTGCTGAAATCAATCAGCAGGCACCCAGGGTCAATGCCCAGGGGGTCCTGTGACCCTGCCGTATCGGCAATCGCTGCAAACCGCAGGTCAATTCAGACCTGCGGTTTGCAGCACTTTCGGGAGGTTTCTGATCCCCGCGGAGATCAGAAACTTCTAAATACCTTTATTTTATGTTTAACCCCCCCCTTCCCCTGCAGCCCTCTGTGTTATGTGCCGGCGGGCACATAACACAGACGTCATCGGCGCAGGCGCACTGAGGATGGAGCGGCCGAGCGAGCGCCCTCCCCTCAGTGCGCCTGCGCCGACTCAAGACAGGTACGGCGCCGGCGCCAGATTTAAAACGCAGACAGGGCCAGCAGAGAACGATCGCGTCCGCTGGCCCTGTTCTGTCAATCAACATGAGGAGGGGGCGTCATTATGAACGGAGCATGCGGCTGCTAGCAGCAGGTAGCCGCCCTACCTGCTGCTAGAGAGGTAATTTGCATATTATAAAAGTCAGTTTTTTTAATATAACTACTGAACCAAACTGAGTAATAGCCCTATATATTGAGAAACCGCAGCATTAGGATTTTAAGGAGACAAAAAAAAATTGTTTAGTGGAGTGACAGAAGCCCTTTAAGCAGTTATGTCCATCAGTTATTGAGCACCAAAGCCAGGTACAGGTCAAAAACACAGAACAGGTGCAGATCTTTCCATTACACCTGATCTCTGAGTTGGCTTTACTACTGGTTTTGACTCACAATAACTGATGGAAATAACTGACTAAATGACTTGTGTGAACTCAGCCTTGCCAATTCTAATCAAATACTGATGCAAAACACCAACCAAATATTGACCACCTGAAAGAGGTCCTATGTTCAATTTGCATCCGTTTTGGCCATTTACATTTGAAATCATATATTTTTTTTTGCATTCAGGACTTTAATGGCCTCTTTCAGATGGCTAATATTTGGTCAGTGTTTTGCATCAGTAATTGTAAGCCAAAAACAGGAGATAAAATGTAATGGAATTATTTGCAACTCATCTGTGTTTTGGAACCACTCCTACTTTTGGCTTACAAATTCTGAATAATACCAAAAACTGACCATGTGAAAGAGGCCATATGGATGCTCAAAATACAGGATCTTTTATTTCTGTTCTTCTGATGGTTTAGACAAAGGGAAAAATAAACTATGATGACAACACGGACAAACAGGGACAATAGTGGTCCCATAACACAGTGGATTTTGGGGCCAAAAGCAGTGGTAGTAACAGGGACAAGAGTGGCCTCATGACAGAGTGGGGGGGGGGGAGGGCGACAGCAGTGGCATATAGCACAAAATTAACACATATATATCAGTAGGCCAAGAAGCCCCTTTGTAGGAATGGCAGTAGTGACAGCAGGTGGAAGCATCAGAATGGTGGCAGCAGGACGTGGCCAAAAGTAACTGTCCATTTTGCACAATATTCAAGTGTGTCATTACACTACAGTATGATCATTAGTGGCAGAATGATCTATACTGTTGCATCAGGCCCCGGTATCAGGAAATCCTGGTTGATCCAAGCCTTTTGTGTATAGAATTCGTGGGCGTGTATGCCCTCCTCTTCTTCCTCATCATCCTCTGGGCTCAGATGAGATGTAGGTGCCACGTCTTATATCCCCTCGCAAATCAGATTTGTCAGCATCCCCTCCAGAACGTGAAGGAGTGGAATGACATCAATCATCCCGTAGTTCTCCCGACTGACAAATAAAGTGGCCTCCTCCAAAGGCCTGAACAAATGGTACATATCACACATGAGCTACCACAAGCTAGTGTGAAAGTTACACTGAGGAGTAGACTTGTATGTCAGCAGCATTATGAAATCATTGACCATCATCCTCTGCTCAAACAGACGGTCTAACATATGGAGCGTGAAGTTCCAACGGGTGGAAACGTCTCATATCAGGCAATGGGGAAGAGAATTTTGCCTTTGCAACTCAAGAAATGTTGCATGGTAAGAGTGGCTGAAGTGCATGCACAGTTTCCTAGACATTTAAACAGCTCTTGCAGTTTGTTCAGTGGGAGACTTGAGGAACTGGGTGACAACAAGATTGAAAACATGCACCATGCAGGACGTATGGGTCAGCCCTCCCTGATGCAGTGCAGAAAATTTTTTCTTTCAGTTATCAGTAACCATGGTTCCTATCTCCAGCTGGTGAGCAGACAGCCAATATTGGATTTCTTTATTGATGACACTGAGCTCAGTTCTCCCAGGCTGACCAAGTACAGAACCGCATGACAACATCTAGCTTTGAATAGGTGATATGCTGGAAGACCACTCTGAATTTTTCCTACATTTGAGGGTTAGGACAAGGTGGAGGATGAAGAGGCAGAGGAAAAGATTGGTGCAGAAATCCCAGGATTACAATGTGAAGGTGGCATTGCCATCACCTAGCCAAGTTGCTGGTGTGCCTGGTCCGGAACCACATTTCCCAAGTGGGCTGTGAACGATATATATTTTCCTTGACCATAGTTGCAACTCCATATGTCAGTGCTGAGAGAGCATTTTTGGAAAACTAATGTCGGTTTGGGACTCTCCACCATGGGTGAGCACAAGCCATTATTTCTCTGAAATGTGCAGAGTCAACTACATGAAAAGGGAGGGACTTCAGTATCAGTAACTTGGCCAGGTGCATATTCAGTTTCTGTGCCATTGAAAGAGTGCACACATACTGTGGTGTTTTAACATTCGCCTTTGAGAACAATTGCTATCGAAATAAGAGACAAGGAGTAGGAGGAGGTGGAGCATCAGGAGCTATGTACGACATTGAAGTTGGAAGGAATGACAGCTTCCTACTGCTGATGATGGCGAGCCTCGACTGCTCTAAGCTGTACCACTAAATGGTGATGATCCATGTGTTAACGTAGGGCCGTCATGCCAACATTAGCATCTTTTCTTCTGCCCACATATCCTGCATATTGACACACAACATCCCCAGCGACTTGTTGAAAAAGATTTTCGCAATCAAGTAAAGAATGAATAGAGATCACAAATTCTCGAATTTGCAAATTTATGGCGAATATTTAGCCAAAAATTCGCGAAATATTGCTAATTCAAATATTGCCTATTCCGCTCATCACTACTACCAATGCCAAGGATTGCGGGCCCTACTTCTAGCTGACAATGGTGGCTGCAGAGTATGTAGTTCTTTGGCCAGCCAAGGAGGGGAGAAGAGGGGAACACACAGTAGTTCCATCAGAGGCAGGGCAACACTCTCCAAGGCCTGGGACAGTTTTATGACACCCCGCCAACACCCTCAAACTGATGTCCGGCCTAGTGTCACAAGGAGGTACAAATTTTGGAAGATGTTAAAGGAGTTCGTAGCAGACCGTGTCAGCATCCGCAGTGATCCCTGTGTGCCTTACAACTATTGGGTGTCCAAGCTGGACACGTGGCACGACTTGGTGTTCTACACCTTGGAGGTGCTGGCCTGCCCCAGCGCAAGAGTTTTGTCAGAGCTTGTATTTAGTGCTGCTGGGTGCATAATGCCTGATAAACGCATACACCTGTCAACTGAAAATACTGACTGGTTGACTCCTATAAAAATGAACAAGGCCTGGATTTCCCCTGATTTCTCTACTCCACCAGAGGAAAGCGGCTGAACATAAATGCACTCTAAATGTGTATTGAATACACTGTATTCCATTGCACCCCTTCCACCACTAAAAAGGGTATATGGTTCAATCTCCCTTTTCTCGTCCTCCTCCTCCATCATATCAACATGCTTATTAGGCTGCCCTTGCTCCTAATGTTTTAGAGGGTTAGCATAGCAGCAGGCCCTCACCCATAATGTTTTTGAGGGTCACCAGCAGACCCTCAACTATAATGTTTCAGAGGGTCAGCTCAGCAACAGACCCTCACCCCAAAATTTTTAGATGGTCAGCTCTGCAGCAGGCCCTTGCCCACAAAATGTTTTAGATGGTAAGCTCGGCAGCAGGCCCTCGCCCATAATGTTTTAAGTGGTCAGCTTGGCAGCAGGCCCTCGCCCACAACATTTTTTAGATGGTCATCTCGGCAGCAGGCCCTCGCTCACAAATTTTTTTAGATGGTCAGCTGGCAGCAGGCCCTCTCCCACAACATTTTTTAGATGGTCAGCTTGGCAGAAGGTCCTCCCCCATAAAATTTTTTAGATAGTCAGCTCGGCAGCAGGCCCTCACCCCTAATGTTTTAGATGGTCAGCTCAGCAGCAGACCCTCACTCCTAATGTTTTAGATGGTCACATGAGCAGTAGGATGAAGCATTAGCGAAACGTGCATCGAGGACTACGCCAGACAAAGACAGCCCACATACACACCACTAGATATCGGGTAAGAAGGAGATTCTGACCGCTTTGATGCATATAATGTAGCCTTGTTGTATGGCACCATTGTGATATGTTGAATTGTCTACACTGTATAGGTCAGATTATATGATGTCACCTATGCCCTCTATGTATCTATGCCAGGTATATTTACAGCTATAGGTAACTGTGTTTATAGCTAGAGACAGCTTTATATTATATGCTGATTTAGACATACTACACACAGCGTCCCCCCACTGAGACTGTGGGCTTATTAGTAATTAAGTACTAGTTGGTAGTGGTGTCAGTGTGCACTGCCTCTGTAGGCACTCTATATGGTCTCTACAATGTATATTTGTTTGTGTGTTTTTATGTCACAATAAAGATTTATTTTATTGGGTATCATATAGTACCGGTTCTCTTTTGTTGATATAAGTAAATATATAGGAAAGAATTTTTCCTAACAATTTTTCCTCTAAAATTTTATCTTCGGTTTTGTGCGTATTATTGTCAGTCTGTAAAATTGGTGTACTACTCGGACAACATTGTTCCCATCAGCGACCTGGGAGTCCAAAATGCATCCAGACATCCTCCGCATGCTGTTCCCGAACTATTTCAGTTGTGTTTCCATCAATTTCTGACCTTTTCCTATGAACCAGACACCCTCCCCTCTTCAGAGCAGGGGGTGCCTGGTTTATTGCTCGGGTTCTCCGATTGCCTTCCATTGTGCTCGGGTGCTCGGTAGAGCATCTGAGCATCCTGAGGTGTACTACTCGAGCACCCGAGCACTTTGGTGCTCGACCAGCACTAGATCTAAGCTGCTGAAGATGGAAATAGCAGTGGCCTTTCTTTCAGAACGTGAGAGTCAAGCGTGCTTGTGCAAAAATCAACAAGCCCAATACTTATTTCCCATACATTTTGCCAGTTGTAGAATGAGGATTAGACTGACAAGTATGTCTATAGCCAATTTTTCAGCTTTTAAAGTATTTGAATGGCTCTGATCTATCTTAGAAATGTTTGATGATGCCCACATAATGTCAAACAGGCATAAATTCAACCAGGCCAATAAAAAGAGTGTGAAAGAGACGTCTTACGGTAAGACATTAGCTGTCAGACAGGATTGTAATACACATAAGGCAAGAAACAAATAACATAATTAGCTCAATAATGGCTACTATGTATACTAGTTATGATATAGATCCAAAACTTTGAAACTGCTAAAATGTAAATGATCAGTAAAAATAAATTAGAGTAGGAAAAAAGATGGAATTGATATAAATATTTGAGCAACTTCATGAATATATTACATTTCTTATCTTGTACTTGTCTTGATTTACATTATATGTTATACTGATAAGCTGCATTTCCAGTTCTAATGGTCATCAATGTAAATAGTTGAGAAAAACCTACTCATGACAATGTAACTAATATAGTGCAGTGCAAGAGTTTGCAAATATCAGAAAGTTTGCCTGATGTTAAAACTACCACTGCCAAGAATAACAGTATGTGTTTATGTGTATGTAAAAATATTCAATAGAAAGCTGGAAGATTTGACCTGTGAAGTTAGAATATGTGTGAGCAAATTTCTGAAAAGCTTATGATTAGCAAAATCCCAAAACATTTCTTGTACATTAATGCACAGTAATTTAATATGTAGTCTGTCTAATAATAGACTAATGTTTAATTTATTTTCATTTTAAGAAATAATAATGTGATTATTAAACACACTTTGGTATTATTGCCTTAAAGGGGTTGTCTGAGATAATTAAAATTCTCAGACACACCAGTAATATTGCTTAAAATAATTTTAAAAAAAGGGGGAAGGGGGTGGCCAGCAGTGCATGGAGCAGATTGTGCAACTCCCAGGCTCCTTAGCTATAGGGCTTTCTCCAGCTCACACTGGCTTCCACAAAGCCTAATTTCACCCTCTTCGGGCGTGCACCCCCACCTAGAAGTGAAGAGGACATGGATAAGCCAAAAATAAAAGTGGAACCCACTAAACTTACAAAGTTCTTCTCTGCTGCTAAGACGCAAAATGGCACCGATGGCACCACACATGGATCACTCCAGGAACAGAGACTTGCTTCCAGCTCTCCAGTGGCTTCCTCACCTGCTGGCTCTGCTGTGATCTTATTGGACACCCAGCCTGCAAGCCCGCCTAAGCTTTTAACAGACATCCGATCACATACGAGAATCTCCTCAACATCTGTGGCAACTGCTGTGAGTAACCCTAAACTGGCTGCCTCTTTCAAGATCTGGGAAAGAGAACCCCTCATAAAGAAACAAAGATGGCTGAATTCTCTGGGGAACATAATAGTCTGGTGGACTTAAGCAATACCTTTGAGGAAAAAATTGTGGGATTGAAAGGAAAGTTGGCATATCTCGAGGATCGCTTACACTGCAATAATGTGTGGTTCTGATACATATCAGAGTTCATGAAAGCTAATCAACTTGGAGAAGTCCTTATTGATTTGTTTGTGACCTTCTTACCAGACATGCCCTAAGCTGATCTGATTCATCGCATACCCAAACCAAAGATGCTTCCTTCGTCTACTCCGTGTGATATGATAGCACGCTTACACTTCTATCACTTCAAGGTTATTATCTGCTGCAAGAGACATTCACAATATACCAGAACCTTTTAAAAATGTCAAGTTGTTTGCTTATTTATCAGCGTCTACCCTAGCCAAATGTCAGAAATTGCCTAAAAAAGGGGATATCATAGGGTGGAAGCTCAAACACTGTACTTGCCAATCTCCAAAGTTTTCTACATTTAGCTGACTATCATGTTACTGTTTTGGATCAGGTTAGGCAATGGAGGAACAACTAATCTTCCAAACACTAGATATCCACGGGGAGATCCTTTCTGCTTCATCTACCTTAGAATTTGGAGCTTGGATTTCAAAAGTAAGGTTCCATATTCTAAGTATGTCACTATGCAAGCAGGTTTCTCTGTGTGGAAAAAATAAATGATTGATAAACCGCTCTTACCTACTCGCTTGCCTGTTCTCTCCATTTTCACAATTATGCAACTTATTCCTGACCCGGACTTGTCCAATTGAATATCTCTGAATGAACATCATTTATCTGGAATTTGGGAAGGGAGCTATTTATAAGCATTTTCTACATTAACATTGTCTATTAGGATTCCTCACAGAGACCTCTATGGATACTGGAGAATATGACATCTTGTTGCACCTTTCTCCCTTGTACAACTCCCTCCCAGAAACTCCTTTAAGTATTTTTTATGACCTGACTAAAATACTTAAAGGAGTTTCCAATATGCAAAATTGTATGTGTGTACTAATATCTCCTACCCAACCTCATTGTAAGGTGCTTTGGGAGCAGAATTTAGGTGTGATAATTCATAACCTAACTTGGTCTACATCTTACTGTTTACCCGTCCATCTTTCAAAATATGTCACTTACTTGGAATCCTCGAGGAAACTATTATATAGGTGGTATATGACCCTTCTGATTGGCTTGAATCTTTGCGACATCTTCTGACAGATGTTGGTGGTGCCTTTTTGACATGGGTGAGATTAAGTAAATTTTCTGGGATTGCGAGTACCTTAAACCACTCTGGGCAAGGGTATCTGTGTTATTAAGTGACATACTACACCATTATTTTGGATCAAAGAATGGCGCAGACTATCCAATATCAGGCAAGACATGAATATTTTACATGTTGTTTTCCATGAGAACTCTCATTGTTAAGTGTTGGAAAAGAACCATCATTCCAACAATTGCTGAAAAAGTCAACAGGGTTAACTTTAATTGTGTGATGGAATGTTTTGTGTCTTCATTTCATGGTCATTCTAACCTACATGCATGTCGCTGGGAGAAGTGGACTTCTAATACTAATGTAAGCTAATTCACTATATTTCATTGTGTCAGACATATGCTCTATGTTTCCTTCCCTACCTTTCACCTGTGTGTAGGGATTTGAGTCCTATTTTACATTTGGTAAGCCATTAATATTTATTAATATACAGTATGTATTTCACCATGTATACTCTGCGGTTAAGCTTGCTGTCCCTTTCTATTGAATCTTATGCTTTGATCAGAAGATTGGCTATTCGTAGTGGCCTAATACTATTCATATCTACTTGATTCTTTTGACTTGGGGATAATGAATTCCGTCATCAGAGTACTAACCTGAAAATGTCAATGACTAGAGCATTGTATACTGTTATACCTTCTTTTTGATACTACAAATGTAATTGTATCTGAATATTTCTTCGATAAAAAGTTTATGAAAAAAAAATATATATATACTTACCCATTTCTAGTGCTTCTCAGTGTTGGTTCAGTACTCCTGCCATTGTTTGTTAACAAAACTGCAGCAGTGACATGCCTAGATATGGAACCAATCATTGACCTCAGCTGAAGATAACAATTGGCTGCAGTGGTTATGTGCTGTATCCACACATAGATATTGGCCCTGGAGAAATCTATAGTATATCATGTTTTTTTTGTTTCAATAGATTTGTAATGATCTTGGACATACCCTTGTATGTTGTATAAAATGCTGCTGGGATGTTATTGGATGAGTCAGGACTTACTCATTGTTACTTAAAAAAATAGGCAATTGGTCAAATTGCAAATGGGCCAAGCATGCTTCAGAAATCAGTTGGATAAAATCAATTTATTTAGAAGTACTATATGCTATCTAGAAAACATGAAGTGAGTGAACAGAAATACTTGCTGTAAAAACAATGACACTGGATGCCAGCCAAAGGAGGTCTTATTTTTTGCAGGACACGTTATAGTTTTTAATGCACCATTTTCAAGTGCATGTAATTATTGATTAAAGCAAGCTGTTTAGCTAAAACCCCCTTTGTTTACATCTGTAAAAAGGCGTTTTAGTGGTCACTAAGGGGTTAAGGTCACTGCAACCTTGGTAGTGTCAGCGCCTCTCAGTGCGACAAATGCTAAGGATGTAAAGGTTTATTATGGCACAAATCAAACACTCTGCATAATGCTTACCCAGAAATAAGCACTTGAAAACAAGACTTTGTGCTATTACTTAAGGGCTATAGTCTTTTGTATTTTTATTTTTTTACTAGAAATGATTGTTTTCCCAGTGGCTTCACATTATCATTTCATAGAAAGGTTTATAACGAAGAGCTAATTAAGAGCTTACAGTAATGCTTGAATTAGAAGTATGACAAATTTGACAATTCCACTTTGTCAATTAGACTTCTGAATTAGGTATATTGTAAATTCTCATGTCATCTGTTCTCCATGCTTTCTGCTACAGAAAATCATAGTTATTTAGACATGATTTCATTATGTGTGTCTACGGATATTATAGTCTAAACTGTCACTTCACTGATCTATGAATAAGCTGAATATATATATATATATATATATATATATTTGTAACCATGTTTCCTATGCAATAGTCAATTAACCTATTGTATTCCGGTGGAACATAATGTTGTGTAAGGAGTTCATGTATTGGTAAGACAAGTGTCTTCTGACACAAAAGTGGAAAAAACACTATGGGGGACATTTATCAATCACTTTACACCACAATTGTGGTGTAAAAAAAGTCACACATTATGGCGCACGGCATCTGTGTACCACAATGTGTGACTTTTTTAGCTTCTCGTCACTTTTCAGAAGTGTAGAGAAAAGAGGGTGTGGTTTGTGGAATGGGGTGTGGCTTTGTGGTGCCGCTGCATTTACTTTAACTTTCGCCAAAAAGTGGCAGAAGTTATAGCTGAAGTCTACGTTGTAGCTTCAGTTTATGACGCACAGAGGCTTCTGCTTCTTAACAAATCAGGCGCATCTCACTCCAGGGCAGGGAGATCAAGACTGGCAGATCCAAAAATGCATCAGGAAACCTGAATGTGTGACCAGTTATAAAATAAGAAGTACATATTGTACATTTTATTTTAATTTAATGTTCTGATATCACTTGATTTAGAATTTTCTCTGTATCCCATTTTCAGATGCTTATGGTAGAAGCAATGACTGAGAACTTATAGCATTGAATAATATATATAGCAAAGAGAGATACTGCACAGATTTCTCTTTACTAAATTTGTGCCTCCTTCTTATTCTTTGCTGTTTGGATTTATCCCACTGACTTCTGTGATAGTCCTCTTACACATGATCCATGCCCATTCGGGATTGTGCACTCCTTTCATATCCCCACTTCCCAACATTACCATTACTTCTATGACTTTACCTTTATTGGTATATGCATCCTATTCTAAGTTACCCTTTGTGATATCTATGTTTTGGACATATTTATCTGGTGTATCCTATGCTACTTTATAATAGATAATTAGATTGCTGAAGAAGGTCTGTAAGGACAGAAACGTCTAGTCAACATCAATACCAAGAGTGGTTATCCATTTTTGATTATTTTCAAGTTTGTAACTAGATTATGAACTTTGTACTTTGAACTTTAATGTATCAATAAGTTATTCAAAATTGCAAAAGAATAATCTGAATGCTATACTACTGATTATGACTGTTCAGTCCTTGTTGGCACCACTGTTTTAGTGTGCTGTGCTCCATTCTCTACACTACTAGACAGGCTGTCTAGACCTGCACTAGATTTATCCCAGGGGCTCAGGCTGGATGATAAATGTGGTACACTGACTCTATAACAACTATTGGTTGACTTTCCTTGATACAGATTTTTACTCCAGAATGTTGGTGCAATTTTGGCACAAAATGGCACATTGTAAGCCTACCCTTTTCTGACAAATCCCCACCACTTTAACGAATATGTCTGGAAAAAAGTGTAGAAACCATAGATGCATCAAACTGCACCAGTTTTCTCCACTCTTTTTAGACAGATTTTTGGTGCAGACACATATAGTAAATCTCATAGTTATATCCTACATTATATTGTCATATAGTTCCTAAAATATGAAATATCATGAGTAATATTGAGATGCTACACTTTATTTAGGCACTAAATGGTACTTAAAGGGAATCTGTCAGCTCAAAAACACACCTAAACTATAGAAATAAATGTATACTAGAGATGAGTAAATCAGGTAAGATTTGTTCTTTTGAAGTACACAAGTCGATTCAGAGAGAGAGACCCTAGTATAGTATACAAATGTGTAGTGTTATGTTCCTGAACAATATATATATACACTGCTCAAAAAAATTAAGGGAACACTTAAACAACACAATGTAACTCCAAGTCAATCACACTTCTGTGAAATCAAACTGTCCACTTAGGAAGCAACACTGAGTGACAATCAATTTCACATGCTGTTGTGCAAATGGGATAGACAACAGGTGGAAATTATAGGCAATTAGCAAGACCCCCCCAATAAAGGAGTGGTTCTGCAGGTGGTGACCACAGACCATTTCTCAGTTCCTATGCTTCCTGGCTGATGTTTTGGTCACTTTTGAATGCTGGCGGTGCTTTCACTCTAGTGGTAGCATGAGACGGAGTCTACAACCCACACAAGTGGCTCAGGTAGTGCAGCTTATCCAGGATGGCACATCAATGCGAGCTGTGGCAAGAAGGTTTGCTGTGTCTGTCAGCGTAGTGTCCAGAGCATGGAGGCGCTACCAGGAGACAGGCCAGTACATCAGGAGAAGTGGAGGGTGCCGTAGGAGGGCAACAACCCAGCAGCAGGACCGCTACCTCCGCCTTTGTGCAAGGAGGAACAGGAGGAGCACTGCCAGAGCCCTGCAAAATGACCTCCAGCAGGCCACAAATGTGCATGTGTCTGCTCAAACGGTCAGAAACAGACTCCATGAGGGTGATATGAGGGCCCGACATCCACAGATGGGGTTGTGCTTACAGCCCAACACCGTGCAGGACGTTTGGCATTTGTCAGAGAACACCAAGATTGGCAAATTCGCCACTGGCGCCCTGTGCTCTTCACAGATGAAAGCAGGTTCACACTGAGCACATGTGACAGACGTGACAGAGTCTGGAGACGCAGTGTAGAACGTTCTGCTGCCTGCAACATCCTCCAGCATGACAGGCATTGGGTCAGTAATGGTGTGGGTGGCATTTCTTTGGAGGGCCGCACAGCCCTCCATGTGCTCGCCAGAGGTAGCCTGACTGCCATTAGGTACCGAGATGAGATCCTCAGACCCCTTGTGAGACCATATGCTGGTGCGGTTGGCCCTGGGTTCCTCCTAATGCAAGACAATGCTAGACCTCATGTGGCTGGAGTGTGTCAGCAGTTCCTGCAAGACGAAGGCATTGATGCTATGGACTGGCCCGCCCGTTCCCCAGACCTGAATCCAATTGAGCACATCTGGGACATCATGTCTCGCTCTATCCACCAACGTCACGTTGCACCTCAGACTGTCCAGGAGTTGGCAGATGCTTTAGTCCAGGTCTGGGAGGAGATCCCTCATGAGACCGTCCGCCACCTCATCAGGAGCATGCACAGGCGTTGTAGGGAGGTCATACAGGCACGTGCAGGCCACACACACACTACTGAGCCTCATTTTGACTTGTTTTAAGGACATTACATCAAAGTTGGATCAGCCTGTAGTGTGTTTTTCCACTTTAATTTTGAGTGTGACTCCAAATCCAGACCTCCATGGGTTAAAAAATTTGATTTCCATTTTTTTATTTTTGTGTGATTTTGTTGTCAGCACATTCAACTATGTAAAGAACAACGTATTTCAGAAGAATATTTAATTAATTCAGATCTAGGATGTGTTATTTTTGTGTTCCCTATATTTTTTTGAGCAGTGTATATATACATTGTTTAAAGGGTTCTTTTTCTCATTATGAGAGCCCCTAGTATGCTAAGTACATGTACGCAGTATTTAATGCCAGACAATGCCCCTCTGGGTTTCTGGAAAACATATCCAAATTAGCTTTCCTAAACCTATCTGATGCCAACAGATGTTAGACATGATAATTTACATATATTTTTCTCAGAAATCAAGTGGAGCATTGTGTAGCCTACAATAGTCATCACGTATATCAAGTGGTCTCCATAATAGAAATAGTACCCATCAATTGTTTCCCCCTAAGGCCTTGCAACGTGGAAAACTGTTCTCATCTGCTTTCTCAGATAAATTGGTTTTGTCCTTAAAGAGCAAGTTGCAGATATGAGGCTGGCTTAGCTATTTTTCAAGCTTTGTTACATGGGCATCTCTGCCAATCCACTGTGTTAAAATAATGCAGTGCTCACATTGCTCCTATGTTTTCTATATGGTTTGCCTATTTGCTATGCTGCAGCATAATTAAAGCTCCTACTGTCTCACTTTAATGGGATGGATACAAGTGAGTATGCAGATAAAAATTACATAACTATACTTGAAGTCACTTACACTATAAACCTTTCACTATAGTTTGGGGATATTTTGGAGCTGGTCGATTCATATTAATAAGATAATTTTTGCCGTACACCACTAAATAATACTAGACAATTTTCAGTTTGTTTTTTGTGTTCCTGTTATTAACGGCCCCCAGGAAATATACATATACTACTTGCATACCATATGCAATTAATCCTAGTTTGAAAGAATAATGCACATTTGTTCCCTATTTTAATGGAGGCTGTAGTTCTGTCTATTGTTTTGGCGTTGCAGTCAGTACTTGCATAAAGGTATCACACATCAGAAAGTGACTCAAAGACAAATTGCTGACAGCATTCAAAGTTATTAAGCGTTCATGGTGTATTTAAAATGGTATACAGCTTATTTAACACTGACAGATCTGCCTTACAGCTTTGTATAAGAGTGGCTAGTCAATGATGTATGACCACTTACTTCCAGCTCCTTGGGATACCAGTAAATCTTTGAAAGATCAATATATACAGTTGTGTTGAAAATAATAGCAGTGTGTTTAAAAATGTGAATAAAGCTTAAAATCCTTCATATTGCTTTTATTTCCATACACACAAATGCATTTGGAACACTACACATTCTATTCCAAATCAAAACATGAAGAAAAATATATAAAATTTGTGTTTTTCCTCTAAAGAAATTGAAGAAAAGTGAATATTAGACTGTTCAAAAAAATTATCAGTGTTTGTATTCTTCTTTACAAACTCAAACATTCCCTATATAAACTGAAAAATGTTTGAAGATTTTGCTTTCCTTTGAATCACTTAACTAATATTTAGTTGTATAACCACTGTTTCTGAGAACTGCTGTACATCTGTGTTGCATGGAGTCAACCAACTTCTGGCACCTGTGAACAGGTATTCCAGCCCAGGATGTTTGGACTACATTCCACAGTTCTTCTCTATTTCTTGGTTTTGCCTCAGAAACTGCATTTTTTATGTCACCCCACAAGTTTTCTATTGGATTAGGATCCGGGGATTGGGCTGACCACTCCATAACGTCAATCTTGTTGGTCTAGAACCAAGATGTTGCACATTTACTGGTGTGTTTGGGGTCGTTGTCTTGTTGGAACACCCATTTCAAGGGCATTTCCTCTTCAGCATAAGGCAGAATGACCTCTTCAAGTATTCTTATGTATTCAAACTGATCCATGATCCCTGGTATGCGATAAATTGGCCCAACACCCTAGTATGAGAAACATCCCCATATCATGATGCTTGCACCACCATGCATTACTGTCTTCACAGTGTACTGTGGCTTGAATTCAGTGTTTTGGGGGTCGTCTGACAAACTGTCTCCGGCCACTAGACCCAAAAAGAACAATATTAATTTCATCACTCCACAAAATGTCTCTTTAGGCCAGTCAATGTGCTCTTTGGCAAATTGTAACCTCTTCAGCACATGTCTTTTTTTCAACAGTGGGACTTTGCGGGGGCTTCTTGCAGATAGCTTGACTTCACATAGGCGTAATTGTAACAGTACTCCAAGGTAACTTTAGACCTTCTCTGATCTTCCTGGAGCTGATTGTTGGCCGAGTCCTTGCCATTTTGGCTATTCTTCTATCCATTTGTATGGTAGTTTTTCGCTGTCTTCCACGCCTTTTAGGTTTTGGTTGCCATTTTAAAGCATTTGCGATCATTTTAGCTGAGCAGCCTATCATTTTCTGCACTTCTTTATATGTTTTATCCTCTCCAATCAACTTTTTAATCAAGGTACACTGTTCTTCTGAACAATGTCTGGAACGACCCATTTTCCTCATAAATTCAGAGAGAAATGCACTGTAACGAGTATGAACAACATTTGCTGCCTTCCTTAAAAAAGGGCAATAATTGCCACCTGTTTTTCAAAGAATGAATGACCTCACTCATTGAACTCCACACTGCTATTATTTTGAACATGCCCCTTTCAATAAGTGATTGAATTACAGAGAATCAGCAGCATGAATGTAATGACTGTTGGGTCTGTTGGATTTCTATTACTTCTACTACACCTGCTAGTAAATTATTTGCCATGTAGAAATTTCATTTCTACCAAAAACAGTGATTGATCCGGTTAGTGATGTCTGACTGCTATTATTTTGAACACAACTGTAGATAATCCAGGTTAAAATGACAATTTAAAACTTTAAAGCCCTCAAGGCGGCACATATCATATCTGACTATCATCAACAAACAGTTCATAGGACAAAGAATATAAACTAAATTATCCAAGGAGCAAGTATATTTACATATCTCTAGAGGTTGATAATGCCTGTCTGCCTTGGTTATATCTAAGCATGTCTTTGGATTCTTACCTTGTGAATGTATCATCTATAATTTTACGGTGTATTATGTGACTTTAAAAGTCAGAAATTGAACAATATAAACTAAGTTTAGATTTGACATAAAATGAACTTCAACTTAGTGATGGTAATGTTATATTCTCACAGCATTTCGTCAACATGCCGAAAAATATTGCCATCAGAGTATAAGATAAATGTCAGAATCTTTTCAAGGTACAACATGAAGTAAGATTTTAACTTTTTAATTTCAATGTCTACATAACTTTTTAAAACATAATGAGAAGATTTCTTGAAATTTGATTTGAGGTTGAATTAGTCGAGTTATTCGATTGGGGTCCAAATATATTTGACCTAAATTTAAAGTGTTCAAATTGCCCTGAAATGTTGTGGATGACATCATGGGATGTCCAGGAACTATATCCAACTCATTTAATCCTCCTCTCAAACATATTAAAGAACATGAGTTATTCAGCATTTTCATGATAGACGTAATGGGGATTATACATTTTTGTATGTTTGGAGTCGATCATCAGCTGCCCTTCCTATATGAATGGACATATTTGCCTGCTACAGAGGAAGGAACAGTGTATCATGAGCCGCAGTGAAATTTCCGGATTAACTGAGAATAATAATCAGTGCATTCCTATAAATGTGCTGCTGGGAGTTTTAGTGCTAAAGTAATAACATTAGCATATTAAGTGAATTTGATGATGTCCTCTGAGTAATGAACAAAACCAATGGCGAGCACCACTCAAAAATAATAGGGGTGTTGAAGTAATCAATAGTGAGATAAATGCAGAAATCAAAAAAGAAACACAAGCACAACCAAACAATAAAAAATAAACCAAAATTAAGATATAAACAATATTTTTATATTATTAGTACAAAGTAGCCAGAATATATTTATATTTTTAAAAGGTCCAAAGTACATATGAGGGCTATAATAAACCCCCCAAACCACTAACCCCCAACATAACTGACCTGCATAGGAAGACCACAACATAAGGCAAAATCACAGACTCAAAAATTTTAACCAAATGCCAATAATTGAAAATATAAATGACAAAGGAAAAGTCATAAAAATAGTATCATAAATATCACCAAAGGATAACTGATAGCTGGGGTCAAACCAGTGTGGTGGCAGCTTTTGAATTATCACCACTGCATACTCCTGTATGCTACTATACCATGCAATGTGTCTCTATGACACTGGGTGTTGTTAGGGCAATATATAATGCGCCCTAAATTCAGACTAACCGAGAACAGGTCCTTTGTAACTGAAACCATAGTCATTTTATTTACTTTTTTATCTAAAAAAAACAAAAATAAGCCTGAATAGGGCTGTATGAATGAAAAGATAAAATTTAATGAAAATAGGCAGGCCTGTTAATAAATTTGCATTAATGAATCTGAAGTGAAACTAATAATCATAGTGAATTATATCCACCTTCCTACCCACTTTTCAATGCTGGAATCGCCTGTTTAAAGATGCAAAAAGTTGTAAATTTTTTAGCAAATAAGTCCAAAAAGTATCAAAAGTCCTATTCAAATCCAGAATTCTGAAGTGCAGGGCTTGATAAATTCCCCCAATGTCTATATTTAGTTTCCAATATAAAAAAAAGGTTAAAAATGTGTTTTCCATTTAAAATAAGTAAACTGAAGTAGAACACACATTAAACATAAAGTAAGAGTATGTAATGTATGTCGTAGCTTACACAAGGGTTACAACTAGGGATGAGCGAACCCGAACTGTATAGTTCAGGTTCGTACCGAATTTTGGGGTGTCCGTGACACGGACCCGAACCCGAACATTTTCGTAAAGGTCCGGGTTCGAGTTCGGTGTTCGGCGCTTTTTGAAAGGCTGCAAAGCAGCCAATCAACAAGCGTCATACTACTTGCCCCAAGAGGCCATCACAGCCTTGCCTACTATTGGCATGGCTGTGATTGGCCAGTGCAGCATGTGACCCAGCCTCTATATAAGCTTGGGTCACGTAGCGCTGCACGTCACTCTGCTGATTCAAGCATAGGGAGAGGTTGCAGCTGCGACGTAAAGGGCGAGATTAGGCAGATTAACTCCTCCAAAAGACTTCATTCTGTGATCGATCTGCAGCTGTGGATCATTGAAGTGCTATTATTGACTTGCTCACTTTTTTGAGGCTGCCCAGAGCGTTTTTAGATCACTTTTTTTCTGGGGTGATCGGCGGCCATTTTGTGACTTGTGGTGCGCCAGCACGAGCTATCACCAAGTGTATTTAACCATCGATAGTGTGGTTATTTTGTGCTATATCCTACATCAGCTGCAGGCTGAGCCTGTGTCACCGAAGTGCATTTAACCATCAGCAGTCTGGTTATTTTTTGGCCATATACTACATCAGCTGCAGGCTGAGCCTGTTTCACCCAAGTGCATTTAACCATCAACAGTCTGATTATTTTTTGGCCATATACTACATCAGCTGCAGGCTGAGCCTGTGTCACCCAAGTGCATTTAACCATCAACAGTGTGGTTATTTTTTGGCCATATATTACATCAGGGGCAAGTTGAGCCTGTCACCCAGCGCCTAAAAAATAGACCTGACATTTCTATTCAACCAAATCTGCACAGTTTTAGCTGGTCAAGTTATTTGTAGTGACCGTCAAAGCAGACTTTTTGTTCTGGGTTGAAAAAGCATTCCCAAATTTGCCATTCTGAAAATAACTAGTTTGTGGTATTTGAGGCCTACTTGAAATCTATCCCAAAAAGAAAATCTTACATTGAAGTTATTGATAGTGTCATTCAGAAAAACCTAAGACACACGCTAGCGTGCTGATAGAAGTGTCATTCTGGGATTAAACCTATAACTGTCACACAGCGCAAAAAAAAACAGGTCTCACATCTCTATTCAACCAAATCTGCACAGTTTTAGCTGGTCAAGTTATTTGTAGTGACCGTCAAAGCAGACTTTTTGTTCTGGGTTGAAAAAGCATTCCCAAATTTGCCATTCTGAAAATAACTAGTTTGTGGTATTTCAGGCCTACTTGAAATCTATCCCAAAAAGAAAATCTTACATTGAAGTTATTGATAGTGTCATTCAGAAAAACCTAAGACACACGCTAGCGTGCTGATAGAAGTGTCATTCTGTGATTAAACCTATACCTGTCACACAGCGCAAAAAAAAACAGGTCTCACATCTCTATTCAACCAAATCTGCAGTGTTTTAGCTGGTCAAGTTATTTGTAGTGACCGTAAAAGCAGACTTTTTGTTCTGGGTTGAAAAAGCATTCCCAAATTTGCCATTCTCAAAATTGTGGTGAACGGGAACAATGAGGAAAACATCTAATAAGGGATGCGGACGCGGACGTGGACATGGTCGTGGTGGTGTTAGTGGACCCTCTGGTGCTGGGAGAGGACGTGGCCGTTCTGCCACAGCCACACGTCCTAGTGAACCAACTACCTCAGGTCCCAGTAGCCAGCAGAATTTACAGCGATATTTGGTGGGGCCCAATGCCGTTCTAAGGATGGTAAGGCCTGAGCAGGTACAGGCATTAGTCAATTGGGTGGCCGACAGTGGATCCAGCACGTTCACATTCTCTCCACCCAGTCTTCTGCAGAAAGCGCACAGATGGCGCATGCAAACCAAGCCCATCGGTCTGTCACATCACCCCCATGCATATCAGGGAAACTGTCTGAGCCTCAAGTTATGCAGCAGTCTCTTAAGCTGTTTGAAGACTCTGCTGCCAGGGTTTCCCAAGGGCATCCACCTAGCCCTTCCCCAGGGGTGGAAGAGATAGAATGCACTAACGCACAACCACTTATTTTTCCTGATGATGAGGACATGGGAATACCACCTCAGCACGTCTCTGATGATGACGAAACACAGGTGCCAACTGCTGCGTCTTTCTGCAGTGTGCAGACTGAACAGGAGGTCAGGGATCAAGACTGGGTGGAAGACGATGCAGGAAACGATGAGGTCCTAGACCCCACATGGAATGAAGGTTGTGCCACTGACTTTCACAGTTCGGAGGAAGAGGCAGTGGTGAGACCGAGCCAACAGCGTAGCAAAAGAGGGAGCAGTGGGCAAAATCAGAACACCCGCCGCCAAGAGACTCCGCCTGCTACTGACCGCCGCCATCTGGGACCGAGCACCCCAAAGGCAGCTTCAAGGAGTTCCCTGGCATGGCACTTCTTCAAACAATGTGCTGACGACAAGACCCGAGTGGTTTGCACGCTGTGCCATCAGAGCCTGAAGCGAGGCATTAACGTTCTGAACCTTAGCACAACCTGCATGACCAGGCACCTGCATGCAAAGCATGAACTGCAGTGGAGTAAACACCTTAAAAACAAGGAAGCCACTCAGGCTCCCCCTGCTACCTCTTCTGCTGCTGCCGCCTCGGCCTCTTCTGCTGCTGCCGCCGCCTCGGCCTCTTCTGCTGCTGCTGCCGCCGCCTCGGCCTCTTCCTCCACCTCTGGAGGAACGTTGGCACCTGCCGCCCAGCAAACATGGGATGTACCACCAACACCACCACCTGCGTCACCAAGCATCTCAACCATGTCACACGGCAGCGTTCAGCTCTCCATCTCACAAACATTTGAGAGAAAGCGTAAATTCTCACCTAGCCACCCTCGATCCCTGGCCCTGAATGCCAGCATTTCTAAACTACTGGCCTATGAAATGCTGTCATTTAGGCTGGTGGACACACACAGCTTCAAACAGCTCATGTCACTTGCTGTCCCACAGTATGTTGTTCCCAGCCGCCACTACTTCTCCAAGAAAGCCGTGCCTTCCCTGCACAAACAAGTGTCCGATAAAATCAAGTGTGCACTGCGCAACGCCATCTGTGGCAAGGTCCACCTAACCACAGATACGTGGACCAGTAAGCACGGCCAGGGACGCTATATCTCCCTAACTGCACACTGGGTAAATGTAGTGGCGGCTGGGCCCCAGGCGGAGAGCTATTTGGCGCACGTCCTTCCGCCGCCAAGGATCGCAGGGCAACATTCTTTGCCTCCTGTCTCCTCCTCCTCCTACTCAGCTTCCTCCTCCTCTTCTTCCACCTTCTCATCCAGTCAGCCACACACCTTCACCACCAACTTCAGCAGAGCACGGGGTAAACGTCAGCAGGCCATTCTGAAACTCATATGTTTGGGGGACAGGCCCCACACCGCACAGGAGTTGTGGCGGGGTATAGAACAACAGACCGACGAGTGGTTGCTGCCGGTGAGCCTCAAGCCCGGCCTGGTGGTGTGCGATAATGGGCGAAATCTCGTTGCAGCTCTGGGACTAGCCGGTTTGACGCACATCCCTTGCCTGGCGCATGTGCTGAATTTGGTGGTGCAGAAGTTCATTCGCAACTACCCCGACATGTCTGAGCTGCTGCATAAAGTGCGGGCCGTCTGTTCGCGCTTCCGGCGTTCACACCCTGCCGCTGCTCGCCTGTCTGCGCTACAGCGTAACTTCGGCCTTCCCGCTCACCGCCTCATATGCGACGTGCCCACCAGGTGGAACTCCACCTTGCATATGCTGGACAGACTGTGCGAGCAGCAGCAGGCCATAGTGGAGTTTCAGCTGCAGCACGCACGGGTCAGTCGCACTGTGGATCAGACCCACTTCACCACCAATGACTGGGCCTCCATGCGAGACCTGTGTGCCCTGTTGCGCTGTTTCGAGTACTCCACCAACATGGCCAGTGGCGATGACGCCGTTATCAGCGTTACAATACCACTTCTATGTCTCCTTGAGAAAACACTTAGGGCGATGATGGAAGAGGAGGTGGCCCAGGAGGAAGAGGAGGAAGAGGGGTCATTTTTAGCACTTTCAGGCCAGTCTCTTCGAAGTGACTCAGAGGGAGGTTTTTTGCAACACCAGAGGCCAGGGAAAAATGTGGCCAGACAGGGCCCACTACTGGAGGACGAGGAGGACGAGGATGAGGAGGAGGTGGAGGAGGATGAGGATGAAGCATGTTCACAGCGGGGTGGCACCCAAAGCAGCTCGGGCCCATCACTGGTGCGTGGCTGGGGGGAAACACAGGACGATGACGATACGCCTCCCACAGAGGACAGCTTGTCCTTACCTCTGGGCAGCCTGGCACACATGAGCGACTACATGCTGCAGTGCCTGCGCAACGACAGCAGAGTTGCCCACATTTTAACGTGTGCGGACTACTGGGTTGCCACCCTGCTGGATCCCCGGTACAAAGACAATGTGCCCACCTTACTTCCTACACTGGAGCGTGATAGGAAGATGCGCGAGTACAAGCGCACGTTGGTAGACGCGCTACTGAGAGCATTCCCAAATGTCACAGGGGAACCAGTGGAAGCCCAAGGCGAAGGCAGAGGAGGAGCAAGAGGTCGCCAACGCAGCTGTGTCACGCCCAGCTCCTCTGAGGGCAGGGTTAGCATGGCAGAGATGTGAAAAAAGTTTTGTCAACACGCCACAGCTAAGTGCACCACCACCTGATACGGAACGTGTTAGCAGGAGGCAACATTTCACTAACATGGTGGAACAGTACCTGTGCACACCCCTCCACGTACTGACTGATGGTTCGGCCCCATTCAACTTCTGGGTCTCCAAATTGTCCACGTGGCCAGAGCTAGCCTTTTATGCCTTGGAGGTGCTGGCCTGCCCGGCGGCCTGTCTACAGCCAATGTGGACAAGCTGACGTTCATAAAAATGAACCAGGCATGGATCCCACAGGACCTGTCCATCCCTTGTGCAGATTAGATATTAACTACCTCCCCTTAACAATATATTATTCTACTCCAGGGCACTTCCTCATTCAATACTATTTTTAATTTCATTTTACCATTATATTGCGGGGCAACCCAAAGTTGAATGAACCTCTCCTCTGTCTGGGTGCCGGGGCCTAAATGTGTGACAGTGGCCTGTTCCAGTGGTGGGTGACGTGGAGCCTGATTCTCTGCTATGACATGAATACAGATTCTGCGCTGACATAAGGCCAGATTCTCTGTTACGGGACCTCTCTCCTCTGCCTGGGTGCCTGGGCCTAAATGTGTGACAGTGGCCTGTTCCAGTGGTGGGTGACGTGAAGCCTGATTCTCTGCTATGACATGAATACAGATTCTGCGCTGACATAAGGCCAGATTCTCTGTTACGGGACCGCTCTCCTCTGTCTGGGTGCCGGGGCCTAAATGTGTGACAGTGGCCTGTTCCAGTGGTGGGTGACGTGAAGCCTGATTCTCTGCTATGACATGAATACAGATTCTGCGCTGACATAAGGCCAGATTCTCTGTTACGGGACCTCTCTCCTCTGCCTGGGTGCCTGGGCCTAAATGTGTGACAGTGGCCTGTTCCAGTGGTGGGTGACGTGATGCCTGATTCTCTGCTATGACATGAAGACAGATTCTGCGCTGACATAAGGCCAGATTCTCTGTTACGGGACCGCTCTCCTCTGATTGGGTGACGGGGCCTAAATGTGTGACAGTGGCCTGTTCCAGTGGTGGGTGACGTGAAGCCTGATTCTCTGCTATAACATGAAGACTGATTCTGCGCTGACATGAAGCCAGATTCTCTGCTATGGCATGAAGAGACTGATTCTCTGCTGACATGAAGCCAGATTCTTTGCTATGGCATGAAGAGACTGATTCTCTTCTGACGTGAAGCCAGATTCTCTGCTATGGGACCTCTGTCCAATTGATATTGGTTCATTTTTATTTTTTTTATTTTAATTTTAATTAATTTCCCTATCCACATTTGTTTGCAGGGGATTTACCTACATGTTGCTGCCTTTTGCAGCCCTCTAGCTCTTTCCTGGGCTGTTTTACAGCCTTTTTAGTGCCCAAAAGTTCGGGTCCCCATTGACTTCAATGGGGTTCGGGTTCGGGACGAAGTTCGGATCGGGTTCGGATCCCGAACCCGAACATTTCCGGGAAGTTCGGCCGAACTTCTCGAACCCGAACATCCAGGTGTTCGCTCAACTCTAGTTACAACTTCTCATGCAATATCGGATAGTAGTATTTACAATATAAGAATAAAAGCTATGCATGCCTTTGGAACAATTCTTTTAATGATTGCATTTTAGTCATTTTCGGCTTAAATATTTTTTTCTATTGGTCTTTATTAAAAATGTTCAGCGGTTTCCGAGATGCAAGAGTTAAAATCCAATCTGTTTGCAAGTTGTCACAGTCTGTTTTCTTTGAAACCCATCATCTGATGCCTAATGTGTAGTTCTTCTGATTTTCGTCTGATTTTCTTAATTCATAAAACCCTCATTATAGCATATTTCTTATCAAAATGATAGAAGCATGGCTTAAATAAGTGTTTATGCAGTCATGAGCCGTCAGATGATGGGATTCCAAGAAAAACAAAATGTGACAGATTGCAAACAGACTGATTTTTAACTCTCGTATCCCAAAAATGGTTGAACATTTTTTGTAACCCAAAATGAATAAAATGCAAAAAAATAAGAAAAATGTCCTCGAAGGTGTACATTGCCTTTAACTTGGGTGTAACCCAAATTTAATCTGACCATGTCAATTTTTTTTTGATGGTTGCAAGGTTGATTATGACTTTTTTCCTCAGAAAACATTGAGGTTACATTGCAATGTCCTTTGATAGTACCATAACATGTGGGCGACACCATCTTAAAGTCTAGTTTTATCATTCACACCCTAAGGGCTAATTCACACGACCGCGCTGTGTCTTGCGGCCTACAAATTGCGGATCCGCAAAACACGGATGCCGCCCGTATGCAGTCTGCAATTTGTTGAATGGAACAGGCAGTCCATAATAGAAATGTCTATTCTTGTCCAGAAAACAGACAAGAATAGGTTATGTTCTATCTTATTTGCGGGGCCATGGAATGGAGCAATATTTTGTGGCCCCATTGAAGTAAATGGTCGTGTGAATGAGCCCTTATACTACTAGAAAATTTAATAGTATGGTCTATGTAAATCAGCAAAAGTTTAAACACACATTTCGATTCAGCGAAAATATGGACAGAACAGACTTAGGCCTCATGCACACAGCCGTTGTGCGTCTATTCCGTGCATTGGGGACCGCAATTTGCAAAGTCCATGTGGCGGCCGGAACGGATCGGGATCCATTCGACTTGAATGGGCACGTGATCTGTTCGCACCGCAAAAAAATAGAACATGTTCTATTTTTTTTTTGCGGTGTGGAGGCACAGCCAGTAACACCACTGAAACACTCCATAGTGCTTCCGTGTCGTTCCGATCCGTGCTTTCGTACCGCATCTCCATGATTGCGGACCCATTCAAGTCAATGGGTCCGAATCCGTGATGCGGAGTGCACACAGGCCGGTGCCCAAGTATTGCGAACCTGCTGTATGGGGCCACAGGTCACAGGCACACAATGGCCGTGTGCATGAGGCCTTAGTATACTGATGCCAAGATTGGAATGATTTTACAACTAATTTAGATAAACCATCTCTCTTTACCAATGTGCAGATTCTAGTGTTACATACACTCAGTACAGAGATGACCATTTTCACAAAATTCTGTCTGTTGTAATTCCAGGAAACAAAATAAGTAGGTAGCTAAATCTCAAAAACACTGGTGGGTGGGGCAGAATTAGATCTTATGAAGAACATTATTGTCAATCTGCAATAGGGATGGCAAATGCATGATAGTTTTCCTTTTTCAGTTTCTTACCAACTGTATCAAAAACATAATCTTCTAATAATACTCATCCAGGACACAAAATAAATGTTTACAGTGCTCGAGTCAACTCATGTGAAGCTAATACAAAATGAAAACCATAGAAAAATTCACTGAACTTCTATAATTGCTTTCTTGTTCTGAAACTTTCTTAATCACTCACCATCTAAGTGTTTCCAGAATGCAAATGATACATGCTTTGATTTACTATGAATTTACCATCATCCACCTTAAATGAAATAATCTAGAACAAAGTATGAATATTTACCAATATAAAGAACTCTTCCCTTTATCTTTTCTATTTAAGTTATGAAATTTGAAAAACTATTTTTTATGATGCATGCATTTATGGAGATATGTCAAGCCAAGAAGGAAGGTTAGCAAGGGCACATCTGGGTGTTCACAATTCTTTACTGATGATAGCTTCATATGTCTTTAAACATTAATATAAGTTCACTCACAGAACCATACAAGATAGGATTTTCCTACAGTATGTGAGAAAACTATTTAGTCATCAGGAGTGAGCTGGCAGCTTTTGAATTATTATTTTCTTTGTAAATCATGAGTTAATTAAGAACTACCAGCATGCATAGAAAAGCCTGACCAGTATATGCTGATTAGATTCTTATTCTGGTCTGAAATAATTATATGGTTGTCTTAGTTGTTTAAGTTATGTTATTGTTGTCATTTCCCCTCTGAAAAGAACTGTATGCATCCAAAAATGTTTTTGGCCTACAAAACAGCTGAGACACTGGGGACTCTTCATTAAGCTCAGATAATTACATCCGATCCTATTCTGTATGTGTGCATTATCTTAAATGTAGAGGGAGCATAACTGATAGACAAGAATACAAAAATATTGTAGACAAGTAAGATTTGCCTGATATCAATTGTAATTGCAAAATCATGTCACATTTATACAAAATCAACAGCATTTCAGAGCAAAAAAGTCGCTTTTTCCCTGTAACATCCAGTGGGAAATATTTCTGACACAGAGGTGTATTCCTGCCGCTCCAAGACAAAGCATAGGCAAATTAATGAAATGCATCCAATAAATTATATCAGCTCAAAAATGCCAATAAAATGTACAATTCATCTTGCATAAAAAATATAAGGAATGTCACAAGAGTCTCACCACTTGATGGGGACTCCCTCTATAAGGTGATTGCTCTGCTTGTAGGTAGAAGTATTGAGAGGGATGTATCAGGCAAAAACTATCTAAGATCCTGTCTCCCCAATGTTATTGAGCATGATTATCGCCTCAGGCAGCCTGCAACATGTCAATAGGGGTTCTCAACAGCAAAAGCAAGATGTGCTGCTACCTTCATAACTCCCCGTCCCCCACTGTGCTCCCTTTCCCTGTCCTGGCACACTGCAACCTCTTCTTCTGCTGCAATGTGGTCAAGTTTGGCACTTGGGACAGAGGAAGGAGGGATGAGAGCATGCACTGCCGGGCTCCTCTTCAAATTTACTCTGGAGTCTCCCTGCAAAAGTTCTATTTAGTCTGCACAAAAGGTAAGTGTGTACCCATGTAATACATGTCTGTGTGTTTTAATATAGTATGTACATATGCTTGTGTAATGTATTGTATACTGTACATACGTGTATGACTGAAAAATATATATAGGTATACAGTACATATATTGTATATATGTGTGTACTTATGGAAGCGTTTATTAGTATAGTAGGACTGGTGACTACACGAGATCTGTGTGAGGTTGTAGGTACACTCTATGACCTCTGTGCACTTAGTGGCAGCGTGAACTTGAGCAAGAGAAGTAAGTTGATTTTACTTTTTTTGTATGACCTGAAGTCTGATTAACATTGGAGGTCTTATTGGGGGTCTGATCTGAAGTCTGAATAATACCTGGGGTCTGATCTGGGGTCTGATTAACATCGGCGGCCTGATCTTAGGTCTGATTAACATTGGGGGTCTGATTGAAGGTCTGAGCAGAGGTCTTATTGGGGGTTTGATTAACATTGGCGGCCTGATATGAGATCTGATAAAAAATATTTTTTTCCTATTTTCCTCCTCGAAAACATAGGTGCATCTTATTGGCAGGTGCATCTTTTAGGCTAAGTGTGTGTGTGGGGGTCTGAAATGCTGTTTTTTGCTATATTAGTTTGTGCTTACTGTCATGGAGGGGGGAGGAAGTATTCCTGATGTTTCATTTAGCTAGACAGGACAAAATAATGTGGTCTGATCATTGCACTTTAATGTTGTATTAGACTTAGTTCATTTATCCGGTGAATGCATTTGGCAGGCTGTTCCAGGAGTTCACCAGTTTCTGCATTTCTGGTTTCTATCATTCACCAGTAGAATGGCTTTTATTTGAATGAAACTTATGTCAGAAAGCGCCTGGATCCCCGTTCGATCCAATTATAGCCTATGGGGTCTGGCAGTGAATGGTGGAATCTGGCAATTCTGGATCCTGGCACATAATAACAATGCTTTAAATGGCAGTGCTATATTGTACATTAAACCTACTAATGTATCCCTGTGTGTACATTTTGTTTTATAAGCACCCCTTAGGTTATAAAAAAAATAATAATTATGTATAAGGTAGCACCAATGTATCTACTTAAGGTACAGTTCATGGGAGGGACTAGGGATAGGTTGTAGGACTAGGGATGGATAGTGGGTGAGTGAGTTAACCACCTCAGCCCCCAGTGCTTAAACCCCCTGAAAGACCAGGCCACTTTTTACACTTCTGACCTACACTACTTTCACCGTTTATTGCTCGGTCATGCAACTTACCACCCAAATGAATTTTACCTCCTTTTCTTCTCACTAATAGAGCTTTCATTTGGTGGTATTTCATTGCTGCTGACATTTTTACTTTTTTTGTTATTAATCGAAATTTAACGATTTTTTTGCAAAAAAATGACATTTTTCACTTTCAGTTGTAAAATTTTGCAAAAAAAACGACATCCATATATAAATTTTGCTCTAAATTTATTGTTCTACATGTCTTTGATAAAAAAAAAATGTTTGGGTAAAAAAAAAATGGTTTGGGTAAAAGTTATAGCGTTTACAAACTATGGTACAAAAATGTGAATTTCCGCTTTTTGAAGCAGCTCTGACTTTCTGAGCACCTGTCATGTTTCCTGAGGTTCTACAATGCCCAGACAGTACAAACACCCCACAAATGACCCCATTTCGGAAAGTACACACCCTAAGGTATTCGCTGATGGGCATACTGAGTTCATAGAACTTTTTATTTTTTGTCACAAGTTAGCTGAAAATGATTATTTTTTTTTTTTGATTTTTTTTCTTACAAAGTCTCATATTCCACTAACTTGTGACAAAAAATAAAAACTTCTATGAACTCACTATGCCCATCACGAAATACCTTAGGGTCTCTTCTTTCCAAAATGGGGTCACTTGTGGGGTGGTTATACTGCCCTGGCATTCTAGGGGCCCAAATGTGTGGTAAGGAGTTTGAAATCAAATTCTGTAAAAAATGACCTGTGAAATCCGAAAGGTGCTCTTTGGAATATGGGCCCCTTTGCCCACCTAGGCTGCAAATAAGTGTCACACATATGGTATCTCTGTATTCAGGAGAAGTTGAGGAATGTGTTTTGGGGTGTCTTTTTACATATACCCATGCTGGGTGAGATAAATATCTTGGTCAAATGCCAACTTTGTATAAAAAAATGGGAAAAGTTGTCTTTTGCCAAGATATTTCTCTCACCCAGCATGGGTATATGTAAAATGACACCCCAAAACACATTCCCCAACTTCTCCTGAGTACGGAGATACCAGATGTGTGACCCTTTTTTCAGCCTAGGTGGGCAAAGGGGCCCATATTCCAAAGAGCACCTTTCGGATTTCACAGGTCATTTTTTACAGAATTTGATTTCAAACTCCTTACAACACATTTGGGCCCTTAGAATGCCAGGGCAGTATAACTACCCCACAAGTGACCCCATTTTGGAAAGAAGAGACCCCAAGGTATTCGCTGATGGGCATAGTGAGTTCATGGAAGTTTTTATTTTTTGTCACAAGTTAGTGGAATATGAGACTTTGTATGAAAAAAATAAAATAAAAATAAAAATCAGCATTTTCCACTAACTTGTGACAAAAAATAAAAAATTCAAGGAACTCGCCATGCCCCTCACGGAATACCTTGGGGTGTCTTCTTTCCAAAATGGGGTCACTTGTGGGGTAGTTATACTGCCCTGGCATTTTCCAGGTGCCCTAATGTGTGGTAAGTAGGTAAATGACCTGTGAAATCCTAAAGGTGCTCTTTGGAATATGGGCCCCTTTGCCCACCTAGGCTGCAAAAAAGTGTCACACATGTGGTATCGCCGTATTCAGGAGTAGTTGGGGAATGTGTTTTGGGGTGTCATTTTACATATACCCTTGCTGGGTGAGAGAAATATCTTGGCAAAAGACAACTTTTCCCATTTTTTTATACAAAGTTGGCATTTGACCAAGATATTTCTCTCACCCAGCATGGGTATATGTAAAATGACACCCCAAAACACATTCCCCAACTTCTCCTGAGTACGGCGATACCAGATGTGTGACACTTTTTTGCAGCCTAGATGCGCAAAGGTGCCCAAATTCCTTTTAGGAGGGCATTTTTAGACATTTGGATACCAGACTTCTTCTCACGCTTTGGGGCCCCTAGAATGCCAGGGCAGTATAAATACCCCACATGTGACCCCATTTTGGAAAGAAGACACCCCAAGGTATTCAATGAGGGGCATGGCGAGTTCATAGAAATTTTTTTTTTTTGGCACAAGTTAGCGGAAATTGATATTTTTAATTTTTTTCTCACAAAGTCTCCCGTTCCGCTAACTTGGGACAAAAATTTAAATCTTTCATGGACTCAATATGCCCCTGACGGAATACCTGGGGGTGTCTTCTTTCCGAAATGGGGTCACATGTGGGGTATTTATACTGCCCTGGCATTCTAGGGGCCCTAAAGCGTGAGAAGAAGTCTGGAATATAAATGTCTAAAAAATTTTACGCATTTGGATTCCGTGAGGGGTATGGTGAGTTCATGTGAGATTTTATTTTTTGACACAAGTTAGTGGAATATGAGACTTTGTAAGAAAAAAATAATAATAATTCCGCTAACTTGGGCCAAAAAAATGTCTGAATGGAGCCTTACAGAGGGGTGATCAATGACAGGGGGGTGATCAATGACAGGGGGTTGATCAATGAGAGGGGGGTGATCAATGACAGGGGGGTGATCAATGACAGGGGGTTGATCAATGACAGGGGGGGTGATCAATGACAGGGGGGGTGATCAATGACAGGGGGGGTGATCAATGACAGGGGGGTGATCAGGGAGTCTATATGGGGTGATAACCACAGTCATTGATCACGCCCGTGTAAGGCTTCATTCAGATGTCCGTATGCGTTTTGCGGATCCGATCCATCTATCAGTGCATACGTAAAAATCATGCGGACATCTGAATGGAGCTTTACAGAGGGGTAATCAATGACAGGGGGGTGATCAGGGAGTCTATATGGGGTGATAACCACAGTCATTGATCATGCCCCTGTAAGGCTTCATTCAGACGTCCGGATGCGTTTTGCGGATCCGATCCATCTATCAGTGCATCCGTAAAAATCATGCGGACATCTGAATGGAGCTTTACAGGGGGGTAATCAATGACAGGGGGGTGATCAGGGAGTCTATATGGGGTGATAACCACAGTCATTGATCATGCCCCTGTAAGGCTTCATTCAGACGTCCGGATGCGTTTTGCGGATCCGATCCATCTATCAGTGCATCCGTAAAAATCATGCGGAAATCTGAATGGAGCTTTACAGGGGGGTGATCAGGGAGTCTATATGGGGTGATCACCACAGTCATTGATCATGCCCCTGTAAGGCTTCATTCAGACGTCCGGATGCGTTTTGCGGATCCGATCCATCTATCAGTGCATCCGTAAAAATCATGCGGACATCTGAATGGAGCTTTACAGGGGGGTGATCAATGACAGGGGTGTAATCAATGACAGGGGGGTGATCAGGGAGTCTATATGGGGTGATCACCACAGTCATTGATCACGCCCCTGTAAGGCTTCATTCAGACGTCCGGATGCGTTTTGCGGATCCGATCCATCTATCAGTGCATCCGTAAAAATCATGCAGACATCTGAATGGAGCTTTACAGGGGGGTGATCAGGGAGTCTATATGGGGTGATCACCACAGTCATTGATCATGCCCCTGTAAGGCTTCATTCAGACGTCCGGATGCGTTTTGCGGATCCGATCCATCTATCAGTGCATCCGTAAAAATCATGCGGACATCTGAATGGAGCTTTACAGGGGGGTGATCAATGACAGGGGTGTAATCAATGACAGGGGGGTGATCAGGGAGTCTATATGGGGTGATCACCACAGTCATTGATCATGCCCCTGTAAGGCTTCATTCAGACGTCCGGATGCGTTTTGCGGATCCGATCCATCTATCAGTGGATCCGTAAAAATCATGCGGACGTCTGAATGGAGCTTTACAGGGGGGTAATCAATGACAGGGGGGTGATCAGGGAGTCTATATGGGGTGATCACCACAGTCATTGATCACGCCCCTGTAAGGCTTCATTCAGACGTCCGGATGCGTTTTGCGGATCCGATCCATCTATCAGTGCATCTGTAAAAATCATGCGGACATCTGAATGGAGCTTTACAGGGGGGTGATCAGGGAGTCTATATGGGGTGATCACCACAGTCATTGATCATGCCCCTGTAAGGCTTCATTCAGACGTCCGGATGCGTTTTGCGGATCCGATCCATCTATCAGTGCTTCCGTAAAAATCATGCGGACATCTGAATGGAGCTTTACAGGGGGGTGATCAATGACAGGGGTGTAATCAATGACAGGGGGGTGATCAGGGAGTCTATATGGGGTGATCACCACAGTCATTGATCACGCCCCTGTAAGGCTTCATTCAGACGTCCGGATGCGTTTTGCGGATCCGATCCATCTATCAGTGCATCTGTAAAAATCATGCGGACATCTGAATGGAGCTTTACAGGGGGGTGATCAGGGAGTCTATATGGGGTGATCACCACAGTCATTGATCATGCCCCTGTAAGGCTTCATTCAGACGTCCGGATGCGTTTTGCGGATCCGATCCATCTATCAGTGGATCCGTAAAAATCATGCGGACGTCTGAATGGAGCTTTACAGAGGGGTAATCAATGACAGGGGGGTGATCAGGGAGTCTATATGGGGTGATCAGGGGTGATCAGGGGCTAATAAGGGGTTAATAAGTGACGGGGGGGGGGGGGTAGTGTAGTGTAGTGGTGCTTGGTGCTACTTTACTGAGCTACCTGTGTCCTCTGGTGGTCGATCCAAACAAAGGGGACCACCAGAGGACCAGGTAGCAGGTATATTAGACGCTGTTATCAAAACAGCGTCTAATATACCTGTTAGGGGTTAAAAAAAACACATCTCCAGCCTGCCAGCGAACGATCGCCGCTGGCAGGCTGGAGATCAACTCTCTTACCTTCCGTTCCTGTGAGCGCGCGCGCCTGTGTGCGCGCGTTCACAGGAAATCTCGCGTCTCGCGAGAGGACGCGCCGGCGCGTCCACTCGGAATAAATCAACCACCTCCAGGACGCGTCTGTGCGTACAGCGGTCCGGAGGTGGTTAAGGAAGGCCCATTTCCATTGTATGTCTTCTCAAATATTTTTCACTATTTAGCACAATAGGTAGTACTATGTTGTTAGGCAAAATGACTGACACCACAGCAAAAACTTGATGTACCCCATTGAAGTCAATGGCGGATGGTGGCTGTTGGTTGTCTTTGGTGTATGTCGTATAACACTACCATTATTTCAAAAGAGAAAAATGAAAATTATGGATTTAAATAGTGTTGAGCGAATCGAAGTTGACAAAGTGGAGTTTGATCCAAATTTCCTGGGGATTCGTGGTAATTTATTTTTAAATGGCTGCTGCACATGTTACAAAGTGAAAGTTAGAATGACGGATAACCCATAATGCCACGCAGCCAGCCAATCAACATAAGGACAGACAAGTGCTAGGGAAAGTGATTAGGTCAGACTTTATTTGAAAAATATTAGTCTTCAATAGTTCAGGGACAGCGCTGAGATTGTAAGGAGATAATAGGGAGACTTCATTCACACTATAGTGAGAGTGCAGGGGCCAATAGAAGTCTAATGCTTGGCTGATAGACAAGCCACTCTATTACACTTTGCTGCACTAATTGGGGTTAAAAATTGTTCTAATGCTATTGATTTTAGGTTGTTCACATTATTTTACAGATAAGTAATTCCGTTAAACCTTGATTCTGTTATTGGGGTGAAATAGCGGTCTGATGCTACTGATTTTGGGGGGGTTTACATTGTTATTTTATATAAGTAATTCCATTGATCCTTGATTCTGCAATTGGGTTGAAATTACGGCCTGATACTACTGATTTTGGGGTGTTCACGTTCTTTTATACATAAGTAATCATTGATTAATTCTTGATTCTGGGTGTAATTGAGGTCTAATACTACTGATTTTGGGGTGTTCACATTCTTATATACAGAGGGATGCGAAATTTTGGGCAACCTTGTTAATCGTCATGATTTTCCTGTATAAATCGTTGGTTGTTCCAATAAAAAATGTCAGTTAAATATATCATATAGGAGACACACACAGTGAGATTTGAGAAGTGAAATGAAGTTTATTGGATTTACAGAAAGTGTGCTATAATTGTTTAAACAAAATTAGGCAGGTGCATAAATTTGGGCACTGTTGTCATTTTATTGATTCCAAAACCTTTAGAACTAATTATTGGAACACAAATTTGCTTGGTAAGCTCAGTGACCTCTGACCTACATACACAGGTGAATCCAATTATGAGAAAGAGTATTTAAGGGGGTCAATTGTAAGTTTCCCTCCTCTTTTAATTTTCTCTGAAGAGTAGCAACACGGGGGTCTCAAAACAACTCTCAAATGACCTGAAGACAAAGATTGTTCACCATCATGGTTTAGGGGAAGGATACAGAAAGCTGTCTCAGAGATTTCAGCTGTCTGTTTCCACAGTTAGGAACATATTGAGGAAATGGAAGACCACAGGCTCAGTTCAAGTTAAGGCTCGAAGTGGCAGACCAAGAAAAATATCGGATAGACAGAAGCGACGAATGGTGAGAACAGTCAGAGTCAACCCACAGACCAGCACTAGAGACCTACAACATCGTCTTGCTGCAGATGGAGTCACTGTGCATCGTTCAAACATTCGGCGCACTTTACACAAGGAGATGCCGTATGCGAGAGTGATGCAGAGGAAGCCTTTTCTCCGCCCACAGCACAAAAAGTGCCGCTTGAGGTGGGCTAAAGCACATTTGGACAAGCCAGCTTCATTTTGGAATAAGGTGCTGTGGACTGATGAAACTAAAATGGAGTTATTTGGCCATAATAAGGGGCGTTATGCATGGAGGAAAAAGAACACAGCATTCCAAGAGAAACACTTGCTACCTACAGTAAAATATGGTGGTGGTTCCATCATGCTGTGGGGCTGTGTGGCCAGTGCAGGGACTGGGAATCTTGTCAAAGTTGAGGGACGCATGGATTCCACTCAGTATCAGCAGATTCTGGAGACCAATGTCCAGGAATCAGTGACAAAGCTGAAGCTGCGCCGGGGCTGGATCTTTCAACAAGACAACGACCTTAAACACTGCTCAAAATCCACTAAGGCATTTATGCAGAGGAACAAGTACAACGTTCTGGAATTACCATCTCAGTCCCCAGACCTGAATATAATAGAAAATCTGTGGTGTGACTTAAAGAGAGCTGTCCATGCTCGGAAGCCATCAAACCTGAATGAACTAAAGATGTTTTGTAAAGAGGAATGGTCCGAAATACCTTAAACCAGATTCCAGACTCTCATTGGAACCTGCAGGAAGCGTTTAGAGGCTGTAATTTCTTCAAAAGGAGGATCTACTAAATATTGATTTCATTTATTTTTTGTGCACCTGCCTAATTTTGTTTAAACAATTATAGCACACTTTCTGTAAATCCAATAAACTTCATTTCACTTCTCAAATATCACTGTGTGTGTCTCCTATATGATATACTTAACTGACATTTTTTATCGTAACAACCAACGATTTATACAAGAAAATCATGACGATTAACAAGGTTGCCCAAACTTTCGCATTCCTCTGTATATATGTAAATCCATTAATCCTTGATTCTGTCACTGGGGTGAAATTGCAGCCTGATGCTACGGATTTTGGGGTGTTCACGTTCTTTTACACATAAGTAAATCCATTCATCCTTGATTCTGTAATTGGGGTAAAATAGCAGACTTGATTGATTTTGGGGTGAACAAGTTCTGTAGCAATCAAATGGTGTAAAAGGAGAGCGCTGTTTCACTCTATAGTAGAATCTTCTTGGGCAATTGCACGGTTAAAGGGAAACTGTCACCGGGATTTTGTGTATAGAGCTGAGGACATGGTTTGCTAGATGGCCGCTAGCACATCCGCAATACCCAGTCCCCATGGCTCTGTATGCTTTTATTGTGTAAAAAAACGATTTGATACATATGCAAATTAACCTGAGATGAGTCCTGTCCCTTAGATGAGTCCAGCGTAAAGGAGCCCAGCACCGCCCCACATCCTCAGAATCTCCTCCTTGCTCCCCGACGTCAGAAAGCTAGAGCGCCGTAATCTCGTGATGCGCGAGCTAGCGCATGCGCAGTTCGTTCCCTATTCTGAGTCATCAATAAATTTAACTTGGACAACCCCTTTAATCAATATTTGGTGGAAGCCGGTGTATCTCAGGCCTCAATCAATATTTTGTGGAAGCGGTAGATCAATCCCCTCTATCAGGATTTTGTGGAAACAGGTATATAGAACCCCTTAATGAGTATTTTCTGGAAGCTGGCATATCAAACCCATTAATCAATATTTGGTGGAGGCTGGTGTATCGCAGGCCTCGATCAATATTTGGTGGAAGCCGGTATATCAATCCCCTCTATCAGTATTTTGTGGAAACAGGTATATAGAACCCCTTAATGAGTATGTGCTGGAAGCTGGTATATCAAACCCCTTAATCAATATTTAGTGTAAGCCTGTGTATCGCAGGCCTCAATCTATATTTGGTTGAAGCCGGTATATATAATATAACAAAAACAAAGACAGGTGCACTCTGCGGTCTTACTAAGCCCTCAAACTGGTGTTAAAATTGAGAGATTAGCCAACATGTCCTACGTGAGGACATGTCTGAGGCCGAGCATCGTGCCAAGGTTTCTCAAGTAGCTCAGGACCTAACACTAAACCTACCTGGGACGTATGGGCAATACTAGGAGCCAGTGGGCGAATTACAGGAGTGCAAGGTCCGACTCAAAGCAATCTCCCAGTAACCTCCAGCATGTGACCATGCATACAATGGGAGGAGGCAGAGAGCTCTGAGCCCCACCAAGACTGACTTTGAATGCCTTTATTTCCATTTACAGGCAGCATTCTGGTGCACATGTGAGGCCAGGGCTATATCAGCCAGTCTTGGGTGGGGCTCAGATCTCTCTGCCTCCTCCTAGGTTTAGCATTAGGTCCCAAGCTACTTGAGAAACCTTGGCGCGGTGCTCGGACTCAGACATGTTCTCACGTAGGACATGTTGGCTAATCTCTCAATTTTAACACCAGTTTGAGGGCTTAGTAAGACCGCAGAGTGCACCTGTCTTTGTTTTTGTTATATTATATATACCGTTTATCACATCCACACATTTGCTATACTGTGTAGGATGTCCATTGTGGTACTTGTGGTCCGCTGCAGACATCCTCCATTGTATGCATTTTTGCTGGGGATTGCCATTAGCAGCGGACCACAAGTGCAGGATCTGCCCCCCCCCCCCCCCCCCCGGTATAGATGCACCACTGCATATGGGGTTGAGCACTTCCTGCTTTTTAATACCACGCCAATTTGTAGTTTGGAAGCCGGCATATCAATCCCCTCTAATAGAATTTTGTGTAAACAGGTATATTGACCCCTTAATGAGTATTTGCTAGAAGCTGGTATATCAAACCCCTGAATCAATATTTGGTGGAAGCCGGTGTATTGCAAGCCTCAATTAATATTTTGTGTTAGCCGGTGTATCACACCCCTCAATCACTATTTTGTGGAAACTGGTGTATCACACCCCTCAATCAGTATTTTGTAGAAGCTGGTATATCAAACCCCTTAATCAGTATTTTGTGGAAGCAGGTATATCGCACCCATTAATCAGTTTAGTTTTGGCAACAGGTATATCACACCAGTTGCAATTAGTTATTCCAATAGCGTTTGTCCCTCTATCTAGCTGCAGTATCTTAGCAGAACGCACACAACTGCTGCACAATACAAATGCACTATAATATACTTTCTATGTTAGAAGGTATATTACAGGTATATCACACCCCTCAATCAGTTTTTTTTGGGGGGCAACAGGTATATCACACCAGTTGCAATTAGTTATTCCAATAGACTTTGTCCCTCTGTCTAGCTGTGGTATCTCAGCAGAACTGCACACAACTGCTGCACAATACAAATGCACTATAATATACTTTCTATGTTAGAAGGTATAATATAGGTATATCACACCCCTCAATCAGTTTATTTTTGGGGGCAACAGGTATATCACACCAGTTATAATTAGTTATTCCAATAGTGTTTGTCCCTCTTTCTAGCTGCGATATCTCAGCAGAACCGCACACAACTGCTGCATAATACAAATGCACTATAATATACTTTCTATGTTAGAAGGTATATTATAGGTACAGTGATGAGATAGAGGAAATGTGTCACTCACCAAGTTGCTAATACAATTTCAGGCTTTATTCCTTCGTATTCAGAACAACAGCTAGGCAGGGGAGCGGAACAAGCCCTTCACTAAGGATCGGCGATGATGTCCGTTTTGCGCTGAACTAGCGCTTCGTCGGACTGGACGGCCGTTTCGCGCTGAACTAGCGCTTCGTCGGACCGCTATGACGTCTCTGTGCACCAGACGTGCTACAAATAGGCGTCACCTTAACCATCCCCATAGTGACGGCAAGACGCTCCATGTATAAACAGAAACAAAGTAAGACCGCATTAAGAAAAGGACTCATGTGTACAAGAGCATATCGATACATGCAAGCACTAATGTAGCCAAAAAGTAGTAACAAGTAACTGATGAGAGCGAGCACAAACAAGTAGTGGGAGTGGAAAGACAAAGTAGGCTAACAAGTGTCCAAATAGATAAACTATATGAACACCGCCATGTCATTTTTATCATTCAAGCCATGTGGGCCAGTACCTTTGGTTTTTATGATCCACTACAAAAGGTGTACGACAAGTGATAAAATCGCTCACCTTGTATACAACACCTCCTAAATGCAAAATCTTGCTTTGTGAGTTGCGGGGACAAAAGGAGCAGGTCCCACACTTGTAATTCCCCACTGCTTTTGCTTTGTAGCCAATCCATTCGTTTAGATTGTTTGACCACGCTATGAACGAGTTTGTCTTTGAGAGTGTGACATCTCTTAAAGGTAACTAACGGCCTCTTAGACGTCAAATCCCCCAAACCAGAATCTCCCTTTAGCAGGTCCCAGTTATTCAGGAGTGCCTGTTTCACTATATCAGCGGCTGGGCTAAATTTGAATGCGAAGGCAAACCTGTCACTTTTACGTTCCCTGACTCGTTCAGCCAGTAGATCGTGACGAGTGTAATTGCCCGCCTGATGCATTGCTGCAAGAACGTCCGTCCACGGGTAACCCCTCTCTAAGATTTGATCCTTCAACTGATGAGCTTGGCAAAGATACCCACTGTAAGCGTTATTAATTCTGCGGAGTCGGACGAACTGTCCGAAGGGGACCACGTCCTTAACCGCAGCAGGATGGAAACTGGTCTGGTGGAGCAGCGAGTTGGTAGCAGTAGGCTTGCGATAACCAGTAGTGGACAAATTACCATCCACGGCGGTGACTCACATGTCTAAAAAGTCGAGCGAGTCACCGCCAAAGTTCAAAGTGAACTTCATATTCATCTGGTTAGTGCCATTAAGATACTGTACAAAATTGTTGGCAAACCTCTTCGCTGCCCGATCAGACCAGAAACACATCATCAACATAGCATAGAAACAAGTGGATATATCTCAGAAAGGGGTTATCCACAGAGAAGACGTAGGTCTCCTCAAATACCGCCAGGTATTAGTTAGCGAACGTACACGAGATGGGCGTGCCCATCGCTGTACCCAATACCTGGCGGTACCACTGATGGTCAAACTGGAATACATTGTTGGTGAGTATCAAATCCAGGGCTTCCTGGATGAATTTGCAAAAGATGGTGCCCTTATCAGACCGATTCTTAACTACCTTAATGGCGCGTAAATGGGGAATCCTAGTATAAAGGCTTTCAACATCTAAGGACACAAGGCGGAATTCCTCCCGCCACTCAAAGTGATTGAGGGCACGGAGGAAGTCCCCGGTGTCCTTCAGATATGTTGGGGTGCCATAAAGCAATGGTCTCAACAGCCAATCAACATATCTAGAAATGGGTTCAGTCACTGACCCGACACCGCAACAATGGGTCGACCAGGAGGCCGAGTCAGTGACTTGTGAATTTTGGGAACAAAATACCAAACAGGATTCTTAGGAAATTTAGGAATAAGTTTGTCTAGAATATTTCTAGGAAATAACTGTAAATCAATATACCTGTCAAGTAGCAGTTCCAACTTGACAAGTATAGATGGAACAGGACCCTCTCTCAGTTTTTCATAAACGCTCCTATCATCGAGCTGCCTAGCTGCTTCTTCCAAATAATAATCCTTGGTCAGGACTACATTCCCTCCCTTGTCGGCCAGCTTGATGACCACATCATCGAGCCCCATTAGCCACCATTAGTACCTGCATGTATCAATATGCTCTTGTACACATGTGTCCTTTTCTTAATGCGGTCTTACTTTGTTTCTGTTTATACATGGAGAGTCTTGCCGTCACTATGTAGATGGTTGAGGTGACGCCTATTTGTAGCACGTCTGGTGCGCAGAGACATCATAGCGGTCCGACGGAGCGCTAGTTCAGCACGAAACGGCCGTCCAGTCCGATGAAGCGCTAGTTCAGCACGAAACGGCCGTCACCGCCGATCCTCAGTGAAGGGCTTGCTCCCCTGCCTGTCTGTTGTTCCGAATACGAAGGAATAAAGCCGGAAATTGTATTAGCAACTTGGTGAGTGACGCAATTCCTCTATCTCATCACTGTGTATATTGTACCTGTTGTCTTCGTATGCCTTGCACCACAGAAGAGTTTGCTTAGATGCTGAATGGTTGGAGTCTCACCGTCTATTGGGGTTGTTCTTGCTTGTCTGAGTAGTGCCGGCGTTTTCTTCTGTGCTCACTATTTATTTATTCATATATTATAGGTATATCACACTCCTGAATAATTTTTTTTGGGGGGGCAACAGGTATATCACACCAGTTGCAATTAGTTATTCCAATAGCGTTTGTCCTTATATCAAGCTGCGGTATCTCAGCAGAACCGAACAAATCTGCTGCACAATACAAATGCACTATAATATACTTTCAATGTTAAAATGTATATTATAGGTATACCACACCCCTCAATCAGTTTTTTTTGGGGGGGCAACAGGTATATCACACCAGTTGCAATTAGTTATTCCAATATTGTTTGTCCCTCTATCTAGCTGCATTATCTCAGCAGAACCTCACACAACTGCTGCACAATGCAAATGCACTATAATATACTTTCTATGTTAGAAAGTATATTATAAGTATATTACACCCCTCAGTATGTCACACCTATCAATAGCACACCTATACCAGTCCTTAAAAGGTCTTTTGTGGCTCTATTAGCTAGCGTTTGCTGTCCCTAACAATCTGTCCCTTCTCCACACAGCAACCTCTCCCTACATTGGCAAAAAACATAATGTAAAATGGCTGCCATATCAAGTTTATTTATAGGGTAGGGGGTGTGTCCATGTGCTGAAACGTCTCAATTGGCTGTCCTGTCCCACCTGATGGATGCGTCATAGGTCAAAGTTTGGCACAATGCAAAAGAATATGGCGCCGGCGGACATCGCCATATGTTTGCATGTTCAGTGAACTGTGAACAAGCAAAGTTCGCCGCAAAACGATCGCCGGGCAAGCCGTAAGGCCATCTCAAATCACTGATAACACCTCCTCTCTGTACCAATAGGCATAAATCTCTCTCTCTCTTTCTCTCTCTCTCTTTCTCTCTCTTTCTCTTTCTCTCTCTCTCTCTTTCTCTCTCTCTCTCTCTCTCTCTCTCTATCACTATATATATATATATATATATATATATATATATATATATATATATATATGTATATATCAATCTACTGTGCTTCTCCTACTCTAGACTAGAACATGGTCCTATGAAATTGCATTGCATTATTTGGTGACAGGTCCTCTTTAAAGAAAATTACACACTATTGGCAGTAATATTTAGGGTTCTAAGAAGTTATGTATTGCATGTAAGGCTAATTTCACACTAGGGTTTTGACTTTCCGTTTGTGAGATCCGTCTTTGGCTCTCACAAACGTTCCAAAACAGATCAGTTTTGCCCTAATCCGCTCAAAATGCATCAGTTTGCCTCCGATCAGTCACCTGCAGCATTTTGCTGTCCGCCTAATGAAGCGGAGCCAAACGGATCTGTCCTGGCACACAATATAAGTCAATGGGGACGTTTTCTCTGACACAATCTGACACAATACAAAACAGATCCGTCCCCAATTGACTTTCAATGGTGTTCAAGACGGATCCGTCATGGCTATGGAAGACATAATACAACCGGATCCTTTCACGACGGATGCATGCGGCTGTATTATTGTAACTGAAGCGTTTTTGCAGATCCACAATAGATCCGCAAAAAACGCTAGTGCAAAAGTAGCCTAAGATTAAAACTTCCACTTAAGATACAAGAATACAAAGTAAATGCTTGATTTAATAAATATTGTCTGAAACTATTTTTTGTTCCAATTTCTAATGGTTATTGTTGTCTATCCAATCCAATGCAGGGCAAAAGTTTTTTCTGAATTATTCTAAACACTTCACATTCACCACAGTTTTAATCTATTCTTTTTATAGACATTTTATTTAGCACAAACATGTTGACAAGCATGTAGACTTTTTCAATGAGTTCTAGTTCAGTAGAAGATCAAGAAACTTATTATCATTTCTGCTAATCTGTAGAAAAAATGACATGGATCGCATACCTATATATCATGCAATAATCTTTTGTTTCTCAGCATAATTTAAGACCATATATATGGGGCACTTTGTATACACATTGATAAAAATGAATAGGCCCACTCAACTTTTTAAGGAAGCCCCTTTTGAATGGGTTCCTACTCTAATTTGGTGGAGCATCACATGGCAACCCTCACCACTGCAGCATAGCACCCGTATATAGAGAGAACCACTACTCCAACAGAAGCCCTGCTATGTGGCTAAGTCCCCTTGGCACTGACCCCACCAACCCACAGACATAGCATCATAGCAGCAATAGCCCATATGAACCAAGGCTACATTAGAACAGCTCTTAAAAGCTTACCTTTCCATGTAGTCTCAAAAACTAGACTGAGATCAAGTAAGCATTAAACCTTATGTGGTTTCCTGCTAATTAAAAATGCATGAGTTCAATGAGTGGACTGTTGGTCACTATGTGTTGCTACTCAAATTAGAGTAGGGACTTAATCAAAAGATGACACCTTGACATGGTGAGTGGGTCTTGTCTATAAATAATGCTGAGAAGCAATAGATCATTGCATTATATAGATGTAGCCAGCATTATTTTGACTGCCCCAATGCATTAACACATTGAAAACACATTACTATACTACAAACATTTAGTTAAAATGACCATTCTAGCATATCTGATTTGAAAATAATGCCATCTATATCTGTATCTAGATGTACAATCAATGTAATTTTCTATACTTATTGGCATTCTAAAATGTATTTTTATGTATTCTATATCAATGTGTTTTCTTTACTTTGGGAGTAAATCAAGTAAATTTCTGCCTGTTAAGAGTGGGGCAATACAGACATTTAGATAATTTATCACTAAATCTTAAAGGAGTTCAATGCACCCAGGAGTGCTTGGTCAGGTGGTAGACAGGCCACAAAAGTAAAAAAAAAAAAAGATTTATTTGTCATGAGCACTCCAGGTCACCGCTGAGGCCATTGATTAGTAGCCAGTGGTAAGTAGATGGCATATCATACTTTTGGTCAATTGGGGGCTAGAAGTGACTGAAACAGGAGCTGGGCCTTGGACCAGGAGTTTTGGTGCCTGTAGCATGGCTTAATAGGCAGCCTATCAAAATCACATAGAAAGCAATCACATAATTGCATAGTCAAATCTCCTAAGCGGACTGAAAATTACAGTATTTTTTTTTATTTTTATAAAAAGCATATAAATATAAGCAAATCAAATCACCACCTCCCAAATGTTGTATATAGACAGAAACAACAAAAAATAAACATAATTGGTATTGTCAAAAATATAGAAAACTTTATAATGGCAAACACCATAACAGAAAATACAAAAATGGTTTTCTGCCTTTTGATCACCCCCGCTGAAAGAAAATAAAATAAATAAAAGTAATCAGAAAGTCGTATGTACCCCATAATAATACCAATAAAAACTATAGCATGACCCACAAAACAAGTCCTCAAACTCTGTAGATAAAAAACATACAAAAAGGGTGTTAATATAAAGAATTTGTTTTAAAAGTTATCTTTTTTAAACTAGTAAAACAAAATAAAAACAATATTAATTTTGCACCTCCTTAATTGTACTGGCCTGCAGAATAAGGTTGTCATGCAATTTTTTATACATAGTAAAAGTCATGAAAGCAAAATAAAACATGGCAAAATATTTTTTTTCTCCCCTTTTCTCCACTATAAGCTATAGTAAATTAACTGCTACAATTAAAAACAATGTCTGCAAATAAGAATTCCCCATTTACAGTAGTTTTTTTCATGAAAAATGGGAAAAGTTATAGCTTTTAGAATGTAGGAAGGAAAAAATGAAAGTGCAAAAACAAAAATGTGCCTGGTCCTTAAAGAGCTAAGATCTTTTAAGAGTTTTCTTTTGCTAGTTAATTCTAGTAAATAAATGTTTTGACAATATTTATTTCAAATTATAAATTGACTATAGTCCTATAAATATCATGTTGTGTGTGTACAGGAGTTTATGTTTAACTTTTTAATATCTAAAAAAATATATATATATATATCACTTTTCCAGTACTGTGAATTTTCAAAATATTTAACCAGATAACCAAAGCCAACATATATTTTAGCAATCTTCAAAATGTGTTAAAAAATCTATATATATATTTTTTTGGGTTGCTTACATGAACATTGCAGTCATCATACTCTGATTTCTTGTTATTGAAATCTATCAGGGCTAAGTTCAGTAAATTGAAATACACACTTCACATCAAATCTTCAGAGACAACAAAATGCAATTAACTATATGAATTAAACAAAAATAAAACTATACAAAAATATAACTTCAATAGTGATGAATAAATGCCTTTTGTTATATTTTTAAGAATCTATGAAGAAAAAACAAAATACACCAACGGTTCCTGTCCCTTAAAGCTAGCTAAATATGTGAGCAAAATTTTTTAAAATATAAAATTATTTATTATATGTGTTCCAGATGATCAGGCATTTCCCCCTCCTAAAAAAAAAGTTAATTGGGTGAAGCAAGACAATTCCCTTACTTCTTGTTTACAATGGGAAAGTAGGAATATTAGGCATCACCCCTTTGGATCAATCCTTTGATTTGTCTGAATATGGAAGAGATCTGGGAATCTTTACTCTGTGTAGATTTTTTCAAGACTGTTCCGAGAACGGTCAGAAAGTACTTCACACTGACAAGCCTAGTAAACAAGATTTTGTTCTGTTTACTTTTATTATTCACTTATAGGTTCTATGTTCCTTTAAATAGCAGTTATCCTATATAATGACTATCCAATGGATCATAAAAGTAATCTAGATTTATTGCAAAGCTCGGTAACAGGAGCTGTTTTAGAAGTTGTATAAAAATATCATTTATTTCAAACTTTATTCATTTTTTAACCATATTTTGTATAATTAATGGGATCGTGTTGCACATTTGACATCCGTTTGAGCTAATTCTATCTGAGATCCATTTTTTAAGGCGGAAAAAAAGTCCTGCTTGCAGAACTTTTTTTTTTCCACCTAAAAAAATGGATCCCAGATTGAAATGGCTCAGACGGTTGCCTACTGTGCAATAGGATCCTGTTTTTTGTTTTTTTTCTGTTCTTCTGACAGATCAGAAGAACGAAAAGAGAAACTAAGATGCTAACCCTTTCTAAGCAACATTCACATAATGGAGAGGACATATTGAATTCCCATAATAATACAAAATTAAATATTGGTAAGGTTATGATCAGGGGGGTCAAGGATTGGATTAAATAGAAGTTTCCTACACAGTAGATGGACAGAAGCAATGCTGTATATGGAAAAACTATAAAGAAGCAGTAACAGAAAACTGCACTGGGGCTCCTATATGTCACACCTACTGATGAGGAAGATATATAATATACTAGTAATCTGTCTTCATTTCAAATGGTGGGAAAAACCTTAAAAAATTAGCTACTATAAAAATAAGAAATTCATTCAAGACTAGAGATGAGCAACATTTTTGAATTCATTCTTAACTTTGTCAGATTTGATGTGTCAGAATAAATTTGACCAGATTAAAATATGTCTCAATTTCCCTGAAAGGTCGTATAAAACACAGTGAGTCTCCTAGAATTCTATCCAATCCTTCCAAGCTTTTTCATGTCAACACTGCGTTAGTAATGTCGAAGTGACAGCAACATACGCTGTATGGACAAACGTACTGGAACACCTACACCCTACACCTACAGGAGCTTTTATGACATCCAATTCTAAATTCAAAGACCTTAATATGGAGGTGACCCTCCTCCTTTGTAGCTTGAACAGCTTCTGAGAAGCCTTTATACAAAATGTTGCAGTGTGTCAGGGAGTATCTACCCATTCCCTGGGTTTTCCAGGAATAGAATATAGATGACCAGTTCTCAGGGTTGATCATAAAATTTGATATCAGATCCTAAGGATATGTCATCTATAGTTTCATCCTGGAAAGCCCCTTTAAATTACAAACCGGATTCCAAAAAAGTTGGGACACTAAACAAATTGTGAATAAAAACTGAATGCAATGATGTGGAGATGGCAAATGTCAATATTTTATTTGTAATAGAACGTAGATGACAGATCAAATGTTTAATCCGAGTAAATGTATCATTTTAAAGGAAAAATACATTGATTCTAATTTTCACGATGTCAACAAATCCCCAAAAAGTTGGAACAAGTAGCAATAAGAGGCTGGAAAAAGTAAATTTGAGCATAACGAAGAGCTGGAAGACCAATTAACAATAATTAGGTCAATTGGCAACATGATTGGGTATAAAAAGAGCTTCTCAGAGTGGCAGTGTCTCTCTACCCAAGATGGGTAGAGGATCACCAATTCCCACAATGTTGTGCAGAAAGATAGTGGAGCAATATCAGAAAGGTGTTACCCAGCGAAAAATTGCAAAGACTTTGCATCTATCATCATCAACTGTGCATAACATCATCCAAAGATTCAGAGAATCTGGAACAATCTCTGTGCGTAAGGGTCAAGGCCGTAAAACCATACTGGATGCCCGTGATCTCCGGGCCCTTAAACGACACTGCACCACAAACAGGAATGCTACTGTAAAGGAAATCACAGAATGGGCTCAGGAATACTTCCAGAAACCATTGTCAGTGAACACAATCCACCGTGCCATCCACTGTTGCCAGCTGAAACTCTACAGTGCAAAGAAGAAGCCATTTCTAAGCAAGATCCACAAGCTCAGGCGTTTTCACTGGGCCAGGGATCATTTAAAATGGAGTGTGGCAAAATGGAAGACTGTTCTGTGGTCAGACGAGTCACGATTCGAAGTTCTTTTTGGAAATCTGGGACGCCATGTCATCCGGACCAAAGAGGACAAGGACAACCCAAGTTGTTATCAACACTCAGTTCAGAAGCCTGCATCTCTGATGGTATGGGTTGCATGAGTGCGTGTGGCATGGGCAGCTTGCATGTCTGGAAAGGCACTATCAATGCAGAAAAATATATTCAGGTTCTAGAATAACATATGATCCCATCCAGACGTCATCTCTTTCAGGGAAGACCCTGCATTTTTCAACAAGATAATGCCAGACCACATTCTGCATCAATCACAACATCATGGCTGCGTAGGAGAAGGATCCGGGTACTGAAATGGCCAGTCTGCAGTCCAGATCTTTTACCTATAGAGAACATTTGGCGCATCATAAAGAGGAAGGTGCAACAAAGAAGGCCCAAGACGATTGAACAGTTAGAGGCCTGTATTAGACAAGAATGGGAGAGCATTCCTATTTCTAAACTTGAGAAACTGGTCTCCTCGGTCCCCAGATGTCTGTTGAGTGTTGTAAGAAGAAGGGGAGATGCCACACAGTGGTGAAAATGGCTTTGTCCCAACTTTTTGGGGATTTGTTGACACCATGAAATTCTGATTCAACATATTTTTCCCTTAAAATGGTAAATTTTCTCAGTTTAAACTTTTGTTCTGTGATTTATGTTCTATTCTGAATAAAATATTAGAAGTTGGCACCTCCACATCATTGCATTCAGTTTTTATTCACGATTTGTATAGTGTCCCAACTTTTTTGGAATCCGGTTTGTACCACTACATAATATTTTAACCAAACAATATTGTAAAGTTATGCGCAATCTTGGGAAACAAGGATTATTGTGTCTCTTACGCATCAGCAGATGAGTTCATATACAATTCATTTGCCATCCTGAAGATGCAATATAAACTATAAATATAACACTTTATATTCAGCTTATCTAATATTCTTTTAACCCCAACAAAAAAAGTCATAAACATCTTCATACTGCAGCTGCAAATCTGATTAGGATTTTACTGTTGTTTAATAAAGCTACCAAGGGCTGTATAAGAACATCAGATAAAGTAGTCATATTTTTCAAGTTTTGTGTGATAAATACATAAGAAAGTGAAGACCAAATTGTGCATTCTGCGTTGTCTTGGAACATTTGTATTTCTTAATAGTTGGGTTTTATATTATACTAATAAACCATGTATTTTGCTACATACACTACTGGAACATACAGTATATATTAATTCTTTGAATGAGAATTACAATGGTGTTATGCAACAATTACATAATACAATCCTTCTCAGTCTGCTGCAGATGCTCCTGGAAGGTACCAATTCTCCTTGTGGAGATCCCACAAGCGTAGGGGGTTTTATAGGCAGTGCTCTCTGAAAAATAAGTATGCAAATTGGCTTTTTTTTTTTTTAAAGGAAGAACACTGTTAGTCTAGTGCCACCTATAGGTAGTTACTCTTTCAGTCTGATCCATTAAAAAACCTTGAGACATGTCAGGGAACAATAGCCAAGCCAGAGAAACTCATCTCATCCTTAAAGGGGTTGGCCACTCTCCATGCATTTGGTACTACTATGTGGGAGGCAGGGAAAAAGTATATTGTTACTAATATATGTCATTAAGCAGATCTGCCTGTTTTTTTCTATAATCTGAAGCCACGCCCCCTGAGCCCGCTCTGCCCTGCAGCCAAATTCATCCATGGCTGCATGCGACATGGAGGAGCTTCACAACAAGCTTGTCCATGCCAAATGATCTGTGTAGTCTATCTGTGCCTGCGCTCTTCTCCCTCACCTATAAGAGCAGAGCATGCACAATCTGCTCCCATCAGTGGTGCCCTCTGAGTCTGAAAGAAACCAGAAGCTAGTGGAGAAGGAGGATGTGCTTCCCTGAAGTTCCCTGCAAGCAAACCCTCCAGAGCCCCTGTATACAGTTGGCATTTGTATAGATTTGTATATATATGTAGAAATAGGGATCTGTGGCATTGACATAAAATTTGCTGTCCTGTCCCAAATGTGGGCGGGGCTAACAAAAAGTGGGCAGAGCCTAGATTTTACCAACTGAAACATATATATATATATATATATATATACAGTGTGGAACAGAAGTATTTGAACACCTTGCGATTTTGCAAGTTCTCCCACTTAGAAATCATGGAGGGGTCTGAAATTCAGATTGTAGGTGCATTCCCACTCTGAGAGACATAATTTAAAGAAAAAATTCAGGAAATCACATTGTATGATTTTTTAAGAATTTATTTGTCTTGCACTGCTGAACATAAGTATTTGAACACCTGAGAAACAGCAAGAATTCTGGCTCTCAAAGACCTGTTACTGTGCCTTTAAAAAGTCCACCTCTACTCCACTAATTAATCTAACTTAGTAGCACCTGTCTGAGCTCTTTAAAGACACCTTTCCACCCCACATTCAGTCAGATGCCAACTACTACCATGGGCAAGACATACACAAACAAAGTATAAACTGGGACTAAACGGTTTAGTAGCAAAATGTAAATATACTTTATTCAATAATTCTCATAAAAAACATATATGATGTAATACATCGGATACAAAAGTGGACTACACCTGAAGGGACATAACACAATAAATCAGTAGGTAGAGGGCAATAAAGCAACCACAATTGGCTGGAATATACACTAAGTACACTGATATGTACAAAAATCACACAAGTATCACGAGTATCCAGATCATATCAAAGTACAAGTGCATATCTCTATAAGTGCACAGGGAATGACTATCGATACCCTAAGAATGGGGCCGTAAGTAAAGATGTATATATGTATATAGATCGGTCACTTAAATGGCCGTGCCCACTGTCAGTGAACACAAAATCTATGAAGAAGAGAGATCTCAACAAGTAAATACAAAGAGCGATCTCCCTAGAACATATAGCGAATGGCCAAGTGTACCAAAGATATTATATGCAGGCACCAACCACTTATCCAAGAAAAGACCTCACACCATGAAGTAACATACCCAATAAACAGTAGTGTCCACCTCAGGAGAGCCACGTACCCCGACGCGTGTTTAGGCTCGAATGCCTTCCTCTGGGGGATGTTAACAAACTGCCCATTTATTTTATTTTTTTTAGTTATACCATTCGCCCTATGGGATACATATTTATTTTTATCTTTATTTTGAAGAAAGAGGGATTATTTTAATATTTCAAAAAGCCCTCCTTATTTAAAAGCCCTCCTAGGGGTTCTGAATAGATTGCTTCTCCTATAGACTGCTATGAATTAGCATTTGCATTCTAAGGGCTCATGCATATAAGTGTGTGTGCCCCATGCCAGTATTGCAAACAGCAAACATCCCATTGACGCAAATGGATCCGCAATCCGTAAAATACAGAGTGGTGTGGAGCAGAGGCCTGGATCAGAAGCCCACAGAAGCACTGCAAAGTGCTTCCAAAGGATTTTGGTCTGTGACTGCACCGCAAAAAAATATTTTTGCAGTGTGGAACGTATGTTGCGGATCACAGACCCATTGTAGTGAATGGGTCCACATCTGCAAACTGCCTGCACTCAGCCGGTACCTGTACATTGTGGACCACTATTTGTAGTGCAGCACTCTTGGGGAAAGCCACCTCAGATGGGCGCGGTTACAAAAACCATGGCATCTGAGGATTAAAGGGGTTCTCCAGGAATTAAGAAAATGAAAATAATTATATATTACTTTATTATACAGCTTGGGCCATTTATATGGATACACCTTAATAAAATGGGAATGGTTGGTGATATTAACTTTTTGTTTGTGGCACATTAGTATATGTGAGGGGGGAAACTTTTCAAGATGGTTGGTGACCATGGCGGCCATTTTGAAGTCAGCCATTTTGAATCCAACTTTTGTTTTTTCAATAGGAAGAGGGTCATGTGACACATCAAACTTATTGGGAGTTTCACAAGAAAAACAATGGTGTGCTTGGTTTTAACGTAACTTCATTCTTTCATGAGTTATTTACAAGTTTCTGACCACTTATAAAATGTGTTCAATGTGCTTCCCATTGTGTTGGATTGTAAATGCAACCCTCTTCTCCCACTTTTCACACACTGATAGATACACCGCAGGAGAAATACTAGCACAGGCTTCCAGTATCCGTAGTTTCAGGTGCTGTACATCTAATATCTTCACAGCATAGACGATTGCCTTCAGATGACACGAGATGTGCAGCACCTGAAACTACGGAAACTGGAAGCCTGTGCTAGCATTTCTCCTGCGGTGTTGCTATCAGTGTGTGAAGAGTGGGAGAAAAGGGTTGCATTGACAATCCAACACAATGGGCAGCACATTGAACACATTTTGTAAGTGGTCAGAAACTTGTGAATAACTCATGAAAGAATAAAGTTACGTTAAAACCAAGCACACCATTGTTTTTCTTGTGAAATTCCCAATAAGTTTGATGTGTCAAAAGACCCTCTTCCTATTGAAAAAACAAAAGTTGGATTCAAAATGGCCGACTTCAAAATGGCCGCCATGGTCACCACCCATCTTGAAAAGTTTCCCCCCTCACATATACTAATGTGCCACAAACAGGAAGTTAATATCACCAACCATTCCCATTTTATTAAGGTGTATCCATATAAATGGCCCACCCTGTAAATATATTTCAAAATACCTTTCAGTAGTTATAACGGCTGGTTTAGTCTCTTGAGCAATCATTAGGAGAAATAAAACGGCCTCCATCCTATTTATACACACAAAACCGGTTCTAATCACACAGCAGGACAAGTTACTTTAGAGCTAATGAGCTGCCTCATCCTCCTATCTGCTCTACTTGTCAGGGATTATGATTCTGAATACAGATAAGATTTTCAGCTGAATCTCTGTAGGAATGGAGTTCAGGAGGAGACATGAAGTACAGACACAAGGTGGGGGATGTGGATATTGAGCAGCAGCACTTGTATGCAGTCCTGTCCATCATCTCTGTACTTCATGTCTCCTCATGAACTCCATTCCTACAGAGATTTAGCTTGAGAGCTTATCTGTATTCAGGATCATAGTCTGGTGCCGCTTTTTAGCAAAGTGTTGTGAAGTAACTTGTCCTATTGTGTGATTAGGACAGGTTTCGTGTGTACTAATAGGACGGCGGCCATTTTATTTCTCCTAATCAGAGATGAGCAAATTTCATGTTATGAAATTTGTTTGCACTTCGTTTGGTGGTAAAAGCAAAATTGCGTTATGGATTCCGTTACCACGGACAATAACGCAATTCTATGATGGAATGTATAACTGAATTCATTCATTCCGTCATAATAGAAGTCTATGGCTTGCATAATGGATCCGTCCTGTTTCCGTTATGAAGGGGAGACCGTCATAGAATTGCGTTATGGTCCGTGGTAACGAAATCCATAACGCAATTCTGCTTTTACCACCAAACGAAGCGCAAATTAATTTCAAAATATGAAATTCGCTCATCTCTATTCCTAATGATTGCCTACCAGCCAAAATGAGCCATTATAACTAATGAAAAGTATTTCCCTCTAAACCCTCTAATGTCTGCTATTGGCATTGTGGTCAATCACAGATATTAAGAGAAAAGAGACCGGCACTCGCTTGTTTAGATATCTTGCTGTGATTTATTGTCACATTCCAGTGACGCGTTTCAGCATACAATCTGCCTTTGTCAAACTGTTTGTCAGACAGTTTGACAAAGGCAGATCATATGCCGAAACGCGTCACTGGAATGTGACAATAAATCACAGCAAGATTATCTAAATAAGCAAGTGTCTGTCTCTTTTCTCCTTATCTACAAGGGATGCCGGCCCTGAGACACGTGCACCCACCGCTACTCTACTTCAAACCATAGTGCCGATTGATATATTGTATTACTAATCACAGTCCTGGGTCTCTGCTCTTTAACCCTTTCGCTACCAGAGTTATTTTTTTTGTTTTTGCGTTTTCATTTTTCTTCCCTAACTTCCCTGAGCCATAACTTTTTTATATTTCCATTCACACACACATATATATATATATATATATATATATATATATATAAAAGGGCTTATTTTTTGCGTGACAAGTTCTACTTTATAATGTCACCATAAATTATGGCATACAATGTAGTGGGAAGTGGTAAACAAAATGGGGTGGAATTGGAAAAAAAAGCGCAATTCCTTCACAGCTTTACGGGTTTGGTTCCCACGGCGTTTGTTTGCGGCAAAACTGACCAATGACCTTCATTCTCTGGGTCAATACAACAATACCCCATATATATATATATATATATATATATATATATATACTGTATATAGGTTTTTATGTCTAAATAGTGGGAAAGAAAATGTAAACTTTGAAATTATTTTTTATATTCTGACCCCATAACTTTTTTATAGTTATGTCTACTGAGCTATGTAGTGGCTCATTTTTTGAGGGACAATCTGTACTTTTTATTGATACCATTTAGGGGTGTGTGTGACTTTTTAATCACACTTTATTCCTTTTTTTGGTTAAGAGAAGCAATGAAAAAATGGCAAATTGGCCATTTTGACCCTTTTTTCCGTTACGCCATTTGCCATATTGGAAAAATATTTTTATATTTGAATAGTATGGGTATATTCGGTTGCGGTGATACCTATGATGTTTATATTTTTTGTTATTTAGGTATTTATTTTTTTATTATACGGAAAGGGGGGTGATTTAAACTTTTAAATGTTTTTAATTTTTTACATATTTTTTTATATTTTTTTATTTTTTTGTAATGATTTTGAAGCTTATATATGAGCCTATGAAATCTGTTAATTATTTTTTCATTTTGAACCATTATGTATTTTTAAAATTACTTCATTACTATGAATTGCTCATTTCTTATCTTGGCCTGCCACCTGGTGGCCAAAATAAGAATTGCAGCATGAATGCTATGAGCCTTGTCAGTGACACTCACAGCTTTATAAGCATCTACTGACAACACCATTAGCCGCATTTTTATTTATTTTTTGGACCATTTATGTAGATGCCGTGATCTCACTTGATCACGGCATCTAAAGCCTTTAATTACAGTGATCGTCATTATTGCCGTTCACGGTAATTAGCGGCAGGTCTCTGCTGTTTACATGTACAGCGCTGGTAGCGAATGTGTTAAAACAGCAAAAACCCAGAACAGAATCTAAACAAAACCTGTCTTAGCAAACGAATCTTTGCTGAAACCACTGCAGCTTTCTGGATTTCAGTTATCTCATCCAGCTAAGTTCTCCCAGCACTTATACTGTACATATCACCACAGTAGATATAGAGATTTAAATAGATGCAGTAAATGATGATAGATATCTCTGCATCTTCACACACACATATTATATATATCTACACACACACACACTGTACACCTATGTACATATCCACACACATGTATGTATTTTATATATATCGCATTGTGGGAAAAGCAGTAACCTTTATTAAATGCTGGGAATGTAGGATTGCAATCATTATGTTGATTTCTCTATGTAGTTATTTGACTAGAGGACTGATGAGATGACACCTGAGGTGCTGTTGTCACTATGGCATCCCAAGTTGGCCAGGGATGTCATGTGACTGCTCCTCTGAAGATGCTTGCTGTGATGCATGCTGGGATTTTTACTTTCACTTTGCAGCTGCTCCGCCCACACAGCCTCTTATCAATGTGAGCATACTATGCTGAATGCAGTAGAAAAATTATATATATATATACACACAGTATATCTGTCATGATACAAATACCTCTTGGCTTTAGTTATTGTCTGGTGCACTTTATTGTTTTTTATAGTTATGGTGGCCAACCCCTTTAACCTCTTAAGGACATAGGGCGTACAGGTACGCCCTTGTGCCCTGGTACTTAAGGACACAGGGCGTACATGTACGCCCTGTGTATTTTCGATCACTGCCGTGCGGCTGGCAGTGATCGGAACCCGGTGCCTGCTCAAATCATTGAGCAGGCACCTAGGCTAAATGCGCGGGGGGGTCCCGTGACCCCCCATGTCGGCGATCGCGGCAAACCGCAGGTCAATTCAGACCTGCGGTTTGCTGCGATTTCTGAAGTTTCTGGTCGCCGCGGTCAGAAACTTTATATGCCAAAAAAAAAGTTTTATTCACCCCCCCCTGCACCCCCGAATGATTTTTATGGTGGCGGGAGGTGCAGGGGGAGGGTTGCGGGCGGTGTGGGCGGTGCGGGAGGCGGGCGGTGCGGCAGGCGGGATCGCGATCCCTCGCCCGCCTCCCCTTGTATAATCGTTGGTGTCTAGTGGGGATACCAGGGTGCCAGCACATTGCTGGCACCCTGGTATAAACGGCTGACATCTGCGATGCGATGTCAGCCGTTTAACCCTTTCCATACATCGGTCCGTACGGACCGCTGTATGGAAAAGGTTAACAGCGCAGGGAGCTCCCTCCCTCTCCCATCGGGGGGCTGCTGTGCCTTTGCAGCCCCCCGATGGGGAGGGAGAGAGCCCCCAGAGAGCCCCCCGAGAGATCCCCTCCTTACCCTTCCCCGTCTGCGAAGTTCTGAGCAGTACTGAGCAGACGGGGAAGGTTCCCATGGCAACAGGACGCCTCTCAGGCGTCCTGCTGTCCATGGTGCTGAACAGATCTGTGCTGAAAGGCATAGATCTGTTCAGTGTAAGTAAAATACAGTACAGAACAATATATATTGTACTGTACTGTATTATACAGACATCAGACCCACTGGATCTTCAAGAACCAAGTGGGTCTGGGTCAAAAAAAAGTGAATAAAAGTGAAAAAAAAGTAAAAATCAAAAAACACATTTATCACTGATAAAAAATGAAAAAAATAAAATTCCCCACACATGTTTGGTATCGCCGCGTCCGTAACGACCTGATCTATAAAACGGTCATGTTACTTTACCCGAACGGTGAACACCATAAAAATAAAAAATAAAAAACTATGATGAAATTGAAATTTTGCCCACCTTACTTCCCAAAAAAGGTAATAAAAGTGATCAAAAAAGTCGCATGTACGCCAAAATTGTAACAATCAAACCGTCATCTCATCCCGCAAAAATCATACCCTACCCAAGATAATCGCCCAAAAACTGAAAAAACTATGGCTCTTAGACTATGGAAACACTAAAACATGATTTTTTTTGTTTCAAAAATGAAATCATTGTGTAAAACTTACATAAATAAAAAAAAAGTATACATATTAGGTATCGCCGCGTCCGTATCGCCCGGCTCTATAAAAATATCACATGATCTAACCCCTCAGATGACCACCGTAAAAAAATAAAAATAAAAACGGTGTAAAAAAAGCCATTTTTTGTCATCTTGTGTCACAAAAAGTGTAATAGCAAGCAATCAAAAAGTCATATGCACCCCAAAATAGATGCCAATCAAACCGTCATCTCATCCCGCAAAAAATGAGACCCTACTTAAGATAATCGCCCAAAAACTGAAAAAACTATGGCTCTTAGATTATGGAGACACTAAAACATTTTTTTGGTTTTAAAAATGAAATCATTGTGTAAAACTTACATAAATAAAAAAAATTGTATACATATTAGGTATCTCCGCGTCCGTGACAACCTGCTCTATAAAATTACCACATGAGCTAACCTGTCAGATGAATGTTGTAAATAACAAAAAAAAAAACGGTGCCAAAAAAGCTATTTCTTGTTACCTTGCCGCACAAAAAGTGTAATATAGAGCAACCAAAAATCATATGTACCCTAAACTAGTACCAACAAAACTGCCACCCTATCCCGTAGTTTCTAAAATGGGGTCACTTTTTTGGAGTTTCTACTCTAGGGGTGCATCAGGGGGGCTTCAAATGGGACATGGTGTCAAAAAAAACCAGTCCAGCAAAATATGCCTTCCAAAAACCATATGGTGTTCCTTTCCTTCTGCGCCCTGCCGTGTGCCCGTACAGCTGTTTACGACCACATATGGGGTGTTTCTGTAAACTACAGAATTAGGGCCATAAATAATGAGTTTTGTTTGGCTGTTAACCCTTGCTTTGTAACTGGAAAAAAAATATTAAAATGGAAAATCTGCCAAAAAAGTGAAATTTTGAAATTGTATCTCTATTTTCCATTAAATCTTGTGCAACACCTAAAGGGTTAACAAAGTTTGTAAAATCAGTTTTGAATACCTTGAGGGGTGTAGTTTCTTAGATGGGGTCACTTTTATGGAGTTTATAATCTAGGGGTGCATCAGGGGGGCTTCAAATGGGACATGGTGCCAAAAAAACAGTCCAGCAAAATCAGCCCTCCAAAAACCAAACGGCGCACCTTTCACTCTACGCCCCGCTGTGTGCCCGTACAGTAGTTTACGGCCACATATGGGGTGTTTCTGTAAACAGCAGAGTCAGGGCAATAAAGATACAGTCTTGTTTGGCTGTTAACCCTTGCTTTGTTAGTGGAAAAAATGGGTTAAAATGGAAAATTAGGCAAAAAAATGAAATTCTCAAATTTAATCGCCATTTGCCAATAACTCTTGTGCAACACCTAAAGGGTTAACGACGTATGTAAAATCAGTTTTGAATACCTTGAGGGGTGTAGTTTCTTATATGGGGTCACTTTTAGGGAGTTTCTCCTCTAGGGGTGCATCAGGGGGCTTCAAATGGGACATGGTGTAAATAAACCAGTCCATAAAAATCAGCCTTCCAAAAACCAAACGGCGCACCTTTCACTCTACGCCCCGCTGTGTGGCCGTACAGTAGTTTACGGCCACATATTGGGTGTTTCTGTAAATGGCAGAGTCAGGGCAATAAAGATACAGTCTTGTTTGGCTGTTAACCCTTGGTTTGTTAGTGGAAAAAATGGGTTAAAATGAAAAATTAGACAAAAAAATGAAATTCTCAAATTTCCTCCCTATTTGCCAATAACTCTTGTGCAACACCTAAAGGGTTAACAACGTATGCAAAATCAGTTTTGAATACCTTGAGGGGTGTAGTTTCTTAGATGGGGTCATTTTTGGGTGGTTTCTATAATGTAAGCCTCGCAAAGTGACTTGAGACCTGAACTGGTCCCTAGAAATTGAGTTTTTGTAAATTTCGGAAAAATTTCAAGATTTGCTTCTAAACTTCTAAGCCTTATAACATCCCCAAAAAATAAAATATCATTCCCAAAACAATTCAAACATGAAGTAGACATATGGGGAATGTAAAGTCATCACAATTTTTGGGGGTATTACTATGTATTACAGAAGTAGAGAAACTGAAACTTTGAAATTTGCAAATTTTTTTCAAATTTTTGTTAAATTAGGTATTTTTTGGTGCAAAAAAAATTTTTTTTTTGACTCCATTTTACCAGTGTCATGAAGTACAATATGTGACGAAAAAACAATCTCAGAACGGCCTGGATAAGTCAAACCGTTTTAAAGTTATCAGCACTTAAAGGGACTCTGGTCAGATTTTCAAAAAATGGCCTGGTCCTAAGGTGTAAAAAGGCTGTGTCCTTAAGGGGTTAAACATCATCTATAATTTCAGATTCTTTGTAGAATTAGTTTTGGGCTGGTTGGATAAAGCAGCTCTTAGAAGGTACTGATTCTGTATATTTGTTGCAATTAGGCCCAAAAAAAAGCTTTGAGCTCTTCTTGGTGTAAGGCTAGTGCTGTGCTAACTGCTCTGAGACAATCAGAATTCTCCACCCTGCAGCTCCCCTAAGGCCTCCTGCACACGGCTGTTTTTTTTTCCCGTTTACTGGCCGGTTTTTGCGTTCCGTATACGGTCCGTATACGGAACCATTCATTTCAATGGTTCCGCAAAAAAAAAACGGAATGTACTCCTTATGCATTCCGTTTCCGTATTTCCGTTTTTCCGTTCCGTTTTAACATAGAACATGTCCTATTATTGCCCGCAAATCACGGTCCGTGGCTCCATTCAAGTCAATGGGTCCGCAAAAAAAACGGAACACATACGGAAATGCATCCGTATGTCTTTTGTTTCCGTTCCGTTTTTTGCTGAACCATCTATTGAAAATGTTATGCCCAGCCCAATTTTATCTATGTAATTACTGTATACTGTATATGCCATACGGAAAAACGGAACGGAAAAACGGAACAGAAACGGAAACACAACGGAAACAAAAAACGGAACAACGGATCCGTGAAAAACGGACCGCAAAACACTAAAAAAGCCATACGGTCGTGTGCAATAGGCCTAATGCTGTTTCACTAAATCACTGAGTGTAAACCTGCAGCTGCATCTCCTCCTCCCCCTTTTCCCTGCCTTCCACTTGCATTGCTTTACATAGATTTTCTGCCTATAGATGTTTCCGAGCAGTGAATGGGGAACTACAAACTGCTGGGAAATTTGCAGTTGTTTTTAAAGCACCTTATGCAAGTGCTTCATCAATGGATATGCTACATAAACCCTATATTACCAGTAGTTACAGAGGTTTGTTAGTATTGGTTTATATATGCTACATTTTTTTTGTTATCCTATTAATCTCATCTACTGATAATGCTGAATTTGACATTTTTAATTCCTGCTGCTATTACAATTGCAATGAATCTGTCATGCTAAGGGTTAGTGTTGTCAGACCAGCCAAATTGTGGTGATTGTTTCATGTAAACAGGAAAGTTTGCCGTAAATGATTTTGTGAGAAACGATATGAGTTAAAAATGAATCTGTACATCATGCATTTATATTCTGGTACATGACATATGGTAGGAATTTTTTCCTTGGCATTCTCTGAATGTCATGCACTACCCCCACATAAAGGAACTTGGAAAACTACAAAATAAAGCTATGTGAACATTTATATTAAAGCTGGGAGATTTGGCAGCAATAATAACACACCATTAAATGATATTTGTGCCATCAAAATGTTGGAAACCATGACAGAACCCAGACAGACCACAATGTAAGCCAATGGTGCCTGCTGCTGGGTGGCAATAGCTCGCTATCAGTGAAATCTTCAAAAGATGAAACAATGAGGCACTCACCATAAAATTCTTTCTTTATTCATGAATTCATAAAATACATAGCCAAAGTGAAAAATACCAAAGTCAATGTATCATGGGGCGCCGGCCGTGCGGTCCGCTTTCACTGTGCCCTCGGCGCCCTGTGAATACGTCCTCGTCTCCAGGGCAACGGAGAGCGGGGAGGACCCGGCCGCGCACTTCCCCATTGCGTGGCCGGCTCGTGGCCGTGGCCGCTCCCATGGGAACCATAGTAGGTCTGAGTGCTGAGCTGAACACTCGGTGCTCAGCAGTAGGCAGGAGGATAGGTCATGTGACGCTGGCCACGTCACATGACCATTTCCCGCCACTATTTAAACATACAACCTGCTGGCCACAGGTTGTCTGTGATTTAGTTCCTCGGCTAGGGGATCATTCCTTTGATCTCCTGCTCTAGGTGTGGAATCCCTTCTCGTGTTTTGTATTCTGGTTTTGCCTTCCTCTTGGTACCCTTTTTGCAATAACTGTACCTTCAGTTCTTGAGCTTGATCTGAAAATTCAGTATCTTAACTAGTTAATCTGCCTAGCCTAATGAACTAGTCATACCAGAGCTGCTGATCTTACACTTGGGGGAGGGGGGGGGGGGCTTTTATAATGCAATAGTAAGTTTGTGGCATTAGATTTCCTATAGTCTTTTATCATTATAGTACAGTCTTCCATAGTAACCAGGACATCTAAAAATTAAATACTCCAATCTGCAAAGTTTGATTTGAATTTCAATCTAATTTTCTTTGTTTAGATAGTCCAGAAAGTTATTAAATTGTTTATTTGACCCAGTATCATCGATATACCTCAAAGATTTTTATGTACTTGATAAATGGATTGTCAACTTAGTAAATGTATCTAACTTCAAAAACAGACAGATATATATTTTCAAAAGTACAAGCCACTCAATTCCCATGGCCTTCTCATTCCTCTGGAGATACCTTTGATCCCAAAGCCTGTATATATTGTTTGACAGGACAAAATCAAAGCCTCCTCCACAAATTCCAAATAAGCATCACTTTTACCTGCATTTTGTAATGTGTCACACACCGCCTTCACATCTAAATCATGTGAAATGCGTGTGTAGAGGCTTTATACATCTATGGAGGTTAACTTGAAATCGTCCTGCCAAACAAATCCATCCAGAGCCCTCAAAAATGCATTAGTGTCTTTTAAGTAGGAGGGGAAGCTTTTAGCATAGGACATAAAAGCCAATCTAAATATTTGAGAAGTATAGTTTCAATACCACCAGAAACAAATGGTGTTACAAATGGTTCTTGGGAATCTCCATTTATACATTCATTAGAGGTGGGCAAATCAAGCTTCGATTTCAAGATCCGAAGTCAATTCATTCCTAAACTTCATTTTAATGCTGTATGGAGTCCGGTCTCCATATAGCATTAAAATGTATGCGCTGCAGCGAGGCCAAATTTCTTAAGTCCAAAGTCGTGTTGCACTTTGGTGAATAACTTCGGGCTTCGATTCTACAAAATTAGAAACATTTTAAAAAAGGAAACTGAAGTTTGCTTCCGTACTGAGGTAACAGCCGGTACCAAAGCAGATTTCGGATTACTGTTTTAAAATGTTTTTATAGTTGTAGTATGAAGTTTGTAGATAGGAGTACTGAATTTTTAAATGTCCTGGTTACTGTGGAAGACAGTACTATAATAACAAAGGGCTATGGGAAACCCAATGCCACAAACTCACTATTGCATTATAAAAGCTTCCACGTCCAAGTGTAAAATCAGTGGTCCCTTATGGCCAGTTCATTAGACTACCCAGATTAAATACTCAAGATACTTATTTTTTGGGTCCAGCTCAAGAACTGAAAGTACAAAGAACTGAAAGTTATTGCAAGAGGGTACCCTAACAAAGAATTGGATAAAGCTATAGACAGGGCCAGTAAAGTAAAACAAAGATAGGAAGGGAAGTAAATATATCTAGTAACTCCCCCCAAAAATTAGCCCAAATCTCTAAATAAATGAAAGTCATTGTACGAGTTAGGCCTCCTGCACACGAACGTATTTTTTTGCGGTCCGCAAAAACGGGTCCCGTTTTTCCGTGATCCGTGACCGTTTTTTCATCCGTGGGTCTTCCTTGATTTTTGGAGGATCCACGGACATGAAAAAAAAGTCGTTTTGGTGTCCGCCTGGCCGTGCGGAGCCAAACGGATCCGTCCTGAATTACAATGCAAGTCAATGGGGACGGATCCGTTTGACGTTGACACAATATGGTGCCATTTCAAACGGATCCGTCCCCCATTGACTTTCAATGTAAAGTCAGGAGTCCCTTTTATACCATCGGATCGGAGTTTTCTCCAATCCGATGGTATATTTTAACTTGAAGCGTCCCCATCACCATGGGAACGCCCCTATGTTAGAATATACTGTCGGATATGAGTTAGATCATGAAACCTCATTTCCGACAGTATATTCTAACACAGAGGCGTTCCCATGGTGATGGGGATGCTTCTAGTTAGAATATACTACAAACTGTGTACATGACTGCCCCCTGCTACCTAGCAGCATCCGATCTCTTACAGGGGGCCGTGATCAGCACAATTAACCCCTCAAGTGCCGCACCTGAAGGGGTTAATTGTACTATCATATCCCCCTGTAAGAGATCAGGGCTGCCAGGCAGCAGGGGGCAGACCCCCCCCCCCCCTCCCCAGTTTGAATATCTATTGTCCCCGATCATTGGTGGCAGCGGGTCACTAGCAAAGATTCATACTTACCTGGGATCTGCGATGTTCGTGTCCGGCCGGGAGCTCCTCCTACTGGTAAGTGACAGTTCATTTAGCAATGCGCCGCACAGACCTGAGGCTGTCACTTACCAGTAGGTGGAGCTCCCGGCCGGACACGAACATCGCAGCAGCCGGTAAGTATGAATCTTCTACTACTGTACTATTGCTATGTAACCATGGCAACCAGGACTGTAGTAGCGTCCTGGTTGCCATGGTTACCGATCGGAGCCCCAGCGATTAAACTGGGACTCCGATCGGAACTCCGCTGCCACCAATGATGATGGGGGGGGGGGAGATGGGAGGCCGCACACTGGCCACCAATGTTGTTAATGCTATAGAGGGAGGGGGGGGGCCGATGGGGGGCGCACACTGTGCCACCAACGAATTATTACAATAGAGGGAGGGAGGGGGGGCGCACACTGTGCCACCAACGAATAATTACAATAGAGGGGGGGGGGCCGCACTGGCCATCAATGATATTCAAACTGGGGAGGGGGGGGGTTTGCCCCCTGCTGCCTGGCAGCCCTGATCTCTTACAGGGGGATATGATAGTACAATTAACCCTTTCAGGTGCCGCACCTGAAGGGGTTAATTGTGCTGATCACGGCCCCCTGTAAGAGATCGGGTGCTGCCAGGCAGCAGGGGGCAGTCTTGTACACAGTTTGTAGTGTATTCTAACTAGAAGCGTCCCCATCACCATGGGAACGCTTCTGTGTTAGAATATACTGTCGGTTCTGAGTTTTCACGAAGTGAAAACTCAGCTTTGAAAAAGCTTTTATGCAGACGGATCTTCGGATCCGTCTGTATAAAAAGTAACCTACGGCCACGGATCACGGACACGGATGCCAATCTTGTGTGCATCCGTGTTCTTTCACGGACCCATTGACTTGAATGGGTCCGTGAACCGTTGGCCGTGAAAAAAATAGGACAGGTCATATTTTTTTCACGGCCATGAAACACGGATCACGGATGCGGCTGCAAAACGGTGCATTTTCCGTTTTTTCCACGGACCCATTGAAAGTCAATGGGTCCGCGAAAAAAAACGGAAAACGGCACAACGGCCACGGGTGCACACAACGGTCGTGTGCAGGAGGCCTTAATTAGAAACTTGTAAAAATCCACTAAATATCATAAAATAGAAAATATACTCAGTGGAGTTTGTGTTCAAGGCTGCAGTAGGGATGTAACTATGTAGAGCACAATAATGTAGCAGCACTTGCCTTAGCAGCATACAGCACAAAACCACTAAGGTCAGTGATTGGCTTCGGTGGTTATATACATGACCACCGCAGCCTTGTACACACATACTGCATACTGCAAGAAGTACCAAACAGTGGACCTGGAAATGGTATAGGATTAAAAGTTAAACCACTAAATACAATTACAATGCAGACCAGACCCTAAAACCAATTTACTGCCGAGACCAAACCATAAAAACAGATTCTAGACCAATAAAAAGAAAATGCATACTGGTTACTGAATAAAAAGAGATGTTTTGAATATGCTGTTTCTATTTTGTCAACATTATGAACTTATCTGTCTGGGTGCCAGCGCTGCGGTCTGTGGCTTCGGTGTGACACTAGGGAGCAACAGGGTGCAATGCTCTTTTTCTACAGCATGTGTCCGCTGGGGGAGATCGGGCTGAGTAACAGCCCGACTGCCCAGTTACTGTGAAGATTGTTAACTGTCCTATCGAGCAACAAGTCAATGGACCTATCAGGTCCTGATCCCGGGACTTAGCGCTATATTTAAACACCCTTATGGCAATGCACCTTAGCTATTGATAGTCTTTGACTCTCTAGTTGTGTTACTGGTTCCTGTTAGTGTATTTTGGATTGTTTAAGTTTTGACCTAGGCTTGTCCTTTTGATCACTATCTGTCTAAAGTATTGGTACTGAGGTTTTTGTCTGGTTTGGATCCCCGCTTGGCTTTTTGACTACTCTCTGTCTCTTGATTTCGTACTTTGTTGTCCTCCTGCTTATAACCTATTTCTGTATAACTCTTTGTTTTTGTTCCTTGGTGTTGTTTGTCTCGCACCCTAGCAGAGCAGGAAACGTCCACCAGTTGCAGACTTGCAACTTAGAGCTTGCACTGCAAATAGGCAGGGAAAGCGGGCGGGGTTCCAGCCTGTGTCAGTCCTTACCTACCGATATTACTTCAATCATGTGATTTCCATAATTCCATGACTTTTTCTTCCTAGTGCTACAATTTCAGTTTTGAGGAGTGTATGTTAAGGACATCGGTGTTTGCTATATTTTTCCTAATATCCCTGTTAAATAATGTTATTTCTGAATCAGCAATGACCTCGACCAGAGATGATGCTATTCATAAAACCTTAATTCAATAGTGCCTTCAGGAGACATATATACATTCAACTTATATCGTCCTGACATTTTGACCCCTAGAGCAGCATCTGTTCTTAAAACAGAAATGTGTGGTATTTTGTACATTAAAAATTCTTGCTTCAGAATCGTAAGGCTAAGACAAGCAATTGGTACCTTGGGGAGAGACATGAGATCTAGGGTGAACTAGTTTAACTCCATGGTTACTGAACTTCAAGAACTTATTTCTCTGTAGCTAATTATTTTAAAGGGGTTGTATACCATTATGTAAATAATTACTGTATATTGAAAAGTTATGCGATAGTCTAATATATTTTGCTTTAATAAGCTGTATTTGCTATCTTTGAGTGGGCATAGCAATGAAAACATTAGAAAATATATGGATTTTTTTCCTTATAAAATGGCTAAACTTTATTAATATAAGACTGAACCCTTTTTCTTTTTATAAAATCTGTGTTATTTATAAGTATCCAATTTAAAGAGAATCTAACAACAGTTTTGAGGTAGTAACTCAAAATGATGAGACTGCAGCAGCCAATTTCTGACCTTACTCGTATTCCCTACAAGTCTTTAAAAAAGAGACTTACATAAATTCCTGTCTATGTGGATAGAGATTGCACTAAAGAGAAGCTAGCAGAATGATGATTCTGTAGAGGTAAATATGAATATTTGGCTACTCTAAGTAACTGATAAACATAATAATGAATTTTATAATTTCTCTTTAATGTACTTTGAAGGGGTTAACCCATTACAAACACTTATCCGCTATCAACAGGATATGCATGTGGCTGATTGATGGGGGGCTGACCACTATGGCCCCCTCCAATGATGAAAATGGGGGCTGTGTGTTCAAAATTTGAATGGAGCAGCAGCCATGCCTCATTCATCTCTACTGGACTACTGGAGATAGCAGGTTATCTTCAGCATTCCCATAAGGTTGAAAAGAGCAGCAGTGAGCATTTGTAACCAATATTCCATTCTAATGGGGGAACACAGAACTCCCATTCTCAGGATCGGTGGGGTCTTAGTGGTTTGAGACCTGCCAATCAAGCACTTATCCACTACTATGTAGACATAAGTGTTTGTAATGGGACAACCCTTTGAGCATTTAATTACTTTCTATTAAATAATATACATTTCTTATTTTTCAGATTACATTATCTTGTTATAAAATGTTGGACATTTAATTAGACAGATCAAATTTGTATCCCGGCCCTGGACTCACTCTACCCATTACCCATGTTGTTGTATTGGGAAAAGTGGTGAGTGAAGCTGAAACCCCCTCAAAAAGTCAAAATTTTGTGCAAGTGGAGCATGCACCAAATTTTGCAACTTTTTGGCATCCGTTTTATGGCTTACAGGGGATGATAAAAATTATGTTCCAAAATTGTTATTTGTTTGGGAGTGCAAGCATTCACTAAAACAGACAAATCAGTAGAGTATGTTAAATTATGGTTAACATTACTGAAAATCTACATATAGATATATAAGAAGAAACACTTAATTTTAAAATATCCTGGGTCAGTGAAAAATCAGCTTCTGTGCATTTCTTTCATTTTCTCAAAGGACTGAGCAGCAGGAATGAATGGTCCATTGGGAATCATTTATCAAAACACCATCTGCACCTATGTGTTTCCACAGTATAGTTATGGAAACGGAACAACAGTCTATCGATCATGTTGTAAGTGAAATTCATACTTGCAAAGCATTTTTTGGATAGAGACTATTGCAGATCCCATAAGCTTACCATCTGTATCTAGAAATAAGTACTTATAAATAATAGTAATATCTCTAGACTGGATTGAATGTGAATTGGCCTTTATTAAACTTATATTGCCAACTGTCAAGTTGCGTAGGGTATCATGGTCACAATGTCATATATCAGACGAGGTCACTCATTTAACATTGTAAATACCATTTAAAATGTTTGTTTATTGTTCAATAGTTAGTACTTATGTTGCTCAGAATCTTATTACATCAAACTGCCATACAAACATGAATAAGTACTGTACATACCAAATGTGTATGGTCATTCTTCTGGATAACAATGCACATGTGTATGTTTATATTTTTCTCTCTGTTCTCTATATAGATTGTTCTGTCAGCAGTTTTGATGTTTCAAAACTGCTGAAAGACTCTCCCTGTAAGGCTACTTTCAAATCTGCATTTTCCTTTCCAGTTTTGAGATCTAGCAGACATTCTCAAATCCAGAAAAAATCAGTGTCAATGGAGACAAAACTGAACAAACCGGAACGGAGTGCACCAGAATGCATTCCGTTCCATTTGGTTGTGTTGCCATGCCGGACACAAAACCGCTGCAAGCAGCATTTTTGTTTGCAGCATGATAAACTGAAAATGCAGCTAGTTGTATTATTCAAACAGATGTGTTTTCCTCCAGTTTTGAGATCTCATGCCAGATCTCAAAACCAGAAAGGAAAACGGAGATGTTTTCTCGCAACACAGTTTTGGTGTTTGCATGTGCTTCTGTGAGCCAAAAGATGATACTACACATAGGAAAAAACATATAAAAGGGTTTTCTGGGACTGAAATATTGATGACCTTTCTCAGTATATCTAATTGATATTTGGTATGGGCCCTACACCCAACACCTCAGCCAATCAGCTGTTTGAAACAGCTATGGCACTAAGAGGGTTGCTCTACATTGCACAGTGCTGTACATTGTATAACCACATTGCCTGACATTGTAGCTAAATTCAACTTATTTAAATACGACTGAACTGCACAAAGACCATGTGACAAGCAGACATGATAACGCTGGAAAATGGTGCAGTGCTCAGGTCTTCAAATATCTGATCACAGGAGATGGCAGGAGTTGGATGCCCATTGATCATATATATTAAATGCTAAGAATGGCTAAAACTGTATACTTGCTTACAATTATTGATTCTGTGAATGAAAAAGTATTTTCTCTATTTACTACACTGAGTGGTCAGGAACAAGAAAAAGCTCTATTCCTCTGCTTCTGGTCTTTTTGTAATTGTCTAGGGAGTTTTTTAAACTTTTCTACTCTACAGACACGGAAAAGAAGACGGGACAGGCTACTGGAAGATATGACATTTTAGTTACAATAATTAATTTAATCAGCTATTTTTGTATATTCATATATTGTATTGATTTATTAAATAGAAGGAGTAATGGCAATATCCATCTTTGCATACACTGTTTTAATTGCCCTAATAAATCTAAAATCAAACCTGAAGTAACTTTACAATAATGCTTGATTAAAAAATGCCCTACCGTTTTATTGTTACAGCCCTTATGAAAACTATGGTGGAGATTTACTAATCAAAATGTGCCAACATGCTGACATAAGATATGGTAAACATCAGACATGTAATACACCACACTTATTGAAGGGGTAATCCTATAATTAATATAAAAAATAAAGGCGTAATATAGTATACAGTATGACAATCTCTAACAAAGCTAGAACGAGTTCTATACCTCACATTGATGCAGAGATCCCCACATTCATGGTACCATATGCTTTGGTATGCTAGAATTATTTGAGGTTGCCAGCTCAGGGGCCTTTGGTTACAAATCGACATAGACATGGTTTAAAAAAAATTATCTGTAGCCAGACATAGGCATGATGAATTATACCTATGGGTATCAAATGAATCTCAAGACTATCCAAATATTAGAATGGTACCTCTCTATCATTTAAAAACATGTACATGCACATTTTAAAAAATGGTAGGGAAAGGAGCTACTCAGCTTGACACATTTATCATAACATACTACAAAATGAAAATTATAAAAAAAATTAGGTTACGACACACACAGACAGCGCAATATGTGACAAATGGTGCATCTTAATCCACAGATTTCTTGTTAAGGCATATGAAACACCACAATCCAGTAAAGGTACACCTTAGAGCAAGCAGTGTACAGATGCACCAAATTGACTGTCTAATGTAAGTTTATAATGTCTAAATATTAGATAGAATATCTATCCCTTATGCTAAAATACAATTGGTAGGTTAGTAAAAAGTAGTGAGCAGATTAATAGAAATATGTCTGGACAGTCATACTATTCAAAGTTTGATAATATGGAGACACGTAGGGGCAGATTTATCAAAACTAGTGTAAAGGAGAAGTGGTTTAGTTTCTGAAAGCGACAAATCAGAGTTCACCTTTCATTTTCCAAAGGAGCTTGGAAAAATTTAAGGTGGAATCTGATTGATTGCTATGGGTGACTAAGCCAGTTTTCATTTACTTGATAAATCTCCCCTACGGTCTGCTATAGAGCTATAGAAGCAAAACGGCAGCATACTATTAATTAAGATCTATTGCAAAGTTGCTTAATTTTTATTTATTTTTTTCACAGATTGACTAGCACAATAAAAGCACTGTTATCAAGGGGAGACATGGCCTTTATTTTTTGGGTTAATGGAGATGTTTCATACTAAAACTGTTGTTACATGTATGTTTCAGTTATGAACAGCTAAGAAATGCTTTTGACAGCGTTAAACTGAAATGATACACATGTAGTAAAACTTGTTATTATAATGAAAGTATGGTAATGTAATATCAGCCACAGTGCAGACAGATGATTAGGAAATGACCACAATGACTTATGCTGGATGTTATCTGTGGAGTTACATGCTACAATACTCCAGGTTATGACTCTACAGAGATGGCAAGCTGCAAATGTGAATGTTGCTACACTTGGACATACATTGTAACAATTAAGCAATGTCATACTATGATTCAGGATAGGACAATGTTAAACTGTCATCACATTCATGAAAAAAGGTTGTGATCACAAGTAATGAATTAAACAGATGTTAAAGTGTTATAAATAGTGTAGTGTTATACGACTGACCTAAAGAGGAAACAACATCATATGTGTGGCAATTCTAGAATAATCCACTATCCCAGGAGTTACCATTTATTACTTTCTCCTTTTTTATCACACGGACACTTGTTGCTTTCTTCACAAAGAAATGTGTTGCATGGTTGTGGTTTCTGACAGTCTATATCTGCCATGTAAATGACCAGGGGTCTCTACACACATTGTACAAACATTAATACATGAAATAAACAGATGCTTTCTCAACGATATGTAGTAATTAGAGCACATGGTGCGGGGTTATAATAATCAGCCAGAAGGATCCTCTCACTTGCAATTTCTGGTGTTATGTTAGTCTGCATGAGCTACACAGTGAGTCACAAACAGCTTTTAAGATGTGAAGGCAAAACAGAAAACGATATTTCATACAAAGATTATGTTTAACCTCTTAACAGTCACGTTTCAAAAAAAAGTATATATATATATTTTTTAATTATGGATTTTTAATATGTGTCTACAGTAAAGCTTGTTGGCACACGATTTGGAGGACACTCTTGCATTTTTAACCCCTTAGTGATATAATAATTTTTTTGCCATAAGGAGCAATAATATGTTCCCTCTTTGTGTGCTAGAAGTCATAATTTTTTTTTTTTCTTCCAGCTTCATTTTTTTTATTTTGCAAGATTAGTTGTAAGTTTTTCAGGAACCATTTGGGGATATACACTCACCTAAAGAATTATTAGGAACACCATACTAATACGGTGTTGGACCCCCTTTTGCCTTCAGAACTGCCTTAATTCTACGTGGCATTGATTCAACAAGGTGCTGATAGCATTCTTTAGAAATGTTGGCCCATATTGATAGGATAGCATCTTGCAGTTGATGGAGATTTGAGGGATGCACATCCAGGGCACGAAGCTCCCGTTCCACCACATCCCAAAGATGCTCTATTGGGTTGAGATCTGGTGACTGTGGGGGCCATTTTAGTACGTCTTCTTTTGGGGCCCGTACTCAGAAGGGGCCCACCCAGGATGAAGACTGAAAGATTTTATTGTTAGGGCCCCCTCGATAGTATTATAAAATTACTTCATGAGTGAAAATGTAGGAAATGGATTTAGCGGCTGCCTGGCCTGATCTGAGAGAGTGCTTTTGACTAGATGCAAGAGGTGGGTGATGCGCAGGAAGAGGGGTTGCGACGAAGTTGATTGGGGGTCGGGAAACCAGTTAAAAAATTTGCTGTGGGGCCCAGTCATTTTTAGTTACGCCCCTGGGCAAGGCACATAAAACACTTAATAGAGCGTTCAGACACAAATTGTACCACAATAATGGTGTATTTTCAAAAATAAATTCTGCCCTATTGTTTTTGTAAAAATCTTTGATTAATTATAGACATGTCAATATTTTTACAGTATGTTTGCCACTTATTTTGGCATATACTGTAATATAAGCTATAATTAACAACAATCATTCACAAGTCATCTAATGAACATACACTTAAAACTATGTCTTGGAGCAGGACTGAGTATGTACAATACACACATAATCTCTCCCTTGGGCTTGCAGAACCTGATATTGTGCAACTTTGACTATAAGCTGATGGTATACCCTTTTAGTTCAATGACTCAACTGATCTTGTAAGCTGAAAGCTATTAACAAAACCACTGAAGCAACCCTAAATACTAACCATGGAAATTGCAGAAAACAAAAGAAAAGTTAGGTTTAACTACAATATATATTTTCTGAGACTATTGTAAAACATACAGTACTGTTTTTTGTGCAATTCTTTTTCATTTTAAGAATTTGTAGGTGCATTGATTGGTATGTTTAATATTGAATGCAAAAGTTGCTATTTATTTTTGGTTATATAGTTCTTCTATTGCTATTAAAACTATAGCTCTCACCATTCCTTTCATTTATATCCTTCTCCTAAATGAATTTGACATAAATTCTGTAAATATTTTTTCATTTATACTATAAAACTATGGAAATAGGGCATACATTAGCATGCATTATTTTTACTGGTGATGTTATATCAGCTGATTATATGCCACCATTGTATTCCACAATAATGTCGCTTTAGAGTGGAATGCATAATACAGAAATATACTCACATAGTTATTACTGTAAATACTATACTTTCTGTATTCCACTTCTCACCACTAGAAGTTCACCTAAGGTCAAATTTCTCATGTGTACTCTACTCACAGGATGGATAAAATATTAAAGGGGTTCTCCGGGCTTAACCTTTTTTTGGCTCTTAAAAGTTAACCTGTTGAGGAAAGATTATTGCTCACATGCTTACCTTCCAGAGTGCAGCTGTTCTTGAGATCTGCCTCCCAGTCACCTGGTCCACCCAGATGGCTTTTCTGTGCTTCCAGGCAAAGTCCGTCTTCTTCTCTTCCTGTATTCTCTTCCTTTCTCCAACAGGAGACGGATCGTCTCGAGTGATGTCACCGCCTCCTGCTGGAGAAAGCTCCGGATAGCAGTCTTCACAGTGCACTAGGCTGAACACTAGTGCGCATGTGCAGGACCACCGGCCGTCAGTCGCTATATCGTACAGGCTTCTATGTGAAGCCTGTACTGACTCCTGCACAGCGTGATGTAAGTGCTGTGCAGGAGTGACAGCATAGCGATCAGCCACAGAGGCTGATCGCTATACTGTGCATGTCATAGGGGGCACTGGATGGCAAACAGGGGGCACTGGATGGTAAACAAGGGGGCACTGGATGGCACAAGGGGGCACTGGATGGCACAAGAGGGCACTGAATGGCACAAGGGGGCATTGGATGGCACAAGGGAGTACTGGATGGCAAACAAGGGGCACTGGATGGCCCCATGAGGTAATGGATGGCACAATGGGGGAAATGGATGGCACAAGGGGGCAATGGATGGCACAAGGGGCAATGAATAGCACAATAGGGGAACCAAATGGCACAAGGGGGTCACATGATGGCACAAGTGGGTCACTGGATGACACAATGGGGCACTAGATGGCCCACGGAGGCACTGAATGGCAAGCAGGGGCACTGGATGGTACATTTAGAGCACAGGATGGCACAAGGGGGTCAATAAATGGCACAAAGGGGCACTGGAAGGAACAAGGGGCACTGGGTGGCAAACAGGGGCACTGGACGACAAACAAGGGGGAACTGGATGGCAAATATGGGGGCACTAGATGGCAAACAAGAGGGCACTGCATGGCACAATGTGTGCACTGGATGGCACAATAGGGGAACTGGATGGCCCAAGAAGGGCAATTGATGGAAAACAGGGGCACTGGATGGCAAACAAGGGGGCACTGCATGGCATAGTAGGGGCACTGTGGATGTCACTGTTATTGCGGCTCTGTGTATGTCAATGTTATGGGGGCACTATGGATGTCACTGTTATGGGTGCGCTGTGAATGTCACTGTTATGGGGCACTGTGGATGTCACTGTTATGGGGGTGCCATGAATGTCACTGTTATGGGGATGTTATGGATGTCACTTATGTGGCGCTGTGGATGTCACTGTTATGGGGGCACTGTGGATGTCACTGTTATGGGGGCACTGTGGATGTCACTGTTATGGGGGCACTGTGGATGTCACTGTTATGGGGGTGCTGTGGATGTCACTGTTATGAGGGCACTGTGGATGTCACTGTTATGGGGGTGCCATGGATGTCACTGTTATGGGAGTGCCATGGATATCACTGTAATGGGGGCGCTGTGGATGTCACTGTTATGGGGGCACTGTGGACGTCACTGTTATGTTTTTTGCAGTCCTATTGAGTTCTATGGGTTTTAGATCTGCATTATGAGGACCAGAATAGGGCATGTTCTATCTATCTTTTTTTACCACAGAGGACTATCTCAATAACTTTCTTAGGCTACTTTCACACTGCGTTTTGAATTCCGTTTGTGAGATCCGTTTCAGGGATATCACAAACTGTTCAAAATGGATCAGTTCAGCCCCAATGCCTTCTGAATGGATAAAGATCCGTTCAGAATGCATCAGTTTGGCTCCTTTCCGCCTCCATTCCTCTCTGGATGCTGACACCAAAATGCTGCTTGCGATGCGGAGCCAAACGGATCTGTCCTGACTTACAATGTAAGTCAATGGGGACGGATCCGTTTTCACTGACACAATATGGTGCAGTTGAAAACGGATCCGTCCCCCATTGACTTTCAATGTAAGTCAGGACAGATCCGTTTTGACTTAGACTTTTTTTTAAAAGAATAATGCAAACTAATCTGTTCTGAACGGGTACAAGCATTTGCTTTATAGGTGCGGATCCGTCTGTTCAGATATCAGACGGATCCACACCTAACGCAGGTGTGAAAGTAGCCTTAGTCAGGCTATCCCTGTGGCTCTTCTGTGAGCATCCTTATCTATGACTAGGAAAACAATAGATCTACCCAGCTGTTATCCCAGTTCTTACCCTACTATTATCATGAGGATTTCCCTACAGATAACAGCATCACCTTTCAGCAGCAGTACACTGACATTATATTACCTATACATTTTTATTTAATTTTCAGCACTATAGTACTAACAAAATGAAAAAGTTTAAGATTTTTATGAATATTGACCTTAAATAAAATGTGCCAATTTCTACTGGAGATGTCCCTGTAATGGGGTTGTCTCAATAAAACAATTAGAAAATTATGGTTAGCACACATATTCCCTGTAGCAGTCACTGAATGAAAGGATAAATATACAGTCTTGGCCAAAAGTTTTGAGAATTAGATAAATATTGGAAATTGGAAAAGTTGCTGCTTAAGTTTTTATAATAGCAATTTGCATATACTCCAGAATGTTATGAAGAGTGATCAAATGAATTGCATAGTCCTTCTTTGCCATGAAAATTAACTTAATCCCAAAAAAAACTTTCCACTGCATTTCATTGCTGTCATTAAAGGACCTGCTGAGATCATTTCAGTAATCGTCTTGTTAACTCAGGTGAGAATGTTGACGAGCACAAGGCTGGAGATCATTATGTCTGGCTGATTGGGTTAAAATGGAAGACTTGACATGTTAAAAGGAGGGTGATGCGTGAAATCATTGTTCTTCCATTGTTAACCATGGTGACCTGCAAAGAAACGCGTGCAGCCATCATTGCGTTGCATAAAAATGGCTTCACAGGCAAGGATATTGTGGCTACTAAGATTGCACCTCAATCAACAATTTATAGGATCATCAAGAACTTCAAGGAAAGAGGTTCAATTCTTGTTAAGAAGGCTTCAGGGCGTCCAAGAAAGTCCAGCAAGCGCCAGGATTGTCTCCTAAAGAGGATTCAGCTGCGGGATTGGAGTGCCACCAGTGCAGAGCTTGCTCAGGAATGGCAGCAGGCAGGTGTGAGCGCATCTGCACGCACAGTGAGGCGAAGACTTTTGGAAGATGGCCTGGTGTCAAGAAGGCCAGCAAAGAAGCCACTTCTCTACAAAAAAAACATCAGAGACAGATTGATCTTCTGCAGAAAGTATGGTGAATGGACTTCTGAGGACTGGGGCAAAGTCATATTCTCCAATGAAGCCTCTTTCCGATTGTTTGGGGCATCTGGAAAAAGGCTTGTCCGGAGAAGAAAAGGTGAGCGCTACCATCAGTCCTGTGTCATGCCAACAGTAAAGCATCCTGAGACCATTCATGTGTGGGGTTGCTTCTCATCCAAGGGAGTGGGCTCACTCACAATTTTGCCCAAAAACACAGCCATGAATAAAGAATGGTACCAAAACACCCTCCAACATCAACTTCTTTCAACAATCCAACAACAGTTTGGTGAAGAACAATGCATTTTCCAGCACGATGGAGCACCGTGTCATAAGGCAAAAGTAATAACTAAGTGGCTCGGGGACCAAAACGTTGACATTTTGGGTCCATGGCCTGGAAACTCCCCAGATCTCAATCCCATTGAGAACTTGTGGTCAATCCTCAAGAGGCGGGTGGACAAACAAAAACCCACTAATTCTGACAAACTCCAAGAAGTGATTATGAAAGAATGGGTTGCTATCAGTCAGGAATTGGCCCAGAAGTTGATTGAGAGCATGCCCAGTCGAATTGCAGAGGTGCTGAAAAAGAAGGACCAACACTGCAAATACTGACTCTTTGCATAAATGTCATGTAATTTTCGATAAAAGCCTTTGAAACGTATAAAGTGTGTGTAATTATATTTCACTACATCACAGAAACAACTGAAACAAAGATCTAAAAGCAGTTTAGCAGCAAACTTTGTGAAAACAAATATTTGTGTCATTCTCAAAACTTTTGGCCACGACTGTATAATTGATCATCTACTACATGTGAGAACAAACTCTGCCATAATAAAGGACACTCTGTTCTCTCTAGGTTTTTCATAACAGGGACCATCTTACATTGCCAGCTATAATGTTGCTATACAAAGTCAATGCTATAATAACAGGCTATAATGGATAACTAGAATAGCTAAATCTGCATCCCATCTGCATATAGCTCTTTCTAGATAATTATCCTTTATCAGTAGAGCAGATAAAAGAAAATTGGCTTAACTAGCTGAAAGGCTTTTGTCAGGGTCTGGGGGTTTACTTTTTCTTATTATGGAGAGTACCTAGTATGTGTGAGAAGTATGATAGGCCACGCAATGCTGCTTTGGATCTGTGGGAAAATATATGGAAATGAACATTTGCCATCTTATCTCTGGCATTAGAGAGGTTTAGCTTTCTCTTCCTCTTGGAAGGAAAGATCATTTTATTGGGTTTCTGAAAAAGAAAGCTTAGCCTATCTGATGCCAACAGTAGTAAGAAATGCTAATTTGCATATTTTTATTCCCTAGTAACTCATAGAAGGACACTAGTTTCTCTCTCTCTCTCCCTTACTCTCTCTCTCTGACCAGAACAAATATGAGTTCTAGGAGAACAGAGAGTGTTAGATAAAGTTAATTTGCACATCTTTGGGTTTCTAAGAAAGATATTAAGATTAACTTTCCTTCCAAAAGGAAAAGAAAGCCTGTCTGATGCCAGCATAAATGTTAATTTGCATATATTTTCACCAAGAACCCAGACTACCGTACTAGGCTCTATCTCTCCAGAGCAAACATGAGTCCTGGGAGACCAGAGAGTGCTGTTCTATATACCAATTTTCAGGGAAATTGGAGCATATTTGGTCCAAATTGAACATAAAATTAATTTCGCGAAATTCTCTAATCTCTGTTTTTGATGTAAAAAATAATTTTAATCAGGTTCAGCCAGGTAGTTTTAACTACATGAGGATTACTTCTAACTACCATTTTGAAACTGTACTTGTTATGGATTAAGTTGCAAGTACATGTGCATCCCAGCTATTAGGAGTAATCTATACAGTATGTGATTATAACAGCCCAGTCCCATTATATAAAAGACACTTTTAGCACTATGGTGGGCACTTATGAAATGAAATATGTCGGTTTTGTGACTTAAGCAAAGTTGCAAGTCATGACAATTACACAGTTTTATGCAACATTTGTTAAATTTTTGTGACAACTGGTGGTCCTTGCTACTTTTAAAAGTGGTCTATGTTAAAAAATTCAAAGTGAGATTAGACTTGAAATATGGCACGTTTACTACGTGTAACTTTTGCATAAGGCTCAAAAAAGTCACAACCTACGTCAGGCAACCCCTTGGTGTACTTTTACACATTTAGGTGTAAACCATTTTGCACTCACACTCAATATATTAAGGCGGACCATTTCATAAATTTGGTGCAGGCACACAAAGTAGAGACAGACTTAAACCTAACAGTAAAACAACTGCAACTGATAAATGCCCCCCCCCCCCCACTCCATCTTTCTAACATATAAAAAAAATATAATAATAATAATAATTTTCTAAACCAAGCACCAACTTTAAATGAAGTGACCTTGGAAAAAATATTATACTATATCTTAGTGATTACTTTCAATTTAAAAAGTTGCAAAAATATTCAGGTTGCAATCTTCATTCTTTCATTTCTTTTTAAGGCATCCTGCAGTTTGCAAGCTGCTACTAGTAACAATTTTTTTCAAATGTGCTGATACATGAGAACTTTTGAAGATAGCCATATCCTATATATATATAGGACTGACAGCCAGCATCTTTTACTTGGTGGAACACACCAAGTAAAAGATGCTGGCTGTCAGTCCTATATATATAGGATATGGCTATCTTCAAAAGTTCTCATGTATCAGCATAGTTTCTAAAGAGATCCAATCTCTCACAGATACTGCTGTTGAGAAGTGTGTTATTTCAATACCCCCCCCCCCCATGCAGGGTCTAACAGGGGTGCACTCCTCTCTATCTGTGTTGATACATAACCTATGTGTTTCAACTTCTTCTCCCTGCAGACAGCTTACGCAGGCTTTTCTCTCTATTTATAATCTGATACATATCAAGCTGAATGATCTGCCCTCCTTGAAGACTGCTTTCCACCTACTCCACTCTCTGATTTAATGTGTGCAACATCCTTTTCCTCTCATTTAGTTTCTTTAACACTCATCTACTATGAGAGGAGAGAAAGACAAGAACAGCCAAGGACAGTGTGCTGTTGGATCTCTGTCAGAAGCAGCAGAGCACTATGAATTATATATATATATATATATATATATATATATATATATTACACAGACTTTACAGGGGTTTCATTTTAAGAACACAATTTAGAAAGTTGCTTAACCCCTTCCCGACACCGGGCATTTGTGTATGCCAGTTGCTGGATCTTTAAAGACGGCACCCACTCAGGAGCTGAGCAGGTTTAATAGCCAATGGGTGCATGCTGTTTTACAAAGCATAGTTGCAGAGTCTGTTGAGTCACTTGGCCATGTTTCCACTCAAGTATGCATGAAAACATAGGAACTGGGGTGCAGAAAATGGCAGCAGTTGCTCTAGACTGAGCCAAAATTTTAAATATTTGGCTGCAACATAAGGTAGACAGCAGTACAATAATGAGTGACTACATGCAATACTTAAGAATGGTGGTGTCCTTGTAAGTTTGAGGCTGCATTTCAGCAAATGGAGTTGGTCAGGATTATTGGTATCCTCAATGCTGAGAAATATAGGCAGCTACTTATCCACCTTTCAATACCATCAGTGTGATATCTGATTAGCTTCAAATTTATTCTGAAGCAGGAAAACAGCCCCAAACATACAGTCAATGTCATAAAGAACTATTAAAGGGAACCTGTCACCGGGATTTTGGGTATAGAGCTGAGGCCATGAGTTGCTAGATCGCCACTAGCAGATCCACAATACCCAGTCCCCATAGCTCTCTGTGCTTTTATTGTGTATAAAAACCGATTTGATACATATGCAAATTAACCTGAGATGAGTCAGAGCTTGAAAATATGACTCTTCTCTGGTCACACAAGTAAGATATGACTCTTTTATGTTAATTTACATATGTATCAAATCGTTTTTTTTACACAATAAAAGCACACAGAGCTATGGGGACTGGGTATTGCAGATGTGCTAGTGGTCATCTAGCAACCCATGTCCTCAGCTCTATTCCCAAAATCCCGGTGACATGTTCCCTTTAAGAACTATCTTCAGTGTAAAGAACAAGTAAGTCCTGGAAGTGATGATATGGCCCCCACAGAGCCCTGATTTCAACATCATCGAGTCTTTTTGGGACTATATGAAGAAACAGAAGGATTTGAGAAAGCCTACAACCACAGAGTATCCAAGATTTTTTTTAAACAATCTACCCTCTGAGTTTCTACAAAAACAGAGTAAAAGTGTGCCTAAAATAATTGATGCAAATAAATGAATCTAAAAGCAAAAGGTGGTCACACTAAACATTAATTTGATTTAGATTTCCCTTTTGTTCATTCACTTTGCAATTTATTAATTGATAAAAATTATTTAGTAACATTTAAAATCATTTTTACTTTGCAAAACTTTTATCATGCCATCCTTACACATTTGCACACTACTGTATACAGTATATCCAAGTACTCACATTAATGTCATTTATAATATCCAAATCCTAACATTTTAGGTCTGCTCAGTATTCACTTGAAGTCACCTTATATAATTTTTAGGTGGCTTTGACATTAGGTATGGTGAAAAATGGCTTTGCTTGCTTAGCACTGTGATTTGTAGGCTATGGGACTCTATTGAAAAAATGACATTATTACTAATAGCCTACATTAAAATCTATAGTGTTAAATTAATTAAACCTTCATAACATATATGATAGCACAGAAGTTATCTAATAAATTACAGAAATCTAATATAAAAACAATTTAAAAAAAAAGATGTTTGCAATGATGAGTAAGAGAAATGTTTGCATTAAATGTGATAGGAAGCAGAGTGCAGGTTCTACCCAAAACAGGCAAATATTTAAACCTCAAGCAAAGGACACATTTCTCCAGAGCAATCTAGAGCAAGGACATTGAGATGAAAGACAGCTCGGTAAACAGATCTGGCAGTTGTCATGATAACAAGCCTCCACTTTAAGCTGCATATTTTACAATAAGTTGCTGCACTCTGACTTATCGAGATTAAACATCAGCAATGTTTGCAACATTTGTAAAACATTTTATAGCCCTAAAAATTTGATGTAAAAGAATATATACATCTAACTTGGATTATTCAAGCAAATAGTAAGAGTATCACATGTTAAATACTAGATCATGGATTCCTGTCAGCAGGATACCTGAAAAGATTATACTGTATCGTAAGGATTTCAAAGATAAAAATATGCGCTATTTAGTGACAGGGATATAGGGGTGCAAGGGTAACAATCATACATATTCCCTGGTGCCAGGGGGCCCAATAACACATTAAAGTGGTATCATTGTTAGTAGTGTTAAGTGAATCGAAACATCCAAAGATGAATTCGATTCACCACTAACTAATTCAAATTTACTCTTCATGGTAATGGATCTTTTTTTTTTTTCTAAAATGGCTGCTGCATGTTTTACGAAGCGAAAGTAAGAAACCCGAGAACGTAATATGACCCCTGATCCTGTTTAGCCAACCAATCTATAGGTAGTCTTCCCCTGTGATGTCAAAGCCCTATGAAAGCCTCATCATGCGTAGTCTCCACCATTTCACTGTAAGTTGAGCATAGGGAGAGACGTGACAAGTGCTTATGCGCTAAAGACAGTGTTGCAGAAAGCTATTAATAGAAGAATATTGGATAAGGAGAGAGCATAGACAGTGCAGAGAGATCGTAGGGAGAGGTTTTAGAAACTGTAGGGAGAGTATAGAGATTTTATACATAGAATTACTGTGCCTTAGAATTTTAGGACAGACTAATAAACCACCATGTTTTGTTGAACTGCTGCCATATTCCCAGTTAAAGTGTTAAATAGATAAATAGATTTACTGTGCCTCAGTATTAAAGGGCGGTCTAATATATTGCCGTGTGCATCTTGTTGAACTGCTGCCACATTTGCAGTTAATCTGTTACTTTAAACATAGAATTAGTGTGCCTCATTATTAAAGGGCGGTTTAATATAGCTCCCTGTGCATCTTGTTAAACTGCTACTACATTCCCAGTTAGTGATACAGTTACTGTACACTATGGCCAACAGACAGTTCCCTGGGCCCTTCAAAGGAACAACCACAGGCAAAAATGTTGCTGTAGCTGACACAAGTAGCAGCAGAAGAAGGGGGGTTGGAAGCAGCTGCATAAACAGGCCAGAGTTGCCACGGTCATCCAACGGTTGTGTTTTGACCAACAATCCAGCTGTACTGGAATGTTTGAATCGCTCTTCACAATCATGTCAAGTGATAACAAATACACACAGCCAGGAATCGGTTGGATCCTCTGACACCACACTTAGTTGGCATGGCCCAAGAACTGCCTCTGTGCCCTCACCTGTCCTGAACCTGCCTATTGCTTTTGCTGCTCTTTCTGCTAGCCAAGTAAAGACAGCCACCGACTGGGCTCTGCTTTTCAACAAAGATGAGCTTTGTAAGGATGTGGAAGCACATATTGCAAGAGGCAGGGACGTTTTCAAGAGACAGGTGAAGGTGACAAAAGTGACAACCAAACAGATGTAGATGATGATCTAGCTGATTGCTTGTTGGAGCCAGTTGAAGAGGAGGCATCATCATCATCAGGGGTGATGGTAACAGCGTGCCTGTGAGACAGTAGGGTGGAAGCATGCCTGTGAGACCGCAGTGTGGAAAGAGTGGGTTATCTGCAGGCAAACGCGGGAGGGGTACACCGTATGCTACTTGGGAGACTACCTGTGAGGAACACACTAGCAGTGCTTTTATAAAAGCAGCAGCTGGAGGAAAAATGCCATACTCACCAGTGTCAGAATTTTTATCAAGTCACTGGGGGAAGTTAGCGTGGCAGTATGCAGGATGTGTTGGCAGAAGGTGAGGAGCGGCCCAGGTGCTAATGTTGGCACGACGGTCCTGCATCAACAAATGGAGCATGACCATAAAGTGGTGTGAGAAAACAGTGACACTCATTTAGTGTGATAGCCTGATGCAGCAATCATTGCATCTCCCACCCACCTATGCTTTCTCTCCAGCAGTCAGGGCGCGACAACATCATCAGAAGGAAGCTGTCATTCCTTCCCATTGACTTTAATGTTGTCTATTGCACCTGATGCTCCTCTTTCTCCTACTACTCATCACTTGTTTCAACAGCAATCAATCACAGAGGCGATTGCAGAAAGACAGCAGTATGCGTGCACTCATCCAATGGCACAGAAACTGAACATGCACTTGGCAAAACTGCTGGTACTACAATCCCTCCCTTTCCATATAGTTGTTCTACACATTTCAGAGAACTAATGGTTTGTGCCCACCCAAAGTGGAGAGTCCCAAGCCAACATTATTCTTTCAAAAATATTGTACCAGTCCTACACACATGCATTGAGCAGAAGGTGGGCCAGTCTTTGGGCCTCTCATTGTCTGGTAGAGTTTATGCCAGCGCTGACAGATTGAGTTGTAACTATGATCATGGACAATATACACTCACCTAAAGAATTATTAGGAACACCTGTTCTATTTCTCATTAATGCAATTATCTAGTCAACCAATCACATGGCAGTTGCTTCAATGCATTTAGGGGTGTGGTCCTGGTCAAGACAATCTCCTGAACTCCAAACTGAATGTCAGAATGGGAAAGAAAGGTGATTTAAGCAATTTTGAGCTTGGCATGGTTGTTGGTGCCAGACGGGCCGGTCTGAGTATTTCACAATCTGCTCAGTTACTGGGATTTTCACGCACAACCATTTCTAGGGTTTACAAAGAATGGTGTGAAAAGGGAAAAACATCCAGTATGCGGCAGTCCTGTGGGCAAAAATGCCTTGTGAATGCTAGAGGTCAGAGGAGAATGGGCCGACTGATTCAAGCTGATAGAAGAGCAACGTTGACTGAAATAACCACTCGTTACAACCGAGGTATGCAGCAAAGCATTTGTGAAGCCACAACACGCACAACCTTGAGGCAGATAGGCTACAACAGCAGAAGACCCCACCAGGTACCACTCATCTCCACTACAAATAGGAAAAAGAGGCTACAATTTGCACAAGCTCACCAAAATTTGACTGTTGAAGACTGAAAAAATGTTGCCTGGTCTGATGAGTCTTGATTTCTGTTGAGACATGGTAGATTCCGAATTTGGCGTAAACAGAATGAGAAGATGTATCCATCCTCTGATGGCTACTTCCAGCAGGATAATGCACCATGTCACAAAGCTCGAATCATTTCAAATTGGTTTCTTGAACATGACAATGAGTTCACTGTACTAAAATGGCCCCTACAGTCACCAGATCTCAACCCAATAGAGCATCTTTGGGATGTGGTGGAACAGGAGCCTCGTGCCCTGGATGTGCATCCGTCAAATCTCCATCAACTGCAAGATGCTATCCTATCAATATGGGCCAACATTTCTAAAGAATGCTATCAGCACCTTGTTGAATCAATGTCATGTAGAATTAAGGCAGTTCTGAAGGCAAAAGGGGGTCCAACACCGTATTAGTATGGTGTTCCTAATAATTCTTTAGGTGAGTGTATGTTGTCCATAGCCCACTGAGTAAATGTCATTCCGGGCCATGCACACCAGCCACTTGGCCAGGTGATGGCAATGCTGCCTTTGCATTGTAATACTGGAATTTCTATGACAATGTCTTCCTCTGCTTCCTCATCCTCCACCTTGCCCTTAACCTCCATTTTAGGCACAGTTCACAGTGGCCCTCCAGCATATCTCCTATGCAAAATATACATGGCATAATTCTTCAATCTCATTGTCACCCAGTTCCTAAAGTCTTCCACTGAACTGCAAGAGTTGTTAAAAATGTGTAGGAAACTGTGAATTCAATTCAGCCACTCTTACCATACAAAACAGACCCTCCTTGAGTTGCAAATGCAAAATGCTCTTCCCTAACCTTGCTTAATAAGCGCCATTTCCCCCTGTTGGAACTCCATGCTCCATATTTGAGACTGCATGTACGAGCAGAGGAAGGTGGTCAACTATTTCTTAATGCTACAGACGGACAGGTCTACTCCCCGGTGTCAATGTGGATTGACTAGTGGCTGCTCATGCATGACATATGCTGTTTTCTCCAGCACTTTTAGGAGGCCACTTTATTTGTCAGTTGGCAGAATTCCGGGATGGATGATGTTATTTCACTCCTTCACATCCTGGAGGGGGTGCTGAGAAATATGATTGATAAGGGGACAGAAGATATGACACCTCCATTTCATGGTCACCTGAGCCCTGAGGAAGATGAACTTTGTAGAGGAGGAGGACATAAGCACCCAGGAATTGTATACACAACTAGGTGGTTTATCTTCCCAAACTACATGAAATGAACAGGAGGAGCAGTAGGAGCATGAGGAGCTTGAGAGCGATGACAAAGATGATGCAGATGACCCTGACAGAACATTGTAGTAGACAGTGAAGATGGAGGTAGATAGGCTCTCTCCGAGTCCCTTTATCAAATTGCCAGATACATGCTGTGATGCTTGTGTAGTGAAAGCCACAATGTCAGGATTCGGCAGAGGGATGACTACTGTCTATCCACATTGTTAGATCCTCGCTACCGGTTAAAAATGCGTGCATTTTTTAAACTTTCTGAGAGGGATGCAATAATGGACTACTATGGAGACATGCAGTGTAGTCATTTTGCCGCTGCCTACAAGCATCATCTCCTGTACTCATGACTTGTGGAGGGGGCAGGAGCAGCACCAGCTCCATATGCAGAAACTTTAGTCTGGAGTCTGATGAGCAGTTTTCTTCTGCCCCCTACTGAAGAAACCACCCAGCAACAGCTGCGGAACCTCAACCATCAGCTGGTGGCATACTTGGTCTGTACCCTGTCACCCATGATACAAGATTCCCTGGACTACTAGGCATGGAAACTTTAAGTGGGCCACAACTGGACGAGTTTGCCATGGGCATACTTTTCTGCCCAGCCTGCAGTGTGGCATCAGTGCAGGTGTTCAGTGTGGTGGTGGGAGGCATAGTTATCCCTAAGAGAACTAGCCTTTCTTACCTAAATGTTGTGAGAATAACCTTCCTAAATATGAATCAGGTGTGGATCAACCAGGATTTCCAGATGCCAGCTCCTAATGCAACAGAATAGATAATTCTGTCACTAATGATTATACTGGTGTGTGCTGCCACACTGGAATATTATGCAAATTGCGTCGTTACTTCTGGCCACATAATGCTGCCACCATTCTGATGCTGCCACCCGTGTACTGCCTCTACTGACATTCCTATAATGGGGCTTCTTGACCTACAGAAAGGACATAAAAAGGCTGTTCAATAAAAACAGCAGATGGCACCATATTAATATAATTCCTGGAATATCTAGGGATATAAGCATTATTTTCATAGGTGTAAACGCACAAAAAAGTTTTATAATTGTGGGCTGGATTCAATTATAACATTATTCTTTATAGAGCAACCCCTTTAACTGTGTGTTTCATATGTTTTGGAGGGCAACTCCTTTCACTGTTCATTCCACCAGTAATATGCATTTGAAAGAATATTAGCAGCAAGATTTGTTACAAGTAAATTTTAATTGATGATTTTATATTTACAATTTATGTCAGACTAACACAATATACTTATATGTCCTGGAATACTGTATTGATGCTCTATAAAAATATCAATGAAGTCCAACTGACTATTGATTGCTTGAGGATGTCAACATTTGCAACTGTCAGTTAATTTTCAGCCTTCCAACATTTAATTGAAACATGTCCATTATAATTAAAAATGTATCTTCAGGGCAGATTCCAAAATCTGGTAATGAATTCTAAGCCAATATAATTTTGACCTCTATCACTCAGTACTCTCTATATGTTGATTATTATTTAGTAATTAAATTTACAAAGCTATATGCTTCATCAAGGCACGTAATGTATCTTAAACATGATTGATGGTACTGGATGAATTGCCTAATTCCACACAGCTGTGTGATCTGTACAAACAATATCATAGCCAGAAAAAAAGAATATAAAGATATTTGTAGGTTGACATCTAAAATTAATTTCAGGGTCTCAAATTACTTAAATAAATATCACCTGCAGCTAACATGTGGTTTGACATAATCAAAATATATTTTATGTTTTTGCTGTTGACTGGACCAAGGAATCAATAAAACAATGCTAAAAATAAATAGCAGAACAGCAATGTCAATATACATTTATTTCTATATTAAAGATACTTTCAGAGAAATATTAGATTTTTTTTTACATTTTATATATTTAATGAAAAATAGAAAACTTAATAGTGGAGATCAAACAGATGTCCACTGCTCCTAGGAATTGTTCAATTAAAGGAGTTGTCTTGTAAAATTATTGTTATATATGGCTCAAAAAGGGGTTAAAAATAAAAAGTAAATACCTTCACCAATCTGTCACCATTTGTCATTCTGAAGTTGCTCTGGTCCCCTATTGTCTACACTTTCTGGTTCTGGCTCGACATAAAGTGAGATTCAGAAAATAATCTCTCAGTCAATCGCTGGGCATAGCCAGGACCAACTTTAGTCAGATATTAATTGAGTAGGCCTTTCCTGGTGTTCTCTATGTTTCTCTCGGACCAGAAAATGGTGAGTAGTGGGAATCAGAGAAGCATTGGAATGGCACTGTTTCAGGAACGGTCAGGGTGAATATAAACTTTTTTTTATTTTCATCCCACTGTGAATCATATATAGAAAATGTAGTACCACTAGACAACCCCTTCAACAGTATTTTCCATAGTGGATGGTGGACATGACATCTGGATGGGCAATAGGCTCCTGTGGTCATATTGTGTACATACAGTGGGCTTTTTGAACAATTGGACTGTGTCATTTTTAATAAATGACCTGTATTATATATTTTTTTTTTTTACTATTTATATGTAATAAATATATAAAGTAAAAATCTTTGATATCCTGGAAAAACCCTTTAAAGACAAAAAAATTATAATAGTGTTAATAATGAGAAATTATATTGTACTTTATTCATTTGCAATGAAGATATTTTTCATTTGAAGATCATAAAACCTAATCTCCTGAGATTACAGCACGTTTTAAGATATGTTGATTATGTACTTTTGGTTTTATATGTAGATTATAGTGGTTTTTTTTTTCTCAAGTTAATCAACTAAGCCTTGAAACAAGCCACTCTGTCAATCTAATTGCATTACAAAGATTCCTTCACTTCGCCATCACTTTAAAATAACCTGCTGCCAGTTTGAACTTTAGAATCTCTTAACTTTGCATCTCAAAGGGATTTTAAGATGAAAAGGAAAAATCTAAAGTAGTGAACTCCTGGCTGCCAGGGCTTATCCTCGGGTGATAGAAAGCATTGTGCTTTTTACCAGCTTCGTCCTCAAATTATGTCATCATTTTTCCAATGGTATGAGATTATTTTGTAATAGTCTTAAATAATGCTCAGATAGGTATCACCTAGGTCTATAGCATTATATTGAAGAGTATGTTAGCTCAACACAACCATCATTACTTGTAGTTGTCACTCCTGACCTAAATTTCTAGTATTCCTAGTTTTTCTATGCCACACATTGTGTCGGATGATTACCCCACTTTACTACAGAATTGGCTAGGATCAAGTAGAAGATAATACATTAGCAATTATATTCCAATTTCTTGCTAATGAATCCTCTTTGTGACTTCCTTATATTCAGAAGATTTTTAGATCAACTTTATCTTGACCATGACTATTCAGTCAGCAACACTATGGGGCACATTTAATAAGATCAGCATTTTAGACACCAGTCTTAATAAAGCCCCTGCTCTAGTGGTGGGTCGCTAAAGTTATGTAGAGGCACAGGCCTCTCCATAACTTTGAAGCGAACAGCTCCAATTCTAAATGTAAGACAGCTTCCGAGCTAAACAGGTGTGGAAAATTTTATATCAGACGGGCCTTGAGGCCTGCCCCCTTCCCTGCCCAAGTCACGCCCACAATTTTAGACCAGGCACAAGCGAGGCGAAGTCGCAGAATGAGGCGCATGTAACCGTTACGCGACATCTGCGCCTGAAATACACCTTCCAGAATAGTATATGACCCCCTATGTTACTAAAATAAAAGAAATATAGTAGAGATATGTTAAACATGGAAAACTTCGTAGAAAATCAAATCATAATGAAATGTTATGAAGATTCTATGAAAAACAAATATAAGATTAATCCATTCCTTTTTCACAAGTTCAGTGCCCTGGGTCATTTGCTGCCTGGAGACACTTCACCGGTAAGGCCAGCCATTGGCTGCAGTGGCACATGTGGCTCCAACTACTCTCTGGTTAAGTAAACAAGCTTGGGACAGGAAGGGTTACTTGGCAGATGCCAAGGCATAGAACAACAGATGAGTGTGATTTTTTTATTTACGGTACTGCATATTAGGAACCTATTTTTGAAAGGGTCACAACCAATCTGGAATACCCATTCATAGGTTATAGAACTTCTAAAATAATGTTATACAAGCACAATTTTTTCTATTTATTTCAGATTCTTACTATAAATGCAGCATAGTCCCCAGATATATTACACCATGGCATTGCTAGATTTGGCTGTTTAATGTGAATTATTGCTGGAATAGGTAATTAACTAATTATACAATAACAAAATCCAGCAATATCATCCACATAGAATGTCTAATCATATACTTAGTTCTTAATGACCTTCTCTAATCAATTTTTACTTTACACAGATGCACTGGGTATAACCATAATATCTAGCATAAATGGCCATATCAGATTTATTACAGACTGGTTTGGTGGCAGTATTGACTTTGGAAGAGTCTTTCATCTCATTACAGCATCAAGAATATTAAATGCAGGAACCTAATATTATGCACTATTGCAGTTATAGTTGGTTACATTTAATCACTTACTGCAAATCATTAAGTTTTTATGTACAAACTGTAATTCCTAACAGATTTTTTATTTCTGCTGTCTGTTTTTTTGCCAGATAGATTGGAAAGCAGCAACATCATTATTTTAAGGAGGTACTAATTATACTGGGCAATATGTATGATGCTAAGAAAATTAGAAGCTATTCACCAGAGATGTTAAACCATCTAAATGTCATGGCGCAGTATTCTTATGATTCACATAAAAAATGCCCCCTTGCATTAGAATTCCAGTGATGTAGATGTATTTGTTTTCTTAAAGGAAAAGTCCATTTTAACCAACATTTTCACAGTTGATAAGGTCTGTCCAACCATGAAAATACATTTTAAAAACATCTTAGAATATTATTAAAAATCTTATTCATCTTAGCTATCCCCAGCTGTTCTAGTGCAGTGAAACACGGACAGGGATAGTGGCAATTTAGTAAGGCATGACTTATTTTTTTGTTTTTTTTTAACAGTTTAAACTATTTTCAAAATAATTTTTATATGGCTGGACAATTAATAAGGCTCAATATGGTCCCTTTCACACAAGCGAGTTTTCTGCACAGGTACAATGCGTGATGTGAACGCATAGCACCCGCACTGAATCCTGACCTTTTCATTTCAATGGGTCTGTGTACATGAGCGATTTTTTCACACATTAGTTCTGCATTGCGTGAAAAATGTAGCATGTTCCATATTTTGCGTTTTTCAAGCAGCCCCGGCCCTATAGAAGTGAATGGGGCTTCAGTGAAAAAGCATTGCATCCGGAAGCAAGTTCGGATGCAATGCGTTTTTCACTGATGGTTGCTAAGAGATGTTGTTTGTAGACCTTCAGTTTTTTATCACGTGCGTGAAAAACACATCAAAACGCATTGCACTTGCATATAAAAAACTGAGCAACTGAACGCAATTGCAGACAAAACTGACTGAACTTGCTTGCAAAACGATGCGAGTTTCACTGAACGCACCCTGAACACATCTGGAGCCAATCCGTATTATTTGTGTGAAAGAGGCCTACGGCTATGATACACTTATAGCCTGCCTTTTGCCAAAAGTGGGATAGAATTGCATAAAAGAGTTGTGTTCTCTTTGCTTCCACAAACCGACTAGAAAGACCAACGGTATATATTGTAGTGTCATAAGCCAACCTAGGAATTAGTTCCTAACCTATGAAACTAAATGTGCCCAAATCACAGTGTAGTTTTGTAGGTTTCACATGATTTTACTATTAATATATCAGAGGCAGTAGAAGAGGTCAGTAAAGATTGATATTCTAAGTCTACATTCATATTTTCGATAAATGTTGAATGCTTAAGTAGGCCATTTTTTACTGGGTTTTGGCTGGACAAAATATGTTGTGTGCAATGGATCTTTTTCTGGCCCACAGATGGCATTTTTGCCAGGTCAGCAAGCTGGATACTTTTGCCACATATGCAAATTTGGCCTAAGTTGCAAGATGAAACAAACTTTGCAGTATGATTCATTAGGTATTGACTTTATTAATCAATTTTGCTTTGAACACTGGGGAAGATTTACTGATCATGAAGCTAAAGAACTGAAATTGATCCAGAATTCTAGCACACATGCTTTGCACCAATGCCGATCAGCTGTTTGAGGCGCTCTATGCGAGAGCTGCTTCCTATTCATTATATTGCCCACTGCCTCAGAAGTGTCAATAGTGAAGTGTAATGACAAGTACTGAATCCAGTCACTTGAATGGAGCAATTACTTGTAATCACACCAAGCCACAGCTCCTCAGATGACGCATAGTGCAATGAAAAGAAGCAGCACTTGTATGGAGCGCCACCTCCTCCTCATACAGTTAAAAGACGGAAATGCCTGGTGTCAGACCCCACCAATCAAATATTGATGGCCTATCCTGAGGATAGGTCATCAATATATGTTGCTGCACAACTCCTTTAAAGAGTCTGGTCAAAAGCCCTAATTAAATCAATACACTAAACGGTCAATAGACCGAAAAAAATCCTGTTAGGGGTCTCTACCTAATAAGTGTTGTGATAAAAATATATCTTTGTTTATTCATTATTAAAACCAAAGTGTGAGGAAGGAAAAATTTATTAAAATTATCAGAGAACAGTGAGGTCTAGGGTCTGATAACCTAGTAGCTGCTAGTGTTTGATAGCGGCAACTGGGGGATTAATGTCACCTTTTACAACTGATATAGACACCAACAGGTGCTCTATTTTATATATATATATTAGACAGGTTAGATGGTATATGTGGTTAGTTTGTCACTAGTGATGGTATATTAAATACCTCTAATGCACTAAGCCTGAATTGGGTGTTTGTAGAGATATAGGTTTGTATCTTTATTTGCAGTGGAGGTCGTCAAAACAGCTCAGCAGTCTATCTATGCGTGGTCAACTAGGCAAACCACACACACATGTCGACTGTACTCGATTGTTTGGTGGTGATGCTAGAGTTATACTACAATGCACACCTCATTTGCAGTCCATTTGTGTGTGCCTGTTAATTCTGCAGGCTGCACACTTGTATCAACTGCCCTTGGAGTGTTACATTACACTCCGCGCGTTACAGCTCAATTAGAAACACTGTGGCTGAAAGCTGTATCAACTCTACCACTGTATATCCCTTGTCTGCACCATACACATCAAGTCAGGCATACCTCTTCAACCTATATTGCTGGTGACCAAACACACACATCTAGCATGCTGCCCCTCAGCTAATCCTATTGCTACAGTTATGCTCCTAACTGTTAACTGTCTAAAAACTTAAGCACACCACTATAACACCCCTCCCGACATGTTTCGCCACAAAGTGGCTTTGTCAGGGGAAGTGGGGTACTAGCGTGCGCGTGCTTTAGAATCCCCATCTATATGCACTACAAATGCCCGCCCTCTGATCAATGGCCAAAAGCACTGCCGATATCATTGACTGGCAGGCGCTTCTTGCTATCGGGTGTGAGCGCATCAGTATATGCTCTCAGTGTGCGCTCACGCCCCTTTCTCCATCGCTAGCCTATTCAGGCCATGTTGTCTCCTCCCCACTCGTATCGATGCTTCTACCATTGCCTTTGCCCGTCATTCACCTACTCAGGTAGTATAGCTCCTCCCCACAGGCATCGCTGCTCTGCTATTGTCCGTGGAGGGAGGACAGGACTAGAGGTTACTGTTGGAAGTACTTTAAGTGCAGGGTTAACTTGTTGCCAATGTATCATTAACCCTGGAAACACTATTAATGCAGCATATTGGCTTCATGTGTCCAATAGGTGGAGAACAATTTAGAACTACAATTACAGTATACTATATATCAACGAAGGAAGACAATGTCAAACTGTATGACCTGAGACAACCAAGGTTTATGAATTACATTGATTAGGCAGCATTAAACTCATTTTACTATGGATGGATAAGTGGTCATTACAGATTATACGGACTTGCCATAGTTTAACCTGCCTAAACACTAATAAAATGCATTAACATTAAATAGGCAGCATTTGTCTCATATTGCTATAAATGGCTAAGTAGTCATTGCAAATTGTATGGGCCTACCATAATTTACCTACCTAAGCACTAACAGTGCTATTATTAAATTGATTGTCATTTAAATAAATTGTTTTTTCAAAAATGATAAATGAAGGCCGTATAGGAAAGGCCTTCATTTAGGCCCTTTGGACTCAGGGTCTGTAGTCTGTAGATCCACCTTGCCTCTTCCTGAAGTAGTCTTTGGTCCAAATTCCCACTTCTAGGGCCCAGTTTGATTTTGGCCAGTCCCCAAAATTTAAGGACATCAAGGTTACTGTTGTGGGTATATGTAATATTTCTGTAAGTGAGGTGTCCTTTTCTGTATTGATGGCACTAATATGTCCTGATATTATCCTCCTTAGCTCCTGTGTTGTTTTGCCAACATATAGCTTCAGGCAAGTGCATGATGCCACATATAGTATGCCACTACTCCGACAATTTAAAAATTCTCTTATCGTGTATTCACGCCCATCAACTGGATTTTTACATTTCTTGACTTTAGGTACGTATTTACATAGCGTGCAGTTACCACATGGGAATGATCCCACAGTACTGGATTTTAACCAAGTTTATTTAGTTGTTTGTATTTTAGGAAGAAAACTGTGAACCAGTTTATCCCTAAGATTCTGTCCCCTTCTGTAGGTGACACTGTGATATGGTGATAAGACCGTGCTCAATTCTCGGTCACTGGTAAGTATCTTCCAATGTTTTTTAAGAATGTTCATTATTTGTAGATGGTTATGGTCATAGGTTCCAATACATCTTATAATTTTTTTATCCTGCGTGGGGTAGATCCTATTTTTTGGGATAATAAATCCTCTCTTTTTTGGTTCTTAGCACGATTAAATGCCCTTTTTAGGGTTTTCCGCGGATAGGCTCTTGCTCTGAAGCATTTGAATAATTCATCTGCCTCCTTTTTAAAGGCCTCCTCTGTAGTACAGTTTATCCTGGCTCTTAAATATTGCCCGACCGGTATCCCGTTCTTCAATGTTGTTTGTTTATTTGATTCTTCCATTAATTTGTCTGTATTGGCAGCTCTTTTATAAGGGAAGCTAATATTCCCAGGAGTGACGTATTTTTCAGATCCCTGATTACATCTCTCACTACCAATTACAGTCATTTTGCGTTGTAACCCCATTTGTCCCTGTCCCTTAGTTGGACATTGCTCTGCCCTGAAAAAAAGGGGGGCTATGGGTGGTGTCGCAAAAATGTTTGGCTGACCAGCCAATGTTGGGCCCAGGTTCTGTTGCACTGTAGTGTTGGTGATATTTGTGCCTGAATGTATTGATGATAGTGATGATGCCACTGGGGTATTCTGCATTTCTGTCATAGTTTTTGGCCTTGTTGAAGTAATATTGCCCATTGGTGCCTCAACTCCAGTGCCACTGGCTCTGGAGAATACAAATCCACCCAATAATGAGGGTTCTCCATTTTGTGTCAACTGGGTACATTCTGATGTATTATTAGTTAGATTTCCCGTTTTTTAAAATTGCGGTATCTATTGTATCGAACCTTTCTTGTAGTGCCACCTCTGTTAAAATCCTTAGTGTTTGTGGTTTCAGCCCCAGAGGTTTCAGATTCAGAATAGTCAGCATACCTAGTGTTTCTCACTGGAAAGTTTTGTCTGTTTTTCCAATTATATATATACGGTCAGTATCAAAATCAGATTTGTCACGAATATATTTCCGATGCTTTCTTTCCTTTATCTCCTCTTTCAGGCCTTCCAAGCTTTTTTGTAACCTGGACTCCTGATTTTTAAAGTCAGAATGTTGACCAAATGTGAGAATTTCTTTTATCTCTTGATTAAGTTGTTCAGAAATGCGCTCAAAATGGTGTCTTTCATAATCAACCATATATTTCATGAGTCTTAATGAATTTTCAGTGAGGACACTGTCCCAACCTTTTATATATTCTTGATCATCTGTATAGATATTTGGTCTTAATGTATTTCTTAGGCCTCTGTAGACAATTTTTTGATTAATATATGTCTCTAGGCTAGCTATTTCCCACCACGAGCGATAGTATTGTTTATAAGCTGTACCCAAATTTTTAAATCCTGTTTGTATATCAGTATTATTGAGCGGAATGGCTTGGTTCAAGAATACCTGATTGGCCTCTTGTGAGAAATCGTCTTTGTTAATACCCTGTGCCAAAAAGCCTGCCATAACATTTAAAGTATACGGAATGATTTTCCAATCCCAGGGCGCAAATAATGGGGAAATAACCACTAATCTAACAAAGAGTCTGGTCAAAAGCCCTCATAGGGACCCTCGGGATATTAAATCAATACACTAAACGGTCAATAGACCGAAAAAAATCCCTTTAGGGGTCTCTACCTAATAAGTGTTGTGATAAAAATATATCTTTCTTTATTCATTATTAAAACCAAAGTGTGATGAAGGAAAAATGTATTAAAATTATCAGAGAACAGTGAGGTCTAGGGTCTGATAACCTAGTAGCTGCAAGTGGTTGATAGCGGCAACTGGGGGATTAATGTCACTATTGACAACTGATATAGACACCAACAGGTGCTCTATTTTATATACGGTATATTAGACAGGTTAGATGGTGTGTGTGGTTAGTTTGTCACTAGTGATGGTAAGGGTATATTAAATACCTCTAATGCACTAAGCCTGAATTGGGTGTTTGCAGAGATATAGGTTTGTATCTTTATTTGCAGTGGAGGTCGTCAAAACAGCTCAGCAGTCTATCTGTGCATGGTCAACATGTGTGTGTGGTTTGCCTAGTTGACCACGCACAGATAGACTGCTGAGCTGTTTTGACGACCTCCACTGCAAATAAAGATACAACCTATATCTCTGCAAACACCCAATTCAGGCTTAGTGCATTAGAGGTATTTAATATACCCTTACCATCACTAGTGACAAACTAACCACACACACCATCTAACCTGTCTAATATACCGTATATAAAATAGAGCACCTGTTGGTGTCTATATCAGTTGTCAATAGTGAAATTAATCCCCCAGTTGCCGCTAGCAACCACTTGCAGCTACTAGGTTATCAGACCCTAGACCTCACTGTTCTTTGATAATTTTAATACATTTTTCCTTCCTCACACTTTGGTTTTAATAATGAATAAATAAAGATATATTTTTATCACAACACTTATTAGGTAGAGACCCCTAAAGGGATTTTTTTCGGTCTATTGACCGTTTAGTGTATTGACAACTCTTTTAACATACAGAAACTAGTGTGAGCAGATTTTAATAATGTGCACCTAAATAATTTGATTTAATTTATTTCTAGGATCAGCATGTTGCCAACATCTTTTGTATACTCGAAAGCATGAAATGCATGATGATGATGATTAGGGTTAAGCGAAGCATGCTTTGGATCATAGATTCGAAGTCGCTTTATTCAAAACTTTGAATGTGATACGGAGACTCGTCTCCACACAGCATACAAATGTATGGGCTGCGCGGAGGTGAATCCTGCAGACTTCGGGAATTTGTTTATTCTTTCAGACTTCGTTTGTACAACTTGAAAACATTTTAAAACAGCAATTTGAAGTCAGCTGAGGTACCGACTGGTACCTCGGTACCAATGCAAAACTTTAGATTGCTTTTTTAAAATGAAGTTTTAAATAATGCGACTTCAAATCTATGATCCAAAGCACGCTTCGCTCAACCCTAATAATGATGATTGCTATTTTTTGTAGTAGTATTAGCAGTATCTGTATTGTAAACAACACATCTGGGGATTCAAGACCAGATAAATCATGCATCAGATTGTTATTTGTATGGATCAGATAGCAGTCACCTAATCATATTAACTGCAGGTAATATCGCTAGCGATCAAAATGTAAATGTTGGTGAATTTAATTATCAGTTTTAAAATATACACACTGGGAATGTTATGTAGCATGCTGTTCTCCAAGCTGTGTAAATGAAAAGCTACAGCATCCATCTTTTTGTGGCTGAATGTATGACTGACCTACATTTCATTTTGCTTATTAAACAGAATGGATTCTAGCTCTGTTGGAAATGTATATGCCATTATATTGTTTTTTGTTAGCCTCATTATACAAACATACTAACAAAAGCTAAAATTAAAGGCAGAAATAAGTAAAAAAAAATATAAATTTATATACAAAACTGGTTATTTGGCATCATAGCAAAAGTCTTGTTGCCAAAAACCAAAAGCCTACATTTAAACGTGCAAAAAATTTGCTAAGCCCGTAGACTGTATTGAATACTGTGTACAATTTTGGGCACCAATGCACAAGAAAGACACAACAGAGCTTGAACAGTTTCAAAGGCAGGAAAATAAAGTACTATATTTTTCACTTTATTAGAACCACCTGATGATAACACAATTAGGTTTTAGAGGAGGAAAAAAGAGAAAAATATTTTTAATCAGGTTTCAGAAAAAAACACAATCTTCATCAGACCCCCAAATTACACCCCCATTCTTCATCAGTCTTCATATCAGACCCCAAATCAGACCTCAGATCAGATTCCTATATCAGACCTCAGATCAGGTCCCCATATCAGATCTCTAATTAGACCTTCATATCAGACCCCCAATGAGATCTCAGATTAGAGCCCCATATCAGACTTCAGCTCAGACCCCATCAGAGCTCAAATCAGACTCCATGTTAGATCCCATCAGTGCTCTTATCAGACCCTCATCAGAGGTAAAATTAATTACTTTCCCTCTTCTGCTCTGCTACCACTCTGTAGATCCAGTTGTTTCTCCTTCACTCGCTGCTCCTTGGTCTACTCTGAGCTTGCACTGCACTGTGACCTGACTACATACAACATCAGGTCAGAGTGTGCGCACTACAACTTGACACTATATGCAGTCAGGACTCCAGGAAGAGCAGGGAGCGATGACTACAGACAGTGCTAGCAGTTCCACAGTCACCACTCCCCGTGCCTCCTGCATATTAATGAGTGCTTTCATAATGGAAGCGCTCACTAGTATTTGCTTTATAAGACACACTGCCATTTGTCCCCAACTTTCGAAAAAATTAAGTGAAAAAAATCTGGTAATGCATTGAATAATTAGATAACAGTACCCATAAATCTTACTAAAATTAGGGTTAAATTAAAAATAAAGATAGTTGAGGTGTGAAACATGTTACATCATTGGATGATGCCTGCAGCTATCCTGTTGCTTCGGGTAAGTGCAGCTCCACTCACCCTGTGTCTGTCATATTTCCAGTGCTCCATCAGTTCCATACGACGATGTCTTGTGTGTCTATTGGAGATACTCTTGATTGAACTTCACGTCTTGTGTATTGCAAGGGTTAGCACTCTTTTGGTTCTGTGTGTAGCTGCTTCCAATCAGTATTAATCAGATTTGCTATATATGATGTTCTGTTTGTCCTGCTTCCTGAGCAATAATTTACTATCTTGATAGATCCTGCAAATGTGCTATAATCTGATTGTCTGCATACATACTGACTTCTGCCTGATTACCGGATTCTGACCCTCTCTCGCCTAACCTGCCCCGTGTCTGATAGCCATAATGACCTGGTCCTGCCTGTCCTGACCTTTGGACTGTTTCTATTATTTGCACAAACTCTTCCTGCCTCAACCTCGATCTATGTGCTTTGCCTGATTCCTCAATGGCTCATACCAATATCTCTGTCTCCATGAGCCAGCTGTCAACCACAATAGGACTACTCCAGGAGGTAGTATCCTCAGTAGTAATAGGTGTTAAAGGCTGAATACCAGGCGACTGCCAAAATAACATCATTAAATTTAGCTCAAAGTCAAACTGGTTGGCTGACACACTGGTTTCACACCCACTGATCATTAGAATACAATAACTATACATAAATATATCAAAGACAAAAAAAGAGATCTCTCTCATCATACATTTTTTGCAGGATAAAACTAAACTATGTCTAATCTCTTTAAGCTTTCAGATAAAACATTTTCAGTCCTATCATATCATATGTACACTGACCATCTTCTTTGAGAATATATATCACCCCTATAGAAAATCACATTAAATGCTATTTTTGATGGTCATCTCATGGACATTTGCATCATCTGAATAGGTTAAAAACTGTATTAGGTCATCATTAAAATCCAAGTACTGTAACACAGTAACTATTTTCCTAACGTCCTTTAAGTGTATTTTCTAGTGCAACCTGGATTTTAATAATGTACTAGTAAAGTTTTTTGGGATTTTTTTTTTACATAATCTGCTAGTAGAACCTGTTTACAAGTCTGGCTTATGCTGGACCCTCAGCGCCTCTTTGCATTCCTTTAGTCACAAGAGAGACAGACTTTTAATGACATTTACCAGATTTCACTATATGTAATAAAATGAGCTGCACTACATATGAATTTGGAATTAATAGCTTTCAGATGTTTTTGCCTTGATTAATATAAAAAATAAAAATGTGACATCATATAGAACATGAGAATCTCTTTCTAACAAAACTAGAATCAGCCCTGTACCTCATATGGATCCAGAAATCTCCATATACATTGTTCGATTTGCTGTGCTAGATTTATTTCAGTCTGGAATCTCAGGGGTTTGTCCTATGTACTGTAGCTCATTCACTATAACTAAATTGCCAATCCGCAACACACCTGGCCGGCACTCCCTATAGAAATGCCTATTTTTGTCCACAGCTACGGACAAGAATAGGACATGTTCTATATTTTGCTGAGCTGCAAGTTCGGGGCCGAAACCCGCAAGTTCGGGGCCGCGCTCCGCAAATGCGGAAGCGGAGAGCACATAGTGTGCTCTTTGCTTCACGTCCGGGCCCATAGAGAATGAATGGGTCCGCACCCGTTCTGCAAAATTGCGGACCCTTTTGCGGACGTGTGAATGGACCCTAACACAGCTTCTAAGGAAGAGTTCACATCACTGTTTAGTTTTCCATTCTTCTGATTCGTCAGAAGAGAAAAAAACAAAACACGGAATCCTACTGCATCGGTTGGCATCCATTTGAGCCATTTCTGTCTGAGATCTATTTTTTAGATGTTAAAAAAAATCCTATATGTACTACTTTTTTTACATAAAAAAAAACGGATCTCAGATGGAAATTCCTCCAACAGATGCCAAATGATGCAAGAGGATCCATTTTCTATACAGGGTCCTTTAAAATAACGGATCCTATGTACAACTGATACAACAGGATCCATTTTTTACAGGATACTGTTTTTTTTGTTTTTTTCCTCTGACGGATCTGAAGAACAGAAGGCTAAACATTGATGTGAATTCAGACTAACAGAAGTTATAAATGGTGGCAGTTGAAGATTTAAACTGAGTGCATGGAAAAGACATATACAAAGTAGACAAGAGATAAGGAAATGAAAAAACAGCAGATAGTCCTATGCAGATTTAATTGAATAGCTCTGTGGCTAAATTTTTCATTATATGCAATTACAAAAATATTCTGATCCAGGTGCCGATTTGAAAAATATAGAATATTTGTTTTGGCACAACCCTTTAAGCTGTCTGGCAGGTCCACATATGATTTTGATAGAACGTTTCTGAGTGTCCTTTCTGTGTGCATAGTTACACATGCTGCTGAATCTTAGCATATCCAACTCAGCTATGCACTGAGGCCCCAGAGGCTTTTACTCCTATAACCAGAGATAATACTTCAGTCCTAGTTACAGGAAAATCAGCCAGTATAAAAGTAATGTTAAAATGTCTCCCAAAGCTTTTGACCTTATGATGGACATTATGTAATGCAAACATAATAAATAAACAACTAAATTATGAAAGACACTAGTGTTGAGCAAATCAAAGTTGACCCCTTAAGGACCCTGCCAATTTTCATCTTAAGGACCAGGCAATTTTTTGCAAATCTGACATTTGTCACTTTATGTGGTAATAACTTTAAAACACTTTTACTTATCCAGGCCATTCTGTGATTGTTTTCTCGTCACATATTGTATTTCATGACAGTGGTAAAATTGAGTAAAAATGTTTATTTTTATTTATAAAAAAATTCTAAATTTACCAAACATTTGGAAAAATTTGTAAATTAGCGAATTTCAATTTCTCTACTTTTATAATAGATAGTAATACCTCCAAAAATAGTTTATATTACATTGCATTAATTAGTTTACCTTTCCAATATGTCTACTTCATGTTTGGATCATTTTGTGAATGACATTTTATTTTTTGAGGACGTTAGAAGGGTTAATCTTGAAAGTTTTCAGAAAATTTCCAAAACCCACTTTTTAAGGACCAGTTCAGATCTGAAGTCACTTTGTGAGGCTTACGTAATAGAAACTACAAAAAATGACCCCAATTTGGAAACTACACCCCTCGAGGTATTCAAAACTGATTTTAGAAACGTTGTTAACCCTTTAGGTATTCCACAAGAATTAGTGAAAAATTTAGATACAATTTCAGAACTTCACTTTTTTGGCAGATTTTCAATTTTAATCTTTTTTTTTTTCCGCTAAGAAAGCAAGGGTTAACAGCCAAACTAAATTCAATATTTATTGCCCTGATTCTATAGTTTACAGAAACACCCCATATGTGGTCGTAAACTGCTGTATGGGTACATGGCATGGCACATAAGGAAAGGAATGCCATATGGTTTTTGGAGGGCAGATTTCACTGGGATAATTTTAAGCTGCCATGTCACATTTGAATACCCCCCTGATGCACCCCTTAAGTAGAAACTCCAAAAAATTCCCATTTTGGAAACTATGGGATAAGGTGGCAGTTTTGGAACTATTTTATATTACATATGATTTTTGGTTGCTCTATATTACACTTTTTGTGAGGCAAGGTAACAAAATATAGCTGTTTTGGCATTGTTTTTATTTTTGTTGTTTACAGTGTTCATCTGACAGGTTAGATAATGTGGTATTTTTATAGTGCAGGTTGTTATGGACGCAACAATACCAAATATGTCGTTTAGTTCAGTTTTACATAATAAAGCATTTAAAAAAAAATAAAAAATTGTGTCTCTATATTCTGAAACCCATAGTTTTTTTTTTGGTGACTGTCGTATGTAGGAGCTAATTCTTTTTTATATGACATGACGATTTGATTGGTACTATTTTAGGGTGCATACGACTTTTTGATCACTTGGTATTACGCTTTGTGATGTAAGGTGACAAAAAATGCATTTTTTTTTTACACACTTTTTTTTTTTACGATGTTCACCTAAGGGGTTAGGTCATGTGATATTTTTATATATCAGGATATTATTATACCAAATATGTATACTTTTTTATTTATTTAAGTTTTGCACAATAACAGCATTTTTGGAACAAAAAAAAATAATGTTTTAGTGTCTCCATATAATGAGAGCCATTTTTTTGGGCGATTGTCTTAAGTAGGGTCTAATTTTTTGCGGGATGAGATGACGGTTTTATTGGTTTGATTTTTTGGGGTGTATAAGACTTTTTGATTGCTTGGTATTACACTTTTGTCTTTTTTTACATATATTTTTTTTTAAGGTGTTCACCTGAGGGGTTAGTTCATGTGATATTTTTATAGAGCAGGTCGTTGCAGACGTGGCAATGTCCAATATGTATACTTTTTTATTTATTTAAGTTTTACACAATGATATCATTTTTAAAACAGAAAATAATAATGTTTCAGTGTCTCCATATTCTTAGAGCCATAGTTTTTTTTATTTTTTCGGTTATTGTCTTAGGTAGGATATAATTCTTGCGGGATGAGATGACGATTTGATTGGCATTATTTTGGGGTGCATATAACTTTTTGATCGCTTGCTATTACAATTTTTGTGATGTAAGGTGAAGAAAATAGCTTTTTTGACACCATTTTTATTAATATTTTTTTATGGTATTCATTTGAGGGGTTAGGTCATGTGATATTTTTATATAGCAGGATATTATGACCGTGGCAATACCTAATATGTATAGTTTTTTATTTATTTAAGTTTTACACAATAACAGCATTTTTTGAAACAAAAAAAACATGTTTTAGTGTGTCCATATTCTGAGAGCCATATTTTTTTTATTTTTTGGGCAATTGTCTTAGGTAGGGTCTCATTTTTTGCGTGAGATTACAGTTTGATTGGTATGATTTTAGAGAGCGTATGATTTTTTGACCGCTTGATATTACACTTTTTGTGATGTAAGGTGACCCAAAATTTTAAATTTTTTGAATTTTTTATTTTTTTACGTTTTTCACCTTAGGGATTAATTCATGTGATATTTTTATAGAGCCGGTCGATACGGACGCAGTGGTACCTAATATGTCTACTTTAATTTTTTTCCCTATTTTTTTATTTTATTTTGGGAAAAGGACACTTTTTGGAAAACTTTATTTTTTTACTTTTTTTTCACTTTATTTTTTTTCCCACTTTGGAACTTCAACTTTTGGGGGTCTGATGCCATTTACCATGTATTACAATACTTTCTATTGTAATGCATTGGCTATAATAAGTGTAATACACTTATAGCCTTCCTGCCTGTGAGATCCAGGGGGCTGGATCTCATAGGCTTTCCCAGGAGGCAGCCGCGATGCCAAAGGAAGGCATCAGGCTGCCTTCCTTGCCATCGGGTCCCCGTCATATCAGCGCGGGGACCCGATGGCCACACCGCACATATCTGAAGCCTGCACATGCTGCTGTCAGTGCTGACCATGGCCGAGCAGGGGTTAATGCGCCTGCATCAGTGATTTCACCGATGACAGCACATATAGAAGGGGTCCGGCTATTAGTAACTGCCGGACCCCTGCTGATGATCGGGCGGGCGTAGCTTCTGCACCCGCTCGATCACCATGACGTACATGTACTTCTCTGGTCCGTAAGTCATGTCCAGAGATGACGTACATGTACGTCATGGGTCCTTAAGGGGTTAATGAAGTGAAATTTGATCCAAATTTCCAGAAAATTTTTATTTACCACAAATCCAAATATTTTGGCGCTTCGTGGCAACGAATCAATTTTTTTTGTGAAATGACGGTAAAAAAAATACATACTCACCTCATCTATTTGATCGTGGAGAGGCTGTCATGGCCATCTTGAATAAGCACCAATTCTCATGCTTGCTGACGTGTGACATCACCAAGTCATCATGTTGGACAGGCGCGGTGATGTCAACAGTGATGACGTAACAATGCTTTCCCAGCATGATGAAAAGTAAAAAAAAATGCCACTACAAGCTCACAAGGCAAACATAAACTATATATCACACATATAAAAAAAATGACCATAACTGGGGGTTGCAATACAAAAAAAGTATTGCACTTTGTGCTATTTAACAAAAATAGATATAAATATGAAAAAAATGGCTATTTTTTCTTTTTTTTATATATTTTCTTTGGTATATATAAAAAATGTATTCTAAATGTTAGTGCTCATTTTCTAAAAATACCCAGCTTAATCCATGCATATATTTTAAAAAAGATAGGACATATCTACACCTAACCACTACCCTACCACCGTATGTTTATATAGGTCAGAGTTAGGGTCTTTAACCACCTCCGGACCGCCTAACGCAGGATTGCGTTACGGAGGTGGCAGCGCTGCGCAGAGTCACGCATATACGCGTCATCTCGCGAGACGTGAGATTTCGCTCAAAGCCGGCCCGCGCATGCGCATCGCGGGCCGGCAAAATTAAAAGAAGTATTTCGTCACCAGCCTGCCAGCAACGATCATTGGCTGGCAGGCTGGCGATTTTCAAAAAATCCAATCCAAAGTCATATAACAGATCATATTAGTAAATATGATCTGTTATATGGCTTGTCTGCTCCTGTGCTGGTCCTTTTCGTCGGTTGGATCCAGCACAGGAGCAGACTGAACTGTGAGTACACCAACACTACACCTTAGCCCCAGATCACCCACCTGCACCCCAATTAACCCTTTGATCACCCCTTTGATCGCCCCAGTCAATCACTAGTGAAAGGAAAAAAAGTGATCAGTGTAAACTGTCACTTTTTTTTTTTCACTGGTATTGGCTGTTAGGTTTTAGGGATAGTTTAGGCCCCTTGGTTAGGTAGTTAGCGTCAGTTAGCGCCCACCCCACCGCACCGCAGTCACTTTTATTCGCTGTTTAGCGTATCGCTAATCAGCATTTGTACTTTTATAGTATCTGTAAGTGATCAAAACTGATCACGGTCAGATCTATAATAGTATTAGTGTCACCTTAGCTCGCCCTCCACCCAAAACGCAGTGTTTGCCCGATCAGGCCTGATCGGTCGCCCACACGTGCGTTCACCCACGCCCGCCCCACCGCAGTGACAAAAAATATATATTTTTTGATCACTGCACATTCATTTTACACGCACTGCGGCGATAAAAAAATCAGTTTTGATATTTTTTATCAACCGCAGCAGCCTCCGGTACTTCGCTAGCCTCCCCTTTGTAAGACAGGTTTGCTTTTTTTCTTGGGTAGTCTCAGGGAATACCCCTAAATTTAGTAGTCCAAAATGTCAAACAGGGGGTATTCTTCTGAAGAGGCCTACAGGATTCTGACCCAGTCGGATGAGGAGTGGGAACCCTCATCTGACGAATCTAGCGGGTCAGAATATGAACCTGTGGAAAGCAGTGGCTCTCTGACCCAAAGTTCGGACGAGGAGGTGGAGGTCCCTGGCAGCACCAGGCGTACCCGGCCCCATGTCGCTAGACCACAGGTTACGCAGGATCCGCTTCAAGAGCAGCAGAGTGGGGCTGTCGCTGCCGGATCACGTGGTGAGGCATACACCAGCAGCGCAGCCCTTCCTGGACCTAGTACCAGCACTGCCGTACAACATGGTGAAGTAGCGAGCACCAGAAGGGCAGTTGAAGCTGGTACGGTGGCACGTGCAATAGTTACCCCGTCGCAGCCACCGCAAAGACGGGCCCGTAGAGCCCCTAGAGTCCCTGAGGTGCTGGCAAATCCTGATTGGCAGTCACCAACTTCAGCCGCACCAGTAGTTCCCCCCTTTCACCGCCCAGTCTGGAGTTCGGGTTGAGACGGCTCAAATCGGTTCGGCCCTGGGATTTTTTGAGCTGTTCTTGACTGCGGAGCTCTTGGACTTAGTCGTGGCAGAGACCAACCAGTATGCCACACAATTTATAACCGCTAACCCGGGAAGCTATTATGCCCAGCCTTTCCGGTGGAAACCAGTCCAAGTTTCCGAACTTAAAATTTTTTTGGGCCTTCTCCTCAACATGGGCCTGACAAAAAAGCATGAATTGCGGTCATATTGGTCAACGCACCCAATTCATCACATGCCCATGTTCTCTGCTGCTATGTCCAGGACACGATTTGAGACCATCCTACGTTTTCTGCATTTTAGCGACAATACCACCTCCCGTCCCAGAGGCCACCCTGCTTTTGACCGGCTCCAAAAAATTCGGCCCCTCATAGACCATTTCAACCTGAAATTTGCAGATTTGTATACCCCTGAGCAAAACATCTGCGTAGACGAGTCCCTAATACATTTTACCGGGCGCCTTGGCTTCAAACAATACATCCCAAGCAAGCGTGCCCGGTATGGGGTCAAATTGTATAAGCTCTGTGAAAGGGCCACAGGCTATACCCACAAATTTCGGATCTATGAGGGAAAAGATCAGACCCTGGAGCCGGTCGGTTGCCCTGACTACCTGGGGAGCAGTGGGAAGACAGTCTGGGACTTGGTGTCACCCTTATTCGGCAAGGGGTACCATCTTTATGTGGACAATTTCTACACAAGTGTGGCCCTCTTTAGGCATTTGTTTCTAGAACGGATTTGCGCCTGTGGCACCGCGCGAACTAGTCGCGTGGGCTTCCCCCAACGGCTTGTAACCACCCGTCTTGCAAGGGGGCAGAGGGCTGCCTTGTGTAACGAAGAACTGCTCGCGGTGAAATGGAGAGACAAGGGTGACGTTTACATGCTCTCCTCCATTCACACAGACACGACAATCCAAATTGAGCGAGCAACCCGTGTCATTGAAAAGCCCCTCTGTGTCCACGACTATAATGCGCTCATGGGAGGGGTGGACTTCAATGACCAGATGTTGTCTCCGTATTTAGTTTCCCGCAGAACCAGACGCTGGTATAAGAAGGTGTCTGTATATTTAATTCAATTGGCGCTCTACAATAGTTTTGTTCTCTACAGTAAGGCTGGGAGAACAGGATCCTTCCTCAAATTCCAGGAAGAGATCATCGAGAACCTCCTTTACCCAGGAGGTTCCGTGGCCCCATCCACCAGTGTAGTTAGCCGTCTACACGAGCGACATTTCCCCAGTGTCGTTCCTGGTACCTCAACCCAACCGTCACCCCGAAAAAGATGTTGTGTCTGTAGCAGGAGTGGAATAAGGCGTGACACCCGCTATTTCTGTCCTGACTGTGCTGACCACCCTGCCCTATGCTATGGAGAGTGTTTCCGGAAGTACCACACACAGGTACACCTAGCATAGGGATCACATCTCACCAGGACAGGCACACAGGGCTATTAGGGCCCATTCACTCACAGCTGCTGCAAACCTCTCCTTTCACCTGGGATAAAGTGCATAACGTACTTCGCCACATCTTTGGGCGATTTGCGCTTTGCACATTGTCCCATGGGGAAGGAGAGGTTTGTTCTATAAAAGGTAAAAAAAACTAAACAAAAAAAAAAATACCGGTAAGTAAAAAAGTTAAATGTTCAGTTAAAAAAGTTTAAAAAAAGTTTCTATGTTCTGTTCAACAGTTAATAAAGTTATTGCTTTGCGGCCTGGTTTTTTCTTTTTTTTTTTTTTTTTTTTTACCTTTCAGGTGGACCAACCGATCGACTAGCTGCAGCACTGATGTGCATTCGGACAGAAGCATTGCGCTGCTGTCAGATTACACGCAAGTCGGTGTATGCGGCGCTGCAAGACGAGATTTCTCCTCTGCAGTAAAAGATACGTTTGCCGAGGCATATGAGCTGAGGAGGTGGCGGTGTTCATATACTTTGGCAAACACTTTGTATATATAAAAAAAAAATCCCGGCAATGATTTATTCATCCACATCGATTGATGTGAATGGAGAAATCTGGTTTGCCAGGGCATACGAGCTGAAGTGGGTATGGATGTTGGGCGGAGCTCCTATGTCCTGGCAGACGCCTTTCCCCTCCTTTTTCTTTTTTTGGCAGAGATTTTTTCATCCACATTGATCGATGCGAATGAAGAAATCTGTGCCGTTCATTTTTTTCTTTCAGCCCAGAGGCTGAACGGAAAAAAAAAATCTCATTACCCGTATGCTCAATATAAGGAGAATAGCAGAAACTCCTAATGCTGGGCATACATGTAATGATTGCGGAGACCCTCAAATGCCAGGGCAGTACAAACACCCCACAAATAACACCATTTTGGAAAGAAGACACCCCAAGGTATTCGCTGAGGGGCATATTGAGTCCATGAAAGATTGAAATTTTTGTCCCAAGTTAGCGGAAAGGGACACTTTGTGAGAACAAAATCAAAAAAATCTATTTCCCCTAACTTGTGCCAAAATTTTTTTTTTCAATGAACTTGCCATGCCCCTCATTGAATACCTTGGGGTGTCTTCTTTCCAAAATAGGGTCACATGTGGGGTATTTATACTGCCCTGGCATTTTAGGGGCCCCAAAGCGTGAGAAGAAGTCTGGTATCCAAATGTCTAAAAATGCCCTCCTAAAAGGAATTTGGGCACCTTTGCCCACCTAGGCTGCAAAAAAGTGTCACACATGTGGTATCTCCGTATTCAGCAGAAGTTGGGGAATATGTTTTGGGGTGTCATTTTACATATACCCATGCTGGGTGAGATAAATATCTTGGTCAAATGCCAACTTTGTATAAAAAAAATGGGAAAAGTTGTCTTTTGCCAAGATATTTCTCTCACCCAGCATGGGTATATGTAAAATGACACCCCAAAACACATTCCCCACCTTCTCCTGAGTACGGAGATACCAGATGTGTGACACTTTTTTGCAGCCTAGGTGGGCAAAGGGGCCCACATTCCAAAGAGCACCTTTCGGATTTCACAGGTCATTTACCTACTTACCAGACATTAGGGCCCCTGGAAAATGCCAGGGCAGTATAACTACCCCACAAGTGACCCCATTTTGGAAAGAAGACACCCCAAGGTATTCCGTGAGGGGCATGGCAAGTTCCTAGAATTTTTTATTTTTTGTCACAAGTTAGTGGAAAATGATGATTTTTTTTTTTTTTTTTTTTTTTTCATACAAAGTCTCATATTCCACTAACTTGTGACAAAAAATAAAAATTTCCATGAACTCACTATGCCCATAAGCGAATACCTTGGGGTCTCTTCTTTCCAAAATGGGGTCACTTGTGGGGTAGTTATACTGCCCTGGCATTCTAGGGGCCCAAATGTGTGGTAAGGAGTTTGAAATCAAATTCTGTAAAAAATGACCAGTGAAATCCGAAAGGTGCTCTTTGGAATATGGGCCCCTTTGCCCACCTAGGCTGCAAAAAAGTGTCACACATCTGGTATCTCCGTACTCAGGAGAAGGTGGGGAATGTGTTTTGGGGTGTCATTTTACATATACCCATGCTGGGTGAGAGAAATATCTTGGCAAAAGACAACTTTTCCCATTTTTTTATACAAAGTTGGCATTTGACCAAGATATTTATCTCACCCAGCATGGGTATATGTAAAAAGACACCCCAAAACACATTCCTCAACTTCTCCTGAGTACGGGGATACCAGATGTGTGACACTTTTTTGCAGCCTAGGTGTGCAAAGGGGCCCACATTCCAAAGAGCACCTTTTGGATTTCATAGGTCATTTTTTACTGAATTTGATTTCAAACTCCTTACCACACATTTGGGCCCCTAGAATGCCAGGGCAGTATAACTACCCCACAAGTGACCCCATTTTGGAAAGAAGAGACCCCAAGGTATTCGCTGATGGGCATAGTGAGTTCATGGAAGTTTTTATTTTTTGTCACAAGTTAGTGGAATATGAGACTTTGTATGAAAAAAAAAAAAAAAAAAAAAATCATCATTTTCCACTAACTTGTGACAAAAAATAAAAAATTCTAGGAACTCGCCATGCCCCTCACGGAATACCTTGGGGTGTCTTCTTTCCAAAATGGGGTCACTTGTGGGGTAGTTATACTGCCCTGGCATTCTAGGGGCCCAAATGTGTGGTAAGGAGTTTGAAATCAAATTCTGAAAAAAATGACCTGTCAAATCCGAAAGGTGCTCTTTGGAATATGGGCCCCTTTGCCCACCTAGGCTGCAAAAAAGTGTCACACATCTGGTATCTCCGTACTCAGGAGAAGGTGGGGAATGTGTTTTGGGGTGTCATTTTATATATACCCATGCTGGGTGAGATAAATATCTTGGTCAAATGCCAACTTTGTATAAAAAAATGGGAAAAGTTGTCTTTTGCCAAGATATTTCTCTCACCCAGCATGGGTATATATAAAATGACACCCCAAAACACATTCCCCACCTTCTCCTGAGTACGGAGATACCAGATGTGTGACACTTTTTTGCAGCCTAGGTGGGCAAAGGGGCCCATATTCCAAAGAGCACCTTTCGGATTTGACAGGTCATTTTTTTCAGAATTTGATTTCAAACTCCTTACCACACATTTGGGCCCCTAGAATGCCAGGGCAGTATAACTACCCCACAAGTGACCCCATTTTGGAAAGAAGAGACCCCAAGGTATTTCGTGATGGGCATAGTGAGTTCATAGAAGTTTTTATTTTTTGTCACAAGTTAGTGGAATATGAGACTTTGTAAGAAAAAAAAAAAAAAAAAAAAATCATCATTTTCCGCTAACTTGTGACAAAAAATAAAAAGTTCTATGAACTCACTATGCCCATCAGCGAATACCTTAGGGTGTGTACTTTCCGAAATGGGGTCATTTGTGGGGTGTTTGTACTGTCTGGCCATTGTAGAACCTCAGGAAACATGACAGGTGCTCAGAAAGTCAGAGCTGCTTCAAAAAGCGGAAATTCACATTTTTGTACCATAGTTTGTAAACGCTATAACTTTTACCCAAACCATTTTTTTTTTACCCAAACATTTTTTTTTTATCAAAGACATGTAGAACTATAAATTTAGAGCAAAATTTCTATATGGATCTTGTTTTTTTTGCAAAATTTTACAACTGAAAG